>NC_080673.1:115902243-117152243 GCF_030445035.2 Dasypus novemcinctus | reverse complement strand
TTCTTTCTCAATAGATTCTGTCCCAGATAAAGGTTTTTTCCGCAATAACCCAAAATGTTAACAATAGGAAAAACTGCATGAAGCATATGTGAGTGTGGAAACTTGTTACAATTGATGAAACAATATTATCATTATACTATTAATGTCCATAGTATGTATTAAGTTTCACTCTTTGTGCTGCACAGTTATGTTGTTTTTTTAATTCTGATAACATATGCAATGTAAAAGTTCACATTTTATCCACGTTCAAATATACTTTCTAAATCTTTTTCCTTTTTGCAATAGTAACCGTTTTAGTAGGTGTGAAGTGGTATGGTATCTCATTTAATTTGCATTTCCCTGATAATTGATGATGTGGAGCATCTTTTCATGTGCTGATTGGCCATTTGTGTATCTTCTTTGGAGAAATGTCTGTTCAAATCTTCTGCCCATTTTTAAATTAGATTATCTTTGAGATATAGGAATGTGTTATTGTTTTTTTATAAATTCTTAATATTAATCCATTTTCAGATAAATGGTTTAAAACTGTTTTCTTCTGCCACTTTCTTGATCATTTCCTTTCATGCACAAAAGTTTTTAATTTTGATGAAATAAAATTTATTTATTGTTTCTTTTGTTGCTCATGTGCTTGGTGTTATATCTAGTAAGCCATTATCAAATTCCAGGTCATGAAGATTTGTCCCTGTGTTATCTTCTAAGAGTTATAGTTTTAGCTCTTATATTTAGGCCTTTGATACATTTTGAGTTGATTTTTGTACATAGTATAAGGTAGGAGTCTAAATTCATGCTTCTGCATATGGATATCCAGTTTTTTTAGCACCATTTACTAAAGAGTTTATTCTTTCCCTGCTGCATGTAATTAGCACTCTTGTTAAAAATCAATTGACCAAATGGCAAGAGGATATTATATCAATTTGAAGAGATAACTATAGCAGAATATAAGGGGGTATGGGATTTTTCCTTTTGGAATTATGAAAATGTTCTTTTTTTAAAAATTGGCTGAGGTGATGACAGCACAACTCTGATAAAAATGAGAGCTACTGAGTAAACTTTGAATGGATTGTACAAAACATGGGACTGTATAACATATAGGGAATCCAGTGCCAAAAGATGGACTATGGTTAACAGGACAAATATGAGAATGTTTTCTCATGAACTATAGCACATGTATAATATTAATATAGGCTGTTAATAATCAGGTGGGTTGGGGAGAAATACCTCAAATATAAAATATAAGCTATGTTAGTAGTGATATTTTGATGATGATCTTTCATAGTCTGTAACAGATGGTACACAACAGTGTAACATGTTGATGGTAGGGTCCTGTGTGGGAGCCCAGTATGATGATAGTCATGCTTGTTTTATAAGTTCACAACTTTTACTATACTTATTGTTTATGTATGTTCATGTATGAATTATAAACTTCAATAAAATTTTTTAAAGATTTTTTTATTTTTTATTTCTTTCTCTCCCCTGCCTCCCTCCCCCAGTTGTCTGCTCTCTGAGTCCATTCGCTGTGTATTCTTCTGTGTCCGCTTGTATTCTTGTCAGTGGCACCAGGAATTGTCTCTCTTTGTTGCATCATCTTGCTGTGTCAGCTCTCCGTGTGTGCAGCCCCACTCCTGGGCAGGCTACACTTTTTCACATGGGGCAGCTCTCCTTCCGGGGCGCACTCCTTGTGCATGGGGCTCCCCTATGCAGAGGACACCCCTGTATGGCACCGCATTCCTTGCATGCATCAGTACTGTGCATGGGCCAGCTTCACCACACGGGTCAGGAGGCCCTGAGTTTGAAACTTGGACCTCCCATGTGGTAGGTGGATTCCCTATCCATTGAGCCAAATCCTCTTCTCTCAATAAAATTTTATTTTAAAAAATTGATGGTGGAAGTGTGGGTTTATTTATAAACTTTGAAATCTGTTCTACAGGTCGATTTGTCTTTGTGCTTGTACCACACTATTTTGGTTACCATCACTTTGTAATACAATTTGAAATTGGAAGTGTGCGTCCTCCAAGATTGTTTTGGTTATTTGGGGTCCTTTGTGGCCCATATAAATTTTTTCTTTTTTTGTCTGCTGTCTGTGTCCCTTCACTGTATGTTCTTCTATGTATTTATTTATTTAATTTCCCCTCCCCTCTTTAGGCTTGCTTGCTGTCTGCTCTCTGTGTCCATTTGCTGCGGGCTCTTCTGTGTTCTCGCTTGTCTCCCTTCTTTTTTGTTGTTTCATCTTGCTGAGTCAGCTCTCCATGGTGTCTGTGGGCCAGGTGGCGCTTCGCAGCATGTGGGCTAGCCTGCCTTCACAAGGAGACCCCAGGATGCAAACCACAGGCCTCCCATGTGGTAGACGGGAGCTCATCTGATTGAGCCACAGCCGCTTCCCCCATATAAATTTAAGAATTGTTTTTTCCATTTCTGTATAAAATGCTGCTAGAATTTTAATAGGAATTGGATTGAGCTTTTATATTGTATTAGGTAATATTGACATATTAACAACGTTTACTCTTCCAATCCATGAACATGGGGTGTCTTAGAACACTGGATGTATTTAGATCTGTAATTTCTTTCAGCGGTGCTTTGTAGTTTTCAGTATACAAGTCTTTTGCATCCTTAGTTCAATTTATTCCTAGATATTTTATTCCTTTAGATGCTACTGTAAATTGAATTGTTAATTTGCTCTTTGGAATGTTTCATTGCTAGTGTATAAGAGCACAACCCTTTTTTGTGTGGTGATCTTGTAACCTGTCAATTTACTGAATTCATTTATTAGCTCTACTAGTTTTCTCTTTTGGATTCCTTTATGTTTTCTGTATATGAGATCATGTTACCTGCTTATAGAGGGACTTTTACTTCTTCCTTTCCAATTTAGATGCTTTAATTTCTTTTGCTTACTTAATTGTTCTTGCAAGAACTTCAGTAATCAATAGCAGTGGTGAAAGTGAGTGTGATGGTTAGGCTAATAAGTCAACTCGGCCAGGTAATGGTGCCCATTTGTTTGGTCAAGCAAGCTCTGGATAATTGTAATATAAGGACATTTCATCAACTTTAATCATCAATGAGTTGATTGCATAGATGAGGTTACATCTACAATCAATTAAGAAGATTGCCATCAGAAATGAGTGGGTGACATCTTATCCAGTCGGTTGAAAGCCTTAAAAGGGGAAGTGATTTCAGCATTCAAGAGAGAATTCCTAGCTCTACTTCTGACAGCCAACATCTCTTAGGAACTCATCAAGGACCTTCATCAGAGGCCCTGGTTTGCAGCCTGCAGAATTTGGAATTGTGTATCCCCATGGTAGCGTGAAAGAATTTTATAAAATCTCATACTATTTACAGATATCTCCTGTTGGTTGTTTCCCTAGAGAACCCTGACTAATACAGTGGGCATCCTCTTCTCATTCTTGATCTAAGGGGGAATATTTTAAGTCTTACACCACTGAGTATGGTATTAGCTATAAGTGTCTCATAAATGGCCTTTATCATGTTGAAAATATTCCCTTCCATTCCTACTTTTTAAGTATTTTCATTAAGAAAGGGTGTGGATTTTATTGAATGCCTTTTCTACCCTTTTATTTTATTTATGCAGTGTATTGCCTAGCTTGATTTTCATATGTTGAATTACCTTTGCATATCTGGGATGATTCCCACTTGATCATGTTTTATAATCTTTTTAATATGCTGTTGAATTCAGTTCTGCTAGTATTTTGTTGATATTCTTGCATCTATGCTCGTAAGAGAAATTGATCTTCAGTTTTCTTGTGATGTCTTTACTAGGTTTTAGTATCAGGGTAATGCTGATCTCACAGAACGAATTAGGGAGAATTCCCTCCTCTTTAATTCTTTGGAAGCATCTGAGAATGGTTGATATTCTTTTTTAAATATTTGGTAGAATTCACCAGTGAAGTAAAAAAAGTCCTGGACTTTTCTTTGGTGGAAGGGTTTTGATTATTGATTCAATCTCTGTACTGTTATAGGCTTGTTGATGTTTCCTGTTTCCTCTAGAGTCAATTTGGGAAATTATATTTCTGACTTCTTAGCTTCTAGATTACCTAGTTTGTTGGAGTACAATTTTTATAACGTAACCCTTTTTATTTCTGTAAGGTCAGTAGTGGCATCACCTATTTTCCTTTCTGATTTCGCATTATTTCCTTTTTTATTTTCTTTGTCAGTATAGCTAAAGTTTTGTCAATTATATTGATTTATTTCAAAGAATCAACTTTTTGTTTTATTTTCTTAATTTTTCAATTCTGTTACATTTGTCTCCACTCTAATCTTAAGTATTTCCTTTCTTCTAATTTTGAGTTTACTTTGCTCTTGTTTTTCTAGTTCTTCAAGATGTAAAATTAAGTTATTAATTTGAGATCTTCTTTAATATAGGCATTCATAGCTATAAATTCCCTGAGTACTGACTTTGCTGCATCCCAAAAATTTTATTTATCTATTTATTTATTTGTTTTAAAAGATTATTTACTCCCCCCCCCCCCCCCTTGCAGCTTGTTCCTTTCTTTGCTGTCTCTTCTCTGTGCAGTACACAGGCAGTCAGCTCTCCATGGCGCACGGGCGAGCTTGCCTTCAAAAGGAGGCCCTGGGATGCGAACCCAGGGCCTCCCATATGGCAGACGGGAGCCCAACTGATTGAGCCACAGCCGCTTTCTCCCATAAGTTTTAGAATGTTTTATCTTTGTTTTCATTTGTTTCCTTTGTTTACCAATTTCCTTTGTAATTTATTTTTTTTTAGCCCATTGGTTGCTTAAGAATATGCTGTTAAATTTCTACATATTTATATATTTTCCAGTTTTTCTCTGGTATTGATTTCTTTTTGTTTTTCTCTCCTTTCTCCCTACCCTCCCATTGCCTGCTCTCTCTGTCCATTTGCTGTGTGTTCTTCTGTGTACACAAGTATTCCCTTCAGTGGCACCAGGAATCTGTGTCTCTTTTTGTTGTGTCATCTTGCTACATTAGCTCTCTGTGTGTGCAGCACCACTCCTGGACAGGCTGCTTTTTTCACATGGGGCCCCTCTTCTTACAGGGTACGCTCCTTGCGCGTGGCGCTCCCCTACGTGGGGGACACCCCTGCGTGGCACGGCACTCCTTGTGCACATTAGCGCTGTGCGTGGGCCAGCTCCACATGGGTCAGGAGGCCCTGGTTTGAACCCTGGACCTCCCATGTGGTAGGCGGATGCCCCATCAGTTGAGCCAAATCTGCTTCCCTGTTATTGATTTCTAACTTCATACCATTGTGTTCAGAGAGGTTACTTTTTATTATTTCAATATTTTACAATTTTTTAAGGCTTCTCTTCTGTCCTAACAAATGATATATTCTAGAGAATGCATTGAAAACAAGAATGTTTATTCTGTCATTGTTTGGTGAAGAGTTTTCTATCTCTTACATAGATCTGGTTGGTTTATAGTGTTGTTTATGTCCTCTACATCCTTATTGATCTTCTGCTTAGATGTTCTATGCATTGTTGAAAGTGCTGTATTAAAGTCTCCAGCTATTATTGTGGAACTGTTTCTCCCTTCAATTCTATCAGTGTTTGTTTCATATGTGTTGGCACTCTGCTGTTAGTTGTATATTAATATAGTCACCCCAGCTCTCTTTTGTTTACTGTTTGCATAAAAATATTTTTTACATCCTTTCACTTTTAACCTATTTGTATCTATGGATCTAAGATGGATCTCTTATAAGCAATATATAGTTAGGCCATTTTTCTTTATTCTCCCTAATTCTGCCTTCATATTGGAGAGTTTAATCCATTTACATTTAGAGAAATTACTTATAAGTCAATATTTATTTCTACCATTTTGTTATAACTTGTGTTTTGTAATTCTTATACCATTTTTGTCCTTTCCTCCATTATTGCCTTTCTTTTTGTCTAGATGATCTTTTATAATGAGCCATTTTGAATCACTTCTTTCCTTTTGTAAAGATTTTTCAGATATTTTCTTTATGCTTACCATGAAGATAACATCTAGCATTTTAAATTGATTGCAATTTAGTTTGTATTGATTCCAACTTGACTTCAATAGCCTATGTATTCACAGTACCTATAACCCTCTCTCCCTCCTTTTTATGTAGTTCATAGCACAGATTACATCTTCATGCATTGAGTGCCTGGTAACAAAGATTTATGCTTATTTTTTATGCATTCGAATTTTCTACCTTTTAAATAAATGACAGCATTACAAATGGAAAATGAAATAATACTGACTTATGTATTTACCCATATTGTTAGATAGTGGAGATCATTATTTCTTCATCTAGCACTGAGGGACTGTCTAGTATCCTTCCTTGGAACATGGAGGACTCCCTTCAGCATTTCTTATAAGGCAGGCCTAGTGGTAATTAACTCCTCTTTTTCTTTATCTGAGAATGTCTTAATTTCTCTCTCCTTTTTGAAGGACAACTTTGCTGGGTATTTTATTATCAGGTAACTTCAGTACTTTTTTTTGTCCTTCTACTGCCTTCTGGCCTCAATAGTTTCTGTTGAGATATCGGATGTTAATTTTATTAAGAATCCTTTATATGGGACACTTTGCTTCTCTTGCTGTTTTTAAGATTTTGTCTTTTTCTTTGGCATTAGGCTGTTTGATCATAATGTGTATCAATTTAGATCTGTTTGGATTCATTCTTCTTGACTTCCTTTGAGCATCTTGGATACATACATATATATATATATATATATATATATGTATTCATATCATTCATCAGATTTGAAAGTTTTCTGCCTTTATTTCTTTAAACATTTTTTTCTAGCCCTTTATCACTCTTCTCCTTCTGGGACTCCTGTAATGCGTATATTGATACACTTAATAGTGTCCCACAGATTCCTCAGGTTCTGTTCATTTTTGTTTTTCATCCTTTTTTCTTTCTTTACCTCAACCTTAATGTTTTTCTTTTTCTCTCTCTCTCTTTTTTTGAGTTTGCTGATCCTTTCTCCTGCATCCTCCAATCTGCTCTTGATCTCCTGTATTGAATTTTTCACTTCAGTTGAAAAATGGAACTGAATTTCCATTTGGTTCTTTGTAATTTCTCTCTCAGTATTAAAATTCTCATTTTATTCATACATTGTTTTCCTGATTTCCTTTAGTCCTTTGTCCATGTTTCCTTTAGTTCATTGGTCATATTTAAGGGAGTTGTACTGAGATCTTTACTTAGTAATTCCAGAGACTGCTTCATCTGGAATATTTCTCATCAAATTGTATTTTTTTCCCCTGTGACTAGCCATTCTTTATTCTCTTTGTATGTTTTGTAATTTTCTGTTGAGAACTGGGCTTTCTGTGTTATGTCGTGGTCACTCTGGAAATCTAGTTCCTCCGTTCTTCAGGCTACCAGACTAAGAAGAAGAAAATAATAAAGGAAGGAAAGAAAGAGAGAGAGGGAGGGGGGAAAATAAGAATACTAACAAACAGGGAAACAGACTTGGCCCAGTGGTTAGGGCGTCCGTCTACCACATGGGAGCTCCACGGTTCAAACCCCAGGCCTCCTGACCCGTGTGGAGCTGGCCCATGTGCAGAGCTGATGCACGCAAGGAGTACCATGCTACACAGGGGTGTCCCCCGCATAGGGGAGCCCCACTTGCAAGGAGTGCGCCCCATAAGGAGAGCCGCCCAGCGCAAAAGAAGGTGCAGCCTGCCCAGGAATGGCGCCGACCACACTTCCCGAGCTGCTGACGACAACAGAAGCGGACAAAGAAACAAGACGCAGCAAATAGACACAGAACAGACAACCGGGGGAGGGGGGGATTAAATAAATAAATAAATCTTTTTTTAAAAAATTAAAAAAAAAAAAAAGAATACTAACAAACAGACAAAATACCTATGCAAAAAAAGTCTTTTGTTACATACCGGTGGAAAGACAGAAGCTCCTACTTTCAAGGCTAAAACCTAGACCAATATCCCTCAGGGATAGGCCACGCCCAAAAGTATAAAACAGAGACAGAAAAAAGCAAACAACAGCAACTACAACAATGAAAGCAAACAACCAAAAAAAAATAAAAATTAAAAATTAAAAAAAAAAAAAGAAGAAGAGGTTCTCTGCTTCTTTACATCCCTGTAGATGCTGCCAGAAGATGCTACTTCTAAGAGAAACCAAGACCACCATCTGAGCTGGGCCCTCACAATTCATCTTGCCCAAAGAACATAAGAAAGTAGAAACACAATCAGAAAAACTGCATTGGGTCTTTACATCCTTGTGGAGCTGGTATAAGGCCAGAGACCTGCTGCAGAGAGAGCTGAAACCAAGGCCAGAGTGTATGCTCCACCCTTGGGGCTCTGCAGATCAGGAACCAACATAACAGAAGAAGAAAATAAAATAGTGACTCTTTATATCCAGGTGGTTACTGTTGGAAAGCTGGAAGCACTGGTGTTCAAAGGATCCCCCAAATTGAACTTCTGTGCTGGTCGCTCAAGGATCCCCCACATTGAACTTGACCCTCACTCCCAAATTTTAGAGGGAGAGATTTCCTTTTTCAGCCCAGCTCCAGCAAGCCACTCCCAGAATTCATTTCTGAAGCTGCTGCCCTGGGGCTGAGCCTTGAGGACTGGTCCCTCGTTCTGCTTTCACTTATAAAAGCTAAACTTTTGCTAGGTTCTTACCCCCTCTGACACTCCTCTGACACTCCTGTAGTTCTAAATGTCCATTCTGAATTCAGGGTTACCACTTAGTTAATTTCAGGTCTTTTTCCAGCTCTCATTTTTCTAGTGGAGGGAGTAATTTGTAAAACTTCTTACTCTGTTTTTTTCCTGCGCTATTCTCTAAGTCTTGATTCTGTCCTATGAATCATTCTTCCCTCTTCTTGGAACTTAATAGATGTTAGCAGTAGTTTTATTAGCCTTATTTCCACCAGTAGAATTTGGGAGGACCAGCAGCCTTTTTTTCATTTTATACTTTCTCTGTTCCTTTCAGTCCAAGCTGGCAACGTTTCTGCTGAAACAGTTTTCTCAAGAACTGTCAGTTGTGTGTGTATATTTCATAGAGATTCACTTCGTACCCACAACTTCTCCTAAATAATTTTTTCTTTGTATTTGGCTCCTATGGAAATAACTGAGGGACAATTCTTAAGCTTACTAGAGGCCTGTAGTTTGGTTGAGAAAATCTGTGAGGCACATCCTTAAAATCTAAAATGGCCCTTTGTGTGACTGTATCCTCAGACCTTTTGATCTTTCTGTTTTAGCAAAAGCTTGTCTTTTCCTTTATATTGTGCTTTTGACAGGCGTTTCTTACTTTTAGCATCTTTTTCCACCTGCAGAGGCTGAAAATTTTTTAAATCATCTGGTCCTGGTTCCTTTTTCTTTAACAGCTCTTTCCTCAGTTTCTGCCTCCTCTCTAACATTTTACTATAAGCTGCAAGAAGAAATGAGGTAATAGCTTTAGTACCTGAAATTCATCTTAGCTATATATCTATCATCACAAATTTTGTTCTCCAAATAACTGTAGGACACAGTGTTGCTAGCTGTCTGCCACTATATAACAAGAATTCTTTTTTCATTTTCCAATATCATGTTCCTCATTTCCTTCTGAACTTTACCAGCAACATCCAAATTAAGTCCTGATTTCTATTAACCATCTGTTCAATGTTAATTAGGCGTTCTCTCCCATGCTGCTCAAAATTCTTCCAGCCTCTGCCCAATCTCCAATTCCAAAGCTTCTCCCACATTTTTAGGTATTTGTTATGGCAGCACTGCACTTTTAGGTACTAAAATCTGTATTGGTTTTATTATTTTGTAACACAGGATCACAAATTTAGCATCTTAAAACAACACAGATTTGTTATCTCACAGTTCCTATAGGGCAGGTGCCTGGGTACAGGTCAATTGGTTCTCAGTTCAGGATCTCCCAAGGCTGAAATCAAGGCATCAGCTGTGACTGCGATCTCACCTGAGGCACAGGGTCCTGTGCCAGCCTCACCACTTGTTGGTACAATTATGTTTCTTGTGGTTGTAGAATCATTTTCTTGCTAGTTTAGCTGGGGTCTACTGTGACTCACAGAGGCCACCCTCAGGCCTTCGGCATATGCCCTCCCTCCATGGGCAGTTCACACATGGAAGGAATCTTGAGGGCCATCTCAGAATTCTGCCTACCACACTAATTTGTTCATTACAATATAAAGGACAGATACTAATTTTGGGGAGGTGCTTTATGCCTTTAAAGATTTTGTTTCCTTTGGTGGCTGCACACTCTGAGACATTTTAAGTGTGTATTTCCTCAGGAGGACCAGCTAGTGTCCTAAAATAATGATTTTAACAAGTCAGTGGGTAGAGACACAATGGGTGATATAGAAAGATAGAATACTCAAAACCAAAATTTTACCATTACATTATTTTCTTTTTCTTTCGTTTCTTTTTTATTTTTATTTTTTGAAGCACTGAGGGCCAGGGATTGAACTCAGGACCTCATGTGTGGAAAGCTGGCACTCAACCACTGAGCCACATCAGCTTTCCTGAGTTGGTCCCTTCATTTATTTTGCTTGTTGTTTGTTTTTTGTCTTTTTAGGAGACACTGGGAAATGAACCTGAGACCTACCATGTGGGAGGGGGGGAGTTCAACTGCTTGAGCCACATCTGCTCCTATACATTGTTTTCTTTGGTACATCCCTGTTTGTAGGCAGAGAAAAAACAAATGTCAAATTAGGGATTTTTTCACCTATTTTACTTTTCTTTTTAAAAAAGACTACTAAGTTCTAAGTATGCAGGGAGGGTTTGAAGAATTCCAGAGTTTTCTCTTCTGGTTCTTTGAAGCAGTCATTTGAAAGTAGGGAATAGGCATAATTGGTTTCTATTTGGATAAGTAGTTGACATGAGCCAGAGGCCCAGAAAGACAATTTAGATTTGTGTTTGTTTTAGTTTCTCTTCTCTCACAGTGAAAGGAAATGGAAAAATTAACAAATACCAAGGATTGCTCCAACTTCAACAAAAATGTGTAGACATGTTTTTTTCTACATTGAGGCAATATCCAATAAAAACTTGACTGAGTTTCATCCCATCTCATCCTTAAAACAAAAACAAAAACAATTTTTTCATAGTCTTTCCTGATTATATTAGGTAATAATAATTTTTTCTACTACCTGATCTATACATATCCCTAATGGAGAAAAATAATGATATGTGAATTTTCTTATTAAATTTAAAAATTCTAAAACCTATTAAGCTTTTATGGTCAATTTAATGATTCCATTCTATTTTTAGACCTAGAAAATTTTAGTAGTCACTTCTTTTTTTTTTTGAGGTACCAGGGCCAGGGATTGAACCTGGGACCTCTTAAGGGGGAAGCCTGGCCCTGAACCACTGAGCCACATCAGCTCACCTGAGTTGTTTTTTTTGTTTGTTGCTTGTTTTTGTCTTTGTTTTTAGGAGGCACTGAGTACTGAGCCCAGGACCTCCCATGTGGGAAGTAGGCACTCAACTGCTTGAGCCACATCCACTCCCCTTAGTGGTCACTTTTAAGGGTCCCTTTGAGTGTATAATCCCATTTTCCAACTTAAAGTTCCTTAAGTATTTATAAACTATTTATACAATTAAAAGGCCATTTTTAAAGTATTTTAGTTGCTTACATTAAAAAAAAAATTCCCAAGAATTCAAATAAGTTGTCTAATAAATTAATTATAAGTATGGTAGGACTTAGGTTTTCTCATGTGTTCCAGTAGTATTTTATCCATTTATAATCTCAATCCATCTTCTTAGTTACACTATTTATTTATTTATTTTTTTTTTTTTTAAGATTTATTTTTTATTTATTTAATTCCCCTCCCCTCCCCCGGTTGTCTGTTTTTCTGTGTCTTTTTGCTGCGTCTTGTTTCTTTGTCCGCTTCTGTTGTCGTCAGCGGCACGGGAAGTGTGGGCGGCGCCATTCCTCCGCAGGCTGCTCCCTCCTTCGCGCTGGGCGGCTCTCCTTATGGGTGCACTCCTTGCGCGTGGGGCTCCCCTACGCGGGGGACACCCCTGTGTAGCATGGCACTCCTTGCGCGCATCAGCACTGCACATGGGCCAGCTCCACACGGGTCAAGGAGGCCCGGGGTTTGAACCACGGACCTCCCATGTGGTAGACGGACGCCCTAACCACTGGGCCAAAATCCGTTTCCCTAGTTACACTATTTAAATTACACTTCTTAATTACACTATTTAAATCACAAAGCTAATCTATTATTCTAACTGACCTAATTCTCTTAAACATTATAAACAGCTAAAATACAAAATATATACAAATTTGTTAATTTAAAAAGTACTGAGAAAAGAGTTTGATTCTTTTAAATTTTATGCACTTAATTTTGAATCTTTCTAGATTAAAAATTGATTACCTGGGAAATAGATGTAGCTCAAGTGATTGGGCTCCTGTCTACCATATAGGAGATCCTGGGTTTAATTCCTGGAGCCTCCTGGTGGAGGTGAGCTGGCCTAAGTAGAGAGCTGGTACAGCAAGATGCCACAACAAAAGGAGACTCAGAGAAGAGACAATAAGATATAGAGCAGACCAGGGAGCTGAGGCGGTGCAAGAGATTGAGTACCTCTCTCCCACTCTGGAAGGTCCCAGGATCGGTTCCCAGTACTGCCTAAGGAGAAGACAAGCAGACACAGAAGAATACCCAGCGAATGGATACAGAACAGACAATGGGATGGAGGGGGGGGGGGGGGGAGGAATAAATAAATAAATCTTTAAAGAAAAAATATGGTTACCTATTTAAGAAATAATTATATCATCCTTTCAAAGAATTTTTGGGGTTGCTGTCTCAATTCACTAACTAGATCCTTTCTCAAAATTAGTGGCAAACGTAAGAACTCCATGTTCTTGAAATGAGGTGTTCTTATAGTTCTGTTCCCTTAGATTCAAGTTAAACATTGTTAATTCTTTAGTTTATCCCAAAGAGGTTTTTGTATCACTTGATTGCATTTATTTAATCTTTTTACTATTCCATTCTGTTCTGTATCTGTGATTTCCACAAATCCTTTAGGATTAGCATGACATCTGCTAGAATCTCTGTGACTTTGACTCCGTGGGCACAGTTTTAAGGTTATGCCCATGTTACCTATCTAAACCAAAAATATAATGATTCTGGTTATGTAATATAATTAATTTCTCATTATTTCACCTTCCCCCAAACTGTCTAATAATCATCAAGTTGCCTGCAACTTTCGAGGAAATAGTGAATAATATAGCTATGTTTATTGTAAATCAGTACCTTTGTGATAGTAAAACGATTCTAGTTGTGTATCTGTACCCAAGGTTGTCTAATGCTGTGTCTGAAAGAACTGACTGAAATGATACTTTTAAGAATTTTGTAGCTAATTATTTTCTTTCATGTTTATCAACTGACTTCAAGTCTTTTATTCCTTACTTTTTTTTTCTTGTTTACATCCCTCTTCCACTTCTGCATTTCCTTCATTCTTTTATTGTCTCCTCTTTCCTTTGAGCTAATGATGAAGAGCTATAGTAAAGGGAAATAAATGTAACCAAGAGAGAGATGCTGATGGTAGGAAATCCTCAGTCGCTGGGCAGTTTCTCTCCTCTGTGTTTTTCCGGTTTCTGTTGACTTCTGGCTTCTACATCCATGTCCAATCTCTTTTGCTATAATAACTTCAGCCATATTAAATTAATCGTTCTCATATTGGATTAGGGCCTGCCCACATTCATTTTGGCTGCAATTTACCTAACAATAACATCATCAAAATTTCTATTTACAAATGGATTCACACTCAATGAATGCAGATTAAGACTTGAACGTGTCTTTTTTGGGATACGTGATTCAATCCTCAACAGTGATGGTAGGCAATTTATAACAATATAGGTCTTTTTTTTAGAAAGTTGTTTTAATTTCTACATTAAATCCCGAGTTTGAATGGTCAGGATGAGGCAGTTTTTTAAAAATCTTAAGTCCTTTCTACAAAAGCTATAAAATATAAAATCATTCTGTTAGCTAGATAATATTGATTTTTAAAAAACAAATGTTCCTTCCATGTTTTGGAGTTCTAATAAGTTTCAACCAGACACAATTGAATCAGATAATAGAGGTATAATAGGTAATCTTTGAAGATAGAAAATTAAGCACTGAAAAAGCTGTTGTGTGAGGGATTACTTTTACTTTTTCATTTTCTTATTTAAAGGAAACAATTTTAACTTTATAATGTAAGAATTTTAGGATTTAAAATTTAGTCAATTATATATATGTAACATCTATATATGTATATATAACATATATATAACATTGTAAACATTGGTTTTACAGTAGAATAAGTAAATTGTAATCATGAGCAATGCATTTTGCCAGTCATACTTTTTTAAAATAAAACTTTATTGTGATAATATATCTTCTCATTTTAACCCCTTCCAAGTATACAACTCAGTAGTATTAATTATATCCACAATTTTATGCTACCACCACCACCATCCATTAGTGAAACTTTTCCATCACCCCAGACAGAAGCATTAAATACCCATTTCCCATTCCATTCTTGTTCATTGACAACCTGTAATCTCTTTTCTATCATTATGAATTTGCATATTCTCATTATTTCATAAAAGTGAGATCATATTTGTCCTTTGGTGTCTGCTTATTTCATTCAACATGATATCTCTAAGGTTTATCTATGTTGTTGCATGTATCAGGACTTTATTCCTTTATATGGCTGAGTAATATTCTGTTGCATATATATATATATATATGCACACACATTTTGTATATATATATATATATACACACACACATTTTGTTTCCCCATTCATCTGTGGATGGACATTTGAATGATTCTACCTTTGACTATTATAAATAATGTTATGAACATGAGTGTACAAATAGCTGTTTGAGTCCTTGCTTTCAATTCTTTGGGATATATACCTAGAAGTGGTATTACCAAGTCATATAGTAATTCTATGTTTAACTTTTTGAGGAACCACCAAACTTTTCACAGTGCTGCATCATTTTACATTCCCACCAACAATGTATGAATGTTGCTATTTCTTTGCATCCTCACCAACATTCATTTTCCTTTTAAAAAAAATAGCCATTCTAATGGGTGTAAAATGTTATTATCACTATACTTTTAATGAATATTTATTTACTTATTCAGTGAGGGGACATTCTTTCCCTTCCTCTAGATAAAAACTCAGCCCCCCCCCCATTCCCTACTTACTGATAATTACTACTGTCACTTAAGTTGAAAACAATGTCTATTCAGTAATTAAAAGTGCCTAGTCAGTATATTAACACTTCAGTCTCCATTCAAAGCTAAACCTTTTTCATCCCCTAGCTAGGATTAGCTATAGGTGAGAGACAGTATGGTTTGCTTCCCTTTTGGTTGCTAATCTTCTTACACACTTGCAAGCTGTTATATCTGACCCCATCATTATTTTTACTGTGAGAAAGAAGAGAGCCAGAGAGGTAAAAAGTTTCTTATCTGATTATCATTGTAAAATTTCTTCATTTTTTCTGAGTTTGGCTATGTCTTTAAGGCTGACCCTTTCTTTTGTGTGTACTCTGTGGTTTCTTTAGAAATTCTTCACTAAGAACTGAACTACCTGTGACAATCAAAAATTTTTCCTTCTAATCACCTAGTACTTTCTAACCTACCTGGCCTTCCACAAGTTTTTTTTTTCCTACCCTCAGATGATTCTCTGGGCAGGATTTTTTTTTTTTTAATGGCTTTAATGTGATATATTTCACATACCATAAAATTCACTCTTGCAAAATATACTATTCAGTTGTTTTAGAATATACATAGAGTTGTGTGACCATCACCACTATCTAAATTTAATCTAAGGACATTTTTCATCATCTGGGTAGGATTTTAGAGCGCTCCAAGCTGGCCCTCTGTGTGGCATGCTTCATTTCCTCTCTCCTCTCCTCCCTCATTTGTGGAAGTGTAGGTAGCTCTCCATGTAGCATGCTTCTGCACTCCTCTGGCTCTCTCTCCTAGATGCTCTCTTTTTTTCCCCTCTTGTTGCTGCCTCAGGTTGATACCCAAAACCTTTAAATTCCTATAGGTGTATAACAGACACCAGTCAGCTGAGTCCCTCTTTGGTCCAAGGAACATGTATCAAGAGCTCCAAGGGGTCCCATTAAAGTGTCTTTTACTGGCTTAAAGTGAAAGACTGGTTACAGCCTTCCATGCTATGGAAACCATGAGAATCTGCACAACTTTATTCTAGAAATCATCCTTTGAAATCTTCTCTCTATTCTTTATACCCTGGATGTAGACTTTAGAGCTATCTAACTGGTTCTCAGACATACTACTTTGGAAACTGGGCTACAGGGTAGTCTTTCTCACAAGTCACTTTGGTATCTGAATGCTAGTAGTATCTTGATGCTGCCTCCAAACGTCCATTAAATTTAATATAATATGTCATATAGAAAATATTATCTTAGCTATCTCTTAGAAGAAATAGAAGCTTCTATTTTTTTTTCCTTGAATGTGCTATCATATAATAAACTATATTAGAGCCTGGAGACTTTCTGGGAGGGGGTCTGATTATATAATCACGCTGGTACAAGCTGAATAAAAACTATTCTGGCTTTTTCAAAGCAATATCTCATATTTTCACTTTTAACTACCATACTGTGCGTTTAAGTAGACATCCCTCAGAGGTAGTTTTCAAGTATAAAATGCTATAGTTAATATTTCAAAAGAAAAATAAAAGGACAAGAATGGCCTCAATTTGCAGCTAGAACTGATTTTTTCAAACTGGGTTAAAGTATCACAGATACAAATTAAAAGAAAATATTAAATTTTTCTTGTTAGTTGAATAAGGAAACTTATCTAAAATAGATGTTTTTAAATAGATTAATGTTCAAATTTAACAAATGCCGTAACTACCAAAAATAAATATTTAACATTTCCAATTCCTTCTAGCTTCTTTTCCAAAGCCATCTGCTCTTCACACCAATATTTATACATTACATATGCTTGAGTTGGTTCAGTCTGGGTAGAAATCATGGTGACCACTATAAAGAACAATTTTCTTTTCAAGGAGAGTCAAGTCGGGAACATTGATGTAGGAGAATTTTCACTAATTGCATTTTCCCCTTCCAAAAGGAAAATGGGAATATTGAGCCCCACAGAAATAAATAACTTTAAAATCTATTAAAATATCAACTACCTAATTGAATGCCATTGAAAAAAATTGATCCTACAAAAATATCACCATAGTTCTGATTTTTTAAGTCAAATTGTTTAGAGCCTTAGATTGTAAAGCATGTTCACAGGCATAACCTTTTAGTCATTATAGCCACCCCAGAATACTAGGCAATATTATTTCCATGTCACAGATCAGGAAACAGGCTGAGAGGTCAGATGACTTTCCCAAGGGCAAATGTGAGTTGGCAGAAAATCTGGGTCTAGAAACAGTAAAATCTATTCAGTGCAAAATTTATAGTAGAGCCTATATACTGGAGTATAGAAATCAACTAAGGAATGGAAGAAATGCATTCCATCTTATTCCCAACTTCTTAACCCATGGCTTGTGAAGTCTCCTTTGCTTGGAATGGGCAGGTTCAAACCTGGTACTGTAATCTGATTGGCTTTCTTCAGTTCACACTGTCTGCTTTGGTTTAAACATCTGCACTTCAGTGACTCCTAGAAACTTGACGTCTCTGTCTTCTTCTCCCTTGAAGTAGTCATTGTCACTATTCTCCAGTTCTGTCCCTGAAGTTGAACTATTCTCCAGTTCTGTCCCTGAAGTTGGCACTGCTGGACTTAATCAAGTGGTTATTTTGAGAGTTTTCTCCTTTAATTCCTTTATGAGTTTAAGGCTGTAGGATTATATTAAGATTGAAGGCTTTATGAGAAATTAAAGTAGACTGGCAGCTCATAGTCTCTTATCACTGGTATAGAGCTTTAACTACTTTAAGCACAGTTAAATTGTTGATTATGTAAGTCATCTGCTCCCTTTGTTTCTTAGGTAATATGCACGTGTCACTAGCTGAGGCCCTGGAGGTTCGGGGCGGACCATTACAGGAGGAAGAAATATGGGCTGTCTTAAATCAAAGTGCTGAGAGTCTCCAGGAATTATTCAGAAAAGGTAAGTTTTTTTATTTTTTTATTCTGAGTATCAGGTAGTTGAGAAACATAAAGAGTCAGAAATAAGAGTTTTGTTCCAGTAATCCTATGTCTTTGGTGCAGGATGGAAAAGAATACTTTTTCTTATCTCCATTATGGCTGAAAAAGCTCAGATTGTGTTCTCCATTCATTTGAACATATTTATTCTATATGCCAGATAATTGTGCCAGACAATGAGAATACAATGATGATCAAAACCAAAAATATTCCCTGCCTATTTGGAGCTTAGACTCCAGTGTGAAAAATAGCTATTAATAAGTATTCATATAAACATATATAACCAGGACAGGAACTACATAGGAGGGGGCAGGGACTATATGAGAACCCATAACAGGAGAATTTTCCCCGGTCGTGGAGAAGAAAAGGAGGGCTTCTTGCAAAAGTCACCCTGAGCTAAGACCTGAAAGAAGAGAAGTTAACCAGATGAGAGGGAGGGAAAGCATTCTTTGCAGGAGTTTAGTGTATGCCTCCTTGTATCTCTACATAGGGATAATGTGGGCTGAATCAGTAATGTGGTGCATCACGGTGGAGAGAGTCACGTGGTCCAAAAGATTGTATGACATTTTGGCACTGAAAGAGTTAAAGAGAGTCACCTGTTGGTTGTCCCAAACCACTTCATATCATGCTGAGAAGATCCACTTGAAGATGGTGTTTGCCATTCATATCACTTGGGCAACACCTATTTAGAATAGTAAGTGAAAAAAACAAGTTTTGTCTGAAAGGAAAATAAATCTTTAGAATTGATGTGAGTGACTTAATCAGGTGCAATAAACATTACAGAAATAGGTGAGGATTTGAGGGTAGTAGTAGTTCTCAAAGTGTGGTTCCTGAACCAGTAATAGCAGCATCACCTGAAAACTTGCTAGCTAAATACTTGGACCCACACTAGACTGGAGGACAGAGCCCAGCACTTTAGGTTTAATAAGCCCTTGAGTTCATTCTGGTACATGCTGAAGTTTGAGAATCATTTGAGGATGGAATTGCTGAAGACAAGGAACCATGAGAGCCTTTTACAGGGTATAAGAGGTGACCACCAATTGCACACAGGAAACTCTAGCACACAAGGGAAGAGTGGGGATAAATGGTAAAGCTTTGTTGTTTTTGGTTTTTTTCCCCCAATCCAAGGACAGGAACTTGAACAAAACAATTTTAGGAACCACCTAATTCTGCTCTAACCTAGATGTTTGAAAATCTTTGATTATTGTTAGAATTAATCCAATGAAAAGTTATTCATTTTATCTTTACAGTTTACCTAAAATCTGGCTCTTAAAAACAAACAAACATTGCTGCTTCGTTTGCTTAATTTTAATTTTAAAAGAATTGTCTCTACCATATGAGGTAAAGGCACACCAGAACATAGAGGAGGTAGCCATGTTCCCAAGCTGGTGTTGAAGGAGGGAAATGTTGGAGCATATCTTAGTTAATAGACAATACCCAGTCAATTAATATTTAAGAAACACCTTCTACTTATAAGGCATTGTGTGGAAGATGCAAATAAGTATAAGGTATTCTGTTGACCTCAGGAGATTTATTCAGACCAGACAGATGCAAGTGAAAGTTTACCACTTCAAGACAGTTCATGCCAAATAAGTGATACTGACAATAAGTGCTACAGATGTTCAGAGGAGAGAAAGATAATTCCTCTCTTTATTATACTAACAGCAGTATTATTGCCCTGTCCATGACTCATATAGAGTATAAAAAATCTTGCATAATGTGGGTACCTTAGGGTTTTTCTTTCCTTCAAACTTCATAACATTAATAGAGTTTGGATGTTTGAATATAAAATAACTTTTCATTGAAAGGCAATTATTGCATAGTATCAGAACATTTACAATAAAGAGACATATCATATATGTTATAAAGTGAGTTGTAAAGGAGCTTTGTATTGAACATTGCCCAATAGGAGCTGATTACCATGAGACCCCTTGTCTAATTCAGAGTCACTCAGTAATATAGGTGGAAAATAAAATTGACTTCTAGCAATTTAGAGATTATCAATTATTATGATTGCTAGTTAGAAATCTCTATATATTTGGAGGAAACCTAGACTTAATTTATTTAGTTTTTCTGAAAATCTATAGCTTTTTACTCCTTATAATTGATAACAGTATCTTTCTGCCACATGTTCTGCTGATTTTTAAAACAAACTGAAATGAAATTGTTATAAGTTTGCTTATGTTTGTGGACAAATGGAGATGGTCTTGGTTCTCTAGTAGATACAATGAATAACACTGGGAGTGTTAGGAAAGATAAAGCAGGTAAAATCTAGTGGTCTCTAAGAAGTTTTGGTTGTTGTTTTTTTTCTGTCTCCCTGAAATGTGTTTTCATTTCCTGGTTTTCTTTGTCTTTCTGTGTCTGTTAAACCTTTATTTTGGTTCTTGTCCATGGCTCCCCCACACACACACTCTTTGTCTTTGAGCGTTGCTCCTGTGTCTTTTTCATTATATGCATTCAAGCATTCCGCTGATATTCCTATGTATAAGCATTTCCACTAGGGATTATTGAACAAAGGTCAAGAAAAGTATCTGTTTCTTCATCTTTTGGCATCTCCCAGTAATGTAAGGCATTTACTCATTTAAAAAAATTCTTGTGGTTATATTCATAGAATAATGATATATAAGTATGATCTTGCTGAAAGATACCATCTTTATTTATTTCCCCATCCACCCCCCGCCCCAGTTGTCTGTTCTCTGTGTCTATTTGCTGGGTCGTCTTCTTTGTCCGCTTCTGTTGTCAGTGGCATGGGAATCTGTTTCTTTTTTTTGTTGTTGCAGTCATCTTGTGTCAGCTCTCTGTGTGTGCAGCACCATTCCTGGGCAGGCTGCACTTTCTTTCATGCTGGGCGGCTCTCCTTCCAGGGTGCACTCCTTGCACGTGGGGCTCCCCTATGTGGGGGACACCCCTACATGGCCTGGCACTCCTTACACACATCAGCACTGCCCATGGGCCAGCTCCCTACGGGTCGAGGAGGCCTGGGGTTTGAACCTCAGACCTCCCATGTGGTAGATGGACGCCCTAACAACTGGGCCAAGTCCGCCACCGGGATACCATCTTTAAATGAGTTTCCTTTCACAGGAAGAAAAATGATTTTTAGTCATCTGTGGTATAATCTACATAAATTGATAGTATATATTTAAATAGCTGGATTTTAGTTTATTACCTAGCCAAGAAGTTGCTCTTCTTTTATTAGGAAATCAAACTTCTAGAGAAATTTCATTAAGGGTCCTCTCTATGACTTCCTGATTATGAGTTTCTCTCTTTCCCTCCCTCCTTCCCTTCCTCTTTCTTCCTTCCTCCCTCTTCCTTCCTTCCTCTCTCTCTCTCTCTCTCTATCTCTCCCCCTTTCATTAGAGAAGTTGTTAGTTTACAAAATTGTCATGCATGATGTGCATAATTCTCATACATCACTCCTCCACTAAAACCTTGCATTGTTGTGGAACATTTATTACAGATTATAAAAGAATATTATCAAAATATTACCACTAACCGTGGTCCATAGTGTACAGTTGGTATATTTTTCCATACACCCTTTATTATTAACAGTATGTATTAGTATTGACCATTTGTTATAGTTTATGAGCGAACACGCTCATATTTACACTATTATCCCAGTATATCATCCACCACGTGGTTCACTGTTATACAGTCCCATGCTTTGTACAATCCATCCAGAGTTCTTACTTTGATCACAGAGTTTTGTAGTCATCGCCTCAGAAAACCTATGATGTTTTCCTTAGTCCAAAAGGAAAAGTCTCATACCTCCTATTATTGACTCTTAGCATTGGTATAGTACCTTCTTTGACACTGATACAAAACTATTACAATATTGCTGTTAACTGTGGTCCATAACTTAGGTTAATTGTATTTTTCCTGTGCATCACCATATTTTTTACCACTTCTCAGTTCATCTTATTAACTGATTGGGAAGTATAGCATAACAGAAAAAGTATATAAGTTTAAGATTTTAGTTTTTACATCATGTTTGAAATCATGTAGTGGCTCGGTGGTCCTAGAAAATTAATACAATTCTATTCTCATACTTCTGAGCAATCTTTAGAACTGAGGTTATTGTTACCATGGAAAATTAGCTTACAACCATATTAGTTGCCTCAAATAGTGATTGCTTTTAGTTGTGGAACTGTTGCTCTCTGCAGAAAATGGCTCTTTTAAATCTATGGGATTTTAAAGTATTGGAGTGGTTGTTTAGTTGGGGCTAAATTGGCCTCTTCATAACTAATCAGAGGAAAGGACACAAAAACACAGAAGCAAAAATTCCTGACAAGATTTTAACAAATTGTTTCCTAGACCACTCAAGCAAATACCATGCCATGGTTTGGCTTAAACGGTAGTAATCTATTTGGTCACAGTTTTGAGGCTAAAAAAAGTCCAAATCAAGGTGATGGTTTCTTACTGAACACTAGCATTCTGGGACTGGCTGCTGCCATAAATCCTTGGTCCTTAGTTTGTCATATTGCAAAGCAAATGGCAGTGCCTCTGGGTCTCTTCTTTCTCTTCCAGGTTCTATTATTGTTTAGCTTCTGGATGCTCCATCTTTGGCTTTTGCTTTCTCTGAGTTTCATAATACTTATAAAGGACTCCAGAAATACAAAAAATAACCCAGCCTAGAACAGCACCATCTAATAGGAATATAATGGGAGACACATGTTATTTTAAATTTTCCAGGAATCACAATGGAAAAAGGTAAAAAAAAAAAAAAAACATTGTTGCTCAAATGTGGCCTCTCTCTAAGCCAAACTCAGCATATAAATGCACTACCTCCCCTCGCCCTCCCCTACCAATGTGGGGATGAGCCTCCCTGGCACCAAGGGATTATTACTGAACACCAACTATCAATGCATCTGGAAAATGACCTTGACGAAAAGGGGGAAATAGTAAATGCGAATAAGTTTTGATGGCTAAGAGATTTCAAAGTGAGTCAGTAGGTCATTTCAGACTCCTGTTACCCCAGTCCATCGTCCACCACATGGTTCACTGTTATACAATCCCATGCCTGTATGTTTATGCAAGTCTCAGCAGTATCTCATTGACCTCCTCCATAGTAAACAGTGCCTCAAATAGTGAGGGCTTCTGAGAGCTCTAGAGATATCCAGAAATTAAAAGCAGGGCAGACAGCTCAGAAATTTTGCACCCTGTCACTTGGCCTTACTTTGGAATTTATGCTCCCCAGTGTAATAGAGTTAGACTCATTTATATGTACTCTACACATGAGTCTTCTGCTCCTTTAACTTGAACCTGTAATTAGCACTCTATTTGATAAATATATGCCCCAGAAACTTAAATCTTTCGTCCATCCATGTGCCAGTTGAGCCCTGAATTTCAGCAGAGTTGCAACACCTATTCTCCAGTTCATTGGACTTACCCAGGACAACTAACAAGGAGATGATGATGGACAATGCCCATCCCAAGGAATAGAGTGTTTACAACTGCAAGCAAGATAACTCCATCTATCTGTCCCATGGGATCTAAGCCCCTTCTCAGTTAGAGGCATCACCATGCTAAAATCCTCAAGATTAGGGAATGAATAATGGACTAAAGTAGACTGTCTACTTATTCTTCTAGCAATGGAAGAACTCTTATCATTGATGTAAAGACAGTGGCCACCAGAGGTCCTGAGGGATGGGAGAGAGAATAGGTATAATATGGGGGCATTTTTGGGACATTGGATTTGTCCTTCATGCCTTTGCAGTGACGGATACAGGCCATTGTATATTTTGTCATGCCTTACAAAATAGTGCAGGACAGAGTATAAACTGTAATGTAAACTGTCATCCATAGTTAATAGCAATGCCTCAATATGGGTTTATCAATTATAACAAATGTACCATGCTAATGAAGGATGTTGTTAATGTGGGAAAGTGTGGGAAGAAGAGGGAGTGAGGCATATGGGAATCTCTTATATTTTTTATGTAACATTTATGTTATCTAAAGCGTCTTTATATTTTTTTAAAATTTTTTTATTTTTTATTGACTTTGTAATAATATTACATTAAAAATATATATGTGAGGTCCCATTCAACCCCACCCCCCCCACCCCCCCTCTCCCCCCCCCCAACAACACTCGTTCCCATCATCATGACACATCCATTGGATTTGGTAAGTACATCTTTGGGCACCTCTGCACCTCATATACATTGGTTCACATCATGGCCCATACTCTCCTCTATTCCATCAAGTGGGCCCTGTGAGGATTTACAATGTCCGGTGATTACCTCTGAAGCACCATCCAGGGCAGCTCCATGTCCCGAAGACGCCTCCACCTCTCATCTCTTCCTGCCTTTCCCCATACCCTTTGTCCATTATGTCCACTTTTCCCAATCCAATGCCACCTCTTCTATGTGGACATTGGATTGGTTGTGTCCATTGCACCTCTATGTCAAGAGGAGGCTCAGATTCCACCTGGATGCTGGATGCAATCCTCCCATTTTCAGTTGTAATCACTCTAGGCTCCATGGTGTGGTGGTTGTCCTTCTTCAACTCCATCTTAGCTGAGTGTGGTAAGTCCAATAAATCAGATTGTAGGTTAAAGCGTCTTTAAAAATAAAATTAATTAAAAAAATATAACCCCTCAAAAAGGTAAAAAAGCAAATGAAATTAATTTTAATAATATATTGTATTTAATCCAGTATCTCAAAAATATTATTTCAATATGGTATTATTGTCATTTAAATATGAAAAAGTATTGCTAAAATGTTGTACAATTCTTTTTTGGTACTAAGTCGTCAAAATCCAGCATGCATTTTACACAATACATCTTTGTTCAGGCTCTAAATTTCATTGAAAATATTTAGGTTTCATAAAGTGTACAAATAAAAAAGTAGATTTACATATACAAGTTTTTCCGTGCATATTTAAAAGTTTTCAAATAATTAAGAATACATATTAAAATTTGAATTAAAATAAATAAGTTCACTTTCACAGTTACACTGTTCACATTGCAGATTCTTAAAGACTACAGTGCCTAATTGCTGCTGTATTGAACTATGCAGATAGAATTTGATGTCTTTCCAAGAGGTAGTTCAAGATTCAATTAGAAAAAAAATATTTTCATACAAAGGCTGACAGTCTTTATCACCAGCAAACCCTCATTGAAGGAATTGCTAAAAGATATATTTCAAGGAGGAAATTTAACCAAGAAAGAAGAAAAAGATTCATGAAGGAATGATAAACAAAAGAATAAGTCAATTTGAGGTAAATCTAAACAAACTTTGACTATATAAAACAGGAAAATATTGACGGCAAATTTAAAAATATAAATACAAGAATAACATGTAAAACTGGAGTATGTGACAGGAGTTTGCTTATGTTTAGGATATTAATTTCAGTATTTGCATAGTTAAATATCCTTAAATTTTGTAAGGATAATCTCACACAAAAAAAGAGGAAAAATATACTAACAGTCTAGTAGAACCAAAGGGGGAGCAAGTAACTCAATTAATGCATGAGAAGGAAGACAAGCACTAAAACTCAAATTGACTTTTTGTTTTGTTTTTTAATTCTTTATAGGAAATACAGAAAAAATTTAGGGATTAAATCTTTATAGTTCATGCAGCTTTTAAAAGACTAAATCCTTACTAGTTCTTTTACATTATATTCCTGATTATCTACAATCATAATTTTGTTGATTAAGAGAGTGAATCTGACATGCTACATCTTGCCCTGCATTCTGAGACCAGAATTAACAGGTCTTTCAAGTTAAATGAATTTGATCCAGATAATATTGCCCCATTTGTTCCCTGGAAACAAACTATAAAATATGAAACTTATTTAACGTTTAGCATTCTTAATGTAGATTGTTTGACAAGAGCATGAATCACTTCTAATAAACCAACCCTCCCCCAATAAACATATATGTAGTCTTCATTAAATAATTTGATTTGAGATTATTTTGATTTTGGATGTTATAGTCTATTTTATAAATTTAAACAGATGTACATTTAATGGGAAAAATTGCTACAGGTCATGCTCTCTAGTCCTGTCCTTAATTAACATCCTTGCTGATAAATGTATTTTCACTCGTAATATTTGTTTATTTTCATACTGGCGGGGGGGTGGGGTAAAAATATTTAGGTATAACATGCACAGTAGAAAGTATTCTTTATTGTATACACGGAAGAACCTTTATGTATGTATATACCCATATAACCACCACTTAGGGCAAGATAGAGAACATTTCCAGCACCTCAGAAGGCTCCCTCATGCGCCCTTACTAGTCAGTTCATGGTTAGCAAGGCTAATCATGATTATGATTTATATCACAAATTAGTTTGCCTGTTTTTGAACATGGTATACATGCAATCATACAATAAGAACGTTTTTGTGTCTGAGTCACGCAACATTATGACTGTGAGATTTATCCAATTATATAAATAAAACCACTTTGAGTTTTTTCTCAGGCAAAAACTAAAAGGGGGCTTTATATATACTTTACATCATTTAGTAATAAGTGTTTTACTTTCTTGGGGTGATGAGTATCTTAATGTTTCTTTTAAAAAATAGAATATCTTAGAATATCTTACCATTCAAATTATGCTTTTTCCCCCTTTTCTCTTTGTAAAAGAGAAATTCTTTAAAATTTAAGCAGGCAAATAATGTATGAAGAGCAACACAAAATAGCATTAGTGATCAGAAAAGTGTTTTTCTTAAGTTCCTACAGGTCATGAATATGCGGAATTATATAATCAAAACATACCCTGTCCCTGTTTGGCAAACTATATATTTCCTTCTTCTGGAAACTGAAAATACTAATGTATATTTAACAATTAATCGTCATCAACCAACTCTGAAAAAATGAAATAATTGTCAGTCGTCCTTGATATTAATTGGTTTTTCAAACTTTGTGTAATTTCTAAGACTCTGAAGTCACTGTGTTTATTCTTTAAACTTTATATTCTCCCCTCTCCCCCACTCCCGGGCTTTGTGCAGATAGCAGAGGTTGAAAACAAGATCTCTTTTAACTTGCAATTTTGTCTGTACTTTGAAAAAGAAATTCTCCTTTATAAAGGGTCTTTACCATAAAACTTTTTTTTTATTGCAAATTACCTCATAGTTTATTTAGTCTGGCAAAATCTATTGTGGCAACTGTGTGATCTACAGAGTATGTCAAAGTTAATTAGCAATGGAAATGCTGTTGCTTTAAGAGGCTTAGAATCGTGCCAAAATCACACAAAAAAACTAACAATAAAATCAAATTTTTAAATGCAATTAACAGGGAAGCGAATGTGGCTCAAGTGATAGGGCTTATGCCTACCATATGGAGGACCTGGGTTCAATCCCTGCGGCCTCCTGGTGAAAAAGAAAAAGAGAAAGCGTGCCTGCAAGTGAGCCAGTGCCCGCATGGTGAGCCGAGTGCCCCTGTAGTGAGCCAGTGCCCCGTGCAAGTGAGTCATGCAACAAGTTGATGATGCTGCAAAAGAGAAACGAGGGGAAAGTCATGGTGAAGGGCAACAGAAACCAGGAACTGAGGTGGCACAACTAACAGGGAACCTCTCTCCACATGAGCGGTCCCTAGGATCAAATCCCAGTGAATCCTAGAGGAGAAAAAATGAGAAGACCAAAAAAGAGAAATAGATACAGAAGATCATACAGTGAGTGGATACAGACAGCAAAAACAGCAGGGCAGGGGAGAGGGGGAGGGGAAGGGAGGAATAAATAAGTCTTTAAAAAATAAAAATAAATAGAATTAACAATTCATGGTTAACATTTTACAACAGCTTGAATAGGATGGTTAAACAAAATAGGATTGGAGTATTTTTAAAAAGAAACCACCTTCAAATTTTAATTTAAGAAGTCTGCAACCTAACATGTAGATATATATATATATATATATATATATATATATATATATATATATATGGACTATTTTGGCTCTCAAAATTTGAATCCTTCTGAGGGAAATAAAAATTGGTATTAATCCCAGAACTTGGAGGTGTTTAATCTTTTTTTGGGTACTATTTGTATGTTTAGTGACACATTCATGTATCTTATAGGGTGGGAAAGATCAAAGGTGCTCAAATCCAAAGCTTCAGCAGAGACAATATAGATATTTACTGGGTTTACAGAAAAGTATTGGAGAAGAAACAAAATATGTAGGAAGTTCATTCATAGTTTGCTTTACTTTTGGAACAAGATAGAAAAAGCCAAATAAAGATAATTTTATTAGATGGTATATTAGTCAGCCAAAGCGGGTGCTGATGCAAAATACCAGAAATTGGTTGGTTTTTATAAAGGATATTTATTTGGGGTAGGAGCTTACAGATGCCAGGCCATAAAGCATGAGTTGCTTCCCTCACCAAAGTCTATTTTCATGTATTGGAGCTGCCAATGGCTGTGAGGGTTCAGGCTTCCTGGGTTCCTCCCTTCAAGGGTAACTTACTTCTGTCTGGGTTCAGGGTTTCTCTCTTCCTGGGACTTCTGCTTAAGGCTTCAGCATCAAACTCCAACATCAAAACTCCAACATCAAAAACCCTCAATTCTGTTCTTGGCCATGCCTTTTATCTGTGAGACCCCACCCACCAAGGAGTGGGGACTCAATGCCCTAATCATAACTCAATCATGACCAGGTACAGATCAGATTACAAACATAAGCCAATATCTGTTTTTTAAATTCATAACCATATCAAACTGCTACAGATGGATCAGACAATTGATTTCTAAATGCATGATATCCTCAGTTTGGTGCAACCCTATCAGCTTCCTCCTTATACAGAGAGACGAGCTAATTAGGTGTCATTTTTGCCTAAAGTTATTTCTGATAGTCATTCTGTCTAATACAATTACTTTACTATAATTTGATGAAATAGATACTTGTAACACTTTTTGACTTGCCATAGCTCTTATAAAATACCTCACTGTGACCTTATCAACTGATATATATAGCATTAAGGAAGGATGTAAAGTCATACTCCATGTTGTGGTGTGCTTAAATCAGTTAACTGGCAAGGAAATAGAGCAAGTTCAAAGTTCAGAAGCAAATTAATTGACCTATGATAACATTTTAATATCTCTAATAATGAAGTACTAAAGGTAGTGGTTCTTATTTGTGTGTAAGGTAGGTTGACATTCACATCTGGATCCCCAGGGAATTTTTTTAAAAATCCTGCTTAGATTCCTGTCCTCTAGCTCTAGAATTCACACAAAATTTCTCAGTGACTTAGGAGAAAGAAGGCCTGTCTGGTTTCTTATTACCTCCCCTCCAAAGTCAGAGACATTGTAAATAATTCGGTTACAATATTCAGATTAACAAAGCTGACGCTTGGCTTTAGTTTACTTTGTTTATTTTAGTTTGGTAGGCTACCAAAATGCAGTATCCCAGAAGTGGGTTACTTTTACAATTGGGATTTATTGGTTTGCAAACCTGCAGTTCTGAGGCTGAATAAAATGTCCAAATCAAGGCATCATTAGGCAATGCTTTCTGCTTAAAGACTGGCAGCTGACAGTCATGGAGTTCTCAGTCACATGGCAAGGCACATGAAAGCATCTGCTGGTCTCTCCCTTCTCTTCCAGTTTTCCTTGCTGTCTTAGTTTGCCAGAGGGCTGCCAAAGCAAAGTAACAGAAATGGGTTGGCTTTTATAATAAAGGTTTTATTTAGGGTAAAAGCTTACAGTTCTGAGGTCATGAAATGTCCAAATCAAAGCACCATCAGACATTCTTTCCCACCAAAGGCAGCTACTGGTGATCCCTGTGTTCTGCCATACAGTGAAGATGGCAGCTAATCTTTGTTTAGTCCCTGCCTACCCCCTCACCCAGAATCTCCTGTCTCCCAGAACTCAGCTGTGAGCTATTAGGTATATGGTTCATCTTCAGCCTTGAACTGCTCAGTGGGCCCAGCCTCTTGGAAACTTAGAGCTTAAACTTTGGCTGTTAGCAAGTCCTGTCTCACATGGCAGGATCAAAATGGCAGCTTCCTTTCTCTGTGAGTCTCTATGTCTCCATTTATATAAAGCTCCAGTAATAGGCTGGAGATCCAACCTGTTATGCCTCAGTGACATAGTCCAATCAAAAGGACCTGAGTTGCCCCTATTCTGTATATGACTTTTCTGTAACCTAAAACTTCTTTGAAGACAAAATGAAAAAAAAGTAAGACACTGGGGGAATAAATGGAAGAAAAAGTCACTGTACTTACAGGACAATAGCTTTTACAGTGATGAGAGCCAAAATGTAAAAAAAACTTTTTGAATATTTTTTCATTATTTTTTATTATCCCCAATTTTTTCATTTTTATTTTTAAAATGTTTTTGTATTTTAGTTCTTATTTTTAAAGCTATCATTATTATTTCATGTCCTTATTAATTGTATTTGGCTATTTTATTGGCTTTATTTTTTATGAAGTTTTGGATCACAGAAGGATCACAACTATGGCAGGGGAGGATCATTGATGCAGGGTGTCAGTGATGGGGGATACATGGGAGGAAGTTCACCTGATAATACATATTCTCAGAATACAGAATATTCTCACCTGAGAATACATATTCTCAGAATACATAAAAATGTGTTCACAAGTTCATGGGACATTGTCACAGTGGGTGGAAATTGACACAATAACCGAAAGAATATCAAATTCCCATCCTGAGAAGCTCTGCCACATTCTCTAATGGAGCACCGAGAATCCCCAATTACAGGAGCAATGACTAGTGAAGAAGGATGGTCCATAGGCGGGCCCTTGATATGGGTGACTGTGCTTATGAATCTTTACTCTTGAAATTGAAACTTAGTCTAGTATAATAGGGTGCCAAAGAGTTACCTCCTGAAAGCCTCCTTGTTGTTCAAATGTGGACTCTCTCTAAGCCGAACTCAGCATATAAATGCAATAACTTCTCCCCAGTATGGGACATGATTCCCAGGGATGAGCCTCCCTGGCACCAAGGGATTACTACCAAGCACCAACTAGCAATGCAACTGGAGAAAGACCTTGACCAAAAGGAGGAAAAGGTAAAGATAAATGAGTTTATATGACTAAGAGACTTCAAAGTGAAGCAGGAGGTCATTCCAGAGGCTCTGCTGATGCACATCTCAGCAGAATCTCATTGACAGTCAAAATAGATACTATCCCAAATAATGGGACTCCTGAGGACTCTGGTCACATGCAGACACTATAGTCAGGGCAGATAGCTTAGGAGTTTGGTGCCTTTTGCCAGTGGACCATACTTTGGAATTTATATTCCCTAGTGTGACAGAGTTAGACTTGGTTGTGGTTTCCCTACACATGACTCTACTGTCCCTTCTATTTGAACATATAATTAGTACTAGAGTTGGTAAGTATATGTCTAAGAGACTTAAATCTTGGGGCTGTCCGTGGGCCATCTGGACCCTGAATCAGAAATAGCAGTTACAACACCTATTCTCCAGTTCATTGGACTCACCCAGGACAGCTAATGAGGAGATGATGGACAATGACCATACCAAGGAACAGAGAGAGTCTACAACTTCAAGCAGGAGAGTCCAGTCCCATCCATCAGCCATATGGATCAAAGCCCCCTCTCAATTAGAGGTGGAGTGTGCATCACCATCCCAGAATCCTCAGGACTGGGGAATTAGTTATGGACTAAAGTAGACTTACTAGTATTCTACTGTAGACTTACCATGATTCTACCAATGGAAGAAATTAGGTCATTGATGTGTTGAGGCTTTAGCCACTAGAGGTTCTGAGAGCAGAGAGGAAAAAACAGATATAATACCAGGGGCATTTTGGGGACTTGGGAATCTCCTTGAATGATAGCGCAACAACAAATAAAGGCCATTTTATATCTTGCCATAACCTACAGAGTTGTGTGGGAGAAAGCATAAACAACAATGTAAATTATAATCCATGCTTAGTGGCAATGCTCCAAAATGTATTCATCAATTGCAGTGAATGTACCACACTAAAGAAGGATGTTAATGTGGGAAAATGTGAGATCTGGAGTGGGGCATATGGGAATCCCCTATGTATATATATTTTTTAAGATTTATTTTTATTTATTCCCCCACCCCCCCACCCTGCTCCTCCCTCTCTGTGTCCATTCTCTGTATGTTCTTCTGTATCTGCTTGTATTCTCATTAGGTGGCTCTGGGAACCAATCCTGGGACCTTCTGCAGTGGAAGAGAGGCAATTACTCTCTTGCACCACCTCTGCTCCCTGTTCTGCTACATCTTCTTATTTTCTCTCCTCTGTGTCTCTTGTTATGTCATCTTGCTGTGCCAGATCTCTACGTGGGCCAGCCCTCTGCATGGGCCAGCTTGCCCTTACCAGGAGGCCCTGAACATCAAACCCTGGACCTCCTATATGGTACATGGGAGCCCAGTTGGTTGAGCCAAATCTATTTCCCTATTTTTTACATAACACTTATGTAATCTAAATCTCTTTTAAAAAAAAAAAAAAAAAAAAAAAAAGGACCCCATACCCACAGGAGTGGATTAATTAAAAAACATAATCTTTTTTTTTTTTTTTAATTCACCAAACTCAAACTGTCACAGTTGCTTTTAGCTCCTTGTTTCCAGGGCTTTCTCTCTCTGCTTTTGTGGGTTTTTTCTCTTTCCCTATTCATAATTAATAAAGAACTACAATAAGAAGATTAAGACCCACCCTGGTCTTACTGAAGTAACTTAATCAAAAAGCTCTTAACTGAAATAAGCTAATCAAAAAGTCTCACCCACAATAGATTCATATCCACAGGAATGGACCAGCTTCAAGAACGTGATTTTCTGTCATAGATACAATCTCAAACTGCTACATACTTTCAAACATAACTAAAAAGGGGAGAATAGAATAAAAATCCAGAGTATTCTCCAGGTGAATAGTTTAGAGTTCCTAGCATTTCAAAGGTGAAAGGACAGTTTTTCTTTGTAATGGAACGCCAAAATAATCTTTTTATGACCAACAGTCTGAATTGCTGTTATTTTCTTCTTTTTTATTTTATTTATTTATTTATTTCTCTCCCCTTCCCCCCTCACCCCCCCACACCCCCCACCCTGGTTGTCTGTTCTCTTTGTCTATTTGCTGTATCTTCTTCGTCCTCTTCTGTTGTTGTCAGCAGCATGGGAATCTGTGTTTCTTTTTGTTGTGTCAGCTCTCCGTGTGTGCGGCGCCATTCCTGGGCAGCTGCACTTTCTTTTGCGCTGGGTGTCTCTCCCTCCAAGGCGCATCCTTGTGCATGGGGCTCCCCTACACGGGGGACACCCCTGCGTGGCACGGCACTCCTTGGATGCGTCAGCACTGCGCATGGGCCAGCTGCACACGGGTCAAGGAGGCCCGGGGTTTGAACCGCAGACCTCCCATGTGGTAAATGGATGCCCTAACCACTGGGCCAAGTCCGCTTCCCTGCTGTTATTTTCATAGCAGAGTAGGACATAAAGAAGCATTTCAAAATTCTATACCCCTGGCATACAGTTGGAATTGTAAAGGAATGATTTTCTCCCCCAGGTATATTTGAGCTATGTTATAGTAATGTCATTGCATCTGATCTTTAGGGTATTCCTAATTCCTATCCACAAACCACTTTTAATCAAGAGGTAGTGTATGAAAACAGAATGACAAAAAGTATTTCATTATTTTGGCGTACAGTTTTAGGGGGTGCAATTTTTATTGGTGATAAGAATAAAGAAGGGGAAACGGACTTGGCCCAGTGGTTAGGGTATTCGTCCACCACATGGGAGGTCTGCGGTTCAAACCCCGGGTCTCCTTGACCCGTGTGCAGCTGGCCCATGTGCAGTGCTGATGCATGCAAGGAGTGCCGTGCCATGCAGGGGTGTCCCCGTGTAGGGGAGCCCCACGTGCAAGGAGTGTGCCCCCGTAAGGAGAGCTGCCCAGCGCGAAAGAAAGTGCAGCCTGCCCAGGAATGACGCCGCACACATGGAGAGCTGATACAACAAGATGACACAACAAAAAGAAACACAGATTCCTGTGCCGCTGACAACAACAGAAGCGGACAAAGAAGAACACGCAGCAGACAGACACAGAGAACAGACAACTGGGGTGGGAGGGGGAGGGGAGAGAAATAAAATAAATTTTTTTAAAAAAAGAATAAAGAGCATTGATGGAAAAGATAGAAATCATAGGAAAAGTCAAAGCAGAGACACTTTGGGCAGGTTCCTCAGAATACAATATGAAGGGAAAGAATAAATGAAAGAAACTGCTATTTCTTTTATGCTACTGCATCAGGTGGTTCAGGAGTCTTGCTGAAGAAGACAACAAATTCTTAGAGAACAGATTCTTTCAATCCACAATCCACATTGCTCAGCCATGTAAGCTCTGTTGTTTTTCATAATCATGGCTGTCAGTTTTACTAATAAAGGTTGCCTATATATCACTTTTGTTAAACTCAGATTTCACAAGTGTTTTATATCCACATTGCATAGTTCTGGAATTACTTCAAGAGTCTGGCAAGTACATAGGAAAAGAGAATATGAGAAGCCAAAACTGATCAGAAGCCATACCAAGATTCCAATGGTTGCAGTTTAGTCAGGCTACTTGCATGTGTTTAGTCATTTTTTAAAAAGTAAAAAAGGAAATGTGTGTTTATGTGGCTATCATCATTAAGAAATAAAAATATTTTTTATCACTTATTATAGTCAAGTCATAAAACATCAATTTGGAGTGATAACTTTGCATAATTTCATACCAGAATGCTACAACTTGTAATGCAAATGAAAATTTCTAAAACTATAAACTGATACTTGTTGATATTTGTCACTCAAATAAGTAAAATTTTCATTTAGTAATTGGGTATACTAAAACACCAATTTCACATGTACACTCATAATAATAATAATTGCCTTCATTGTCAAATTTTAAACCAGGGAAGCGGATGTGGCCCAGTGGTTAGGGAGTCCGTCTACCACATGGGAGGTCTGTGGTTCAAACCCTGGGCCTCCTTGACCCATGTGGAGCTGGCCCATGCACAGTGCTGATGCACGCAAGGAGTGCCCTGCCACACAGGGGTGTCCCCACCTAGGGGAGTCCCACGTGCAAGGAGTGTGCCCCGTAAGGAGAGCTGCCCAGTGTGAAAGAAAGTGCAGCCTGCCCAGGAATGACGCCGCACACACAGAGAACTGACACAAAAAGGTGACGCAACAAAAAGAAACACAGATTCTTGTGCTGCTGACAACAACAGAAGCCGACAAAGAAGAACACGCAGCAAATAGACACAGAGAATAGACAACTGGGGCTGGGGGGAGGAGGGGAGAGAAATAAATAAATAAATCTAAAAAAAATTTTTTATTTAAACCAGTTGTTCTAAATTGGGGATCTAGGCTAACTAGCATTTCCATGTAATAAATAGAACACTTATAGTAGTGATATTCCCAGAGGAATTAATTTTCATTAAAGAACAAATTAGGATTTTAGGATTCTTTGTATGTTAAATCATCTATATTTCTAAGATGACTTCTAGGTAAAAGGTGTCAAAAAATTCCGAAAGATGTGGAATAGAGCAGTTTGAGAATTGGATCAATTGTTCTGAAACTAGAGTCCTTTTTAGATATGGTACTTTATCTTCTGTTAGGAAGAAAAGAGCTAATGTATTGTGGACAAACCTGAGTAATGACTTTTCTTAGCTTAGTTTTGTCTATATTTGGTGGCTTTAGAAAAAAAGTTCTATTAAATAATAACTGCCATTTTTTTATGACACTTATGATGTGTCAGGAACTGTTCTAAGTGCTTTTTTCTTCAATTCTCATAACAACCTTATCTATGAGGTTGAAACTACTTTTACAGATGAGGAAATTAAGCCACAGAGAGGTTAAGAAATTTATCTTAAGATCATAGTGTAAGCCATAAATGTCACACCCAGGATTTGAATCTAGGGATTCTGACTTCAGTATGTGATTCTAACCATTACACTATATGGCCTCTTCATGAAATCAGACTATATACTAAATTAATGACATCAGATATTAAAAGGAATGAAATAAAGGCTGATGGTTTGTCTGATGTCTTTCCAAATTTCCTAGGTGATATAGGAATTTGGATGATTCCAAGGTCTGAGAGCTACTATACCAGAATATAAGTTCTTAAGGACCAAAGACTTATAGAAATTTATAAAATGCCATTATGTGATTGGCTCAATCAAAATATTTTACATCACATAAATAAAATGTCTTCAAAGAGACTATCATCAATTAAAATTATAATTGTCTTAATTCCAATCATTTATACAATTTTATTTTTCAACATAGGTTTGCTATTTTATTTTATTTTATGTTAAGCAGAAGTTTTTAAAAGTAGTAAAAAAACTCATGAGCCATTAATAAATTTTGAGTTTAGAACCAACCTGTAGCATACACTAAAATTTCCAGTGAACCTTAAATAATTCATCACAAAACTTTACTGTTAAGAAAATGTTAAAATATAAGGGAAATATTCAAAACCATTTTTTTTCTGTATGTATATTGTTAACCAGGCTATTGATTTAACAATGTATATGTTTTTAAGCATATATTTTAAATGAACTGAATTTTTGAAAGAATTCTGTAGTAGAGAGTGACTTCATCAAATCCTTCAGGATTTGGAAAGTGGCCTCTACACAGATTTTTGTCAAGCACCCTAGTAGAACATAGAAAATAGGAAACTACAATTTCTTTATATGTCCTTAAATAGACAAAGTAATTTTTAAGTAGAAACAATGTCAATTTTCTAAGTCTTAGAATGATTTCCCAGTACTTCTGATCAATGTTTCCTTACCATGTTGTTCCTCAGTTCTGATTATTTCCCTAATATTTTATACACAGGTAGAAGGGAATAAAAAAATGAAATAAAATAAAAAATTAAGGGAAATCACCAGATCCCTCAAAATCATTTTTTTATGGTTGTTAAGTCATCATGGATCTTTTAGTTTAAAGGAACATTGGAAAGAAGCTCTAAGATTTTTCTTCGTTTATCAAATTTATCAAATTTCTTTTTGTTTCCAACTTTGCCTCTGTCTGCTGGTAAAAGTCTATAAATAGAATCATTTAACTACTGGAAACAGTTCACATCAGACTAAGTTCTCCATAATAATAGCATTCTTAGTAAAATCATCACACTTAAAATATTATGGGAAATAAAATACTAGCCTCTGAAATCCCCTTTTTAAATATGCTTGTGTTAGCAGTCATTGAAAGAATTTGAACACATTTGTTTTAAAATACTTTCCTTAGTTAGACAAGGAGGGTAAATTGAAGACTGATTCTAGCCATGACTCTAAATTTTCTCTTATAGATTTGCATCAATCTTCTATAGTTTTTTAAATATGTAATATGTGGTTTGAATATATTAACTCTAGAGTTTAGTAAAAATTGTATGTTTTGGGAATTTTAACAGCAATGTAGTTTGTTGACACAGTTGCTTTAGTTTTTTTTTAAGAACATTTAAAAATCATATCTGAAAACAATGAAAATATCTGTGCCATTTCTGTGTTTTTTAGCAAGAAAAGTATGACCTACCTTGCTAATTATGTTTCCTGCTGTTCTCCATCATTCCTGTACCCCAAATTCTTGTTATTCCTTAACAAGCTTAATAATTTCCCAATCTTTTATCTTTGCTTTGGTTGTTTCCTCTCTTTGGCATCTCCCCCTTAACCACAGTCAAATCTACCCATCCTAAAGGCCCATATATTTAAAATAAATTTAATTCTTTCTTCATTGTAATTGAAGTAATTTTGTTCTCCTTTAAACTCCCTTTTGGTGTATAATCTGTTTCTCTTAGATACCTTATATTGTATTTATTTAGGTACATATTTTATCTCCCTGCTGGTACTCTGGACTCTGTTAGCAAATAACCTGTGATGTTTGGACGATGATGATATGTTTAGTGCTTAAAATAATTATCTCCTAAAGATGCTTGGTAAAAGCAGTTAAAGCCTGTTGCATAAAAGCAAAAGTTAAAAGATACACTTCTCTCCAGAGTAATAATAGTTTTACTAACTTTGATTGTGCTGCTAAGTGAATAAATGTCTTTATTTTAGGGATTGACAATTATTGACAATTATGGTCAACAGGAACCTTCAACAGTTCCTGTTCCATGCTGCCATACGTTAAATGTGGGGCAGGGGAGGGTTGGTCTGTAGCCAGTGAGTGGGGAGGAGGAGAGGCATAATAGAGTTTAGCAAGCCCTTTTCTGGTCAGGATGGACAGTAACATCCAGGATGGCAAGACAGGACATAGCATTTAGACTTCTGAATGACAGTCAAACCTCTGTGTTAGCTGTAATCCCCAATAATTTAAAAATTCAAAATGGTAACAAGTATACCAGAAATCATAATTCTGTCCCCAAAATAAAGGCTGACAGGAATTAGACATGAAAGTTAGATTCCCAACCCTTAGTTTAGATTCAGGACTGGGGAACTGAACAGAAAGGCCAATATGAAGAGTTAATTGAAATAGTGGGTGGCAATTAGGAGTGCGAGTGAAAGGAAACCCGAGAGAGAGAGGTTGCAGCACCATACTTGTGTGGGTGCCCAAATGAGGAGGAAGAACCTGGGGGAAAAAAGACTGAGAAGGAGCAGTCAGTCTTGATGTTGGAGTACCCCAGGGCTCTGTCTTTTGTCTTCATTTCTTTTTTATCTTAACTGGTTTTTTTGGTGATCTCATCTAGTCACTTGGCTTTAAATACCAACTATTAGACCACTGACTCCCAAAATATACCTCCAGTTCAGACCTTTCTCCCAAATTCTAGATTCAACAGCTTGCTTGACATTTCCATTTGAATATCTAACAGGTATCTTAAATTTAATAGACCCCAAAATAAAAGTTCTGATTCCTGTCCCCGTAACCCCCTTCCTGCCTTCTACCCAAACAACCTGTACCATCTGCAGTTTTCTCTTATCTCAGGTCATAGCACTCTATCCTTTCAATCACTTGGGGCAACAAAACCTTGGAGTCATCCCAACTCCTTTCTCTCATTCCGTATCTCTCATTCCGAATCCAATCTGTCAGGAAGTTCTGTTGACTCTACATCTAAAATGTGTTAGTTTCCAATCATTAAGGTTGCAAGACAGTTTTATCTCACACCAGATATGAGTACATTAGCCTCCTGATTGGTCCCGTAGCATTTATTCCCCTTAATTGATAGCTTGAAAGGAGTTGATATCAGACTGTTTGTGATATGTATAACGTGAAATACCAAGATTTTGAATAACATCCTTTGGCAAGGAAAATATTGTTTTATCTTGTTTGAGTTCTTTTTTAGGTGGATTGTGTGTTGTTTGTTCATAGACTACCTAAGATGAAATTTTTAACAGAAAATGTATAAAGTGGCTGTGAAAGGCAACATTAAACCTATGATCATCAGTTGTGATAGTTCATTGAAACATTTTACCATTAAAATTGTGAGCCATGTTTTCAGCAGCCTGATGTGTGGTTGGTTATTGGTCTATAACTCAGCTTTAATGCAACGTAAGATGTACTCACTGATTAAAAGATACATTCAAACACTTTTACTTTCTTGACAGTTATTAATGATATGTCTCCATTTCATAAAAACACAGGTGGACTTATAATTGACTTTTTAATACAAAGGAATGAATTTTTAAGTTTAATTTTTTTTAACTGTGTTGACTTATGTCAATAAATTGAATTCTGATCATCTTGACCATAGATAGGAAGAGGTTAAAAAAACAGATGATACAGTTCTAATAAAAAGACTTTTTTTTACAGGAAAACATCAATGTATGTTTGATAAACTATTCCATTGGACTCCTGGAAATTTCTTATGATTTGACTAGAGGGCTACTGGTATAAAGTGTTCAGATTGTATTGGTAATAATGGCATTGACAGTCACAGACCATTTGTGACTTTCCTATAGCAGTTTCTCAAGTCTATAACCCAGTTATTTTAGCAATTATCTTAAAACCTATATTAACTTCCTTTTGATATGAGAGGACAAAATAAAGTTCATTGTGATAAGTCTGTTTTGTTGAGCTTGATATATAGCTTTACTTTGGGGAGGAAGCATGCTAAAATCTAAGGAATTTTAAAAAAAATACTTTTAAACATGCACTCTTAGGCCCCCATATAGGCAAATATTAAAAGAAAAAATTGGAGATTCCATGTTCACATTTTATAAGATGGGATAGGCTACCTATAATCCTAGTGAAAGAATGAACAAATGCAAATGAGACAAAATCCAATTCAGACAAAAGATACATTTCAAAGCAAACAGAAAACTTTCATTGTGGTTGGAAACCTTACTAATTCCAGTTTCAGTGAATTAACAATGGGATTAATTTCTATCCATTTCAGAACACTACATCGATGTGGCCATAGATGTGGTATACTCAGAATTTATATACAAAGTTTTATAATTATGGACAACTTCTTTGAAAGAGGGAGCATCGCTTTCACCAATTTCTCAAAGTAATCTGTGTCCAAAGAAAGTTTGAAAATTGATCCTCATCCATACCTATTTATCTCTGTGATAAAAACACTTGAACCAAGTTTAATTCTTATGACTGACAATGGAAAGTCTTTACTTCTAATCCCTAAGGCCTACCATGCAAATTTAAAAATATTAAGCCAAATTAAGACATTGTTGATAATGCTAGCAGTAGTAGGTACCTGAAACATGCTCCCTTTTTGTATCATGTTGATTCGGTGTATATAACTGCTCATTACCATCTAGATGAATAGGATAAGTGATCTCTAGTTCCTCGGTTGTAATTTTAATTAATTGTCTTTTTTCTTTTTATTCCTTATTCTATGTGATTACTAACCAGTAAGCATAACTGACCCTGCTGCCCTTGGATTCATCATTTCTCCATGGTCCCTGCTGTTGCTGCCATCTGGTAGTGTATCATTTACAGATGAAAATGTCTCCAATCAAGATCTTAGAGCATTCACTGCACCGGAGGTTCTTCAAAACCAGTCACTAACTTCTCTCTCAGATGTTGAAAAGGTAACTATTAAATCTTATGTATGTTTTGAGTATCTTTTTTTGTGTATTTGGGGGTGGTGTAGGGAAAGTAAAGAAACTGGGCCACTCAACTAAATCCTCTGAAAAAATCTATTTAATTAAAAATGGTCACTTATTCCAAGAAGTTCATATGTATATTTATTTTTTTAAGAATTCAAAATACTTTTATAAAAACTTTATGGATCTGCCAAAAAAGAGTATGAGCCATTATTAATTTATTTTTTACAAATAATGAATTCTTACTGTGCTTAAAACACTGTGCTTATGAGGGAAATACAAAAATAATTAGCCCATTGGCCCTGATCAACATGTATAGAACAATCTGTAGTATGTGCTATAAGAGACCATAGAGTGTTTGGGGAGCCTAGAAGAGAAACAGTTTTTAGTGTAAGAAGATATCACAGAGAAGGTAGCATTTACATTGGGCCTTGGAGAATGAATAGAATTTAGATAGTGAAGATAAGTAGAAAAGCATTCTGATCAGGGTTGTTAGTAAATGCAATGATAAGAGGTAAGAAATTGCCCCCAATGTTTGGGGAATGGTAGGTCAGACCAGTTAGGCTAGAACATTAGGTATCTGGAGGCTGTGATTAAGGAAAGAAAGGGAGAACAACGAAGAAGGCTTTGAATGCTGCTTCTGAGTACTGACACTTTCTTCTGAGGCAGCAGAGCTCTACCATATATTTAGGAGAGTACTGTGATGTGATATTGGAGGTTAAGTTTGACCAGAGTGGGTAACTAAAAGAGGACAAAGATTGCATGGGAATCAAATTGGGAGGTTTTAATAACCTGGGGAAAAGAACTGGAAAATGAAAAAGAGCCAGGACGTTATCAGAAGGGTTGCCCTTATGCACACCTCAGCAGAGTCCCAGAGACGGATAAAGTAGATACAACCCCAGGTATTGGTTCTTCTGAGGGCTACAGAGACCCACAGGTTCTATGACCATGGCAAATGGAGTTCAGTGCCATGTCAGTTGACCCTACTTTGGAGTTTGTGTTTCTGTGTGATGGAGCTGGACTTAGATGTGATCTTTGTTCACAAGCCTCTCCTGTTACTTTTACCAGAACTGTAGTTGGTGCTGGGGTTTAATGTATACCCAGGGGACCTGAATCTCTGGACTGGCCATGTGATAGCCAGGCCCTGAGCCTCAACAGACTTCAGCTCCTGCACTCTGGTTTATTGGACTTATCCCACTCAGCTAACATGGAGGTGAAGAAGGTCAACCACCACACCATGAAGCCAAGAGTGCCTACAACTGAAAGCAGGAGAATTGCATCCAGCATCCATGTGGAATCTAAGCCCCCTCTTGATATAGATGTGGAGTGGACACAACCATTCCAAGGTCCACAGGATGGAGGAATAGAGTATGGATTAGAGTGGACTTACTGATATTCTATTCATGAACTATTGTGATTAGTAATCAAAGAAAATGTGGCATTGGTGTGGAGCAAGTGGCTATGGTGGCTGCTGAGGGTAGGGAGTGGAAGAGATGAGATGTGGGGGTGTTTTCGGGACTTGGAGTTGTTCTGGGTGGTGCTGCAGGGACAGTTACCGGACATTGTATGTCCTCCCATGGCCCATGGGGTGGACTGTGGGAGAGTGTGGGCAATGATGTAGACCACTGACCATGAGGTACAGTGGTGCTCAGAGATGCATTCACCAAATGCAATGAATGTCTCATGATGATGGAGGAGGATGTTGTTATGGGGGGGAGGAGTGGGGTGAGGGGGTGGGGGGTATATGGAGACCTCATATTTTTTAATGTAATATTAAAAAATAAAGACCAAAAAAAAAAAACTGGAAAATAAAAAGTGTGGAAATTAACCTGTCTAGAAATTTCCTAATAGTAAAATTATTAAAGCAAAAGTACATGCATATTAAATTTTGATACACATTACCTAGTGACCTTCTAGAGGGACTGTACCAATTTATCCTTCTCTAGACAATGGGCAAAAATGTTTTTCCTCTCAGAGATGGAGTATGTGTGTGATGATTAAAATGGAGGACTGCATCTTGATTTGAGCTATCAATTGTGGATCTGAAAAAAGGCTGACAAAAATTGGTAGAGTGAATTAGGTTTTTTACCTTTTATATTCCATAAGGTGGTTCAGAATTTTGGGAGGTATCAACAACCAGTGAAGGGAGACAATAGCTATAAGGTATAGATACAATGAACCCTGAAAATTTTCCCATTATGTGTGGGAGGGGAGGGAATGGGGCATATGGAAATCCGTGTTATATATATATATATATATATTTTTTTTTTTTTAAGATTTATTTATCCCCCCCCAATTGTCTGCCCTCTGTGTCCACTTGCCGTGCGCTCCCCTGCGTCTACTTGTATTCTCATTAGGCGGCTCCAGGAATCTGTGTCTCTTTTTGTTGTGTCATCTTGCTGCGTCAGCTCTCCGTGTGGGTGACACCACTCTTGGGCGGGCTGCACTTCTGCGCGGGGTGGCTCTCCCTGCATGGGGAGCACTCCCTACACAGGGGTCACTCCTGCACAGGGCAGCATCCCCCTGCGTGGGGCAGCACTCCTTGCGCACATGGGCCAACCCGCCACACGAGCCAGGAGGTCCTGGGTATCAAACCGTGGGCCTCCTATGTGGTAGATGGAAGCTCCATCAGTTGAGCCACATCCGCTTCCCCCTGTATTTTTTATATAACATGGGTTCCAGGTAAAGAGGAAGGGGCTGAAAAGTGATAAAGTAGGCTGATTTACAGATTACAATTCCCCACTATATGGTGACCATGGCAGGGTAAAAATGGAGAGAGCAGGGTGCAGAAGGCAGGAACAGGGGTGCAAAGGCAAGAGAAAGTTCAGGCCTTGAGCCTGCTTTTTGAACAATTAATTATTCCACCCCTTTGCTAATCTCATAGGAGGAGTCCCAGCTGTTTGCTGTTTTGATTGATTACCCCACCCATCAATCCACCGTGAGGGCTCAATGATAAAGACTTTGAGGGAATATCTGAGCCTCCTCCTGGCTCCCAGAGGAAATCTTGTTCTGAATGGCAGAGTCTGGGGGTGGCTCTTCCAGCAGCCATCTTGGGGGTGTTGATGTCCACGTGGACTTCTTGCCAGGTTCCAGATCCATCAATTGATTCTCCTCTTACTAGCCGGGTTGACAAGTGCTTTTTCTGATGTACTGCCTTCTTCCTTCATTTGTCTTCTAAGATTCAAGATCTTCAACCAAGTAAATCACCTCAAGCTTAGGATCATGTTTTTTGGAAGCCACTTTATTATGCTGTCTAGGAGCAAGTGTTGGTAATAGAAGAGGTGTGGAATTGTTAAAGCTGCTTTTATGAGTCTAATTGGAACTTCTAGCTTACCTTAGCCTCAAAATTTCCAGTGTAATTAATTCTAAATACAAAGAAATCAGAGATTACAACACTGTTTTACAACATAAATATAAAGCAAAGATCCAATGAGTAGCCATGTAGTCCAGTATTCTGGTTTCAGTGTGGCAAAGATATTTGGAAGAATCAGAAGATAACAGAAGTTCATAAATTTCAGGGTTAAGGATATTACATTGTCCTAGCACTTAATAAATGTTTGCTGTAGATGGTATATATAATAACATTTTAATAACTCTCAATACCTGCATAATACATGAGTAATAGTATATAGTAAGGTCTTGACACATGACAGTGTTCCCTTCCTTCAAGGGACATGTGCTTAAAAGTATTTTGTTAAGTGTACACATACAGTTGTGTGGAAATATTTACCTTCTACTAGCTGTATAAATAGGTACTTTATTTTATTTACTTTAAACTTTCACTTTTCAAGGTAGCATGTCCCTTCTAATTACTAAACTTGTTTTTACAAGTCACCCTTAGCTTTTTGTCCTCAGGCATTTCTTTTTTATTAGGTAATTGCCTACTTGCCTATCACATGGCGTGCTTTTCGGGGTGGGATGGGTCATTTCTTTCAAAACTAGTTCTAAGGAGATTAGAATCTGAGTCAAAGTCTTGTGATTTCTCATTCAAGAATATTGATACAGGGAAGCAGATTTGGCTCAACGGATAGGGTATCCACCTACCACATGGGAGGTCCAAGGTTCAAACCCAAGGCCTCTAGACCCCTGTGGAGCTGGCCCACGCGCAGTGCTAATATACGCAAGGAGTGCCTTGCCAAGCAGGGGTGTCCCCACATAGGGGAGCCCCATACACAAGGACTGCGCCCCATAAGGAGAGCCGCCCAGGGCAAAAAAAAGCGCAGCCTGCCCGGGGTGGCACTGCACGTATGGAGAGCTGACGCAGCAAGATGACGCAACAAAAGGAGACACAGGTTGCCAATGCCACTGGCAAGAATACAAGTGAACACAGAAGAACACACAGCAAGCAGACAACTGGGGAGTAGGGGGCAGGGAAGGGGAGAGAAATAAATTAAAAATAATAAGTAAATTAATTTTTGTAAAAAAAATAATATTGATACCAAGGATTTGTACTACATTCCTGATAAACTAAAGGAAATCTTGGTTTCAGTGTTCATTGCTACTAATTAATTTGTACATTTTAAATACCAGGAATTTGACTCTTACCATCTCTGAGCTTTTTCAAAATCAAGAGTCATGTTTAAAAGGACATTGCTAGTATGCATGAGTGATAAACTTCAATAAATTTTTAAAAATTAAAAAAAGGACATTACTAGTAGCTTCACATTCCCAACCTTAGCAGAAGACTCAACTGAACTTATTAAAAGACCAGATGTCCTTAACTGTTATACTGCATATATTCTGTTAAATCTTACCAATCCATCCTCTATCCCTTCCTTCCCATTCATTCATTCATACATTTAATAAATATGTTTGTTAAAAGCTAGTTAAAAATAAACAAATGGAACTCCAGGATTTTTCCAGTGGCGAAGTCCAACATGTAATAACATAATTAAAATTTTAAATTTTTAAATACTGGGGATGTGGTATTTACAAAGTTCTATAGAAATTCAGCTCTTTTTAAAGTTTCACCCTTTTTACATCAGGATTTGAAAGTTGGTGGGCAGCATATATATATAGGCACAATGGCCCTATCTATCAATGCTATGCCGAAGCTCTTGTGTGGAGATACTAAAATGCAAAACAAAGTTGCAGAATGAGGAAGGATATTTGATGAAAATTAGTAAAGATGTGACATTTTCGAACGCATCCTTGGGGTTGATTGCAGTCTAATGAGAATACTGATGTTCCCAAATAGCATCTTCATTTTGTTTTGTTTTGTTTTGTTTAATTTCTCTCCCCTCCCCGCCCCCTCCTGCCTCAGTTGTCTGTTCTGTGTCTATTTGCTGTGTGTTCTTCTTTGTCCGCTTCTGTTGTTGTCAGGGGCACAGGACTCTGTTTTTTTTTTGTTGCATTATCTTGCTGTGTCAGCTCTCTTTGTGTGCCAGGCCATTCCTGGGCAGGCTGCACTTTCTTTCGCTCTGGGCGGCTCTCCTTACGGGACACACTCCTTGCGCATAGGGCTCTCCTATGCGGGGGACACCCCTGTGTGGCAGGGTACTCCTTGCGCACATCAGCACTGCACATGGACCAGCTCCACACGGGTCCGGGGTTTGAACCGCGGACAGCCATGTGGTAGGCGGACACCCTCTCCATTGGGCCAAGTCCGCTTCCCAGCAGCCTCATTTTGAATGAGGTATAGCTGTCTTTTGAGAGGCCAGTTGGCTATGAAGTTCCTTCCTGAGAGTTCATGCCATGAGGTTAATTTTGAAAAACTGGCGGTGAAAATCAACCAGAAAAAGCCCTTCATTTTACAGATATGTAATTACCACTAACTATAGTCCGTAGCATACATTTGGTATATTTTTCCATAAACTTCCTATTATTAACACTTTGTATTATTATTGTACATTTGTTATTTCATGAGAAAACACTCTCCTATTTGTACTGTTAACCACAGTCCATCTTCCATCACATGGTTCACTGTGTTATACAATACCATGCCTTGTACTTTCCATGCAAAGTGTGTACTCAGTAGCTCTCACTTTCATCAGGGTTCTACAGTCATCACTCCAGTAAACCTTTGAATGTTTTCCGTAGTCCAAAAGAAAAATATCCCATAACCCCCTATTATTGACCCTTAACATTGATAGGGTACCTTCTTTGACATTGATGCAAGAATATTACAATATTGCTGTTAACTGTAGTCCATAAGTTGTATTAATTGTATTTTTCCCATGCATCACCATATTCTTAACTACCTTGGTTTTGTTTTGTTTTGTGTTTTAAGACTTATTTATTTCTCCCCACCCCCTTGTTGTATTTGCTATGTTTGTTTGTTATGTGCTGGTCTTCTTTTTACCGTGAACCAAACAAACTTGGGACCTCTGAGCGGAAAGGAGGCACCTAATTGCTTGAGCCACTTCTACTCCCTGCTTCGTTGTGTCTCTCAATATGTTTTCCCTGGGCCTCTTGTTGCACCATCTTGTTGGGTCAGTTCACTGTCCCTGACCGTTATGTCAGCTCGTCTTCTTTAGGAGGCAATGGGAACTGAATCCAGGTACCTCCCATGTGGTAGGCAGGGGGTCAATTGATTGAACCACATCCTCTTCCCACTACCTTGTAATAGTGATGTACATTTGATCTAGTTCATAGAAGAGCATTCTTGTATTTGTATTGCAATCCTCATCCACCTCTGGGTTCACTATGTTTTTCAATCCCTAGATTATTCTCTAGCTTTCTTTCTGTTGTAAACTGTAGTCAGTACAGTTTTGAAAATCCTTATTTGATCTTGTTTCTTCCTTGCTTATAAGTGTTCACCTTCTCCCTTTCCCTTGAATCAACTCTAGACTTGTTAACATGGCCTTCAAGGTCTTCATGTAGTATGCAGCCTTGTCTCTGAGCTGTCTTTACTTCAGCCATTCTGAATCCACTTCAGTGCTTTCTTCTCAGCCTTTGCATTCTTTCTTTCAACCTAGAATATTCTTTCCACAAACCCTCATGCCATTTCCACTCGTCCCATTCTCTCATTGCTTAGCTAATTTTACTGTAGATTTAAAGCTTTCTCTGACCCCATTGTAATCTCCATATGTCTTTCTAACACATAGCTCTCTACTCATATTTGTCTTCCTTTCTTCTACTAGTCTAAGCAGGGAGGGGAGGAAAGGGGGAAAGGAAGACAAAGAATGCTACAAAAGAAGGCTAAATACAGTTGATGTAGTACAACCGTGTCCACTGATAATAGTGCAATAAAATTAGAAAATGAAGCGCATGACAAATGGAGCATTTAGTATAATCATAATACTCTATGCAAAAAGGACTATATATATGGAAGATCACACAAAACTATTTTTCTTAAAGATTTATTTATTTGTTTCTCTCCCCCTCCCCCCACCCTGGTTGTCTGTTCTCTGTGTCTATTTGCTACGTCGTCGTCTTTGTCCGCTTCTGTTGTTGTCAGCAGCACGGGAATCTGTGTCTCTTTTTGTTGCGTCATCTTGTTGTGTCAGCTCTCTGTGTGTGCAGCACCATTCCTGGGCAGGCTGCACTTTCTTTCACGCTGGGTGGCTCCCCTTCTGGGGCACACTCCTGGCACATGGGGCTCCCCTTCGCGGGGGACGCCCCTGCGTGGCACAGCACTCCTTGCATGTATCAGCACTGCGCATGGGCCATCTCCACATGGGTCAAGGAGGCCCGGGGTTTGAACCACGGACCTCCCATTTGGTAGACGGGTACCCTAACTACTGGGCCAAGTCCACCGCCCACACAAAACTGTTAACAGTGGACATTTCTAAGGGTTGGATTTTTGAATGGCTACTTTGCCTCCCTTTTTCTCCCCTACTTTCTATATTTAAAATCTTTTTCTGCAACAAAAAGATGATACAGACTATAATTATAAATAACATTTTTAAGTCCTCGTCCAAAGTTATAAGATAAAAAGAGATTGATGTTTCACATTAGTTGATTTTAACATTTAGATTGTTTTTTAGAATAATATTTATTTTAAATAAGTATTTAAGAGTGTGTGCCTCGTGAAGCAGATGTAGCTCAAACAATTGGGCTTTTACCAACCACATGGGAAGTCTGTGGTTCAGTTCCCATTGCTTCCTAAAGAAGACAGTGAGCTGGCACGACAGGCAGGCACAGCAAGCTGACACAAGATGACACGACAAGAGACACAAGAAGAAAAACATAGAGACACAACAAAGCAAGGAGCAGAGGTTCCCAGTGCCTCCTAATGATGATGAGCAGGATAGTGAGCTGGCACAACGGACAGGCGTGGTAAGCTGATGTGACAAGATGACAAGAGACTTGAGGAAAAACATAACAAGAGACCTAAACAAAGCAGGGAATCGAGGTGTCTTAAAGGAGTAGGTGCCTCCTACCCACATTGGAGTTCCCAGGTTCGAGTCCCAGAGCTTCCTAAAGAAACAAAGAAGACAAACAGGCACAGCAAGTGCAAACAATGAGGGGGTGGGGAGAGATAAATAAATAAAATAAAACTTTTTAAAAACATGTGTCTCCTGATAAATAATTTCAAAACAGAATTAAGGTTATGTTACAGGGAATGTTTTAGGTTTTCTGGGTGTGTGTGTGTGTATATATAAAAGAATAAATGCAGGTCAAGTGGTTTTTTCCCTTTTATCCCTACAGGGGAATAGGATACACCTAATAATAATTTTTTTTTTCTAAATCAGGAAGATAATTACTTGGATTTTAGGACATAGTTTATTATACATACTGACTCCTATTTAAAAAAAAAAACTGTTTAAAACATTCACAAATATAGCTAATAGGCATGGAAAGCAGAATTTTTTTTTTTTTTTAATTTTTTTATTTTTTATTGACTTTGTAATAATATTACATTAAAAATATATATGTGAGGTCCCATTCAACCCCACCCCCCCACCCCCCCTCTCCCCCCCCCCCCAACAACACTCGTTCCCATCATCATGACACATCCATTGGATTTGGTAAATACATCTTTGGGCACCTCTGCACCTCATATACATTGGTTCACATCATGGCCCATACTCTCCTCTATTCCATCATGTAGGCCCTGTGAGGATTTACAATGTCCGGTGATTACCTCTGAAGCACCATCCAGGGCAGCTCCATGTCCCGAAGACGCCTCCACCTCTCATCTCTTCCTGCCTTTCCCCATACCCTTTGTCCATTATGTCCACTTTTCCCAATCCACTGCCACCTCTTCTATGTGGACACTGGATTGGTTGTGTCCATTGCACCTTTATGTCAAGAGGAGGCTCAGATTCCACCTGGATGCTGGATGCAATCCTCCCATTTTCAGTTGTAATCACTCTAGGCTCCATGGTGTGGTGGTTGTCCTTCTTCACCTCCATCTTAGCTGAGTGTGGTAAGTCCAATAAATCAGATTGTAGGTGCTGGAGTCTGTTGAGGCTCAGGATCTGGCTATCACATTGTCAGTCCAGAGATTCAAATCCCCTAAATATATCTTAAACCCCAACATTAACTGCACCTCCAGCACATTAGCATGAAAGTCTTATGAAGGGAGATCCCATCTGAGTCCAGATTCATCACACATAAACACCATTTCCAAAGAGGGGCCATCTGCCCTGGTAGTTAACCCCATCGGCCATGACCATAACTCCCATGGGTCTCTTTAGCCCTCAAAGGAACCAATATCTGGGGGTTGTATCTGCTTTATCTGTCTCTCTGACTCTGCTCAGTTGTGCATGAGGGCAAACCTTCTGCCAGCCTCCAGACTCTTTTTTAGAAACTCGTAGCCATATAAACTCATTTCTCCTTTCCATTTCCCCCTTACTTTAGGTCAAACAGCATTTTAAAGTCATGGTATTTTATGTAGACATGGATATTCTGCTGATCCGCATTGAACCTTCCGTATAAGGTCATTTTCCAGTTGCATCATCAGTTGGTAGTTGATAGTGGTCCCTCGTTGCCAGGGAGGCTCATCCCCGGGTGTCATGTCCCACGCTGGGGGGAAGGCATTGCATTTACATGCTGAGTTTGAGGAAAGCAGAATTTTAACCATCCCCCCAAAAAAGCATAATTCATGTGTGTATGTATTTAGAAATAGTATCTTTCATACTGAGAAGCTGAATTTGTAGGTCAAGATCTTCTCCTATGAGGAAATCTTTCAATTTCCTCTTAGCAGACATTTTACTACAGGCATGATTGTAAGAATAGAGGGAAGGAAAAGCAATGAGAAAAGACACTACTGTCAAGTGCTTTTATGTTTTCCATTTTAATGGCATTTAATTTCACTATTGTGCTCTAAAGAAGATTTTATATTTTCATTTTATAGAGACAAAAGCTTGAGATGAAATATTGTTCAATTACTTGACCAGTATAACACTGTTTATAGCATCCAGATTAATGGAGTATGTCTATACAGTTTCCTCTACTAGTATTTTATAGAAGTCTAGAAAGATAGATAGATGGATAGATGGATAGCAATGAGATTGTTTCCTATTTTTCAAATTGGCAAAAATCCAAAAGCAAGGCTGGTGAAAAAAACCTTTAGATGTTGCTGGTATAAATACAAAATGATACAATTTCTTTGTAGGGGAAATCTGACCAAATGTTTCAGAGCTATGGGTGATTTACTCTTCCTTCCATAATCCCAGATAATCTCAGAGAAACACCTTCACCTACAAAATGACATATAACAGAGCTGTTTGTTGAAGCATTCTTTATAATAGCAAAAGTTTGGAAACAACCTAATTGTCTATTAATAGCAGATTGATTAAATAAACAATGCTACAGCCACGCAATGGAATCTTATGCTACATTTAAAAGAATGAGAAGATTTCTAAATATTGATGTGGCAGTATCTCTATTAAGTTAAAAATTCAAGGAGCTGAATAATTTTTAAAGTTTCTTACCTTTTGTAAAAGAAGAGGGAAATAATATATTTTTCCTATTTTCTTAAATTTGCATAAAGTACTTTTAGAATAAATAAAAACTAATAAAAATGATATACTCAAATTGTATGTTATACTTTGGAACAAAAAATTATGAATGGGTAGTATTTGCTAAATGTGCTATTTTCTTTTACTGTGAAATGATTTTTTAAAAAATTCTATTCCTAGATTCATATTTATTCACTTGGAATGACATTGTATTGGGGGGCTGATCATGAAGTACCTCAGAGCCAAGTAAGTCAGATTTTTACATTTGCTAAATGTTTACAATTGTATAATTTTACGCTTTTTAAAAAGCTCTTCCACTTACTTTTATATGTGTTCCAGAGTTTCTATACTTGTTGTTTATCTAAGTAATGTTACACTTGAATGATCTAATAATAAAGCACTGAAGAAATTAGTCTTGAAATATTCTTAGAAATATAGCAATAGCCATCCAGGTCTGTACAACTCAATCTGTCAGATGTAGCTGTCCTCTTAAAAAAATTATATTAATAGCAAGAGAAATGAGAATGTGCTTTAATTAATTTAATGGCTAAGAGAAGTTGTAAATGTCCTTGATAATCCATTCTTTTATTGAAAGAGATACATTTATTGGTACAGAAACTGTAGGAATAGTAGCCCTAGCTATGTATCAGAATATAGCATACGAGAACTTCCTCATTTTTTTCTTTTATCATTTCAAAATTTTACTTCACTACATCCTACAGTAGCAGGCCAAGATATTAAATTAACACTTTCTGAGGTCTTATGCTTTTATAACCATTGATCTGTTTCCAGTTCTTTTCAAAAGTTTGTTGAATTTAAAGCCAGCCACAAAAGGAAAAATATTGTATGATCACACTGATATGAAATAATTAGAAAAACAAACTCATAGCATCAGAGAGTTGAATATAGGTTACCAGGTGGGGTATGTGTAGGGAATGGGGAGTTAAAGTTTAAATTTTACACTTTCTATTTGGGTTGATTATAAAGTTTTGGTAATAGATGGTGGTGATGGTAGCACAGCATTGTGATTAACAGTGCTGAATTATATATATGAATGTGGTTAAATTTTAGGTTGTATGTTACCAGAATAAAATTTTTTTTAAAAAGGTAAACCAACACAGGACTAATTGTAGAACTACACAGTGAACCCTATTGTAAATGATGGGCTATCACAATTATAAAACTGTTCTTTCATGAATTATAACAAATATACCACACTAGTGCAAGATGCTAATAATAGGGTGGTATGTGAGGACTTTGTATTTTATGCATGATTTTATTATAAACACACAACTTCTCTAAAACAAAAAAAGTTTTTGCATTTAATCTTCTTAAATATTTTTGATTCTTGAAGACCTAATATAAATATAGTAGAAAATAGTAATTAGTAATAGAAAAATAGCTATATTCTATCAATGCAAAATATTTAACTTATAGAATTGGGTTTTATTTCAGACACTTAGAATTAAAAAAATAAAATAGACGAGGTGGTTTTTTGTTCTTATTGTTGTTTTTTTAATTAAATTTAAGAAGTAACAAGCATTTGAGTTGTTTTTTTTTCCCTAAATGCAAATACCTTCGGTTCCTTGAATGGTAAATGATATTCTTGAATTTGGTTTGGTCTCATTTTACGTCATGAAAAATGATGTAAAATTTCTCTGCTTTATTTCAGTTCTATAAATAAAGAATAAAGTTAAATTTTTACTGGAGGTAATGGTATCAAATATATTATGCAACCTAACTACATGTAAAATGTGATCACAGTCTATAATTTACGCTATGTATTTTTTCTGGTAATTTGGAAATAAAGTCAAGATCAACAATAATCATTTTGGAAATAATATTAATTCAAAAGTATTTATTTAGCTCCTACCTTATGTCAGACACTAAACTAGACTTCAGGAATATAATGGCCTATGCCTGTAGTTTTTTGGAGGATACAGACAAGTAAATAACCAGTTACAACACAATGCGATAAATGCTATGTTAGGGAAAATAGAGGGTCTTATAGAAAAAGAGTTTGGTCTCTAAACATAGATTTGGAGGGTTAGGAAAGGTTTCTTAAAGGCTACGACATCTGAGCTAAGACCTAAAGTATGAAATTATACCCAAATGGACAAGAAGTGCAGGGTCTTGGGGGGAGGCACATGTAATAGATTATGCCAAATATCAAAGAGGATGTACCAATTTAAACACCATCACCATGGGTGAAGTATTAGTTGCTGGTATATTACAAAACAAATTGTTGAGTGTGGCTTCTTGTTGTGGTTTTAATTTGTATTTCCATAGTGAATGAAGTTTATCACCCTTTTATACACTTATTAGCCATTTGGATATAATGTTCCATTAATTTATCTAATTAGAAAATCTCATATCCAGTCTTCTGTGTTGTACCAGTATAATGAGAATTTATATTTAGACGATCTTGAATCATTTCAGTATTGCAATATTTGAAATCTCATTTAAGTTATGAGAGTATCAAATTACACTTAATATATTGAATATATTACATTTTATCATGCATAAGTTAATTATTCATTTTAAAATGTTATATAGTAACTGTTAATCAAAATATTTGAATAACCAAATAATTCCATTTCTATATCATACCAAAAAAAGAAAATTTTTCTGTAGTAATTTCTATTTTGGGTGACTTATTTTAACCATCTTCTGCTAATAAAATTTTTGCAATACGAAAAGGTAAAATGCAGTAAAATATATATGCCACTGTATTGAAAATTCATTTCTTCCAAGTATTTGAAGTGTGTTTGGATTCCCATGATCCCTGGCATGGCTTATCATGTTAGATAATATTTACTCATATTTATCAACATGGCTGTCCTTTCTTTGTAATCAGCCTATCAAGCTTGGAGATCACCTCAACAGCATATTGCTTGGAATGTGTGAGGATGTCGTTTACGCTCGGGTTTCTGTTCGGACTGTCCTGGATGCTTGCAGTGCCCACATTAGGAATTCCAATTGTGCACCTTCGTTTTCCTACGTGAAACAGTTGGTAAAACTGGTTCTGGGAAATCTTTCTGGGGTAAGCTACAGTTCCAATTGGTAAATATAGCCATATTTTAAGTTTTAAGTAGCATATCACAGAATTTTCTTTAATTTAAAGATGTATCATAGAGATCATTTTCTCAATGAAGACTAGGAATGGGAAATTGAATTTCTTGCCTGATGTTGCCTGATGTTTCAAGTTTAGAGACCTGTTCCAATAACATAGTCCCCCAGATTTTATGTGTTGTCTTTTTTTTAAGAAATGTTTTCCTGAAAATATTAAATATAGCATGGTAGTACTGGAAATGTCTCTTTTTTTTTCCTCCTCTCTTACATTGTTCTAAGGAGGTTTAAGCAAGTGGTTCTATTTCTTGTGGGTACCTAGGGGGAAATGCTTTGATATACAAAATGGGTTTTGGAAATATTTATATGTACTTTGTATTACTTGATAACTCAGTCTTTGCCACTCATTTGTCTGGATCCTATAGCTATTCCCCAAGCCCTCCTTACCTTCTTTGGGCTCTTACATCTGGTATGTAGGGAGATGTTCGTATCCTTGCCAGATTGCCCCAAAACTTGGACTCTTCCATATTCTTTTTGACTTGGATGTGAAGAATCCCAACTAGAACAAACCGATGTCCAATAGTCCCATCTCTGCTCTACATTTCTTAAATTCTATTCTGTTCTATTCATTCTGGTTTAGGTATTCCCTGGATGTTTTTGGTTTTGTTTTTGTTTTTCTATATGTCAAGTTTGTGTACAATGTCTGACCAAACCAACTTACTCATTAGTCATTAATCACCTCCAATACAAGTAATGTGTTGTTTCACATCTGTGACTCTTACAGAGAAAATAAACATACTATGCACATTTAAAGTCCTTGTTAGCTTTTGGATTAGCACTTTAAATACATATTTCTATTTCAGGATGACATTTAAAAATTATTCTAATAACAGCAGCAAAAATATAATCCTATAATTACAAAATAGCTAAGCAGAAATCCATATTAAATTATTCTCATGTTTATTTTTAAGTATGATTCTAAAATAAATACTACTACTAAGCAGCTCTGTTATCAGGTTTTTAGGTTTGGTTTAAATATACAGACGTTTTCAGTTGTGGGAAGCATTACATTGTTATATTCCATGCACCTTTCTGAGAGGGTTCTTTAAGAGTCCACCAGCCCTAGAAACCAGTCTACAAGGAAGGCAGAAAAATTTTAAATTGGGGTAAGCAGCACTCTCACATAACAACCAGTGTGACATTCTGCAGAAACTGGAAGTACTTCAGCATTGGCCTATTGTCTTTTTTAGAACAATTTCAGCATAAGAGTTTAAGAATGTGGATATTTTACCATTATCATGAGAATTTGGGTGAAAATTTCTTATATGTTAACTTGACTCCCCTGAATGACTTAGTTAGTAAACTAGTCACTAGTAATTTGATCTCTAGGCAAATCAAGCCTGAAAGAAAGACAACCAATATTCAAAATACCATGTTATTGTCTGAACCTACTCAAATGATTTCTTTCAGCAAATATATGTAATCTCAATTTGAGGTGTCTAACTAAAGCAAATACCATGATTGAGACTAAGCCAGCATCTCTTCTTCTAAAGTTTGGGTGTTGGAAACTGAGGCACAGTGGCCTCTCAAGGAGAGACATGCTGTCTCCATGCTAGTGCTGTCTCCATGGCTATGCTTGTACCCTAAGGAATGCGGTAATTAAGATTTCCTGGTACATGGGATGAAGCTGTTAAAGGCTGAAAGAAAAGATGAGCACATACCTTTTGTAGTGAATAGAACACTTAGACTTTGTACCTTCAGATAAGATTTTTAAAAATTCCTTAGACTATGGGTAATGCTGATAGTTAATACGTGTTGCTGCTAAATGTCATGTACGCTATGTTTGTGCTTACTGGCATGTAGGCTAAGTATGCCTGCTTGTTGTCACGTACACTGGGGTATATAAAGAGCCCCTTGTAAACAATAAAGTTGCCTGAGGAGTTATTACTCGCAGACCCCCTGATCCCAGCTCTCTTGTTCTTTTTCTCTCACTCGTTCTTTCTCTTTGTTTTCTTCTTCATTTTCTCTTTCTTTTATTCCCGATACCCTTCGAGTCCAAATCTCCAACATTTGGGTTTTGCCCATTATTCCCAATACATTTAATTAGTCCATACCAAGCGCTGTTTCCACAACAAGCCTTGGACTGCCACACACATGTGGATCAGGTGAATGGCATTTTAGTGTTTCCCCTTCTCTTCAGTTTGATAATCCATATGCTACAATTGCTGCAAAACCCGCCATTCCAATAGTGACAAGTGGTGCCTCTCTAGCTTTTTGGATAAGTTTAGATCCCTGGTCTTAATCATGAAGATAGAGAAACTTCTGTCTCAGTCAACATAATGATTGATTGAAGAGTATTCTGCTAGTGCTGACATACTTTAAGCTCCCACCTGCTTCTCCTCCGTAGGTTTTGATATATGATCTGGATCTAAACATTGTCTATCCTTACCCTTTGGAGTTACAGTCTCTGAGTGATCCTTCTCCTATGTGTGGGCTATAAATTTGCCACTTTTTGTAGTGTTCTTGCTAGCTTCCTCTTAATTCCTCCCCTCTCCCGCAGGGATTTAGTACCAAAGTCTTAATGTTATATGTTATTTGGTTGGCAGTAGTATATGCACTTTGCCACTTGATAAGAAACAGGTCTTAGGGATCTTCTAGACAAATGGCTTGTGAACTGTACCTCTGGAGCCTGTGCTTCTGTGGAGTAGAATATAGGTAATAGAGGCTGAATGAGTGGGGCTCTTGGCTGCCCATTTCTTTTCCTTAGCTAGAGCAGTTTCAGCTTTATTATTTGTTTGTATTTCTGCACATAATTTTTTTCTTGAACAAAGTTAATCCTACTAAATATTTATTGAAACAAAGTTTCCCACATATTTTCAAATGATTTTTATTAAAAATTTCTACTATGAACAAATAATCTTGAGGTAAAACTACTTAAAGAAAATTAAATATATTTTCCACTGCAGAACTTCTCATGCTAGTGTATATTACTAACCTTCAAAAGGGGTATATTTAGATGAAACATTTCCTCAAGCTATTTGACCCCAGAGGTCTTTCTCACAAATCTTCTCATAATACTAATATTATATAAAAATTCTTTTGAGAAATGTTAATTTGTACTAAATGAGGAAATTGAGACCCAAACAGTTTATGGCATTTATGTTTCCTATTAGTCAGCCCAGAGATCTTTCTGTGATACTACATCTCCTTTAAGACTTTTATGCTGCTTGCCAATTTTACTCCTATGGTAAAATTGCTGGTACTAGTGTTTTTTTTTTAATGAAGAGTATTTTTTATGAATAAATATTCCCCAATGAAAGTCTAGCACCCATCCAGTAATTGTCCTGGATATCCATCCCTTTAAGACTAGCATTTTGTTCATATTATGCCGAGAGATGTTTTTTGATAACCTTCTTGAGAACTGCTACATATTGTAAAAGTCATAAAATTTTTAAAAATGTTTTATCTGCCTTCTAGGAGCACTTATCTGAAGTGTTTTAAGTATCTGCTTAATTCTAAAATACAAAGAAGGCTATGATAAGTAACTAATTTTTTAAAATCTATGAATGTTTGAGGGGAATATATACAAGTTATGACTTTATTGAAAATAGCGCTTTGAACTAATCTTGTAGGCTAGATAGCAAGCATAACCTAGATTCTAAGCAGAGGGAGATGAGCTTAGATAAATGCAGTGAAATGGGAAGGAGCAGGGTTTTTAGGAGATTGTGAGGATTGAACTCAGACCTCGTTCGTGGGAAGCAGGAGCTCAAACCTCTGAGCTATGCTAGATCCCATACTGTTACTTTTTAATAGCAGCTTCAATGCAGAGAACCCCAAAGGTGCAATATGTTCTCTTTCTCTTTAGTTACTGATGATATGGTGCAATCTGAAAGAATATCATTTGTTCAATTTAAATGATAACATTTCAGAAATATTTCCATTTAAGGCCCCTTATATTAGGAAGCATAATGCCAGAGCCTCAAACAAATTACCTTAGGTATGAGTTTTTAATCTGTACTCAAATAGATTGTACCCTAATAATAGAGAAATATTAAAACATATGTATGTGTGTATAAACAGCCACATATATCTGTGTGTTTTTGGTGCCATGTGTAAATAATTTCCCATTCTCTCTTTGTACATTTATTTATTGAAGTCTGTCCTAGAATTGGTCATCTGAGTAAACCCAGTGTACTGGATAACTTTTCATCCCTTGTAATATGGAGTTCGGCCATTTTCAATAAATACCCTTTTTCAATAAATACCATTTCTCAATAAATACCCTTCATTAAAGTTATTCATGTTTATATACCTATGTTATATAACATTTCGTTATGAAAGAAGCATTAATTTCTATTTAATTGTTATCCCTCAATCTGTCCATTTATTTTATAGACATAGCATTTCTCAAATGTAATTTCTGATAGGCAAAATCTATAAAATTATTTCAAGAGATCTTAATACCTTCAGTGCATAGTTATCATCAGTAGAAAACTTTACTATATCCAGAATTAATGTGGTTTTAAATTTTAATTTAACTTGAGATATGAAAATAGTTATCAGTTGGGGAAAAAAAAACCCTCACATTCACTGTTTTCAAGTGGAACTCATTTTAATTAGTTTAATCTGGCTAATTTTGTGCCTTAGTTAGCAGAATGCATCTTGGTGACTGTTTCTTGACTTTTAATTTCCTGAAGATGAATTGACCAAAATGAAGCTATATAAATCTTATCCAGCAAGTACAAATTAACAATAGGATGTGGAATGTAACTCTTTACTAAATGTGAGCCTCTCCAAAAACTGTGTAACTAGTGTCACTCTGTGGACAATTACCATGAAAAGAAAGTGGATTCTTTTGTCAAACTTGATTTTTGATTACCTGTATACAGACAGATCACCTTTCCTGTAACAGTGAACAAAAGCCTGATCGAAGCCAGGCTATTCGAGACCGATTGAGAGGAAAAGGATTACCAACAGGTAAGAGTATATTAATAGGGAATTTCTAAGTTTTGACTTTATCTGTATCCTTTTTTTTCCTTAATGAAAATAATACTTACTTGGCTTGGAAATCTGATAATTGCAGCAACAAAATAGAAAAAGATAATAGTTACATTAATAAATAAGCCCATTAAAGTTATACAGAAAATTTTGTTACTGTATCAGGGCTACCACATTTAAATATTTCCATTTCTAGTATTGTTATATCACATCATCTTTTATTTATCATGGTTTTTGTATTTTTAAAAATTTTACATTATGACCAAACTAGCACATTCATATGCTTATGAACATAAATATGACTGAAGCAAAAGTTTCAGAAAACAAAACTTTGATGTTTTCTATTCTTTTTTTTTTTAATGCTAGTCAAAACCCACTAAATTTGTTTCATGACCAACAAATTCCATGACTTACAGTTATCAAGGTTATATAATATTCAGTAAATAAAAATTGATGGTGAATAGTAGTTTTGTCATTTGTCAATAGCAATAGATAATTATGGGTCTGATGATGGATTTTTTTAAAAGAAATTAATGGAGATGAACTTTAGATTTTGCTGATTATATTTGTTCGCTTCAGTTCTCATCAAGGAGTGTTGAGAATTTTGTAATCTGAACATTAAAAAATGTCTTGTGGATGAAATATTTTATTGTCTTAAATCTTGAAGCTGAGAGAAGTAAATGTAAAGATTAGATATTTGTATGTCTAATAAAATATTGATACAGTCTGATGAAATAGATTAAAATGTTTAATTGTTTAATTTTTTTTGTCAGATAATCAGAGCACAGCTGTCTTTGAAACTTTGAGAAACTCTCATTGTGAAAACTAAATATGATACTTGATTGTCTGGATCAAATATTTTTGTAGAATTCAGACCCCTCATATTTAAAAAGGAAGAACTTGCCCTAAACAAGTGTACTGCTTGTCTGGAGAAATTTAGGAAATGCAGCAAAATAATTTCTAATGGAATGATTATATAATGGTACAGCTGGTTAAATGTCTGTTTTGGTGCTTCCATTTTAGTTATTGTAAATAAAGACTATTTCCCTGAAAATGATTTTTAGTTTTCATACCATTAATACAATAAATTTATTTTTGCTTTGATCATTTGTTCTTTAGTACATATGATTAGTGTGTACTTGGGTCAAAAGAACACGAGGCAGAGACTTTATCCATTTAACTTAGTTTTTACAGTGCTTTGATGGTGATTGAAGAAGTCTTTTTTAAAAATCCTTTCTTGCAAGTATTCCCTTACCGTATTTTGTCTTCATACACACACACACATATACCTTCTTATAGGTAAAAATCTGTTTCCTTTATTTTAAAACTATACTAGGATTTGAGATATGATATATAGTGTGACTCTTGATGGTAAGAAGAGCAGCAATTTACTAATCCATCAATTTTTCAGTCTGTTTCCTGAATAATAGAAAATTACAGATGAATGTCAATAACAAATTGAAAGAATCTGTTACAGGAGACACATTGAACAATTTATAAAGAAATATTAAGTTTAAAAGAGCCATGTTTCTTTTTTTACATTTCTTTCTAGTCTCACTGCTTCTCTTTCTTTCCTTCCTCCTCCCCTCCCTTCTTCCTTTCCCTGCCCCCAGCTTCCCATCTCCTGCTACCATTACATGACCAAGATATGGAATTGAAGTTTGTTTACTTGTTTGTTACTTGTTAATTTAGTAAATATAATGTTACACTATCTATTATTAATTTTTAAAGACAGTTTATATTTTCTCTAAGAATAAAAATGTTACTGCATATATTCTATCCCTATCCATCATGGGTCTATAGAAAAGAGATTACCCCACCATATTTAGTTTACCAATATTTAAATACCATCAAATGTTAACATAGTTTATATTTAGATTATACTAATGATAATTCTGAGATTTTTGTTACAGACATTAGTTATTACATAGTATTACAGAGATAGCAATTAGAGACTGCTTTAATCTATACTTACTCTATAACATACTTTAAATAGAACTTATTTACTTGTCATTTATATATATACACTTAAGTACATACATATATACGTATATTTCAGTAGAAGACATATACAAAGTTATGCTTTCTGGTCAGGTAGATGCCCAGGATAGGGAAATCTGCTGAATATTATTAAGTACTTAATGTTTGCCCATTACTTCTTATAAGTGATGAATATTGTTTGTTGAAGGAATTTGAAAAAGCTTTTATGGAGATATTAAATTTGTAATATAATATCTGTAATCTAATTATTAATTGTTCATTAAGAAATATATAAAACTATAATTTATTTATATAAATGTATTTTAAATGTTAAGTTGTATCAAAGTAAAAAGAAATTGTAGCTCACTATCTTGGCTCGTATTATTAAATTTTCCTTATTATAACAATTAAAAATATAATAAATTTTAAACCAAAGTATTAATGGGACAACCTTTTATTTGTAACTTTGTTTTTATAATATTAGGAAAGATTTAGTATCATTATCTAATAGCTCTTTAGAATTCTTATGACTAATCAATTGTTAAAATACTCAAGGATTAACTGTAGTGACTTTTAAAAAATTAACAAAGAAATCCTTAAATAGAATGTCCATTGATTTAATTCTCTAATATTCATCTCTTTATTGGAGAATAAATAGTTTATTAGGATTGTGACCACAGTCATCAATAAAGAAAATGTCAAGTTGGGTAGTGAAATACAGAATTAGATTGAAAGAATATGTCTTTTTAAAAAGTGAGAGTTTAGGGGTAATTTTTCCCTCTTATTAAGTGATTTGGTTGTTCCTCTAAACTTAAAAATGAAATTTTTATCAGAGTAAATGACGTTAAAAGGTCTCTCCTCATATCTCACCTCTGAGATCTGTCGTAGGAGCTAAGGCCTAAAGTAGTGGACTGTCTGCCTCCACTTTGTTACCTAACACCTAAGCCTGGTAAATGACTTCACTAGGCAGAAAGAAATCAAACGTTCCCTGCCAAGCTTAAGGTGGAAACTTACACCACGATCAGATCAATGTGATAGTGGCTTCAGAACTTCGGTATATAGACAATATCATGTTCCTTTTTTTATGCACTTCAGCACATTTGTGAAGGCAGGTCGGTAATTGGGAAGCCTCTTTTAATACTGAAAATCATTTTGAAGTTAATTTCTAAAAGATGCTTTGAGTTTCAAAATCTATGTGAGGGGAAAGAGTGAATGATGATGTCGAATGAAGAATAATGTTAATCATAAATAACCAGTTTAGTTAAAACACTATATATTTACAAGGAAGGTTTTTTTCCTTTTAACTGAAATAAATGGAATGTGTTCTATTACAAAGACTTTTATGTTCTTAATATTTATTTATATTCATCGCTCTTCAGAGTATATTTTTTGTTCCCCATTTGATTTTTAGCAAACCAGTGCATTTTCCAAAAGGAAAATTTTTATGGTTTCATTTTTAAATTTGGATACTTATAATCATATGTGATCTAATGTTGTTTATATACAATCTCTGAACTCAGACTGAACCTCCCAAGAAATGAAAACTTTTCTGTAGCCACCACTTATCCTATTACAAACAATGTGATATTTTTTAATTATAAAATCTAAAATTTTGTGGCAAATCTTTTTGTTCTCTGGTTTTATGATTTCCTCTCAAAAGAACTTTTAAATTTCAGTTGATAGTTATATTTGAGAAAAAAGAACAGAAATAAAATAGGGAGGCAAAATTAAGATTTTTATGTTGTCCTCATTCAAAAGAGCTCACAATGCTTTGTGAGTTAGCTCATTTATCCTGTCATCTCTAAGAAGACAGGGTAATAAATTATATCCACATTTTTGAAGATGGAGGAAATGAGAAATGTGAAAATTAGGTGGCTTGTCCAAGCTCATAGATTAAATGTTTAAAGCAAAATTATAAACACAGATCTGTTGACTGTAATCTTTCTGGCAGATTATGCTATGTAAATTGGCTTTAAAAGGTTTCCAGAAGTTGTCTGATCAGTTGTTTCCACTAACATTGTTTTGGAATTTATTTATTAGGAGCTGGAAATACAAAAACAAGTAAAACTTGGTCCTTTATAATAGGTTATTTTTCCATTTTTTGGGGCGGGTGGGTAGGAGAGTAGGAGTGCTCCTAGATATATAATATAATAGGTAATTTTAATACATAGATAAGTATCCTAAAAGAGATCCAGTGTGCTCTATGAGTATAGTGGAAAGAGCAACTAACTCTTAGGATAGGGAAATATCTAGAAAGGTTTCCTGTTACAATTGTTGTAGAGTAGCTCCAATGTCATTGTGTTCAGAAATAATAACTTGGTTTTCTGTGATCCTAGTAGCACAGTAACTGTTAGCACAGCTATTAGTTGTATTTAATTAATGACTTCAATACTGTTTATTGTCTGTTAGGATAAAACAGTTATAATAGCCTAGACTTTTTGTAAAGCAGTTAAGGGAATTGTATTTTATCTCATCTCAGATGTGATTATTAAATGGCAGTGGTATAAACAACGTACATGATTTTCCCTGGTGTAGCAAACTTAAGCAGCTAATATGAACCTAGAATTCCATGTTTGTCTTCATTTGTATGGCCAGATTCAATATTTGACCCGTCATTTTGAGTTTTCAGATTAGTGAAATATTTTTCCTTAGTGCTTTAGCAATATAAAACAACTGTGCTGTTATATCATCACTTTATTTAATAAGACTTGTAGTTGTCAGAACTGAATTATTATTAAAAATGTTTAGTGGATTTGAAGCATTTGTAAATAAAATTAATTAAAATACCTAAAACAAATGTAAAAAACTACCTATTGTTTTATTTTTCAAAAAGAAGCCCCTTTTGCAGAAGATATTTTATCAACCTGTGAAGAGTTAGTCAGGCAATTACTTATTCAGTTGTGCAGTTGAAAAATAGTAAGCTCAGTAACGTGACAAAATACAGTGAGACTCCTGCCATTAGAAATATTGGATTTAAGAATGATGTGTTTATACTAACTGAAAAAGACCTCTATACCATGTTCGTTTAAAAAGCAAGCAAAAGAAGTCTTAGACTAATAGAGCCACTAGAAAACCACTTATGTCAAAACATGTCTTTCTTCTTACTTCCTTCCCCTTACCTCCAAAAGGTCATCCATACTCAGTTTCTCCCTTGTCTGCGTTTATGGCTCATAGTTTTTATAATTTTATTTTATACCATCTTTGACAGGTATATATACACATCACCTTGAAACTTGTTTCACACCATTCTTGACTTTTTGCCAGATTTCCTCAAGAATATCACTACCTCCATTTCTTCCTTCCCCCTTCCTCTATTTTATCATCCCTTTCTTTGTTCTATTGGTGACCCAGAAGTGACTTTTTAAAGAAATTTAGATTCATTGAATTCTATGTATTGTCTTTACTACAATATTATATTTTGATTGTAGAAAAATAATTAGAAAATAAAGTTGAACAAAAGCAGAAGTATTTTTAAGTCATGTATAACTTATCACTGGGAAATAAGAACTACTAACACTTTTTGGAGTTAAAAGTTTCAGACTTTTTTCATACATATATACATGTAAAAAATATATACTCAATATTTAAAGAAAAACAGAACTGTAATAAATATATTATTTAGCAACCTGCTTCTTTTATTATCAAGATCCTCTTTACTGGTCTTAAAACATATATCTACAACTGCCAGATTTATCTTCCTAAAGCACAGCTTTGGACAGCATACCTAGGATAACTGTTGACTTAGATCAAGATTTAGGTTTAATGCAGTATTTTCACATATGCTATTTCATTTAATTCTTACAAAATTCTGAGAGGCTAATTATCTTCTAAGTTTATTAATCTAACTTGCATAAAAATTAAAGCTTAGGGAATATAGGTTACTGCCCATGGTCACAAAACTATTGCATGTCTTCCCACTACAAATTTCAAGATCTTTCACATTGCTTCCATGTTTTGCCTGAAACCCTTCACCACCTCACATTGCCTCTTTTTTAAAAAAAAAATTTATTTTAAGGAAATTTTAGATTACATAAATGTTACATTAAAAATTTAGGAGATTCCCTTATGTTCCACTCCCTCCCCCTCCCACACTTTCCTACATTAACAACATCCTTCATTAGTGTAGTACATTTGTTAAAATTGATGAATACATATTGAAGCATTGCCTCTAACCATGGATTATAGTTTACACTCTGTCCCGTGCAATTTTGTAAGTTATGACAAAATACATAATGGCCTGTATCTGTCATTGCAACATCATACAGAACAAGAAGTGACCTTAATTATGACTCAAATCATCTTTTATAAGTAGTAGTCATGAAATCTTAAATTAGCTTTTACAATGCAATTTCAAACATAGAATACCAGAGCAAAGTGAGGCTTAGTTAAATTTGGTATATTTTGTAGAAACAGAGTAGGAAGTTAGCTCAAATTTTTACTTAATTATTTTTCATTATGATTTTGTCCTGCTATACAGAATTTTAAATGATAACTTCCTGTACTTAAATGAATATGAACTGAAATATTTTTATATCTAATTTGCATTAAGGCAATAAAAACCTAACCACTGAAAAGCAGTAGTTATCCAAGTCTACCTTATTAACAATTAGTTTTAGGCCTCATAAAGAAGATATGGTTCTCTTAGGATACCATTGCACATTAATATATTGTTAGGAAATACTAATGACCTAAAAAAGAATTGTAAATTTACCTTTTGTAAATGGAATGGACTGGTTATACATTTGGAAGGTGATCTGTTTAAACAGTGAATGAAGTCATATTTAAGAGAAAACCACAGGATAAAAAGCAAGTAGTCATGGAACTGGTCTGGAGTACAGCAGTCAGAACAAGGAAAAAAGCATGCACAAAGTTCTTAACATGTAAGAGAGCTCAGTAGAGAGAATGATGTGGCCTATGGCAGAATAAGAAAAGTAAAGATGAGACTAAACAGGATTCAAGTGGCAGACCCTCTTGGAGTTTAGATATTATTTTAAGTTCAATAGTATGTACTTGGAACTTATTAAACAGAAGTGACATTCTGTCATTTACATTTTAAAGAGAGAATTCTGACTGCTGAGTGGTGACTAGTGGAATAGGCAAAGTAGAAAGAGCAAGGAGACCAATCCAAAGGCCAGTGAAGTGATCCAGTCAAGTGATGATAATGGGAAATAAAGAATTTAAGGATAATGCCCATATTTCAGCTTTGAGCAATTACTTGAATAATGGTGCCACTTATCAAAATGGGAAAGGATGGACAGCTCTGGAGCTGGGAAGCGAAATATGATTTTAACATTCTCAATTTGAAGTGCTTCTGAAATATACTAGAAAGAATTCCAATTATATAAGATCAAAATTCCCGGAAGAGATTTATGCTAAGAATATAAATGAAGGAGCTGCCAGTACGTATGGATAGTATTTAAAGCCATGATAGTAGAGAAGTTATAAAGCGAGAGTGGTTGTTTGGGGTTCCAAAACAAATACATGAGGAAATTCAACATTTGTATATCCAGTAGAGGAGGACGAAAGGAGCATTCTAAGAGAAGAGGAAGCGGGGGTTGTAGATTTATTAAGGGATGGTCACCATTTCCTAAGAGGTAAGTTATGTGTGGATATAAAAGTATCCATTAGTTTTGGCAACATGAAGGTCGTTATTGATATATAATGAGAGTTACCAAGGTGTAGGGAAGTCAAAAGCAAACTAAAGTTGGTAGAATAATGAATGGGAAGTATGAAATTAGAGACTGCAATAGCTAGAGGGAAATGTAGTAACAGAGGAAGGATTTTGTTTGGTTTGGTTTTTATTACAGGAGATAACTAGAGCATGTTTGTATACTAATGGGAATGACTCAATTTAAAGGGAAAATAATGAAATGTAAGCAGAGAGGGGAGAGATAACCAAACAAGTAATATCCTTGACAAAGTAAAAGAAGAATCCAGAACACATTCAGGATTGGCCTTCGAGTGGTAGGAAATTTCATCCTTTGAGACAACAGGGAAAAGATTTGCAAACATGGGTAAATTTGTATAATTAGTTATGGAAAGTTGAGAAAGCAGCTCTTTATTCTCAAAGCCTCTTTTATCAGTGGAATATGAGGCAAGATCATCAACTAGAAAAGAAAGGAATAAGGAACAGAAGAATGAGGAAATATGAAAGTCATTGTAGAAAGAGTGACCTTACTATTAGCACATGGTGTTTAGTGTCCAAAATGGGTGGGCATTAGAAATTATGTTAGCAAAATACCCACCTGTTTGATTTTGTCCAAGTCGGTATAGCCATGGACCTAGAAAAAGGCAGGTTGAGGTCTTTAGTTATAAGATCCTTAAATTTTTTAATTCATTTATTTTATCTAATGTATTCTCTTAATTTTCAAGAGTATCTCTATATTCTTTATTCAATAAAATTTTAAATAAATGAGTTTCAAAATATGATTTAAGAATGTAACTTACATCTAAAATACTAAAATAGTCATTTGCTTATTAGTTTTCAAATTTATTTAGAAACTAGTTTGTAACCATCCATCTGTCTGGATATGATGTGATGTATATCTCAGTTTCTTTATTTGGGAGGCCCCAAAAGTAGATGTTACCCATACCTGCACTAAAGTGGATCAATGTTCAGGGAAAGGTGAAGTGCAAGAATAGTAGGGTTTGAATCTAATTCTGAGATAAGCAAAGTATTTGTTTCCATTCTAACTTAATTAACTTTTCAAGATTTTTAAGGTAAAATATTTGGTCATGGAATGAAAACTTATAGTTGTTTTAGTGATCTATTATAGAAGCAATCAACCTCTTCAAATGTATGACTAAGCAGTTTATTATTTCTAGAAAGGTATTAGTCATTATTTTATATTATATCCTTAGCAAATATGTTATCAAAGAGAGATCGATGTAGCACAGGAAATCTTCAGTATTTATGAATTAGTGGATTAGTAACTAGAAAGTTTCTTTTCAATGGATAGGATTTTTTGTTGTTTTATCTACAAATTCATAAATTTGATTTTTGGATGGACATTTTTTTATAACTTTTATAAATTATGTTTACAGACTGCTCCATTTTAAAAGTTAGAATTCCTTACTGGTTTTAACTGCATCAAGGACTAAAGAATAAATAAGAATTGGTATTATACTCCAGCTGACAAAAATAGATATGTTTTAGAGGAAAAGGTATTTTAGTACAGGATGGTCTACCATAGGAAAATTAAGTATCTTATATACTTTATATTTCAAACACAAATTATCTGGAAACTTATGTAATTATAATAAAACCTGGCACTTAAGGATTCCAAATGATGGTCTTTTCTCCATCCAGAATATAACAAGACTTGTTTGTTTCTATTTAGACATATTTATTTAAAATACCAGAATATACTAGGGATACTGAAGTAATACGTCATTGAGGTGTACCTTTGGAAGTGAAAGGAGTGTGCTTTATATCCTATTATTACCCCAAATCATCTCATGGCTACTTAATATTCTACCAAACTAGGTAGTACCAGAAACTTCTGTTTTTTAAAAATCATTTCAACTAAGGTGCATAAAAATACCACAAAAAAAGTAAAGTCAATATGTTGATTTTTTTATTAAATAGGAGACATTGGACTATAAAAGTTATGCCAATATAGCGTCTCTTTCCATTACCACCACCGCCATCTCTTTTCATTTTTGAGCCTCCATTTAGAAAACTTTGAAAATTGCCACCACTTTCATTGTCAATAGAGGGGTTACACTCCAGTTTATTTTCTAAAAATTCTGTGCATACATGATAGATTCTTATCATTCCAGGAAGAAGCTCTACTTCTGATGTACTAGACACACACACGTCTCCATTTTTTCATCAGACCTTTCTTAACAAAGGGCTTAGTAAATCTATGGGATTTCTGTCCATGAGAGACATACAAGATGAGGAAGATTATTTCAAGGACATTTCATCAGATAATAATTCTGGACGTGAAGATTCAGAAAATATCTGCTCCCCTTACCAGTTCAAAATTAGTGGCACAGAAAGAAACATTGCCTCTGGCATTGATGAACTTCCCAAGAAGAAGATATGGGCTTCATCCATGGACTTGCTTTGCTCAGCTGACAAAGACCTCTTTTCTAGAGAGATTGGCAGGTACCGACACTGTCTCCCAGAGGCAGTAACAGTGCGGACTTCAACTGCTCCTAGAACAAAGGAGGCAAGATACTCAGATGGAAGCATAGCCTTGGATATATTTGGCCATCAGAAAACAGACCCGGTTTGTCACATACGAGAATCGCCAACCTCCTCAGCAATATCAAGTGCTTTGGACCGAATACGAGAGAGACAAAAGAAACTTCAGGTTCTGAGAGAAGCCATGAATGTAGAAGGTTAGTAATTATGTGTGTGTTTGAAAGAGAATTGAATTGAAATATTTGAAATTCTGTTTTTAATAAAGAAGGGTTAAACCATTCCACAAGTCTTATTTCCACTGCCAAACCTTTGTACCCAGGGTAAATAGTCTCTTGCTTCTCTGTTAATTTCTGTTCTCCCTGCTACCAAAACCCTAATCAAAGTACAGTGCTTACACAAAGTCATAGCAGTTAAGCATACCCAATCTAGCCACTTTATTTTATACTTTGAATACTTGGGTAGTGTGTTTTTAGATTGTAAGCATCTCAAGGGTAGGAATCATGTTCTCTCTTTTGAATCCTCTAGAGCACTGTCTTACCATTCACTGTCTAGCGGGATGATTCAATAATAGACTGGTTCACAGAAAGGAGAAGCGGCTAATCCAAATCAGCATCTCTGGGAAGGTAGTATAATGTGGTGATAGTGCAAATTTGGGGTACTACTCCTGGAGGTTATGATTTGTTTGGTATGGAATAAAGTTTTAAATCTGTATATTCAAAGCCATAGTATTTAGGTTTATTAGATACAGATTCAGACAACCTACATTTGAATTAGTTACTCCATTTAGTAGCTTTGTGATCCTTACTCTGGCAATTGGGCTTGATCTTTCTAAGTATCAGTTACCCCTTCTGTAAACCGGGCTTAATAAAAATACGTTAATTAAGTATAGAGCATAAAGTGATGAATAAATCAAAATTTTACGTAATTAATGAGTCTAAATAACTTTATAAATGAAAATTTCTTTTTCTAGAGCAAAGCTCTGTTTCAAAATGCATAATTCACATGCAAAACTCAATATATTGAATGGAATAAAATGATCTCCTAAACATATAGATAGAGAACGCAAAAAGAGAATTTTGAAGTTAATACTCTGTTTTGTTCAAGATTAAAGTTTTGTAACTGCTCCTTGCCACCTAGACAAACAGTGGAGCACAGATGATAAAGGGTAGTTGAAGACGTTTTCTTGTTCAAGTAGAGCAATAACACAATCAAGGATCAGATTCACCTTTAAGGTCTTTTTTCCAGGGTAATTTTTGTTGATTCATAGATTACTTTCAAAGTACTGCATGAAAGTTTTTTTGCTCTTTTACTTAAAGCAGAGTTCTAGACCTGAACATACCTCTCCGTGTGTGCTTTACTTCTCGTAAAAGAAGCTATGCAATTTTTTAAAAATTCAGGAATTACAAATTAGTAGAGAATTTGAAATTATGGAGAAAAGTATTAAATACTTAATTGATTTCATGGGTTTGTATATGACATGCATTTTTTAAAAGCTATCTTTATGAAAAGTTCTTACGTATTCTTGGTCTGAAAACTTTCAAAGGCAGAAAATAAAAACCTAGAAATTTGTTTTGTGTATTATTTTACTTTTAAACTGTAAGTAATAAATTTTTGGATTTGTGGCAGCAAGGAGTAGGCATTTCTTCTTGTTTTAAAAAAAATGTCTCCCTTTTCTGAACTTGTATTTCATGCCTATTTAGTGTTGTATAACAGCTAACATATGAACAATAATTTAGCCTGGCCCTCTTATGAGCTTGAGCTTATCATCCTCACGGAAACATTCACATGGAGAAATCTTGCCCATTGTGTAAAAACAAAACAAATTTAAAAAACCTTGATGATTTAAATATATGAAACTATGATAGTTCCAGAATATATTGATAATGCATTCTAACCTAGATGATATTTTCTTACATTTTTAAAAGGTTGATTAGTATCTTAAAATGTAAATATTAAAAATAAAATACTTTACCATGTTCTCATGTGTAATCTAGTTTCCAAAGCTTACTTGCTTTAATATTTGGTAAATGAATAGTAGTATGAATTAGTGAGGTTTGAGGAAAGATTTTTTATTTTGCATGTGAACCCTAGTTGAGGAATACACAGAAAAGCAATCAAACATTAAAAATGAATGTGCCTTATTAAAGATTATACTATAATAGTCTGGTATATTTTGTTCCAATAGATGATTTTTGTGGTTCTCTATAAAATGAGTATTAAGCCTTATTGTCCACGATTGCATATGAACCTGTTCTCACTTCAGGAAGTGTGTTTGTGTGTGTGTGTGCATATATTTCTCAGAGATTGTGTATGATCTCTGTACAGCTTTATTTGTTCAAAATGGTAACTAGTTATATGAAACAGGATTTCAAGATTTAGACATGTTAGATTTGTTACAGAAGTAAGTTTCTTTTTAGAAATAAAGTATACTTTGAATTGTTGGGTACAAGACAGTTTCTCCTGAAACCTTTCTTTGCTGTTGCAAGAGTTTTTTTCAAAAGCATTTGCCCCCAGCTGGAAGCTATTCATTTCTTTCTAGAATATATTTTGCAATCAAGTTAATAAAAAATAAGCCTGAAAATGTTGGTTTATTTTGAAAATATGTATACCACCTTAAATAAATCTCTGTTATTATATAGTAGCACATAGTTTGTGTTTACTTTAGACTAAAAGCATTATTCAAAAAGAATGTTTGAGGATTGGAATTCAAAAGCAATAAATCTTAGTAATTTAGTTTAATAACTTGCTGGTTTATGTTATCCTGTCTTTTTATAAATGTGCATTTATTTCAGCTGTACAAACAAGTGCAGATTGCTAATAGAAAAATGTTAACTAGTGTGTAAAGGAGAAAAAAGAAGATAAGTAAATCTCATTTATCTCACTTAATTCTCATAAAAGCAGGTTTCAGAGATCCCTTTTAAGTGTGATAAATCAAGCAGAACATTGAATGTTACTAATATATACATTTTATTGTACATATTTCTTTTTAAATATCCATGTTCTACAATACTTAAAATATTAATGATACTCTGTACAAATTTTGTGATCTTAACATTTGGTAGTTTTTACTGGATATTAGTAATTTTAGAATTAGAAGGGATCTTAGAGAACATGTTATCCAAACATACTCTTGGACTTGTGAAATTTTAAAATTGTACTCAAGATCACGTACTAGTTAATGGTGACATTTTCATCATGATTCAATTTCTGAAGTTCCAGACTAAGGATTTCCCATTACATATTTCTTCCTATTTTTTTTTTTTAAAGAGGTGTTCAGGGAGTGGATGTGGCTTAAGTAGTTGAGCTCCTGCCTCCCACATGAGAGGTCCGGGTTTGGTTCCTGGTACCTCCTGAAAAAAACAAAAATGAACAACAGGCAAAACAAATGAAAAAAACCAACTCAGGGAAGCCAATGTGGCTCAGTGCCGGCTTCCCATATATGAGGTCTCAGGTCCAATCCCTGGTCCCTGGTACCACAAAAAAAAAAAAAAAAAAATGTGTTCAAATGTCATTGGGCTGATATAATAATGTGAAGAAAAGAAATTGCTAAATTTCAGTTGTCCTTTTGGGTGTGCAAGGAGGATCATTGAACTAATAGGAAAGGCAGTTGTCTTCTTCAACCTCAGATGTCTAGCCCTTTCCTTAATATGTGCCTCATCCTCTTGAAAGCAGCCTTCACTAGAATCACCTCTTCATCTTCTCAGCTAACAGCGTCAACTAGCCGTTTAACACAGGGAAGGCCAGATCTTAAAATTATGGAATTTGGAACTGAAAGGAACTCTGGGAACCATCTAAATCAAACATAGAGTCCCAGAGGTTTGCCAAAGGAGACGCATAATTCATAATTCAGAGCGGTATTTGAAATCTAGGTCTCGAGTCACAGAATAAGACTCCTTTCTACTATGCCATCGTGATTTCAAGCAGAGACCAGATGCATTGCAGGTACATTTTTGGGAATTTTTTACTGCCTAGGAAGTTGGACATTCACCTAACCATATAACCAGCCCTTAAGTCTCTTCTTAATAAGGTTCTATAATACTTAATTCAGTGAAAAAAGATAGTAGTATGAAAGTAAGACTCATAATCAACTCTGGTTCTTTCTTCAGTAAACCATGCTGAACAGGGTTTATGATGGAGCTCTCATGTCACATACTCTGTTGTCAAATAGTATTTTACTAGGGTATTTAGAATCATTATCCTGCTGTTGATGAAATAAGGTAGGAATAAACTGTCAAAAATCAATGGTGGTAGTATTTAGTGCTCTGATTACTTTGGGAACAAAATGAGAAAGGAACTACAAAGATTCTGAGGAAGAAACTATTCTAAGTTTGAAAATTGTTAATATAAGATTATGACAGTGATTATTGAGTGAACACTTAACCTTAGATAAATAAAGCAGTAGGGAAGGGCAGGAAGAAAAATTACTTCGTTTTCTCTTGTAGAAACTAGCTTTAAAACTTGATGTCTCTTTTGTTGTTTTATTTTAGTTTGACTTTTGTCACCTCAACATAGGATTGCCCTATGTTACATATTCTTTCTTCCTTATTTCCAATATTTTCTTTTCTGTCCCTCTCTAGTCCCATATGAAACTCTGAGAAGTCATCTGCTTCCTAATAGGAGAATCAGACAAATATCTCTTTCTCTCTTTCTTGTGATATAATTACCATATACTCCCTATTCGTAGCTCTGTGGATTGGCAGTAGATTTCTGATGACAAGGGATTATTTTGGAGCCAGTCCACTGAGTGTAGTATGAGCAGTAGCCCCACACCCAGGGTGGGAATCTGGAGCAGCAGTTTTCTTCTAACAGTCGAGATTCCCCTGTATTCTGCACAATACTAGAAGGGAAAGAATGAAGAACAGATAAAATTGAATCTATAAAAGTGGCTATGGTTAAACATTTATTTATTAAAAGAGCTTTTTTATTTATTAAAAAAAAATTATTAAAAGAGCTTTAAAAAAAACATTTATTAAAATTAAAATATTGCTTCCTTCTTTCTAATGTTGTGATATCTGGTCCTAGCCCAGTTTCACTGTTCTATGACTGCTTTTTTGAATAGTTTTGACTCTACTGTCTGCTATGCAAATAATATGTAAACACTCAACTATTTGAGTCCTTTTCATTTTTGAGGCACCTTAATGTTTATTTCCATGAGAAGAGTGAATTTGAAAGTTTATACATTTTTATAGTTAAATTTAAGGAAAGCAAAGGGATGAATTCATAATGAATTAATAAATGTTAAAGTTCATCATATAGGATATTTCTAGTGGACATATTATGGAGAGAGAAGATTTATTTTCAAAACTTTCTCTCTTTTTTAAAATCCAAAACTGGTGAAGACGAACTATTTCAGTTTTTATTTCTTCACCCTATTTCAGTTTGAGTAGCAAAATCAATCTTTTAATAAGGTCAGGTTATTTGGATTCATAAATTTAAATAAATAATTTTAGCAATTGGTTTCTATTTCACTTGTATCAGTTTCACAGAAATAAACATGAATAAATAAGCAGACATTTGATGTGATATTGGTCAAATATCATTCATTTTAAGTATTAATGACTTAGTTATTATACTACTACTATGATGCAAATATATTTTATATCTCTGAAGAATCCACTATTAGAGATAGATTCAAAATCTTCAACAATCTGAAGAATTAAGTGTCTATTATGTTTCCAGGACTGGATCTTAAAGAGATTTAAATTTTAGGCCATCAATAGAATTACTTCTGAAAGGAATGTTTTATCTCATGGACAATATTTATATGAAATTGTTAAAGTTTAATTGATGTTTTCCCTTTTCCTTTTCTCTCCTTTCCTTCCTGGAGAAAGAAACCAGGCCAGGACTGATATTTACTTGTACGTATTAATCATAATCAGATATACACTGAAATCCAGAATTAATCCTTCCATTGTTTATGGCATTTTAGTCAAACCCTGGAGGAAATTATTGTTTTTATCATATGCATATATATACATAATTTAAATCATATATATACAAAATTTTTTAAAAGAAGGTACCAGGGATTGAACCCAGGACCTCATACATGCAAAGCAGGCACTCGACCACTGAGCTATACCCATTATGCTAATCTCTTATTTTTAATAGGTTTAGGAGTACTGTATATAAAGGCCCTTTCATGGAAGACTAAGAAAAAGTGTGTTTAAACATATGCAAGGGATAAAATGGATGAAAGAAGTACCATCTTCTTAGTACTAATGGTATCCAACACTGCAGCATTTAGGAGACATCAAAAATAGGAAAAATGGTATAAGACTTAGATTTTTACATGCCTGGAGGCTAAAGAGTCAGCCAGATGGAGTCCTTGATTTTTTTGCCTCCACAATTTTGGTTCTTGTCAGCAAAGTATTTTAGAAGAGGTAAGCAGTAAATTGTTCTTCTGTTTACTTAATAGACATTGACATTTATTTCTCTTTTGATTTATCCCAGTGGAAAAAAATAAAGTTTTAAACACTAAGGAAAGAGGAACAGGTGTAGCACACTGATTGAGCCCCTGCTTCACATATACGAGATCCAGATTCAGTCCCTGGTACCTCCAAAAAAAAATAAAAATAAACACTAAGAAAAATTAAAGTTCAACCCAGTACAAACATTCCAGTTTACATATTCATAATAATGTAATACTGATTTGGAATCTATAGAAATCATATGCTTTTTCAGAAAATAGAGACCTACTTTAAATCTTAACTCATAGCATTATTGACATAGATCCAGTCTGGCTTTGACATAGCCCCCTTCTGAGAAGCACAGTTTGGTATGTCTTAAGAAAGATTTAAAATAGATCTTATTAGCAGTATAAATTATCCACCATTTTATGTTTTCATGCCTCTGTTCTTGCAGCTTTCTTCTTGAAGACTTTCATCTTTTAGGCTTTGCCTGGTTCAGGTAGCCTTCCCTTACCTTCTCAGTTTAGGATAATGGCCTCTGTGTTGCACTGAATTTTTCGTTTTGAGGAGGTTGTCTTTCTTAGACCTTGAAATATGGTCTAATTTAACTGTATTCTTAAGCATCCACTACTACCCCGACATATAATAGACAGTCAATAGGTGTTTGTTAAAATAAACTGAGTACTATTAAAACATTTTAGTGTACACAGGGTCTTTTCAGATGTGGGATGCAGCAGTATTCTCTGAGGAGTTATATATATTATGAGGAGAAATTCCACGTCCTCCATTTTGTCTAACTCTAAGAGTAGTGAAATCATATACTTGTCATTCATAATCTGCAGAACTCTGTACTGCTTGAGAAAGTTTTAGAAAGGGCAGTGAAGTCACAGCAACAGAAGATCCTAATTGGTGCAGGAAGAATGGTACAGCTACCCAGTCGTGGCCTAGATATGTAGCTACTGCATTACACAAGACCATCACAGAAAGAATTGGTGACTTTTGGTTTTTGTTGTTTTTTGGTTTTTGGTTTGCTATTCCTACACTACACAGATTTTGCATCTGTAGAGTGGCTTACAATTTACAGGGCAGTTTTCCATATATCCTCTCATTTATACCTATTCACACTTCCATGCATTCTGTTCTACCAGGTTTAAAATTGTATTCATCACATCTAGCTCTCAAGGTTAGCACGTACATAATTGATTTCAGCTTGGTATAATATAGGATACAGTGGGCTCTAGTAAACTAGGCAGATACATAAATAGTACAGTCCCTAATCTCCAGAAGTTAATTCCCTGGAAAAAATATAGTCAAAGAGTTAATATAATATTAAGCTTAAACATAATGTTATTACTTTTATTTCTCTGCTTGTTTGAAAATTAAAATATGTTAGGACCCATATCCTTAAAAATGCATTTTGGTGTGTATGGGTATGTGTGTATTCTGAGCCGCAAAAACATTCATTTTGTATGGCTTTCTTTGAACTTGTATTTATAATTTGAGTCACATATTTAAGGTAAAAATTCCAAGCTAAAAGTGTTTATTTAATTCCTCTTACTGCAATTGGTTCAGTCTCAACTTTCACCATATTACTTGTTTAGGCATGAGTATGTGTCTTAAGTGATGTTTTTTAGAGTACAATTTGTGTTGATTTAGATTCTTTTTTGTTTTAAGATTTGTTTTATTTACTTATACACCCCCCCCCCATTGTTTACACTCGCTGCCTGCCCATCTTCTCTTTAGGAGGCACCAGGAACTGAACCTGGGACCTCCCGTGTAGGAGAGTCACAATTTCTTGTGCCACCTCAGCTTCCTGGTTTGTTGTGTCTCTCATTGTCTTTCCTTTTTATGTCTTTTTGTTGCTTCATCTTGTTGTGTCAGCTTACCTCACCTGCCCATCATGCCAGCTTGCCTTCTTCAGAGGCCCTGGGAACTGAACCTGGGACTACCCATGTGGTAGGTGGGAACTCAATCACTTGAGCCACATCCACTTCCCTTAGATTCATTTTAATGTAAAGATTGTAGATTTGAGCACTTCATCTGCAATTTTTTTTAATTTAAACCTGAATATTGTGTAGGTCTTCATAATATGAGTCCAATCTCCTAAACATTTATATTATAGCCTGCATGATCATATGCCACAATTTTACATATTTAAATTAAGTGGCCTAAATCTTAGTGAAAATCTTGACTCTCAGTTGTCAAGAACTTAAGACAAAAAGCCTATTGAAAACTCCAGCCTTTTTATTGCTGCTATATAAATGGAATCAGTAGGATATGAGTTGAAGTGAATTTTGTTCAGAGGGTCAGATTACTGTTAGAGGATAAAATGTTTGTCATGTTTTTATACCTTAATGTCTGGGAAAAGGGTATGCTTATTATTATGATAAAATAGTACTAAAATTAAAGGATATTTTCCATTTTCAGAGTATATATGATTGCAGAATATCTCTAACTAGGCTTCTTTCCAACTCTTAAGTTGTTTTGAGGTACCGGGGCCGAGGATTCAACCCAGGACCTTGTAAGTGGGAAGCCGGCACTCAACCACTGAGCCGCATCAGCTTCTCTGAGTTGGTTTTTCCTTTTTTTGTTGTTGTTGTTGTTTTTTTTCAGGAGGCAACAAGAACCAAACCCAGTACCTCCCATGTGGGAGGCAGGCACTCAACCACTTGAGCCACATCTGCTCCCCAACTCTATGTTTTAAAGCCATTATTCTTTTTTCTCCCTCACCCCCACCCCTACCCCCACCCTGCTGTTTTTGCTGTCTGTCCCATTCAGTGTGTGATCTTCTGTATCTATTTCTCTTTTTTTGTCTTCTCATCTTTCTCCTCTAGGATTCATCAGGATTTGATCCTGGGGATCTCTCATGTGCAGAGAGGTTCCCTGTCAATTGCACCACCTCAGTTCCTGGTCTCTGCAGCGTTTCACCTTGACTCTCCCCTTCATCTCTTTTTGTTGCATCATCATCTTGCTGCGTGACTCATTTGCAAGGGCACTCAGCTCACCACGTGTGCACTCACACAGGCACTGGTTCACCATGTAGGCACTCACGTGGGTTCTGGCTTGCTGCGTAGGTCCTCGCGTATGGTAGGTGGAGGCCTTATCGCTTGAGCCACATCTGCTTCATGCAGATGTGGCACTATTCTTTAGTGCCTATTCTTTTCATTCTTTCACTACTATGTGATAAAAAGATTTGGAGGCAAAATTTATACATAAATGCTTTATATACACAATTTGATGGCTTCTTTTTTGGTAATATGTGCCCAGGCTGATTTCACCTTCTCATTTTTTTCTTTTGACTCATTATTGTTTGTAACACTAAGATTATATCCTAAAACATCATTTTCCATGTCTGAAAATTTACTGCTCGTAGGAAGTCAAAAGAAGGAAATTGTGTAATAAAATGAGGAATAATCATGACCCTAAATGGACCCTACTATCCTGATTTGTACATTGTAGGCTTCATTTAAATATTTACTGGTTGAGAAAAGAAACTTTGCAAAGCAACAAATTAGATATTGAATCTAATTTTATTCCACAAAAGGCAAATAAATTCAGTTGTGCAATTGTAATGTTATAAACTTAAAATCACAGTCTTAGCATTGCAGAGAAGGTAGCCACATGTGCATTTTATAAAATGTATACTGGAATATTCTTACTAAATCCATTGATCATGGTTCAAGAATTGTGACATTCAGAAAACTTTATAATATTTTGTAAATACTTAGGAGCATCTCTTTGGTTTACAAGAATAGTCCAGCTAATCACCAGGTTTTATTAATGCTGGAAGATAAGTACATGAGAATTCTGTTTTTTGTGTCTGTCTGACAATTTTCATAATAAAAAGTTGATTTTTTTTTTTAAATAGTCTGGTTAATAGCATATTCCTGGGATCTGAATCAAGTCTGAAGTGCTAGGATTGTACTTACAAATATATTTAGAAAACATATTTGTTGTGTCTGGATCCTCCAAAAAGAAAAGTTTTTAATGATGTTAGGACACCTCATTGAAAGTAAGTTATTACCTTTCTTCTGCAGACCAAAACAGTAAGAAAGCGATCCTCTATCTGGTTAGTGTCTACTGGATATCTTTATGTAGGCTATCTCAAAAAGTCAAGAAGTGTTCCTACTCAAATTATTTTTAAGCATGAAAGATGTGCTTCTCCATATATACATACCAATGCAAGATGCTCATGGTAAAGGGTATATGATTTTATAATAATTTCTGAAAGGTGAAATTTATTACTTTAATTCAAAAATGGAAACCTATGCTTTTACAAGGTCTAACCTTTCTTGGAAACCTGGCTGAGTAGTACATTTTAGCTAAAATCTTTAATCTGAATTTAACCTTCTTATACGCATGACTGAGTAGTAAATATTGGCTGAGAACTTTAATCTGATTGTTTTCCATTACATGAAAAGAACATAGCCAACAATTTTAAAAGATATTCTCTAGAATACCAAATGCTCACCAAAAAAGATTCCTACTACCTCATTTAACATAGGTATTCCCATACCCTTACCCCAGTTTCAGGGGAAAAAAAAGAAGAGGCCTTCCAATTTCTAATAGTCCTGCCAAGTTAGTCATTCATTTCATATTTCTGGAGCCCAAGGGGTTTATTACTATAAAACAATAAAACGTTATAAGGCAGTGTCCTCCCACCCCCCACGAAGTGTGATACTGAGAAAAACATTTACAGACCAATAATTCATCAAGGGGAAGATAATTTATTGTTATATTTTCAAGAGGGTTGCATTTACTTGTCTTACAGAAAAAAACCTGAGGATTGAAAACTTTTACTAGTGTTAGAGTAAATTGAAGTAAAAGAAAAAGCAAAGGCTAGCAAGGGAAAGGAAATATACATACCAAAAACAATATAACCATTATAAAACACCATCAAAGAATGAAAATTCAGATTACAATTAGTATATAATCTTACAGTCATTTTGTAGAAATTTGAAACAGTCTATTAATTCCATAGGTCCCTGCGTTTATTGCTTCATATGGAGTATGAAATTCTTATTGCATAGATACCATCCAAATAAGTGAATGTTCTCAACATTCTCAACTCAGTTTATTGAATAAGCTTATTGTGACTTCTTACTTTTCTTTGTAAAGTATTAAAACCATATTGCCTCTGTAAATTTGGGTCCTATCTTTGACCTTGTTGGTTTTACTGGCCAATTTGTTGCAAAGCCAAATTTGCAATTTGGTTAAGTTCCCTTGGGAAAGTCCCTAAAAATTTAGCATGGGGATTCTGTAAAAATAAAACAATAAAACAAAAAGTACTCTTATGCCCCTTGAAAATAGCAATTCTTCCTGAGTAACCAATTAATTTCTGTGTAGAATACTATATTCATTAAATTTAAAGTGGTATTAAATAATAAAACTCTTATTTGAAGCCTTGCACAATTCTTTCAAATCATTTTTATATTAAACCAAAAATAATTAAAAAATAAATTGTGTTGTTATTTCACCATGAGACTTCCCTGTGATAGAAAGGAGTCATTTAGAAAGTATTACTGGTAAATTTTTTATTTTCAATTCCAAAATTCTTTGCATTAATTACTTGTATTACTTGATACTCATGCTCACTATTTGCAAAACGGTATACAGTAGCATTCTATTATGCCTGCTTCTCTAGGTAAAGTATGTCATAGGAATGATTCTTGACTTTCTTTCCATCATGTCCATGGCCAGTCATCCATTTCTTCTCCTCCCATTTATTTAAAGCTTTATCACAGCATGACTTCTATCCTTTATTTCAGCATGGCATCCTAATCCTTTCATCTTGTCATCCCGAACCTAGGTTCATGAGCCTGGTTCCCATGGTGCTATTTAACTAGTTCATTCATTCATTACTTTTTCTTTTAACTCTCTTTATTGATTCCTTCTAGCACAGGGAATAATTCATTGTGTGAACTCCCTGTCCTCAAGTATGCAAGCTAGTGAAAAAGAATCCTTCACCTACCTTGATCATCTGCTGCCGTACATAAACCATGTTATACCCCATACTAGGTATTTCCCATGGTCTACTTTCTCCCAAGAAAAAGCCACAAAACCATGCTGACTGATCTGACTCAAATTCCTGCATTCTAGCTTTATCTACACCCTAATGACTACCTATAGCTTTCATGTGGTTTTTGCTGGCTCTTAGCACATTCTTCATGGCAGCATTTCCAGAATTTCTTTACTCTTCTCAAACTCCCAGTCCCACCCATGCTTCTATTTCCCTGTTCCCAGGAAGTGATTCACTTTTTATTACCAGGAGTAATGCAGTTTTTCTTTACATGAATATCTTCGGGTTCATTCTATACGTCAGCATTTCTCTTTTCTGTTATTTCTTTTTCTTAAGAAAAAAAAACCTTCCTTCCTGCCAAACTGATCATTCCATGTGTGTTCTTTTTTTCATCTCCTCCTATTTCGTTCAGTACATTTTTCCTCCAGTTTTCCCTGTTTTCACTTGCATCTTCTATCTACCCTACTCTACAGGCTTATTATCCACCACCTAAAATCATGCTCAGACATTCTGCTATGCCAAAAAGACACCAATATCTCTCTCAAACTATTTTTTCTTCCCGTTTGCAAACCCTCAAAAACCTCTTGAAAGAGTAGTGTATGCTCATTTTCTTTAACACTTTTGCCATTTAGTCCTTCTTTAATCCTCTGATTTATGTGTGCAATGAAAACAGTGTCTTAAAAGTTGCCAGTGACCTCTGTACAATAATTATATTTATTCATTAATTCATTCACATTCATGCAAATATCTTTTTTGTGTTTACTATACACCAGGCGCATGTAGAGACTAAAGGTACATCTAAAATACCCAAAATCTTTTTTGTCAGAGAGCTGTAACTTAGGGAAAACAAGGAGAGAAATATTAGGTAGTTGAAGAGTAACAATTAGTTGATCATAAGGCAATACGAAAGTGAGACAAGCAGCGTTTATATAACTCAGTCTTTGGATGATTATGAAAACTGTGGAGAAAGTGAGGCTTCTCTTGAAGGAAAAAGAAGGTAATCAGGCAAAGAAGAGGGAAAACAGCATTCCTAGCAGAGGAGGCATCTTTCAGGAAGGAACCTAAAAGCTTAGATGCTTTTGGTTATCTGTAAACTCAGTAAGAACAGAGTATAGGGTATGTTTGGGGAAGCAGATGGTGATGCGGTTTTAGAACAGGTCTTTAACCTGAATCAAGTTTTAAAATTTATATTTAAATTTTAGTATATATTTGAGAGGTACAGTTGAATCTGTAGTACTGCTATAAAGAGTAGTCAGGCGTCAGGTTGTGAAAAGCTTTAAACATCAAGCAAAGGGGGTTTTAAATTATATTGTTAAGACTCTAGTTTTAACAATACAGTTTAACAATACTATGGATATATAGTGACATGCTCAGACTTTCATTTCTGGAAAGTTTACTCTTTGTAGTGTGAAATATATTATGAGAAAAGCAAGACAGCAGAAAGAAGAATCTAGGTGACTAATGCCAAATGCAAGGTGAATAGTGTAAAAAAATATTTAGGAACTAGAATTTAGATTTTAGTCTGTATTTGTAACTTAGGCCAAGCCTCCCTGTATAGGGTACACTCTGCGTGGCCCTGTGCAGTGCCACCACCCCCCACCCCCAATGCTTATTCATCACATTCTAGTGGAACTAAACTTCCATCTTGAATTGTTGAGTGTTTATATACTTGCCTTATCTTCTTCTGCATCTCAAATTCTTTGAGCTTAGGGCTCTGTCCTCAGATTTTTTTTATCCCTTATAGCACATAGCACAGAGAATTATAGATAGTAAATACTCAAAACCTACTTGTTAATGATAATGCTTCTATGGTATCCACTGTGTCTAATAGCTTTGCATATATGAATTCATTTAATGCTAACAGTCCTATGAGATATGCACTATTACTATACCCACTGCACAGTTGAAGAAAATGAGTCACTGGGCAGTAAATTATATTCCTAAGGTAACACACCCAGAAGTGGTAGTGCTGAGACACAAAACCAAGCTTTCTGGCTCAAGAGTTCATTCTCTTAACCAACATGCCAAATGCCTCAAAATCAGAATCACATTATTTGAATACAGCGCAATGATTTAAAGCAATATATATATAGCATATTCTAATATCACAAGAATAAATGTAATATTTTATTTTACTTTTGTGAAGAAGAAAATAAATTTGCTCTGTTTTTGTTTTAATCCTTTTAGAACCAATTCGAAGATACAAAACTTACCACAGTGATATCTTTAATAGGTCCAGTGAAAGTCCATCTATTATTTCCTCTGATTCAGATTTCAGACAAGGTAAGAGGCATATGAAATAAGCAAGACATTATTTTAAAATTACTAAAATCTGCCATTTGCCCTTTTTAGCAGTTTTATAGGAGCTTAATAGCAGTTTCATGAACTATGCAGACATTCTCATCATAGAGGATATAACTTATTGTCTTTAAAATAACATGCCTTACCTCAAAAAAATTTAATGACATTACACAGTTAACTTGACTATGTGAATATGATTTGGAAAAATTATCTTATATATCTGTTTAATGCTTATGTTTTAAATAAATTAATTTCATGTCTGTATTAATAACACCTATGCCATTCTCTTTTCATTCACACTTAGTGAGAAGAAGTGAAGCTTCAAAGAGATATGAATCCAGTAGTGGGCTTTCAGAGGTAGATGAAACCTTAAGTCAAAGCCAGTCACAAAGAGCAAGGTAAGTAATATGAAAAAGCAGTAATATAAGAATGTATTTCCAGTGGCAGGTTTTTCTTTATTAGAATCAAGGAGAATTTTTTAAAAAATTATCGTCTTTCCTTTGTTTTCTCTATTTTCCTTTTCCTTTTCCTTAGCTCCCTTCCTCTTTAAGTGCTCATAAATTCATTCAATTATGTGGAAGATATTTTAGTAGTTTGAGTTTTAGTTATTGAAATCTTTCAAAATCAGTACTGACTCTGATTATAGTTCGTATTATATTTTTTTTAATTGTCAGTGAATATTGAATAATTTATTAACCATTTGGAAGGTGTAGTTATGGCACTAAAAGTCTTTGGGGGGAGGGTGAGTATAGCTCAGTGGTTGAGCCCTCTTTCGTCCTGGGTTCAATCCCCAGTATCTCCAAAAAAAGCATGTGATGACGAAATTAAATAGGAAAAAAAAGTCTATGAGAGGACAGTAGGATAGTAAGCTTGATTTCTACAAGAATAATACCTCTTTCAAAAGGTTGGAACAGGGCCTCAACCAGCAGGCTTTCAGTGAGTATTATTTGTTGAATGTATAATGAGTAGGTCATTGCCAAGTAACCTACTGAGTGAAAAGTTAAATATTCACTACATTTTTCATGACTTAAAAGCAGTTATCCTGTTGTGTTTTTTTAGTCCTTTTTAGCTATTTAGAGTGTATTTTCATAGTAAAATCCTAAGCATTCTTAGGTAGGTAGTATTCTTGTTATAAGCTTAGGATGGTGGTATTAAAGCTATATGTTCATTTATTTTGTTTAAACTGATAGTGTCGACTCAATAATGAATGTATTGTGTGCGCACAAACAAAAGCATGCTAATCCTGTAATTTATAATCCTGTAATTGAATTTTGTAATATGATACTAGAGAACCAAAAGTTGCTTCAGAATTTACTCCCAGAGTATAGTAATCCCTTTAAATTCAGTATCTGAGTTCATTTAATCCACGTGCCACCATATACAAAAGAATCGTTTGGAAATTAACTTTCTCTTTGACTAATTTATTCTGGCAGACACTGCTTCATACCTGTAACCTATTAATAGACCCAGGCAACACTACCTGTATGATTAAATCAGACAATTTCCCAAGGATTACACGCCTAAGAATTAAATACATTGCACTAAAATTCCTTAATTGATATTTCCATTTTTATTGAATTTATTTATTTTTCTCTCATACCTTTTTAAATAGACCGTGATGTTTTTTCTTTAACTGAGGAAAGCTCTATTAAGCATTTATTTACCTAAAGCAGTACTAAAATAAACATTTTATTTTATGTTACTGTTGTTTTGTGATGACCCCATTTTGGTAATTTTGAACAAAGAGGTAATATACAAAGATGAAATGTGCTTGACATTACAGTTTTCTTAATGAAACAGGTTTTTTGAAATGAACAGCAGTAAGAAGACAATACTGAATTGCACTAAGCTCAGTGCTGAATTGAGGGAGAATTTTAAACAAATTTCATTCTTCTCTGTGTATCTAATTTGAATTAAACCTATGAGTAGTTAATATGATGCCTTCTTTTTTAAGATTTATTTATTTCTCCTCCCCTCATTATTGTTTGCTCATCTTTTTTTTTTTTTTTTTTGGAGGCACCAGGAACCAAACCTGGGGCCTTCCATGTGGTCAGCAGCCACCAACTGCTTGAGCCACATCTGCTTCCCTGATACCATTTTTAGTTTGATGGAAAGCAGGAGTAGAGATAAGGATTATTTGGATTATATCTTAACAACTAATTTCAAAATATATTCCTCTATACAAAGTTCAGTCATTTTTGTGAGCCCTATTTCAAATTTCTTGACAAGAAACTTGTAAAGTGTTGATATTATGGAAAATTTTAGTTTTGACTGTTTCCAGGTTTTGTTTAAGGAACAGTATCTCATCATGTCCAAGTTAGGGGATAAACTGCCTTTTGTTTCACATTTCATGGAGAAAAATAAAAACCTTTTGATGGTCACTGCATCTGAGTAAGAAAGAAAAATATTTTAGTGAGAAATAGGTTGTTAGGTGTATATGTGCATAATTTTTAATGTAAATGCGAAACTCTATTTCTTTTACACTAGTCCTCCTTTTTCTACTATCCACAGATGTACACATTGACTAAAATACTGCCTAAATAACTTATTCAAATGTAGATTTTTCTCAAAGTGTAGAAAGGATTCTAGTTATATCCTTAAGATGCTGGTATACAATCAGGAGGTCTTGTTTTTGTTCTTTAGGTCACATATTTGTGAGATCTATAAATAGGACTGTATTTATGCACGTTGCATGCATCTTCATAAGAATTTCCATTCCCTTTAGCTAGAATGAAATGGCAAAATAGACCCAGACAGTGCTATTGATTCGTATCATAGTGGGTGGTGGGAGATTAGCAGGAAATTATGAGTCAGTTGCAGCAGAATGAGTAATTTTTGGATTCTGAGCTTTCAAAAGTATCTTTCAGTAATCAAAAAGGATATTCAAGTCTGTTTTCCAAAGAGCGTTTTTAAGTCTTTTTATGTATTAACTTTTGAAGTACAGTTTATACATAGTACATTCCCACTGTTTCTGTGCCTGTCTGCTTGATGAGATAACTGTTTTTTTCTGACTCAAAACAACCTATTTGTTCATCCAGACTCTCATGGGATGGGGAAGTTATTTGTTTGGGTTTTGTTATTTTTGTCTTTCAAGCTATCCATCCTTAAAGGAACTTCTACCAGATACTGTGCTGGGTGAGATAAAATGATAATTTTTTTAAAAAGTCATTTTTACCACCTGTTAGTAATTCTAGTATAAAATAATTTGAGCAAAAAGGCTAATATATTTGATATAAATTATAGGGTTGATATTAAATGTATGGATACAAATTTTAATTATTATCCTTGGCCTGCATTAGGTGTGGGTACACTATAAAATTATATTCAATCATTCACACAACAGATATTTATTGAACACCTACCACATACTAGGTATGTGCTTTTAAGCACTGGAAATGGAAGCATGAATAAGACACCTCAAGGAACTCTGTAGAGTTGAGAGATAACCAATAAACCAGAAAAAAATAAGTAACGCAATGTCAGGTAATAATAGTGTTTTGAAGACTAATAAAACAGGCTAAGGAGAGAAGTTGTATTGGATTGTTTTAGTTTGCCAAAGGGCTGCCAATGCAATGTACCAGAAATCCGTTGGCTTTTAAAATGGGAATTTATTTGGAGTGAAAGCTTACAGTTCCAAGGCCATGAAATGTCCAAATTGAGGTATCAGCAGAGATAGTTTCTCACCAAAGTCAGCTACTGTTGATCCTGGTGTATTGCCACATGGTGAAACATGATGGTTGCTGATCTCTGCCAAGGTTTCAGCCTTCCCCTCTGGGCTCACCATCTCCTCTTGAGCTGCTTTATGGACCCAGCCTCTTGGGACTTTGTGCTTAAGCAATCCTTTAGTCCTCTCTTTCCTGGCATAGACTTGTGTCTTAAGGCTTCTGTCCTTGTAGCTCAGCTGTGGGCAAAACTGCAATCTTTTCTCTTATATGGCAGTTCCCTTTTTCCTCTGTCTGTGAGTCCTTTTATATCAGACCCAGTAAGCGGATGGGAACTCAGCCAAAATCAAAAGCCCTAGAATGATCTTATCAAGTAATCTAATCAAAGCCCCCTCAACTGAATTCAATGCAATCAAAGGGTATCACACCCAGAGGAATAGATTTGTTTACAGACATAATCTTTCTCTTTTGGAAATTCACAAAATAATCTCAAACTGCCACTTGGGCTGTGATGTCTGAGTTCTATTTTATATAAGTAGGTTGATTAGAGAAGGCCTCAAGGTGAAATATCCAAAGAGAAAATTGATTGTAGTAGAGAGAGTAGGTCTCAGGAGGAAGAGTGTTCCACACAAAATGAACAGCAAGTGCAGAGGCTCTGAGGATGGAAGATGTGTTTATCTAAGAAAGGGAAGTATGGCTGGAGCAGTATAATTGAAGGACAGGGTAGATGGGAACCAGGTAAACTAGTACCCAAATCAAGGTCCTAGAAAGTAACCAGAAGCACCTGCCAATGAAAGGGAACAGAGGTAGCCAGTACTCCTATCCTGTCAGGCCACAGAAGCTAAGGTGAGAGCTTTGGATGTTCTCCATCCTCATGGGAGCAGTGAAAGCATGGTAACCCATTGTCTAATTTTAATTGGATTGATCTAGCAATTCTGTGAGAAATAGAATGTACTGATGAAAGATCAGTTAGGAGGCAATTACAGTAATCCATTTGAGGTGGATGTAGCACAGACCAAGTTGTTAGTAATAGAGAAGGGTCAGATACAAATATCTTCAAGGTCGTGACCTCAGGGTTGTGGTCAGTTGGATGTAGGATTTACAAGAAAGATGAATCAAGGATGGCTTCAGTTGTGTGCTAAGAAACTGGTGAATGGTAGATACATCTGTTGAGAGAAAGTTAGAAGTGGGGCAATAGTACCAAGAAACTAGAAGGTAAGCTAAAGATGTCTCTTAACATCCAAGTAGAATACTCATTTAGACAGGTAAATAGAATTAGAATCATGGGAAAGGCAGAAGTTGCATTATACATTTTGAAGTTGTTTTTTGTTTGTTTTTGTTGTTGTTTTTTGGGGAGTACCAAGGCTGGGGATTGAACCTGGGACCTCATATATGGGAAGCCAGCACTCAACCCCTGAGCCACATAAGCTCCCCTGAATTGGATTTTTTGTTTGTTTGCTTGTTGTTTGTTTTGTTTTATTTTGTTTTGTTTTTAGGAGGCCCCGGGAACCAAGCCCAGGACCTCCCATGTAGGAAGCAGTTGCTCAACTGCTCGAGCCACATCCGTTCCCCACATTTTTAAGTTAAAGGAACACAAAAGGTATTGAAAGCTATGTAACTAGATGAGATCATGTAGGTATGGAGTTATATGAAGACTTGAAAAATTTGGAAGCCCAAGCACTGTGGCAGTCTAACTCTAAGAGATTAGAAGTCTAGGATTCTGCAAAAGAGACTGAAAGGGGGAACCAAAGAAGTAGAAGGAAAATAAAGAGAGCATAGTAGGAAAGCAGATGTGGCTCAAAGCAATTGGGCCCCTCTCTGCCATATAGGAGGTCCAGGGTTCGATGCGCAGGGCCTCCTGGTGAAGACAAGCTGGCCTGTGTGGTGAACTGGCCCACATGGAGTGTGGAGGGCTGGCCTGCGCAGAGTACTGCCCTGCGTAGGAGTGCTGGCCCATGCAGGAGTGCTGGCCCACGTTGAGAGCTGGCGCAGCAAGATGACACAACAAAAGGAGACACAGAGGAGAGACGATAAGAGACGCAGCAGACTAGGGAGCTCAGGTGGCACAAGAGAATGATCCCCTCTCTCCCACTCTGGAAGGTCCCAGGATCGGTTCCTGGAGCAGCCTAATGAGGATACAAGCAGACGCAGAAGAGCACAGCAAATGGACACAGAGAGCAGACAATGGGGGGGGGGGGGGGGGGAGAAATAAATAAGTCTTAAAAAAAAAAAGAGAGGGAGAGCATGGTATCCCAGAAGCCAAATATCTCAAGAAAGGGAAGGTTTGAACAACTATGCCATATGATGCTTACTGGTCAAGATAAATGAAAATTCAAAATTTTCTTTTGGCTTTGACAACTGGAGATTGGTCACTTTTGTGAGCAGCTTTCGTGGAATAATGAGGGCTAAAACTTGATTGGTATGAGTCTGAGAGGTTGGGGAATGAGATGAAGTGGAGATAAATTTTAGGCAACAATTTTGAAGAGATTTACTCTAAAAGATATTAGAAAAATGAGGTGGAGTCTAGAAAGGGATGAAGACCCAAAGGAGAATATTCTCTTTCTAGGTAGGAAATATTATTGCATGTTTACTTGCTAATGAGAGTAACTTGGTGCACTAGATTATTGATGCAGGAGAGAGGATAATTGCAGGAACAGAGTCTTCAAGTAAAGAAGAGTAGAATCCCACACACAAGTGGAGGTTTTGGCCTTATGTAGGAGTATAGGTGATTCATCCATAGTAAAGGAGAAAAGGCAGTACATATGGCTATAAGCTTGGAAAGAGTGGTGGGGGAGCAATAAGGAGGGTATTTCCTGATTGCTTATTATTTCACCAAGAAAACTGAAGCAAACTCATCAATTGAGGTAGGAAAAGGGCGGCACAATTGAGACTGAAAAGAGAGGGAAAAGAAAATGTAAAATAGTTCTCTCAGGAAATGAATTGCCAGGCATGCTGAAGGGCCACTGCCATCAGTCATTGTGGTTCTGTAGTTTCATCAGAGTTGAGGTTGTGTGCAAAGAAGTGATTTTAATGATGGACCTTGGAATCAAAGCATGTAAGGGCAAGAGAGGTAGGTAATAGCCAGAGAGTGTAGTAGAATCAATAGATTAAACATCTTGATAGGATCAATAAGTTATTTCAGCGAAAGTATTAGATGAAGTGAACTGGAGAAAGATTATAGAGAGGGAGTGTTTGGGGATAGAAATAGGAAATATTGGAGGTGGTCAGTTACTGGTACATAACCAGTAGAACCTTGGGAGTAAATTGCTGGCTGAGGTGGGAAAGAGGACAGATGATGGAAGAATCCTCAATTTATATATCATCACCAAGAATGATGGCAAGAATAGTGGTAAAGAAAAAGATTGAAAAGCAGCTAAGGGGTTGTAACCAAAATGATGATAAATATCTAGAACAACGTGGATTAGCAGGCAGTGTGATTTCATGGCATATACTTTAGGGGTGCTGGGGGTTATTGAAGCAGGGTTCCAACTGAGAGAACTGCAGAGAAAGTATTCAGAGGACAGCTGAAATGTTCAGTAAAGAGGTGGAGGATATAGGGCTACTCACTAAAAATATGCCAGCATATGCTATCAGTACCTTCAAAGCTGGATTGAAACATTACTGTGTGACAGAGGGGTTCCTCTGAAATGATTAAAATAAGATTTGTTTAAATTCTTGATACCTAAATGAGATTTTTTTTCCTGATTAGCTTAAATTACTCTTAGTTTTCTCCTGTTTTCTATATAGCAGGCAATATGAAGCACCCCTTGATGGCAACTTAATTAATCAAGAAATCATGCTAAAACGGCAGGAAGAAGAAATGATGCAGCTGCAAGCCAGAATGGCCCTCAGGCAGTCTCGGTTGAGCCTGTATCCAGGAGACACAATCAGAGCTTCCATGCTTGACATCACACGGGATCCCCTAAGAGAAATGGCACTAGAAACAACAATGTCCCAAAGAAAACTAAGAGTAAGTTGATTCTTAGGTTATTGCATCTAAATTTAGCCTTGCAGGTAATGAAACAAGGCACTTTATTAAATCATTATAGGTATTCTAAAGTTGCCTGTAGATGAAATTAAAATTTCATGTTAGTTTTCTATTGGGGTTAGATACATTGGTTGATATTAAATAAATGTCTCTCTGTTTTCATTATTTCTTTTTGAAAGTAACATTATGTATATTTGAAAATATCTAAACTAATATTAATTATTTTTAAAATATATTCATGAACCTCGAAGTCAGCTGGCTTTATTCAATATTTTGGGGGATTTTTTTTTTTTTTTTTTTTTTCTGTGTCTTTTTGCTGCGTCTTGTTTCTTTGTCCGCTTCTGTTGTCGTCAGCGGCACGGGAAGTGTGGGCAGTGCCATTCCTCGGCAGGCTGCTCCCTCCTTCGTGCTGGGCGGCTCTCCTTACGGGTGCACTCCTTGCGCGTGGGGCTCCCCTACGCGGGGGACACCCCTGTGTAGCACGGCACTCCTTGCGCGCATCAGCACTGCGCATGGGCCAGCTCCACACTGGTCAAGGAGGCCCGGGGCTTGAACCCGCGGACCTCCCATGTGGTAGACGGACGCCCTAACCACTGGGCCAAAGTCCGTTTCCCGAGGGGGGGGGATTATTTTTTAACGTCAAGAAATTTTTACTCCACAAACCAAGATAAGGAATTGGGAGCTTCAGGTTTCTTTTAGAAACTCAAGAATGTTACAAGTACATTCTGTCTTTCTGCTCTGCCATTCTCAGAATTTTGGCAATAATTTGCTCTGTAATCAAAAGATGACTACATTAACTGTCAGGATCATACAGTCACATTACAACATCTTGTGGGGTTTTTTGTTGTTGTTGTTTTCTTTTTTAAAGATTTCTTTTTTATTTCTCTCCCCTTCCCTGCCCTCCTCCCCAGTTGTCTGCTCTCTCTGTCCATTCGCTGTGCCATCTTCCGTGCCTGCTTGTATTCTTGTCAGCGGAATCTGTGTCTCATTTTGTTGCATCATCTTGCTGCGCCAGCTCTCCCCATGTGTGCGGCGCTATTCCTGGGCAGGCTGCACATTTTGCGCACAGGGCAGCTCTCCTTACAGGGCATACTCCTTGCACATGGGGCGCCCCTGCATGGCAGGGCACTCCTTGCGCACATCAGCACTACTCGTGGGTCAGCTCTTCACGTGGGTAAGGAGGCCCTGGGTTTGAACCTACCTCCCATGTAGTAGGCAGATGCCAAATCCACTTCCCATTGTGGGGGTTATTTTTGCTTTTGTTATTTTATTTTTATTTTTGTGGGGGATTTTTTAATGTGTATATTCTCCTAGGGAGGTTTTAAAATTTATTTTCAACATAGTACCTTAAGTATATTTTTATGTATGTAAGATCAAAATGTACATAAAATGTATTGTTTCATAACTTCTTGTGGAAATATCTTCAACATTTTACAATAATTAATGTCTGTAAAATACTCCCATTATGTGAATTCACTGTGTACCATAATTTCTTTAATAAGTTTCTAATTATTGGACATTTTAAATGTTTCTAATATATTGTTGCTGCTGTTTTTACTATTCTAAGCAGTGTTCTAATGAACATCCCTATAGCTAAATCTTTGTAGACAGATTTCTTGAAGTAAAATAACCAAGTTAAAGGCAAACATGTTTTAAGACATTTGCTGTGTATTGCCAAATTGCCCTTTACAAAGTTTGTACCACGGAAGTGACTGTAGCCCAGTGGTTGAGCACCTGCTTCCCACAGATGAGGTGCTGGATTCAATTCCTGATACTGCCTAAAAAACAAAAAACAGAAAAAAATTTGTAACAACTTAGTCTTCCTATGATCATGCTTGTTTCCCCATATTCTTACCAACTCTGGATATTATCATAATTTATTTTTTTTTAAGATTTATTTATTTATTTAAATCCCCCCCCCCCGGTTGTCTGTTCTCTGTGTCTATTTACTGCGTCTTGTTTCTTTGTCCGCTTCTGTTGTCGTCAGTGGCACAGGAAGTGTGGGCGGCGCCATTCCTGGGCAGGCTGCACTCTTTCGCACTGGGCGGCTCTCCTTACAGGATGCACTCCTTGCGCGTGGGGCTCCCCTACGCAGGGGACACCCCTGCGTGGCACGGCACTCCTTGCACGCATCAGCACTGTGCATGGGCCAGCTCCACACGGGTCGAGGAGGCCCGGGGTTTGAACCACGGACCTCTCATGTGGTAGACGGATGCCCTAACCACTGGGCCAAGTCTATTTCCCCCTATCATTATTTTTATCATTACTAATTTGATAGGGGAGGTAGCATCTCACTTGTAATATTGTTTTAAAAATACTTCAAAAACAAAATAAATAATAGTAAAAATGATAGAATCTAGAGAGATTTTTTTTTTCTATACTAAGAGTATGTTACCCTATTCTATTTTGTTTTCTGTTGTTTGTTTCCAAGAATTATCTTAAAAGTATATTTGTAAATGTCCTGAGATAAGGTGTTAGAATTCAAATTTCCTTCATATATATAGTATTATAATGTGAAGAAAACAGTGTTGGGTGGTGAAAATTGCACTAACTCAAATTAAAAGACTAGAACTCTACGCCTGTCTGTTATATGGCTTTACGTACATTATTAAAACTCTTTGTACATCATTGTGTTAATTTTTAAAATATTTTTTTATTAGAGAAGTTGTGAGCTTACAAGACAATCATGCCTAATGCGCAGAATTCCGATGTATTACCCCTCCACAAATGCCTTACGTTGTTATGGAACATTTCTTACAGATTATGAAAGAACGTGATCAGACTAATAACACTGACTGTGGTCCATAGCTTACATTTGTTATGTTTTTCCCATACACCCTGTTACTTTACACCATGTATTAGTATTGTGTATTTGTTGTAATTCATGAGAAAACACTCTCATATTCATACTATTAGCCACAGTCCATCTTCCACCATACAGTTCTCTGTTATTCAGTCCATGCCTGTACAAACTATCCAAAGTGTACACTCAGTAGCTCTCACTTTCATCACAGAGTTGTGCGGTAATTGCCTCAGTAAAATTTTGAATGTTTTCCTTAGTCCAAAAGGAAAAATCCTGTACCCTCCTCTTATTGACCATTAACATTGATATAGTACCTTCTTCAGCATTGATACAAGAATATTACAGTATTGCTTTAACTATAGTCCCTAAGTTACTTTAATTGTATTTTTCCCATGCATCACTATTCTTACCACCTTGTAATAGTGGTATACATTTGTACTAGTTCACAGAAGAACATTCATGCATTTATACTAATAACCTCAATCCACATCCAGTTCCAGGTTCACTAAGTTATTCAGTCCCTAGATTATTCTCTAGCTTTCTTTCATTTGATATTTATATCCCTAAGCTTCTCCTAATTTTTAACATGTGAAATTATGATATAATTTATGACACTGCCCAAATAGAACCTATATTAAGCTGAAAGGAAGAAACTCAATAAGCTTCATCAGTTTATCATTATAACCACTACCTTTGACAAAATGAAATAGACAGGATGACACACCAAATAATGTGGGCTTCTGTGAGCAGTATAAAAAGTATGCAAACACCTTTACCCTAACCCATAATTTGAGAGAACTAATCTAGAATTTTGGCTCATTAGAGATCCATAAATAATAGATTGTACTTTTTACAGAATGTCACTATTAGTGTCACTTCACTGAAAACCTGTATTTCCTTACATAGACAACTGGTTTCTGGCCATTTCAAAAACAAGCATTTCTTCCTCAGAAACATTACTATAATAATGACTAGAGAATTTGAAATATTGAGCATTAAAGGACTACATTGTGTTTTTCCTAAAAGGTGCAGGAAGATTCTATTTTTGAGTCTGAAAAAGAGTACTAGTATTTGGAGGAACAGTTTCACAGCTGAATACACTTAATCTTAAATTAATTAGATTAATCTTAAATGAATACACTAAATCATAAATTAATTTTTTTTCTATTTTCCATTTTAGCTTGATCATATCAGATTGGCCTAGTAGATCTTTATTAGACTCCATGTTTCCCATAGCAAGCCATTTTCATTTTCCCTACTCTATTTCTTTTCTTGCTTAAAATGTGTCTTATTGGTTCATTGCATATTAACAAATGCTTACTATAAAACTTTTACTTAAATGTTACCTGTTACATGTTCCACACTCAATTAAGTGGATAGAATTCCCATTCCAAGCAACCAAATGAACTGTTTAGCTGAATGCAAGAAGAATCCAACAAAATCAAAGCCCCAGTAACTCCATCTGTTCAAACATACACACATGTATACACATACACACCTGCTTTTGACTTCAAGATTAGTCTTGCTTTCATTCTACCTTTTGCTCATTTGAACATAATCTTTTAGTCTATTCTCAGTCCTGTTTTCAATTAGAGGCTAACTCCTTTTATTTCCTAAACTTGTTCTCCCTTCTTGGCCAAAACCCCTGTATCTGATTTGTAATTATACAACAGATGAAGGGAAAGAGTAGATTGAGAAATAGTAAATGCAGAGTGCAGACCCCACTTTTCCCATCTCCTGAGTCCCTATAGTGTTTTCTTGTTGGGGGAAGAAGTGAGGGTCAGCGAGCAGATGTGCCTCAAACAGTTGAGCATCTGCCTCCCGTAAGGGAGGTCCTGGGTTCAGTTCCCAGTGCCTGCTAAAGAAAACAAAACAATGAACAGACATCAGGCAAAACAATGAACAGACAATGAGCAAAAGCAACCGGCAGACAAGACGCTAAAACGAGCAAACAGATGAGGGCGCCATCTTGTGGGGGGACAGAAGAAAGGGTTCAAATACTGTGCGATATCTATAGTATACCCGGTTGTCACTCTTTAGAACAAAAAGGTATATTACCACAAGGTTCTTAAAACATAATTTTACATGGATATATGTGTTTGGTGTTTTTTTTTTTGGTTTTTTTTAAAGATTTATTTTTTTCAAACCCCTTCCCCCGTTCTTTTACCCTGTTATCTGCTCTCTGTCTGTTCGCTGTGTGTTCTTCTGTGTCTGCTTGTATTATGATTAGGCAGCTCCAGGAACAAATCCTGGGACCTTCCAGAGTGGGAGAGAGGCAATTACTCTCTTGCACCACCTCAACTCCTGTTCTGCTACATCTTCTTTTCTCTTCTCTGTAGCTCTTGTGCCATCTTGCTGCACCAGCTCTCCACATCGGCCGGCACTCCTGTGCTGGGCAGCATTGCCATGCTGGGCAGCACTCCTGTGTGGGGTGGCATTCCCGCATGGGCTAGCACTCTGCGTGGGACAGCTTGCCCTCACCAGGAGGCCCTGGGCATCGAATTCTGGACCTCTTATATGGTTGATGGGCGCCCAATTGGTTGAGCCACATCTGTTTCCCAAATTATGTGTTTTGTAGTAGATATTGTTATTTATTTATGACCAGTTTTAGGTCAGATTGTATATCACTCTTTTAATAAATGAAATTCCCTTTAGTCACTTCACACATTAGCAGTATTAAACCAAATATTATATGAGCTTAATAACCCTATGTTTGGATATTCTATCTGGAAGCTAAACAGTATAAAGCAAGATAGAAGATTTGACATCACTGGTAGACAACGAAGCTGAGGCAAAACTTCCATTGAGACTTAGTGTAAGGCACATTCCATTCCTGTTCTTGGTAAACTCCACTGCATTTCTTTATTGGAAGTTTCTACATTTGTTTCAGATCACTTCGTTTTGACTTGTGGCTTTATATGAAGCTTATTATTAAAACCTATTTTCCTCTTGAGGAAAATCCTAGAATAAATGGTAAAAACTATTGATTCTGCTTATGTGATTTACAGAATTTCTTTGGTCCTGAGTTTGTGAAAATGACGATTGAGCCATTTATATCTTTGGATTTGCCACGGTCTATCCTTGTGAGTAATAAAACCAGTTTGTATCACTTTTAGAAAATAAGTAATGATTTTTTAAAGACATGTTTAAATGCTTGTACTGTTTATCTTAATAAATGCTGCTCATTTATTTTAGACCAAGAAGGGGAAGAATGAAGATAACAGAAGAAAAGTGAACATAATACTTCTCAGTGGGCAGAGATTGGAACTGAACTGTGATACCAAAACTATATGCAAAGATGTGTTTGATATGATTGTGGCTCATATTGGCTTAGTGGAGCATCATTTGTTTGCTTTAGCTACCCTCAGAGGTAACAAGGCATTTTAAATTCAGTGTATTATACAGAAGCTGCAACAGGCTTACTTCTTATAACCATTATATGTCTCACCTAGTTTGAGGAAATATTAACTAAATGAACAAGTCAGCACTGAGAAGTAGAGATGAGGTATGAACTGCCTTCCATCTCCCAACCTGGTACATTGCTTTAATTGCTATATTTAATAGCAATTTTGGGGACATTCTGTACCTGACTTGGAATATTTTTCTCCAGATTTGGCTGTATAAAAATAAATTTTAACTATATTTCACAAAACAATGTATATGCTACTTGCCTATTATGTACTCTAGAAATCAATATCCTGCTAATATGATTGTAAATTTGCTGCAGAGCCTCATTCCTCAATTTCCATATCAACTTCTTAGCCTACTATCCTAGAACCACACCATGTTGTTGTTTTTTAATGTTGTCAGTGGATGACTGAATGTCATTTCACATATTTTTAAGCAAATCAATTTTATTGATACATATAAAAGCATACAGTTCATCCAAAGGGTACAGCCAGTGGTATTTGGTATTATCACATAGGTATGCAGTCATCTCTTTAATTATTATTTTAGAGCATCGTATCAATAATAATAATAGTAATAAAAAAAACAAATGAGAAAATTCTTCACCTCTCAATCACTCTTTGCTTCCCCTGCCATACATAGCTGCTGTTTCTGGATAGTCTTACACATTTATTTGTTTTTAAAGCAGTTTTATTGAGATATATTCACATATCATATGATGTATCCAAAGTGTATAATCAATAGCTTTTAGTATCATCACAGTGTTCTCTGTTCATCATCAGAAAACGTTTTAACAAATTGATTTCATAAGAAAAATTCCAAACCCCTTTGCATTCACCCCTCAATGCCTCTATCCTTCCCCAGCCCTATATAACCACTAATCTAATTTCATCTTTATAAGTTGATTTATTTTTACATTTTATAAAAATGGAATCATACAATATATAATACTTTGTGTTTGGTTTCTTAGCATGATGTTTTTTTCTCTGATATTAACATCTTGTAGTATTAAAGTATATTAGTTCAGTTTCAAAGAAAAATGGTCTTATAAATGCAGTTTTACCCATATTCATATTTCACATGTGATTTTACTATGCCATACAGTCCCATGTTACATTTTTTAGCTTTCCTTTTAGTAATATACATGACCTTAGACTTTCCCTTTAAACCACTGTCATTCCCACATAATAATGCTGCTAGTTACAAACATGTTGGGCTTTCACCTTCCCTATTCATTTCCAAAGATAAACACACATCCTTTTTACCAATTCTGCAGAAGTAAACACTCAGCTTTCCATTCTCTAACCTCATTCTTTTTTCTTGTTACTATATTCAAGTCATTAATTTCATAAGTTTACACAATACATTTAGTTCATAGTAGCATAATCATGCAGTGTTTGTCTTTTTCTGTCTGGGTTATTTCACTTAATATAATGTCCTCCAGGTTCATTCATGTTTTGTCATATGCTTTATGACTTTATTTCTTCTTACTGCTATGTAATATTCCATTGCGTCTATACACCACAGTTAGATATCTATTCATTGTTTGATGGACCCCTGGGTTGTTTCCTTCTTTTGGCAGTCATGAATAATGCCGCTGTGATCACTGGCGTGTGAATGTCTGTTCGTGTCACTGATCTCAGTCCTTCTGGGTGTGTAACCAGTAGTTGGTTTGATGGGTTAGGTAGCAAATCTATATTCAACTTCTTTAGGAACTGCCAAACCATCCTCCACAGTGGCTAAACCATTCTATATGCCCACCAACCATGAATAAGTGTTTCTGTCTCTCCACAGCCTCTCCAACACATGAGTTTTTTATCCTTTAAATAGTGGCCATTCTAATAAGTATAAAATGATATCTCATTTCACACTTTGATTTACAGTTCTCTTTCATTAGTAATGTTGAACAATTTTTCAAGTATTTTTTTTTTTTGTCATTTGTATTTCTTCTTTGGAAAAATGTTTTTTCAAGTCTTTTACACATTTTTTAATTGAGTCATTTGTCTTTTTATTGTTCAGTTGTAGCATCTCTTTATTTATCATGGATATTAATTCCTTATCAGATATGTGGGTTCCAAATATTTTGTTCCGTGAGTCTGCTGCCTTTTTACCCTTTTGAAAAAGTTCTTTCAGGCACAAAAGTGTTTAATTTTGAAGAGGTCCCATTTATCAGTTTTTTCTTTTTTTTCTCATTTTTTGGGTGTGAGGTCTAAGAAACATTCACCTACCACAAGGTCTTAAAGATGTTTCCCTACATTTTCTTCTAGAAGTTTTATGGTCCTGGCTTTCATACTTAGGTCTTTGATTCATTTTGAGTTGATTCTTGTATAGGGAGTGAGATAAGGGTCTACTTTCCTTCTTTGAGTTATGTATATGCAGTTCTCCCAGCACCATTTGTTGAAGAGACTATTTCGCCCATTAACATGGTCTTGGTAGGTTTGCCAAAAACCAGTTGGCTTATTTCTGGATTTCTCAATTCTATTCCACTGATCAGTGTGTCTGTCTTTAGGCCAATACCATGCTGTTTTGACCACTGTAGGTGTGTAATATGTGTCAAGGTCAGACAGTGAAATTCCTTGCACGTTGTTCTTCCTTTTTAGAATGCTTTTGGCTATTCAGGTATACTTTCAATTGACTCTTCTATTTCTATAAAGTAGGCTGTTGGAATTTTAATTGGTTTTGCATTGAATCTAAAATAGTTTGGGTTGGATCGACATCTGCACAATATTTAGTCTTCCAGTCCATGAACATGAATGTCTTTCTATTTCTTTAGGTCTTCACTAATTTATTCTAGCATTGTTTTTTGGTTTTCTGCAGATAGGTCCTATACTTCTTTGGTTAAATTGATTCCTGGGTATTTGAGTCTTTTTGTTGCTTTTGTTAATTCATTTTTTCTCCTGATTTGCTCCTCAGATAGTACTATCTATGTTAGTGTACAGAAACATTACTGATTTTTGCATGTTACTTTTGTATCCTGCCACTTTCCTAAACTTGTTTATTAGCTCAATTAGCTTTCTCATAGACATTTCAGAATGTTCTAAATATTGGGTCATGTCATCCACGAATAGTGAGAGTTTTACTTCCTGTTTTCCTATTTGGGTGCCTTTTTTTCTTTTCTTATATAATTGCTCTAGCTAGAACTTCTAGTACACTGTTGAATATCAGTGGTGACTATGGGCATCCTTGTCTTGTTCGTGATCTTAAAGGGAAACGTTTCAACCTTTCCACATTGAATACAATGTTGGCTGTGGGTTTTCATGTATGTCTTTTTGTCATGTTGAGGGATTTTCCTCTCAGAACTGCCTCTGCTATATCCCATAAATTTTGATAAGTTGTGTCTCATTTTCATTTGTCTCAATTTATTTACAGTTTTTTCTTTGACCCACAGGTTATTTAGGAGTGTGTTGTTCAGCCTCCACTCATCTGTGATTTTACCTCTTTCCCACCTATTACTGATTTCTAGTTTCATCCCATTATGACCTGAGAAGGTGCTTTGTATAATTTCAGTCTTTTTATATTTATTGAGACCTACTTTGTAACCTAACATGTGATCTATCCTGCAGAAAAATCCATTAGCACTTGAGAAGAATTTATAACTGGCTAAGTTTGGGTATAACGTTTTGTATATCTATTAGGTCTTGCTCGTTTATCAGATTGTTTAAGTGTTCTGCCTTGATATTCTATCTGGTTGTTCTAGCTAATGATGTGAGTGATATTTTGGAAACTCCAACTATTATTGTAGAAATGTCTATTTCTCCCTTCAGTTTTGCCACAGTTTGTCCCTTGTATATTGGGGCACCCTGGTTTGGTCCATAATATTTATGACTGTTATTTTGTCCTGGTGGATTGTCCCGTTTATTATTATATAATGGCCTTCTGTATCTCTTGTAACTGTTTGCATTTAAAGTCTGTTTTGTCCAGTGTTAGTATAACTACCCCTGTTCTTTTTTGGTTACTGTGTGTGTAGAGTATCTTTTTCCAACCTCTCACTTTTGGCTAGTATGTATCCCTGGATCTAAAGTGAGTCTCTTGTAGGCAGCATATGGATGGCTCATGTTTTTTAATCCATTCTGTTAGCCTATATCCTTTGAATTGGGGAGTTTAATCCATTCACTTTCAGTATTATAGCTGTAAATGCATTATTCATTTCCACTATTTTGTTCTTCGGTTTTCATATGTCCTGTCCTATTTTTGTCTGTCTTTTTAATCTTTTGGTTATCCTTTCTGCTCTTCTTGGCTTCTATGCTTTCTTCCAATTCTCTCTCTCCTGTCTTTTTCTTTCAGGCTCTAAGGTTTCCTGCAAAGGTGGATTATTTTTCACAGACTCTCTTAGTTTCTCTTTGTGTGTGAATATTTTAAACTGCCCTTCATATTTCATGGACAGTTTCGGTGCTTCAAGAATTCTTGGCTGGCAGTTTTTCTCTTTCAGTATCCTAATTGGATCATGCCAGTCTCTTCTTGCCTCCATGGTTTCTGATGAGAAATCTGCATGATTTTTTGCTTCTTCCTTACTGCTCTCAGAATTTCTGTATCTTTGATGTTTGATATTCTGACTATTAGGTGCCTTGGAGTGGGCACATAATAGAATCACATTGATTCTAATTGACGTATCCTGCACTTCTTGGACATGTAAGTTCATTTCTTTCTTGAGAATTGGGAAATTTTCAGCCATTATTTCCTTAAATGCTCTTTCTGCCCCTTTTCCCTTCTTTTCTTCTGGAACTACCATGACTTGTATGTTATTGCACTTGTGTCATCATTCAACTCTCTAAGCCCCTGCTTAATTTTTCCATTCTATTCTCTCTCTTTTCTTTTTTCTCTTCAATAACAGCTGTTCTGTCTTCTGTATCACTTATTCTTTCATCTATCATTTTGAGTCTGCTGTTATATGGCTCCAGTGTGTTTTTGATCTGATGTATCGTGTCTTTCTTTCCCATGAGTTCTGTTACCTTTCTATTCAGAATTTCAAATTCTTCCTTGTGCCTACTCAGTGTCTTCCTGATACCCTTTATCTCTTTATATTTTCTTTTAATTCATTAATTTAATTTTGGGAATTTGTGTACATCTCATGTCTCTTCTGGGGCTTTAATATATTCCTTTTCTTGGGCCATTTCTTCCATTTTCTTAGTATGGCTTATAATTTTATGCTGATGTCTAGGCATATGATTACAATGGTGAATTACTCAGATACAGAATTTCTTTTTCATAGGGATTTAGTGGCATAAGTCTGTGTGTTACTGCTCTTCTTTGATTCTTGGTTCAACTTGTTCTGGATCTTTAGGATTCGTCTTGTTACTTGCTCCAGTCTGGGCCCTGGACCCAGTATTGGGTTGCACACATGCTTCTGATGGCCTTGGGGAGGGAAGCCGTTAAGGCTGTAAAAAGCCTCTATTACTTGTATACTTTTAATTCCCTTGCTTGCATTTCCTGGGTGCACCATCCCTAGATGTTGCTCTTTGGCAGCCCTCTCTGTTCAAAGCCTTTTTGAAGTGTAATTCCAACTTTCTCAGAGGCAATTCTCTAGCCTTTGAGGCAGCCCCCTCCCTTTTCCTGGGTAGGAAATAATTCCACTCCCTGCTGCATCCTCAAAAACCAGTCCTGGTCAGTAGAAAGGGAGTTTGAGAGAGTCCAATCTCTTTAGTCCCTTGTCAGCTCCCAAGACAAACAATGGCATGACTCCACTCTGCCTGACAGGACTCGTGGCACATAGCAGACCAAATCTGTGGGTCAAAAGCTGAGTCAGCCTTAGGCTGTATCCCTCTCTCTTCCCTTTCCTTGGGAGGTGGATCCCTGGGGCCCCCTTTGTGTATAACCACTGGCCACAAGGCCTGAGAATTCAAAAGTGTCTATAGGGTGGGGGAGGATTCCATAAGTTGCAGCTGCGGCTCTTAACTCACAGTTTTGCCTTTGCTACTCCTTTCCTTTGTCCCTCTCTTCTGGACGGTATCCAGCCTTCCCCTCGTGTCCTAAACCCTACAAGATTTTCTTCCAGGCCGTTTCTACCAGTCCTCTTGCAGTTTTTCTGCAAGAGAAGAGAGTTGCATGTCCTTCTAGTCCACCATCTTCCTGGAAGTAGTCACATATTTTTAAAGCATTACATGCATAAAAAGCCTGTGAGGTTCACAGCCACAGTGGTCTGAGAACACAGCTCCACTAGAAGCCTCTCCTATTTACCAATTAGAGTTGCTATAACAAGAATCCCTTTGGAGTTGGTCTTCTCTCTTTAATACATTATTAAATTGACAAATTACTATTCAGTATTTCTTAATTCTGTTTACCTAGAAGTTTAGACAACTAAGTATCATAAATAACAGTTGAATTACCAAATGATCTTTAAACTCTATGAGACCATGGTAATGTCTTCTTTATATAAATGTTATATTTCTTTCAGCATAGTTTATTGAATTTTGTACTTGTTTAAAAACTGACCATTTATTTTGTAGTTATCTAATGAATGTTCAATTAGCACCTACTTATATACTTCCACTTTACTAATTTCAATTTTAGACTAATCATATAATATAATCTACATGAAGATACTTAATCAGAATTTCCATTTACCTGTAATACATCTAACTATTCTCAATAAGTGGGATTTAATGAATACTACATTTTTTAAGAGTCAATAATTAATAAACATTAAAAATAAAAATAAAGTGATGACTGTTGTTCCTCTTAGGTTTCAGCTATTAGCTCAATAAATAATAATAATAATATTTATTGAATGCTTAACATGTGGCAGCTGCTTTACCAAAGTTTTATATGTATTACGTTATTTGATACTTAAAATAACCCTATAAAGCAGGAATTAGCACTATCCAGATTTTAGAGACCAGAAAATTTATGTCTACAAAGATTAAGATTTTATTCATTGTCACACAGATAGTAAAAGATTTGACCAGGAATTAAGTTCAGGTCTGTCTGACTTCAGAACCCCCACTCTCAGCCATATACAGTGCCTCAAATTCCCTGCCATACTTCTTAGTAGTCTTCATCTATTCATGTATGATACTATTTTGTGCAAATCTGATGAAAAATTAAGAAATCAGAAGAAAACATTAAAGTATTATTTCATCTGAATGTTTTTCTCATTATGTTTTAGATAATGAATATTTCTTTGTTGATCCTGATTTAAAATTAACCAAAGTAGCCCCAGAGGGATGGAAAGAAGAACCAAAAAAAAAGAACAAAGCCACTGTTAATTTTACATTGTTTTTCCGAATTAAATTTTTCATGGATGATGTTAGTCTAATACAGTAAGTGCACAAGAGTTTCTATTTTGCTCTTTTGGCCCCTGGTCTTTTCAACCCTTTAGCTTACTGCTGTTGAATTGCTTCATTCAGATTAACTTGAGACCTAATAATAACCATTCTGAAAACTAAACTTGCATGCCAACAATGAAAATCACATCAAGGTTCAAAGATTAGATGGTTTGTGTGTGTGTGTGTGTTTATTTTTCCAGACATACTCTGACATGTCATCAGTATTATCTTCAGCTGCGAAAAGATATCTTGGATGAGAGGATGCACTGTGATGACGAGACCTCCTTATTGCTGGCATCCTTGGCTCTTCAGGCTGAGTATGGAGATTATCAACCAGAGGTAAGTTTTTTTTTTCTGCAGAACCAATTTTGTATTGATGTTTTTATCCTTATTATAATTTAGGTCTAAGCCTTGTTGTAGTGTTTGTTGCCTAGATTTATAGATTTTTTTTTAAAGATTTATTTATTTATTTATTTATTTATTTCTCTTAGTTTAGTGCCATAAAATTGACCAATTTCCCTGTATACTTTGGTTAATAAAATCAACCAAATTAATGTTGATTTTCTTCTTCTGTTTTAAAGTAATCCTGTTCGGGAGTTGAGGAATATCTAATGCTTTCTTCTCTTTCTCCCAAGTTCTAATTAATGGAGCTTAGACTCAAGGGTTACTAGCCAAAAATGGATCAAAGGGGTGTTCTACCTTCTCTACTTACCGCACTCAGTGATGGGATGAGAATTGAGCAGAGCTCATTTTGTGGAAAACAGATTTGCAAAGCAAAATGTGTCTGAATATAAGCTGATCTAAGAGGAAGCAAGGGGAAAAAACTTTGCCACTCAAGAGCAGCATCCTTTATGACATTACCCCTAACTATAGTGAAACGAGACCTTTGAATGCCAGGCTCTCCTCAAGTTTGTCAATCTGTTCGTTCGTTCATTAAATAAAAGAGACTGATGCATTTCCTTTGAAACTCACTCTTCAGAAAGCAGAGAAAAGTAGAAGCATCTTCTTGTCAGAGGCAAGAATTTAAAGATCATAGAAAGAGGGTTCACAGAGAAAGCAAACAAGATTACTTATAAAAATATTTTCCTTTTTAGGTTCATGGTGTGTCTTATTTTAGACTGGAGCATTATTTGCCTGCCAGAGTGATGGAGAAGCTTGATCTGTCCTATATTAAAGAAGAGTTACCCAAGTTGCATAATACCTATGTGGGAGCTTCTGAAAAAGAGACAGAGTTAGAATTTTTAAAGGTAAGCCTGCAAGATTACAAGCACTAAATCTTGTATCTTTCTCAAAGTAAGCAAGACGCACTGGAGAGCACACACCTAAAAGTTGAGTTGCATATAACTGATGCTATATATTATCTTATCTCATTTATTCCTGACTGAATTCCTGACTATTTCAATTCCCATTTTGTAGCAAAGGGTACTGAGACTTAAAGAAGAAATGTGCTTTCCTAAAGTCTTATAGTTAGCATGTGGGCAAAACTATTATTTGAACCTATATTATCTATTTGAATATGTATTTTATGCTTTTATCCTATTCCACATTCTCGAAATCAAGATACATTATAAAAGAAGCAGCAATTGAATATGGTGACTGGCTGGATAAGAGCAAGTTCATACTGGTTCTAGGATTGTTTTGTGTGTTTTTTTTCTTAGAAAGCTGAAGATTTTATTACATCCTTCCCATTAAATGCCAACTAATTTGCCTAGGGATGGGACTCAGAAAAACTGACTTATGATTCCAGTTCTGCCACCAGGTTCCTATGCAACCTCAGATAAATAACAGGGCAATATGAATATGAAAATATAGCCTGGTAGTTTATTGAACAGAGAAACCGCTCCTGTTTCAGCTTCCTAGGATGTAACAGTATGCTTTCCATTTGCTGCTCCATACTGAAAGGAGCCAAGTTTCCCTGCCCTATGAAAATCTATGAAGGGGTTTCATTCACAGACTTAGACCACCTTTTATCTAGGATTCATGGTAAGAAAGGCAAGGTTGCTTGTTTTGTTTAAGCTGAGTCTACATTTAAAGATATTAAATAATGTACATCTGTTTTCTTAATTTTTAGACTATTTATACTTGTAGGAAGTAAATATCATGTTATAATATATACCTGTTAATAAAGGTAAAAGGCAGCATGGCACTGTTGAAAGAATGTGTATGGAGATTTGTAGTCAAACAATCTTGCATTTGAATTCTTGTTTCAACCAGCTGGATAGCCTTGGACAGTGTTACTAAGCTCTTTGGGCTTCATTGTTTTCTCTGTGAAGTAGCATATCTAATGCATTAGTAGGTTACCTTATTCTTCCCTATAATATATCCTGTAACTCCTTTTTTCTTTAAGTTTATCATCTTCTAACCTAACAAGTTTTTTTTGTTGTTGTTTGTTTTGCTTTGTTTTAGATTTATTTATTTCTCTCCCCTTCCCCCCTTTGTCTGCTTTCTGTGTCCATTCACTATATGTTCTTCTGTCTGCTTGCAGTCTTGTCATGCGGCACCAGGAAACTGTGTTGCTTTTTTGTTGTTGTTGTGTCATCTTGTTCTGTCAGCTCTCCGTGTGTGCGGTGCCACTCCTGGGTGGGCTGTGCTTTTTTCGCTTGGGGCAGCTTTTCTAGCGGGGCGCACTCCTTGCACATAGGGCACCCCTACATGGGGGACACCCCTGCGTGGCACGGCACTCATTGCGCTCAACCACCTCCACAAACATAATAAAGAACATGGGCCAGCAAACTATGGCCCATGGATTTTTTAAAGTTTTATTGGAGTAAGCAGACTTGGCCCAATGGATAGAGCGTCCGCCTACCACATGGGAGGTCTGCAGTTCAAACCCCAGGCCTCCTTGACCCGTATGGAGCTGGCCTATGCACAGTGCTGATGCACGCAAGGAGTGCCCTGCCACGCAGGGGTGTCCCCTGCGTAGGGGAGCCCCATGCGCAAGGACTGTGCCCCGGAAGGAGAGCCGCCCAGGGCAAAAGAAAGTACAGCCTGCCCAAGAATGGCACCACACACACGGACAGCTGACACAACAAGGTGATGCAACAAAAAGAAACACAGATTCCCAGTGCCACTGATAAGGATAGAAGTGGTCCCAGAAAAACACACAGCGAATGGACACAGACAGCAGACAACTTGGGGGGGTGTGGGTGAAGGGGAAGAGAAATAAATAAAAAATAAATCTTTAAAAAAAAAAAAGTTTTATTGGAACTTTGGCCATGCTCATTTGTTTACATTTTATCTATGACTGCCTTCCCACTACAGCAGAAGTGAGTATAACAGAGATCATATAAGCCACAGAGCCTGAAATATTTACTCTGGCCCTTTCCAGAAAAAGCTTAACAATCTCTGATATAGCACATTTCCATCACCCCAGAAAGTTTCCTTGTGCCTCTGCAATCAGTCTCCTAATTCTGCCCTAAGCCCTGGGCAACTACCGATCTATTTTCTAATACCATAGTTTTGTCTTTTCTAGAATTTCTTATTTTAAAAATCATAGAGCATGTACTCTTTTGTTTCTTTCACTTAGAATAATACTTTTGAGATTCATCCATAGTGTGGTGTGTATAAATAGTTTCTTCCTTTGTTCATTGTTGAGTAGTTTTCCATTTGGTTAATATACAATGTTTATTCTGTTATTATTTGATAAATGTAAGCCATTTTAAGCCTACACATAATTTTGTGTAAACATGTTTTTACTTCTCTTGAGTAAATACCTATGAGTAGGATTTCCACATCCTGTACTATGTGTATGTTTAACTTTATATCACCGAACTATTTTCCAAAGAGGTTGTACAATTTTTAAGTCCTACCAGCATTCTATGGGAGTTCTAGTTGTTCCACATTCTTATCAACACTTAGTATTTTCAGTCTTTTTAATTTAGCCATTCAGATAGGTGAATGGTGCTATATGGTTGTGGTATTAATTCACATTTTCCTAATTACTGTCTATGTTGAACATATTTTCATGTGTTTTTTTGCCATTCATATGTCTTCTTTTCAGAAGTGTCTAATAAAATCTTTTAACCACTTGCATATCAGGTTATTTGTCTCTTACTGTTGAATACACATTTTCTTCATATATTTTGAACACAATTTCTTTATCAGATATACATTTTATGTATATTTATCTCCCAGTCTGTGACTTGCCATTACATTTTCTTTTTTTTTTTCTCTTTGGTTGCATCATCGTCTTTTTGGTGCGTGGCTTGCTGCTTTGCATCACATGGGACCTATGCCTCACCACACTGGTGATGCAGGTGATGCCTTTTTCTTTTATTACCAGGAGGTCCCAGGGATTGAATCTGGGTCCTCCATATGGTAAACGGGAGCTCAATTGCTTGAACCACAGTCGCTTCACACCGTTATGTTTTCTTAACAGTATTTTTTAAAGAGCAAACATTTTTAAAGTTAATGAAGTTTTGATTTACAAATATTTTTTCTTCTATGGTTCATGCTTATGTCCCATCTCAGAAATCTTTGCCTAACCCAAAGATTTTCTCCTATTTTCATCTCAAAATTTTACAAATTTAGCTCTTATATTTAGGTCTCTGATCCATTTTGGATTAATTTGCATATACCAAATAAGACAAGGATCAATTTTTTGGCAAGTACATATCCAGTTGTTCCACCAACATTTGTTGAAGGACACTATTCTTCCCACAGTTAATATCTTGGTATAACTTACATATCTTTATGTCACCTTTTACCAAAATCCATTGCTATCATATGGTATTGTTCCAACAGGTCTGCCAAAGACTGACAGAATATGGAGTTCATTTTCACCGAGTGCACCCTGAGAAAAAGTCACAAACAGGAATATTGCTTGGAGTCTGTTCTAAAGGTGTCCTTGTGTTTGAGGTTCACAATGGAGTTCGCACATTGGTCCTTCGCTTTCCATGGAGGGAAACCAAGAAGATTTCTTTTTCCGTATGTCCATTTCAATCTTTGGATTATATTTTGAAGTGGGAATTGTCAATATCATATGTAACAAATATTGACTTCCCTTAAGTAAACTTTTGACCCTACCATTGAGTAGGGGTAATATGTCTTAATACTATTTAACTCTATCTTCTATTATTCTACTACTATATCTACTGTTCTATTATTATTGAGACTGCTTATTTCTAGTTTTCTCAGGACATGACTTTAAAAAGACTATTATATATTCCACTGGTTATATGCTTAGTTAACTTTAGTTATATTACAACAAAATTGACTTCTCTGTTAAATCAGAAATTGTTTTAGGGGAGTACCTTCTTACATGAGGAACCACCCTTCTTCTTCTGTCCCTGACAATGTATGTAAGTTGATAATTTTCCACCTCAGTCTAGCTCAACAGTAGATCCCTTAAAGCAGCTATATTTGAATCTCAGTAGTCCAGAGATTTATTGGATTTTATGAACTAATCCCAGGACTTTCTGCCATCTTAGGTTTCAATGTATATTCTCCATAGGGAATAACTAAAAAATGTGATTTTTAGAAAATAATATGGAATAAATAGCTATAAAGAAGATAGCTATAAAGGCATATTTTGATTCTAAACATAATTGTGTTATCCGAACACCATTTGTATACTATAGAGGTGAATCAAAAGTATGTTCAGTTATTTGATTTCCTAATGCTCTTCAGAGACCACTAACACCTTTAGCTCATATTGTGACTAAAATACGGTCTCTCCAGAACAATGTCGATAAGGATATCAAGGTCCTGGCTGATTCTAGAAAATCTTCAACCTAGAAGATACATTGAGATCAGTTCTACACCCACTGGTTTAAGCTCATCAGTTTCCTTAGAAACCCAGAGGTACCACTAAGATTACCAGATGATGTGTTGTTCTCTCACAAAGGCTCAGAACGACCCTCATCTCCCAAACTTGTTGAGTCCTAGACATTGGGATTAAATTACCTTGGAAATACTAGCAAAGCAAGTTTTCTGGAGGAAACCTTAGGTTCATGCAGTGAAATTCCAGTTTGTACCAGTTTTGAGAGGGCAATAAGTCAAATATCAAACTGTGTTCAGCTCTATCATTTGTCAAGCAGCCTTGCCAGATTTAGATCTAGCTCTGCTCTATCTTGCTTTTAAAGCTCTCCCACAATAGGGAGGAGGCCATATTCCCAAGCAAACTATTCTTGTTTTTAACAGCACTTGTTTATCCTAAAGTTCTCTCTCTAATGCAAAGCTCTTTTTTTTTTAACCCTCCTTTTTTTCTTCTGCTAACTTCTGGGAAGATGGAAAAGTCATCTTTCAGCTTCTCATCTCTCACAATTCAGTTCTATTGGGCACATTTATTGTCCAGTCTACCAGTTAACACTTGAGGAGAATCAAATATTCTTATAATTTGTTTGAAACCTGTTCATCTTTCTTAGACCTTTAAACATCTCATATCACTTTTCATAATTATTGTACTTCTCTAACCCATCTCTTTGCAACTTTTTTTGCGCCTTAGCCCCTCTTTCCTGACTTGGAATTCTTTTAATTATAGATACCAGCTCTGTCGCTCTTTTAACTGATAGTCTAAGGAGAGTCTTTTTCATATCAATGCTTCAGTCAGTGAGAGAGCTTTACAGCTGTGGAGTTCATTGTCTTTGCTCATTACTTTACAGTAATTAAGTTGTACACTATTAGGGGGGAATAATGCCCTAACCAGCTGAATAGGTACTGAGTATATCCCTGGTAATCAAGATACTTGTTTGGTCCTACTGTATCTTTAATGCCTTTCTAATACTTACTGATTTCCTTATTAACAAAGGTAGAACCAGGTTTAATCCCAGTGATTTCACTAGCAACAATATCTAGCTAGTACTTAATAATAATGTTTTATTTTAATTGCATTATTGTATTTATTTTTATGGCAAGTTTATGGTTTGCAGTTGTGATATAGTTTCCTTGAGTGAATTTATATAAGTAAGAAAAATCAATTAAAAATTAATAAATAAGCAGGAACAGAAATTATGAATATGGCACTTGTATGATTGAAGTTTGGGCAATACTCTGTTATTGTTTCTTTTGTGGGCCTAAAAATCTGACTTTTTCTATGCCTCCTTTTGCATTTGAAGTAAAGACAAGGGACACAAAGAAAGAAAATTTGCACAGTAGAAGTCAGGAGCTACTACTTAGTAGAATCTACTGCTTAGTAGAATCTAAGCAGACTCAAAAAATTCTCCAGTGACTTTAGTATTAGGTACCTGGCATTTTGAATGCTAGTCTTGCAAGGCATCTGAATCACCTGAAGCCCCACTACTTAATTCACAACTCATTTCAAGAAATGTTATTCAGGGGAATAACATTTATTTGTGGTTCTCCCCCTTGTTTCCCTGAATGTTTACTTGAGAATCACTGTCTCTAAATATTGATGTTTCATCTCTCAACACAGCCAGAGATATGTTATGCTGTGCTTCTCCATTTCCACATTTTCTTCTACTGCCCAAAACTTCTACCCCAGCCTTCATGCCATCCAGATTCTACCTGACTGAATCAGAACTCCTGATTTATTAATAAAATAATTCTTATTGAACTTCAGTTTCTTACCAAAGGGAGTAGAACAAATATTCTTGCCACTTCTTTTTCAAACAGTCTTGGTGTTGGTGAAACATCATGGTAGACAGCAAAGAGCAATATGTCGTTAAAGGAAACCATATTTCCCTTGTTGATGGCGATATACAGTCTTCTTTAGGCTACAATTTCTGAAAGTGGCAAAGAGTAGTGATTTCATTTATTTCCTGAATTTTTATAATACTGGAGTATATTTTTCTTTAGACATAGGTCAAGAAACACTGATGCCTAAAATTGTAAAATATAAATATTGTCTCTACTTATTAAAGTTTGCAGAATTTGGTATGTAAAAATCTGCATAGATAAACATCCTAATTATTCTCCTGATTAATATTATAGAAAAAGAAAATCACATTGCAAAACACATCAGATGGAATAAAACATGCCTTCCAGACAGACAACAGTAAAGCATGCCAGTACCTGCTGCAACTCTGCTCTTCCCAGCATAAATTCCAACTGCAGATGAAAGCAAGACAGAGCAACCAAGAAGCCCAAGATATTGGTAAGGAGAAACAGACTACTTCATGAATAAATACATGATTTTGTTACAAATTTTAAAAGAATATATAAATGAAAAATTATAAACTATATGGATGTTAAATGACTTAAGTTTGTAAAGGTTTCACAAATGAGGCTACAATTTCAACTTCATTCCATTTTTTAAATAATACCACAGGAGATCAGCCAGGGAGTTGAACTTATTGAAATGTCTTATTTTGTGTTTAGCAATAGGCTAGCTGATATAAATAGGATAAAAGCATGGGCCATGCTCTCTACCCACAGTTAACTTACTGTTTGGAAAGGTAAGACCACCATACATGAAACACAATACACAATAGAGGTTCAAGATTTTAATAACAGGAAAATATATAGATTCTATCATCTATATCATAAAAGGAGAGGAAGATCAAGGGCTAGAGTACTTGAGAAGTGGCACTTGAATTGGAGTTTGAAGGACACACAAAAATAATTTAAGTAGTTTGAAGATATATGGAAGGGCTTTCCAAATGAGAGAAATTACAAGGGAAATAAGAGGGGGTGGAGATGGGATACAGTATGCACCCAGGACATGGAAGATACATTGATGGGGCATTGTGGCTGGCAGCGTTACCACCTGTTAGTTTTACTTGGGTGCATCTCTGCTTTGAGATTGAGATATATAACTACAGTACCCAGTATAGTCAGGAGAGTGGTTTCAGTTTCTTCTGAAAGGGGTCAGCTTCTGAAACTCACACGGCTCTGAAAAAATATCCCTGTGAGAACTGAAATATTTAAAGCTTATTCCGCAAGACCATAAGTAGAGGTTAAGGTTATCCGGAATCCAGTTCTGCATAGTAAATTCTTACAGACTTAAGTGAAATACTTTGAAGAATTTGGTTTAAAAAAAAAGAAAGTGTTTGAATAGCATTGTTGACCTTGTGCAGAAGAGTCCTATGAATTCTTTATCTGAACTTTCTCACATTCTGAAATCTTAAAAAATATTTCCCCTTATGATCAGACTGGGGGTGATAGAAATCATATGAATATATGTTTCTCGAACCTTTCAGAATCAAGATGGGGCTGTATGGTTATTAAAAATGAAGATTCCAGGAACCTACCTGGAACTCAGAGAATCATAGTTTTTGGAAATTGCATCCTGAAGGAATCTGCATTTTGACAGACTTTCCTCAGTAATGAGGTTTATGCGTGCTAAAATATGATAACCACTTCTGTAATCTCATTATTCCTTTTCTTTTCTTGCTTTGCTCTACTAAACATTATGTATACTCTTATGTATTTTCAAAGTATAGTAATATCAGAATTACCAGAGTTATCAACGTTCCTACTTGGACTAATATTCTATTTAATACAAACCAGAATCAAATAATTGAAGGATACATCATCCTAGATGTGATATAGTATGTTATATGAAAAGAGTGAGAAGATAAAAGTATGAAACCAGCCTTTCATCCTTAATATTTCTTATACTGACAAACAATACAGTGTAGTATTAATAGTTAAGAGCATAAGCTCTGGAGCAAGGCTACCAGATTTCAAATCCTGGTCTATTCCTAATAAGCCTTGAAACCTTGAAACTTTCTGCTTTAGTTTCCCCAACTGTAAAATGATTATCATAACGATGATACCAACATCATGTAAAACACTTAGAAAAATACTTGACACAGAGTAAGTATTCAATAAATAGTCTTTATTATCTTCCCTATCATCAACATTGCTTTCACCACCACTACTACTACTACTACTACTACTACTACTACTTCTCACTACTAATACTAGTTGAATGACCTTAGGAAAGAAACTGACTTTGGAGTCTCAGTTTCTTCATCCATGAAATGGAGATGCTCTACTTTTCTCACAAGTCTTCCTCTAGGATCAGAACACCTATATACCCTTGAAAGTTAAATTAAATTAATGGTATTATCTGCGTCTTTTCCCAGTATTTTTCAAACTTTCAAAGGAATTATTTCCTACTTAGAATTGACTTAGAAGTAGCTATCTGCCTACTTACTGTGTACTTAGACAAGTGAAAAGAATTGGGGCCATCGGTAGGAGGCTGATGGGTTGACAAATGTAGGCTGCTGCTTTAGAGTCAAAATCCTTATGCTAGAAGGATCCTTAGAGCCCATTAAGTTCAAATTTCTTTGATGAGGTAACAGGTTGAGAATAGACAAGTGTTTTGCCTCACCTCATAGCTAGTTAGAGGTCAACTAGGCTGGAACCCTGATCTCTTCATCCCTAATCCAGTACTCTTTCTATTTGATGAGTTTCCAAAGAGCTAATTTGCATTTATTTAGCTTTAATAAAATTAATATTCGTTTTTTTTATTATTATTGGACACCTACTTTTTGTAAGACATTATGCTATATGATGTTGGATAACAGAAATAAGTGATAGTCCTCTCCTCAGAAGACTATACAATTAAGATTTTGAGGAGGTATGAAATGGTACAAGGGAGTGACTGAGAGCAGAAGCAGAGTTTCAAAAGTATGGATTACAGCCTGAGTGTAGCACTAGCAAGCCTTTGAGTTCAAATGTGAAACATTGGTAGTAGGATGCAGGCTTATTTTAATATCCTTTCCCATACTGATGGTTCATATCTGAGTCCTTTCTGGTTAAAAAGCAGGCAATAAGATAGACCAGATAAGTGGATAGTTTATGATGCCATCCCATGAATGTATGCATTATTTTAAGCCTTAACTCAGAAGTGGGCTATCAATGGAATTGAGTAGTATAATCCCTAATAGGGTCACAAAGCCGAATTAGCCTAAACTGAAATGACTGCTTGTATTCCTGACAGAGTTTGGTTACTTTGTCCATAAGGGTGAAGAAATCTAGTGAGTGTAAAGGCATTCCTGGTATTTGAATCTGTGTGAGACTCAGGCTTGCTTCTTTGGTTAAAAGCTGCTCCCAAAGTGAAATAATAGAAATGGTGTTATCTGATCAATAAAATGATATATTTTATTAAAGATGATTCCTGGTAATTTAAACCAAGGTCTTTTTTTAGTATCATGTTTTAACTTTGTGTCCACATGTACTTCAGAGAAAGAACATTGATGTTTAAATTTTCCTGGTGGTGAAGAGTGATTATTAGTTGAAACTTCATTTGGATACATGAATATTAAAATCTTTAATGTTTTACTACCTGTTTCTGCCTAAGATGAAATATTGATTGTTAATACTCCTGGGAATTAAAAAAGAGATGAAACAGAATCTAAAAAGATATGTCAGTGATCATTTGACACTTTCTTTTTAAAAGGAAGTTTTCCCAGCTGTTTTACATAATGGTTAAGCTGTATTCCTTATAGAGTGCAACAACAGGGCTGCTACTTCCCAGAGGGACCAAAGAGGTTGGTTTGTGGGTAACTAATGCGTGAATAGCTAAATCATTTGAAATTCTTTGCTCCTGGTTCTTTTTTTTACATGAAAGGATTTGGTTATCTAAAATTATGATGCAGTTTTTCCTGTTATAACCGTAAATGTTCAAATAATGCTGACAAGGGTTTCCACAAATTGGAATAGCCAAGCACTTGGTATAAATTATCTCTAAATTTAGCCCCTAAAAGAAGATTTTGGGTGCATATTTAGGAGTAAAAGGAATTTAAGCATAAAGAGATTCCTAGCTCCCTCATAACAGAAACCAAAAATGAGAGAAGGTAAGTAGTATTTGATTCTCCTATGGCTCTTGTGCCTCAGCTAAATCATGGACACACCAAGATAAGAAGCTGGGAAGATGGGTTTGGTGACAGTAGTGAAATAACAATAACAGAAAAATTGCTGTCAGCATTTTTTGTGTAACTGCTTTGTTGAGATATAATTCACATACCATACAATTTACCCTTTTAAAGTATACAATTCAATGATTTTTAGACTATTCACAGATACGTAAAACCATCACTATAGTCTGCCTTAAGTTTTTTGTGTGTGTATTTTTTTTTTTTTAATATAATAGTCCAGATCTTTTTCTCTGGGTAAAACTTTCCTCTGAACAGCTTCTTTTTCAGACATGTATTCACCATGTTGGTCCATCCATGTTTCTCCTTTCCACCTCCCCAGCCTTGCTTTGCTCATATGCTAGCAGAGACACTAGTAGCATTGAAAATTTCTCTGTCAAATGTTAGTCTCATTTCTACCTGAAACCCATAATTGGCAAGCCTGAACTCCCAAACATTTAGATACAAGAGAATCATAAGATGAAATAAGAAATGACTAAGCCATTGCTGTAAGCATGCTTAAAGGATGGAGATATGGTATGAAAACCAGAATTTTCAAAGTTCTTTTGTTTTTGTTTTTGCTTTTTTTTTTAGAAGGTACCAGGGATTGAACCCAGGACCTTGTACATGAGAAGCAGGCACTCAAACACTGAGCTATACCCACTTCCAAACCTCATTTTCAAAATCTTTGATTTCCACACTTTGAAAGCTACCTACTTATGCTGACAAACAAAATGATTAAAACCTGCATGCTGTGTTTCATTTATTAATAACTTTTCTCATAAAGGTACCAAAGTGTTCCCATCATGTAAAGCAATCCTATTTCCTTGTAGAGAGAGCTTCGTTTAGGAACCCGAATCTCCAAGCAGAGTCCGTTAGAGGATTTAATGTGGGACGAGCAGTCAGCACTGGCAGTCTGGCCAGCAGCACACTGAACAAACTTGCCGCTCGACCTCTGTCAATTCAAGCTGAGATTCTGAAGAGGCTATCCTGCTCAGAGCTGTCGCTTTACCAGCCATTGCACAACAGTGCAAAAGAGAAGAGTGACAAAGCTTCATGGGAGGAAAAGCCTAGAGGAATGAGTAAATCATACCATGATCTCAGTCAGTCCTCTCTCTCTCCTCATCGGAAAAATGTCATTGTTAACAAGGAATCCCTACCACTAACCATTGAGGAGTCAGTGGGAAAACCATTTCACCAGATGGCAAAAGCTGATACAGAATCTTTGGCAGGATTCACAAAACTTAATAAGTAAGAACCTTATTAACTAACCCAAACTGCATATTTGTGAATTCCACATTTCATACATGTGTTTTTGTTTAAACATTTAAGTATTGTCAACATTTTTTTTACATTGACACTTCCCCCTCCTACCTTCCTTTTCCCCTTTAGTTCAAAGTCTGTTGCAAGTTTAAATAGAAGTCCTGAAGGGAGGAAACATGAATCAGACTCCTCATCCACTGAAGACCCTGGTCAAGCACATGTCATAGGTCAGCACAAGCAAGCTTACCTTTTTCCTCCCAAACCTCCTACTCACAGTGAAAAATGAGATAGATGATGTCAATTACCAAGTCATTATTTTGGGTTCTCTGTTTTAATTGCCAGAATTGTTTGTGACTATCAAATTTTAGGCTACATAAAATACACCAGATCAAATCAAAAATGATTGATTCAACCAGCGAGTGTTTCATGGTAGACTTGTTCAGCTTCCTCTTGGTCTCAGTAGCCATGACATTTGTACTGAGGGAACCCACACAGTCTTGTACATAGCTTTGAATTGCCTTCCTTTGGATTTTCCTTACAAGCCAAAGGAGTAACACTAGTATTTTTTGAAGAAAGACTTGTTTAAGATGGTTTAACATGAACAGAATTTTCTCTAAAAATTTAGATAATTTTACAATTCTTGTGAAATATGCTATGGTTGACAGGCAAAAATTCTTAGTTGATTAAAGTTTCTTCAAATTCTTCCAGCCAGCTGAGGCCTGAAATTAAGTGTAGAAATTGTTTTTATATACACACATATACGATGCTATAAAATAAATAATGAAGGTTTCCTTTTGCCTTGTACACCTTAAAAGAGAAATGCATTGGCAGTCTTTCAGAGGAATAGATAGTTCAGCATATAATTCTGGGCTACTACTCACCATCAGAAGTAGCTGGGGAGACAAAAGGGACACAGGGACACCCTCTTCTGTTGTTTTACCAAATTCTACTGCTTAACTCTCTCCTTAGGCCTAACAATTAGATAATTTAACCCTAATTACACAAGTTAAAAAGTATTTTTACTCTGTAATTGGATTAGAGGTATGTGGGGGTAAATTAATACAAAAGAGAACTTCCATAATAGTTGACAAATATTTAGGGAAAGCAACATTACTTTATAACATAGCCTACCACAATTTCCTAAAAATTATAACATTTATTTCCATTGAATCAGTTTTTTTTTTTAATTTAAACAGCTAAATGGCAAAATTTCATCCTATGTGAATCCCTGTGTGTTAAAAATAGCCTAAGAAGAGACTGATGCAATCTTTTAGAAGATACTCTTCAAAGTATGTTTATGTATAATGGGTTCTCTTATTGATTCTAAGCTGTTTCCATTCTGAAGATTTTGTTTTCATGAAAATCCATCACATATCAAAAGTACAGTAGTAAATATTTCATGAAAAAAACAGATTAAATAAAACTCACCCATAAAAAGGAATTTATTTTCTGCATTTGATTTTTTATTAAAATTACTAATTTTTATTTATATTGAATTTTCTTTTAACATTTTAACACATGCTTTTAAAACTTATTTGTTCAATCAGTTTGTATTTGTCAGAGGAATACATTTGTGTTTTAAGTTTTTCTGCAAAATAAGTTAATATAACTTAACTTGAAGATAGTTAATATGTCCATTCTGGGAAGACTTATTTTCTTACTGTAAATAACAGGAATGTTGTTGCTTTAATGTTTTATTAATTCTTATGAATTTATCAGAACAAATTACTTCTGTAGCTAATATCTGATAATTTTGTAAAATGTCTAATAATTTAATTTATACCACAGGAATGACTATACATAGTAATACTTCACCCCACATACCCTTAAAAGAAAATGGTAGGTCTATAAAATGTTTTCCCCCTTATTTCCTTCATAAATTTTCTCTTTTCTTATGCCTTATGAGATAGTCTTAGATCTAACAAGGAAGAGTTTTCAATTCCATGCCAAAGATTTTAGGCTTTTGTTGTCAAAAGAGAGTTGTATTTTTCAGCATCACAGCAATGGGGAGTGACCTGTGATTTAGGCTGTCTGATGAACTAGAGAAATAACAGATTATCAATAAGGACATTAATGGGAAGCTAATATTTAGGCAGAATAGTGGGGATGAGCATTCCAGGATCAAGGGAATAGCATGATCAGAGTCATGGAGAGATAAGAGAAGATAACAGAGATAGGGAGCTACACGAGTCTTAAACTAACTGCAGGTATGAGAGGTGAGAAGGACAGGAATGTGGCTAAATGGAGACTGGATTATTAAAGAGCTTTACCTCTTATCCTAAACAGTATGGGGAGAATCTGAAAAATTTACAAGTTGAGATTTATATTTTAGGAGTCTGTGAAGAATTAAAGTTGTAGGAAGAAGTCCAGAAATGTCCATTGACTTGAAAGTCAGTGCATTAAAATTTATTTTACAAAATGCTTTAATATACATTCTTAGTTGATCTTTGTAATAATTTTCCTATGCTGAAAAGAATGTTTTATTACTAATTAACAATATTTGCTTCCAAAAGTTTTTCAGAGTCTTATCCTCAGACTCCTAAAATTGAAATAATGAGAAGCCTGATGAGAAGAAGCAAATATGCTAAGCAAAAGTATTAATATAGTTAAAATTGATGAAGACTTACATCATTTTGGTCAAACATTCTTGATAGCCAAGGCAAAAATGAACCCAGTATTCAGCGGGGGGTGGGGGGAGGAGGGCGTTACATAGGACTGAGACAGCAGGACCGAGGGTCAGAATAACCAGCTCCCTACAAGCAAGCCATGTCATGTATTTGTCATACTTTCTGAGCTTCACTAGTTCCTGCTTCTGCCATCACCCAGTTCAAAGGCCAGCCAACTTCTCTATGAAGGCTCTTCACTGTGCCTGCACCATTCCAGATAGAACCCATGGCTCCTCCCCCTACACGCAGTACCTGGGGCCAAGGTTTATTTCTGGATGTACCCATCTCTGCAGAGACCTGAGCTCCTGCAGAGCCAGCCTAGTCCCTAATCCAGCTTGGCACATCCTGGCACTTAGCCCAGGACATGGCAAGTGCAGAATGAGAAACTCCAGGCATGCAGTGTGGTAGGCAGTAGCCCTGGGAGCCAGGACTCTGCAGAACAAGTGACTAAAGTTCTCAGGTGCACCATGAAATTACAGTTTTTGTAGGTCAAAAGCTGTCAAATATCAGAGTGGTATTTTTGTTTAGTTCTCAGACTCTAATAGAAATACTAATTTCCTCACTAATTCTTTAGGTGAGAAAAAATTTCCTTGCAAGTAAAATCCTTTCCAAAAGGAAACAATATAGACATGTCTTAGAACAAATTATAACAAATGAAAAAGATTTTTTTTTCATCTCATTTATTTTTTAATATTTCAATCCTCAAACCTGAGGGCATAACATTAAAGAAAAGTTAGTGATCTTATACTTTGGGTCTATTTTATTAAGACTCTGGTATGTAGCTTTCTGATAATTAAACTTCTTACATGGGCTGAAGTTAGTGTACCAGATACGTAGACTAGCTTAGTCATCAACATGTCCCTAAAAGTAATAATTATTGACTAATAGATGAGTGTTTATTATGTGTCACTCTTTTAAGTACTTTACATTGATTTCTCATTTAATTCCCACAACAACCCTCTGAGATAGATGCTAATGAAACTATGAAAACTTTATGAAAACTAAAGCATGGAGAGTTTGAGTTGGGTAGAAAGTCATGGACTTAGCATGTGCTGGAGCTGTAATTTGAATGCAGGCTGTCTGCTTCCAGAGCCCATGCTCTCCACCACTCTTTAGACTGCATCCCTAGTATAAGGACACCTAATTTTTCTTAGATATTATTTCTCTCAGCTAAACTTCTGAAAGTAGCTGGATAATAATTTGTTCAAGGATGAGAATTTAAAATGTGTTTTATACTAGGTTCTGATGAAAAAGAATGTAAATTTACGTTGGATACCAAATGAACATGTGCAGGGTAGTTTTTCTATTAAAACCTTAAAAACTTCATCTCTCTACCTGCCCCCTACAAAGAATGGGCCAATCCACCTTGCTATACAGGTGAGACCCAATCAGCTTTCATACAAATCTATTTCCCCAAAAATTCTCTTTGAAATTGCCCAAGTAGCCTTAATTAGTGCTCTGTTGAGAATCTCATGTTTTTCACAGTAGAATATGGCAGAGATATTTTTCCAAATAAGGTAAAGGATTAAGAAAATTAAATTACTTGCCCATGAGTCAAATACAGGGCTTCGTATTCTAATTTCTATGTTCTTGCTGATCAAAATGATTAGATGAAAATTAGTAATGAGCAGCAGTTAATATTGAATTATTCATCACTTAATACAAGGACCAATGCAGGACAATTCAGTCTCCAGCAGCTCTTAAAGAATGTGAACTGGAAAGAGAAGATAACAGCAGAAAGTTTGAGTCTTCTAATCTCACACTTTGAAACAGACATGAAAAGGATTCCAGTCCTTTAATTTCCAAATAAAGTTGCTCAACCTTTTAAAAAACACATTTCAGACAACACTCCTTCATAAAAGAGTAAAAACCAAAATATGTAAAAGTTATGCAAAATTACACAAAATTGGTTTTCAATATTTCTTTTAATGTTTCAGGATTACTAAACAGCAGTTTAAAAGTAGCATTTAGTTAGGTTTGTCACATTGCTTTCTGAAGTATCCAAACCACAGAATACATGGCAGCATTTTATGGAGTCAAACGCAGGACTCTTAACACAAACAAAATGGGAAAACAAAACCTCTTATAAAAGAGAATATATTAGTGCATAGTAACACGAGGTGCAGATGCTAAGGTAAAATTTCCCCTATGTTACAACTGATCCTTGTCTTTATGAAGACTCTTAATGCTACTAATAAAATGTTGTACGAGTAGAAATAAGAATTTAAAATATACTTTATTTAGTCAGATGTCAAGGACCAATTTAATTTCAAAAGCTAATGTTTCCCCCACCAAGGTTTGATTAGAATGCATATATATAGTTGAAAATGATAATAAAAATTAACATCCAAAGAGCTCATGAAGAATGGAGCAGATAGGGAAATTAACCAGAAGAAAAGATCAAGTCACCTACTTTGAGGACTGAAAGAAAATTAAAAGTTTATCCAGTCCAAGCTTTTTCATTTTATAGATCCCAGAGATGTTATGTGGCCACAATTCATTCAGTTAAGTAGTGCTGGCACAGATACAAAATTCATATTTCAATTATGATCTCCTGTGCCTGACACCTGAGCAGATATCACGTTAGGTAGCATAACAATGTAAAAAACCTCTCTTTGTTATTATACCAATCTGGTACTACTGACCCATCATCCTCAGAGCCTGTGATTTTTACTAGTGAACATAATGGATTTCTTCAGAGCCCTTCTACTTATATTCTGATTCCTTTCAGAATCTGTGTCATGGAGCTGCTGATAGTTGACTAAGGTCTATAATCAAGAAAATTAGTTTTTCTTGCCTCCTCCCCTAAAAAAAATTGTTGGCTCAAATTTAGATGGATTATATAGTTTTAACCTTGTTACAATTATACTCAAAGTTCAATTAGTTCACCCATCGGCAATATTTCTATCATTTGTATTAGTACAGCTATTTTACATATTATCCACATGAACCTTATGAAAGATGAGCGAGTAAACATTGGTGCACCAATCTCTTATGCAGAGAGATTATACATTTTATTTCTAAATCATCTACAAACTCTTCTTAAATTATTTCCTGAGTAAACATTAGGAATAGCACCAGCATTCATTAGTTAAAGAACTGAACATTTAAATACAAAATTCTTTTTCACTCTAATGTATTTGTTAAAAAATTTGCTATGGTCATAGATCAGGAGTTCTTAACAAGGGATCTGTGAGGTTGAATTGGAATTCAAAAGAACATTATTCTTGTGGTAACGTGTTGGTGCGGGTAAGATCTATTTATTAAATAATGTACCATGTAGTGTCGACTTAGTAAGGGCTCCGTGGTGTTCATCTGACTGGCAGAGGGCTCCATGGAACAAAACAGGTTAAGAACCCCTGTCATAGAGTATTGTATTAGTCAGCCAAAAGAGGTGCTGATGCGAAGTACCAGAAATCTGTTGGCTTTTCTAAAGGGTATTTATTTGGGGTAAAATCTTAGTTACAAAAAGGCCCTAAAGAGCCAACTCAAGGAAGAAGACTTCTTTCTCATCCAAGTCAGTTGCCACATTTTGAAGCAAGATGGTGGGCAATCTCTGTGAGGGTTCAACCTTCCTCTTTCTCAGCTGTAGGCTGGCACAGGGCTTGTTTTTTCTGGGCTCAGCTGCAAACTATCTGGCAAATTGCTCATCTCTCTTCCCAAACAGCAGGATCAAATTTCTTTCCTCTGCCATGTCTGTGGACCTCTCTCTCTTCCTGTGTATTTTCTTCTGTGTGTCTTCTTGAGTGAGTGTCCATTTATATCAGCCCACCAAAGGAGCAGGGACTCATCCCTGAGTCACACCCTACTGATGTGGTTGAATCAGAGCTCTAATCGTAACATAATTTAATCAAAGACATGTCAGCTGAATCTAATACAATCAAAAGGTGTCACACCCAGAGGAACAGACCAGTTTACAAACATAATCCTTATCTTTTGGGGGTTCATAAATAATCTCAAACTGCCACAAGTATATTTAATGGGAAAAGAAAAATCTTTTAACAGTTTGAATATATGTACAGCTCGAATATTAATGCTCTTCCTATATAGTAATTAAAATAACTCAGAAATGTACTCTTACTTGAAATACCTAGCTGCCTGAATTTTGAGACTCATAGATTGTATTCAATCCTCATTGAATTCTGTAAGTACCTTTAATGTTACTCAAGTTGTCATGTACTCTGTAAACTCAGATACTTCATACTCCTACTTAGGGGGAAAAAAAAAAACTAATGGAAAAGTATTTTGAGTCTCTACTATGGAAAGAGAAAACAAAAGTAGAAACTGAGCACATGCACAGTTCTGTTTAGTAACAAGAAGCTGCACACCAACATCCTTCCTGCTTTCTTCCCCCACATTAATAAGTCAATTCACACCAAGACTCAGGGGGTAAAAAAACAAACAAAAAAAGGCATCCTGTTAAAAAGAGCAGGTTGACAAAGTTTCCCTTTCCAATCAAATATTCAACTCCCGCCTACTCAAATTTTGTGCTCTAGACAAACTGTTACTTTCCACAGAATACTTTCTGTCCTCTTGCCATCTCAGCTTATGCTAATGCCTTACTTGTTGCTCTAGTATACCATATCCATGTTCCACTAATGAAAATGCTGTCTACCTTCCTTGAAGTCTTCTCCTTTACTTCCAGGATAAAGAAACCTCTCCTCTCTGAACTGCCATAGCACTTCTTAGGACCTCTTTATAGGTTTGTCTCATGCATTGTAATGAAGCTATTTTGTTGAAAGTTTTCACACTCTATTTAGTAGTAAGGCTGGATATTTGCTCTTCTCTTCTGATCTGGTTTGGCTTACATTTACTATGCTTGCAGCTTCCAAATACATTATCTCTTTTGTTTTGTTTTTTTCCCCAAGGAGCCTAGTGGGGGATTTTGACAGGGAAATTGCTCAGTAAGTATTTAAAAAATGGAAGATTAATAAAATGAATGATTTAATGAAGACTCAAATCTTAGTATCCTCAAATATAGAGAACTTCTTTTGTTGCTTCTTATTAGGGAGATAAAAAAACAAAAAATATATATATTATATATACATACATATACATGCATATATAATATATGCAGGTGAGTAATATACATAAACAACCTTGTTAGAATATATGTTGGAAATGAAGATAAAGAAAATGACGTTCTTATTCTTTGCAAGAATATCTATGACTTCTAGCAGATACTCCTTAAGAACATTAAGTATATTGATCAGCTTAATAATTGAATATACAAATACTCTGTATGAAATAAATGGACTTTGTTTTCACAATGGTGACACAACTTTACAATTAAAACCTAGCAAGATTAAGTATCTTTCTATCCTTACTTGGGCTTAGGAAGGGAGATTCCTAAGTCATATTCCCCAAGCAGTTTTCTTTTGTTGCTTCTGTCATTTTATTCTATGTATACTGCCTATAAATTTGCTTTTCCTGGGATCTTCATTAAGTGCCATAGAGTAAAGACTTTAATCAGCTTCCAAGGATCCTAATTCCTGGGACATATGTGCAGAAAATATGGAAATTCAAGACAGTTGTAGTAGTTTGTTATTATTGATGAATTCCAAAAAGAAATACTGGATTAAGTTTGTAAACTGGTCTGTCCCTCTGGGCATATTAGAATATATTGGATTCAGAGGTTTCACTTGATTAAATAATGAGTAAGGCTTTGATTGGGCATCATCAGTAGGACTGGAGTCCCAAGGGGGCAGGGACTCAAAGAAAAACCACATGGCAGAGAAGGGAGGTTAGAGTTTTGATGTTGGAGTTTTGATGCTGGAGCTTTGAGCTGGAGCCCCGGGATTAAGCACACAGAGGAGCTTAGTTGTGAGAAAAGAGAAGGCCCTGGGAAGAGAAACAAGCCATTTGCCTGATAGTTTACAGCTGGCCTTGTGGAGCTAACAAAGCAGCTGAACCCAGAGATAAGCAAGCCCGGGGAAGAGAGGAACCTCAAAGCCTGAACCCTGGTGAGCATGAGTAGCCATCTTGCCCCAACACGTGGCAACAGACTTTGATGAGGGAAGTAACTTCTGCTTTATGGTCTGGTAACTGTGGGCTTCTACCCCAAATAAATACCCCTATAAAAGCCAATCAGTTTCTGGTATTTTGCATCAGTATCCCTTTTGGCTGACTAATACAACCATCATCATCTTTTAATCACTTTACGAAGCACTTTTGCCTTTACCTGTTCCCTCTTACTGCCTCACCAACATGAACACATAAACAATATACTGATTCAATTCCTAATCTGATCTTACACTTTTTATTTTATTTTGTGGTTTTGTTAGGTTTTAATGTGTTTTGGTTCTAGCTGATGATGAGACCTAGTTTTCTATTTTAGGATAAAAATATCTAGTATACTTACTTAGGTAATCTCGTTATAGTTGAGGGGCTTTTTTGTTTAGGACATCCTAATGTATAAAGCACCTCACACTACTGTCCAGTTATGATCTTTAGAATCTCATTAATAGTCATTAGAAGTACTGAATTACTACCACTCTTACTGATCACATACATATCATTTAAGCATTAGTACATGTGTAACAAAATTATTACTTCTAAAGCACATTAATACAATTTAAATCCATGATCAAATGTTGACAGATACAGAAACGAAGGCTGTGTTCATGGTGATTTGTTACAAGAATACATATGAAGGTTTAAGGAAATTCTGGTTTACTATTTAGTAAAGCTGTAATTTCTGATTTTTAGGAAGCTTCAGTATTCTTGAGAACTGCGTAGAGTTGAATTTGAAGATTTGGTTTTCAAAAATCTCTCTCTAAATGTGTTGAACTCACTCACCACTACTACTAACACCTTTATACACAGACCAGTTTCAACAATCAACTTATGATTGATGTTAAGAAGTGTGTATGTGTTTAATGCTTGGTTTGCGAAGTAAATAAATGAACTTTAATAATGTGGCACTTAAATGGATATTTTTGGTTTAATTGAAGTATCTGTAAATGATTAGCTTATCTAATTTTTTTAAAAATCCCTATGTAGAAATAAGAAAAAGTAAATTCTAGTTCTAATATTAATATTCAACTATTTAACTAGTATTTGTCAAGTACTGACTTCTGACAGTTTGCTGGGCAGTGAGACTAGCTTTAATGTTGAGCAAGCCATGAACTGTTATTCCTCATCTGTGAAACTATGGTTTAAGATTAAAATGTCTTACTTACCTTGTGAAACTGTAGCCCAAACAAAATGAGAAATACATGAAAATCCTTTAAGAATGAAAGTGTGCTAGACAAATCATTATTAATTGGGTTTAAAAAAAATAGATCGTTTCTTCTTATTGCTCTTTTACTCTAGAACTTACTATGAAAATTTTACTCAAATAAAAATGTCAACCAATTATTAGAGGGAAACCCCTAACATATCGAGCATTGCCAAATTCAGGGAGTCAATTGTGATGTAGCAGAAATGTGGAACCAGAAAACCCAAGCTCTTTTCTGTAGTAGCTGAGTAAATCTCCTCCAATCATTTAACCTCTTGAGATTAATTTACTCCTTTGTAACTGAAATATACTTATTTCTCACGGAATTTTTAATGAGGAATATGTGTGATCACCTATAGTTATTTTGTGAAATGTAAAGCATTATAAAAATCTAAAATGATGGCAATACCAGTAATTTTAAAATATATTTGTAAGTCACTGCGCAACCTATTGTATAAGCATAAGCCTTGTTATCATTTAAAATGAAAAAAGGATGACATTCTTAATACCTGAACATGTTGTGTTTATTTTATTTTAAAATTATAAATTCCTTATAGATGTGCTACACAAAAGATGGAGCATAGTCTCATCTCCAGAAAGGGAGATCACCTTGGTGAACCTGAAAAAAGATGCAAAGTATGGCTTAGGTAAGTCACTGTAAGATTCTTTAAGGGTTGTAAGGATTCAGAGAAGAAAAGTCTGTAACATGGACATTTGGCACTAAGGCACCAGCCCATTTCTGACCAAAATACCTACTAACAACCCCACCCATCCATTCAGGAAATTGCAGTGTTCAAGTACCTACTAGCAGTAATTTCATATCAACAGAATTTAACAGATAGTTCCATCTCATAAGTCATATTTGATATCTTAAGGGAAATCACCATGCATCTGTTTTTCTGGCTGGCTAATTATTAGTCATTGAAAGCATCAGTATCATAAAGATCTTTTTAAAATGTGCTATTTCATAGGATTTCAAATTATTGGTGGGGAGAAGATGGGACGACTGGATCTAGGTGTATTTATTAGTTCAATTACCCCTGGAGGACCAGCTGATTTGGATGGATGCTTAAAGCCAGGTACTTTATATTTTGGTAATTTCTGAAGTATTTATTGTCAGGCATGATTTGGAAAGATGGCAAAAGTAGGACTTAGGCAAAGAAAAAATAATGGGGAAAGAACAATTTCTAAGATTTAGCATGAAGTTCTCTTTGTTGTTGAACATTCTAAAGTGGTGATAGTCAATTTATATATTTTTACAGGAGACCGTTTAATATCTGTGAATAGTGTAAGTCTGGAAGGGGTCAGCCACCATGCTGCCATTGAAATTTTGCAAAATGCACCTGAAGATGTCACACTTGTTATCTCTCAGCCAAAAGAAAAGATATCCAGAGGTAATGTTGTAAACATCTCAAATATATATTCTGTTTCACTTTTTATTAGTGCTTCAATCATTGGCCTAATAAACTGGATTTAAGTTTCTTACATCTTTTTGGCAATTTGATATGTGTAGTTCTGATTATTTCAATTTTATATATCAGTATAAATTTTTCATACATCACTTCCAAGCTTTTCTGTCTCATTCCCATTTAGTAAAATATACACAAAATAATTTTATTGTGCAAAATTTATGTCATCAAAGTAAATTTTGGAATGGTCCTTCGCTTCTTAAATTAGTAATAGACTCTTTATCATTGCATAATTAATATATTTATTTATTAGTTACCTATGGAGTTCCTATCCTGAATCAGATTATAAAAAGGAAAAGAACTATTGCAAACCTGATATTTAAAAATAAGAACGTATCATTTTGTCTCATAATCCTTGCCATAAGCATCTTGCGGGAAAAAAGGCCCTGCGCAAAGATCAGAATACCCGAGTTTAATCCTTATCTGTATCACATATTAGCTGTATAACTTAAGTCCTCTTGAGTCACAGTTTCTTCTTTAAAGAGCAGACAGTGATCTCTGCCCTGCTCTGTTTGCTTTACACAGAGTTCTTAAAAGGATCAAGTGGTGAGACAGCATTTGTGAAAGAAGTACACTCAGCACCCGGAAACAATAGGGAGAGCTCCAGAGTCAGGTCATCTAGGTCCAGGTTCTGTCTCCACTGCTGAACTGTGTATCTTAGCAAATCACTTGTGCTTTCTCAACCTCTCTGTGTTCATGTATCAAATTGTAGATATAATTCTTAGAGATTACAAAAATTAAATGCATGTAAAGAATTAGCCTGGAAGCGGCTGTGGCTCAAGCAGTTGAGCTCCTTTTTACCATATGGAGGACCTGGGTTCAATCCCCAGGACCTCCTGGTAAAAAAAGAAAAAAGGCATTCCAGACCTGCAAAACAATGTACCAAGTAGATGATGATGCAACCAGATTAAAAAAAAAAAAAAAAATTAACATATTGCCTGACAGATTAAGCACTTGAATGCAAGTGTTAGCTCACATAATTAGTAGTATTTTTTAAAACATTGAAGTGCTAGATATATGTAAGGTACTTTTCATCCCAAAGATACTGGAAAATACATAAATGAACTAGTGAAAAAATAGCTGAAAGACATATTTAGATAATGAATGTCAGGCATCACCCCATCACATTTCATACAGTATGTTATGATGTAGACATTTCTTAGGTTTCTCACAGATGAATCACTTATAGTTTCTATTATTCACCAACTACTGTATATATAGATAATATTTATATATATGAATAATATTAGTGAATTGTTTTTTATTGTGAGCAAATACAGCAGAAGACAGAAGAGAAATAGAAGACATCACCACTGCCACAAGGACCTTACAGTCTATTTGTAGTCTAGTCATCTTAGGCAAGGGAAGACAATTCATTTGAACGTGCCTTATAAATTCAAATCTGTAATTCTTCTCTACATGTTTCCTGTGGTTTGTGTCTAATCTAGGAAAGCATTCCTTAAGTGGCTTTTGACAGGAACTATATAAAAAGAATTTGGAATTGCCTTCCTTGAATATTACTTGGAGTGTAAAAATTGCAATCTGGTAGGGTGTTATAAAGCAAGTATACAAATAAGCATTAAATAAGGATCAAGGATGTTTAGAGACTCACAAGATGATGTAGAAATGATCTCTGGTTAGGAAATCAGAATAATCTTCACAGAGGAGAATGATTTGAAAGGGCCTTGGAGAAAGGAAATGCAGGGTTAAGGCAAAGAGGGTATACATTTCAATAGAAGTTGCAGCAAGAACAGGCAAAGGAGGAAGCAAAGGTAGCAGAAAGAATCCAGCGCTTACTGGGTCCCTGCTGAGGTTCCAGACCCTGGGCCAGGTGCCTGGAACCTCGTGTGTAAAATCCTCCCAACAATCTTCAGGGAAAATTGTATTAGTGTATAAGTACATGAGTGTGTGACACTAATTTCGTCATTCTCATTGAAGGATTTTTAACTTTTAGTGCCTTCTACTCCTGTGCGCCTTGCCAATGGAATGAAAAACTACACGCAGAAACCTTCCTACATGCAAGACAATACTATAGATTCTTCTGAGGACCGTCACTGGCCACATGGTACCCTGAGGCACATCTCAGAGAGCTCCTTGGGGCTGTCTGGGGGCTTGCGGGAAGGAAGTCTTAGTTCTCAAGATTCTAGGACTGAGAGTGCTAGCTTGTCCCAAAGCCAGGTCAACGGTTTCTTTGCCAGCCACATAGGTGACCGAACCTGGCAGGAATCACAGCATGGCAGCCCTTCCCCATCTGTAATATCCACAGCCACTGAGAAGAAGAAGACTTCCACTGACAGTAGTCAAAGCAAAGCTAAAAAAACAGGCATTTCTGATGCGACGGATTACTCCGATCGTGGTGATTCAGACATGGATGAAGCCACTTACTCCAGCAGCCAGGATCATCAGACGCTGAAAAAGGCATAGTTTAATACTAATCTTTTTTTTTTTAATTTAACAAAGCAAAAAACAACATTAAAAGTATTACAAAGCAGGGTAGTTGTTTTAAACTACTTAACATTCTTCTGTAAAGAAGAAATAATTTATATCTCCCGCTGCTAACTGCTACTGCGTTTGATGCTAACTTTCAGAGAAATTCAAAGCTTTGAATACTAACTCTAAAATTACTTTTATTCTGGGAACTTGCTACCCGATAACACAAAGGAGAAATAATCAAATTATGATTGCTTGTTTACAAGTTCTTTGTCTCATAAATACTTAATATTGATATTAATAAAAGAACTTCAATATTTGAAAAGCAAATTATTCTTGGATAGTTGTTATAATGGGCACTAGACTTTACTATTGATAACCTAAATTTCTCCTGAAGTTCTGAATTACTACTAATAATAAATACTAAAATGTTTCCTAGAAAAGTTTCCTAGAAATGATAACAATTGAAAGTCACATTCACAAGCAGTTTTAGAAAGAAACATTTTATGCCGTTTGTTCACTGAAAAAATCAACATTCCTAACAAAAAGGTTATGCCCTTAAAAATGGGCTCAGCTACTGTTCATGTATAGTCAGTCTCTTAGCTGGCAGTTACTTTTCAGCTGCATTGGCATAATATTAAGAAAGAAAACTGTTACAATATTTCTTTTTCTGTTTTTATGTAAATTAATATAAGCAGTATATCTAAAATTTGAGAAATACCAAGTCTTTATCATACATAAGCTGAATGAAAGATTGTTAAGGCAATCTTACATTTGCATTATCTATGTTTATATTGGATTAATAAAAGTAAGCAGAGTAAACATGAAGACCGCCCATCTTAGAAGCCCCAATTAAGACCTGCTGCTTGATAATATGTTGATTTTTAAAGGATATGGAAATTCTTTCCAAACTGGGGAGTATAAAAAGCATTGGACAAGGATTACATAAAAGCCAGGGTCAAACTGGATTTGACGTTTCTCTCTGCATAGTTAACTGTTTCACCTCGAACACACTTTTTGGTCTCTTGGCCTCAGTTTCCTCAACTGTAAAATATGAAAGCAGTGGACTAGATGATCTCTGAAATATCTTCCAACTGTCATGTGTTATAACTCCACTGTCCCTTAATATTTTTTTTTCTTAATTTTTCCAAAAAACACATATTGGTCTTCCAGCAATAGTTCATTTAGACTCTAACAAGAAATCCTTTTTTTTTTTTCTTTATTAAGGAACCTTCCTCCTCAATGAATACATCCAACAAAATGAATTTTAAAACTTTTTCTTCATCACCTCCTAAACCTGGAGATATGTTTGAGGTTGAACTGGCTAAAAATGATAACAGCTTGGGGATAAGTGTCACGGTACTGTTTGACAAGGTTTTCAAATGTTTTCTTTTCTCCATTTCCAACAGTCTATCATATGTCAACTCATTAATTGAATCATGTTGCTTCAAAGGGACACTTGTCACATATTTCCAAAATTAAACACTGAACCATATCTTAAAACTTTTTTTTATTGAGTATATATCCACTTTGTCTTGTGGTTTTAAAAAAATTAGACAAATATTACCTTTTTCCCCCCATAGATTTCATACTTGTTTAATCTGATTATAAAACCTGCAAAATATAAAATGTGTGTGTTTCATATACATTTGACAGCTTTTGCATGAGCATGGAATAATAAGACCTGATTTATGAGTAATGAAAGATTAGTACATATATATGCCCTTTATCTCTTCATAAGACTATTTCGTAAACATGTTTAGAATCTTAAAATATGAAGTTCCCCAGAAGATGTATAGTTTGAAAGAAGTTAAAATAAAAGCATAGGCTATTTGATGAAGTTACATTAGAATTTTACGAATGAATATACTAAATCCTGAATTGTTACATTACTATTTACCACATTTGAAGGATATTGATAGTTACAAAAAGTCACTTGGAAACATGGAAGAAACAGCAGTAACAGTATATTCTGATCAAAAAGAGAACTTTCAAGCTTTTTTTTTTTTTCATTTTTTTAATTGTATTTTTTTGAAGATACATAATCAAGCATTTTTTAAAATACTGTAACCAATTTCCTCTTGTACTTAATTTCTCTAGATTTATTCTGTCTTCCTCTTGTGGAGGGAAATAAAAGTCACATGTCCACAATAGACAGAAAATTGACTCAGTAAACTTCATCTGCACCATAAGTAAACTTCTCTGTCAAAGACTTTTTTACATTTTTTTGTTTTTTCTTTTTCACTTTTTCATTTTTTTCTTTTCTGTTTTTTTAATATTTTTCTTTTTTAAATTTTCTTTGTCTTTTTTCTTTCTTTCTTTTATTTCTTTTTTCTTTTTGTATTTTTATGGGGTTTTTTGGTCATTGTTGTTTTATTTTTGTTTATTCTACCAAAGACTTTAAAAATAAAAGAAAAATTTCTTTTTCCTTGACTCATGGAATTTGCTTCCAGATTAGCAAATCTGATCTGAAGTATATTATTGTTTTCTTTTTTTCCCTGATAGTTATATTCTCAAACTAATTTTGCATGGATGGATTTTGCTTTCTGCTTGCTCATAATGCATGATATAGACTTACAGTAGGAAGAACAATTCCTCATTTTGTCAAAATCTAGCATGTTGTAATTTTCTGAATTGATTAAAGAATATTGCTAAGGAGACACTGGTTTGACATTTGAAAAAATAACTAGAAATATTCTTGGGTGTTGAAGTAATTGCATATATTTCTTAACACTGCTACTTTGGTTGATGACCTAGAATGCTTTCTAGGTTCCAGATTTAAAAGAGGACAGTAAAATTTTTCATACTAACAAGATTTTATTTTATCTTTCTTCTTCTACTTAGGGAGGTGTGAACACAAGTGTCAGACATGGCGGCATTTATGTGAAAGCTGTTATTCCTAAGGGAGCAGCAGAGTATGATGGTAGAATTCACAAAGGTATAGTATTTTTGTATGTGCAAGAATTATATCCACGTACATCACTTCACCAAATAATAAGAATTTAGAAAGTTGATACAGACCTTCATTTGTAATATGGAATAAAAACATACTAAATTATAAGACTAGTGCATAAAGAAACTCGTTGATGGCATTCCAAAAGCCCTTCTCTACAACTTATTCTCTAGTATTAGAAAAATATATAGACATAGTTTTAGTTTAATGCTTTACTCTTAGCAAATTGCCAGAGAATGGAGAAAAGAAAATGTCCTTATAATAACTGACGTCTACATTTCTAGTGGGAACTAACTAGGGATTTTGCTCTAATCTCATTACAATTGTAATTCAGTTTGTCTTCTCTCATGATTTAAATTTATTTTCATAACAATATTATTCCAAAATTTCCCTAAAATTAGTTGTATAAATAAGAGAGAATTTAAATTAAATTAAATATTAAATTAGCAAAATTCTGTGACATAATTTTGTCTAGAATTTGTCTCTCTTCATCCAAACTAATACAAAATAAGATCACCAGATGTGACAGAGCATACAGAATTTTTATTTTATTAATTGCTTCTTTTTTAATTATATAAAGGTGACCGTGTCCTAGCTGTCAATGGAGTTAGTCTGGAAGGAGCTACCCATAAGCAAGCTGTGGAAACACTAAGAAATACAGGACAGGTAATAGATCATTTTGCCAACCTTTTAAGATACTTTAGAAGGACATAATAATATATGAAAATATCAATTCCTTTGATACCTCTAAATTTAGTAATTAATCAGGAAACTAAGCCAGATGCATGTAACATTCTTTTGTATTTTTTTCTTCCAAATCGAGGAGCAAATATTATGATAAGGTTTTGACTGAGGAAGCTGGCTTTTTAATATCACGTTTAGCCCCAAAATTAACAAAAAGAGATCAGGTAAAGGGAGGAATAGGGATTATATTTTTTAAATTTGGGGTTAAGGAGTTTGCCAAATTATTTATGTATGGTTTTTATACTGTAGTATAGTGGTGATTCCTATAATACCTAAATTTTCTACAACATGGTTATGTTATATTTATAATAGAAAATTGTTTTCTTTTTTAATCATTTATCTTTTTACACAGAAAATAACAGAAACTTAATTTTGAAAATTTCAATCCCTTAATTTTTGTTCTACTATTTTTTTCTCCCTCTGTCGATATTGTGGCGGACCTAGTACTTATTTTAAAAGATATTATATGATGAACTACACAAAGTCCTGGAAATGTGTTTATTTCCTTATATAATTCATCTTAATTAACAGAGTACTGTTACACTGTCCAGGTAGTTCATCTGTTGTTAGAAAAGGGGCAATCTCCAGCATCCAAAGAACATGTCCCTGGCAGCGCACAGTGTACCCTTGGAGATTCAGATGCCCAAGACCAAGCTCCAGAAAAAATGGCAAAGAAAATGACTCACTTCAGGGACTACAGCTTTGTCACTGAAGGTCAGACCATGGGAGACTGTGTCATTTCACTTTTATATTATTCCTAGCTTTTCACTTGTTGGATCACAATTCATGTCCTAGTCTCTTTAATTATGCTTTTCAAATGTAAACAGTAATTGGATGCAATACCATACTGATTAGAAAAACAGACACATTCTCTTATTAGTAGCTCTTAAAATTGGAAAAACTCTGGATAAAGCAGATAATAGATAAAAGATAAAACTGATTTAACAGATAAAACATAAATCAGATTATGGTAATTTTATCATGCCTTCAATAATATAAAATTCAAAGCAAAATTTGGTAAGGGGAAAAGTTACTTATAACTATTTACTGAAAATGTCTTCAAACCCACCTAAAACCTTGACCCTTTTTCTGAATTTCTATTTAATTATTTGAGCTTGAGAAGCTAACCTTGGGTAGAAATTCACCTCATAGTTCCCAGTTATTGATCATTCTTACTTACTATGCCAGTCCTTGGATCTATCCATGATTGGTAGAAAAATTAAAAATTAAAAATGATGTAGTAGTGAGTTTTTCATAAAGCTTTGTTCTTATTACAAGACTATTTTTGAGAGTCTATTTCTTTTAAGGTGTTAAAATATACTTTATAAATGATGATGATTGTAGAACCCTACTTGATAAAAGAAATGTTAACTCTGAATTAGTCCCAAAAATGAGGACAAAAATAATCCCTGTCTTCCCTGTTATTATCCAGTGTTTTAAAACCCTTGGGGTTAAAGTATAATTCCATTTGAGAACCCTGCTTTCAGAACCTCCTTTTCTGTTCATGCAGCTCACTTAATTAAGTTTAATAAATAACTGCACATAGAGCCCTAAATATTGTGAAACAATGACTTTCTAAAATGAGTCTAAAAGTATACTTACATGTATGTCCATTTGTATATACAGCATGTTAAGAATTTTTAAATTTTTTATCTTCCTCCAGAAAATACATTTGAGGTGAAATTATTTAAAAATAGCTCAGGCCTAGGATTCAGTTTTTCTCGAGAAGACAATCTTATACCTGAGCAAATAAATACCAGCATAGTAAGAGTTAAAAAGCTCTTTCCTGGACAGCCAGCAGCAGAAAGTGGAAAAATTGATATTGGAGATGTTATCTTGAAAGTGAATGGAGCCTCTTTGAAAGGACTGTCTCAGCAGGTGAGCCCCTAGCATATGGAATATAGCGTTTTTAATGAAGAGATGGATTGTACTCTCAGAACAATTGCATAAGCTGGCTTAACTGTGTCTTCATTTTTCATTCGTGGTACCCATAGGAAGTCATATCTGCTCTCAGAGGAACATCTCCAGAAGTATCCTTACTTCTCTGCAGACCTCCACCTGGTGTGCTGCCTGAAATTGATTCTGCTCTTTTGGTGAGACCTATGAGCTATAATAAATTTTTTTAATATATATATTTTTTTAAATATCAATTTAGTGACTAATGAATTCAGCTGTAGTGGTTTCATCATTGATCTCCTGGGCTTCATATCTGGTTGCATCTTTAGCTATGAGTATTATGTGTGTCACTTAGCCTTTTTGAGTACTTTCTATATTTGTAGTAAGAAACAATTAGATTCACTTTCTGTTCTCTCCTTTCCAATTCTCAGATTCAGAGATTTTAGCATAAATTTCTAAGCATAAATAGAAAAAAAGTCATAAAGTTTTTTAAAAACTTTTGTCCATTTTTTTCATTGAACCAAACTAGAAAAAATAATTCTTGTTCTGATTGGTTTAGATAAAAATGAGAGTTACTTAAGAGCTTTAGCCTTGTTCTTTCTAAGCCTAAAAATCACAGAAAACGGGTTATGTTTTTCCATTTCCCTTTCTTAAATCAAGTATCCAAAATCTATTTTGATGACGATTTATAAATTATATACCGATTGGTAGAAGTATACACATAGATAAATAATTGAAATACTGCCTTTGGCCTGTATAGTTAAAATAGTATTCCACTACCAGCAATTGGTGACTCTTGGTTATGAAAGACACGAGCATTTGGTACTAGAATAAATATTAGATTTTTATTTCTAAAGCTTAAAGCCTTAAATTGCTTGGGGAGGCGGGGAGGAACTGGCATTAGAGGGGCATTAGGAAAATGATGTCTGTAAGACATGTTATAAATAGCATTTTAAGAGACTGTTAATTTGTATCACGATATAGAAGGAACTGAGTGGAACTCTTGAAGAATAAATTGATACAATCTTTGTAGAAAGCAATTTGGAAATATTTAGCAAGAGCTTTCAAAACATCCTACCTTCTGACAGTATAGAAAATTATAAGAAAATAATCAGAAACTTAGGTATAATTTGTTTTCAAAACACATTTAAAGACCTCAAAGAATACTCATGATAGAAACCTAATTTTTGAAAGTAGAATTCAAAGAATAATATATAACTCTGATTTAAAGTATAAGTCATAGATTTTTAACAGTTACCTTTATATATGTTATTCATATTTTTTCTCTAATGAGCATATATTTTATTAGAAAATTGATAGAATGTTTTTATAGAAAAATGCTATTGTTGAACCTCATTTTCCATTAAATGCTTCTAAAACTCATCTAAGTTGTCACTCTGATCACTTTAAATGTGTCCTTTACAGAGCCCACTACACTCTCCAGCACAAGTACTTCCAAACAACAGTAAAGACCCTTCACAATCATCATGTGTGGAGCAAGGCACCAGCTCAGATGAAAATGAAATGTTTGACAAAACCAAAAAAAATTGCAAATCCCCATGCAGGAGAGACAGTTATAGTGACAGCAGTGGGAGTGGAGAAGAAGACTTAGTAAAAGCTCCCACAAAAATATCAAATATGAGCTGGGATTCAGCTTTGCATCACACTCTAAGCAGTGTGATACCACAGGCACAGAGTCAATGTGAAGCACCCAAAAGTCAAGAAGATACCATGTGTACTATATTTTATTGTCCTCAGGAAATACCCAGAAAACCAGAATTTGAAGACAGGTATTGTCAATATTATATGTAACATTTAGAGCAACTGGTTGTTGTTTGCAGAAACATAAATTTGTCTAAGAATGCAATGTGTCTGTCTGTGACCTTCACAATGGTTAGGGAGACGATGACCCTTTTGGATGTGTAGCTGTTCTGCCTGAGAGTTTTTAGTTAGCAAAACAGTAAACACTGCCCATTCAACCTGAACCTTACTTTACTCTTGGGCATATTTACTTGTAATTAGGAAAATTGTATATCACCATCAATCATATTTCTTAATCAGAGAGAGGAGAGAGCTATAGGTAGTGGTGAGAAGGAGAATAGGTCACAAACTATATATAAAGGGAAGGAGGTAAGGAATGAGTAGAGCATTTACAAATATCACACAAAAGGGTACAGAAGATGTGGAAAGAAGAAAGGGTTGACATCATAGAGGAGAACAAAGAGAGAGACTACATCTTAACTTTTTCATCGTTATTTGTATATTTTACTGTTGCTTTATGTCTTTGAGTATAGGCAGGTCCAGCCATATTTGTTAGGGATTTTTTTCCGTATTGTACCCCTTGAAATAACCACAAAAATAAGAATTTATTCTTCCTTTATTTCCTCTTTTTCATATTATCTTTTCTTTTTTCCTTGCTATGTTTTTTTAAAAATAAATTTCATTGATATATATTTTTAAAGTATACAACCCATCCAAATTGTACAATCATTGGTATTTGATATTATCATATAGTTGCATATTCATCACTTCCATCATTATTAGAGCATTTTCTTTATTCTAGTAATAATAAAGAAAAAAACAAACAAAAACCTCTATTAATAATTAACTCTCAATCTCTCTATGCTTCCCCGCCATACATAGCTGTTATTCTGTTTCCAGTTCTCTCATTTATTTATATTTATATTTTGTATAGATGGAGTCAAGCAATATGTAGTACCTTTTATGTAGTTTCTTTCCCTCAGTATATTTCCATTTATTTAACTCTTAATGGAAGATTATTTTATATTGCTATACACTGCTGTCTGTATTTTACTTTGATCGTATTTTTGCCTGACATTTAAATCTTGTAACATTAGCATACATTTGCGAAGTTTCAAAGAAAAATAGTCATATATATGCAATATTACCCATATTCATATTTCACACGAGGTTTTGCTATGCTATACAATTCCATGTTACAGTTTTTAGCTTTACTTCTAATAACAAGCATGGTCTGAAACTTTCCTTTCAACCACTGTCATAACCTGTATATTAGCACTGCTAGTTACAAACCACTATGATGTGCTTTCATCATTTCTATTCATTTCCAAAGATTTACAAACAATTCTTTTACCAATTCTATATAAATTAACACTCAGCTTTCCATCCTCTAACCTCATTCTACTTTCTGGTGACCTATATTCTTGTTAACTCCATGAGTTTACACAACATATTTAGTTCATAATAATGCAGTCATACTGGATTTGTCCTTTGTGTCTGGCTTGCTTCACTCAACACAATGTCCTACAGGTTCATCCATGTTGCCATTAGCTTCGCAACTTCATTTCTTCTTACTAACTGCATAATGTTCCATTGTACATATACAACAAAATTTCTTTATCCATTCATAGATTGATGGACCCCTGGGTTGTTTCCATCTTTTGGCAATTGCAAATAATCCCACTTTGAACATTGGTGGGCAGATGTCTGTTCATGCCACTGCTCTCAGTCCTTCTGGTGATATACCTACTGGTGGTATTGCTGGGTCCCACGGCAAGTCTATGTTCAACTTCCTTAGGAAATGCAAACAGTCCTCCATAGTGGCTGTACCATTCTACATTCCCACCAAAAGTGAATAAGCTTTGCTATCCTCTCCAACACTTGTAGTTTTCTATCTTTTTTAATACTAGCCATTCTAATAGGGTATGAAATTATATCTCCTTGTAGCTTTGATTTGCATTTTCCTAATTGCTAGGACATATAAAAACCTTTCCCTGTTGAGGATGATTTTGACTGTTCATTTTTCATATACGGCCTTTATCATATTGAGGAATTTTCCCTCCATTCCTATCTTTCAAAGTGATTTTATCAAGAAAGGATGCTGGATTTTGTCAAATGCCTTTTCTGCATCAATTGAGGTTATCATGTTATTTTTTTCCTACAATTTGTTAATGTGGTGTAATATATTGATTGATTTTCTTATTTTGAACCAGACTTGCATACCAGAAATAAATCCCACTTGGTTGTGATATGTAAGTCTTTTGATATGCTATCGGATTTGATTTGCAAATATTTTGTTGAGAATTTTTGCATCTATTAATATGTTCCTTAGATTGGTCTGTAATTTTCTTGTGGTGTATTTAACTGGCTTTGGTATTCAGACAATGTTGGCTTCATAAAATGTTTTGGGTAATTTTCTCTTCAATTTTTTGGAAGAATTTAAACAGGATTAGTGTTAATTCTTCTCAAAGGGCTTAGTAGAATTCACCTGTGAAGCCATCTGGCCCTGGACTTTTATTTTTTGGGAGATTTTTGATGACTGATTCAATCTCTTTAAAATGTGATTGGTTTGTTGAGTTCTTATATGTAGCATCAGTGTAGGTTGTGCATTTCTAGGAATTTACCATTTCATTTCTGTTACCATTTGCTGGCATACAGATTCTCATAATATCCTTTTATGATACTTTTTATTTCCATTGTGTCCATTGTAACAACCCCCTTTCATTTCTGTTTTTATTTATTTGTGTCTTCTCTTTTTCTTTGCGAAGCATTTGTCAATTTTATTCATCTTCTCAAAGAACCAACTTTTGGTTTTGTTGATTTTCTCTATTGTTATTTTTGTTCTCAATTTCATTTTTTTCTGCTTTAATCTTTATTATCCTTCCTTCTGCTTGCTTTGGGGATGGTTTGTTGTTCTTTTTCTAGTTTCTTCAATTTTTCAGTTAGATCTTTGATTTTAACTCCTTCTTTTATAATAATAAGCTTTTAGGGCTATAAGTTTTCCTCTCAGAACTGCCTTCACTGTATCCCTTACATTTTGATAACTTGTGTTCTCATTTTTATTCATCTTAATATATTTACTAATTTCACTTACATTTTCTTCTTTGACCCACGGATTATTTAGGAGTATGTTGTTCCACCTCCACACATTTGCAAATTTTTTCCTATTATTCATTTCCAGTTTCATTCCATTATGATCTAAGAAGCTGCTTTGTATAATTTTAGTCTTTTTATATTTATTGGGACCTACTTTGTGACTTAGCCTGTGGTTACCCTGGAGAAAGATCCATGAACACTTCCAAAGAATGTTTGGGTACAAAGTTCTGTATACATCTGTAAGGTCTAGCTCATTTATCATATTGTTCAAGTTCTCTGTTTCCTTGTTGATCTTCTCTCTAGTTGTTCTGTCTAATGATGGAAGTGGTGTGTTGAAGTCTCCAACAATTATTGTAGAGATGTCTGTTTCTCCTTTCAGTTTTGCCAAAGTTTGCTTCTTAATTATTGGGACACCCTGGTTAGGTGCATAATATTTATGACTTACTTTATCCTGGTGAATTGTTCCTTTTATTAATATATAATGGCCTTCTGTATCTCTTATAACTTTTTTGCATTTAAAGTCTGTTTTGTCCGCTATTAGTATAACTATCCCTGCTCTTTTTTGGTTACTGTGTGCATGGAATATCTTTTTCCAAACTTATACTTTCAGATGGTTTTTACCCCTGGATCTAAGGTGAGACTCTTCTAGGCAGCATATGGATGGCTCATGTTTTTTATCCATTCTGGCAACCTGTATCCTTTCATTAGGGAGTTTAATTCATTCACATTCAATGGTATTACTGTAAATGCATTATTTACTTTCTACCATTATATTCTTTGGTTTTTATATGTCCTATCTTTTTTTTTTTTTTTTTAAGATTTATTTATTTATTTCTTTCCCCTCCCTCCATTGTCTGCTCTCTGTGTCCATTCACTGCATGTTCTTCTGTATCAGCTTGTATTCTCATTGGGCAGCTCCGGGAACTGATCCTGGGACCTTCAAGAGTGAGAGAGAAGTGATCATTCTCTTGCACCACCTCAACTCCCTGGTCTGTTGCATCTCCTATTGTCTCTCCTCTCTGTCTCTTTTCATTGCAGAATCTTGCTGTGCCAGCTTTTCCTGTGCTGGCTCTCCACGTGGGCCAGCACTCCTGTGCAGAGCAGCGCTCCACATAGACCAGCTTACCCTCACCAGGAGGCCCTGGGTATCAAACCCTGAACCTCCTTTATGGTAGATGGGAGCCCAATTGCTTGAACCACATCCATTTCCGTGTCTTATCTTATTTTCATCTGTCTTTTTACTCTTTTGGTTATCTTTTCTGCTATTCTTCTCTTCTACAGTCTCCTCCAACCCTCCTCTCCTGACTTCTTTCGAGGTGTAAGGATCCCTTAAATATTTCCTGCAAAGGTGGATTATTTTTTACAAACTCTTAGTTTCTGTTCGTGTGTGAATATTTTAAACTCCCCTTCATATTTGAAGGACAGTTTTGCTGGTTAAAAAATCCTCAGCTCACAGTTTTTCTCTTTCAGTATTCTGCTCATATCATACCACTGTTTTCTCATATCCATGGTTTCTGGTGAGAAATCTGCACTAAGTCTTACTGAACATGCCTTGTGTGTGATGGTTTGATTTTTCTCTTGCTGCTTTCAGAATTTTCTCTTTATCTTTAACATTTGACCTTCTGAGTAGTATGTGTCTTAGAGTAGGTCTATTCACATTTATTCTGATTGGAGTACACTGTACTTCTTGGACCTGTAAGTTCATTTCTTTCATGAGAGTTGGGACATTTTTGGGCATTGTTTCCTCAAATACTCTTCTGCCCCTTTTCCTTTCCCTTCTTCTAGAACTTCCATAATACGTATGTTGGTGTGCTTCATGCTATCAATCAACTCCCTGAGCCCTTGCTCAATTTTTTTTCCATTCTTTTCTCTCTGTTTTTCTCTCTTCAGTTTTAGCTGTTCTTTATTCACTGCACACATATTCCATAGTCAAATATTGAGAATGCCCAGGAATTTTGTATAGTAGCTCAACTTAGTGGGTGCTGGAGGAGAGGGTGCACTTGGCTTGTTCACAAGCAGTATGGAGGCAGCAGACAACTCCCTTGTTTTCGCTGATGTCCTTCTTATGCTTGTGCTTGAACTCAGGAATAAAATGGTTGACAGTTTGGTTCTCTAAGTCTTCTGTACCTAAGTGAGTATCTCCAAATGTAGATTTTACCTCAAAAATTCTGTCTTCAATAATGAGGATTGACAGCACCAACCTTTATGTCTAAGCCATAAGGAATAGCAGCAGCAGTTGACTCATTGATGATTCTGAGTAAATTGAGGCCAGCGTGGTTCTAGCTTCTTTGGTGACCTAACACTGAGAGTAAGTGAAATAAGCTGGTCTGTGTCTTTCTTACTTTTAATTTCCTCATGTGAACTTCCTTGTTCCACCAGAAGATGATGCTCTTTAGCAGCTCTCTCAGTTCAGTGCCTTGTTGGAGTGTGTTTGCTGCAACAGGGACTGGATCGATGTGATAGAAGATCCTACCTGGAGGCTAAGAGCCTTGTATTTCAAACTTTCTCAGAGGCAGTTCTCCAACCTTTGCTGGCAGCCCCCTCCCTTTTTCTGGGTAGGAAATAATTCCACTCCCCTCTGCATCCTCAGCAACCATTTCGGATCAGTAGAGAGAGAGAGTGGGAGGGTCAGAAATCCTTGGACCCTTGCTGGCTCCCAACGAAAACAATGGCTTGGCCCCTCCTGGCCTGGAAGGGCTCATGGGACACAGCAGACCAAATTTGTGGGTCAAAAGCTGAGTCAGCCTTAGGCTGTATTCCTCTCTCTCTGCTTTCCTGGGAAAGTGGATCCCTGGGGCCCACTTTGTCTTTTACCAAATTCTACAGTATGTAGGATGGGAGAAGATGCCAGCAGTTGCTGCTGCAGCTTTTAATTCACAGTTTTGCCTTTGCCCCTCTCTCTTCCGAGCAATCACTAGCTGTCCCCTGTTGTTCTAAACCCTAGAAGATTTTTCTCCTTGGTGCTTCTGCCTGTCCTCTAGCTGTTTTTCTGGGGCAGAAGAGTCCTGTGTTTTACTAGTCCACCATCTTCCCAGAAGTCCTCTCTTACTATCTTTAAACACATATTAGGCTTTGATAACACTAGTTTCCTCCTTGAATTAACAACTAGAAATCAAAACTGTTAAATTTAACCTGTCTTAATGATTCACACAGCTAAATAAGCTTCTTTAAAGTAAAACATAGATGAAGAATAAATTGGTAGTTTTAGCATATGAGAGTTATATAAAATGGTCATAGTCTAGAGTCAGACAAAATATAGCTAGGATCTCAAAATCAGACATGAGTATTTGCTAAGCATTTTCAAAAGCTTAATCTTTGTGGCATAAAGTTTTATTGACATTGAAACATATTTGAAAATAGTCTTGCTTCTTTATCTTTGTAGTAATCCTCCTTCTCCTCTACCCCCGGAAGTGACTCCTGGACAAAGTTGTCAACCCCAATCAGAATCTACTTCCTTTCATTCAATAGATAAATATCATATGTATCACACTTCTGAACCAACTGGACAAGGAGGTTTGACAGCTTTAGAAAACCACTTGGAAGACTTTGAACTGGTATGTTGTTTTTTTTTCTTTTATTAAAAAAAAATCCATATTTTCTCAAGTAAAATACAGACACGCATAATTCCTTTTAGTGAGGAAAGACTATCATAGAGAAGTTTCATATCTGTATCAATGAATTGTTTTATAGCTGAGGAAATAGAGAAAAGGGCAAAAAGATCAGGTGCACATTACTTGATTTTTCTGAAGGTTAGTGGCTTCAGCTGTGAAATAGGCCTAGCAACCGCATAGGATTGTGGAAGGATTAAATGAAATAACTTGGGTAAAGCACCGTGTATGGTACTTGCTCCAGAGTACGGCAGTTAGTAAATGTTATTATTTTTGTTCATTTCTTGAGTTCTATTGAGTTACCTATCTAAATTTTAAATGTGTTTGAACATAAATTTTTTCTCCCCATACTTTTTGTGTTGTCATGGAATCCTTCAGATTGTAATAATAGCCCTTGAACTTCAAAATCTACATATTAGATTTGGAAACCAGATTTCCAAATATAGTATCTTTTGCACTGAATGAAAATACACTTTTTTTCAACAATATTTTTATTGTATGAAAATACATGTTTATTACTGAGAGTTAGAAAATATGGAAAAAGAAGACTAAAACCCCCTATTATCTCGTCACACCAAAACCACAAACACTTTGGAGTTTCTTTCCAGATTTTATGTTTGTAATTACATACACAAGTGTGTGTGTAGCATCTACATCTTGACTTTCATTCTCAGCAATAAAGTTATCTAAGAATGATTTCTTTAGAAAGTTCTCAATCTCTACATCTCAGTTGAAAAAAAAAAAACTTTTTTACACAACTAAATAAATGAAGATATGACAATACTGATCAAAAAAATTCATATATTATAGAAAAAATTTTTTGCTTTTGTGTCTTTTGCCATCTGTCTTGGTAGCTTAGAAATACATGGAGCATTTTCCTGATCCTCTTGCCACCTACCCCCTAGGAACACATTTTTTATTCATTAAAATATAACCACTACTATGTCCTTTTTTATCCTGAAAACAGAAGAATGGAACCATGAGTAAGTTCTGTCTCTGATATCTCTAGGCAAACAAAAGACATTGTATTTAAACCCAACTTGTACATAGGGGGACATTCTATCTACAGTTGACAGCCCTGGTTTCTTCACTTGGACAATTTAGCTTCACTTTCCTCCTCTGTTAATTGGAAGGAGTAATAGTCAGTACTGATCTTTCTGTTTGTCTATGGCAAAATAGACAAGCTGAAGGAATCACTTTTCTCTTCCCTTAGGAAGTAGAACTTCTCATTACCCTGGTTAAATCAGAAAAAGGTAGCCTGGGTTTTACAGTAACCAAAGGCAATCAGAGTGTTGGTTGTTACGTTCATGATGTCATTCAGGATCCAGCGAAAAGTGATGGAAGGCTAAAACCTGGGGACCGGCTCATAAAGGTGAGACCTTTAAGAGGATTGGGAGATTTGTGCAAATGTGACCAAAGAGTAAGAGAAAAGAGGGATAATTTAACTAATATAATGTTCCATTTCTCTGTTTGGCTGATGTTTTCCATCTCCAGTGCTTAATAGTAAAGACTTTTATATATTAGTAATTGGGGGAAATGCTTAAATTTCCTTTTTTGATTTGAAATTCCCTTTATGCTGAGATAATAGATAATACAAGCTATTATGGGTCTCAGGGACAGATAGTTTTTAAATTAGTAAGAATAAATTTCATATACATACTAACAAAATAATGATGTATTTGTTATTACATGTTTTATATTTTAATTTCACGTGATTATTTGATCACCGCATTTATGGTTTCCACAGTAAGGAGATACCAGTAAATTAGAGACCACTCTTTATTGTGAATCTCTTACTGGTTAATATATAAAGAGTTAGGGAGATCATTCTATTTTCTTGGCAATTTAGCTTCTCTGTTCCAAAAATTATAAACTTACATTGTCCCTTTCCTGTTTGTAGGTTAATGATACAAATGTTACAAATATGACTCACACAGATGCTGTGAACCTGCTCCGAGCTGCACCAAAGACAGTCAGATTAGTGCTTGGACGAGTTCTAGAATTACCCAGAATGCCAGTTTTGCCTCATTTGCTACCAGATATTACATTAACATGCAACAAAGATGAATTGGGTAAAGCAAATTCAAGCTTTGTGCAGAATGATTTTCTTGGCTAGATTGAGTCAGTACTGTTATGACTGAAGAAATAAATGTTTTCTATTCCCCTAAAGGTTTTTCCTTGTCTGAAGGTCACAAAAGCCTTCATCAGGTGATATATATTAGTGATATAAATCCAAGGTCAATTGCAGCCATTGAGGGTAATCTCCAGCTATTAGACATCGTCCATTACGTGAATGGAGTGAGCACACAAGGAATGACCTTGGAAGAAGCTGAGAGAGCATTAGACATGTCACTTCCTTCAGTGGTGCTGAAAGCAACAAGGTACTTTGCAATTATTTGTGTATGTGTGTGTGTGTGCAGGTATTATATTTCACCTTGTTTATTTATGGTTTTTTTTTGGAGGTGCCAGGGATTGAACCCAGGACCTCATACATGGGAAGCAAGCACTCAACCACTGAGCTACACTCATTCCTCCTTATGTTCTCCTAAAAGTTCTTCATGAATTACTAATTCACAGACCAAAGTATCAGGGACTAATAAATTAGAACAAATTTCCTGATAGTGTGTTTCTGAACATACACGAAGTAGATAAATATTTGCATATTATTTTCAGTTAATAGGGTGATTACCACATTTATCATTTGAAATGTATTTAGTTACAAGTAATGGAAAAATTCAACCCTGTTTGGTTTAAACAAGAAGGGGAATTTATTGACTTATGACTGAAAGAGTTCAGCGGTAAGATGGTTTTCAGGGAAAATTTGATGAGGGCTCTGGCTCCATTCTTTGCTATTTTCAGTTCTTCCCTCTTCTTTGTAATCACCTCTACCTTGGGAGGGCTTGCTTTATGATAGTCCAATAACTGCCTCAGTTCCACGTCCCATACCTGCATACCACACCATCAAGAACAATCTTAAGACAAAAATCCTACCATTCACCATGGTAAAACAAGTACTGTCTGCTGATTGGCTTGGGACTAGATTACTGCCAGTCCCTGAATTGAGGTAAAGAGATAGGAAAATATTAATTGGCCCAGCCCAGGCATACCCATTCCCCTGCTGGGGTGGGGTCAGTTCTACCCCAACCTCTTATCTGTTATCAAGGAGGGGTAAAACTACATCCACTTTACCTCCTAACAGTTTCAACTTGTTAAAAAAATCTTAATAATAACTTTGTTTCCTATATTTTGAAATCAATTGAGAAATTGTACATGAATCCATGCTTTCTAGGTGACAGCCTCACATTATATGACAGGAAAATTCGCATTTGTATCTGTTATACATGGTGAGTTTTATATAGCATATCTTTCAAAGTATGGGAATTTGATAAATCTCTTTACAGTAAACTTACGTGTTACTTCTGAACCTTCAGACTGGATTGTGTTCTTTTTTTCCTAGAATGTAATCCCTAATTCCTGACCTGATTTCCTCATGCTTCTAGAAATTGGACTGGGCATACAGTTATTTTCCCCATTTATCCTAAATAATTAATAGAGGAAGAAAGTCTTCGAAAACCTTGGAGAATCTTTTTGTAAAAATCAACATGTCTTCTTAGCTATAGGTCTAACTGTATATTTTGCCCAAAATCAGTAGAGCACCCTTCTCCCTAGCCCTGAAATTAGTTTCTTCTGTCTTTCTATGTTTATCCCAGCTGTAGTCACTGAAGATATAGCTGTGGTAGCCACAGCTACCCCCTTCATTCTTCTCCCAGCTCTTTCTCCACTGTTGTATTTATCTGCCCTCTTTAGGGTCCACAAGGAAGCAATAATGGAAAGGATATATACTGTGGTAATGATCTGCATACCAAGAACTACAAAGGGTCTGAGATGTTACCCTACTCGCACACTAATAAGCTAGCTTTTTATTGTTTCTTGAATGTTGGGAGCAGACATGAAGCTCCTGGATCAGAGATGAGGATTTTATTATCAATGGCATAGCAAACAGCATGAACATGTTCCCCATGTCCCCTCTGTCTTGTGGAAGTGACACATGTGGGCCTACTAGATGCCTCTACACTCTGTGGGTTGCATTAAGCCTGAGGAATCTGCTGGTTCGTAGCAGCCTAAGAAAGACTGAGTTTTGTTGTGTGATTACTTCATCCCTCAAGGTTGCTTGTAGCAGACACAATCTTGGGAAATAGCCCATTTGAAAATCAGTCAGGGCTTTGCATTATTGGCTTAACCAGTAAGAATAAAGAGGAATGCCTAGGACCCATGGTAAATTGCCTCCTATAAAAATGTACCCCTTGGCAACCTCCCTTTTCTCTCAAGTATCAGCAGAAACAAGATTGTATACTAATTCTCTGTTTCCACAGCTGGAAGTGTTAAGTCAATAACTTCTGGGCATATTTCTTTTTGATTGTTTTCCATTTTGAGTGGTACTATTCATATAATCCTTTGAATATGAATAATTTGCCTAGACTTTTACTTAAATAATTTAAAAGATAAACAAGTATCAAGGGCTTTAGGTATATAAAATTTAGCCATCTATGACTTCTAAGTTTTCTTTAAACCATTGTCTGAGTGAGAATGAACTAAGTTAATAGATCATAAATGTTACCCACTTTTTTATTCTTTTTTTTGCCTTTTTTTTTTTTAAAGACACACAGACCACAAAAAATGTTACATTAAAAAATATAGAGTTTTTTAAATGGGAAGGAAACTAATGCATTGAACTGAAACTCAAAGAAAGATTATGTAAAGAAGTGATTCTCAATCTTTTTTGTGTCAAGAATACTCATCCTAGGGAAGCAGATGTGGCTCAAGTGATAAGGCCTCCGCCTACCATATGGGAGAACCTGGGTTCAATCCCTGGGGCCTCCTGATGAAAAAAGAAGAGAAAACATGCCTGTGTGGCGAGCCAGTGCCCCTGTGGTGAGCCAAGTGCCTGCATGGTGAGCCGAGTGCCTATGTGGGTACCCACGTGGCAAACCAAGTGCCCACATGGACCCAAGTACCCATGTGAATGCCCACGTGGCGAGCCAGTGCCTGCACAAGTACCCACATTGTGAGCCAAGTACCCACATGGCAAGCCGAGTGCCCGCATGGCAAGCCGAGTGCCCACATCAGTGCCCGTGTGGTAAGCCAATGCCCGTGCAGCAAACCGAGTGCCTGCACAGTGAGCCAGTGCCCATACAAATGAGCCACACAGCAAGATGATGATGCAACAAAAGAGACAAAGGGGAGAGTCAAGGTGAAATGCAGCAGAGACCAGAAGAAACTGAGGTGGCGCAGTTGACAGGGAACTTCTTTCTACATCAGAGGTCCCCAGGATCGAATCCTGGTGACTCCTAGAGGAGAAAGACGAGAAAAGAAGACAAAAAGAGCAATAGATACAGAAGACCACACAATGAATGGACAGAGCAAAAACAGCAGGGTGGGAGAGGGGGAGGGGAAGGCAAAAATTTTTTTTTAATTTTTAAAAAATGAATATTAAAAATAAGAATACTCATTCTAGAAATATACAGATAAAGACTACCATAAAATTTAATCTGTGTCATGGGATGCCCATCCAGTATTAAATTCCTGAAGCTAAATAGTTAACATATGGTTCAAAGGAAATTTACAACAAATATCTTAAATAAGTCACCTGTCCCTTTTCTTTTTTTACAACTCAGAAATGGTCATCCAGTAGTCTCCAGTGCAAAGAGGGCTGCCATTTCAAGTCCAGGGTCAACCAAAGCCAACGGTAAGGATATGTCCTTGCAACATAAGTTGTTAGTTAGAGGTAACTATTTTTCCCCAATGTCGAACTTTAGATTTATCACTAAAATGTTTTTATTACCCTTCTAGAATGTTTGCAGGATCTAAGTGAAAAAATCTTATTTAAATAAAGGCTTCTCTACTTTTCAGAGTATCATAGCAAATAGTGGTGCACAGTGGCCCTTGGGATTTAGTGCTAGGTGGATCTGAGTTTAGAAGTCCTGTGTAACTTTAGCAAGTTATCTGACCCATATCTAAGTCTTTATTTCTTATCAATAAAATAAGGATATTATTAGTATCTACCTTATATATTGAGGCATATATTCATTCAGTAATGCATGTGAAACTCTCAACACAATGCTTGTCACATAATAATTTATTCAGGCATCCTTTGAATTTCTTCTTAGCACCAAGCACTGTTCTAAGCATTAAGGATACAGCAATGAGCAAAACAATGTATCTGTCTTACATACTAACATAATAATAGGAATAATAGTATTAGCACTTGCAGCTGCAGCAGTTAACATTAATTTAATGCTTATTCTGAACCAAGCATTCTTCTTAGTGCTTTGATCCTTACAACAACCCTGTGAGAATAGCATTGATCAGCTTCTCGTTTTATAGAAGGAGAAACTGAGACAAAAAGAAGTTTGAGAAATTCCTAGACTCCCAAAGTGAATAAATGGTAGAGCCAGAATTCAGACCTAAGAAATCTGATTCCATGCTCTCATTCTTATAACCAGACTCAATAAATGTGGCTTTCATTCCTTCTATTACTTTAATAAGAATGTTAAGCACAGGGGAATATGGTTGGACTTCATGCTTTTGCAATGTAAATTCAGCACTTCATATATAACTAAACTTGTAGGTTACCAAGCAGTGATAGCTGAAAGAAACCTTACTAGTACATTCTTGTTGGGTTATCTTGAATATCAGTTACTCTCCTCTGTAACTATCTTGAATGCCTTAGGGGTCCACCTTAGTACTATCTAATAGCTCCACTTCACCTCACAATCAGTTTAAAATCTCATAGAACAAATAGGTGAGCATTTTTTTAGTGACTTCTGGGATGACTCCTGTTGTAATTCTAAGGCAAAAGAGAGAAGCTGTACCCTAGAGCCCTTGTGCCTAGTGATCTGCCTTTATGGGGCTCTCTAACTTTATTTCTACAGAACTAATTTCCTTATGAGTTCTGAAAATCATGTAGTATCAATAATAAGAACGTCTAAAGAGTGATTGAGAATGTGATATGGTACAAGCACTTTGAAAAATAGTTTGATGATTTGTTAAAACATATACGTAACATTCTACTACTCCTTGGTATTTATTACTCAAGAAAACAAAGCATATATCCATATAGAAACTTGTACAGAAATGTTCTCAGCTGCCTTCTTTCTAAGAGACAAAAACTGGAAATAGTTCAAATGTCCAAAAACAGGTCACTGGATAAATTAATTGTAATGTATCCTCTGGAATACTACTCGGCAAAATAATTATGATGAGTGAAAGAAGCCAGGCAAAAAAAAAGAGTTCACATTGTATGACTCATAGTATACAAAATTGTAAAATCTGAAAATTAATCTACAGTGACAAAAAGCAGATCCATAATTGTCTGGGGATAGAGGTGAGGCAGAGGGAGGTTGAGAGAGGAGGGAGGGATTACAAATAATAATTGTATTTTATAATATTCTGATAAAATTTTTTAAAACCAGTGTTTTATACATTTGTGTTATTTTTCCTAGATAAAGATTAACAAATACATTCTAACTCTTGGAGGTAATATTTAAAAGACATTCTTGAGATATTTGTAGCATCAGCCACAAAATTATAATGATTTATACTAAAAAATTATCTTAGGCTTTATCTTTCTGGGCAGAAAAGTTCTAATTATTTTTAGGTCATTCTCAAATGTAAATCCTTGAATATACTCACCTGCATTTCCTTCTCTTTTCTTTTGCTTTTCCAAACTCTATTAAATCTTTCTAAATCCCTTAAAAATATAAAGAATTAGATTATTTTTAAATATATGATTTTTAAGTGTACTACTCATTTTTAATATGTATCGCAAACAGTACTAATGGTTAGAAGTTAAAATCAGCTTCTTCTGTTTTTATTAGAGAAGTTATAAGTTATAGAAATACCAGGCAGAAAATACAGAGTTCTCATATAGGCCAACCTGCCCCCCCCCCCCCACTATTAACACCTTGTATTAGTGTGGAACATTAGCTACTATTCCTAAAAGAACATTTTTATATTGTGCTATTGACTACAGTCCATGGTTTACATTAGGGTTTGTTGTCTGTGTTGTACAGACTTATGGTTTTGTTTTAATTTTTATTCTAGTAACATACATACAACCTAAAATTTCCCCTTTTATAATCACATTCAATATAATTCAGTGCTGTTAATTATATTCACAGTGTTGCACTACCATCACCACTACCCATTACCAAATATTTTCCATTGCCCCAAATAGAAACTCTGTAAAATTGAAGCATTAACTCCCCATTTCCTACCTCCACCCAGGCTCCTGGTAACCTATGTTCAGTTTTTAACCTTAGAATTTGCTTATTATAATTATTTCATATCAGATCATAATGTAGTTGTCCTTTTCTATCTGGCATATTTCATTCAACATCATGTCTTCAGGTTTCATCCATGTTGATGCATGTATCAGAACTTCATTACTTTTTATGGCTGAATAATGTTGCATTTTATGTATATACCATATTTTGTTTATCCATTCCTTATTTGGAGTGCTTCCTTCTTTTGGCAATGGTGAATAATGCTACTATGAACATTGGTGTGCAACTATGTGTTGCATTTCTTTTGGATATATACCTAGAAATGGTATTGTCAGGTCATATGATAATTCTGTACTTAAATTTCTGAGGAACTGCCAGTCTTCCACAAAGACTACACCATTTTATAGTCCCACCAACAAAGAACAAGTGTTCCTATTTCTCTACAGCCTCTCCACTGCTTGTAATTTTCCTTTTTATTTTATAATAGCCATTCTAGTGAGTATGACATGGTATCTCAGTGACAAGTTTGTTTGTTTTTATATTAGAGAAGTTGTGGGTTTACAAAACAATAATGCATAAAATATAAAATACAGGATTTACATATGCCACTCTATTATTTACAACCTGCATTGGTGTTTTGATTTGCATTTCCCTAGTGGCTAATAATGTTGAGCATCTTTTCATGTACTTTTTGGCCATTCATATATCTTCTTCGGAGAAATGTCTATTTAAGACGTTTCTAGTTTTTCAGTTGGGTTGTTGAGTTGTAGGATTTCTTTATAGATTCTGGATATTAAACCTTCTCAGATATGTGGTTTCCAAATACACTCTCCAACTGTGTACATTGTCATTTTACTTTCATAATAAAGTCTTTTGATGCCTAAAAGTTTTTCATTTTGATGAGGTCACATTTATCTATTTTGTTCTTGTTGTTGCTTGTGCTTTGGTATAAAGTGTAAGAAACCATTGCCTAACTGAAGGTCTTGACAAGGCTTCCCAGTGTTTTCTTCTGGGAGTTTCTTAGTTTTGGCTCTTATATTTAGATCGTTGATCCATTCTGAATCAATTTTTGTATATAGTGTGAGGTAGGGGTCCATCTTCAGGCTTTTGTGTATGGACATCCACTTTTCCCAGTACCATTTGTTGAAGAGACTATTCTTTCACAATTGTGTAGACTAGACACCCATATCAAAACTCAGTTGCTCATAAATGCAACAGTTGATTTGTGAATGCTCAGTTTGATTCCATTGGTCTGTGTAATGGTTTAAAGCTGTATGGATCCCAGAAAAGTATGTTCTTTAAGTTAATCCATTCCTGTGGATGTGGAAACTTTGTATGTAGGATCTTTTAGCAAGTAAGATCTTAAAATGTGACCCACCTCATTTAGGGTGGTTCTTAATCCTCTTATTCGAGTCCTTTATAAACTGAGGACTAAAAAGGCCACACACAGGGAAAAAAACAAAAAAATAGCCTTAGAGACAGAAGATAGGTCCTAGAGCCCAGCCCAGAGACTGGAATCAGTAGAGCACAGAGACCCCCAAGAGGCTAGGCAAACCAAGCAACTCAAAGCTGAAGAGACAAGGCCCAGATGAGAGGGGACAGTTAAATGGATTGGCATTTTGTCCTTCTGAGCTTGGAGAGAAAGCATCTTTAGATATGCTGCCATGTGCCTGATTGCCCATAGCTGCAACTTGGTGAGACAGCATCTCTTGATGATGCCTTGATTTGGATACTTCCGTGGCCTCAGAACTATAAGTTTTTAACCAAATAAATTCCCATTATAAAAACCAAAACATTTCTTGTGTATTGCTGGGGTGGTATTTAGCAAACTTAAACAGTCTGTATGTCTGTCCTTGTGCTAGTACCATGCTGAGGTAGACTTTGTTGTTGTTGTTTTTTAGGAGGTACCAAAGAATGAACCCAGGACCTTATACATAGGAAGCAGGTGCTCAATCATTGAGCTACATCCACTCCCCACGAGACTTGGTTTTTCATTTGTTTGTTTTGTTTTGTTTTGTTTTTAGAAGGTACCAGGTATTGAACCTGGGACCCCATATATGGGAAATAGGCTCTCAACCACTTGAGCTACACCTGCTCCCCCATGCTGTTTTGATTAGTGTGGCTTTTTAATAAGTTTTAAGACCAGGAAGTGCGAGTCCTCTACTTCAATCTTCTTTTTCTTTTTTTTTAAGATTTATTATTTTTTATTTATTTCTCTCCCCTTCACCCCCCACCCCCACCCCCACCCCCCCCATTGTCTGCTTTCTGTGTCCATTTGCTGTGTGTTCTTCTGTGTCTGGCTGCGTTCTTGTCAGTGGCATTGGGAATCTGTGTTTCTTTTTGTTGCATCATCTTGCTGCATCAGCTCTCCGTGTGTGCGGCACCACTCCTGGGCAGGCTGTGCTTTTTTCATGCTGGACAGATCTCCTTGAGGAGCACACTCTTAGCGCATGGCCCAGCTCGCCACATGGACCAGGAGGCCCTGGGTTTGAACCCTAGACCTCTTATGTGGTAGGTGGTATCAATTGAGCCAAATCCGCTTCTCTCAATCTTCTTTTTCAAGATGGCTTGGCTATTTAGGGCTCCTTTCCCTTCCATATAAATTTGATGATTGGCTTTTAACATTTCTGGAGAATGAAAAAAGGCTGTTGGGATTTTGATTGGGATTGAGTTGGAACTATAAATCACTTTGGATAGAATTGACATCTAAGTATTTAATCTTTCAACCCATGAACATGGAATGTCTTTCCATTCATTCAAATCTTATTTGACTTCTTTTAGCAGTGTTTTGTAGTTTTCTGTGTACAAGCCCTTTACATCATTGGTTAGATTTACTCCTATTATTTGATTATTTTAGTTGCTATTATAAATGGAATTTTTTTCTCAATTTCCGCCACAGTTTGCTCATTTCTAGTATATAGAAAGACTTGATTTCTTTGTGTTGTTCTTCTGCCTCACCACTTTGCTGAATTTATTAATTAGCTATAGTAGCTTTGCTATAGATTTCTTCAGGCTTTTCTGTATATAGGAATATGTCATCAGCAGATAGGGAAAGTTTTACTTCTTTTCCAATTTAGATATCTTTTTTTTTCCTGGCTTAACTGCTCTGGCTAGAACTTCCAGTAGAATATTGAATATTGAATAACAGTGGTGACAATGGGCATCTGTTTTCATTTGCTAAAGCCTGCCAAGACAATATACCAGAAGTGGGTTGGCTTTTACAATGAAGATTTATTAGTTTAAATGCTTAGTTTTGAGGCCAAGAAAAATGTCCATATCAAGGCTTCATCAGGAGATGCTTTCTCCCAAGCAGCAGCTGTGGGTGATCAGGCACATGGCAGGGCACAGTGGCAGCATCTGCCAGTTTCTGGCTGCTCTGCTCTCAGCTTATCGAAGTTTTTCTCTGTGTCCGTGGCCCTGCCAATTCCAGCTTATAAAGGACTTCATTAACAAAATTAAGGCCCACCCTGGCTATACCTTACTGGAGTGATTAATCAAATGCCCCTTAACTGAATCTAATCTAATCAAAGGTTCACAATAGGTTCACTCCCACTGCAATGAACCAGTTTAAGAATATAATTTTCTGGGTTCCAAAAAAGACTCAAACCACCACAGCATCCTTGTCTTGTTCCTATAGTTAGAGGGAAACTTTCAGTCTTTCACCATTAAGTATGATGTTAGCTTTGGGTTTTTTATGTATACCCTGTATCAAGTTAGTTTTCTAAGTGTTTTTTCAAAAAAAATGTTATTAATTTTGTCCGATGCCTTTCCTATATCAGTTGAGATGATCATGTGTCTTTTTTCCCCTTTGCTCTGTAATTGTGGCATATTACATTAATTTTCTGATATTGAACCACCATTGCATAATTCGTATAAATCCCACATGATCATGGTGTATAATTATTTTATGTACTATAGGATTCAGTTTGCTAATATTTTGTTGAGGATTTTGTATTGCTATTCATAAGTTATATTGGCCTATAATTCTTTTTTCTTGTGTTATCTTTATCTGGCTTTGGTATGGGAATAATATTGGCCTCAGAATGAGTTACGGAGTGTTCCCTCCTCTCCAGGTTTTTGGAAGAGTTCGAATGGGATTGATGTTAATTCTTCCTTAGAATGTTTGGTAGCATTCCCTTGTGAAGCCATCTGGGCCTGGGCTTTTCATCATGGGGAGGTTTTTGATTACTGATTCAATCTCTTAACTAGGTATTGTTTTGTTGAAATCTTCGGTTTCTTCTTCAATCAGTGTAGGTAGTTTGCATGTTTCTGGGAATTTGTCCATTTCATCTGTGTTAACTAATTTGTTGACATACAGTTCACAATATCCTCATATAGTCCTATTTATTGTTGTGGGATCAGTGGTAATATCTCACCTTGCATTTCATTTCTGAATTTAGTTGTGTCTTCCATGTTTTATTTATTTAGTTATAGGTCAATCTAACTAAAAGATTGTCCATTTTATCGATCTTTTCAAAAAACCAACTTTTGGTTTGGTTGACTTTTTTTTTTAATAATTATTCATTTCATTTTCTCTCCTCTTTATTTCCATCCTTTTGCTCACTTTGGGTTTAATTTACTCTTTTTTTTTCCTAGATCCTCCAGTGTTAAGGATAAGTTTCTGATTTGAGATCTTTCATCTTTTTAAATTAAGTATTGAAAACTATACATTTCCCTCCCAGCACTGCCCTTGCTGCATCCCATAAATTTGGTATATTGTATTTTCATTTGCCTCAAGATAGTTTATAATTACCCTTGTGGTTTCTTCTTTGACTTATTGATATTTAAGAGTACATTGTTTAGGGAAGCAGATTTGGCCCAATGGATAGGGTGTCCACCTACCACATGGGAGGCCCAAGGTTCAAACCCAGGGCCTTCTGACCCATGTAATGAGCTGGCCCACACCCAGTGCTGATGCGTGCAAGGAATACCGTGGCACGCAGGGGTGTCCCCCTCATAGGAAAGCCCCATGCACAAGGAGTGTACCCCATAAGGAGAGCCGCCCAGCGCGAAAAAAGTGCAGCCTACCCAGGAATGTTGCCGCACATACGGAGAGTTGACACAGCAAGATGACACAACAGAAAGAGACACAGATCCCCAGTGCGGCATGATGAGAATACAAGAGGACACAGAAGAACACACAGCGAATAGACAAAGAGAACAGACAACTTTGGGAGTGGGGGGGCGGGGAAGGGGAGAGAAATAAATAAAAAATTTATCTTTTTTTTTTTTTAAAAAAAGAGTACATTGTTTAATTTCCACAGATTTGAGAATTTCTATTTCTTCATCTGTTATTGATTTCTAGCTTCATTTCATTGTGCTCAGAGGAGATGCATTGTATGCTTTCAATATTTTTCAATATATAGAGACTTATTTTGTGAATTAACACTTGGTCTATCCTAGAGATTGATCCATGTGCACTAGAGAAAAGTGTGTATTCTGCTACTGTTGGATGAAGTGTTCTATATATATGTTAGGTGTAGTTGGTTTTGAATATTGTTCAAGCTTTCTATTTCCTTACTGATCTTCTGTTTAGATGTTCTTTCCATTACTGAAAGTAGTATATTGAACTCTTCTGCCATTAATGTAAAATTATCTATTTCTGCCTTCAAATCTGTTAATATTTGCTTCATATATTTTGAGGCTCTGCTGTTAGATGCATATATATTTATCATTGATATGTCTTGAGGATTGACCCCTTTATCAGTATATAATGGCCTTCTTTGCCCTTCTAACAGTTTTTACTTCAACTCTTTTTTATCTGGTAGTAGTGTAGTTATGCTAGCCCTCTTTTTATCGTTCCTTTCTATGATTTATTTCTTTTTCAATCCTGTCACTTTCAACTTACTTGTGTCTTTGAAATAGGTTTTGTAGACTGCATATAGTTGCATCATGCTTTTTTATCCATTCTCCCAATCTCGGTCTTTTGATTGGAGAGCTCAACCCATTTATATTTAAAGTAATTACTGATAGAGAAGCGGATTTGGCTCAACGGATAGAGCATCCACCTACCACATGGGAGGTCCAGGGTTCAAACCCAGGGCCTCATGACCTGTTTGATGAGCTGGCCCATGCACAGTGCTGATGCATGCAAAGAGTGCTGTGCCATGCAGGGTGTCCCCCACGTAGGGATGCCCCACGCACAAGGAGTGCACCCCATAAGGAGAGCCATCCCACGCAAAAGAAGTGCAGCCTACCCAGGAGTGGCACCGCACACATGGAGAATTGACGCAGCAAGATGACGCAACAAAAAAGAGACACAGATTCCCAGTGCCACTGACAAGAATACTAGTGGACACAAAAGAACACACAGCTAGTGGACACAGAGAGCAGACAACAGGGGGAGGAAGGGGGTGAAGGGGAGAGAAATAAATTTTAAAAAATAATAAATAATAAGTAATTACTGATAATGCCATTTTGCTCTTTTGTCATTATAAGTCTTCTACCTTTTTTGACCCTCAATATTTCCATTAATGCCTACTTTCATATTTCTTTGGTTTTTCTGTATTGTACCATTTTGAGTTCCTTCTCATTTCTTTCTGAATATATTTTTCATACATTTTCTTTATGATTACCATGTAGCTTAAATTTCACATCCTAAATACGTAAGAGTTGTATTTGATTTGATGCCAATTTAAGTCTAATAGCATACACATACCCTCTGTTACTCAAAAATTTTTTGAAATTGTTGCAAATTAATTCTTTGTACATTGTATTCCAAAACCATAGATTTAGCTCTTTATTAAGATTCTCATATTGTTCATTCGTTCTTTTCTTGACATCCTTTGGTTTTTTCTCTATTTTCTTTCATGTCCTTGAGCAAATTTTAAAAACCTTTTTCTTTTAAGTCTTTGTCCAGTATTCCATAATCTGTGTTCTCCTTCATTGATGTTTTCTGCATTTTTATCCTCTTCCTTTGAATGAGCTATCATTTCCTGTTTCTTTTTCTCTTGTAATCTTTTGTTTCACACTGTACATTTTAATATTTTAAAATTATTAATATTTTAATATTTTTTATTGTTACTTGGATTTAGTCCCTGAGCTGGGGTTGAGACACATCCACTATTGCCTGCCACCTGGCTGAGGAGTAGGAAATGGTAGTTACTGCACGGAGAGCGAAATTCCACAATTTACCAGCCTCTTCTCCCACCATTCCCTGAATGCTGCACAATGTTCTTCTCTACCCCAAAGTTTCAAAGTAGTTGGTTCAGAGAATTCCTACCAGTTCAGTAGTTTTCTTGTGGCAGCACTGACTCCTACAGCTTCCTACTCTACCATCTTCCTGCAGTCCTCCCTGAAATTAGCTTTTGGTTTAGAAATATATTAAAAGTACTTTTTGATTGTACCCAAAACTTATTTTCTTGTGATAAATTGATAGCTTTTATTAAATGGGTTAACAGGGTTGTTCTCTTCCATTAAATAGTAAAATGAATAACAGCACCAGTAATGTCTCTCCCACTAGTTTGGTATAATTTATATTCAATATCTTAGACCATTCAGCCAAACTGAGATGTGACCTGTTTTAAAAATTGGTTTTTTTCCTTGGGATAAATCCTTCTGTAATATTTGATTCCATGTAGTTTCTCTTAAATTGCTTTGTGGTATGATGTCTTTTAGTGTACTAATACAAACTATAACATGAACACACAATGTGAGTTTTTATTTAATTATTTTGATGCCCTTTTATTTTGGACAGATACCTTAATATTTTTGTTATTACTTTTAGGTCATCACAGTGTGGAGCCCTGTGGCAAACCTGCCCTAACTCCTAATAATTCTTTCTCCAAGGTAAATAGAAGGCTGCCTTCTTTAATGTCATATTTAATTACCTTAAAAAACAGCTTGTTTGAGATTTGAACCAAACTGATTTTATATTTAAATATTTGCCTTTTACAGGCATCTGTATTGATCAGTTAGGATGTATTTTAGTGGACTAGTAGTCTTTGCTAAGTGAAGGCACACAAAGTAAAGCCATCACACACTTAACCCTACATCATTTGGTACACCCTCAGCTCTTAAATCAGCTAATTACATAAATTGATAGTTTTATTGATGGGATATTTTGATTAATATACAGAATTCTGTTAGTTATTTCTTAGATCAAGGGAAGAGAAGAGGAATGAAATTACAAATGGCATTGCTCGTTTGGGTTAGTATTGGCCCCCAGTGACCCTCAAATGTCAAACCTCTGCTACTAGTGGGAAAAAAAAACAACAACAGTGTCAAAAGAAATGGGCTTAATAATGACTTCGAAAATGCTTCGCCATGTAGTAAATGAAAGAGCTTAAGTCATTTAAGATCAGTGCAAAGAAATTTGGGGGTGACTTCACAAAAAGACTAATGTATAACTGAATTCTATTTCATGCTCTCTCTTCAAGACTACGTTTATGCCCATTTGCTTGGCTAATATTTCTTTTTATGATTTTCTTTTGGCATGTGATGTGAGTTTTTAAATCATACAACTAAATCTTCATTTAATGGAATTGTTTTATCCCACATGCATCCCATACAGTCTATTCTGAAGTTCACTATTTGAATTTCTTTCCATGTAAAATGTAGAGCTGAGGCATTGCCCTCCTAGTAATCTGTGTTATATTCTCAACAGGGTTCTGAATATGAAGTGGGATTGGAAAGGAGATAAAAAGGAATTTAGTGACCAAAAGCCTAAAATTCTATGCCTTTCATATCTAACTGTGTTATCTCACATTTGTGATTTGGTTTAGCAAGTTGTGAAAAGATATTGCAAAAGAGGATTATAAGACAGAAATGGTTAGGACATAAAATTTAACATTTCTTGGTATTCACATGTGTGTGGATTGAGATACAATACAGTACTCATTATTCTCTGTTTATTTAGAAGGTCTTCAGTTTCCCATAGCTGAAACGATTGAACTTTCATGTAATTCTAGCATTATTCATGCTTTATAGTGCTTATTTTCTTTTTAAATATCAGCATGTTGCTGAAAGGGAGGAGGGTAGAGTTTCCATTAAATTAACATAAAACCCTAGATACTAGGACTTTTGCTCTTCAATGGCTGCCAACATTTTTTGCTAGAGTTAAAATTTTTGATAAATGATATTCTATCCTTTATGCTAATGCCTGTACTATGGATTTCTCATTAAGAATGGAGTTTCATAATCACATAAAATATTTTAACATCATTATATAACTGCTATGTATGAAGAAATAATTGTATTTCATCTACCATATTGTCTTAGTTTGCCAAAGGCTGCCGATACAAAAATACCAGAAATGGGTTGGCTTTTATAAAGGGAATTTATTTGGTGTAAAAGTTTACAGTTCCAAGACTTCAAAAATGTCCAAATCAAAGCATCATCAGAGGTGCTTTCTCACCAACGGTGACTGCTAGCAGATCCTGGAGTCCTGCCACATGGTGAGGTAGATGGTGGATCTTCCTGTCTTGCTCTACTTCCTCCTTGAGTTCAACTGTGGGCAGTAAGCTTCTCTCCCTGGGCCTGGTCTTCTTGAGCTGCTGAGGGCTTCTCTGTCTTTCTCCAGCTACAGGCGAGCCTGGAGTCCTCTTTCTCACACGGCAAGGTCAAAATGGCAGAGCTCCTTTTCTCTGTGTCTCTTCTTTCTTTCTGTGTGTACTCAGTTTATATAAGACCCAGCAAGAGGGCAGAGACCCAACCTGGGTCACATCTCACTGACCTAGACCAAGCAAAAGCTCTGAAGTGATCTAATCAAAGAGTCCCTTAATTGAATCTATTACATGCAAAGGGTACCTTACCCACAGGAATGGATTAGTTTAAGAATGCAATCTTTTCTGGGACTCACAAAATTCAAACTGTCACACATTTATACTTTTTATACTGTTAAAGAGAGTGGTTCAGAATGAACCACACCCTTGTATAAAATGTATATTAATTCATGCTAATCATTTAATTGTGCATTTTCCTCAAATCATTGGCATCTGTAATCCATGAAGTACTTCACAATTTACCATTGAATTAGAAAGTTATTTTCTACTCATAACAATTTCATAGTTACAAATTCAGTACTATTATTTTTTAGGAGGTATTAGGGATTGAACCCAGGACCTCATACATGAAAAGCAGGTGCTCAACCACTGAGCTACACCAGTTCCCCTTATTTTTTAAAATCAATTTTATTGGTATATATTAATAAAGCATATAATATGTGCAGAGTGTGCAAGCTGCGGTATTTGGTATAATCACATAGTTGTGCCTTCACCACTTCAGTCATTATTAGAGCATTTTCATTGTTCCAGTAACAAAAAGCTCTACCCATTAAAAATCACTTCTCAATCTGTCTGTGCTTCCCCTGTGCCCATAGCTGTTATTCTGTTTCCGTCTTTCTAATTTATATGTATTTATACTTTGTATAGATGGAGTCAAACAATAAGTGGTACCTTTGTCTAGTTTCTTTCACTTAGCATAAATCCTTTTTTTTTTGCTCTTAATAGAAGATTAATGTATTAGTATACACTGTTGTCCATATTTTGCTTTAGTTATATTTTTTCCTGATATTAACTTCTTGTAATGTTAGCCTACATTTGTTCAGTTTCATATTAGTCAGCCAAAAGGGGTGCTGATGCAAAGTACCAGAAATCTGTTGGCTTTATAAAGGGTATTTATTTGGGGTGGAAGCTTACAGTGACAAGGCCCTAAAGAGTCCAACTCAAAGTCACTTCCTCACCAAACTGTGTTGCCGTGTATTGAAACAAGATGGCAGGCAATGTCTGCAAGGGTTCAGCCTTCCTCTTCTTCTTAAGACTCAGTGGGCCCAGCTTCTTCTGATCTCAGCTGTAGACTGGAGGGCTCCTTTCTTTCTGGGCTCTGCTGTTCCAGTTTCTTCACTAGGTCAGCTGTAGACTATCAGGCTCATCTCTCTTCCCAGGGCCTCTGCCCTGGAGCTGTCCTCTCTTCCTCTGTGTTCTTCTCTGTGCATCTACTCCTGTGTTCTTGATGGAGCATCCATTTATATAGCCCACCAAGGGAACGGCAACTCAATCCTGCATGCCCTAATGACGTGGTCGAATCAAAGCCCTAATCTTGATTTAATAAAGTAAAAATGAAAATTGAATTTAATATAAACAAAGGGGTATCACGCCCAGAGGAACAGACCAGTTCACAAACATAATATCTCTTTTTGGAATTCATAAATATCAAATTGCCACAAGTTTCAAAGAAAAGCAGTCGTATATATACCACATAAACCATATTCATATTTCACAAGAGGTTTCGCTATGCTCTACAGTCTCATGTTACATTTTTTAGCTTTCCTTCTAGTAATATACATGACCTTAGACTTTCACTTCAACCACTGTCATAACCATATAGTAACACTGTTAATTACAAACACTATGATATACTTTCACCATTTCTATTGATATACAGAGATTTACGAACAATCTTTTCACCAATTCTGCACCAATTTAAATTCAATGAGGTTTAGACTAGGTTTGAAAATCTTTGTGTCTGACTGATGATCAGGTCGTTAAATTAGAGTCTGTCCATGTCACAGCTCATGCTTAGAAGGTTATTTTTTTTCTTTTTTTATTTCTTGTTCCCTCAACTTCTAAACTTTAGTAATCCTATTTAATTTTTCTAAAACTTTCCATGGAGGGCAAGTCCCATAAAATATACCTCAAAAGAGAGATTTCTGAAGTCAAATAAATTTAGAAAATGCTACATAATAGATTTCTCTTTGGCAATTCAAAATTTATCATAGTATGGGTTGTGAGGATTCTTAGAATAAAAATATTGATTTAATGCTTAATCTAGTGTTTCCAGACTTATTTGACAATGCAAACTTACAGCCCTTTTTGTACATCTCACTGCACAATTATTTCCTAAAAATACTGATCATCAGTTTTTTTACTCTAGAGTATAGAGAGGATTTTTCCCTTTGATCACTCTTCATTTTATAGACAGTAGATGTGTGAGTCATATTAGCAAGTCACTTAACTGATCCTTCAAATTCTCTACCTATCACATTGATATGGCAATATATGTCCTGTACACCTCACTAAGTTCTATCTTCTCACATACCAACCTGTTTGAAATGTCTGTTTTCTGCTTAATTTATTGAATGCCTTGTTTATCAGGCATGCACCTTAAAGTTTAACTTTCGCTTTAACCCTGTAGTCTTTTTTTAAAGTCACCCTAACATTATAATTACATTTAATCATCTCCTGGGGGTAATTGAATCTTACTTGGATTTAATCATTGTATGGATATGTGTACATATTCATTTGAGTGCCAGATGAAAATGATTAAAGGTAAACCCTATCAGTAAGCCAAAGACTGTATCAGAACTATTTTAACTCTTAAGGGGAAGGGAGGATTGAAATAATTATGCCTGGACTGAAATAGGTATACGAAGTTGACAATATTATTTCCCTTGAACAAATCACTAATATTGATTTACTTTATTCAGTAACGTCATATTGTGTTTATTAATTATGCCAATGACTTTGAATTTTTTTTTTAAAAGATGAAGGGAGACACTCCAGGGCTTGTTGAGTAGTTCCCTAGTCCTCAGGAGCCCAGGTTTCTTCTAGCACCTCACCATACCATCACTGGGGCGCCGTACTCATTTTTATGGTCCCAGATATCTGCTAGGGCTCAAACATCACTTGACATTAGAAGAAGCAGGGAACAGAAGGGATGAATAATGGCATGCTTCCTCCTTTTAGTAATACTTCCCAGAAATCCATACATTTCTCTTTACATTTTAGTTAAGTGACTACATTTAGCTATAAGGGAGTCTGAGAAAAGTTCCTCCATTCTGAGCAGCCATGTGTCCAACTAAACTCCAAGGTCCTTTTACTTAGGAAGAAGAGGAAAATGATATGGAGGGGCAATGTACAGCCCCAGCCTAATCCTGGAAATTAAGAGTAAACTAATGATTTGCTTTTGTTTTATAATGTAGGTTAATGGGGAAGGAATAATCGAAGTTTTGCATCCTGAAGGAAAATGCTCTATTTATCAGATGGAAGAATCGGCAAACTTGACTCTGCCCAAAGATTGTTTCCCAAATCAGTTATCCAGTTACTCTAAATGCTCTGATAACTCAGGTAAGAAAGAAATATTAGGTATCCTCTCTTAATTACCCTGCATGTTACTATAACTTAAAGATTATTAAAAGAACAATGTAAAAACTAATATTGTTACTATACTATATGAATGTCCAATACTCGTCCATACCTCTGAAACTAAAACTATTTGATATTTTATTAAAACTAGTCTATATATATATTTACATATGCAATTATATAATTAAAATTATTTTTTGCATATCTGCTCTATTTGATAGTGTTTCTTATATTCTGTGAAGCTGGAATTCATACACTAATATGTTAGAAAATTCCTCTTGGGGATATTTGGGCAACCTAGTATACCCTTAATCTTTGTACCATAATTTCTTTTTTTTTAATTAATTTATTTTTAATATTTATTTTCCCCCTTCCCCCTTGTTGTTGTGCTTGCTCTCTGCTCTCTCTGTCCATTCGCTGTATGTTCTTTCTGTGTCTGCTTGTCTTTTCTTCTCATCTTTCTCTTATGGAGGGTCCGGAAACCCATCCCAGGACCTTCCGGTGTGGGAGAGAGGCACTCAATTGCTTGAGCCCCCTCAGCTCCCTGGTACGCTGTGTCTCTCACTGTCTCCCCTCTGTATCTCCTGTTTTTGCGTCATCTGGCTGCACCAGCTCTCCGCAGTATAGGCCAGGCCAGCTCACCTTCACCAGGATGCCCCAGGAACTGAACCCAGGGCCTCCTATATGGTACATTGGAGCCCAATTGCTTAAGCCACATCCACTTCCTATGTACCATAATTTCTTTATTTGTGTTTCTTTCATGAATCAACTATTTTAGGTTAATTTAATTTAAAAAAACAAACATTAAATTATTAATGTCTCCTAAAAAGGAATAGCATCAGAATTGATTTTGGTTTATTCTTATGTCTTCGTAAGTTACAGTTGGATTGTGTGATCTTTTGTCATAGCAGCCAGAGTAATCCTAGAACTAAAAAAGACTGGCTCTCTAGTTTAAACTATCTTTCCAGTCATGGCTGCTTTTCAAAATGGATGCATAAAATTAAAATGACCTAGCATTTTCTGTTTGACACCTCACCTCTTTCTCATTCAATATTTTAAAAGTTAAACCCCTTCTGAATTACTGTTTTTCAAGAATCTGATGTACAAGAAGATGACATTTATGATGATCCTCAAGAAGCTGAAGTTATCCAATCTCTCTTGGATGTTGTGGATGAGGAAGCCCAAAATCTTTTAAACCAAAATAATGCAGCAGGAGATGCATATGTCCCAGGTAGATGAGCCAGAATGAATTAGTTGATACACTAAAGAGTGCAAGGGAGTGTAAACAGTATATCTAGGAACAATTTTTTTTAGTAAATATGAAATACGTTCATGTTTTCCCTTCTTCATTGGCGGGTATCAGGAATAAAATAGGATTTGTTATATCCTAGTTTTTCTTTTGCACAAATATTTGTGAATGGATCACCTTGTTAGTGAGAACTCAAAATGTATCATTAACATTATAGCTGTTACTTTCAGAAGTCTTTGCCCAGACATTTTCCCCCAGTTGGCATGAGGCCATTCTTTATGCATTTGCAAATTTAGTAAGTAAGTTTAACTAGAAATCTGATACTACTGCTATTTATTTTTAACTTTTCTAATTAAAGCATCGAAACTGCCCTCTTTTGCAGGTAAATGACAAAAACTGTTCTGTTGCCATAATAGTTTAATCAATTTCTCTTAACCTACTTATTTCTCTCACAGGTACAGTGAGGACCAATGAGAAGTTGTCAGAAGAGAGGGCAGAAGATACAGACTGTGATGGTTCACCTTTACCTGAAGATTTTACTGAGGCAAGAATAATACCTAAGCTAATAGCCTGGAATGCTCTACCTCATTAGATTATTTGTTTTATCCCAGATATTCAAATAATCTAAGATTATTTGCCTGTGTTTCTGAAAAATTACACTTAAGGGAAAATCAGAGGTTCATTTCATTTGTTACATCCCACCTCATTAAAAAAGTTTCTTCAAGTTTCCTCAAATTAAAAAGAAATAACTGATTATCAAAAAATGTAGTGAAAATTTCAAATTCTTATTTTCTGGGACATTTTGCTAAGTAAGAAAAAAACATAAAATAGTAGATAAATTATATTTAAGCTATCTTTAAACTAGGCACCATCCTGTTTATACCAATCTAAACTTGCTTAGTCACCATTTTGAAATTCTTAATTTTTTAATAAGAAACCCCGTATTTTCATTTTGCACTGGGCATTGCAAATTATGTAACTTGTCCTGGATCCAGAGGATTATCTCTTCTATTCCCAAATTGCTAGATCTGGATTCTTTTGCGTGGTAAAACAATGAACTAATCCTCAAATGGGCTAGCCATGTTAAAAATGTTAATTCCTTTCCTTGAGGCAGTACTATTTTTGTGCCCTCTTCCAAGGGGCCAAGAATCAAGAATGAGAGGAGAGAAAAGTACTGAAACTTCCTCTTGGGATAGAGAGCAGCAGCACCCCCAGGCAGGGGACAGAGGGCCTTGCCGTGAGATGCTGAAGCCTTGTTTCACCGAGCCAGAGAGACTGCACCTAAATGGCACTTCATGACTTTGCTCCAGCCTGGCTTAGTTTTCCTATTCCACCATCATCAATAAAGTCATCATTGAATTTTGAAAAGCATTCTGAAACTTCATGGACAGAAAATCATTATGTACATCATCAACGACACAACTCTTCAGATTTGATTCTGGTATTGGGCGTCCTAATAGAGGTAATTTTAGAAGGAAATTAAAAAATCATTGGTGTACACATGGAAGAAATGGTACCAAAAACATAAATCATCAAGAGGAATACCATGGTAGAAGTTCACATTTTTGATTCAGGCAAAAGCCAAGGACTTCATAAAAATAGCATACCTGACAATGAAACCAGGAGGAAAGAAGACAAGAGAGAATGCGAACAGTTTGAGGCTGAGGATTTTCCACCCTTAAATCCTTTATGTGAGAAAGAACCAAATCAGAATCTTTAACTGCAGGTATATAGGAATATCCTTCGAATCCTAAATCTAGAGTTCCAAGAATGCTTGTCAATAAGAATGGTAATACAAAAGACTTACGGCTATCTGGATTCCCAGTAGTAGGCAATCTTCAGTCACAGACAATCGAGAATGGGACTGGTCCAAGTGTTTGTATAGGCTTAGTCCCTAAACCTGCTGCTCCACCTGCAAAACCTATACAATGGAATAGCCAAACTAAAGAAAATAAAGTTGGGACTACTTTCCCTCATGAGTCTACATGCAGTGTTGACAACTTCAATACTTTCAAACCACCTGCCAAGAATTTTAATTTATCAACAAATTCAGTGAGAGTGTAACCAAATTCCTCTTCACCTACTGACAAACTTAATCGTCTAACCAAACTTACACGAATGCACACAAGTAAGAGTGAATGGTTAAAGCATTGAAAAGGGACAGAGTAGAAAAGGAACATGAAGAGGAAAGTAATGCTGTTTCAGAGGATGACTCATTTAATTTGCATAACAGCAATAATACTCATCAAAAGAGGGATATAAACCAAACTTTGATGAAAATGAAATTCCTCAAGAGAATGGCAATGCTTCGATGATTTCCCAGCAGATATTCAGTCTTCAACTTTTTCACAAACTGATATTCTTTCAAGTTCACTTGAGGCAGAACACAGATTATTAAGGGAGATGGGCTGGCAGGAAGACAGGGAAAATGATGACGCATGTGCTCCCTTCACTGAGGATGAAATGAGAGAACTCCAAGTTATTAGTGAAGTTATAGAAGTATGGTCTGAGAAAATATGGTATTGTGACTTCGAGTTTGGGCCCTGTAAAAAAAAAAGCACTTTCAAACCCACTATTGAGAATGATGACACAGAGACAAGTACAGTGATACATCAGATGATGACATTGTGTGAAGGATTTCCTAATAGCTGTAGAAATTTTAGTGTGATCCATCTCTAATTTCTCTAGTTTGGGGGTGAATTTTAAAAATGAAGTACTATAATTTATGTAGTAAAATGCCCCATTAGAAGATGATTGGGGTGGGGGGCTTTACTATAAAGAAAACGAAGAATGTTGCGTTGAGCTGTGCTGAGCATGAATGTTGTAGAAATGAGGACTTTGGTTGATCCAACATTGACTTTCTTTCATCACTGCAGCATTTCTCTGACTAGCAATGTGATGGTGTAACAAATGTTATTTCCTCATTTAATAATAAAAAAAATTGTGTAATGTTTTGCCAAATAAAAAAAAGAAGAAGTATAGAGTGGAGCAGGTGTAGCTTAGTGATTGAGAGCCTTCTTCACAGGCATGAGGTCCTGGGTCCCAACCCTCCCCATGCAAAAGCCAACTTTGCAAAAACTGCAGGAAAGTGGTTAATACAAATATCACCATAATTTATTTCCAGTTGGGCTTAACCTCATCATTACAATGTTAATAATAGCTCTTGACTCTTATACAAGGCTTTAAAATTTTTTAAATCATTGACACATAGTAGATTACTAGGCCCAGGACTGCAATGGGGTATAAGAAGGCCAAATGATTTGTACATGCAAAACAGTTTTAACTGAGACTAAAATTGGCAGCTTTTCAAAACAAAGAGGTCTAGGAAGATTCATTTTAGTGGTCAATGGATAAAAGCAATCTTCGTTTTTTCTTCCACTACTGAAGTTCTACATTAAAATTGTTATCAAGGTAACTTAATTGTAGATGCTTTTTAAATCTATGAAATCTATAACTGAAAGGTCATATTAAAGACATCCTCTTTATTATGTGAAGTAACCTTCAGTGTCTCAGGCATTACCATGTGTGGCCACACAGTGGTGAACACTGTGATTTCCTCCCTCATAGATGCCGAAGTTCTAATGGAGAGGGCAAGGGACTAATCAAACAAACAGGCAAATAAATTTGTAATTACAAGTTGTAATAAGTTCTATCAAGTTAAAATAAAAAATACATGCTTTGAAAGAGAATACCAAGACCTACTTTAGATTGGGTATTTATGGAATACCCTCCAGAGGAAAAGAGACATTGAATAAAGAAAAAGTACTTACTGTAGCAAGAGCTTTGAGGTGGAAAGAGATGAGCAGTTTTAAACAACTAAAAGAAAAGGACCATGGATTTGAAGCCTAATGGAAAATAGGAGAATGACACCAGATGGGATGTAGAAAGCAGGCAGGGACCAGATAATTCGCAGTCTTGAGATAAACCGAATTTCCCATTAAGATAATTTGTCCAGATAAAGACTGAAATGTAAGACTTGCTAACCACATAAGAATGCAAATTGGCATCTCCTAATTGTAGCAAACTCCTTCTGCTGTTTTGAGTCTCTGGAACACCATACTCAGTTAAATTATGACCTGATTGGACTGTGTCCCCTAAGGTGCCCTCACTTTAATAATAAAAGGACAAAATAATTTAACACATTGTAAATTACTAATATTTTCTTGAGAACCATTTTCAGATTTTAAAATTAAAGCAGTGTAAAAGTATATGCCAGTATGCATATCTAATAAGCATTACTTTGGATTTTCATCTTCCACCTCACCTCTTTACTGTTGACATCTCTTATATAAGAAAAGAAAGCCAAGACAAGTATGAAGTGACAAGTGGCAGCAAAAACTCTGCCACTGAAAATGCCTCAGCTATAGTTTGGAATGTACTAATTGAATGTTAAATATGTCTTTGCTATAAGAATGAATGATAACAGCAAATATAGGAAATAATTGACCAAAAAATTGAAAATTATGAGATTGTTTGATTTTTGTTACAGTAGACTGGTTTGATTTTGATTTCTCTTTTTTGCAGTCCACCAAAGTAAATAGCTGTGAAGAATATTGTGAGGAAAAAGTAATACGTGAAAGGTAGGAAACTTTCTACAGTGAGAATTTTTTAGTAAATTCTAAATGAATTATTATGAATATTAAGAATGTTTTAAGTTTTTTGTTAAGATTCTAGTCACATGTGAAAATATTATAATATTGCTCTGAAAAAAAAAGCAATATTCTCTTGACCATGGAAAGACATGCATAGAAGAAAGATCTAAAAGGAAATGTGCCAACATTGATAATAGTGATTATCTTCTCCAGGAAGGATTATGGGCAATTTATTTTTCTGCTTCCCTTTTTTTCTATACTTTCCAAAGAAGGAAAGAAAACTTTTTAAGCCCCACAAAATTTTTCCTTGTGAAAATAGTTTCTAATATTAAAAAAAAAAAAATGTTTTTTTGATAATGCAAAGCTTTTTATCAGGAATTGGTTATATATATTGTTGGCCAACAAAGAGGTTGTACATAAAATTTTGCTTCATATTAGAGGATAACCAAAAACTCAAAGTAAGCTATTCATCTTTCCCTAGAAAAGCACATTGACAGTGAATTTACAGATAATTAAATAGAAATGCATTAGACTGACAGATATCCAAAATCAAGGGTATCAGTAAACAGGCACTTCTTACATGCTTTAGGGGAGAGAGGAGGGAGGAGAAAGCATAAATTAGTGTAATATCTTCAGATGGTAATTACAAACACTACTAAAATATTTTTTTTTGCATTTTTTAATTCTTGGATTTTTTTTTCCTGTATTTAACATCTCAAAATCAGGAGATGTCTTACAATTTTAATTGTCAGTATATTTTTTCTTAATGTAAACAAAATAATAATGTGCCTAACAATGATCAGGATCTTAGATTCAAAGAAATGTAGTGCATACCTTTTGACCTAGCAATTTTGTATCAAAGAATTAGTCCCATTCCCACATCTATGCAAGGCATTCCAATAAAAATATTCATTGTAACATTGTTTATAGTAACAAAATACTAAACTGATTGGGAAGGGGATGTGGCTTAAGCGATTAGGCTCCTATCTACTATATGGGAGGTCCAGGGTTCCATCCCCAGGGCCTCCTGGTGAAGGCAGGCTGGCCTGCATGGCGAACTGGCCCACGCAGGAGTGCTGGACCAAGTGGAGAGCTGGTGCAGCAAGATGACACAACAAAAAGAGACACACAGGAGAGACAACAAGAGATGCAGCAGACAGGGAGCTGAGGTGGTACAAGAGATTGAGCACCTCTCTGCCACTCCAGAAGATCTCAGGATCAGTTCCCAGTGCCACCTAAAGAGAAGACGAGCAGACACAGAAGAACACACAGTGAATGGACACAAAGAGCAGACAATGGGGGGCGGGGGTGGGGAATAAATGTTAAAAAAAAAAATACTAAATTGAGACTAAATCAATTAGGTTGTGCTCTTGCAATGAAATATTATGCAGTTGTTCAAAATAATGAGAGAGAACTGAATACATGATGGAAGGATCTCCAAAATGTATCTTTGCAGACAGAGTTTACTTGTTAGAAAACAAAATCAACTTCATGGATTCAGGGCTTGCAAATTAAATGTTAATTGAGACCCACAGTTAGTTGGACCAGAACATAAAAACAGCATCTTTGCTACAGTATTATTGATGTTTTGAGAGCATTTGTACATGTCCTTCTTTAATATTGGGTATAATATCATTGACTAAATGCTTTGTTCTCTGAGTATCAGAAAATGAGAAATTTATTCAGACTTTTTTCGTAATCCTTCTTCATCTCACTTTAGCACTAAACACTGTTTTACCTTTTCTAGCCATTCTCCTTACCAGGGAGATCACCTATGCTGTGTACCCCTAGAAAATTGGGAACTTGTACTGAGTTTCATTACATAGAGTGAGCACCCAAATTCCGAGTGTCCTGGCCCCTGATTGTCACAAAAGACTGATGTCCATCAATAAGGGCATCTTTAAATAAATTAAGATACATTCATGCAGTGCAGTACTGGGCACCTGTATACTACACACTTGTCTTCGTCTTGCATGTTGAGGGTGGAGCCAAAACCACTACCTTCTCTGTCTCCTAGAGGACTCCATCATTCTAAGTCTCAAAGACTGGGGCATGTTCAGGGATAATTTAAAACTCTTAAACTATTCTGAGCCTCAGTTCACCTTACTTCTAACAGTAAATTTTAAGAATTGTGGATTTGGGCTTTTTAAATCCAATAATTTATTTTAAAATCCTGTAATAATTGTAGAGAAAATAAGTGGTTCAGGATCATTGTATTTAAATTTATCTTTATGGAAAAAAAACTTAAGAAAATTATTACAAATGTGTTTTGTTGTCATAGCTTAATTAAAAAGTCACCAGAAAGGAAACCTGATGAAGATGAAATTACATGGGGAAGTATTGAATTACCAATAGAGACAACAAGCCATGAAGATTCCAATAAAGGCAAGAATTATATTAGCAGGTTTTTTTCAATTAATGAATTTTTTAATTTGAGAAGTTGTGAATTAACAAAAGTATTATTCCCATACATCTACCCTTACATTGTTGACACATTTGTAAAAAGCATGAAAGAATATCGCCATATTACTGTTATCTATAGTCTATAGCTTATATTTAGTGTCTTTTTCCTACAAACCATCCTATTGTTAGCACCATGTATTAGTATTGTACGTTTGTTATAGTCCATGAGAGAATGTTCTCATATTTGTACTGTTAACCACAATACATTTTTCACCATGGGATTTACTATGCAAGAATTACATTGGCAGTTTTTGTCATCAAAAGCAATAGATAGGAAATATAACCTTAAAAATTTAATTTTTCAGCATATGTGGATATGTTATTTCACCATATGTATATTTGGCTCTGTACATAAAGTTAAATAATGTAGACAAAATCTACATTTATATAACTAGGTGGTTTGGAGGATGGCTTATAAATAAATGTATATTAAATACCGTAAATGGAAACACAAAATTAGTTTTGCCATTCTGTAATGAGAAGTCAAAGAGCAAATTTTATTTATAGTAAAATTGATAAAATAGGTTAAAGATAGGGAATTGGTTTTTTTGTTTTTTGTTTTTTTTTAAAGATTTATTTATTTATTTAATTTCCCCCCCTCCCCTGGTTGTCTGTTCTTGGTGTCTGTTTGCTGCGTCTTGTTTCTTTGTCCGCTTCTGTTGTCATCAGCGGCACGGGAAGTGTGGGCGGCGCCATTCCTGGGCAGACTGCTTCTTTCTTTTCACGCTGGGCGGCTTTCCTCACGGGCGCACTCCTTGCGCGTGGGGCTCCCCCACGCGGGGGACACCCTTGCGTGGCAGGGAACTCCTTGCGCGCATCAGCACTGCGCATGGCCAGCTCCACACGGGTCAAGGAGGCCCGGGGCTTGAACCGCGGACCTCCCATATGGTAGACGGACGCCCTAACCACTGGGCCAAAGTCCGTTTCCCAAAGATAGGGAATTGTTATCCTGGAAACCCAACCTTTTACCAACAGAGACAATTGTTCTGTCCTCAGTAATTCTGCCTGTCTCGTTTTACAGCTTAGCCAGTGGAGAAATGAAGATTCTGTCCAGTGTTTCATTTTGCTTGTTTCATATAAGAAAAGGTTGTACTCATGCAATGAAACTTGGTTTTGCCATTTAAAATCTTAGTTCAAAACCATTAAAGCAGTTGAATTAACACTTTTTTGGCTTAGGTAAACTGTTGGTATCTTTGTGTCTCCACAGTGTTCTTACTGAGTGAGTCCTGTGGCCCATTCTCACCTGCCTCTGAACTCCTGTTGCTGTCACACTCTCTTCTATAAAAGTTTACTTGTTTCAGATGACTTAATGTTGTAATCCCAACTAGACTTTTCCCCAGCCATTGTTAACTTCTTGAGATATCTTGTACGGGTTTGTAACCCCCGCAGTGCCTAGCATATCATTGCCTTCATAGTGGCTCCATCGTGCTTTAAGTAACTGATAGGCATAATTAGAGCTATACTTGGGCAGGTAATGGCAGGAGGTCTCTCTTTTTCATAGTAACAAAATACTAAAGCATCTACTGTCATAAGCAGTTTCTATAGAGCAGGTACTAAATTAGACCCATATCTCTTCTAGGACACCAAAATGTTTGATTCTCCTGAAGAATCCAAGGGAATTCCCCATTTGCACTGAGAAAATTACTAAATGCCAGAAATGTTGGCACTGAGTGCCAAGGGTGGGAACTAAGGGGAGAAATCAGTTTTCCTAGATTACTCTCCTGTTTTAGGAATTTCTAAAGCCTCCCTCTTCATATTTTCCCCTTGTGCTTAGAAACTAATTTAAATGCAGAGTAATAACAGAACTAGTTCCATTTTCATCATGAAAACAGTGTCATTTGAGAGAAGTAAAAATACACAATTTAAGCTTCTTTAGAAACTGTAAGTAAATGATTAAGTCCCTCTGTCAGTGAAGTGCTTCCTTAAAAGCTGTGTGTAAAGGCCTTGACATGGCAAAGATTTTGTTGATCCTTTAGTCATGTGCCTATTAATTCTATAATGTTATTCTTTCATATTTAAAGATTCCCACATTTATAAAAGTAGATAATCCTGCATAACATTGCAATGATGAATACAGGCCATTGTGTATTTATCATAACCTAAAAAATTATATGGGACAGTTATAAACTATAATGTAAATTGTAGTCCACTGTAGTAGCAATGCTTCAATCTGTGTTCATCAATTGTAACTAATGTACCATGCTAATGAAGGATGTTGCTAATGTGGGAAAGTGTGGGAGGAGAAGAGGGTGGAGCATATGGGAATCCCCTATATTTTTTATGTAACATTAATATTACTTAAAGCTTCTTTAAAATTTTTTTAAATTAATTTTTAAAAATATTATAAGTTCAAAGTAGTTCACTTTTTCACTGTATTAGTTCTGTGGGAATTTTTTTTTAAGAATCAACTGTTGTCTTCTTGTTAGATTTTCTCTTTCTGACAAACGAGGAGCTCACTGCACTCCCCATCATCAAAGTGCTTCCCTGTGGTAAATACACGGGTACCAAATTGAAATCAGTCATTCGAATGTTGCAGGGTTTACTAGATCAAGGAATTCCTTCAAAGGAATTAGAGGTAAGTGGCTTGTGTCAGTGGTTCTTTCCCAAACAAAGTTTATGCATTTATTTGTAAGGAAAATGTATCTTTACTGGCCCAAGTTTAGGAGAAATTTTGCAACTTGGGGAAATGTGTGTTACCTTTCCATCTCTACCTGTATATCCCTTATTTCCAAGTATAAAAGCACCATCTTGTCACATCTATCAATAAATTAATTTTTCTAACTAGGATCCTAATAGTATTGACTTTAAGGTGATGTCTTTTTTTTTTTTTTTTTAAGATTTCTTTTTCTTTCTGTCCCCTCCCCCCCACTTGTCTGTTCTCTGTGTCTATTTGCTGCATGTTCTTCTTTGTCCACTTCTATTGTTGTCAGTGGCACAGGAATCTGTTTCTTTTTGTTGCCTCATCTTATGTCAGCTCTCAGTGTGTGCGGCACCCTTCCTGGGCAGGCTGCACTTTCTTTCGCACTGGGCGGCTCTCCTTACGGGGCACACTCCTTGCGCGTGGGGCCCCCCCACGCGGGGGACACCCTTGCGTGGCAGGGCACTCCTTGAGTGCATCAGCACTGCACATGGGCCAGCTCCACACGGGTACGGGTCAAGGAGGTCCACGCACCTCCCATGTGGTAGACAGACGCCCTAACCACTGGGCCAAGTCCGCTTCCCAAGGTGATGTCTTTAAACACTTGGAACTTGCTAAATTTCTGTGATTAACCTCCTGCCCCTCGTGTATGGATAAAGAGTTAAAATATGTGTGTATATCAATTCCAATTTACAAATGCACTAAACTTCATAATAACTACACTGTAGATGTTATTCATTAATGACAGCAGTTTCTAATTTAATACCACTCCAAGAATGCCCCATCCCCCTACCCCCTGACCCACAGTTCAAAGCAGCAATGGTAGAGGGCCTGTGCTCCTGTGGTTTTCCTTGCACTATCCATATTTGCCACTAGATAGAAGAACAATACAACACCACTGTGGTTTGAGGATTTGCCTTGCCCCTCTCCTTCAAACCACCTATCTGCCTGCCTGCTTATATCCTGAGATTTTTTGAGCCACTGAAAGAAGCTGACTTTTACTGAGAGCCTCTGCTGTAAGCTAGCTGCTTCATTGTTATGCTCCACAAGTTATTAATCCCAATATATAGATTAAGGTATATTCTTCCTCTGCCCAGTTCTCTATTTGTATAGATTATTTCTTTTTTAAGGTCTTAGGTTTAAATATCACTACCACAGACTTTCCATCACAACCCTTTAAAAAGTAGATATGTTTTGTTTTTCTCTTTCAAAGCACCTTGTTAATTTCTTCATGTCATAGATCATAAAATTTGTTTTCTCATATCAACTCTTACAATGTTGTAAACTCCAGGAAAGCCAGGATTATACCTTATTCCCAGCACTTGCTCCATTGCTTTGCAGTGTATATTTGTTGAGTGAACAAATGAATGAAATGAGAGAATGAATCGACTTTAGAACATAAGTTGTTTTTTTTTTCACCTCAACACTCTACTACATGGAAAATTCAATGATCCCGTAGACAATATTGTCAAGAAATTATGCTCTGTTCATTACTTTGAGCCAGTTTTTTGTGTAGTTGTATTTTTTCCTAAAAAATAATCATAGTAATTTTAAAACTGTAATTAAAAATTAAGTACAAAGTGCTATCGCACAAAATTAATTGACTGCAACACATTAAAGATACTTGCAACAAAGTTTTAACAACTGGTTTATCAAATTAGTATTCAGATTTTCGGTTTATTTATCTTGACAGGACATAACTATTTCTTAATACTAACATTTACCCTGATCAACAGCCAGTTTGCTCCCTGCACATTCCAAGTATTTATAATTATTACTGAAGTGTTGCTTATCTCAACAAATTCATTTCCATTTTCGCTTACAGAACCTTCAAGAATTAAAACCTTTGGATCAGTGTCTAATTGGACAAACAAAGGAAAACAGAAGGAAGAACAGATATAAAAATATACTTCCCTGTAAGTTCCTTTTTGGCTTCAAATTGTATGTGTGTTCAGTATAATTTGAAATAATTCAAAATCCTTATGCTAGCTTACCCTCCCTCTCCCACACCCGCACATAAACACATGCCTACATACACACACGTTTAGAAGTTTATGTAAGTAACAAATAAATTTAGGTACACAATGTGAATTCCCTTTTAAATTATCTATGTATTATGAAAGTCAATTAGAAGAATCTTAAATATTTTTATGGTCATAGTATTAGAAGTCAATCAGTTATCCTAAATCAGTAATTGTAAAGTCTTTTTAAAAATATGAATTGCCATCTAAATGAGCAATTTCATGGCTTCATGTTTCATACCAACATTAATATATTCATAAGTTTAGAGAAATTTCTATGGGACAAATATCTATGTACATGCCTGGCTATAATGGTCCTACCAGGTTGCATTATATTTTGATTTCAGATACCAGAAGAAAATAAAAACAGTTATTTTTGCACTTATTTTACCCATTTCACCAATCACCAATTTAATTTTAAATTATATATGAATATATATACATATAGCCAAAATATTTCTAACCTCTAGCACCTTCTTAAAGTAATAATCAGCTACATTTATATATATTAGCACATTAGGTTACAACATATGACACACTGGCCCTGTCTTTACCAAGAAGTTATAAATCCAAAAATAAATAACAGAACCAATAATGACAAATCATGCACTAGATAGTAATGGAATTGAATTTTTCCAATCAAGATGGAAATTAATTTTGGAAAGCCTCTTGTAAGAAATCAATCTTAGGATTTTAAAAATGGACTACATCATGGCTTGGCATACAGAACATGGGAATTATTTCAGGCAAAAAAAAAAAAAAAATGACCAGACTAGTATCTCAGAGTCAGAATGGAACAAGTTATAAATACAAAATTCAGTGGATTTGTTTCTGTGAAATAAATGACCACTATGGACTAAGAGCTAAAAGAATTCAGGAATAATAGAAGGGCAATTGATGGAGGATTTTCAGACCTATTGTTAAAGTTTTAATTTGGTAGTCACAGCAATTACCAGTTTTTAAATTTATAAATTTACCAGTTAAATGTATAATTTTATAAATATTTGAAGTAAAAATGACTTCTAATGTTTGTCACACACACAAATTTATTCTGTTAGTTAAACCATTGATTATATAACCTCAGTAAAAGGTGGTTTATTTTTCACTGAGGCAGCCTGGTTTGAAAAGTTATATTTTCACTATATGAAATTATAATTAGATGAAGACAAGGTCCCATATCTCTGGATAATAAAATGTGCTACCTTTTTATTTATTGTGTTAATCTATTATTTTGGCTGCCTATTAAAAATAAGTTTTATTAAGTTGGCAAGAGTTAATTATGCCAGTGATTTTTACAACAGGTACTTTATTAGTGTCACTGTAATACTAATTTTTGTTCTATAAAGAGAATTTTGGGCATTGTCATTCAGTACTATTACTATTGTCTACATCATTAAAATAAGATGGAAAAGAAATTTCAAGGTTGCTTTTATTTCTCTAGTTACTTATTAAAAAGTACTAAATGCATTCAGTAATTTATTGGTTTTAATTTTTCAACCAAATCAGTACATAAATATTAAATGTCAAATTTTTTAAGTCAGAAACTCACTGAGCTAACATCTTAAATGTACTCATAGCAGGCGAAAAGAATAAATATAAAATAATTTGGCTGTGCTAAAAATTTGAAAATATACCTCTGTTAAAATGTGTTTATAATTTTATCTGTAGTTGTAAAGAATTTCTCATTTTGACTTGAGCCATTTTTCACACTCTTGTTAAAAATGCATAATATGGGAGCTGATGCAATTCCCATGTGTCATTCATTTGGGAGGTCCCAGGTTTGGTTCCCGGTGCCTCCTAAAAAAAAAAGAAAAAAAAGCAGACAAGCAAAACAAATGAAAAACCAACTCAGGGAAGCCAAGGTGCTCAGTGGTTGGGCACCAGTTTCCCACATACATGTAGGAGGTCCTGGGCTCAGTCACCGACCCCTGGTACCTGAAAAAAAAGCATGATATAGATGGCTCTGTTTTGTGGGAAATCCACAGATGATGCTACAAGAGTGCCTCTTGGAGATGAAGGTGGATATATCAACGCCAGTTTCATTAAGATACCAGTGGGGGAAGAAGAGTTTGTTTACATAGCCTGCCAAGGACCTCTCCCTACAACTGTTGGAGATTTCTGGCAGATGATTTGGGAACAAAAATCTACCGTGATAGCCATGATGACCCAGGAAGTAGAAGGAGAAAGAATCAAATGCCAGCGCTACTGGCCTAACATCCTAGGCAAAACAACAATGGTCAATGACAGGCTTCGCCTGGCTCTTGTGCAGATGCAGCAGCTGAAAGGTTTTGTCGTGAGGGCAATGACCCTAGAAGATATTCAGGTAAGTCAATTATGTCTTTCTGTTTATTAAGGTTTATCTCCTAGTTGGAAATCAGGCCTGGATTCTTTCCATGATTTCCATGATCTTTCCATGATTTTATTTAGTTTATTGCTAAATAAAAAACAGTAACTTCCTCATTCCCATTTCAATGGAACTAATGTCACTTCTTTTTTAATCTAGTATAAGTTTAAAATGTGACCTTCATGAATTCTGCCAAACAGTTCCCTCCAGTACATACTGTGTTAAAATAAAAATGAGAATTCAGTACTTTTGTGATCATCCATCATCCTTTGCTTTGTTAAGGTCAAATCTCTTAAGTAGATTAAATAAAGCTGTTTTTAGAACTCTCTAAGTAGAAAGTATTACCTCATAAGGGCAGCCTAAATAACATTTGGGAATGTGTGGACAATTATAGCATAAACAGCTGTCATTCAGACAAATCCTACTGAAGTCACCTACCCACTGAGTAAATTTAGCTTTAATTAGATGAGGGGACATGAAAAATAAAGTGCTATTGTTCCCTCACCTCCACAAGCCTTCACCCTTACTACACTTGCCCCTAGTAGTCCTAGCTAGTTGTGAGTAATGTGTTCCCTATTGGAGTTTTAGCTTTTTAAAAGAAACTGTGATTTTATTCTCATAAAAACAAGGCATGTTGACTCTGTTCTGTTGGTATCATGTAAACATAGTCTGAGACTTTTCCTTCATGATTTCTGATTTGCGATTTTATAAAGAATTAAAGATTATACCTCCTTATTTATTTATATGATCTTGCCTGTTGCTTAGGCTCACACAATTAGATAGTCCTCAAATTATTTGTTCAATTAATCACCACGTTTATAAACCTGAGGCCCTGTTATAGGCTCTAGAGATTTAGCAGTTAACATAGACAAAAGAAATCCCTGACCATGCTCTTTTATAGTTTGTAACAAATGTTTCACAACAATGTAAGGAGATGCTTGGGAGCCCTGTGTGATGATATGCATGTTTGCTTTGTAAATTCACAAATCTTACTATTTACATAAACTTACTGTTTATGTATGTTCAGGTATGAATGACATACTAAAAAAATTTTTAATGGAAAAAAAAAAAATACCTGACCTCATGGAACTTATTTTCTAATGAGATACTGGAGCAGATGTTGGTTAAGTGGTTGAGCACCTGCTTCCCATGTACAAGGTCCTGGGTTCAATCCCTGGTACCTCCTAAAAAAATAAAATTAAAGTAAAAAATGAAATACTAGTGTTAATAAGTGCTGTAGAAGATATAAAGCAGGGAAGAGCACTTGGTTGGGGAGAATGAGAGACATGTAATTTTAAACCAGGAGTCAGAAATTTGTAAAGCCTGGAGGAGTTGAAGGTGACCCACACAGGATATCTGGGGGTGGAGGGGAGGGGAACAGGTAGCATATGTGTCAGAAAGAAGAGCAAATCAAGTGCAAAGACGCTGCGATTGAAGTACCCAGTGTGTTTAAAAGACCGAAAAATGGTTTGTGTGGCCGGAGCGGGGTGGCAGTGGAGAGCGGGAGGAAGTTTGGCTTGAGCAGCGACGAGCCAGGCTATAGAGGGCTTATAGACCATTGCACTGACTCTGGCTTTTATTTGGGATGGAATAAGTTTTGTATCAGGGTCACCAAAAAAGGCTGTTATCTGTATCAAATGTGATTTGTTTTTAGGGTTCCCAAAAGCTGTTTTACCGATATATAAAAAGTGGCTCTAACAACATTCTTGATACAAAGGTTAATAAACTTGCAGGTATTGCTCAATGTACTTATGTTTCTTCCGTTTTTCCTTCAGTCTGACCCATCAACTAGTCAAACTTTGAAAAGACAAAAGAAAATTAAGAACTAATTATGTGTGAGCAGCGTAGTATGCCTTATTTCTGTTGTACAATTTCAGACAGGAGAAGTGCGGCCAATTTCTCACCTGAATTTCACTGCCTGGCCAGACCATGATACTCCTTCTCAGCCAGACAACCTGCTCACTTTTATCTCTTACATGAGACACGTTCACAAAGCAGGCCCCATCATCACTCACTGCAGCGCTGGCATCGGACGCTCAGGGACCCTGATATGCATTGACGTGGTTCTGGGATTAATCAGCCAAGATCTTGACGTGAGTATGAGATATAAGCTGTACAAGCATTGACCTGAAATGGTAGAATCTAACTTTTTACTAACAAGAATTTCACATATCTTGGAATATTTTATTTATCAGCTCATATGAATGCTTCTGTTTCTTTCTAAATAATTGTATTTTAATAAACATTGTTACTCAGAACTGCATAGACCATATAATCAAGAAGAAATAGTACTTCAAATTTATATTTGTTTTACTTATTTTTAAGACCATGTGCTCAAAAACCCCGTATGAAGTATTACATTTTAATCTTTATAGCCTTCAGGCTTATATGAGATTAAAAAGTCAGTATTATTATCGCTTTTTTTTTTTTTACAATCAGTGGTATTTGGTTTATCTACATAGTTGTGCATTCATCATTTCAATCATTATTAGAGCATTTTCATTATGTCAATAATAAAAAACAAACAAGAAAATTCTTTACCTCTCAATCTGTTTCCCCTGCTGTTATTTCTGGCTATTCTTGTACAATTATTTATTCATTTATTTGTTTATTTATTAAGCATTATTAATTGAGATATATTCATATACCATACAATCTATCCAAACTGTAGTCAATGACTTTAATATAATCACAACATTGTACAGTTATCACTACAAAAAATTTTGAAACAATTCAAAAAAAAAAACATACTCCTTAGCAGTCCTTCCACAGCCCTGCATAACCACTAATTTCATCTTTATAAATCACTATCACACTTTTAATGATAGAAATCTGGAAACACAAAAGAAAGTATATTTTTGAAATGAAAAAAAAAATGTGTATTTTTGTTTATTATCAATAGGTGAGAAAATATGTATTTTGTTGTACAAATTATTTAGTAGTTCATCTCTAAGCAATTAATCCCAATAGAAAATATTTTACTAAACACAGCTGAGAGTATATTACTTTTGAACCTAAATTAGTCTAAATCTTGCTTATAATGCCAAGTCCACTTCCCTGTAATGATTTAAGTATAACAAAACCAAATAGTCTATTTCTTCCTTATTTCAAACAGTTAAATAGGTAAAATCAAAAGACAGGAATTTTATTTTGTGTAGGGAAAATAACTTTTTTTTCTTAAATTGTGATTTTAGAAATTATAGTCAAATTTCAGAAGGAAAATCATTTCTGTTGAGGATTTGCAAATAGAATAACCATCCCTAATTCTTAGAAAAATTATAAAAAAGAGTAGCAAATGACAAAAGTCAATTCACCAACTCATTTCACCCAAGACAGTTTCCCAAGACTACCAAAAGGATAAGGAGAGTGGAGTATAGAACTGCACATAAGCCACCCCTCAGTGACTGGGGACTCGAATTTGGTTATACTTTTTCAAATATAACCAGATACATTCTGTTTACTTTGGCAGTTTGACATCTCTGACTTAGTGCGCTGCATGAGACTACAAAGACATGGAATGGTTCAGACCGAGGTGAGTCTTGATGTCTTCTAATGAGGATTTTTATAAAGATTTTAATATTTTAAAAGTTTTGTTAAATCACTTTTCTCATTTTGAATTGTACCTATATCATAGCATAAAACCAAAAATTTATAGCAGTTTAGGGATATATTTTTTTTAAGCATGAGGGCTAATTCAGAGAAAAATAAAAATATTTCTAAGCTGTCATTTCTAATGTTGCCTGTAAATTTGAAAAATGGAGAAGTATAATACCTGCTCTGAATAGATGACAGCGATTGGGAGTGGAACACGGTAACATGCAATTAGTGGCATTCCTTCTCCATTTCCAACCTAAGAAAGTGATGGAAGTTAACAGAAATTCCTCAAGAGGGAATGGATCCAGTAACACAAGTTCAGAGGGGAGGTAGCCAGGCCAGGGCTCAGGCTTTCCCCCAGTGAAATGGGAGCCAGCACAAGGTTACAGGCATGGAGTGGCAAGCTTTAACTCACATTTTAAAGCATCACTCTAGCTGCCGTGTTAAAATTTAAGGCCTGGTTTGGGTGGGGGAGTCAGGGTCAGAAGCAAGGAGACCAGTTAGGTGGCCAGCATCGGTGGCCCAACCCAGAGTGTAGCTATGGAAATAGTGAGAAGAGGACATGGTGTGAACTGGACTTGCTGATGAATTTTTCTTGGTGTAAGAGAAAGAGTCAAGTAGGAACATGAGGAAAACTTAAAATACAGATGAGCAAAAAAGAAATAGACAGGTCACTTGTATTCTTGTCCCAGAGAGTTGTTAACATTCTTAGAGCTGTTCTTACATTTTTTATTCTAAGTGCACATGCACAGGCTCAACATACATACATGAAACTATTTTAAAATAAGACTCAGTGTAGTTATTTTATTACTTTCCATTTACTATATTGTTAATTAAATAACAGGAAAACTCAGGTACCTGCACCACAAACATAAAAGAGAATAATTTCAACCAAAAAGTTAATTTCAAAAAAATGACAAAAGTAATTTGCATGTTCTCTTGTTCCAAAAGATGTAAAGAAAATTATTTTTAATTTTGATGGTACTATACCTAATTCTGTATCCTGCTGCTTACATTCAACATTATAACGTAAATTTTTTCCATATTTACAAAACTCCTCACTCATCACGTCCAGTAGTGGCTTAGTAAGTAATATATGATATTCACATCATATGTCTGAAGTTTCTCTTTCTGGGACCATAGGATCAGTATATTTTCTGCTATCAAGTCATCCTTTATGTCCTGACACGTCTTCAAGCGGAAGAGCAGAAAGAGCAGCACCAGCCCCTGGAGTGACAGGAACAGAACAGCCTTCTGAGCCTGCTCCTTTCTCTCCTTCACCGCCGACAGACTTTTCTGGACTCTAAAATAAAGATCCCAGGGCGAGTCCATACAATATCGTCCTACTTATCCTCTTCTTCCTTAGAGGGGCATTCTTCATAGCAATAAAATATATTGAATTGCTGTATTTTTACAGCAACTTAACCTATAATAGTTATTAGAAACTTAACACTAATCAAATAATGCAGTTTACTATACTGCCTTTTTGTTTAGAAATCTTAGGAATGATTAAAGCAGCCTTTGATCATAGAGGACATTGTTACAAGGACACTCGAGTCTATTTTTAATGCACCAATCTTGTTTATAGCAAAATTCTTTTCCAGTATTTTAATAAAGTAGAGTTACTTTATAGGGGATACTTGAAACCAATATTTAAGCTTTAAATGACAATAATCTTGGTATAGAAAATAGCAAATGTTTACTGTATCAATTTCTAATGTTTACTATATAGAATTTCCTGTAATATATTTATATACTTTTTCATGAAAACGGAGCTATCAGATATCTGTTTGTAACTGATGCATCATCTCACTTTGTAAATAAAAATACACCTTACAAGAACAAACCTCAAATGTGTGCATACAAATTTGACGTTTCAGTAAGTTGGATTTTTTAGCAACACAGCCTCCTAGAACCTGCTTCAGCCCAATAGTTCTGATTCTCAGTACCGAACTTGTTTCACCAAGTCCTAATGCTCAAGGATCCTTCCACTCAGCTGTGAACGATTCCACACCAAGACCCAGGAAAATACTTGACTTGTCCTCTTAGAATTGTACCAGTTCTGAGCTAGTTGACTTGAAAGTCTACTCTTTATGCAAGTACAGCACTTTTGGGGGACCTACCCCTGAGTATCTGAGGTATTTGTGGGCAGAACACAATATCTGTAAGTGTGTAAATCTCCCCTGTGATATATCTGACTTCCCACCGGGAAACAGGTTTGAAGCCTACCTCCAAAGTGACTCAGAATATCACCACCACCGCCACTTCAATCAGAACAATTTTTATACATTTGGTTGTAATTTAAGAGTTCAATTGGGAAAAAAGTGTTCTACTGCTTTAAGATATTTGGAAACCCCTGCTCTAAATGAGCAGGATTATGAGGCTTTGTTTTCCTGTCACAGGCATATGAAACCAAGCAAACAGGGTTCTAGGAACCAGCACAGCTGGAGATGATTTTAACTACCCTCTGAGGTCAAAATAAATCAGAGAGGGGAAAGCTGGAAAGGATATTTTTTCTGGAAAGAATGTAGCGTGGAAATGGAAATTGTGGGGAGAAAGTGCAGGTTTAGGTTTGCAAGCCCTGCGTGGAAACTTTACTAGCATAAACATGTTCTTGACCTCATCTGGGACCTGACTCCATCACCATGGAATGGTGTAGGCCATTTGCAGGCAAATGCAAGGTACGGTGGCACATGGAGGCACCCACATGCTTAATGAATGAATAAATACAATTCATGTCTTAAAACACATGTATTAGTTAGCCAAATACTATAAAATATAAACCCAGAACTTGTAATGGCTCAAATCATAATAGGAGTTCATTTCTAGTTTAACAGTTCTGAATAGGTGAACAACTCAGCTGGCCCAGCTCTCCTTTCAGTTTATAGGAACCCATGCTGATGGAGGTTTTGTTATCAACCAATAGCTTCCAAGACCACCCTGGACATCATCTCCATTCCCTCAGCCGGAATAGTAAATAAAGAACATGGCTCAACCAGTTGGGTCTGCCTACCACATAAGAAGTCCTGGCACTTCCTAAAAGAAGACGAGCAGACACAACGAGCAGATGCCACAAGCCAACAGACACCGCAGCCTGCAGGGAGCAGTTGTGGCTCAGGCCATTGGGCACTTGCCTCTCGTGGGAGATCCCGGTTTTAGTTGGTGCTTCCTGGAGAAGGATAGCAAACAAAGGGCAGACAGACAAGAGAACTATCCCAGGGGTGGTGCGGGGAGGGTAAGTAAAAATTAAATACATCTTTAAAAAAACAAAAAACATGGAGGACCACCTCTGGGGGATTTTAGGGGCCAGGCTAGAAGTGAAGCACATCACTGCTACCCACATGTCATGAGCAAAAACTGGTCAATTGGCAGGATTCCCAGAGTACAAGCAGGAAAATGCAGGTTGGCTGAGCAGATGTTTCCCAGTGACAACTCCAGGGCCTTGGAAGGAGAAGCACAAATTGTGACTGAAAATTATTTTAATACTGAACTAAAGTTAGATCTTTCATTTTTTTGAAAAAAACATCTTAGTGGAGTCCTGAGCACTGCAGGATTAGAAACAAAATTTTATACTAAAATAAAAAATTTGGTAGTGGCATTAGTAGAGATGTTTCTGAATTATCAATGATAAAGAGAAATGGTTGTTGAGAAAAGATAATTTTTACATCTTGGGTTTCTGTATAACCTGCCAGACCTCTTGGTTTTTAAAATGACTGGTTATCTACATGTAATGTGATAGTCCAAGAAACTAAAAAAGAACAGCTCAGCTGCAGCCGTCTTCTAGTGATAGATACCTTAGATAGTGAGAGAATGTGTTCCCATTTTAAATAATTCATAATGTCCAAGGTAATTTGTTATGGTCGAGATATGTGTAACAGAAGTTGTGGTTTGGTTGGCATGATATTTTAAAACCAATTTAAATTTTAATGTATCAGAGACTGCATTTGACTGCAAGTGACAAAAAACTGAACAAAGGCTTAAACAAATTAGGGGTTTTTTTTCTTATGGCAAGAAAACAAGTTCAAAAGTAGGCAGTTGCTAGGGTTGATTAGCTCAAAAATTAGCCTGGTCTCTCCTTCATGGCCTGCAAATGGCTGTTGCCGCTTTAGCCATTTCATTGACATTCCAAGGAGAAAGTGTCAGTTCATAGTACAAGAAAGGAAAATTTCTGGGAAATCATGAGCAGACTTCTATCTTGGCAAGAATTGTGTCACATAATCACTTCCAGCTTCAAGAAAGTTCATTTTTAGCTAACCACACCATTGTCCTGAACAAAATCTTAACTGCTAGTAAGGAGAAAGGTAACAATGAATATTGGGTAGCAGCAAGCAGCAGGGGTGCCTTTCCAGTTCCCTTGCAGCTCTCACTGCTCAATTTAAAGATGTTCCTGAACCCAGAAGTTATCTGAGATTTTAAGTGTTAATAGAGTCACAGATGGAAAAAGTCTTTTCAAGTAGTCCTCAACATTACAGTTTTAGGAACATAATATACCCAAAATTAGTTATGTTCCAGAGGTACATGCAAAGCAAATTCTTTACCTCCTGGTAATTAAAGTTGTCAATTTATTAACTTACAAGGGAATTATTTCTAGCAGAATGAATGAGCCTGGACATTTGGACAGGGTTTCTCCCCCTGTTGGGGAAGGGATGTGAAAAGGCTGATCAGAGTTTGCTTAGAGCTAAGGAAAAGGAACCAATGATAAAGTGGGCTAGGCAGTATCACCCTTTCTCCACTAGGGCAGTTTGTGACTGCATCTGAGAAAGGAAGGGGAAATAACTTATTAATCACTTCCCGTGCATTGTATCGAGGGTCTTCACATTACCTACTTTTCAGTTGTATTTAGAGTTGAACGTGTTATCCTTTTAAAGAGAGTAAACTGAAGCCCGAGGGGTTGTCACTTGTTCAAGTTTTCCGAAATAACGTGTCAGAATTCAGGTTCAATCCCAGGTTTAGCTGACTTCAACTCACAACTTGAGGATTCCTAACTATTCAAAAGGATACAACAGGCCCTGGCAAACTTATATTCTTTCCACAACACTGTGCTGCCCCAGCTGGCTCTTTTCTAGACAAAGTGCTGGAATCACTCTGCTTATTATTATTTCTCTGGCCCCACTTCTGAGCTTCACATAGGCCCAGGCTTTTATTAATTCATTATTCTTTAGATCAGTTAGAATACAATTTATTCAATTAGAGATTTTTTTTTTTACATTATATCCTTTATCCTAAAGATAACCTGTGATCTCCTGGGCATCTTGACTATCTATCTGCAGTTCTCCTCAGTGGCATATGTACAAACCAGCTCTGGAGGTGGCACTTTTCTGACGTGACTACTTCCAAAACTTTAGCTTGATTTTTTTTTTTTTTCTCTTAAAGGAAGGCCTTTTGTAGACTTTTTTTAGGCCTCTCTGTCATCCTGAGGAGGCCTTGACTGTGGTAAATGTCTACCACCACAGTCGATGCTTTCAAAACAGAGCTGATTTTTACTTTTTGTTAGGTAATCTATGTAGAAATTTAGAAATTCACTTTTTGTGGATTCTTTAAAATTCATGGTGATGCCCATTTAGACCTAGGAATCTCTAACTCAGAACTACTGACCATGTACATTGCTGTGATTTTTTTTTCCTCCTGTCTGCCTCGTTACTGCTGTACATCCCATGTGCCTGTACACAGCACAGATTAACTTCTCAGTAAAGAAACATTTATCAAATAAATGAAAATTCCAGATAGTAAAGCAACAGTAGAGAATTAACCACAAATCTGCTTAGTTCATTTCTAAATAAAATGTAATGTAACTCTTAAGACTCAATAGGGGTCTATCTATGTAAAACAACTGCTTAGAGCCGAGAATGAGAAGAGTTGAGCGTCTTCCCACAAACCCTTCTTCCTGTCCTCACCTCGCTTTCAGCAACCTGGCTGCCCTCTGTGCTGCTCGCCGCCCAGAACAACTTCCACCATGGCCACCTCAGCAAGTTCCTACGTAAACAAAGGCATCAATCTAGTTTTTACATGACTCTGCCTCAGGGCAAGAAAGTCCAAGCCATGTGTATCTGGATCCATGGCACTGGAGAAAGACTGTGCTACAAGACCCATACCCTGGACAGTGAGCCCAAATGTAGAGAAGATCTGCCCAAGTGGAATTTTGATGCTCCAGTACTTTTCAGTCTAAAGGGTCCAAAAATGACATGTATCTTAACCCTGTTGCCATGTTTCAAGACCCTTTCCACAAGGACCGCAACAAATTGGTGTTCTGTGAATCTTCAAGTACAACCAAAAGCCTGCAGAGACCAATTTAAGGTATCTGTCAACAGGTAATGGGCATGGTGAGCAACCAGCACCCCTGGTTTGGAATGGAGCAGAAATATACCCTGATGGGAACAATGGCTTCCCTGGGCTCTAAGGCCTGTATTACTGTGGTGTGAGAGCAGAGAGTCTATGTCAGACACATGATGGAGGCCCACTTCCGACCTGCTTATATGCCAGCATCAAGATTGAGGAACAAATGCTGAGGCCGTGCCTGCCCAGTGGGAATTCCAGATAGGACTCTGTAAAGGAACTGACATGGGAAATCATCTTTGGGTGGCCTATTTCATCTTGCATTGTATATGTGAGGACTATGGCATGACAATGACTTTTGATCCTAAGCCTGTTCCTAGGAACTGGAATGGTACAGGCTGCCATGCCAACTTCAGCACCAAGGCCATGCAAGAAGAGAACGGTACATTGAGGAGTCCATCAAGAAACCAAGGGCGGCAGACTTGGCCCAGTGGTTAGGGCATCCGTCTACCACATGGGAAGTCCGCGGTTCAAACCCCGGGCCTCCTTGACCCGTGTGGAGCTGGCCCATGCGCAGTGCTGATGAGCACAAGGAGTGCCCTGCCACGCAGGGGTTTCCCCCGCGAAGGGAAGCCCCACGCACAAGGAATGTACCCCGTAAGGAGAGCTGGCCAGTGCGAAAGAAAGTGCAGCCTGCCCAGGAATGGTGCCGCACACATGGAGAAGCTGACACAACAAGATGATGCAACAAAAAAGAAACAGATTCCTGTGCCACTGACAACAACAGAAGCAGACAAAGAAGACGCACCAAATAGAAACAGAACAGACAACCAGGGTGGGAGGGGAAGGGGAGAGAAATAAATAAATTTTTTAAATCTTAAAAAAAAAAAAGAAACCAAGCAAGTGATTATATATCAAATGCCATTGATTGCGCACTTTGGATGTATTGTGTGTTTTATTATTATGGATCAATAAAATTGATTTCTTTTTTAAAAAATAAAAACAAGTTTAGATTTTAATCATATTTGTAGGGTTTCTAAATCTTTCAATTTTTCAGAATTGGTTGTTGGCTTCAACTATCTTCCCATCTTGGTCCTTGAGGAAATGGGAAGGCTTGGAGTCACACAATTGTAATTGTGTATTATATGGTATCTTTTCCCCATGATTGCAAGATATTCCTTTCCTTTAAGATTTCTGAAGACTTATTTTTTTCTTTTATAATAATTTTTTTAAAATTCTACTTTAATCCCTACATTCTTCCCTACTGTTCTCTGGTTATTTTTGTGTTGGCTGTAGCAAATAGGCTGTGGTTTTCTCTTGCCATGACAACTTCTAATTGCCATGTACAGTATGTTCACAGTTGGATAATTCCTCATTGTAAACAAACTGTGCAACTGCCCAAAGCAGCTTTTATAAATCGACCTCAGATTTAAAAAAGAAACAAACATCCTTTCTTAATGTTGTAAAAATAACATAATAATCATTGTCATTATATTAACCCAGAAATTCTTAGAAATATTTTAAAAGAAAAATGTAAAGCACTAAATCTCAGACAATACACTTTCTTACACATTTCGAAACTTACAAATAAAAAGACATTGAAGTGGAAATAAATAGTCCCTCCCACCCAAAAAGAACAAAAATAACACTTTATACAAGACGTTCTGTGATAAGGGTGACATTTCAAATCAGAGAAAAGATGAGTGATTCAGTACATGATGTTGGGATAACTAGCCATTAAAATATTAAGCTCTTAACCATACATAAAAATAAATTAAAAGTGGTTTAAACATGTATATATTTTATCAATAAAAATACTACAAAATATATATGGGAAACTATTTTTAATAATGTTAGAATAGAGAAAAATGAGTTTTGCCTACTCCTGGGCACTATTGCTTTATAGGAAGATAAGAAATACAAATAACAATTAATAAATATGTGGTATAAACCTCCAAAAAGAACTCCCTGAAAAGGGGCCAAATACATTCTCAAAAAGGAATGCTATCACAATTTACAATCCACACAAAGACATAAATACTCTAATATCTGACACTTACCAAGGTCCAAACATTTTTTAAAAGACATAAAGCAGAATATGTAAAAAATAAAAAACCATATAGCAAAAGACATAGAAAAACAAAAGATGAAAGATTAGGGGAAAATTTGACGATACGGTTAACCTTACAAGACAAAAGGGTCATACTCCATAATGTCTTCAAATCTTTAATTCAAAAAGGAAAAAACGCAATATAGAAAAGTGGGCAAAGGACATAATAAACATGCAAGTGATTATGAAAAACCTCACTTGTAAATTTTAAAATGTGACTTCAAATGAGATGTTTTCACAAATCAGAATTGCAAACAGTGAAAGAAATGCATACTTTTTCAAATTGGTGTGAGGGGGAGACTAGGCCCTCTCATGTAACATAGCTGGATAATGTGTAGTTGACCCAGCAATGCAACTCTTAGGAGGTTATCTTAGAGATATGAGTACAAGTATAAGGGTGCCTGTAGCAGCACTGTAATACCATTAAAGTGAAATCTACCTAAGTGTCTACAAACAAGGATCAGTTAAATGACAATCCTGCCATGCAATGGACCACTTCTACGTAGCCACTGTTTTAAAGAACGAGGTAGGTTAATGCACACTGACATGGAATGATGTTCCACAATATGTCATTAAATGACTGACAAAACGGTATATATTGAATGATCGCCATCTTTGTAATATGGTACTTGGATATACATATATCAGAAACATAATGTGTGTGTGTGTATCTCTAGGAAGTAAAAATATGGGGCTTTCACTTTTTAACCTCAATTTTTTCTTTAAATTCTCTCTAAACTTGAATTACATCTATAATTTTTAAAAAGATAAAGCCTTTAAATAACAATCATTTGAGAAAGGACCCCACGTATGATAGAAGCTGTACGTTCCCTCCACTGTGCTCCAAAGTGCCTGCTGAATGTCAAGAAGCCACAGCAGTCCAGAGTCTGTCCTTGCCCTGCGGTATGAGATAACATCTCTGCACAGATTCCCAAACTCTCGTTAGATTAAAATCTACAAAGTGGGGACAACTTCACATGAGGAAGGGTATTACCTACTGCGGTACACTCTTTATGGCATGTGAAGACAAGAACACACAGCAGCTAGTGAGTATGTTATGTAAACCCTCAATAAATATTCACTAGAAAGGAGTGGAATACATACTTAAAAAGGGACCCTATCACAATTCACAATCCACACAAAAAAAATAAATATTCTACCATTGGACCCTTAAATATTCACACAGGCCCAACCAGCAGGATTCATGCATCAGCTCCACACTGTCTTTACTGGCCTCTGAAGAAAACGGGGCCCAGTCAGGCCAGTGAGTCCCTTCTAGTCGCATGAAGTGATGTGGTCCATCGGCTTGACAGCCGGTGGATATCACCCGGATAGCCCAGGAGTCATGGTGGCTTCTTCATTCACCTCCAAGAAAGTACTGGTCTCGTGGGGAGATGGGATTTGCCTCTTCTGACAGGCTTTTACACAGCCAGGGTTTTCTTGTCTGTGTTTGTTCTTCAATCCCCTTTTGTATGTCTGATATGCTAGGTGTTAAAACATAAAATTATTAAAAATCTCTTTAGTGAAGACTATAATTTGTGATGTGTAGATCTCAAGAGTTTGAGGGACTGTTTGCTTTGGATTATATATATATAAACATGGAGGGCAAAAAGAAAGGGAAAAAAATTTAAAAAGAGAAAACTATGAAACAATTATTCAGTTTTTCAGAATGGCCCTTTCAGTCTGGTATAGCCCATTGGTGACTGAGACTCATTCTAAGGGCACTGATAGCTCATTCAGTCTGTCAGTCAATGAATCTCTGCAGAGGGCCTAATATGTGTCAGCCACTGTCCTGGGTGCTGGGGTATAGCTGGGACTAAGACAGACGTGTTCCTTCCCTCGCTATCCCACAATGAGAAGAAATTGAATCTTGGATCTAAGACCAGGAATTTTATTATTATAGAATGTCTCTTTTATGGAAAAATTAATCCTCAAGCCAGCTATACTACAGCATTCCATATTATGATTGCTATTTCAGTAATTATTCAGTATTACTCAGTCTTTTCCCTGACAACAGTAACAATTTACAATCACCCAAGATTTACTATACATATACATACATTATGTATTTGTGTATATGTGTATATATATACATATATATGTACCGGATTAGCATATATAAATTATATTTCATGTTTGAAAAATATTTCACAGCCATTTGACAATTTTTTTCATAGAAACTGAAATAATTTAGCATTTGGGAAAACTCATGGCTACTGAAGAGGCAACAAATAACAAAGGATATGTTTGGTAAACAGTTTTGAGATTGATGATTGCTCATGGAGGCTTTGCCTTATCAAGTCTTGGACTCTAAATTCTGATAGTGCATTGGTTTTTTTGACGTTCCCATGCTGTGTGTAGCAGTTTGATATGGTTATGAATTCCAAAAATAGATATTGGATTATGTTTGTAATCTGATCTGTAACCTGGGCATGACTGAGTTATGATTAGGGTGTTGAGTCTCCACCCCTTGGTGGGTGGGGACTCACAGATAAAAGGCATGGCCAAGAACAGAGTTGGGGGCTTTTAATATTGGAGTTTTGATTTTGGAGTTTAATGCTGAAGACTTAAACTGGAGGCCTGGGAAGTCGACATGCAGAGGAAAGAGAAGCCAGCCCCAGGATGGAAGGAACCTTGAAACCAAAGTAAAGCAAGCCCCAGGAAGGTAGGAACCCAGGAAGCCTGAACCCTAGCAGCCATCGGCAGCCATCTTGCTCCAAATAGACTTTGGTGAGGGAAGTAACTTATGCTTTATGGCCTGATATCTGTAAGCTCCTACCCCAAATAAATACCCTTTATAATAACTAACTAATTTCTGGTATCTTGCATCAGCACCCCTTTGGCTGACTAATATACTGTGCATTTGGTTTTTGTGAAGCATATTTGCTTAGAATTATTGGCTTACCCTCAAATGTTTTTTTAAATATTTTTCTGTGAAACTCCCACTTGTGGCAAAGGATCCTGTTTATAGACTTTATTTTCCCCAGAAACGTCAGGCTAAAAATGTATCACAGTGGCAGCACATGCAAGTTTGGATTGAAAAAGGAGTCAGCAAGCTGGGTCAACCAATTTTCAGTAAAGTCTATTGAATGGTGGCTCCACTCACCTGCAACGATCAGAAATCCATCCAACACTTGGAAGAGCCCATAGGCCAATGGGAAGCTAAACATTTCGACCAACTGTGTGGTAGTGAAAGATAACTGGAGCATGGTGACACACATCTGAATATTCTGTGCCCCAGTTTCCAAGGAAATAGTCCTGCATCTACCAATGAAACAATTTTTCAAGAGTTAAATACTAGCAATATTGATTACCCTAAATTTTCTTTTACAATAAGAGTAAGTTATAGACTTAAGCCAGCCAAATGTTTGTTCATTCAACAATTATTTGCTAAATGCCTACTCTGTAGGAAGTCCCCTGAGAGGCACTACAGAGTAGGCCCTAGAAATCTGGATAGAAAGACAAAATATACATATAGGAAAGGTTCAATAAAAACACAAGATAAAAGGTGATCAAGGGCCAGAGAAATGCTGTAGAAATGCAGAAAAGAGACACAGTGGTTAGAGAAGGCTTCACAAAGTAGGAGTGAGACTTAAGGATGGGAAGAGTGGATGAGGCATTTAATGTGACCAAAAAAAAAAAAAAAAAGAATGGAAGAGGAGTTTCAGGGATAGATTTGAGCCTGGCTTATGCAGGAAGCAGTGAATGTACTATAAGCCAGTCTTCTTGGAGTGGAGGTTTAGAGGAGATGAGAATGGTTGAGTTAGAGATATGAAACAGTATAAACTAAACAACATTTGAAAACAAAACAGTAAACAAAAAACTCTAAATGAAAACCAAATGTCAAAAATGGTTGTTTTTGGTTAAAGGGCTTAGTAATACTTTTTTTCTACTTTATGCACGTATATTTTTTCTCATACAGAGAATGAAATAAACCTGAAAAAGAAACAGGAGGGAGGAAGGAGAGACATGGCAGGCGCCAGAGGCTGGCTTAAGCAGTTTCATCATCTCCCATTTAGAACGGGAATCTTTGCAGATTTTATACATGGAAGTCAAGAGAAGAAAGAAGCATTTCAAAAGACAAACCAACATCTATGCGCAGGCTGGACTGGAATGGGGAGGTAACAAGGGTGTCAGATGTGGCGGAAGAAACACTGTCACTAGTACAGGGCAAGTTCTATGGCTCTTATTTTATTTTATTTCTACTTACCCGACACTTTCTCCAGACCATGCTCACTTCTTTGAGAGCCCTGGCCAACACCCTGATATAGTTAATAAACTACAAAGCTGTTCATCCCCCACAGACCCCACCTATTCACACCGGAAATGCCAATATTTCAGTCCTGATCTTTCACAAGCCACCCTGCCATAGGATCTCTCCTCATCCAATTATATTTCAACCACTCGACAATCTGTGTTCCTCAATATAGACTTTCTGGCTCTGTGAACTGGGTCAAGTTACTTAATTTCTCCGAAGTCAATTCTCTGTAGAATGAAGGTACTGATAATACCTCCCTCTCAGGGCTGTGGGAAGAAGAGAATGAGATGGGCTGGGTGGGGCCTTCTGCCCAGTGCTGGGAACAAACTAAATGTTCACCAAGTGGACTAGAAACAACATGAAAATTCAAAATTTCCCAACCTCCACCTTTGGAATTCTTCTGAATAATGTACTTTTCTTTGATAAATTGTTTCTGGATTTTAGAAGTAGTGCATACTCATTGAAAAAAAAATTTTTAACATACCAAAAAAATTTTTAAGAAACTAAATTTACCTTTAGTCCCACTACCCCAAATAAACACTGTTACCACATGAAGTATTCCTTCCAGTATTTTTCCAAGCATGTAATATTATTGCTTCCTTCTACAAAATTGGTATTAAAATATTTACAGTTTTATATATTTCTTCACTCCAAGTTTATCTCAACTATTTTCCAAAGTCATTAAAATTGATGCAGCATATTCCATCAAATGGACACATGATGAGTTAAATATTTCCCTATTAGATATTTAAATTTTTTATACATTTATATTTATAAATAACTGCAATAAACATCTTAGCACATCAGTATTTGGGTGCATATCTGATAGCACTAACTTTAAAACAGATTTATGGGAATGAGATCACTGAGTTAACAGCAATAATTAAAAGGCCATTGATACGTCACTAAATTGCCTTCCAGAGAGTTATGTTCTGACCGTCATTGTATGGAAATGCTCTTTTCATTACAAGCATACCAACATGGAGTATTATTTTATATACTTCGTGATGTTTTTAAATTACATGCTGCAACTTATAAGAATAATTCTTAAGACAAATTCCTATGTTATTTCTCATTTGTCTTCTTTTATGACTAGCACATTTTTAAAACTTTGCCACAAACAATGGATAAAGGCCTAGTCTTTTAAAACTTACTCATGCCTTAGACTGATCTCTGTATTCATTAAAATTCTCACTCCCTCTCCTATTTAATTACGAGAATAAGAAGAGAAATATGTCCAGATTTCAACAAATAATATGAATACCCTGATCCTAATTTCACAGATTACACCTTCCCATCAGTTTGGTCTTTACTTTAGGGTACATAAAGAATTACCATGCTCTTTTTACCCTTTCCATGCTGAGCAGTCTGGTTTCTTCCACCGTTCTAGTCAAAATTCTTCATGTCTCCCAACACAGCCAGGCAGCAAAGTCTGCCGAGGGCAGTGCATTTGATTTGCCTTCCTCAGAAAAGCTCACAGATAATGTAACTGTACCTCTGCCAAGACTGGTGGGTAAGAAGCGCCAGCAGAAAGCCCATGACATGGCCGATCAAAGGAAAGATGAAGCTGATGGTCAGGAGGATGATGTCTGAATTCCAAGATCCTTTAGCCAGAACCACACCAGCAACTGCGACCACCAAAAGGAGGGCCCCACCAACAATGGCCCCAATCTAAAGTAAACCAATAAAATAGGTACATGTAAACATCGGGGTCTTTGTGCTCTATGAAGCAAAGTCTAGCACTGCACGAAAAGACTTGGAACCTGTAAGTTTTAAAATAAAGAAGGGGGTTAGAAGCCATGTAGTCCAATTTCATTTTACAGAGGAGTAATATGAGTTCCAATGCAATTGACTAAGCTAGAAATTAATGGCACAGGACACATATCTAAGCTCCTCAGTGTATGACAGGGTCCCTTTTTCCCACAGGTAGAGGATTTGGCCAGAAGGATAATATAGTAGAGTTTTTCGCATATAGGATGAAACCTGTGGGGGAAAAAATGAAATAGTAAGTCTCCAAAACCCCTACATTACCTTAGGTCCCGCCCTGGTAACCAGTTGTCCCTGTCCCATTTCCTGCCCTAAATGAAATGTACCCATTCTTCGTTAGAAAAATGAGAGAAGTACTGACAGGTATTGCTGTCCTCTCCCAAATGAATACTGCAACTCTTCTTTGGCTATTTAACCTAAAAAAATTATAAACAAAACAACAATTTCCAATAGTTTGAGTTTTAGGTCAGGTAGGAAGAGAAGAAAGGATGACTCAAGACATTTTGGGAAAATCAGAATCTCGTAAGCTCCCATTCAGGCCAAGTACAATGCAAACTATGTACCTGGTACAATTCAACCTTGGATTTGAAATGACTCAGGATATGGAGGGAGGTGGTCATGGGGATAAAAAAAATAATAATATAACTTAGATGTGTTCTGGGGATCATTTTTACTGTTTGAATACATGGACAGACTGGGTCTTTCCCTAATGGGAAGATGCTAGAGTACACAAAGAACTCCTTTGTGTGTAAAAGCCCGTCTTTATCTTCCTACTGAAAAGGGATTTCAAGTTCTAAAATTCACACGCACAAATGAGGAAAATTGAAATTTGTTGAAAAAATGTATCAGATCTAAAAATTAAAGAGGACTTAGAACACAGAATGTAGATGAACTAAATAATAATTAGCCTAGTTTTTTTCCCTGAGGTACACTAAAATATTCATGCATATTTTTAAAATATTTTCTGCCACAAATCCTACGGGAACACCAAAGGAAAGGCATTTTAAATCTCTTTACAGATAATAAAACCGATGTACAGAAAATATATCTGATTTCTCCATCAAAATTGTTAGACAAATAGAGGATCTTAGACCAAAAATCATATTTGTTGGTTTTTTTAGCTAGAAGCACTTTTAAGAAAAGTAATCAAAATAATGTACTTGCAAAGTAAGAAGTTTCCACAATCATACTCTCTTCTCTTGTTCTAGAAATAAAAGCTTAACCATAAACTGCCACATTGGGAATTTTCTCCTTTTGAAATAACAATAATGAATGTGGAAAAGAACAGATTTTATCCCATGAATAAAGCTGACAGAGTGAAATTAAGCATGCGGAAGTGATGCATCCATATGCAGTGGACATCTAGGCCTTTCTCCTACTCTCTGTGCCCCACCAGTTTATCTGCTAGTCTACCCCTCTTCTCTCATTCTTCTACTTCGTGAGTAGAGGGCTACCAGTGACATAAGGAGAGTGAAGCTCTGCTTGCAGAGACCCCGAACAAAGAATTTAACCCAATGGAGCAAAGAGGCAAGTTGGCTGCATCCATGGCAGTAAGCCCCCATTTTTTCTTTCCAGTTTCTTCCCTCACAAACTTCATCTCTTTGGAGAAATGGTGTGGAGTTGTTCGGTCTTTTGCCAACCATATTTTTGCAGACAAGTGGAGTAGCACTGTTTGGCCAAATAGAGCCAAACACAAGACCTTAAACTAAACCAAATAATGAACCCCACACTTAAATAACTGCGGTTATTTGCTGAACCCACAATTAACCCCAAATATTTCTTTGTAAATGTAACATATAACTAAAATATTTTTAAACTCCCATGAAAAGCAAAAATATTATAATCCTATATATTCAAAACTATACATAATTGGAAAAATGGAAAGCATCCTAGGGGCTTGATATGATCGATCAGAATGTCTCCTCTTCAGCTAGTTTTATTTTTTTTAAAGCCACTTATTGAGAGCATTTGCTTGTTCTCCCAGCAGACAAAATACCATCATGTCTGCCAAGTCAAGAGCAGGTAGGAGGTTCCAGTTACCATCAACCATTTTGGGATGGTTTCATTTGAACAGTCATATTCATGTGGTCAGCAGACCTTGCTTATGTGTGAAAATGACAACTTGAGAGACTCCCCCAGTGAAAGAAAGTCCTTCATCCTGCTATCCCATAACACCAACTATATTCCTAAACACTGGGCACCATGTCATACACACTAACAGCTTTCGCCTTGAGAGTCCCTGTGAATGAACAGGTACTGGGCCCTCTCTGTACATACACAGGCCTTAGCTCTTCTGTCACTTAGCTCTTCTGCCCTTGCCAGAGTGTCGTAAGCCTCAGTGTATGGAAGAGTGGGAGTGACAGAGCAAGGCTAAGAGAAGTGTAGGAACTATGGAGGCCAGAGCCAAAAATGCAGGGCACATAAGGGAGTTCACTGGGTATGGGGCTGAATTTGATTGGCTCATTTGTTTCAGACAGTCATTGCCTACATTTGTCTTTCAAGTCTCCAAGTCTGAGGATGTGCTAACTGCAATATGAAGTCACTTACCTTGAGAATGATTTTAGATGGTTTGGGCCACCTGTAATTCACACAGATACCGAAGGCCACTGGAATGGTCAGACACACAAGGGTGATTCCTAAAGAGAAGGAAAATCTATCAGAGAGCATCCCTTCTTATCCAGACTGCTCAGCCCCCCTACAGAACTTCTATCTCAATTAAATATAAGCTTTAATTAAAGCTACACTTTATATTGGCATCCACTTCCAAAACTTTTTTTTTAAAACTCTATAAGACAAACTTTGAAGGGTATGTGACACTCATGAATGCCCCCATAACAGGCCCATCATTTGTCTCAGAATCCCTTTTGAAATTCTCATGGAATTTTAGACACAAGCAAGAATGTAATTATTAGAAAAGAGGAGGCTCATTTTAAGTCTGTGAAATTCTTGGGCTGCTGAATATGAGTATTATCCCTCTACAGCTGTCTTTCTCCATCTGAGTCCATTGGGACATTTGTTTCACAAAGGAAAGAAGACTTATTAAGACATAAAGATAGCTTCTGTTACACCTACCAAAACAATATCTCATATTTTCCAAGTGTAGCCAGGTAACCTAAAGATGGGGGGAGGGAGCCTTTCTATTTAGCAAGAATGAATTAAGTCACTGAATGTAGAACAGAAGTGTCCACTTGCCAATAGGGCTCTATACACTGACATTTTCCAGGGTCACTTTCCAAATGTGGCCAAAAGCCTGCACTATTAGCTCCAAAGTTATGTGAGTTGCTTTTTTTTTCAGTTTTTTTTCTCTCCCCTCCCCCACCCCATTGTCTGCTCTCTGTGTCCATTTGCTGTGTGTTCTTCTGTGTCCCCTTGCATTCTTGTCAGCGGCACCAGAAATCTGTGTTCTTTTTTGTTGCGCCATCTTGCTGCATCAGCTCTTCATGTGTGTGGCGCCACTCCTGGGCAGGCTGCACTTTTTCCACACGAGGTAGCTTTCCTTATGGGTGCACTCCTTGTCCACGGGGCTCCCCTACGTGGGGGACACCCCTGCATGGCACAGGACTCCTTGCGTGCATCAGCACTGCATGTGGGCCAGCTCATCACAGGGGTCAGGAGGCCCTGGGTTTGAACCCTGAACCTCCCATGTGATAGGCGTATGCTCTACCAGTTGAGCCAATTCTGCTTCCCACGAGTTGCTCTTAACATTTCACTTTTGGGGGTGGCGGACTTGGCTCAGTGGTTAGGGTGTCCGTCTACCACATGGGAGGTCCGCAGTTCAAACCCCGGACCTCCTTGACCCATATGGAGCTGGCCCACACACAGTGCTGATGCGCACAAGGATTGCCCTGCCACACAGGGGTGTCCCCGCATAGGGGAGTGCACCCCATAAGGAGAGCCATCCAGTGCGAAAGGAAGTGCAGCCTGCCCACGAATGGTGCCACACACACGGAGAACTGACACAAAAAGAAACAGATTCCTGTGCCCCTGACAACAACAGAAGCAGACAAAGAAGACGCAGCAAATAGAAACAGAGAACAACCGGGGTGGGAGTGGGGGGAAGGGGAGAGAAATAAATAAATAAATCTTTAAAAAACAAAACAAAACATTTCACTTTTGAATTGTTTGTGAATGCCTTTCAGAATGTTATCAAAAGATAATATGTGAAATATGACATTTGTATAATCTAAGTAGCTTTTAAAAATGAAATTAAATAAAAAAGATAATATGTGAAATAGCTTAATGATCAATAAAAGCTGCATATAAACTCATGTTTTCTAAATTGTTGGGTTTAAATTTTACACATTTAGTGGGCTTCAGCTGTTACCAAGAGTAGCCTCTATTTTCCCACTGAGCCCTTCTTGCATACTCACAGAATACATAGTTTTGGACTAAGGCAGTCTGTTTTAAGACCTCTAAGTGCTAAAGTCTTAAAGTGCTTGAACCTTAAAGACATGTTGAGTGAAATAAGACAGACACAGAAAGGCAAATATTGTACTTGTCTAAATAATTAGAATATGCAAATTCATAGAGTTAGAAACTAGAATACAGGTTAACCAGGGGCAAGGGTGGAGGACAGGAGGCTAGGGAATAGGGTGTTAATGTTTAATTAGTACAGAGTTTCTCTTTGGGGTGATGGAAAAGTTTTGGTAATGGATGGTGGCGATGGGAGCACACTAGAATGTAATCAACACCACTGAATTGTATATTTGAAAGGTGTTAAAATTGGAAATCTTAGGTTGCATATATATTACCAGAATAAAGAATTTTTAAAAACATAGAAATGTATAACATGGTGAACCCTAATGTAAACTGTGAATTACAATTAATAGTATAATTATAATATTGTTTCATTAATTGTAACAAAAGTACCACATTAATGCAAAGGGCTAATAACAGAGAAAACCGAGCATATGAATCTCCATACTTTCTGCATGATTTTTCTGTAAACCTACAACTTCTCTGAAAAAAAAAAGTGCTATACTCTTACTTGAGACTCCAGATTGACAAAGAGTTTCAAGAAGTATAGTTTGTATCACTTCTCCCAAAGGCTCCAACCAAGCTAGAAACAGGCAGATCATTCCCCCAATTTTCTCTTCCAAGCCTTGTAATTTGCACATAGAGATCCCCAGAGAAAGGGCAGAGTTTGAAGAGAAATAACATTCAGGGCAAGAAATAATGAAAGAGAAACAGGTGTGGTTTTAACTGTGGGTGAGCTCTAAAATCAATAGGAAACATTTCTGTTCAATCAGTAAAGAAAAAGTCAAGGTTCACAGGCAATGTGAAAGGTAAGCTGTAGGGACAGAAGTCTAATAAGAGCTGCCATGATCGAGTTAAACTTTGGATCATAAAAAGTCCACCTGATTTATAGTATAATTATATATACGTTTTGGGTTTTTTTAAAAGTTCTCTGACTTTATTTTCAAAAATGAATTGTTGTAGGAGTTAAGAGCTTGTACTGGAACGTCCACCTACCACATGGAGGTCCAGGGTTCAAACCCAGGTCTTCCTGGCCCGTGTGTAGAGCTGCCCACGTGCAGTGCTGATGTGCGCAAGGAGTGCCATGCCATGCAGGGGTATCCTCCGCATAGGGGAGACCCCACATGCAAGGAATGTGCATCTCAAGGAGAGCCACCCTGTGCAAAAAAAGCAAAGCCTGCCCAGGAGTGGTGTTGCACACAGAGAGCTGACGCAGCAAGATGAGGCAACAAAAAGAGAGACAGATTCCCCGTGCCGCTGACAAGAATGCAAGCAGACAAAGAAGAACACACAACGAATGGACACAGAGAACAGACAACACGGAGGGCGGGGGGGAGAAATGAATTAAAAATTTTAAAAATAAATAAATAAGAGAGCTTGGACTGTGTAGTCAGATTCCTGAGTTAGAATTCTAATCTTACACTTACCAGCTACATGAACTTAGTAAAGTTACTTAACATCTCTATACCTGAAAAATCTAGGAAATGGGAATAATAATATGATCTATAGTATAGGGTTATTTAGAGAAATGATTATATAATGCATGAAATCCCTGCAGATGGGAGATCCATAATAAATGATAACTATTATTACTACAATCATTGTTACCATTACAACTGCATTTCACAAGTCCAATACAGACCTATGTTCTGATATGGAATGCTGAGGTTCTGCTCCAGCCTCCAGGACCAGGTATAGAGATAAAGGCAGAGTGGCATCATTCCCAGGGCAGCCAATGTAGAACAGGTTGTCATACTGATGCTGAAAGTAAAATTAAAGCAATGCTTAGGAGGGAGAGTTTGAAATTAAGAATTTAGTCTTTATCAATAGCAACTCCAGGGGCATAATTTTTTAGAGATGGCATGGAGTAAGTTACTTGTGGCTCTCTCCTCCTTTAGTACTGCATTCAACAAACTGGGGCAGGATAGCTGTATGCATGGGCTAGGAAAGATTTCCAGCAGTTTGATTAATCAATCCACGTTTATTTGAACACCTACTTGCCCTAAACACTCTGCTGGGTTCTATACCGATTCTTGCCCTAAAGGAGCCTACAACATAGTGGTTGTTTCCCTTCCCCCTCACCAACCATTCTTCATATCTGTTTCAAACCCACTAGCCATGTTGTCTTTCTGGCTTCTAAATCTGTCAGGAAGAAGTCACTGAAACATCCCATGCCATAAGATCCCCACTGGCCCTCAGATCGGGTAAGCTGGACAGAGCCAGGGAGGGTAAAAGGGAAGCGATATGGGACGCTAGACTAAATTAAAAATTCTCTTCCCATTTATTGAGGGATTCTTTGATTAGAAATAGGGATTCACAGCCTTTTGGCTAAGATCAAATGTGGAAATAGGGATTCACACAGAGCAAAGAGTTAGAGTGAAAAGCATTAATTTTAGGCCTCAAAATGATGCTATCATTGACAGAAGAACTGTTCACATAGAATCATTTTGAGGAGGTGTGTTAAGTTAGAGGTGAGAGTGAGATATTCTGTGGAGGCAGCCTAGCTAGGAAAAGGAAAATTCCTGACTGCAAATGCAGTTAGCACTAGAGACGCAAACGCAGTCACCTTGGGGAGTGAATTGTTGTAGATACATGAGAAGGATGAACCAAATGCAAATAGTCCAGCAAAAAAACAGGCAGCATAGCTTTACCAGGAAAACAAATGAGAATATCAGAACAGAGTCCTGGTCTCTGTTGAACAAATTGGAATGGCTTCTGATAGACAATGGGTTTGTTTATCATCATCATTGTGATTAATTTGCATGTAAGTAAGAAGGATGAAAAATGTTAAGTACCATGTTCTGAAGGATCCACATGGACCTAAGATCTGAGGGGGGAAAGTCCTTCAGTTTAGAAACCTTCAAAGACTGTGTGTCTTGAATAATGTAATTTTTATTATATATTAATAGTACGAACTAAGTTATTGTTCCATGAAATGGTATTTTTCCAAGTACATAAAGTTTTATTTTTTACATTTGTACATTATTTTTTACATTTAACATTTAAAACAATATGCCAATGATTAGCTTAACATTTGCTACCAGAGGAAATGCAGCCCATTTCACTTCAATGATATTAAAAATGCTTCCCCTGCACTCTCATTCATTACTGGTGGAAATGCAAAATGGTACACTCATTACACGAGTTTACTCTTTGACCCAACAATCCTACTCCTAGGAATCCATCCCAAAGATACTGTCAAAGATATAAAAAGGACATATGCCTGGAAGTGGATGTGACTCAAGAGGCTGGGCACTCGCCTACCACATAGGAGGTCCCGGGTTTGGTTTCTGGTGACTCCGAGAGAGGAAGAACAAGACAGCAAGCTGACGTGACAGCCTGCCGTGGTGAGCTGATGCAACAAGATGACACAAGATGATGCAGCGAGATGATGCAATGAAAAGACAGAGCAAGGAAACATAATGAGACACACACGCACTCAAAAAAAAAAACAGGGAGTGGCGGTTACTCAAGAGATGGGTTGCCTCCATCCCACATGGGAGGTCTAGGTTCAGTTCCCAGCGCCTCCTAAAAAAAAAGGATGACAGAGAACAAACAAGGAGCACAAACATGGGGGGAGAGGGGATAATAAATAAAAATAAAATCTTTTTTTAAAAAAAGAAGGCATATGTCCAAAGTTATTCAATATATATTCAGCTTATCTTGTCCCCTGGTGAAAGACATTTGAGTTGTTTTCAATATTTTGCTATATGCAGTATTATTAAATAATATACAGAATTGTTAAAAGAAAAAAAAGCAAGGTAGAGAAAAGTATATGGACATGCTACTACCATTTACCTAATTTTTGGTGTCTCTTCCCATCCTTCCACCTTCTAATAAATTCATATGTGTGCTTATTTTTTTTAATGGAAATATAGACTAGAAGGTAATTTTAAAAATAGCTACCTATAGAGCAAGAAAGGAAAAGGGTGGAGAGGACAGGAATGGAAGCATGACTTCTATACTTTGTTCATAAATGTGATTTTGAAACCTTGTAAATGTTTTGCCTAATTCCAGCAAAATAAATCAAAATTAATTTTTTAAATTCCTACATATAAAAATAAAATTAGAAATAATGCAAGTGTCATCAAGTGATTAATGGAAAAATAAAAAGTGGTATATAAACACAATGGAATATTATTCAGTGGTGAAAAGGAATGAAGACCTGATACATATGAAAAAATGAATGAACTTTGATGACATTATGTTAAGTGAAATAAGCCAGACACAAAAGGACAAATATTGTATTATGTCATTGATGAGAAATAATTAAAATAAGCACATTCACAGAGTCAAAACTAGAATATAGGTTACCAGGAGCCAGAGTGGAGTAGGGAATGGGGAGTAATGTTTAAATTGAACAGTTTTTATTTGAGATAATGGAGAGTGGCAATGCAGTACAACATTGTGAACATATTTAACAGCACTGAAATATATATTGAATGTAATTAAAGAGAGAAATTTTGGGTTGTATTTATGTTACTAGAAGAAAAGTTTAAAAAATTCATAGGACTGTACAACAGTGAACCCTTTGGTGAACCATGGACTACAGTTAATAATTATAAAAATTTTTACTAATGCAAGATATTAATAAGAGGGTGGCATATAGAAACTATTTTATACATGATTTTCCTGTAAATCTACAACTTCTCTAATAAATTTTTAAAAATAAATTACATTAAAAAATTAATCTGGCAATTTATTGAGTTAGTGGCTTAACCTCACAAAGAGGAGTTGTTGTGACTTTATAACAGTAATTTGGCAAGCAGATTTGGCTCAACTGATAGAGCATTCGCCTACCACAGAAGAGGCCCAGGGTTCAAACCCAGGGCCTCCTGACCTATGTGGTGAGCTGGCCCATGTGCAGTGCTGATGTGCTCAAGGAGTGCCCTGCCATGCAGGGGCGTCCCCCGCGTGGGGGAGCCCCACACACAAGGAGTGCGCCCCTCAAGGAGAGCCGCCCTGCACAAAAAAAGCGCAGCCTGCCCAAGGAATGGCGCCACACACATGGAGATGGAGAGCTGATACAGCAAGATGAAGCAACACCAGGGCCACTGACAAGAATCCAAGTGGACACAGAACACACAGTAAATGGACACAGAAAGAAGACAATGGGGGAGGGGAGAAAAATAAATAAAAAATAAATCTTGAATAAAAAATAAAATAGTAATTTGCTTTTACATTTCTAGTCGAATATACTGTAAAGATGAAAGGAACAGAAAAAAAACTATTTCAGTGATCCTTGCTTGTTACTTATTAGTAATCAGTAAGCATAGTTATTATATATATATATTTTTAAGATTTAGTTTTTATTTATTTCTCTCCCTTTCCCCGCCCCGCTAGTTATCTGCTGTGTCCATTTGCTGTGTGTTCTTCTGTGTCAGCGGCACCCGGAATCTGTGTTTCCCTTTGTTGCATCATCTTGCTGCATCAGCTCTCTATGTGTGCGGCACCATTCCTGGGCAGGCTGCACTTTCTTCCGCGCTGGGCGGCTCTCCTTACAGGGCATACTCCTTGCGCGTGGGGCTCCCCTACGCGGGGGACACCCGTGAGTGGCAGGGCACTCCTTGCGCGCATCAGCACTGCACGTGGGCCAGCTCATCACATGGGTCAGGAAGGCACTAGTTTTGAACCTTGGATCTTCCATGTGGTAGGCAGACACCCTATCCATTGGGCCAAATTGGCTTCCCTAGTTATTATAATAATAAGTACTATATATATATATATATATATATAAATAATAAGTACTATATATAATAATATATATATATAATAAGTACTATATATAATAATAAGTACTATAGTACTGGTACTATATGGTATAGGTACTATATAATATAGTCATAAATTTGAAACTATTATGTGTGTGTCTGTACGATAAATAATTATGTGAATTTTCTTTGGAACCAAGATTTTCAGTGCGAGAGAAAAGGGACATAGAGCAAAGAAGTAAAAATTCTGTAGTCTGAAAGCTAAAGAGGGAAACGGACTTGGCCCAGTGGTTAGGGCGTCCGTCTACCACATGGGAGGTCTGTGGTTCAAACCCCGGGCCTCCTTGACCCGCGTGGAGCTGGCCATGCGCAGTGCTGATGCGCGCAAGGAGTGCCGCGCCACACAGGGGTGTCCCCCGCGTAGGGGAGCCCCACGCGCAAGGAGTGCACCCATAGGGAGAGCCGCCCAGCGCGAAGGAGGGAGCAGCCTGCCGAGGAATGGCGCCGCCCACACTTCCCGTGCTGCTGACGACAACAGAAGCAGACAAAGAAACAAAGAAACAAGATGCAGCAAAAAGACACAGAAAACAGACAACCGGGGGAGGGGAGGGGAATTAAATAAATAAAAATAAATCTTTAAAAAAAAAAAAAGAAATCTAAAGAAGAAATATCAGAATAAACTCATCATGTGTTTTTTAAAAATGCATTTCCTAATTTTTGAAAAATGAGCTTTTGTGAACACCTACCACTTAATAATGTATTAGTATTTTGGTATATAATGTAAGATAATGTATTATGTAACATGCAGTACATAATAAAATGCAGTAATTAAAATAACCATAATGTAACATAAAATCTGTTTTATGCTCTTACCCAGTCACATCCCACTGTTCTCCACCAGAAGAAACCATTTTCCTGAATTTTTTTTATTTTGTTTTTTAAAATATAATCCTACCTTACATGAATACATCTTTTTGCAATACACTGCTTAGTTTTGTTTGTTTTGAGCTTTAAAAAAGTGCATCATATAAAAATCCTTATCTTTTAGAGGAACTGGATCATTTAAATATTGTTGTGTACAAACCCATCCCAAAATGTCGTGGCTTACATCAACAACTATTTAACATTCCTCACAACTCGCCATTTGGATAACCTGACAATATGCAGCTACGTTCAGCTGGAGACTCAGCTGAGCTGGAAATTCAAAAGGGCCCCACTCCCACAGCGTTGGTGCCGGCAGTTAGCTGGGTCCTTTCAAACTTTTCTTAGCAATTCTTGTACATTTTTTATTCCATATGAAATTTAAAATTATTTTACCCTATTAAAAATGTTTACTTTGAATGCAGACTTATACCTGACTAGAGGGCAGATTAAAGGAAGAAAAGCAGTTTGCCACGGTCTAAAACCTGTGTCTATACAGCAAGTGTCTGGGAAGCTTATCCAAATTCTTCACCTATGATAGTACTACATTTCTTGGTTCTCCATATTACCTCATCCTGAGAGGAATTTCTTATTACATCACTTTAATCTTGAACTTCAGGAGAACTAGCATAGCATTACCCCCTGTATGGCCTAGGCTCAAGCAGTAGAAAGGTAACATTCATGACTGTGGGGAGCAAAATGTGAGATTTATATCAGATTACTTCTATCTTTGACTACAGAGGTTACTATTTCCATCTTCTACACACTTATGCAAGCCTATGTTGACAGTAAGTGTCTACGATGGTGACGGATGACCCTGGTGCTCTGCCAACTATTATAAATATCAATGAAGCTGGAAAAGCATGCAGTGAATTTGTGTGAATGCAGTGGGAAGTCACACCTTTTATTTTACAGTCATGAAATTCCAATGTAGCACAATCAGAGAATGTCCCTAACCGGGTCCCTTGGCTGTTCAAATGTAAGAAAATTGTTGACAAAATATGACTTCAATAAAATAAAATTCCACTTGCACTAAACAGTAGGGCATCATTGTTCCCAAACTATCACAGGGAATAATGAGACAGATTCAGCAAGTCTGAACACTATTCATTATAATTTAAGAGATTTCAGATAGCAGGCATTTTTGCTACTTTAATATGATTTGATTTAAAATAATCCATTTACATTAAACTTCTTAAGAATACATCTGTAGGTTAAAAAATATACTCTACATTGACTTTTTCTTTTATGTAATTAATTCTTTTTAGCATTATATTATCACCTAGTGAAAAGTTACACATGTTCCACAAACATGCCCTGAATGATAAATCTGTGCCTGGCACATCTCAAAAGTATAAAAAATATCTTTTCAGAGGCCAAGGATTTGGGGGAATTAAATGAAAATGTCTTTAATAACTTCATTACTTTCATGTTAGCTTTTATTTTCATTTAATTTTTATTGCTTCCAGCTTATTCTTTCTGGACATTTTATTATTAACAATCTCATTACTCAAATGAACCCCTGGGTAATTAGGAGCCATGTACCAATTTATTTCCATTCTCACGTGAATGGGAGCTCAGATTGCTTCCATTCTATGATATTTCCCCTAGTTATACTGATTTTTTTTTAATGATGCTGGATCTTTTCATGCATTTAAAAAAGTGTTATTAGACAGTTACTTGATAAAGACATATAATTTGGCAAATCTTAGTAGTAGCTATCCTTAATAAGTAACAACATACTACCTTTTCTTCATAAACTGTCTTACAGTTAAATTTTATTACTTTCTACTTGTTCATATTTTTAAGGATTTATATTTGGCCAGGTGTCCACTATGGCCAGAGGCATTTGTAGCATTGGTTGGGTGACATGGAGAGCTGGGGAAGTTAAGGGAGTGGTGCTGGATAGGGAAGAAAGGGATTTCTGCTTCAGTTTGGTCACAGTTTGATTCCATCCTATTTTAGTCCTCAGTCCATCTATAATTCATCCACCAATATAAGCACCTTAACATTTCATTTCTTTTTTTTATTTTTTTAACAAAATTATTTTAGAATAGTTTTAGATTTACAGAAAAATATCCCCCAAGCCTAGTTTTTCCTATCATTAATATCTTACATTAGTGTGTACATTTGTTATAATGAATCCCTATGTGCAGCCTACACTTGAGGAATGGGAAGGATCTACAGAAATCTTTCACCAATTCTCCTCCATTTATTTATTTATTCACTTATTTATTTATATTAGTCTAGACTCATAGGTGTTTGTTTCATACTTTTGGTTATAACCCATTACTACTTTCTTTATTTTGTTGCTTAAACAGTTCCATGTTCCTGCTTTGGCCACTGGAAGCTCTTTGAGTTGACTCCTGTGCCCCTTTGACTTAACCACATCCATGAGGTGTTTCTTTTTTTACCTTCTTGCCTTCCTTTTTTTAAGAAGTAATTTTATTGACATATTCACATTGAAATCTTTCTTAAAACAGGGTAATTACATATAAATGCATTGCATTAAAATGCAGTGGTGGAAAGCGGATTTGGCTCAATGGATAGAGTGTCCGCCTACCACATGGGAGGTCCAGGGTTCAAACCCAGGGCCTCCTGACCCGTGTGATGCGCTGGCCCACGTGCGGTGCTGATGCGCGCAAGGAATGCCATGCCACACAGGGCTGTCCCCTGCATAGGGGAGTCCCATGCGCAAGGAGTGTACCCTGTAAGGAGAATTGCCCCGCGCAAAGCGCAGCCTGCCCAGCTGTGACACCGCATACACAGAGCTCATGCAGCAAGATGACACAACAAAAAGAGACACAGATTCCCAGTGCTGCTGACAAGAATCTAAGCAGACACAGAAGAACACACAGCAAATGAACACAGAGAGAAGACAACGGGATTGGGGGTGAGAAATAAGTAAAAAAATAAAAATAAAAATTCAAAAAAAAAATAAGTATAACATTCTGTAATTGGAATTAAATTATTCAAATGTTTTAATTCCAAAGCCACAAAATCCAGGACTCTGACATTCAAAACTATGTAGATACTTGCTTCCCACTGAAAGAAATAAAAAATTATCTGGCTAGCCAGATAGGTTGATAAAAACATAACAGACTTGACTATAGAAAAGAATTCAAGGCCAGGTTTTCCATCTCCAGACATAAATGTTATACCTGTCTACTACCTCCCAATAATAACTAGCATTTATTGTGCACTATGTACTAAGTGTGGCCTGTGCTTTTAGGTACATTTTCTCTTTTACAGAGGAGGAAACGATGGTTCAGAGAGTTCTAGAAGCTTACATAAAGGCCCATAATGAGTAAATGGAGAAGACTATTTAAGCTGTCTCCAAAGCCTCAAGCACAGATGGACTTCAGTTTCAACCAGGCCATGTCAGAGAGACCTGAAAAGCCCGGAGTTCTGTTTCCAGGGTCTCTGCTGAAAGGCCAAGAACATCTTCAAAGGCAAAATTTGACCACTGAACTGCACAGGTTCCACCACCACCAGCAAGCCAAATACCTTCCCTGAGTCTGAGGACACAAATACATCCTTAGGGAAGGATGAAACTCATATTAAAACTTGTGAAACAGGAGACAGTGGGAGAGGTCCTGAGTTAGTTGCACTAATAAACTGACTACATTTCATGAGTAGCTTTTGGAACATACACAAGCAATCAGAAATCTTCATTCAGGGCGGCAGACTTAGCCCAGTGGTTAGGGCGTCCATCTACCACATGGGAGGTCCGCGGTTCAAACCCCGGGCCTCCTTGACCCGTGTGGAGCTGGCCCATGCGCAGTGCTGATGCGCACAAGGAGTGCTGCCCCACGCAGGGGTGTCCCCCGCGTAGGGGAGCCCCACGCACAAGGAGTGCACCCGTAAGGAAAGCCGCCCAGCACGAAAGAAAGTGCAGCCTGCCCAGGAATGGTGCCGCACACACAGAGAGCTGACGATGACACAACAAAAAGAAACACAGATTCCCATGCCGTTGACAACAACAGAAGCAGACAAAGGAGACGCAGCAAATAGACACAGAGAACAGACAACTGGGGTGGAATGGGAAGGGGAGAGAAATAAATAAACAAATAAATCTTTTAAAAAAATTTCATCCAGGAATTCACTCAATGTCTACCAAATGCTTTCCACCACCAGGCTGGTAGTGAGTACACAAAGATGAAAAAGCCCCACAGGGAGCTTGCAGACTTAGTGGGTGAGGCATACAAGAAACCCAGTTGTTACAATGCCCTCCAATAGAGGATAAGATAAGAGTAGACGTTAGGTGCTTTGAGGACAAAGAGTAGAGGCATCTCTGTCCAATAGTCTCATTAGAAACATTTAAAACTGGAAGAAGCAGATGTGGCTCAACCAGTTGGGCACTGGCCTACCACATGGGAGGTCCTGAGTTCAGTGCCCAGTGCCTCCGATAGAAGACAAGCAAACACCCATACCCACCACAAGAGCTGGACGTTGCACCCTGCCTAAATAAGCAGGTGCCACAAGCCAGCAGATACCACAGCTAGCGAGAAGCAGATGTGGCTCAGGTCGCTGGACATTCCCCTCCCATGTGGGAGGTCCCAGGTTCTGTTTCTGGTGCCTCCTGGAGAAGGCAAGCAAACAATGAAGAGAAAGATGAGAGAACAATCAAAAGGACGGGGGATAAATTCTTAAAAATAAAGTAAAATAAATAAATCTTGAAAAAAAAACCAAAAAACTGGGATGTGCAGAGGCAAACCCTTGGAATGTACGATTTGCTTTTCTTTTCCTAAAGTTACAAAATATTTAAAACTTAAAAGGCCCTCAGAGAATCCAACCAATGTTACAAATGAGGTGACCGAAGTCCAGAGAGGTAAATTAAATTGCTGCAAGATATTAAGAAACTAAACTACAGATCCCTGGCACTGGATGTGATTCAGGTGGTTCAGCTCCTGTTTTTCATGTACAAGGTCCCAGTTTCCATCCCTGGTACCTCCTAAAAACTAATGAAAAAAACAACTCTCATTGAGGAGCGGATGTAGCTAAATGGTTGAGTGGCTGCTTCCCATGCATAAGGTCCTAGGTTCATTCTCCAATATCTCCTAAAAATTAATTAATTAAGTTAAATTAACTACAGATCCCTGACTCAGTGCTCTTTTGTCTATTCCCTTTAATAATAACTCATATAGCATTTTGTGCCAGGAGCAATTCTAAACATTTTGCACATCTTAAACTCATTCAATCCTTAGAACAACTCCATGAGGTACTTTTCTCCTTATTTAGAAGTGAGGAAATTGAGGAACGGGGAGTTTACAATAATCCGGGAGTTCACTCACTCCATAAGTGGTGGATCCATTTGCAGTCTCCAGAGTTGTGCACTCACAACTACACTGTCCAACAAGGCCTTACTCTTGAGATCCTACCCACAAAGGAATTCTGCCCATCTCTAGTAGTAGATTACAAAAAGAATCCCCAATTCTTCACTCTTCCCTTTTCCATGCTCTCTACAATGTGACTTTGTAGCTTGTCCCATCAAGAAGAGTCTATTTCCCCACTCCTTAAATCTGGGCTGGCCTTGTGATTTGTGTTGGCCAATAAATGTGGTAGAAGGGGTGACGAACAGGTTTCAAGGACAGGCTTAAGAGATCTTGCATGTTTTCCTTTTCTCAGAACCCTGCCACTTTCAAATGATTAGGCTCAGGCAAGCCTGCTGGAGAATGAGAGATCATGTGGAGGAGATTCAAGACCAATCCCCAAAAATGCAAGAGAGCCCAGCCAAAATCAGTCAATCTCAGCCCAGCAGCAGGGTAATTTTTAAGATTCTTCATAAAAATTGGTCAATTGCTTCCTAAACAGTTATAATAAAAAATAACATTACGGTTGGAGAAGATGGAATAAAGGTAAATGGCATTCCAGGTTTTAGGAACAGCATGAGCAAAAGATAGGTGGAAAAATATAGGATATGGTAAGATCACAGTGAGTGTCCATTTTGACTGTAGACCAGAAGTGCTTAAAAGTTAAAGGGGGGAAGCGGACTTGGTCCAGTGGTTAGGGCATCCGTCTACCACATGGGAGGTCCGCGGTTCAAACCCCGGGCCTCCTTGACCCACGTGGAGCTGGCCCATGCTCAGTGCTGATGTGTGCAAGGAGTGCCGTGCCACACGGGGGTGTCCCCCGCATAGGGGAGCCCCATGCACAAGGAGTGCACCCTGTAAGGAGAGCCGTCCAGCGTGAAAGAAAGTACAGCCTGCCCAGGAATAGTGCCACACACACGGAGAGCTGACACAAGATGACGCAACAAAAAGAAACACAGATTCCCGTGCCGCTGACAACAGAAGCAGACAAAGAAGACGCAGCAAATAGACACAGAGAACAGACAACCGGGGTGGGGCGGGGGGAGAAATAAATAAATAAATAAATCTTTAAAATAAATAAATAAAAATTAAAAGGAAGGAAGTATATGTGGCTCAAACAGTTCAGTGCCTGCCCTCCACATGGAAGGTCCCAGGTTCAATTCCCAGTGCATCCTAAAGAACACAAGCAAGACAGAGAGCTGAAGCAACAGGCTAGCGTGGTGAGCTGACACAACAAAGAAACACAATGAGACACAAGTAGGGAGAAGAGATCGCTCAAGCATTTGGGCACTTCCCTCCCACATGGTAGGTCCTGGGTTCAGTTCCCGGTGCCTCCTAAAAAGAAGATGAGCACACAAAAAATAGACACAGGAAGCAGACAGCAAGTGCAAACAAGGGAGTGGGGTGGGAATAAATTAAATAAATCTCTTTTAAAAGGTTAAAGGGAAATAAACCTGGAGAAGTATGTTAGACCATGCTGAATGGTTTCTGCCCGACTTAATAGGAGTTGAGAAACCTTTATATGTATAACATGTTCATTTTCTCCCCACAGTACTATGAAGGATGTATTACAATTTTCATTTACAGGAAATAAGCCCAAGGTCATAATTTGAACATAGACCATCTGACTCCAGAACCTGCCTTATCCACTTACTACAAAACCATGATGCCAGGACTGAAGGTGGAGAAAATGGTTGTGAAGATACTACAATACCAAGAAGGAAATCATGAGGGCCTGACCTGCGGTCACCACACTGGAGTAACATAGGAAGGAACAGCTGTGAGCAACATAGTGAGAAGATGGGCCTTGACCCTGAATTGAGCGAATGAGGTGAGGAAATGAGAGCAGTCACAGGTGGTTATCAGAGGATGAGGCCGTGTGACAGAGGGAATGATTGCTGTCATCATCTGATACTCAGAATGCAGAAAGGGGTTCAAACGCTGTTGATTCTGAAATGCCTATTTCCAGTGACTGCAGGCAGAACCACAAGCAGACTGAGTGAAACATGTTTGGGAACATCAGCAGAGAACTAAAACTCAACCACCTCATTTGTGAAACTGAAGATGCTGCACTAAATGCCCTTGGGATTTATCCCATGTTAGAAACAGGTAGAATTCCTGTCAATGACTAACTATTGAGTTTTGCTGAAAAGGGATTTTTGTTAGCAGTCAACTGGGAAGAAACTTAATGAACTTGGATATTGTTTTATTCACCAATACTGAATTTTCTATTTGCAATTTTTACTGAGAATTAGGATTTTATAACTCTTGCATCCATGAGCTTTTGAAAATCTAATATTTAGTTCCCATTTTAAATGTTCATTATCTTACAGCTTATTTTTTGCTGGTTTATTTTGTTTGTGAAACTCAAAATCAAAATTTAGAAAGAAAAGGGAAAAATTTGCAAACATTTATTGCATGCCTATTATATACCTGGCCTCCTGCTGGTATACATATACCTTTCTTCCTTAAAATACATTCTCATGGGGAATAAGTAATTTTAACCTATTAAAATTTGAACTTAGATAAGTTAGATAACTTTTAAAAATTAAAAGCTCATTAAGGATAGAGTTGTCAAAAGAAGTTAAAATGGCCTTTATCATTTTACAGACTTTCTATTCATGGGTGTTTTTATTAAAATGTTGCCTAATAAGAGAAGGCAATGAATATTCTTTTTCCCAGAACACAAGTGTTTGAGAACACTGTTTAAAGATTAATGCTCCTACTCAGAACAGAAGATCTAGTTGTGTTGCTAAACGGCATGGAAAAAAGTGCCTAAATTACAGTCTGATATAAAACAGATGTGAATTCATACTCGTTTTTTTGCCATCCTCATTAGTGGCATTGGCAAGCTACTTAACCAATGTGAGTCACCATTTTCTCAGCTGTAAAATCCAGAATAATTAAAGGTCACTTACAAGGTTATTACAAGAGCCAAAGAAAGAAAATATATGTGAAAGCATCTATTCCATGCCTATCAAGGTACTTTATAAATACCAGTTTCCTTTCTTCTTCCCAAAAACTTTCTGGTCCTGGAATCTAACCCTGATATTAGTATGGTCAAGAAGTATATATAAACTTTATAAAAAGAATATTATTTCCTAATTCGTATGTTAATGAGAAACTTCATTGAATTTGAATTAGAAACTCATACATAATATTAGTTCAATGACTTCAAAGTAAGATCCAAAACCCATCTAGCAATTTTTTTCAAATCTTCTTAAGCAATAACTAAAAGGCATGTTATTTGAAAGTCAATTCTCAGTCTGCATGGTATGAACCCATTCAAAATTTTATAGGTAGAATATTTTCCATACACTAAGCACTCAGCACATGCAGGAAACCAGAAACCTACCCTGGCAACTGACTCTCAGTCCTGTCAACTCCCAGTACAGTCAGACCCTCTGATTCATTCGTTCATTGTATAGTAAGTCTCAACTAAATGACACATACACATTAAACAAAGATTTCAATTTATATGTGATTCTTTCCCTGGGTGGGAGGTGCAACAGTTTTTAAGTAAGCAAAGAATCTAGAAAGGCCACTGTTTTTAGTCCTTTCATTTTCCCAGTGGTGACCCCTCTATTATTTCTTCCAATACTCTCTCTTCTTTACCCATCAGAACACATACTCCAAAAAATATGTGGTTAATTCATCCTCACTGGTATATAAATTAATGATAAAACTTAATGTCTTCTAAGGGTATTATTCAAGTCATAATTGGGAATATGGTCCCTGGCTTAAATGAAAGGAAAGAGGTATTTAGTGGTAAATTTTAGTCATGGGAGCCTTAGTGTTGCGCCCCAAGTCAAACAACAAGCCATTGGTACTTAAAACGGATATTCCTAAAACTCCCTTTCCCAGACCTCTCTCCCACCCCCCACAAAAAACTTATTTCATAAAGAGATGCCCAGGCAATGCTTGGAGATATGTTATGCCATCACCACCCCCAAAACTACTGCCCTCTTGGGACTTTCAGCCTATGTGAGTCGAAGCCAGGATTGTTGCTAAAGATGCCAGTGTGGGTAAGATGAGTTCATGCTTAGGAAGGGCAGCTGGTGAGGCAGAGACCAATCTCCACTAGGAAGGGCAACTCGGTGAGGTCAGGACCAACCTCTACAATTACATATAAACTGAACTCACAAAACAGAAAAGTAGTTGCCAATAAAGCAGAAGATGATCACAGCAAAGTAAATTTGGAGCTCAGAAAGGAAAGTTATTCCATGGCTGACAGTCTGTAAAATACTCCCCACTGGAAATTCTACTATAAAACTGAAGAATTTTTAACACAAAAACAGGAAATCTGATTGGTTGGCTGTTATTCCCCCTGGAGAAATGAAATCAGGGGAAAACTGCTGAGCCTCCCTAATATCACTTACCTCAAATCCATATCTCCATCAACCCAGAAGGTAAAAATGTTAGAGATGGTTCCACCTGGGCAGCACCCCATGATGAGAACAACAATAGCTTGGGCTGGTTTCAGAGAGAAGCTGATGGCCAGGAGATAGGCTATAAAAGGCATGAGCCCAAACTGGCAGATCAGTCCCACAGCAATGCCCCAGGGTCTCCTGATGTGCAGCCATAGCTTCCGGATGTCCACGGAGCATCCCAAAGAGAACATAAGCAGGCCCATCATCACGGCTGACATCACTGTGAAAACAAGTTCCAGGTTCCCATGTGCCTCCAGCTCCGCTTGCAACTCCTCCTCCGATCCGTTGGCAGGGCAGGCTGAGCTTCTGGAACAATTTGCTCTCATCTCGTCTCCTTAAGGTAGCATTACAAATGAACAACTGCAACTGATGGCTGGACAGGTCTATCCTGCCACGTTTTGTAATAACGCAGCAAAGTCACTCGAGGAGAATCATTCCAATAGCTATTGGCCAGCCAGCTGACTCATCCTTATCTAATCAATGTATTTATTAGTGACACCATAAAATTCTCATGGATAGGAAACATACAATAAACTGTGGTAAGTACGGCTTTCCCCTTCTGTTCTTACTCACCACTGAACAGTCAAGTGAAATGAAACAAGCAAACTTATTGTCAAGTGGAGTGACTGGGTTATGTCGTCAGCATCACATTGTGTTCCAGGAAAACAGACTGCGTAGATTGGATGCCAAGACATAATTTCTCCAAATTCTGTAGGGATTTCAAAGAGCCAGGATGCAAATGTTTTGTAGAGAGAGAGGCTAATTCCGGAAAGAGCAAAGGCAGCTAAGTCAGAGCCACACCTTAACAGCATTAGCAAAAAAATTTTCTGTTGGAAATATTAAAACCAAGGGAGTGCATTAAGGAAACATTAGGAAGTACTGAGGATAATTTCAAGAAAGCTTTGGAATTAGTCTTACAGGTTTTCTTTTTTTTTTTTTCTTATTAGAGGAGTTGTGAGTTTACAAAACAATCATGCATAACATATAGGATTCCCATACATCGCCCCACCACCAACACCTTACATTGTTGTGGAACATTTGCTACAAATGAGGAAAGGACATCATCGAAATATGACTGCTAACTATGGTCTTTAGCTTACAGTTGGTGCCTTTTCCCTATAAACCACCCACCATTAACAACAGGTACCGGTATTGTCTATTTTTTCACAAGAGAACATCCCCATAGCTCAGGTTTTCTTTATTCTATTTCTATTAGAATTTGTGTCTAAAGCCAATAATTAAACACCTGCAAGAATAATGTGGCATCAAAACATCTGATTATGTTTCCTGAAACATGTGCAAACTTATTTCTACTCCCAGAATAATTCAAGGGAGCAGTCACTTTCCTTTGGAAAGTAGTCTGCTTTGAGATGCCTGCTAGTGAAGGCTGGGAATCCTGCGAGGGAATGTAGAGACAAGCATTGAGGTCATCCTCTGACCACAATGCCCCAGGGCCCCCTCTCTCCATTCCATCCAGGCACCTTTGACAAAACCAGACAAGGTTTCATGGTTCCACAAAACTAAATCTCCCAAAAAGTAGATGCCACACCCCTTCTCAGAGGGAGGAGAAAGTTTGTTTATGGGACAAGAGCTGGCAACAAGGCACACTTTATAAACATCCCTGCCTGTCTTAAGAAGGACACTAGTTACGCATTGTTTATTCTTGGAATAGCAAAATCTTTTCCATGACAAAGTGTCCTGGGCATGCTAACTACTGTGCAGGGATCTCGACCAGTAGGGGCATGGTGGCTATGAGTGAGGGTTCATTGGACCAGGGAGAACCAGATCAATACCATCAAAAGACAGCAACAGAAATAACTGGAAACCAGGGCTGCCAGAGGGATGATTAAGCTTTCAAAGTTTCTCTCTCTGGGGTTAGGAAGGAGACTCCTTAGAATGACTAAGCCTCTGGGGTGGTTGGTCAATTTATAAAGGCATTTTCAAATAGGGGATCTCAGACTTATTGCCCTTATTGGAATGTAGGGATTCCAATGATTAATTAGAAAAATTTAAAGACATGACCAAATTTATGTTTATTTGTCACATTTAAAGAATAAAACCAAATACACAGATCCAGATCACGAACCATATGTACATATTTAATTTATATTAGGTAGACCTACACAAACCCACCTCTACATTCTAATTTATCCACCAACACTACTTCCTAAGAGTAATGTATCTCTAAAACCAAAACTGACATCAGTCACTCTGCCACTTTATGACTTGAAAGGGTAGAAAATAGATATTTCATAGAAATATGGGAAGTGAGATGGATTAAAAAATTCCCACTTTATCTTCACATTCATACTTTTGGAAGAAGTAGCATTCCCTTCGTTACCAATAAACGAAGGTCTGAAAGGGGTTTGTGATTTTCCCAAGGTTATTCAGCAGGTAAATGGTGGTGTTGGGAATTAAATCACAGTCTAGAGGAGCAGATGTAGCTCAGTTGTTGAGCACCTGCTTCCTATGTATGAGGTCCTGGGTTCAAGCTCTGGTACAAAAGAAAGAAAAAGAAAGAAAAGGAAGAAAGCAAGCAAGGATAGTCTAATTCTCTGCCTCTCCTCATTTCCCTGGAGCACATTGAAGTAGGAACATTGGAAAGCAGCGGATAGCATGATCATGTTGAAAAAAACTGATGACCACTAAGGCCTAGATTGGTGACAAAACACCACTATTTGGCATAAAGATGGAGAAATAAACCAACAGTCCCTAATCTCTAGTTTTATCTTCTATGCTCAAAAGTAAAGGCACCTGGGAAGTGGATATGGCTCAACTGATAGAGCGTCCATCTACCATATGGAGGGTCCAGGGTTCGATCCCCAGAGCCTCCTGACCCATGTGGTGAGCTGGCCCATGCACAGTGCTACAGCACACAAGGAGGGCCGTGCCACGCAGGGGCACCCCACGTAGGGGAGCCCCACACACAAGGAGTGTGCTCCACAAGGAGAGCCGTCCTGCATGAAAAATAGCACAGCCCACCCAAGAGTGGCACTGCACACACAGAGAGCAGACACAGCAAGATGACGCAAAAAAAAAAAAGAGATGCAGTTTCCCAGTGCCACCCAATAATGCAAGCAGACGAAGAAGAACAAATAGTGAATGGACACAGAGAGCAGCAAAGGGGGGAAGGGGAGAGAAATAAATAAATTAAAGCTTTAAAAAAAAAAAAAGTAAAGGCAACTAAATATGTTCGATCCATATGCTTCTTAATTTTGAGATCCAGTTCTGGAAATCACAGGAGAGTTCATATATCTCTATTCTCTGCAAATAGATTTAGGTGTGAGAGATACTACTCAGGAAGATGAACTGAAAAGTCTGGGCTCTTAAGGCTGAGACTGTAAAGGCAGAAGGCAAAGAGTGAAAAAGAAAGGTAATTAAGCCTGGCTGTGGAACTGTCCTCCAAACTCTGAAAATTAGCAAAAGGGAAATCTTCTAGAAGCTTGAAGGACATAAAGTATCCTGTAGGTTCAAAAAAGAGTTCAGATAGATTCAAAATAGGTTTAAAAGGTAGCTGGTAGGAATGGAAGGGTTTGACTATTTACTCAGATATAATACAAAGTAAAAAGCTTAACTCTCTTTTTTTTTTAAGTTAAATCTCAAAAATAAAAATACTATCACTTCAGAAAAAGGGACAAAATACTTTTTTTAAAAATCAAAAAAAAAAAGACAACTAACAAGCATAAAAGTAATATCACTAATTTTAAAAGTACATAAAGAGGAAGCAAACTTGGCCCAATGGTAAGAGCGTCCGTCTACCACATGGGAGGTCCGCAGTTCAAACCCGGGGCCTCCTTGACCCCTGTGGAGCCGGCCCATGCACAATGCTCATGCGCACAAGGAGTACCCTGCCACGCAGGGGTGTCCCCTGCATAGGGGAGCCCCACGCGTAAGGAGTATGCCCCATAAGGAGAGCCACCCAGTGCGAAAGAAAGTGTAGCCTGCCCAAGAATGGAGCCGCACACACGGAGAGCTGATGCAACAAGATGATGCAACAAAAAGAAACACAGATTCCCGGTGCTGCTGATAAGGACAGAAGTGGTCACAGAAGAACACACAGCGAATGGACACAGAAAGCAGACAACTGGGGAGGGGGGCAGGGGAGAGAAATAAATAAATAAATAAATCTTTAAAAAAAAAAGTACATAAGGAAAGCAGATGTGGCTCAGGCAACTGAGCCTACCTACGACATGGGAGGTCACTGGTTTGGATCCCAGTGCCTCCTAAAGATGACAGCAGCCGGTGCAATGGGCAGGCATGGCAAGCTGACACAACATGAGACAAAGGAAGAAAAAACAATGAGAGACACAACAAAGCAGGGAGCAGGGTTCCCAGTGCCTCCTAAGACAGCAAGCTGATGCAACAGGCAGGCGCGGCGAGCTAACGCAACTAGATGACGTGACAAGAGATGTGGGGAGGAAAAACAGAATGAGAGACACAACAAAACAGGGAGTGGAGGTGGCTCAAGCAAGTAGGCACCTCCCTCCCACATAAGAGGTCCTGGGTTCAGCTCTGGGTGACTCCTAAAGCAACAAGGTAGACGAACAGACACAGCAAGTGAAAAGCAACAAGGGGGTGGGGAGAAATAAATAAGCAGAAGCATTAAAAAAAAAAAAGTACATTAAGATAACATGTTTCGCCCATCACATTTTAAAAAATTTAATGTGAATATCCACAGCTAGTAAAAGTTGAGTAAAAGAGACAGTCTCATATACTGCAGGTAAGCCTGAAAATCAGTACAACTATTCTGGAAAAATTCTGACAATATATACTCAAAGCCTTTGTCACTATAGGTCTAGAAATCATGTTTGAATAAGATATACTACAGCACTGGCAAAGATCTGTTATTTTTGGACCGAATGTCCCTATTTATAATAGCATTGTTATTTATAAATATCTATAACAACATTATTTATAAAAGGTAAAAGAACTACTTAAATGCCCAAAGAGAAGCTTATTAAGTAAATTATGGCAAAACCATGCAATGAGATATTTTTGGAGTATTTCAAATGTAAACATCATTTTAGCTAAGAGAAATGTTCATAGTAGAAGGTTAAGCAAAAAAATTAAGATCAAATGGTAAAAGCAGGAAGCGCCCAACAATGTAAAAATAATAAGCACACACACACATAGATTAACTTGAAAGACTCCAAAATTTTCAGTGACTGCTTCTGCATATAGCAAAATGGGTGATTTTTTTTTATACTTTCTGTGCTTTCTAATATCTCTGAAAAAATGACTGCTGTTTTCATAATCAAAATAAAAGAAATGTAATAAAAGAAATAAAAATAGAGGAAGTTGTGCCTATCTTAGGTGGCTACCTAAATGTTGATAATGACCTCATGAAGCTGTGGTAATGTGACCCCAAGACAGTTGGGATGGCTGAATTTTTAGTCCTTGCTCTTAGGTTTTTATATGGGAACCTAACAAATGCCTATGCCTCCAGGTAAGAGAGAGCTACAGAAAATGGAACACAAGGACGTGAGGGGGCTGATGTGGGAGTGCCTGGTAAATAGGATCTCTGAGCATCAACTCTGCCTCCAGGATAAACTGAATCAGAAGGAAAAATAAAGAACCTTGTCAGCAAGACCAACTGGAAAGACCAGTTTACCCTGCACTGACAGTATGCTAATTATAACAGTAAATAGTATAATATAGTAAATAGTAAAACAGGGTTCTTAACCTTTTCTGTTCCATGGACACCTTTGCCAGTGAGGTGAAAACCAGGGACCGCTTACTAGGTCCACACTATATTGTGTATTATTCAATAAATATATCACACCTGCACCCACATGTCCCCACAAGAATAATGTTTTCTTGAATTTTAATTCAAGCTCACAGACCCCTGGTTAAGAACACCTGTAGTAAAAGAATACAGTACATAGTATATTGGTCCCTTTCCCAACCAACTTTTCTGGCCTCAGCTCATTAGATCAGATGCTAGTAAGATTATAACTAAAAATTCTCATAGCTTGTTCAAATCCTAGAATTATGAGAAGAAAACCTTCAAGTTGAAATAAATGAGATTAATGGAGTTTGGCAGCCATGAGAACAAATTACTGACTTTTAGTTTTCAGTGATAACAATAACAAACAACTATCATTTACTGAGTCCTTCCTAAGTATCTGGCCCTGTGTTAGATCCCTTATGTATCTCATTTAGACCTCCCAACAAACTTTGCCAAATTGTACAGGTACTATTATGCCTTCATTTCACCCATGAGTAAAAAGCTTAATGAGGTTAAGCTAGTAAATGATGACAAGGCAGGATGATGGGAGTCATACTCCACACTATATGTTAAGAAAAAATAAAATAATAAAAGTTCATGAGCTACACTTGTATCAAATATTATTCTTGCTACTCAAACTAAATATCACATCCTGGTTACTACTATTCACCTTCCTAAACTTTTACTTAATGTACCTTAAAAGGTGCTGATACAGGTGTACAATAAATATGTGAGCTGACATTCTGAAAGAATAATAATCATTTTGAAAAGGAGCATATCCCAATTCACATGTCTGAACAACATGGTCATTTTGAAGTAATCATCGGATTCAGACATTCATAATCCTGAATAAATATTTCCTAGTACTCACCACCCATACCTTGGGTTATAAGATTCTTTATAATGGCCTCCCTAAAATAATTCATAAGTAAAACATCAAATCCTTGACCACATCAACCAACTATGCCCTAAAAGGGGTGAGGCCAGGGTAAGTCAGATATTTTACAATAATATGAAAATGGCCATTCATCCCTTCCATACACACCTTCAGCCAGAGGTTAAACCGTAAAGCCACCGCTAAAACATGGCTGCCCTCCGCTGCTAGCCAAAATTAATGTAATTAAAGGGTGCTGCTGAGCACAAGCATTTCATCGGAAAACCAGGGATCAATCCCAGGCATCTGGCACACACTTCCAACCTTCTGATCTGATCATGTCTAGCTACTATGCCTAGAGCATTTTATGTGCTGAATAAATGTTAGCTATTGTGGTGACTGTATTATTAATAACATCTTTTGCATCTAGCAGTATCAAAAATTCTACTTTGCTTCTACTTCCAATTTTCTGATTAGTGTTTTTGTATTGTTTTAATTTTTTGTTGTTTTTTTTTTATTTATTTAATTTGATTTGTCTCAGTTAAATCAGCAGACATTTTTTCTGACTACTAAAAGGGTCATGAGATTATGTAAATATATATATACAGCATTATGTATACATAAATACACATGTATATATACATGACAAGTATATATATACTTGTCATAAGATTCCATAATGAAAGGAGACCACCACCAAAATAATCCTCCTATTACTATGGAGGAGATTATGTCAACTATTTCCATTACTAGTGTAAAGTTAACATCAATATTGTTAAACTGCACTGCTAGAATTTGGGCAGTCACTCTTCTGAGGGACACCTGAGTGAGGCAACAGAGCGCCTGGGAAAGGAAGAGACACAGGCAACTCAGCCCAGGAGAAGTTGGGTCATTTATTGGGCTCAGAGAACACTTGCCTTACCTGCTTCATAAACTTGGTGAGAGCTGAAAGCTAAATTCCAACATATGGTGAGCAATCACTAAAACCATGAGTGGATGTCTGCTCCTGAAGCTTGGAAGGAAGTGATTTGGCAGAGAGTTAATTTAATGTAGGCAAAAATGGCACCTACAAATGAAATTCACTAAGGAGATTAAACCCTCACTCCAATGCAATGTAAAGTTTCAAAGTAAAAAGCAAGTCTTTAGAGTAGAGCTAGATAATAAGAAGAGGAAAGGGATTGACTGAAAGAAGCACATGAATAGATGGTAGGAGGCTATTTGAGGAAAATCTGAAAATTAAGCCTGTGACCCCTGGTACATTATGCCCTTTTCACAAGTCCTATCTGGTCCAAGGGACAATGAAAATATTTCTGAATCTCCCTGTCAAAGTCCCTATTGTCTTGTTCTTGTTCTTTATATTTCAAAAGTAAAGGAAAATTGTAATTGGACTCCATAATGGTGAAGTGGCAGCTCCGTGAAGTCTGAATACATTCAGCTGTGCCCCTAGTAACTGCCCCCAAATTCCAAGAGAGGAATGCCATCACTGTGGCCCAGGACATTATACAAAAATTAACTCAAAATGGATCAACAATGTATATGTAAGAACTATATAACTCCTAGAAGAAAACATAAGAGAACATCTTTAGAAATTTGTATTAGGCAATAGATTTTTAGACTTTACAACAAAAGCATGAGCAACAAGAGAAAAAGTAGATAGACTGGACTTTGTCAAAATTTAAAATTTCCAGAAAGAAAAAAAAAATTAAAAATGTCCATGCATGAAAGGATATTATTAAAAAGTAAAAAGAGGGAAGTGGACTTGGCCCAGTGGTTAGGGCGTCCATCTACCACATGGGAGGTCCACGGTTCAAATCCCGGGCCTCCTTGACCTGTGTGGAGCTGGCCCATGGGCAGTACTGATGCACACAAGGAGTGCCGTGCCACACAGGGGTGCCCCCCACGTAAGGGAGTCCCACACGCAAGGAGTGTACCCCAGAAGGAGAGCCGCCCAGCGCAAAAGAAAGTGCAGCCTGCCCAAGAATGGTGCCACACACACGGAGAGCTGACACAACAAGATGACACAACAAAAAAGAACACAGATTCCCATGCTGCTGACAACAACAGAAGCGGACAAAGAAGAATACACAGCAAACAGACACAGAGAACAGACAACCGGGGTGGAGGAGAGAGAAATAAATAAATAAATAAATCTTTTTTTAAAAAAAAGTAAAAAGATAACTACAGATATATAGTATATATATATATTCCTACAACATCAATGAAAATACAAACAACCAAATTTAAAAATGGGCAAAGGACTTAGATAGACATTTCTCCAAAGAAGATATACAAATGACCAATAAGCACATGAAAAGATATTCAATGCCATTAGCCATTAGGGAAATGCAACTCAAAAACACAATGAAGGAAGCAGATGTGGCTCAAGTGATTGAGTTCCCACCTACCACATGGGAGGTCCCAGGTTCGGCTCCCAGGGCCTCCTGGAGAAGACGAGCTGGTGAGGCAAGTAGATGCAGCAAGATGATACAACAAGATGATGAAACAATGAGACGTAAAAAGGAAAGACAATGAGAGACACAACAAAGTAGGGAGCTGAGGTGGCTCAAGATATTGAGTACCTCTTTCCCATGTGGGAGGTCCCAGGTTCGGTTCCCAGTGCTCCCTAAAGAGAAGACAAGCAGACACAGAAAGTGCACAGCAAATGGACACAGTGAGCAGAGAGCAAGCACAAATGACAAGAAGGCAGTAATAAATAAACAAAATAAACCTTAAAAAAAAAAAAAGAGAGATCATTTCACATCCACCAGAATGGCTATTATTTAAAAAACAGGAGGGGGAAGCAGACGTGGCTCAACTGATAGAGCATCCATCTACCACATGGAAGGACCAGGGTTCTATCCCCAGGGCCTCCTGACCCATGTGGTAAGCTGGCCCACACGCAGTGCTGCCACGCACAAGGAGTGTACCCCACTAGGAGAGCCGCCCTGTGTGAAAAAAGCACAGCTCGCCCAGGAGTGGTGCCGCACACATTGAGAGCTGACGCAGTTTCTAAGTGCCGCTGGATAATGCAAGCGGATGCAGAAGAACACACAGCGAATGGAAACAGAGAGCAAACAACAGGGAGGAAGGGGAGAGATATAAATTAAATAAATCTTAAAAAAAAAAATTAAAAAAATTAAAAACAGGAAATAAGTGGTGACAAGGATGTGGAGAAATAAAAACCCTCATGCATTATTGGTGGGAATGTAAAATGGTGTAGCCACTGTCAAAAACAGTTTGGCATTCCTTCAAAAAGTTAAACATAGGGAGCAGATGTGGCTCAGGTGGTTGAGCGACCACCTACCACATGGGAGGTCCCAAGTTCAGTCCCTGGTGCCTCTTGAAAAAACAAACAAGCAAAACTAATGAAAAAACAAACTCAGGGGAAGCTGATGTGGCTCAGTGGTTGAGCAACGGCTTCCCATATATGAGGTCCCAGGTTTAATCGCTGACCCTTGTTACCTCAAAAAAAAAAAAAGTTAAACACAGCCCTATGATATGACACAGGAATTTTACTTCTAGTAATATACCCAAAAGAATTAAGAGCAAAGGCTTGGACAGATATTTGTACACCAATGTTCATAGCAGCATTATTAACAATAGCCAAATGATATGCCTTAATCCAGGCTACTGGGGCACTAATAAAGAAAACCTGGAAGTCACAGAAGGACAAAATGAAAGGATATCACCATGTGACTAGAGACAGACAAAGACGCCAAGAAGTCCCAAGAATAGCCTGCAGCCAACACCAGAATGCTATGTCTCTTCCGGGAGAAAGTAAGTCTTGCTATCTTGATTTTAGACTTCTAGTTTCTGAAGCAATGAGCCAATAAATTCCTCTTGTTTAAGCCAAAATTAGTTTGCGGTATTTGTGATAGCAGCCCAGGTTACCTAAGATACAACCCAAGTGTCCATCAATGGATAAAGAAAATAAGATGTATATACATATAGTGGAATGTTATTGAGCCATAAAAAGGAATGGAGTCCTAATACATTTTATAATACAGATGAACCCTGAAGATACCATACTGGATAAAATAACAAAAGGAGAGATAATGTATGATTTCACTTATACGAAATAACTGGAATACACAAATTCAAGAGATAGAGGATTACAGGTCCCCAGAAGTAAGAGGAGGTGGAATAGGGACTTGATGATTAAGGTATAAAGTTTCTCTTTCGGATGATAGAAAAGTTCTGGTGATGGATGGTGGAGACGGTAGCAAAACACTGTGAATGTAGTTAATAATACTGAACTGTATACTTGGAAATGGTTACAATGGGAAATTTCATGCTGTATATATGTTACTACAAGGGAAAAAAAGGCTAAGATCATGTGAAACAGCATCCAGACTAAAGATGAGGACAGTGCATCACCTCAAGATTCTGGGCTTGGAGCTGGGTACAGTAGGGGGTAAGACTTGGAGGAATAAATGAGTGTGTTTTGTATTTGGGAAGAAGGGTGAAGTAGCTTGGAGTTCTGTACTCCAGTAAAACACATTCTTAATCCTTTCCTGTGGGTATGAACCCATTATAAATAGGATCTTTTGATGAAGCCACTTCAATTAAGGTAGGGCCCAGCTGAATAAGGATGGCTTTTTTAATTTAAAAAAACATTTTTTTAAAAAATTTTCCATTCGGAGCTTAGCAATTACTTAGCTTTATATTATTCTGTCACAAATGATAACCAAATTACCTAAGTAGCTAAATCATAAAATTACTATAAGCCAAGTTAGTAGAATTTATAAAGTTAATAGCAAATAACTATACTGGCACACATTTCTTTTGGGGCCTGCTAAAAATATGCCAAAATAACAGACTTGAAAAGAATGAGGTCCTTGAACAGAATGGGAAGAGGACTTGTATCACAAAAAATTATGAAAACAGTAGATTTTAAAAATTGGCCCACAGTGGTGCTCTGTCGTGGTCCCTAGGGGAGCAGCGACAGTCTCCCAGGTGCAGCGGCGGGGACCGGGAGGGAGTGAGGGTTCAACAGTGAGCCCCTGACGCTAATGACTATGCTTGTGAGCTGATAAGCCTAAAATAAGAACAAGGCCTAGAGCAGCATTGTTCCTGGGAATTTCCTCCTGTCAGCCTTCATGTTACTCAAATGTGGCCAGTCTCGAAGCCAAACTCAGCATGTAAATGCAATGCCTTCCCCCCAGCGTGGGACATGTCACCCGGGGATGAGCCTCCCTGGCACCGAGGGACCACTATCAACTACCAACTGATGATGCAACTGGAAAATGACCTTATACGGAAGGTTCAACGCAGACCAGCAGAATATCCCTGTCTACATAAAATAACATGACCTTAAAATGCTGTTTGACCTAATGTAAGGGGGAAATGGAAAGGAGAAATGAGTTTATATGGCTACGAGTCTCTAAAAAAGAGTTTGGAGGCTGTCAGAAGGATTGCCCTTATGCACAACTGAGCAGAGTCTGAGAGACAGATAAAGCAGATACAACCCCCAGGTATCGGTTCCTTTGAGGGCTAAAGAGACCCATGGGAGTTATGGTCATGGCCGATGGGGCTAACTACCAGGTCAGATGGCCCCTCTTTGGAACTGGTGTTTATGTGTGATGAATCTGGACTCAGATGGGATCTCTCTTCATAAGACTTTCATGCTAATGTGCTGGAGGTGCAGTTAGTGTTGGGGTTTAAGATATATTTAGGGGATTTGAATCTCTGGACTGACAATGTGATAGCCAGGTCCTGAGCCTCAACAGACTCCAGCACCTATAATCTGATTTATTGGGCTCACCACACTCAGCTAAGATGGAGTTGAAGAAGGACAACCACCACACCATGGAGCCTTGAGTGATGACAACTGAAAGTGGGAGGATTGCATCCAGCATCCATGTGGAATCTGAGCCTCCTCTTGACATAGAGGTGTAATGGACACAACCAATCCAATGTCCACATAGAAAAGGTGGCATTGGATTGAGAAAAGTGGACATGATGGCTGATGGGTATGGGGAAAGGCAGGAAGAGAGGAGAGGTGGAGGCGTCTTTGGGACATGGAGCTGCCCTGGATGGTGCTTCAGGGGCAATCACCGGACATTGTAAATCCTCACAGGGCCTACTGGATGGAATGGGGGAGAGTATGGGCCATGATGTGGACCATTGACCATGAGGTGCAGAGGTGCCCAAAGATGTACGTGCCAAATGCAATGGATGTGTCATGATGATGGGAAGGAGTGTTGCTGGGGGGGGAGAGGTGAGGTGGGGGTGGTGGGGTTGAATGGCACCTCATATATATATTTTTTTAATGTAATATTATTACAAAGTCAATAAAAAATTTTTAAAAAAGAAAGTTAAAAAAAAAAAAAATTGGCCCAGAATTTTAACCAAATAAAGGAGGAAAGGGGAGTACAAGTTCACAGCTGATGATAGTTCAGGATAATACCTTTACCACTCTATCAAAAATTTGTTCACCCCTTCAAGAATTCTACAGCAGGCTCTCCAGGCATTTTACTACTTTCCCTCTAAGTTTCTTTACATGGAACACAAATCTACATTTAGGTTAACAACAGAATATTATATTGTGATTTAATTTGATGATGAAACAAATAGAAAAAAATTCTTGACCAAACTGACTTCAAGTCATCTCAAAACCCCTGAAAACAGGGGCTAAAAATTAGTCATTAAGAAACAGGACCCAGGCAGAGCAGGTGTAACTTAGTGGCTGAGTTACTGCATGTATGGGGTCGCAGGTTCAATCCTTAGTACCTCCACACAAAAAAAGGAGAGAGCACTGTATTATCCAATGTGATTTCTAAAACACAAAAAACTTCAGTAATCTTCAATGGAAAATGTCATAGTATTTGAAAACTTAGAATGTTTTGATTCTGATTTTTATCCAAGTGGTACTCCAAGTCATTAAGTTATAATAAATTCCAAATTCACACTTACTTGCATCACCTCAGTTTAATCTAATAAATGACCAAAAAAAAAAAAAAGCCAAAACTGAAAATAGCATCATATAGCTCAGCAGCCTTGTTTGGCTCCCTTTGGATAAAATCTTCGGTTTCCCCATAGTTTTACCTAGAAATCCAGTTGTAGGATTAAATTGTGAATCTATTTCAGCTAGTAATTTGATTTTCAACTTCATGGCTTATTTCAATGCAGACAGATTTTCTAGCAGTTACTTTGTCTCTCAGACTTTCAGCGAGCCTCTCATTTCCTTCTTTGCAGTCACCATAGCTATTAGCAGAACTGTAGTTGCCAGTTGCCAAGAGGCACTCCTTCATTTTCAGCAATGTGTCCGGAGTAGCTTAAACCAATAATCTAAACCAAGTTTTCTCAACCTCAGCACTATTAACATTTGAACCCAAAAACTTTTTTTTTTAAGATTTATTTATTAATCTTAATTTATTTATTCACCCCCACCCCCACCTTGCGGCTTGCTATCTGCTCTGTGTCCATTCACTTTCTGTACCTGCTTGTCTTCTCATCTTCTCTTTAGGAGGCACCGGGAACCGATCCTGGGACCTTCCAACATGAGATGAAAGGTACCCAATCACTTGAACCACCTCAGCTTCCTGGTTTGTTGTGTCTCATTTTTTTCCTTTGTGTCTCTTTTTTGTTGTTGTACTTGTGTCATCTTGTTGCATCAGCTCTCCACACGGGCTAGCTCTCCTTCACCAGGAGGCCCCAGGAACTGAGCCCAGGACCTCCCATATGGTAGATGGAGGCCCAATCACTTGAGCCATATCTGCTACCCCCAATAACTCTTTGTTGTAGGGGACTGTCTTGTGCATTGTGGCATGTTTAGCAGCATCCCTGGCCTCTACCCACTAGATGCCATTAAGATCCCCGACAGTCGAGATAACCAAAAATGTCTCTATACATTGCAAAATGTTCCCAGGCAGGAGGAAGCAGGGAGACAAAATCGAGCTAAATCTACCTTTTATTGTACTAGTCAGGGAACTTGGTTTCAAAAAAAATAATAAAAGATATGCCTTATTTAGTACTTACTATATGTGAGGACATGCTCTGTTAATCCTCAAGAGCACAATGAGATAATGTATTAGTTAGGTTAAAAATTAGGTTTCTACAACAAAGAGAATTCAAAATGTAGTAGCTTAAAGAGCAAAAAAAATGTCTCTCTCATTCAACAGCCTTGACATGAGTGGGCCACACTGGTGGGGCTCCGTGCAGTCTCTCAAGGCCCCAGGCCTCTTCCATCCTGCTTTTCCACCATCTGCTAGGACGTTATCCTTGTCTACATGGTCAAGGCTGGATGAGAACTGTGGTGGACTGAATTGTGTACCTCAATTTGGATATGTTCTTGGTCTTGATCTGCATTCTGGTGGATGTGGACCCATTATAAATAGGATCTCTTAAAGATGTTACTTCAGTTAAGGTGTGGTCCAACTGAATCGAGGTGCGCTTTAATACACATTACTGGTGTCCTTTATAAGAAGAATGAAATTCAAACATAGCAAGAGAAAACCATGTGGAGAAGAAGGTGGAAGTCAACAGAACCAAGAAGAGAAAGGAGAATACATCACCATGTGCACTGCCATGTGATGGAAAAGAAAAGGACCCCCAGGCTCGTTGACAGCCAATCCCAGAATATCACACATTTTAGGGACAAAGCATTGCCTTGATTTTGAACTTTTCCAAGTCTCAAAAACGTGAGCCAATAAATCCCCATTGTTTACGCCAACCCGTTGTATCGCATTTGTTTTAGCAGCTGGGAACATAAGACAACCACCATGTCAAGGATCCACCCACAGAGAAGGGAACTAGGGAATGGAAGAGGTGCACACAATGCATGAGGTCCAGATTCAGATGTGGTGCACATCACTTGCCCACACATTCCATTGGCAAGAACTTAGCCACATTGCCACACTTAACTACCAGTCAGTCAAGCAAGGAATGTGACCTAGCCATGCAGCCATGTCCTCAGTCACAACACCAAAGCTACGGAAGAAAGAAAGAATTTTGGAAGAAAACACGATCTCCACTATGTATGACAATTTTACAAATAAGGAAAGCAAGACATAAAGCTTAAGTAACTTGTCCAAAGTTTCACAGCTGGCAAGTGGGACTGGAACCCGGAGTGTCTAATTTCAGAGCCCAGGTTCTTAACCTCTGTAGCACTACTTTTCAAATGTTTTAAACCATAAACTTCAGAAAGAAATTTTTTTAGCAATCCAGTATATATTTGTACATTTCTGTGTTTGTGTGCACATATGCTCCATGAAAAGTTTCATGAAACATTTACCTTCTAACAGTCAATGAGCTCTGATATTTCTATTCTATACTATTTCATTTTTTCAATGTTTATAACACCCACTAAATTACACAACCCTCCAATATGCTGTGATTGGTAGTATGAAAAACACCAATCACAATTGGTACTCAATTCTGACAGGAAAATTGGAGTTCCTTGGAAGCTTAACACAGAGCTTATGGTATGAACTGTATTAATAAGAAGCCTAGGGAATAAGGTTCAGAAAACAGGCAGGCCCAGGAAGTCTAGGAAACCAGAGCATGGCTAAAATTCTGCCACAGGAAGGGTCTATTAAGATGTACCTGAAACCACTGTTGTGTTACTTCTACCCATGCCACTGGGCACTGGACACCACTGCCACTATCACTGGAATGAATTCCAAATCGGCTTTGCTTCTGTGCCTTCCTCACCCCAGATTCAAAGTTCCAAGAGGAAGCATCTAGTGGCATCTTGAAGTCACATGTTTGTGCCTAGGGTACTGGGATCAGGCATAGTAAAAATATGGCTTCTTAGCTGACAAAACCACAGGAATCATGTTAGATTCTGGGCCCAATAATGAACAAACAAAACAGGTAAATGTCCACAACACTCAAAGCACTGGAAGAAGTATATTTTGTTAAGCCACTTTGCAGAGCAATTTGGCATTATTTTATAAAACTAAAAAATGTTTCCTAAGACAAAGCAATTCCATTGCTAGGCACTGAGTCTGAAGAAATGTTCACACATGTGAAATAAGAAGACATATTTAAATATGTTCAATGAAGCATTATCCATAATAACAAAATATTGGAAACAACGTAAATGTTCACCAGTGTAAATATGGACAGGACTGGATCTTGTTCATTTTTAGATTCCAGCAGCAAGCATAGCAAGCACATTATAGGAACTGAATAAATACTTGTTGACACGAACTGCAACTGAATGAGTTGCCAATCAGAAATGATCCAATCAGAAATGATCAGGGCTTGACCAATATTTTCAGAAGACCTTTAGAAGAAAGCACTAAGTAGTGCAAAGAATTGAGCTTTAGATTCTGATAAAGCTGGGTTTGATATTAAATTCTACTTGTCAGACCTAAAGCAAGTTGCTTAAGCCATGAGCCTCAATTTCATTGTTTATAAATGAAAATAACCCCAGGGTGATTGGGAGGAAAATGGAGTAAGGGATCTCAAATGTTGTAGTGCAGGTTTTCCCAACCACTGCAGCACAGTGTTGTGCTGTGAGTGAGTGACAGGTATGCCAAAGAGGTGAACCCACCTCCTTGGGTTGGCCAAAGCCCTGGGCCAGTGTCCTCTGGACTTGAGCATCCTCATTCATCTTTCAACTCCATTTATGCCAAATGATTATTATCATGTTCTGTGTATTCCATGACACAAAAAATAATGGGATGCACTAGCATGTTACAGTCCCTGGCACAGAGAATGGACTCAGAAAATGTTAGCTCCCTCTACTTATGGAGGGAACATGGGGCTCTCTAAAGGTGACTTATTTATCTGGGTCCTAGGGGATCTAAAATGAAGTGGGCCTTGAGCTGGAAGCAGCTCTTCTTAAAATCACAGAGGATTTAAGAATGGCCCTAACCATGTGAAGAGCTGATGCGCGCCCAAGGAGTGCCATGCCACGCAGGGGTGTCCCCCCACGTAGGGGAGCCTCACACGCAAGTAGTGCACCCCATAAGGAGAGCCACCCAGCGCGACAGAAAGTGCAGCCTACCTAAGAATGGCACCGTCCACACGGAGAGCTGACACAACAAGATGATGCAACAAACACAGATTCTCATGCCACTGACAACAACGGAAGTGGACAAAGAAAGAGATGCAGCAAATAGACACAGAGAACAGACAACCAGGGCAGGGGAGGGGAGGGTTGGGGGGAAGAAGAGAGAAATTGGGGGAAAAAAAAAAAGAAGAAGAATGGCCCTAATTTGTGCTTCCTAGAGAAGACTACTCAAAGTAGATGCTGTCCAAATCCACAGAACAAAAGGCAGGGGGTCTAGAGCAGGTCAGATGATGGAAGGAAAAGCTATTTTCTTCATTTTTACCTACTGAACTTCACCATCACTCAGGCAATTGTTTTTTTCTTATTCTGTCTCTAGAGGATCTCCATCTGTCTTTTCTGTTATACATGAAAAGTGTTGGGAACAAATGCTTCTTCCCTCCTCATTTCCTTCCACGTGAAGGCCATTCTAGACACATTATAACCCTGGCCTATTTCTGTCCCTTATTCACTCCATTCCAAGATAGGTGGAGCTGATTGATAAGTTTGGAAAAAGAAAGTGGGCACGTTGGCCCAACTCCTTCATCCCATTTTCTCTTGGGAGTTAACATGCGTACAGAGACTGTGACAGTTTGAGATTATTTTATGAATCCCAAAAAAAGACAGACTGTAAACTAATCTATTCCTGTGAATGTAATACCCTTTGATTGTACTGAATTCGGCTGAGGTGTCTTTGATTAAATTATGTGTCAAGATTAGGGCTTTTTTTATTTGACCACATTAGTAAGGCATGACTCAGGTTGAGTCTCCGCCCCCTTGATGGGGCTGATATAAATGACTGATACAGAAACCATGTTCTCAATTAGTATTTAGTCATACAGTAAACTTACTAGAAATAACCCTGCTCCCCAGAAGGTCTGTGCTCCCAGTGATTGCACAGGAAAACCTGATACTTTCTAAATTTTAGTATGGGGCCTACTTGCCCATAGATACCAGCTACATTTTCCAATATTAGCATTTTCAGTAATAAAGCTGGTGTTTCAGCTTCCCATCTGTTTATTCTTTTATATTATTTCATATTTGGTTCAGATACTGAGCAAGAGAGCTCCTCAAAATTCTAACATCTGGCATATCTGTCCAAGATTGTTCAGAATTCAGGTAGAAGTTGGGGACCAAAATAACAAGTGGAGAGGATTTTGGTGGGATCAGGGTAAGTGGCTTTAGGTCTTGGACTTTACTGGGAGGGTGAAGCATTTCAGCCTTGGAATTTTTAATGGGTAATGAGGCTGGATTTTACAATTGATCAGTTGGATTTTTAACTATTGTAACCTGGGCAAGCAATTTTAGCCTAAAGCACTGATCATGAAATTTTCACTATGGATGGTCACTGAAACTTATGGCAGCTTGGTGCTGGTAAAAAACAGCTTCAAGGGCTGGTTTTATAAAGAAAGACCCACAATTTACCAGGCCTGAAGCAAATACCACAAAGGCCTGACCCTATGTGAGCAAAATTAGTTCCTTATCCAAGACATGGGCCAACAGCGGCCTTCTTTAGTCAAATTCTGGTTGTAAGAGTGGCCTCAGCAAATACTGGCTGCAGGAGACCTAGTGAGCAAAGCCAGCCTTGCAGGCATCAACAGTGGACAGGAACAAACAGTCCAAACAGGGTTTCAGGAGAAACTATCAGGCCATATATGGGCAGCCAGGCCAAAGTCAAACCAAGCAGGCGACCCGCCAGTAGAGACTTCTGGGAAAAGATGAGCTTTGAATTCAAAGGGATCTATCTAGCATGCCATCTCAGTTCCATCCCTTTAAAAGCTGTGTCACCCTGGGCAAGATACAAATCCTTCAGACCTAACCTCCTAAATCCTTCCTAACTAAAACTGGGATTTTAAAATGTGCCCAGTTAAACATGCACCTACCACACAACCCAACCATTCCTCTCCTTCAGGTATTTACCCAAGAGAAATGAAAGCATATGCCAGGGGAGCAGATGTGGCTCAGGCAGTTGAGCGCCTGCTTCCCATATGGGAGGTCCCAGGTTCGGTTACTGGTGCCTCCTAAAAAAACAAACAAGAAAGCAAACAACAAGCAAGTAAACAAACAAACAAACAACTCAGGGGAGCTCAGTAGTTGAGCCGATGTGGCTCAGTAGTTGAGCACCAGCTTCCCACATTCCTACACACAAGGTCCTGGGTTCAATCCTTGGCCCTGGTACCTCAAAAAAAACAAAAAAACAAAACAAAAACAATAGCAACAAGCAAAACAAATGAAAAACCAGCTCAGGGGAGCCAATGTGACTCAGTGTTTGAGCACTGGCTTCCCACATATGAGGTCCCAAGTTCAACCCCCAGCTCCCAAGTTCCCAGTACCTCAAAAAAAAAAAAAAAAAACACATCAATAAGGAGAATCAGAACTGGGATATTCCAGACAAAGACTTTTTGGGTTTTTCTTTTTTTGTTTATTTTCTAACAAAGACTTTTTTAAAATGTCCTAAATATGCTCAAAGAGCTAAAGTTAAATATGGACAAAAAAGTAAAAGAGAGGAGGAAAATGATAGGTGTACACAAAGATATCAATAGAGAGAAATTATGGAAAGGAACCAAACACAGCTGAAGACTACAGTAACAGAAATCAAAAATTCCCTAAAGTAGTTCACCATTAAATTGGAGCTGGCAGAAGAGAGAACCAGAAATCATCCAGTCTGAGGAACAGAAAGAGGAAAGAATGAAAAAAAGTGAACAGAGCCTGAGGAATTTGTGGGACACCATCAAGCACACCAATATACAAACTGTGGGAATGCCAAAAGGAGAAGAAAGAGACTAAGCAGCAGAGACAATATTCAAAGAAATAATGGCTGAAAACTTCCCAAATTTAACAAAAGATATGAATATAATATACATCCAAACTGCTCAATGAACTCCAAAAAGGATAAACCCAAATATACCTACACCATGCTGTTATAAACAAACTGTCGCAAAGGCCAAAGATAGAGAATTCTGAAAGCCACAAGAGAGAAGCAACATGTTGATACAAGGAGCCCTCAATCAGATAAAGTACTGATTTCTTATCAGAAACCCTGATAAACCGAGAAGACAATGGGATGACATATTTAAACTGCTAAAAGCAAAACCTGCCAACCAAGAATTTTGTATCTAGCAAAACTGTCTTTCAAAAATGAAGGAAGAATTAAGACATTCCCTGATAAATAAAAGCTGAGGGAGTTCGCCACCACTAGAGCAGCACCATAGTTCTGCAGGTTGGAAGAAAAGGACACTAGACAATTGACTGAAGCCACATGAATAAATCAAGATCTCCAGTAAAGATAATGACATAGGTAAATACAAATACCAATATTTTTTTATTTGGCAACTCCACTTTTTACTTCCTACAGGACCTAAAAGGTAAATGCATAAAATGTAATGACAAATGGATGGTGGTGACAGTAGCACAAACTTGTGAATGTAATTAACACCTCTGGATTATATATTTGAATGTAGTTAAAAATTTTTAAAAAACAACAAAACACCGTAGGACTGTGTAACACAAATAGTGAACTCTAGCGTAACATATGGAGAGTTGTTAATGGTACAATTATAATAATATTCTTTCATCAATTGTAATAAAAGTACCACATTAACGCAAAGTGTTAATAATGGGGAAAACTAGGTATGTACGGAGGGGTCAATATACGGAAATGCTGTATTTTTTTATTTTTCGTAAATACACATTTATGAAATTCACATAAATGTAAACTACAATTTCTCTAATAAAAATTATTTTTTTAAAAACTTGCCAAAACTCCACATTTTGCAATTGAATCTTTAGCAGTGCAGTTTTAATGTTTAAATGCTTGACATAAATGCAATTTTTTTTCAAAGATTTATTTATTTATTCACTCCCCCCGCCCCCGTGTGGCTTGTTTTGCTGTCTGTTCTCTGTGTCCATTTGCTGCATGTTTTTTCTGTGTCTGTTTGTCTCCCTTTGTCAGGTCATCTTGCTGCGTCAGCTCTCTGTGGCACAGGCGTGGGCTGTCAGCTCTCCGCGGCATGTGGGCCAGCTTGCCTTCACAAGGAGGCCCTGGGACATGAACCCAGGACCTCCCATGTGGTAGACAGGAGCCCAGCTGACTGAGCCACAGCCGCTTCCCCTACCACCTTTTTTGCCAATCTATCTAGTTCAATTGTCTCGCTATATGGTGTATAATGCCTTCAGTCTCCTCCAGCTAGGCACTAAATGCCAATAAAAGACCATGATGCAGGAAAAAAAAGTAAGGATAAATCAATAGTTTTAGATTCATAATGTTTAAATATGTAATTTGTGACAGGAACTACAAAAAGAAGACTGAGGGTGTTTTAGTTTGCCAAAGGCTACCAATGCAAAATACCAGAAACATGTTGGCTTTTACAATGGGAATTTATTGGGGTAGAAGCCTACAGTTCCAAGGCTGTGAAAATGTCCAAATCAAGGCATCATCAGAGATACTGTCTCACCAAAGGTCAGCTGCTGGCCATCCTGGACTCGTGCCACATGACAAGATAAAACAGCCACCAATTTCTGTCTTCTCCTCCAGGCCGCTTTTTCCCCTACCTCAGGCATAGACAACCCAGCATGCGGCAGGGCTCGTCTCTTCCCTCTCCTCCAGGTTCTTCAGCTTTGAGCTGAGCAGTGGTCCTAGCCTCTCAGGGGCCTGTTTCCATGTCTCTATGCTCCACTAATTGCAGCTTTCAGGCCTCAGAACTGTAAGCTTTAATAAATTCCCACTATAAAGACCAACCCATTTCTGGTATACTGTTCCCAGTAGCTTTTAGAAGACTAAAACACTGGGTATTTAGAGGAGTGGGTGTATGTGGGAGTTCTCTGTATAGCATTTGGATTATTTTTGCATCTCCCTTGTAAGTTAGAAATTATTTCCAAGTGAAAAGTTTAAAATAAAAGAATGAAAGCAAAGCCATCAGGAAGCTTTCTCCTTATTCCATAAAGGAGATGATGGAGGCCTGGATGAGGGTGGTAGAGTTGGAGAAAGAAATGGATATGTTTGGGATTTATTTTGGAGGTAGAGCCAACAAAAGTAGCTCATGGACTGGACTGGGAGAGGAGGTGACCCCTGGGTTTCTGACTTGAGCAATGGAGTGGAAATGGTACCTTTTACTGAGATGCGGAAGATAAAACTGTGATTAAGATATGATGAACAGGCCATGCGCAGTGCTGATGCGCGCAAGGAGTGCCGTGCCACGCAAGGGTGTCCCCCGCGTGAGAGCCCCACGCGCAAGGAGTGTGCCCGTGAGGAAAGCCGCCCAGCGTGAAAAGAAAGAGCAGCCTGCCCGGGAATGGCGCCGCCCACACTTCCCGTGCCGCTGACGACAACAGAAGCGGACAAAGAAACAAGACGCAGCAAACAGACACCAAGAACAGACAACCAGGGGAGGGGGGGAAATTAAATAAATAAATCTTTAAAAAAAAAAAAAAGATATGATGAACAGAGATTCGTGAACCCCAGTGAAAGCAAGACCCCAAGACACTTAGAGACAATGAGCAACCAAAAGGGACTTTTCTTCCCTCCCTGCTTGCTGCCCAATCAATAGTTGGCATAAGTCCTGCCTCACCAGGCTCCTGGCCCAGTCCTGTTCCCAGACTTTCTCCTGTGAGGTTAGAATTCTGCTCTGTTCTCCTGTTCTTGCCCTTTCTCTCTTGCAGGGTTGTTGTAAGGACCAAAGGACATAAATAAAAGTTTATCTAGCAGACAGTAAGTTCTTATTAAATGTTTTGTTCTTTCCTCTCTTTCCTTCACTCTTCCTCTCTGTCTAAACTGTTTTCATTTTAATACTTTAATCAACTGAAAAATAGGACATAAATAGAAGTTTATCTAGCAGACAGTAAGTTCTTATTAAATGTTTTGTTCTTTCCTCTCTTTCCTTCACTCTTCCTTTCTGTCTAAACTGTTTTCATTTTAATATTTGAATCAATTGAAAAATGAAAAGATTGTCTCCAAAAATTTCGGTTATTTACTACTAAATTCCAATGGCAAAATATTTTTTCTTTTTTAAAAAAAAAACTACAGCATGCAGTTCTCTTGGTATTTTAGTATAGAGTGAAGCAGGCATCTCTTTTCCTAAAGATCGGCCTCTTCCTCTTCCACGCTGTCAAACCAGTTTCAGAATGTTCGTGGCCTCTCCTCTTGTCATTCTATGCATTCCCTGTAAGTGAGCTCAAGGACACCCATGGTTGCACCTTTCATCAACACACTCTCTCCTACCTGAGTAGCACACCTCTAGAGCCCACTGTTCCACTGTTAGAAGCAATGTTTCACTATGTGTTCATCAATTGTAACAAATGTACCACACTAATGAAGGATGTTCTTAATGTGGGAAAGTGTGGGAGGGGGAGGGAGAGGGGAATATGGGAATCCCCCATATTTTTATGTAATATTTATATAATCTAAAGCGTCTTTTAAAATATATAATTTTTTAAATTTACCTTAAAAAATTAATAATAAAGCCCACTGCTACTGGAAATCTGCACTTGAGTGGCTCCCAAGAACTTCAAAAATCAACTTACCTAAAACTAAATCTATCTCCTACACACATAAGACTGTTGTTCCTTTCCTGTTCTCTGTATTAGAGAATGATAATACCATTCACCCAGTAGCCCAAGCAGACAATCTGGGAGTCATCCTAGCTTCTTCCCTTTCACTTAACAACCTCTCTTATCCCTTCCCTCCACCCAATCCATGACACTATTTTATGGTTTCTACTTCATCTGTGACGCCAGAGAAAGAGACTAAGAGCTAAGAGAAAGCTATGGAAACTGAGTGAGAAAGCCACTGAAACCAGGAAGCTGAAAGCAACAAGACCCAGAGGAGAAGGGCAATATTGCCACATGCCTTCCCATGTGACAGAGGAATCAAAGATTGCCAACAGCTGTTCTTCAGGGAGAGCCTGATGCCTTGATTTGGACATTATCATGACCTCAGACCTAAGCTTTTAAGCTAATAAATCCCCATCGTAAAACCCAACCATTTCTGGTATATTGTTTTCAGCAGCTTTTAGCAAACTAAAAATAATTTAATTGCCCAGTACTGAGGGACATAAGTTTACAGATGACAAAGGTATATGGTGTGTCACACACAATGGATAATGGTAAGGGTAGCTAACACTAGCAGTGCTACTGCTTACTCCATGCCAGGCATGACTGTGAATACTTTACCTATTTAACTCATTTAACTGGTCAAAACTATTATCCAATTTTTCAGAAGTAAAGAAACCAAAGTATAGAAACATTAAATAACTTGTCCAAGATGACATAGCTATTAAATGATGGAACTGGCATTCAATCCTAGGCGGCCCAAGCTCAACAGCTCTAAATCACTGAGCTACAGTGGATGTGCCCAGACTTACACCAAGACTTCCTCATCAGAATACTGGGATCAAGGAAAAGATGCCACGAGCTTTTACTGAGAAAGGCAGGTCTCAAAGAAAGGATTCAGAGTTTCTTCGAGGCTTCTGACTGCTCAATAACAATACTAAAAAGAAATGAACCAAGCCTTGAAAATGTTGGAGGAACAATATTTACAATCTAGAACTCTACCACCAGGCAATCTGGCAATGAAGTCTGAGAGATAGTTCACACAGGTAAGACTTACCTCCCATGCCCTCTTTCTCACATAACTACAGGAGGATGTACTATACTAAGATAAGGGAATAAACCAAGATGTTCTAACATACAAGAAAAAGGTATGTCAACACTGAATTGAGTGAAGTGAATCCCCAGGATGATGATACAGAAATCACAGAATGATAGCTTGCTCGAGTATAGAAAATAAACAGCCCAGATTAGAACAGGGCAAGGTTTCTTAGGAGACTTCTTAGAAAGATGAAATGATAGAAAATGTCTGAATGTTTTAAGACTGACAACTGGCAAAGAGCTTAGGGTTGATGATTTAATGACAAATATATTAAAAACTAAGCAATTACTAAATCCAGCAAAGAAAAAAAAAAGTGTCAGGAAAAGCAGAGTAATCATAATTTATTACATGGCTCTGCTGTGAAGTGTTTACATAGTCATAATAATGTTAACATTTAATATTGATCTGAGCAAAATATAAAAATAATATATAATATAGCCATATTGAGAGGGAGACGGGAAAGGTATGTTTGTGTGGTGAGGATGGAAGAAAGAAAATGAAACAACTATCTTTTATAGTAGGAAGTTAATAAATTATGTCTAAAAGGAAAAATCAAGAAATAGTAATACCTATGTATTTAGAGGAATGGAGGCAAATAAACTAGTCAAGTGAAAGAAGTCAAATTGGCTGCCTTTGTAAAGGTGGAAATGGGTAGTAGGGATAAAGTGAACTTCTGTTTTTCAAAGCAACTCTTGTGAAACTTATTTGCATCTTTAAAGCACATTCAGGGAAACAGACTTGGCCCAGTGAATAAGGCATCCACCTACCACATGGGAGGTCCAAGGTTCAAATCCCCGGCTTCCTTGATCCGTGTGCAGCTGGCCCATGCGCAGTGCTGATGCGCACAAGGGGTGCCCTGCCACGCAGGGGTGTCCCCCGCGTAGGGGAGCCCCACGAGCAAGGAGTGCGCCCCGTAAGGAGAGCTGCCCAGCGTGAAAGAAAGTGCAGCCTGCCCAGGAATGGCACCGCACAAATGGAGAGTTGACACAACAAGATGACACAACAAAAACAAACACAGATTCCTGGTGCCACTGATAAGGATAGAAGCGGTCACAGAAGAACACACGGCAAATGGACACAGAGAGCAGACAACTGGGGGGAAGGGGAGAAGGGGGGAAGGGGAGAGAAATAAATAAAAAATAAAATAAATAAAATAAAAAATAAAAGTTTAAAAAAAAAATAAAGCACACTCATAACTGATCATTTTTAAAAAGAGAAACAAACTGAATCCCAGTTAGAAGATTTTTTCAAGGATATACAACCAATCAGGGAAAGGAGGGACTAGAACCCAGATCTATGAACTAAACCTACAGCTTTCTTTCTACCACTGTCTTATCTGTCAAATAAAAATACAAATCCAGACTTGATAAGGGGAGACTCTATTTGAAAGCATTATTGCAAAGGGGGAAAGAGGCTATTTCAAGAAGCAAGGAACTACTGCAGGAGGGAAAACACTCTAGCCACAAGGTCTGCAGGCATCTTAAGAGCTCGGCAAAAACAGGGATTTTCTTTTATAGAGAGGAAAGAACTGCATGATGGGAAGTAGGATGAAAGGCTGGCATGATCAGAAATATTAGACCTGAGAACATTTTATGCTGAAGCTGCCCATTTTCTGGGAGGCACCCTTAAAGTTCAGGGGCCTGGAAGGAGAGAAACTGAACCCAAACTGGGTTAACAAGCAGTTCAGCTAATCACTTACGAGGTAAAGAATGGGGATTTGGAAAGTCTGTGGCTGGTCTTGTCATGGGTAAATAAGGGGGCATGAGTGGGTCTTATTTAAGTCATGTGGGGAAGGGTGGTTCTTTGCAGTAAGTTTCCTGGAATACAAAGGGTGACAGGATTTCTAAACACTTCACTCTATTCCAGAACCACAGGGCTTGGGTAAAATTTAACATCGTCATATCCAAATCTGATCTTTAAGAAATTAAAACTAACAGCAACAATGTCAAATACATCATTAGTTTATTTGTGGACTTTAGATTAGGAAATACTTAGGGTTCTCAAAGAAACTTTTGGAGGTGTTATTCCTGGAACTAGATAGGTTAGTGACAGTGACCCTGAAATGAAAAGTACAGGCTATTCAGCAGATGTGAACTACAAAAAATAATCACATGGTATTAATCCCTTCACAGCCTAAAACATGCTGATACAGCTAGATATTTTTTTTTAAGATGATGATCAGTTTTGATTTCCAAAAAAATAGAAACACACTGAATTTTGCTGAAAACTGATCTGTGATTAATAATACAATGGATTTTTCCACAATTTAGACCACTAACCACTGGGTTGTCACATTTACGATAACAGCCTAAGTGGAGGGAAAAACCAATCAAACTGGCAGAGAGAACAAAATGGAGAGGCCAGGTCTGTAAAGGAAACAGAAGTGGTAGAACTAGATAGCAGTGAAAATCCTACCTCCCCAGCCCTTCAGACAAGAAACCTTGGTGGGCAACCCTGGATGGCAGATAAGCATCTAGAACAAAGCTCATTTGAATTTTGAAGCAAATATGGGCTAAGAATGTGAAAGTTCCACCTCCTCAAATCCCACAACAAGGCTGGATACAGAGCCAGGGTCCTGACAACTTTCTCCAGGCCTAATTATCACTAAATCAATTGGGTCATTCATGTGAAAACTCCTAAGGGCAAGTCACCTTTCTGTGAACCATCATTTCATAAGGTAGAAGAAAGTACCTGAAGATCATTCAGACAATAAATCTGCAACCACCAGACACAATTTCCTAGTTAGAGGTCAAACCGTGGACCAACAGGCTGATTATAAACCCCAGATGCTTTGACTGGTCCACACCTTCATAAAACTGGAGATTTTCACATTTACAAAATCTGTATTTCCCTACCTACTGATGAGTTCATTCAACATATAAAATTTACTTCAAAATAACTCAATGGTGGGGAACAGGGTGTGTGGGAAGTATATGAGCATATATGCGAAATAAAATTGGCCATGAGTTGATTTTAGTTGTACCTGGGTGATGAGGACATGGCGGTCCATTTTCTTATTCTCACTACTTTTGTATGTTTGAAATTTTTCTTTTTAAGTCTTTATTTCTAGCTTCTCTTGAAAAATTGGAAGATTTCCCCCCAAGCCTACACTCCAGCATAGCTTCAACAGGTTAGAGAAGAAACTGCTGCCCCTTGGGCTGAGGTACATGCTCCCCAGTTTTACATTCTCAGCATCCCTATTCCTGCTTTCGCTGGCCCACTGAGTTCATTTACACTACCTACTTGATGATGAGATGCACGAGTTTGCAACCACATGCCTCTCCAAAGCCTTACAATCCCAGAATGGTGTTAACTTATCAAAAATTGTGAATTTGGAGGAGCAGGTGTAGCTCAGTGGTTGAGTGCCTGTTTCCCATGTATGAGATCCTGGGTTTAATCTCTGGTACCTCCTTAAAAAAAACATATTTAAAATTTTTTTTAAATCAAAATTGTGAAATTGTGTATTTGAATCTTTGTCAAACTGAACTCCAATTCAATCACATAACGGCTATCTCTCCATAAAAGTTGTCCTAACCCCTATAAAAAAACAAGGATATAACTATAAACTGCTCTTTATTATGGACTTTTGACCATATGGATTCTTCAGGCAATAAAGGTGTATTGAGGCCTACACAAGTTAGGCACTGACTAGGTACTTTGGTAGTAAGATAAGTAAAAAACCATTACTGCCCTTATGTCATTTAGAAGAGACACACATAAACACATACTATTCAAATTTGTTTTACAACGTAATATAATTTCAGCATGTGTAGTTTCAAGCACGTTCAGAAACATCTGCCTAAAAATATAACATAATTTGAAGAATCTTAAAGCCGCAAACAAGTACTTTTCTCAAGAATAATGGAGGAACTAAAGGTCTCTCAAATACCTTTTCTCAATAAATATTAAGACTTTTATTCTAGAAAGCTTTTTGCACACACATATACATTCCATTCATTTTCACAACAGCTCTGAAGAACTGAATATATATCTCTTACTCCCATTATTGGACTAAGGGTGTAAGCCTCTGAGATCAGGTATGAAACTCTTGGGGTTCTCTGTGGATCCTAAGGGCAATCAAAAACAGATATCCATGCTTCTGGATTATCCAATGGAGACAGCAGGACATGGCTTTTTTGCATACAAATTCTCCATGCTACTTTTAAGAGAAAATCAGGGAGTATCATTTTTAAACAGAAATGATCAAGATATGCCATAGGTACAGTAACCATAATTTGAACTAAAAAATGAGGTCACATTGTCTGTCAAGTGCATACATACACTGACTAGAACAAAAGCAAATTCTTGAAAACTTAAGATTTCTGGTCTCCACAAAAGTCAATAGTCAGCCCAATATTATATATCTTCTATACATAGAGTACAGTGGTACAAGGGAGGTGATGTTCACAGTTATAGCTAATACTAGGACAATTCTCATTGTGTACCAGGCAGTTTTCATTTAATCCTTATGACAACCCTATGCAGTAGGTACCAATATTATTCCTATTTTTACACAAAAGAACCTGAAGAACAGACATATAAGGTAACTTTCCCAAGGTCACACACTATGAGCCAAGCTGGAATTTAAAGGCAGCCAGATCTAAAGTCTGTACTCTTAAATAGTGTGCCATAGTGCCTTTCGTGATGAAACTAAGATAACAGAAGATCCTAAAATGCCTATTGAATCATCTAAGAAATGCTAGATTATGCTTAAAAATAGCTTTAATATCCAGTGTGTTTTACTGGATTCAAAACGTAGGGAAATTGGTTCATCCAAATCCAGTTATTTTCCCAGCTTCTCCATTCCCAGCCATTCTGGGCAAATAAGAATTTTCATAATAAGGCCTTCTTTGTATTTTCATGTCACATTCACATATGTGTGTGTATTCCACATGCTCCAAGATCATCCGAGAGAGAAAATATGAAATATGGAAGAAGGAAAAGACAGATAATCTTTTAGGGGAACAAAAAATAATTTCTACTTGCTACTTTAAAGTACCACATGAAAATAATAAATGTTTCATTGAAAACTGGAAACTGGAAGGTTACTAAAAACTACAGTTTTTCTTAACTAAGTTAAATTTTTCACAGTTTATCATTTTTAAAGATTTTGTCTCTCACCTTTTTTTCCTCTTTGGGATCACACCAAGATGGAAATTCAAAATGTCTCTTCAAAATAATATCCCTGTCAAGGAGTTTCTTCTTCCCTTATAGCAATTTTACAAAAATCAAAATGAATACAACCAATAAACTCCAGCTGCATTTCATCTACTTACAGAGCTGTAGCTCGTGATACAAAGGAAAACTTGTGATAGGAACCCAGACGATCTGTCAGAGCTGTCTACTAACCCATGCTCTATGGTGCTGGACCATCCACCAGCTGGCATTCCTGTCTGCACTGAAAGTTACCCAGTGAAAGGTTTGGAGCCCTTCATCTCCTTAGGATGCATTCAAAAAACAAAGTACAGATTCATCTAAGAGATGATTGTCACTTAGGTGGACGTGGTCTTCTCAACCCAACTGGCTTGTCCCGTAGGGAACGCTGAATCTCCTCAGAAGCATATTTATGACTTTTAAGATTATTTAGGCGCTTCATTTCATACTTCCTTTCGAGATTGATGGCTGAAAAAGAAAATACACAATTTGACATTTTTCACCAGGCTTAACTAATTAAAACCAAACATTTATTCATCACACAGCAAATTTACATATTTGAATAGTTTATTAGATGACAGGGATACAAAGACAGGGAGTATGGGTGTGGCTGAGCATATTTAAACATTTCTCTGATGATAAGCAAAATAACACACATACATCTTTTTAAAGCAATTCTTAAAGAACTTACATTCCACTGAGGGGAGCCAATTATCCTTCTTGGTTTTAAGGAGTTTAAGCTGTATGGGACAAACATATGACATTTCTTCCAAGAAAGGCAACTTGATGTTATCTAGGTTTCTGTACCAGGTCTTTGTAAGAAGTGCAAGATCCCAAGGTCCCTGTCTGAGAGATAAAGCCATTAATTCATTTAGTAAATATTTATTGAGCACCTACTACATGTATATAGAAGACATCTTATTTACTTTCACTTTTACTGTCCTCTAGATATTTTAGTTTGCAGGAGAATATTCAGGATTTTCCAGGGTTGCAAATCCAGCCAGGAAAAGGAGTCTTTTGTTAACAAATGTAGAAATAAACTGAAAAATGACCAAAAAATTCGGTTCACAACAAAGCCTCCCCAGAGTCAATTCGATCCTTCTTGTTTTTAAGGGGATGCAGTCTAGTATTGTAAGTTCCCAGCCTTTTCTAGCTGTTCAGAAAATATGGTCATATTAGAGAAGGAAAGAAAGCAGTAAAATCGTGCATTGAGCAAAGTGCATGGCATATACAAAGTGCTTTGAGTGTGTGATCTTATTTTAGTTAAAAACCCATCCTTCATATCATTAAATGCTTCTAACTCATTAAAACCTCAGAATTATTTTATTTTACAGAATTACTATGTTTATTTTCAAGCATTAGTACCAAGAGAACTCTTAAAAAACTTAAGAGGGGGATGAAATCCAAAACTGCAATATTTTAAAAAGTCACTATAAACCTTAAATGAATTGTTTTGCTTAGCCTAGTTCTGAAATATATAAACTACCATCTACCTGTTTATCACCTAGTCAATGTGAGTTCAACTATATATGCATGATCCAAGCAGGGGAAGTGAGGGTCACACACATACCACTCCTTTGTTTTCCTCCTCGAGCTGCTTGAGATTTTATCATCTATTTATTGAAGGAGTGGCTTGGAGTCTACAATTATTATAGATGTACTTGTACTCAAAGATGTTATGTATAACAATGTTTTTGAAGCACTGTTCGAAAAAAAACTAAAGCAGAAATAGCCTTAATATTGATTAAGAAGTTGGAAGACATGTTGAGTGAACCAGGCACAAAAGGACAAATATTGTATGATCTCACTGATATGAAATAATTGAAAAAGTAAACTCACAGAGTCATAACCTAGAATATAGGTTACCAGGGGATGGAGTAGGGATAGGGAATAGGGAGTTAAGGCTTAAAATGTATAGAGTGTATATTGGGGATGATGGGAAAGTTTTGGTAATGGGCAGTTGTGATGGTAACACAGCATTGTTAATTAGCAGACTGAATTATATATTTGAATATCGTTAAAAGAGGAAATTTTAATTGTTTATATGGTACTAGTATTTTTTTTTAAATCCATGGAACTACACAACACAAACAGCAAACCCTAAAGTGAGCCATGAACTATAGTTAATAGTTAATAGTAAATTATAAAAATGTGCTTTCATCAATTGTAACAAATGCATTATTAATGCAAGATGTTAATAATAGGGTGGCATATGGAAACTGTATTTCATGTATGATTGTTCTGTAAACCCAATTTTAAAAGAAATACAATTGGTGTTTGTATATTGTCCTTACATCCTGTGACCTTATTAAAAAAAAAAAAAAAGAAAAAGGTGAAATAAACTGCAGTACCTGAATGTAATAAAACACTATGCAGCTGGTACAAAGAATGAATCTTTACACGTTCATTGGAAAGATAAGCTGTAAAACAGCTAATGTTATTGTATAGCATTTACTACATGCTAGACACTTTTAAGCAGAGCTCATTTAATCAACACAACCCTATGAAGTAGGTAGGTGCTATTGTTATTCTCATTTTTTTTTCTTGAAAGTATTGTACTTCACATTGAAAAATAAACAGCTTCCATGCTGTTCACTGTAAGATACACAGTATTCATGAATACAAGGCTGGTCATTTATAGAAATGTACACACCTCAATTTCTCCTTCACACTTTTTCTTTTAGAAAGATACTGTTTACAAAAAGAAACTTCAGCAATTATTCTCATTTTAAAAATCAGGAAGGGAAGTGGATTTGTCTCAACTGATAGAGCATCCGCCTACCACATGGGAGGTCCAGGGTTCAAACCCAGGGCCTCCTGACCTGTAATGATGAGCTGGCCCACCATGCATGGGTGTCCTGAGTAGGAGAGCCCCATGTGCAAGGAGTGAGCCCAATAAGGAGAGCCACCCCGTGCGAGAAAAGTGCAGCCTGCCCAGGGTGGCACCACACACACCAAGAGCTGATGCAGCAAGATGACACAACAAGGAATAGTAACAATCCCCCAAGTGCAAAGGCAAAGACCAAAAAAGAAGGAAGGTCCAACAATGAGCCCTTGATACTAATGACTATGCTTGTGAGCCTGTGCACCTGAAATAAGAACAAGGCCTAGAGCTGCAGGGTGCCTAAGAGTTACCTCCTGAGAGCCTCCGTGTTGCTCAAATGTGGCCAAACTCAAAGCTAAACTCAGCATGTAAATGTGTTGCCTTCCCCCCAGCGTGGGACATGACTTCCGGGGATGAGCCTCCCTGGCACTGAGGGATTACTACCAAGTACCAGCTGATGATGTAACTAGAAAATGACCTTGAATAAAAGGGCTAACTCAGACCAGCAGAATATCTCAGTCTACATATAATTCAAGGAGTTAAAAATGCTTTTTGACCTGAATAAAAGGGGGAAATGCAAAGGACAAATGAGTTTATTTGGCTATGAGTCTCCAAAAAGAACCAGGAGGTTATCAGAGGGGTCACCCTTATGCACACCTGAGCAGAGTCCCAGAGACAGATAAAGTAGATACAACCCCAGGTATTGGTTCTTCTGAGGGCTACAGAGACCCACACGTTCTAGGGTCATGGTAGATGGAATTCAGTGCCATGTCAGTTGGCCCTTCTTTGGAGTTTGTGTTTCTGTGTGATGGAGCTGGACTCAGATGTGATCTTTTTCCACAAGTCTCTCCTGTTACTTTTACTGGAACTGTAGTTGGTGCTGGGGTTTAATGTATACCCAGGGGACCTGAATCTCTGGACATGGCCCATGGTATTGTGATAGCCACATGGTCATGTGATAGCCAGGCCCTGAGCCTCAACAGACTTGCAACTCCTACACTCTGGTTTATTGGACTTACCCCACTCAGCTAACATGGAGGTGAAGAAGGTCAACCAGCACATCAGGGAGCCAAGAGTGCCTACAACTGAAAGCAGGAGAATTGCATCCAGCATCCATGTGGAATCTAAGCCCCCTCTTGATATAGATGTGGAGTGGACACAACCATTCTAAGGTCAACAGGATGAATAGAGTATGGATTAGAGTGGACTTACTGATATTCTATTCATAAACTATTGTGATTAATAATAGAAGAAAATGTAGCATTGGTGTCGAGAAAGTGGCCATGGTGGCTGCTGGGGGTAGGGAGTGGGAGGAAGATATGTGATGTGGGAGCATTTTCGGGACTTGGAGTTGTTCTGGGTGGTGCTGCAGGAACAGTTACTGGACATTGTATATCCTCCCTTGGCCCACTGGGTGGACTGTGGGAGAGTGTGGACTATGATGTGGACCATTGACCATGAGGTGCAGTGGTGCTCAGAGATATATTCACCAAATGCAATGAATGTCTCATGATGATGGAGGAGATTGTTGTTATGGGGGGATGAGTGGGGTGACAGTGGTGGGGGAATATGGGGACCTCAAATTTTTTTTTTTAAGATTTATTTTTTATTTCTCTCCCCTTCCCCCCCCCCACCATTGGCTGCTTTCTGTGTCCATTCACTGTGTGTTCTTCTGTGACCACTTCCATCCTTATCAGCGGCACCGGGAATCTGTGTTTCTTTTTTTTGTTATTGCGTCATCTTGTTGTGTCAGCTCTCTGCATGTGCAGCACCATTCCTGGGCAGGCTACACTTTCTTTCGCTCTGGGCAGCCCTCCCTACGGGGTGCACTCCCTGTGCGTGGGGTTCCCCTATGCGGGGGACACCCCCACGTGGCAGGGCACTCCCTGCGTGCATGCATGGGCCAGCTCCACACGGGTCAAGGAGGCCCGGGTTTTGAACCGCGGACCTCCCATGTGGTAGGCAGACGCCCCATGCATTGGGCCAAGTCCGCTTCCCTCAAATTTTTTTAATGTAACATTAAAAAATAAAGACAAAAAAAAAAGATGATATAACAAAAAAGAGACACAGATTCCCGGTGCCACTGACAAGAATCCAAGCAGACATAGAAGAAAACACAGCAAATGGACACAGAAAGCAGACAACTGGGTGGGGTGGGGGAAGGAGAGAAAAATATATAAAAAATAAATCTTAAAAAAAAAAAAATCAGGAAACTGAAGGACAGAGAACAACTTGCTCAAGGTCACACACACTGTTGGTTGCAGAATTGGAATTTGACCTCAGAAAGTCAAACTCCAGAATCTGTGCTTTTAGCCACTAGGCTATACATGATATATTAAGGGTGTGGGTGGGGTAGAAAGCAAAGTGAAATATGATCCCAGGTGTTTACATATGGTTTGTGTGCATATACATATACACACACACATATATCTTGAATAATAGACAAAATTTTAGAAAAATACGAAACATTTTACCTTTGAGTGGGAATGTGGGTGGGAATGGGGCATTTTTCTTTTACATGCTTCAAGTACTGCTTGAGTATTTTTAGTGTATTATATTATAATAATTTTTTAAAGCTTGTTAGCTAAAAAAAAGTCCAAATTAAGAAGTTACCTTAGCAAATGAGCACTAAGGTATGCTACTAACATTCTGTATTAGAATTAATACATCTATTATTAGTGCTTACAAATAGTATATCAAATACTTTCTTGAGAGAATGACAAGAGCCAAAGAAAGCACTGGTTCTGCGGAGTATTCATGTTATAAAATATTGCACACCCAAAACCACAACACCAGTACTTTAAATCATTGTCTAGACTTAGGACTATCTTCATCATGAAAATTACATTTATAATGATATTTGCAATAATGGTACCTGCCTATACTTGAAAGACTAAATACATACTAAACAAAGCAAAATAAAATGCAATGGTGGGAAGCAATGTGGCTCAACTGATAAAAGCATCTGCCTACAATATAGGAGGTCCAGGGTTTGAACCCAGGGCCTCCTGGCCCGTGTGGTAAGCTGGCCCACGCACACTGCTGCCATGCACAGGAGTACCCTGCCATGCAGGGGCGTCCCTCATGTAGGGAAGCCCCACAAGGAGAGCCGTCCTGCACAGAAAAGGTGCAGCCTGCCCAGGAGTGGCGTTGCACACACAGAGAGCTGATGCAGCAAGATGACACAACAAAAAGAGACATATTCCTGGTGCCACCAAGAATGCAAGCAGACACAGAAGAATACACAGCAAATGGACACAAGAGAGTAGACAACAGGGAGGAAGGGGAGAGAAATAAAATAAATCTTAAAAAAAAAATGCAATGGTAAGAATTTTCTTGCTTTTCCTATGGCTCTAGTTTTCTTTTTTTAAAGATTTATTTTTTATTTATTTCTCTCCCCTTCTCCGTCCCCCCTTCCCCAGTTGTCTGTTCTCTGTGTCCATTTGCTGTGTGTTCTTCTGTGCTTGCTTCTATTCTTGTCAGCGGCACCAGGAATCTGCATCTCTTTTTGTTGCGTCACCTTGCTCCGTCAGCTCTCAGTGTGTGTGGCGCCACCCTGGGTAGGCTGCACTTTTTTTGCGTATATCTCTAGTTTTATAACCCCCTAGAGGTTATCTCCATTTACTTGTTAAAATATTGTTTAAAAGAAAAATTCAATTGTTTCATAATGGTAAATATACCACAGACTGTGTTGGAGAGGTTAAGAAAAGAAAAGAAAAGAAAAGAAAAGAAAACAAAACAAAATGGCAGTGTTGTAATTTCCTAGTTGCTAAAACGAAAACCATAAAATGGGTGGCTTAACAAGTGGAATATACTTGCTCACTGTTTCATAGGCTAGAGGGCTTGCTTCCTCCCACGTCAGTTTCTTATGGCTGGTCAGTAAACTTTAGGGTTCCCTGGCTTTTTCTATCACACGGAAATGCACATGGAAGTGTCTTCTTTCTCTTTTGAGTTCCAGTGACTTCCAACTTCTGGAGGCTCCCAGTGGCTTCTCTTATATGTCCGTTTCCTTTGTTTATAAGAATTTCAGCCATATTAGATTAAGGCCCACCTTCATTCACTTTGAGCACACCTTAACTAATAACATCTGTAAAAGTCCTATTTACCAATGAGTTCAAACCCACAGGACCAAGCTTTGGGACCTGAACCTGCGTTTTGTGGGGCACATGATTGAATTTCCAACAGTCTGCCCTCTGGACCCCAAAAAGGCATTTTCTTCCCACATGCAAAAAACATTCATTCCATCACAACATCCCAAAACTCTTAGGCCATTTTAGAACAATACTAAATGCAAAGTCTCATCAAAGTCATTTATGGGTGTGGTCCATCCTGGGGTAAAATTTCTCTTGCCAATGGATCTGTGAAACCTAGAAAACAAGCTATCTGCTTCCAAAATACAGTGGTGGGGAGGGCAAGGGATGAGCATTCCCATTCCATAAGGAAGAAATCGGGAGGAAAGGAGAGGTCACAGATCCCAAACAAGTCTGAACCCCAGCAGGGCAAACTCCATTAGATCTCAAGGTCTGACAGCCACCTATGACTTGCTGCTGCTTCTTTCTTCAGACCTGATAGTCAGCCCCACCCCTCCCAAGGGCTTACACTGTAGCCACGCACTCCCAAACACTGGGATGTTTTCCAAGTATCAGAATAGCAGCCAGGTTCTCAGCAAATGCCAGGACACAGACCTCAACATCTTAGCATTATCCCTGAACAATAGAGCAAAAGGCTCATTCCTTCCAAGCACAGGGGCAGACCCACTCTTTCCACATTTGTGGCTGTGAGGCAGGCTAGTTTAGGAAAAGGGAAGAAGTTTAAGACCCGGCAGAAAAACAAGGCCATGAAACACGTGGCCATGGAACCACGCCTGGAAACCCCCTGAGGGAAATACTGCCGCCAAGGAGGCTTCCAGAAGAAACCTGTGAGCACCTGGCCACGAGAACCCCATTTGGAACAAGATTTCATCCAGGGTCAAGGGAAAAGCCTCATCATTGGGCCTCTGGGGAACTGGCATGTGGGGTAATCAAGCAGAACAGGAAACAGCTGTGGCCCCTCCCGAACATTACCAAGGAGAGGAATAATTAATAGCTTAAAAGGTAATCAATCTCACAAGCCAAATATCTCTGCCTGAAACCGCCCACCACACCTACACCTGGGGATGTATATAATGTGTTCTTTTCTCCCATTTCTGTTCTCTTCTCCCATTTTCTCAATAAACTACTGGCCTAAATAAACCGGCATGTTCTTAAATTTTTTTATGTAACATACCAAGAACCTAGAGGAATTAAACTTCAGGTGGCACAATCTCTTGGTCCAAGAATATCTTTTTGGTTCAGATCTTTGCTTTTAAGTTTCTGAGGCAGGTTAGTATAGGGAAAGGCAAGACTTGGGTCACAGCTGTAGACCTGGCAGACCACATGGCCAACAGACAACATGGCCATGAGACCCCACGCAGAAACCTCCAGAGGGATCCCGCAAGACCCAGGAATGAGAATCTCATTTAGAATAAGAATCTCTTTGAGGGTCAAGGGAAAGCCCTGGATATCCTCCAATGGCCTTACCTTTGGCCCCTGAGAAACAACAGGTGGGACAACCCATCACAACAGAAAACAGACGTTTAAAATCCCTGACCTGGGGCCCCACATGTGCAACTCTCCCTAAAGTATGCCCTTGGCCCATGCCTCAGCATAGACCATGCACTTTTCTCATTTTCTTGTTTTTTAATAAACTCTTTACTCCCTTGCCTACCCTGTGGCACATCTTTAAATTTTTTTTATGCAACATAAGCCAAGAACCTAGAAGTCCAGAAACCAAAGCTATCCGGTAACAGTTCTGTCCTTAAAGACATTCTTCCTCCAATTTGTCCCCTTCTCTGTCCCTTTCAGTCCAGGCTGGTGGTGATTTGATTCATACAAATTTTACAAAAACCTTGTCAGTTTTGCATATACTTAAAGTGGGTCCAAACCATCAGAGAATGGAACTTTCCACAGATCCTTGGTGGATAACTGCATTTCCAATCCTGATTTCCACCAAAACGGCTGACTGGATTCATGTTCTTTAGCAAAGAATTATTCTGTTAAAACTTTCATATGGAACACTGTTCCCTGGAGGCTCATTTCCCAGAAGCTCAGGCAGGTCCCTGAGAGAGCCACTTCTGGCCCTAGTCTCAGAGCACACTGTCTGGGCAGGCTGAGAGTTTCCAAATTATTCATTGCTGGTTTCCTCATGCTTAACAGTTCAATCTATTTCCTCTCTCATTTCACTATAAGCTACAAGGAGAAACCAGGCTGCATCTTCCACACGTAGCATGGAAATCTCAGCTAAATATCCAAGTTCATCACTGTCAAGTTCTGCTTTCCATCCAACATTAGAATCAATTTCACAAAGTTTTTTCCACTTTTTAACAAGAATTGCCTTTCTTCCAAATTTCCAGTGACACCTTCATTATTTCCTTCTAAGTCCTCTTAAAAAATATCCTTTAACATCTTATTTCTATCAACAGCCTCTTTAAAGCAATCTAGGCAGTTTCTGTCAAGTATCTCACAATTCTTCCAGCCTCATTTACCCAATTCCAAAGCTGTTTCCAAATTTTTAGATATTCGTCATCACAGCAACCACTTTCCGATTCCAAAAATTTAGTTTCCAAGCTGCTAAATCAAATACCTCATTTAGGTTAGCTTAAAAAGAAGAATTTACTAGCTCACAGTTTCAGAGGCTAAAAGGCTTGCTTCCTCCCGGGGTTGATATCTTCTATCTAGCCCACAATCTTTGGGATTCCTTGGCTTTTCCATCACATGGCAAAGCACATAGTGGTGTCTTCTTTCTCTTCTGGGTTGTTGACTTCCAGCTTCTGGCTGCTCCAAGTAGCTTCTCTTTCCATGTCCAATTTCCTTTACTTATAAGGACTTGAGCCATATAGGATTAAGGTCCACCCTCATTCAGTTGAGGCACACCTTAACTAATAACATCTTCAAGGTCCTTTTTATAAATGGCTTCCCACTTACAGGATCAGTGGTTGGGACCTGAACATGGCTTTTCAGGGGGACATGATTCAATCCCCAAAGATAGCATTACAATACCAGAAAGAGTGAAACTAAGATGTGGTAGCAACACATGTTCACTAGATGTTTACTATCTGTCAGGCAACATCACATACTCTCTGTGAATTACTTCAGTTGTAATCCACACTATATATTTAGTAGATATTATTAGACTAATTTTACAGATATGGAGGCCAAGATAGAGAGAACCTAAGTAATTTACTCTGAGTCACATGGGGAGCTAGGGGCAGGGCCAAGCTTAGCATCCAGGAGTCTTGATTTCAAAGCCCATGTAGTCTATACACTGCTTCCTAAAATTTAAAGGATGCTAAACTAGCCCTTTTTTCCCAGTTAAGTGTTCTTTTCTGAAAGTTGTTTTGCGTGACAATTATGATGATCAGCACCCAATATTCATGCAATACAGGCACCTATACAAGCTTTTCACAGGTCCAGGGCATTTTTCCATAGATTTGGATTATTTAGAGAGGTATTTTTAGGTGTTAAGCAGAAAATGCTGCTTTGGAGTAAAACTTGGACTCTTTAAACCTGTCACTGTTGTACACGTGATTGTATGACTTTGATTGACCTACTTCTCTGAACCTCAGTATTTTCTTTTGAAGATGGGTTGTTGTCAACACCAGGTAAAATAATATATAAAAGCTTATAAAAGCAGTTGCCTTAAAAAAAACTTCCATTTCCAATCACCTGAAAATCCCTCCTTACATGGCCCAGTATCTCAAGGGTAATGTTAGAGGTTTGCAATAATTAACAAGCTGTACCTCAGTTTCCCCTGATATGCATTGGGAAAACGGCAAGCCCCCTCCCCCATGTGGCACTTTCCCACAGGTTAAACAAAGGAACCCCATAAAGACAGGAGTGAAGGGAGATAGAGATCTTCACCATCTGCATATCAAGAGAGAGATAGAGATCTTTACTACCTCTACCTGCATATCAGAGGGAGATGGAGACAGAAACCTTCACTAGTTACAAACCCTTTTAAAACCCTACAGATCAAAAGAAACATTTGTTCCTGCAGCATTCCAAGAAGCCATAGACTCCCTCAACCCCCGCCCACTAACTATCATTTCCCCACTTAGGAAAGTTCTGTATAAATTCAAGCCCCCTGCTTCCAGGAGTGGGCTGAAGTCTCTCTTGAGACCCCCTCCATTGGGAGAGTTTCTCAATAAATAAATTCTTTGCTTATGGTCAATCAGTCTCCGTATCCCAGTAAGAGCCGTATTTTCTCCAACAAGTAACATAAGGGTGTCCCGCACTTTTATTTCAACAAGGACACTGCCCTGCTCCTAGTCAATACTTACCACGATAAAAATACTTACACGTTATAACAACTACCCCGCAAAATGGTTTTCACTGTGTTCTTTCTGGGCAACCCATAAGCCATGATGAGTATTACAGTCCAGTTTTCTTACATAGGTTGTTGATGTGCTAACCCAGATCTCTGTTCACTTTGCCTGACCTGAAATGATTGCATAACACCAAATTAATGGCTTTCACTTCAATATTTTTATAGCCAAATAACAAAATGGGTCAGAAAAAGCACTTAAAACCTAAATGTCGGGATGTTTCTAATAAACGTTCGTTTATCCTAACCCTAACGTTAAAACTGTATTCGTTTATTTTCTACGAACTCATTTTACAATTCCTAGCCATTTAAGGAGAAGATGCCAGCCCAAATGTTATCCTGAGACAGGAATTCAGTTAACAGCATCTGTAGCTGTCATCGTACCGTGTCACTGACTGATCCTGCCAAACCAGTTCAAACACGGCCTCGCTGAAAGGTGCCTGGCTGCAGCAATCCACGAACGGCTCTGCTGGCACAAGAACTTTCTGCCTCAGCCCAAGCCGTGCAGACCTCCCCAGGTTTTCTCTCAATTAAAACTACGAACTTCAGGGAGCGGAGGGTCTCAAGTGACTAGAAGCCTCCCTCCCACAGGGGAGGCTCAGTTCCCAGGCGCCTTCTAAAAATAAGATGAGCAGCCAGCCAGTGCAAACGAGGTGGGAGAGGAAATAAATAAATCTCAAAAAGAAAACAACTATGACCTTCCAAACTGGCAAACCTTACGCAACCACCCCACTTCCCCTCCCGTCCACTCTTCTTCGGGGCGAGTCTCCCGTCCTCCCCGTTCGTCAGTCCCCGGTAAAAACCGGTTCCCAGGCCCCGCCTTCGGCCCGCAGCAGCGCCCGCGGCGGCGGCGAGGAGCCTTCCCGCGCCCCGCCCCACCCCTTCCCCGACTCGCACGAAGGGCGCGGCCGCCGTGGGAAATGCTGGGCGGCCGGCGGGTCGTGGCTTCCGGGGCGCGGGCCGGGAGGGGGCGCAAATTGCCCCGCCTAAATTACCGCAGTCCGTGGATCCCCGCGGGTGGCGGTCCCCGGCGGAACGAAGCGGAGCGCCCGCCACGCTAGGCGCACGTGGCCGCGCGCGCGCCGCGTGCCCGCGCCGCGTGCCCGCGCCTCCCTTCTGCTTGAGGCTCGAGCGACCCGCCGCGCTCACGCCCTGGTCTCCCCTAGCGACGCGGCGGCCTCCATAAAGGGCTTTGTGGTGCTGGCCCCGCCCCGCCCCGAGGAGGCGCGGGAGACCCCGCGCGCCGGGCGGGCGGGGCGCTGCGGGCTGCGGGGCCGCGGGGGGGCGCGTTCTTCCAGACAGGGGCTAAGCGGGCGATACGCCGGCCCTTCCCCCGGAAAACGACTCGTTTAGGTTTAGGAGGGTTCTTAAAAAAGCATTTTAGGGAATTAGTTTGGGGGACCGATTGGGACGCGCAGATTCTCACGGTGACGCGTGAGGAGTGGAAGCGGTACTGCAGTGTTTACACCTTCTGTTGAGTAAAGGCAGTTTTAATCGCCAACACTCGAAATTTTATGTTAGTGCTAGGATCAAGACGGGATCAGAAAACGTGGCCTGATGGACCAGTTTGCACTACATCACATGGTCATGACCACTTAACATCGGTTGAAAATAGCTTATTTTCCACTTCGTGTCAGGGTTTTGGAGTCAGAACTAGCTTGGAATTCTAGCCCCGCCTATTAACTAACTTTGAGATACTGAGAGTGTAACTTCTCTAAAGCTTCTATTTCATCATCTATGAAACATATATTACACTGTCTTTTACAGAGATTGTTGTGAGGATTAAAGGTAATATCTACAAATTCTCTGAAACATGGTAAATGTCTATCTAAATTTGAGCCTGGTAACCACCTTATAAAATAGGCAAGGGGGATACTTTTCGTTATTCGAATTGTAAAGAGAGGATTGAGCGCAGAGAGGTCTAAGAACTCCCCAAGGTCGCATACCTGATGGATTGCTGGACCAAAGTTTGAAGCTAAACACAATACACTTATCACACTGACAAGCCACCTCTGAAACTAGTCCCTGCCTAATTAGGGTTGGCTGCTGAACTGACCTACCTGTAGAAGATACTTGTGTATGTCTCAGAACTAGAAGTTGAATACTCACTCTTCAAAATTTTTGTTATAGTAACAGTAGGAAATGAGCCCTGAGAAGTGGAAGTGGATGAGTGACGTGTCAGTGTTTAATGGAGAGTCGTGAAGCCCTTAATGGATTGAGAAATCAATGTAGTAGGTTTTTATTTTTCCCTTCTTTCATTCTTTTTATTTTTAATTTTTTAGGTACCAGGGCCAGGGATTGAACCCAGGACCTCGTATGCGGGAAGCCGGCACTCAACCACTGAGCCACATCAAATCCCTCATTCTTGTTTTTAAATTTTGCTCTTCTGTTTGTTTGCATGTGTATGTGTTTTGATTTTGCTGACTATAACGTTGCATGTTTTTATATTTTTTTAACTTTTAATTTTGAAATAATTTCAGATTTACAGGATAGTTGCAAAAAATAATAGAAAACCCATGCAAGAATTCCGAACTCCAACATAATACATCCCACCCAGATACCCAGATCTACCAACTTTTAACATTATGCTACAATTTTTTTTAATGTTTTTAGAGAAGTGTAGAAAAGGCATGCAGAAACTATAGAGTCCATTTACACACAGTTTTTCCTGTTATTAACACTTTATATTAGTGTGGCACCCTTGTTACAATTCAGGAAACAGTATTATTACAATTATACTATTAACTGTAGCTCATAGTTTACATTAGGGTTCACTGTTTACATTGTACAGTCCCATGTGTTTTTAAATTATTCTAGTGACATATATACAGCCTAAAATTTCTCTTTTAACCACATTCAAATACAAAGTTCAATGGTATTAATTACCTTCACAGTGCTGTACTACCATCCCCACTCTCCATTACCAAAACATTTTCATCACCCCAAACAGAAACTCTTTTCCAATTAGACATTAACTCCTCATTCCAGTCCCTAATAATCTGTATTCTCATTTCTTTATCTGAATTTGCTTGTTTTACTTTTTTCATATCAATGAGATCATACAGTATTTGTCCTTCTGTGCCTGACTTATTTCACTCAACAATGTCTTGAAGATTCATCCATGTAGTCACATGTGTCAGAACTTCATTCCTTCAGAACAGCTAAATAATATTCCATTGTATGTATATTCCAAATCTTGTTTTTCTGTTCATCAGTTAATGAACACTTCGGTTGCTTCCACCTTTGGGCAATTGTAAAAAATGCCACTATGAACATTGGTTTGCAAATATCTGTTTGAGTCCCTGCTTTCAGTAATGTTGGGTATATAATTAAAAGTGGAATTGCCAGGTCTTGTGGTAATTCTATACTTAACTTACTGAAGAACCACCAAACTGTTCTCTACAACAGGTGCAACATTTTACATTCCCACCAACTATAAATCAGTGCCCATGTTTCTCCATATCCTCTCCAACACTTGTTATTTTCCACTTTTTAAAATAATAGTCTTTCCCATTTTTTATATGGGTTGTTTGTCTTTTTTATTTTCAAGATATAGGACTTCTTTATATATGCAGGATATAAGTCTCCTATCAGATATATGGTTACCAAATATTTTCTCCCATTCTGTAGGTTCTCTTTTCAACTCCTTTGAGGTGCAGAAGGCTTTAATTCTGAGGAAGTCCCATTTATCTATTTGTTCTTTTGCTGCTTGTGCTTTGGCTATGAAGTTCATGAAGCCATTTCCTATTACAAGGTCCTGTAGATGGTTCCCAACATGGCTTTCCAAAGTCTTTGTGGTCTTAGCTCTTATATTTAGGTCTTTGATCCATCTTGAGTTGATTTTTGTATAAGGTGTGAGTTGGTAATCCTCTTTCATTCTTTTACATATGGCTATCCGGTTCTCCAGGCACCAATTGTTGAAGAGGCCATTCTTGCCCAGTTGAGAGGGTTTGGAGGTCTTATTGAATATTTTATTATATGTATATATGAGGATCCTAGATCAGAACTCTCAATTCGGTTCCATTGGTCAGTGTGTCAATCCTTGTGCCAATACCATGCTGTTTTCACTACTGTAGCTTTGTAGTATGATTTGGAGTCAGGTAGTATGGTTCCTCCAATTTCATTTTTCTTTTGTCTTTGGCTATTCTGGACCTCTTTCCTTTCCAAATAAATGTCATAGCTAGTTTATCTAGTTCATTAAAGAATGCCATGTTGATTTTTATTGGGATTGCATTGAATGTGTAGATCAGTTTTGGTAGGATAGACTTCTTAATAATATATAGTCTTCCAATCCATGAACAGGGAATATTCTTCCATTTATTTAAGTCTTCTTTGACTGCCTTGAACAGTGTTGTGTAGTTTTCTGTGTATAAGTTTTTTACATCCTTAGTTAAATTTATTCCTAGGTATTTGATTTTTTATTTACTGTTGTAAATGGTATTTGTTTCTTGATTTCCTCCTGAGATTGCTCATTATTGGTGTACAGAAAGACTACTGATTTTTGCACATTGATCTTATAACCTGCAACTGTATTGAACTCATTTATGAGTTCTAGAGGCTTTCTTGTGGACTTCTCAGGGTTTTCTGTGTATAGGATCTTATCATCTGCAAATAATGAAATTTTGACTTCTTCCTTTCCAATCTGGATGCCTTTTATATCTGGTTCTTGCCTCAGTGCTCGACCAAGTACTTTTAAGACAATGTTAAATAGAAGGGGTAACAGTGGGCATCCTTGTCTTGTTCCTGATCATAGAGGGAAAGATTTTAGGATTTCACCATTGTAAATGATGATGGCTGTGGGTTTTTCATACATACCCTTTATCATGTTCAGAAAATTTCCTTGTATTCCGATCTTTTGGAGTGTTTTTTATCAAGAAAGTGTGCTGTATTTTGTCAAATGCTTTTTCTGCATCTATAGATATGATCATGTGATTTTTTTCCTTCTATCTGTTTATATAGTGTATTACATTGATCAGTTTTCTTATGTTGAACCATCCTTACATACCAGGAATGAATCCCACTTGGTCATGGTGTATAATTCGTTTAATATGTTGTTGAATATGATTAGCAAGTATTTTATTGAGGATTTTTGCATCTAGGTTCATTAGAGAAATTGGTCTGTAATTTTCCTTTCTTGTGGTGTCTTTGTTTGGCTTTGGTACTAGGATAATGTTGGCATCATAGAATCAGTTAGGCAATGTTCCTTCTGTTTCAGGTTTTTGGAAGAGTTTCAGCAAGATTGTCATTAATTCTTTCCAGAATGTTTTGTAGAATTCACCTATGAAGCCATCTGGCCCTGGGCTCTTCTTAGTTGGGAGGTTTTTAATGACTGATTCTATCTCTTTACTTGTAATTGGTTTGTTGAGATCGTCAATTTCTTCTTTCATCAATAGAGGCTGCTTACGTGTTTCTAGGAATTTGCCCATTTCCTCTAAATTGTCCTTTTTGTTGGAAAATAGTTTTTCAAAGTATCCTCTTATGATAGTCTTTATTTCTGTGGGGTCAGTGGTGATATCTCCTTTCTCATTTCTTATTTTGGGTATTTGCATCTTCTCTCTTTTTTCTTTGTTAGTCTAGCTAAGGGTTTGTCAATTTTATTGATCTTCTCAAAGAAAGAGCTCTTGGTTTTGTTTACCTTTTCAAGTGCTTTCTTTCTATTTCATTTAGTTCTGCTCTTATTTTTGTTATTTCTTTATTTATTCTTCCTTTGGGGTTATTTTGTTGTTTTTTTACTAATTCCTCCAAGTATGCAGTTAGTTCTTCAATTTTAGCTCTTTCTTCTTCTTTTTTTTTTTTAATCTTTTATTTATTTATTTATTTTTTAATTACATTATGAAAAATATGAGGTCCCATTCAACCCCACTGCCCCCGCCCCCCACTCCCTCCACAGCAACACTCTCTCCCATCATCATGACACATCCATTGCACCTGGTAAGTTCATCTCTGAGCATCACTGCACCCCATAGTCAATGGTCCACATCATAGCCCAGACTCTCTCACGTTCCATCCAGTGGGCCCTGGGGGGATCTATAATGTCCCGTAATTGTCCGTGAAGCACTATCCAGGGCAACTCCACGTCCCGAAAATGCCTCCACATCTCATCTCTTCCTCCCGTTCCCCACACCCAGCAGCCACCATGGCTACCGTTCCCACACCCATTCCACATTTTCTCTGTGGACATTGGATTGGTTGTGTCCATTGCACATCTATGTCAAGTGAGGGCTTAGATTCCATATGGGTACTGGATGCACTCCTCCCGCTTCCAGTTGTAGACACTCTAGACTCCATGTTGTGGTGGTTGACCTTCTTCAACTCCATGTTAGCTGAGTGGAGTAAGTCAAATAAATCAAAGTGTAGGAGCTGAAGTCTGTTGAGGCTCTGGGCCTGGGTGTCATATTATCAGTTCTTCTTTTTTGATGTATGAATTTATGGCTATAAATTTCCCTCTCAGTACTGCTTTTGCTGTATCCCATAAGTTCTGGTATGTTGTGTTATCATTTTTATTAGTTTCAAGGTAGTTATTAATTTCTATTGAGATTTCCTCCTTGACCCACTGTTTTTCTAAGAGTGTGCTATTTAATTTCCATATATTGGTGTGAAATCTGGGCCTCTGACCCTTGCAGATTTCCAGTTTCACCCCACTGTGGTCAGAGAAATTATTTTGTATGATTTTGGTCTTTCTAAATTGATTAAGACTTCCTTTGTGGCCTAGCGTATGGTCTATCTTGGAGAATGATCCATGTGCACTTGAGAAAAATGTATATCCTGTTGTATTTGGGTGTAATGTTCTGTATATGTCTATTAGGTCCAGCTCCTCTAATATAGTATTCCAAGTTTTTGTTTCTTTATTTTTTTTTTTAAAGATTTATTTTTATTTATTTAATTCCCCTCCCCTCCCCCGGTTGTCTGTTTTCTGTGTCTTTTTGCTGCGTCTTGTTTCTCTGTCCACTTCTGTTGTCGTCAGCAGCACAGGAAGTGTGGGCGGCGCCATTCCTCGGCAGGCTGCTCCCTCCTTCACGCTGGGCGGCTCTCCTTATGGGTGCACTCCTTGCGCGTGGGGCTCCCCTACGCGGGGGACACCCCTGTGTGGCATGGCACTCCTTGCATGCATCAGCACTGCGCATGGGCCAGCTCCACACGGGTCAAGGAGGCCCTGGGCTTGAACCGCGGACCTCCCATGTGGTAGACAGACGCCCTAACCACTGGGCCAAAGTCCGTTTCCCTTTTTTTCTTTATTGATTCTCTTTTGAGATGTTCTCTCCAAAGTTGATAGTGGTATATTAAAGTCCCCCACTATAATTGTAGAGGCATCTATTCTTTCACTTAGTTTTTCCAGTGTTTGTCTCATGTATTTGGAGATGCCCTTGTTAGGAGCATAAATATTTATGATTGTTCTTCTCGAAAGATTATTCCTTTCACTAATATGTAGCGTCCATCTTTGTCTCTCACAATTGTCTTGTATTTAAAGTCTATTTTGCCTGATATTAATATAGCTACTCCTGCCCTTTTTTGGTTATTGTTTGCTTGTAAGATTGTTTTCCAGGCATTCACTTTCAACCTCCTTGAATCCCTGGGTCTAACTGAGTTTCCTGTAGACAACATATAGATGGGTCATATTTCCTTATCCAATCTTCCAATCTGTGTCTCTTAACAGGTGAGTTTAATCCATTGGCATTTAGTGTTATTACTTTCAAGGAATTACTTATATTAGCCATATTTTCTTTGGATTTGTGTTTGTCTTATGTTGTTTGATTTTTTTTCTCTTTTTGTAGTTTTAATTGTTCTTACACTCTCCTCCAACTCTGTCTCTCCTGTTTGTTTCTTTCCTCCTGCAGAACTCCCTTTAGTATTTCTTCAAGGGCATGTTTCTTGTTGGCATACTCTCTTAGTTTCTGTTTATCTGTGAATATTTTGAACTCTCCATCATTTTTGAATTCTAGCTTTGCTCAATAGAGTATTCTTGGTTGAAATTCTTTTCTTTTAGTACCTTGACTATGTCATACCACTGCCTTCTTGCCTCCATGGTTTCAGATGAGAGATCAGCACTTAATCTTATGGAGCCTTCCTTATATGTGATGGTTTTCTTTTCTCTTGCTGCTTTTAGTATTTTCTCTTTGTCTTGTTCATTGGATAATTTGACAACCTTTTCCAACCTTTCACTCTCAGCTGGTTTGTATCCCTGGGTCTAAATTGAGTCTCTTGTAGTCAACATATGTTTGTTTTCTATGTTCTGTCAGCATATATGGTTTTTTTTTGGGGGGTGGAAGAGTTTGAACCCAGGACTCCAGGACTAAACTACATCTGCTCCCCATGTCAAACTGTATCTTTTGATTGGGGAGTTTAATCCATTAACATTCAATGATATTAATGTAAATGTATTATTTACTTCCACCATTTTATTCTTTGGTTTTCATATATTCTATCTTATTTTCATCTGTCTTTTTACTCTTTTGGTTATCCTTTCTGCTATCTTGCCTTCTACAATCTCCTCCAAATCTCTCTCTCCTGTGTTTTTCTTTATGGCTGTAGGGCTCCCTTCTGCAATGCCAGTTTCTCTTATAAAAACTCTCTTAATTTCTGTTTATTTGTGACTATTTTAAACTCACCTTTATATTTGAAGGACAATTTTGCAAGATAAAGAATTCTTAGCAGGGAAGCAGATGTGATTCAAGCAATTGGGCTCCTGTCTACCATATAGGAGGTCCAGGGCTCAATTCCTGGGGCCTCCTGATGAAGGCAAGTTGGCCCATATAGTCAGCTGGCCTGAGCAGAGAGCTGGCCCATGTGGAGTGCTGGCCTGTTTTGAGTGCTAACCAGCACAGTGTGCTGGCCCATATGGAAAGCTGGCACAGCAAGATGACACAACAAAAAGAGACACAGAGGAGAGACAATAAGAGATGCAGCAGACCAGGGAGCTGAGGTGACCCAAGAGATTGAGTGCCTTTCTCCCCTTCTGGAAGGTCCCAGGTTTGGTTCCTGGTGCTGCCTAAGGAGAAGAGAAGCACACACAGAAGAACACATAGCAAATGGACACAGAAAGCCAAAAGCAAGTACAAAACAATGGGGGTAGGGGGATAAATAAATAAATCTTTAAAAAAAAAAAGAATTCTCAGCTGGCAATTTTTCTCTTTCAGTATTCTAATTGTTTCATACCACTGTCTTTTCACCTCCATGGTTTCTGATGAGAAATCTGCACTAATTCTTACCAGACATCCCTTGTATGTGATGATTTACTTCTCCCTTGCTGTTCTCAGAATTTTCTCTTTATCTTTTTTTCTAAAGATTTATTTTATTTAGGTATTTCTCCCCTCTCCCTTGTTGTTTGCACCTGCTGTCTGCTATCTGTGTCCATTCATTGTGTACTATCTGTGTCTGCTTTTCTTCTATTTAGGAGGTACCAGGAACCAAACCCAGGTACACCCATGTGGTAGAGAGGCATTCACTTGCTTGCACCACCTCCACTCCCTGCTTTGTTGTGTCTCTCATTGTGTTTCCTCTTTGTTTCTCCTCCTTGCATCATCTTGTTGTGTCAGCTAGCTGCGCCAGCCCATTAGGGTTGGCTCACTGTCCTGATCATCTTTTCTAGGAGGCATAGGAAACTGAACCTAGGACCTCCCATGTAGTAGGTAGGTGCCCAAATGCTTCAGCCACACCCACTTCCCAGAATTTTCTCTTTATCTTTCACATTTGACATTCTGAGTAGTAGGTGGTGTCTTGGACTAGGTCAATTTGCATCTATTCTGAATTGGAGCTGCACTTCTTGGACATGTAAATTCATTTCTTTTGTGAGAGTTGGGAAATTTTCAGCCATTATTTCCTCAATTATTCTGTCTGCCCCTTTTCCCTTCTCTTCTCCTTCTGGAACTCCCATGACACATGTTGTTGCATTTTTGTTTTGTTTTGTTTTTATTTTGTTTTGTTTTGTGTGTTGTTGCATTTTGTATTATCATTCAACTCCTCGAGCCCCTGCTCATTTTTTTTTCCCTTTTTAATTACTCTGTTCTCTTGTCTCTTCAATCTTAGCTGTTCTATCTTCTGTATCACTTATTCTTTCTTCTATCATTTCCAGTCTGCTATTGTATGCTTCTGTGTTCTTTTTTTTATCTCACCTATCATGTCTTTCATTCCCGTGAGCTCTGTTACTTTTCTAGTTAGGTTTTCAAATTCTTCTTTGTGCTCAGTCAGTGTCTTCTTGGTGCTCTTTATCTCTTTAATCATATTTTTCAACTCATTAATTGAGTTTAGAAATGTTTGTGCATCTTGTTGTTTAGTTATCTCAAATCCTGTGTCTCCTTTGGGGCTTTGATATATTCCTTTTCTTGGGCCATTTCTTCTATTTGCTTAGTAAAGCTTGTAATCTTTTTGCTGTTGTCTAGGCATCTATTATGATGATGAGTTTACTCTGGTGCTCAATTTTTCTCTCTTTCATAGGGATTTAGTGGTGGAAGGCTGTGTGTTAGTGCTGTTCTTTGTGTCTTGGTTCAACCTGTTCTGGGTTTTTAGGATTGCCCTTGTTAGTTACTTCAATCTGGGCCATGGGCCCAGTAATGGGCTGCAGACCTGCTTCCAAAAGCTTTGGAGAGGGAGACTGTAGAAGTCAGAAAAAGCCTCTCTTACTTATTTACTATTTTTTAAACGATTTTAATTTTTATTTAATTGTCTTTTTTTTTAACATACATAGATCACAAAAAATGTTACATTAAAAAATGTAAGAGGTTCCCATATACCCCACACCCCACCCCACCCCACTCCTCCCATATCAACAACCTCTTTCATCATTGTGGCACATTCATTGCATTTGGTGAATAAATTTTGGAGCACTGCTACACTGCATGGATTATAGTTTACATTGCAGTTTACACCCTCCCCCAGTCCATTCAGTAGGTTATGGCAGGATATATAATGTCCATCATCTGTCCCTGCAATATCATTCAGGACAACTCCAAGTCCTGAAAATGCCCCCATATCACAACTCTTCTTCCCTCTCCCTGCCCTCAGCAACTCCTGTGACCACTGTCTCCACATCGATGATATAATTTCTTCCATTGCTAGAGTCACAATAGTTCTATAGTAGAATACCAGTAAGTCCACTCTAATCCATATTTTATTCCTCCATCCTGTGGACGCTGGGATGGTGATATCTCTCATATGGCTAAGAGACTTTAAAATGAGTTGGGAGTTCATCAGGGGGTCACACTTATGCACATCTCAGCAGGATCCCAGAGATAGCCAAAGTAGATACAACCCCAGGTATTGGTGCTCCTGAGGGCTATGGAGACACACAGGCTCTATGATCGTGGCAGATGGCTCTGGAGTTCAGTGCCTTGCCAGTGGGCCCTACTTTGGAATTTGTGCTCCTGAGTGTGGTGGAGTGGGACTCAGATGTAACCTTTCTACACATACCTCTTCTGTCACTTTTACTGAACCTGTGGTTGGTGCTGGGGTTGATGTTGATTCAGGAGACTTGAATCTCTGGACTGGCCATATGCTGGTTTGTTGGACTTACCCAGGTCAGCTAACAGGGAGGTGAAGATGGCCAACCACCACACCAGGGAACTGAAAGAGTCTACAACTGCAAGCAGGAGAATCGCATACACCAGGCATGTGGGATCTAAGCCCCCTCTCCACGCACTTTTAATTTCATCATTTGTGCTTCCTTGTTTGGCCAGCAGATGGCGATCTTGCAGCCCTCTCAGTTAAAAGCCTGGTCAGGAAGTGTCCACTGCAACACAAACCAGATCAATGTGGCAGAAGATCCTTCCTGGAGGCAAAGAGCTTGTAATTCGAAACTTTCTCAGAGACTCTTCTTCACATTTTGCTGGCAACCCCGTCTCTTTTCCTGGGTTGGAAACAATTCCACTTCCCTCTGCTTCCTCAACAAGTCTTGGTCAATAAGGAAGATGATAGAGGTTCAGCTCTCTTTAGTCTTTTGCTGGCTTCCAAGGCCCTCCTGGCCTGGAAGGGCTCTTGGGACACAGCAGACCAAATTTTAGGTCAAGAGCGGAGTCAGCCTTTGCTGTGTCCCCTCTCTCCCCTTTCCTAGGTTCTCGGATCCCTGTAGCACCCTTTGTCTGTAGCTGCTGCCTGGAGGTCTGAGAATTGAAAATTGTCTATGGGGTGGGGAGAGTGCCAGCAGCTGCAGCTGCTGCTTTTACTCATAGAGTTTTCCCACTGAGACTCTTTTCTTTTCCCCTTTCTCTTCTGGGTGGTATCCAGCCTTCCCCTGGTATCCTAAACCCTAGGACATTTTTGCCAGGCTATCTCTGCCTGTCCTCTATCTATTTTTCTAGCAAAGTAGGGAGTCCTGTAGTCTTATTTTTATTATTAATTAATTACTTTATTTATTTTAGGTACTGGAGATTGAACCCAGGACCTTGTATGTTGGAAGCCAACGCTCAACCACTGAGACACATCAGCTTCCCTGAGTTGATTTTTTTCATTTCTTTTGCTTGTTGTTTGTTTTTGTTTTTTCAGGAGGCACCAGGAACTGAACCCTGAACCTACCGTGTGGGAGGTGGGCACTCAACCACTCGAGCCATATCCGCTCCCCTATGTTCTTTAATTGTTGAAACATATATACAAAATAACATTTTCTATCTCAACCACTCCTAAGCATATAACTCAGTGGCATTAATCACATTCACAATGATGTGCTACCCTCACCATCGCTCATTAATAGACTTTTCCCATCACCCCAAACAGAACCCTGTATGCATTATGCATTAACTCCCCATTCCCCCCACACCTAGTCACCTGTACTCTACATTCAGTCTCTTTGAATTTGTAATTCCTAGTCATTTCATATAAATGACATCATACAATATCTCTCCCTTTGTGCCTAACTTATTTCACTCAACGTTATTGCATTTCATTTATTTTAAAATACTGATGTTAATCTAATTGGGATTTTTTTTATTACCTAATTTTTTGTTATTCTGTTACTGCTTCCTGGCTATTAACTTGATGCCTCATTAATTTCTATATCATTTTTCTCAGATTTTTTAGTCTCCAGCCCAGATCCACATCCATTTGCCTGCCTAACAGCCTCACCCGGAATCCCTCAAATGTACTGCAGAGTCAACTTTTCAAAAACAGAACTCATATTGTCTCCCCCAAGCTGAACAAGCCAAGCAGCATTCTTCCCAATTTCACTCCCTTCCCTGTGAAGCCTCAGAGTGCTCAGCACTGCCTCAGCCCCCTCTTAAGGGGTTTCTTTTGCTTCCCAAGCTTGCCATGACCTGTACCCACTGTGACCAGAGGAGGACAACCAGCCCCAAGGCAGCCGAGAGTTTCTGTTTTGCAGCCTGGTGCAAGAGCTCAGCCCAACCAGGGTGCCCCTGACGGTGCGAAGACTGACTCAGCCTGATCTATCCCTGAGGGGTTGTGTGTAAGACCCAGTGGGGGAAGCAGAGAGCAGGGGGAGCAGATGCAGGAATACCCAGGCAGACAGAGTTGGCAGGATCCATGAAGCAGAGAAAGAAGAAATACGTCCCTCAGAAGTGTGAGGAGGAGTGGAGCTGGCTGGGCCACAGAAACGGCAGAACACTGGGGAAGGGAGCACCGGCCCCCACTGCTGAGGACAGAGACTTCCAAGGCACTGGGGCTGCTGTGACTCTTGGTGGACTTTCGTGCTGAAGAACTCTGCTGTGTCCACCAGGATGGGCTGGGATCTTTGAGCCAATTTCCTTCCTCCTATTGTCCCCAGAAAACTTCCTTAACAAACTTAATTGGCATTTGCAAGTGGGGGGTGGGGGCAGTTCTTTCAGCTTCACAATCATTGCAGTAAACAGAAAAGTGTGAAATTCAATTTCCTCAAGAAAGTCAGTGTGGTCTCAAATAGTTTACATTTCCTATGTTCAGCCACAGGAACAAATGAAAATACCACATGCCACACCAACAGTTTGGCTTCTTCAATCTCCTGCTTTGCAAGCTCCTCCACTTCAAATAATCTACCTGCTTCACGTTTGCATCATAAAATCATCTACATTGGTTGCCTAGAATAAACAAGATTTCTACTAAAAATGCATTCCAAACTCTTTTGGAGCTTATAAGTGAGAGAGAGGCCATTTGCAGATTTGAAATTTTATTTTTCCCTAACTTTCTTCCACTGTTAATTGTCTTTGTGCCAATCCATAGAACTCTGTATGAGAATATTACCTTCAAATTCATACCCTCCCTTCTCAGCAGAATTTGTCAAAAAAAAAAAAAAAAGCGCCTTCCAAGAACACGATTTAGTAACTAAAGTGGGCATTATAATCCTTTTAAAGCAGCCCCAAAAGTCTTCCTTCTTCCCTCCAATATGTCTCCAGCAAAACCTTCCCCCAACCATGATTTCTCCTAGAAAATACTTTAGGTTCAGCTAGTATAGCTAGAACGTGGCATTCCTGACAGCACCTTCCCTGACAGGTCACCACATTCAGGGAATGCTCACTTGTATAATGTATCACCATTTCTCTTAAATTTCTCAGCATCTTCTGGCTGAAGCATCGGTAATCTCTCCTCTTTAGTTCCTTGGTCTCAGCTCTTTATTGCAGGCCTAAGGAAGCCATAGAGAACTCATGGGCCAGGTTCAAGCTGTCCAGCTATTGATCCTGTTCTGGTAACACCTCTGGCTCCGAAGAAGGCAGGCAAAACACTTCCCAGCTTTGTTGTGAAGCATTTTGGTAAAGAGTCACCTCTGGGGGTCCTCTGCTCACTGGCTCTTCCCACCCAAGAGAGGGAAACTTTCGTTCAAACTTGTTTTGCCACCTACCCATTCCTAGTTGAGGTTTGTGGAACTGAAACAATAGGAAGTGCTCAAAGGGGAGTATTTACAAAGGGTATGGGAACCACCAGTCAAAGAGGATTGAGTGGAATTTCTGCAGATGAAGAGAGCAGAAGGTGAGAGTGAAGACATTACCAATAGCACAGAAATCTCAAGCAAAGGAGAAAGCTTATATTTGAGAAATAGCAGAAGTTCTTTGTAGTAAAAGTGTAAATTACATGTGGAGTGTCAGGAAACAGGAGCGGTAGAGTAGAGCTGAACTGTGAAGGGCTTTGTTTATCACCCTGAGGAGTTTGGGCTTGACTCTGCAGGCAATGGGAAAGCCACCGGTGTTTCTTTTAAAATATGTTCACAAATTCTTTGATACTCCTCTCCTCCCCTTGAGTACGAATTGGACTCGGTGACTCAAAGGAATGAGGTAGACGTTACAGGGTATTACTTCTAAGACTAGGTCATAAAAGGTATGGTGGCTCCCTTCTTACTATCTGCCTTATATCACTCGCCTTGGGATGGCCAGCTGCCATGTTGCAAGGACACTCAAGCACCTTTATGGAGAGGTTCACACGCAAAGGGAATTGAGACCTCTTGTCAACGCCAGAGAGTAACTGGGGCCTTTGCGACCAACCATGTGAATGAGCCACCTTGGAAGCAAATGCCCCAAGGTATCTTTAAAAAGACTGTGTTCACCCTTTAGAAAACAACAGCCCCAGGTGAAGTCTTAACTGAATCTTCACAAGAGACCCTGAGTCCCAAACACCAAGCTAAGCCACCCCGTGATTCCTGGCTCTCAGAAAATATAAGATAATCAGTGTTCATTGTTTAAGTCATCAAATTGGTTATCGAATGTACTTTTTTTAAAAAAAAATTATTATTTATTTATTTATCTCCCCTTCCCCCCACCCCATTGTCTGCTCTGTGTCCATTTGCTGTGTTTTTCTGTGTCCACTTTCATTCTCAGCAGCACTGGGAACCTGTGTCTCTTTTGTTACATCATCTTGCTGCATCAGCTCTCCGTGTGTGCGGCACCACTCCTGGGCAGGCTCTGCTTTTATTTGCTCAGGGCAGCTCTCCTGGAGGGGCACACTCCTTGTGCGTGGGGCTACCCTACACAGGGGACACCCCTGCGTTGTACGGCACTCCTTGCGCACATCAGCACTGGGTTTGAACCCTGGACCTCCCATGTAGTAGGCAGACACTCTATCTGTTGAGCCAGATCTGCTTCCCTGAATGTTCTGTTGTAGAGGGATGTTTTTCTTTGAGGAAAACCGCCAGATTTTTGTAATTGAGATTAATAGATAAAAATGAATAGTAAAACATTGTTTTATAGGTATTTACTGCATTCCTGATTTTGTTAAATCTCATCCAGAATGAATTAGGATCCTTAAAGACTGTTGTCACAGAAAATATGTGATGTCAACCACACCCCCATTTAAAACAAAAATAACACTAACTCCTACAGAAGGTAGGAGAGTCAATAAGGATCTGATTTTTCTCCATGATGACTATTTCAGGATTTTCTTTGGAAATATCAGATTCTAAAAGTTTTTCCCTCCTTCCCCTTTCCCCTCTCTCTCCTTCCTGCTTTTCCCCTCCAGCCCCCTCCTTTCCCCTTGCTTTGTGGGTGCCCTACACACATCCTCGAATTGGATGATCTTTCAATGATTCCAGAGTTAGGAAGTTTCATTTTAATTGGTTAAAAAGCTTTGCTGCCACCTAGTGCTTAAAGCTAAAACACGATAAGGATGGAAAAAAAGACAATTATCACAATAGAAGCTCTTATTAATTTAGTGATATGATTATGGGGATATTAAAGAAGGGAAAACAAAGTTAACTCAGCATGAATAACTTTTCCAAGATCACAATTTTGTACCTTGAATTCCATGAAAACCGGACTCTGATTTTTGTGTTCTCTCTACCACACTACAATACCCAACCTCCCTGGATTATATTTAGGGCAAGGTTTTAGAGTATATACTTGTAAATATCTTTGCAATTGCCCTTTTAAAATATCCTGGTAATTTCTCATTACACATACCTCAGAAATATTGCAGGTTTGTTCCAGACCACTACAATAAAGCAAATTTAAAATTAAAGGGAATCACATGAACTTTTTGGTCTCTCTGTGCATAGTTATGAGTTACATTTACGCTATACTGTAGTCTATCAAGTGTGCATTAATATTATGTCTAAAAAAAAGTACACACCCTAATTTAAATGTGACACGGAAACAGAGTACATGCTGTTGGAAAAATGGCACCAATAGACTTGCTTAGGCAGAATTGCCATAAAATTCAATTTGTAAAAAACAATGTCTGCGAATCTCAATAAAGCAAAACACAATAAAATGAGATATGCCTGTGTGTGTGTATTTCTAATTTCAAAATGATATTTTCTTTCTTTTCACTTGACATGTAAATCACAGGTGGAGCTTATTTCCAAAACTTTTCTAGTAATGACATCAACTCTAAGATAATATAGCAATAAATGTGCAAAAACTTTAAATTCATCAAAGAACTTAGCAGCACTGAAAACATTAAATATGCTCGACTCTCCATGCCAGCACTCCCAGGTCTCTCATGTCAGTGGCCACTCCTTGACTAGTTTCCTCATTAGTCCCCTCCCTTAAATTTGTCTATGCCCAGAGTTGTGTGCGCCTCTTCCTCCTGTATTTATCCTATCCCAGTACTCTCGGTGGCTCCCAACAACACACTTATCATTTCTCTTGGGAAGGGTCTCAAATCTGATTCTCTAGCCAGTCCCGGTCTTTTTCCTGAATTCATATTCTGCATTGACATTGACTTGCTGGTCCTTCCTACCTGACTATCCTGTTGAGATGAAAAACTCAACATATCCAAGATCTAACTCATCATTTACTCCCTAATCCATCTTCTCTGCCCATCTTTCCTATTCCTGGGAATGGCCCCGTGGGTCTCCCATGAGCCAGGCTTAGAGAGCTAGAGTCATTTTTAAGGCACATTTTTGGGTACCTACTCCATGGCAGCCATGATTCTGGCAACTTTACATGACATCATATTCCTCATGGCTTTGGAGTGAAGAAAATGCAATTTCCTTATTATAGGTGGGTTGGGGGTGGGGGAAAGAACTTAAAGGGCATGCTGGTTTGAGTCTTTTGTAGACCCCAGAAAATTACATTCTTAAGCTCAATCATTCCTATGCATGTAACTCTATTGTATGTGGGACATTTGGTTAGCTTTGGCTAAGGAACCTTTTGATTAGATTGCTTCAGTTAAGGGTCTTTGATTAGATTGTGGGACCCAGGGTGGCTCCTAATCCTTTTACTGGAGTCTTTTATAAAGGACTAAAAAGCCATAGACACAGAAAAAGCTGTCGTGACAGCGAGAAGCCACAGACAGAGCAGTCCAAAGCAGAACCAGCCACAAGCCCAGAGAAGTGTGGAGAGACAAGCATACTGGCATTGTGTCCTGCCATGTGCTTAAGTGCCCACAGCTGCAACTTGAGTGAGAGCATCTCTTGATGATGCCTTGATGTGGACATTTTCACAGCCTTGGAACTGTAAGCTTTCACCCTAATAAATTCCTATTATAAAAGCCAACCTATTTCTGGTATATTGCATTGGCAGTCTTCAGCAAACTAAAACAAAGGGTAGGCGGCAGACTTGGCCTAGTGGTTAGGGCGTCCGTCTACTACATGGGAGGTCTGCGGTTCAAACCCTGGACCTCCTTGACCTGTGTGGAGCTGGCCCATGCGCAGTGCTGATGCGCGCAAGGAGTGCCATGCCACGCAGGGGTGTCCCCCGCATAGGGGAGCCCCACGCGCAAGGAGTGCGCCCCGTAAGGAGAGCTGTCCGGCGCGAAAGAAAGTGCAGGAATGGTGCCCAGGAATGGTGCCACACACACAGAGCTGACACAACGAAAAGAAACACAGATTCCCGTGCCGCTGACGACAACAGAAGTGATCAAAGAAGACGCAGCAAATAGACACAGAAAACAGACAACCAGGGTGGGGGGGAAGGGGAGAGAAATAAATAAATAAATCTTAAAAACAAAACAAAACAAAACAAAGGGTATCTTAGTTCACCAGGTTACTATGACAAATACTATGTAACCAATTATCTTAAACAATGGAAATTTATGGGTTCAAAATTTCAGAGGCTAGAAGGCTTGCTTCCTGCCAGGGTGGATAGCATTCCAGTGCCGGTTTGCCAACAACCCTTGGGTTTCCTTGGCTTTCTCATCACATGGCGATATCCTCCCCTTTCTCTTTCCTGTAACTTCCCAGTTCTCCTTTCAAGGCCACCAGTAATCACCTCATTCAGCTGGGTCATAAACTAACTAAAAATAACTTCTCTTCAATGGGTTCACACCCATTGGGACACAGATTAGGATTAAGAACATGTGTTTGTTGGAGTACATAATTCAACCTACCACAAAGGGATAGAAAAATGCTTGCTTATAGTTACACAACTAGTCAGTTGCAAAGCCAATTTGAAGCCAGGTCTGAGTGACCCATCCTTTTTATTTGAGCTAGATTGAGTGGATTTCTGCCCTTAAACACACTAGTGCCAGAACAGAAAATAATGGATTTAGCTAGTGTTCAAGGCCCTTCAGGTGCCAAAATGGTAAACTCCTGTTTCCTCGGGAGACAAAGAAACAGTTTTGACTGTTACACTGATCCATTAGTATGGAAAGTGTTCTACAGCCTAGGATTTTCCCCAAAGGAAAAAAAACAGAACAAGAGTAGTGGGGATCCTGGCTGTCTCTGAGACAGCCCGTATCTGCCCTAGACACCTTCACTAGAATTCTTCTATTTGACAGACATGAAGTATTAGATCTAAGAATAATTCCATGAATTCGTCTAAATTCTTCACATAAATATTACAGAGCTGAGGCGTTAATATTGAATTTTAATAATTTTACCTATTCTGATATTTTGGTATATTTATGAGAAGAATTCATTAAGTTTAATGTATAAAAGGACATAAATTACATATCCTCACCCTGTACTGACAACCTCCTTACCCAACTCTTTTTGTTCTGTTTTGAAGATTTAAATCTCAAGTTCATCTTTTCTGTATCATCATTAATTTTATGCATTTCAGTGATTCATATTTCATCTTAAGCTTTAATTCAATTATATGCAAGCCAATTCAACATGTATCTATTGAACATTTTCTGTATGCAAGTCTCTGTGAACTCTAAAAATTTTCCTTTCCTCCTGTGTATTAATATAAGAAAAACTCTCTTCTCCTTAAATATGTAACTCAATAATGATAAGCATACATTTTCAGTTTGGGGAAATAAGGAAAAATAAATTAACACCTTTCAGTCAGTTGGAAAAGTCATCTTGAAAGAATTGAGTCCTTTTTAAGCCAAAATCTAAAATTGGAATGCACATCCACCCCACAAGCAATATCAGTCGGCATAAATTCAGGATTAAAAAAAAAAAGTCGTTATTTCAAAATTTAGAACACCTTATACTTGCTCAAGCACCTAATGATAAACCTATTAAAAATGCAAACACTAAATCAAAGGCTGCCCCCTGCAGTTCATTAATAGGAATTACATTTAATGTGTTTTTAATTTTTAAGATTATCCCATTAATGCTGTATATTTGAGAAAGGAAAAAATAGAGATAAAATAATTCTAGAACAAACTTACACCTATCCCAAAGTTAAACAAATTCTCTCTCAAATGTATTTAAGCAGCGTTATAGAGTTCCTTAGGGTATCTAAAACAGGTGCATTCTATACCTCAGAGAACTGAAAATGTTCAGAATAATACTTCAGATTCCAGCAAACACTTTATCTTTTGTAAGTTGGTAGTCTTTCAAAGAAGACTTGAAGCCCCTCAAGCTGAGTTTGTCAATTCACGACTTTCTAGTGACTTTTTTTTTTTTTTTTCCTTTTCAGCTTAAGCCCTACTACTAGTCTCTGGAGACTGGGCTGAGAATTGAGGCTTTTTTTTAAAAGATTTATTTTTATTTATTTATTTCCCCTTCCCCGCTCCCCCACCCCCAGTTGTTTGCTCTCTGTGTCCATTCGTTGTGTGTTCTTCCGTGTCTGTTTGCATTGACAGGCGGCACCAGGAAACTGAGTCTCTTTTTTGTTGCATCATCTTGCTGCATCAGTTCTCTGTGTGTGCGGCATGACTCCTGGCTGGGCTGCGCTTTTTTCATGCAGGGCGGCTCTTGTTGCAGGGTGCACTCCTTGCACATGGGGCACCTTTACGCTGGGGGCACCCCTGTAGGGCATGGCACTCTTTGCGCACCGCAGCACTGCGCGTGGGCCAGCTCATCACATGGGTCAGGAGGCCCTGGGTTTGAACCCTGGATCCTCCATATGGTAGGTGGATGCTCTATCAGTTGAGCCACGTCTGCTTCCCTCTAGTGACTTTCATAAAAGCCAACTGTGGCCTTAACTCTAGCTAAAATGTATACGGGGTAGGCAGAATTCTAGGACAGCTCCCCAAGATCCTCAACCCCCTATACAAACCATATAATCTCCTCCCCTTAAGTCTGGGCAGGATCTGTGAATATAATGGAATAGTTACTCCCTTGATTCACCTTTTTTTTTTTAGGAGGTACCAGGGATTGAACCTGGGACCCTGTACGTGGGAAGCAGGCATTCAACCACTGAGCTACACCCACTCCATTAACTTACTTTAATTATTCCATAAAGGTGTTGGGATAGACACTTCTGTGATTACATTAATTCACATAGGACTCCAGTCACATCAGACTGGGGAGATTCTCCTGCTGGCTTTGAAGATGTAAGCTGTCGTGTTTTGGACAGGGTTACATGGCTGGGACTTGAGGGTGGCCTCTAGGAATTGGGAATTCAGTGAGGCCTTCCATAACTGCTCTATTCAAAATTGGAAAACCGCACCCTGTACTGCCTATCCCTTATCCAACTCTACTTTTTTTCTTTCTGCATTTATCACCTCCTGACAGATTAAATACTTTATTATTTATGTTGATTATTATAGGATCATCATTTATTAGAATGTGAACTCCATGAGAGTATGGAATCATAGTGTGTACAGTACACAAAAACACCAGGCAAGCACTTGAACTTACATAGGGGTGCATCTTTGATATAAAGGCAGAATATGCTGTCAAAACCTATAAAAAGTGAAATGCTATATAAATTATGAGAAAGTTGTGAGAGTATTACACAAACTTCATCAAGCCTGTATTGTATTTGATTATTTCATTCAAATTAGTTTGGATTATAAACAGACTATGAAAACACGGAATAAAAATCTAAGTCTATAAAAAAAAAACCTATAAAAATATACAGTGCAAAGTGTAAACTATAGTGTAAACTATAGACAGGGTTAAAAGCAATGCATCAATACGTGTTCATCAATTGTAACAAATATACCGCACTAATGAAAGATGTTGTTAATGGGGGAAAGTGTGGAAGGGGAAGGGGACAGGGTATGTGGGAGTACCTTATATTTTTTATGTATCATTTGCATAATCTAAAACCTCTTTCAAAATAAATTTTTAAAAATAGGGATGCATCTTGGGTAGTAAAAGAATAAAGAAAAACAAGAAAGTTAATAATATGCAAGTCAAGGCAGCAGTTACCTTTGGAGGGAGAGAGAAGGTTGTGATTTGGAAATGTATACAAGAGGCTTCTGACTTGCAGACAGTGTTCATTTCTTTATTTTTATTTTTTATTTATTTTAAAGATTAATTTATTTTATTTTATTTCTCCCCCCTCCCCCCGCCCCCAGTTGTCTGCTCTCTGTGTCCATTCGCTGTGTGTTCTTCTGTGACCACTTCTTATTAGCAGCACTGGGAATCTGTGTCTCTTTTTATTGCGTCATCTTGTGTCAGCTCTCCGTGTGGGCAGCACCATTTCTGGGCAGGCTGAACTTTCTTTCGCACTGGGTGGCTCTCCTTACGGGGCACACTCCTTGTGCGTGGGGCTCCCCTATGCGGGGGACACTCCTTGTGCGCATCAGCACTGCGCATGGGCCAGCTCCACACGGGTCAAGAAGGCCCGGGGTTTGAACCGCGGACCTCCCATGTGGTAGGCGGATGCCCTAACCACTGGGCCAAGTCTGCTTCCCAGTGCTTATTTCTTAATGGCAAAGACAACTGTTTGCCATAATTTGTTAAACTGTGCATTTATGTTTTATGCTATTTTTTCACAATAAAATGAAGCTTTTAAAATTGCTTTCTCTTTTCTTCTATAGAGGAAGGGAATTTGTTGCTTTAAAATATTGTGTATAAGAGTTGTAAATCCACTAAAATGGTATTAAAGAGTACAATATGTTCCTAATGCCTGTTACGGATTTGATTATGTCCCCCAAAAAGGTAAGTTGAAGTTCTACTCCCCAGTACCTCAAAATGGGACCTTATTTGGAAATAGGGTCATTACATAGGGAATTAATTAGGCAAGTTGAAATGAGTCATACAGATGTGGAGTAGGCCCTCAATATAGTATGACCGATACTCTCTTAAGAAGAGGAAATTCAGACAGGTAGAGACGACAGAGAGAGAGAAGGTGGCCAAGTGGCAGAGGCAGAGTTTGAATTATGCTACAAGCTAAAGAACGCCGTGGAGAGCCAGGAAGCCACTGTCGGAAACCCGCAGGCTTAGACGAAGCACGGTCTGCCAACACCAGCCTCCAGAACTGGGAGATATTAAATTTCTCTTTGTGAAAGCCACCCAGTTGGTGGTACTTTTTGTAGCAGCCCTTGCAAACCAAGACAATACCCCCAAAAAAATCCACAAAAGAAATTCCATTATAAATTATTACCTTAATAAGAGTAATGTGCAAAGCAACAATGTGCCCCGTGTAACTGACAACCCAGAACTCATTTTGGTTCCATTCTTTTATACCTTCTTCTCCTCCTTTTTTCCCTGCTCCAAAAATCTTAATTACGATGTGGTAAAGAAAGTAAATGATACATAGATGTGTAAAATGTAAAAATCACGTCCAAAAATTCTTTGATACTTCTCCCTTCACTAAGAGGAGCTTAATCCTCCTCCCCTTGAGAGTGGGCTGGACTTAGTGACTCTTTCCCTATGAATAGCATAAGGCAGAAATGAAAATATATGACTCAGAGTCAGTCATAAAAGGCACTGAGGCTCTCTGCACGTTCTCTGTACGTCAGAGCCCTGCTTTGGGGGAAGCCAGCTGCCATGCTGAGCAGTCCTGAGGGGAGGCCAATGGAGTGAGAAAGAGGGCTCCAGTGAACAGCCACGGGAGGTAGCCACCTTGGAAATGGGCCCTCCAACCCCACTCAAACCTTCAGATGACTGAAGTCTTTACCAACACCTCACAAGACACCCAGCCAAGTAAGCTGCTCTCAAATTCCTGGCCCACAGAAACTGTGAGATAAAATGTTTGTAATCTGTTACTCCAATAGATAGCTGATATAATAGGCTAGATAGAAGGAAGATCTGAGAATGAGGAGAAGATGGGGGTGGGGGTGGGGGGTTGGGAAGAGTAGAAAGAGTGTAGTGAGGAGAATCCCAGTATCTTTCTTAAAATGCAGGGTGAGATTGGAGCAACTGACTCAAGAAGCAGGACTTCACAATCAGAGACATGTTAAAAGGAATATTTGCTTGGCTGTGTGATATAACCCCTTCCTCTGTGTCCCTGGAAAACTTTAAGTAAGTCCTATATTGCTCTTTAAAAACAATAATAATAACACAACAATGCCCAGTGATTCTAGTGTCTACCTAGGTCCATGAACCACTTGTTCAAGTGAGCCATAAAAATTTCACCCTTCTTTACTAGATATTCAGTTTCCCAGTTTTTCTCACAGCTAGTGGTGGTCATATGACAACCTCTGGCCAACAAGACTTAAAAGGAAGTGTGCCAGGGGCTTCTGGGAGATGTTCTGTTTCCTGCTGAGGAGAGAAACATACCCAAATAGAGGTCCCCGGCCACCCCTGCCCTTTCTTCCTGTCTTGAATGTAGTTGTGTGAAGCCACTGTCTTGTGACAATTAGAAGACAAGCCTAGAGAGGGGAAGGTAGGGAGTGAATGTAGCTCAGTGGTTGAGCACCTGCTTCGTATGAGGTCCCAGGCTCAATTCCTGGTACCTCCTGGAAAAAAAAAAGAGAGGAAGAAAAGAAAAGAAGGTACGGGAAATGGATGTGGCTCAACTGACAGAGCATCCGCCTACCATATGGGAGATCCAGAGTTCAAACCCAGGGCCTCCTGGCCCATGTGGTGAGCAGGTCCATGTGTGGTGCTGCGGCTTGCAAGGAGTGCCATGCCACCCAGAGATGCCCCCACGTAGGGGTGTCCCATACACAAGGAGTGCTCCCTGCAAGGAGAGCTGCCCTGCGAGAAAAAAAGTGCAGCCTGCCCAGGAGTGGCACTGCACACAGAGAGCTGACACATCAAGATGACGCAACAAAAAGAGAGACATAGATTCCCGGTGCCACTGAGAGTTCAAATGGACACAGAAGAACACAGAACACACAGAGAATGGACACAAGAGAACAGATAACAGGGGAAAGGGGGAGAAATGAATAAAATAAATCTTTTTAAAAAAAGAGAAGGTGTTGAGCAGAGAATGGTTGAGCAGGATAGACAACATCTAGCTCACTGGAGACATGTGTGAGCTGCTGTACCAAACCTGGATTGCCTAGCTCCAATCTTCTTAAGTGAGAGTAATAAACATTCTTTATTGTTCAAGCCTCTTAAGCCACAATTAGTATGGTTTTCTATTACTCGTGGCAAAATCATTCCTAACTGGTACTTAAAATCAATATTCCCTTGAAGGTAGTGGTCCCAAGAGGGCAATATAGAATATATGGGCCTGCAACAGACTGCCTGAGTTCAAATTTTCCTTCTACCTCAGAAACTCAGTTACTTCTCTGCCTCAATTTCCCCTTCTGCAAGAGGACAATAATTATACTTACCTCATCTATTTACATGACCAATTTTTTTTAACTTTTTTTTACATGACCAATTGAGAACACATATTAGGCACCTAAAAGAATGTCTTACCCATATTATATGACAGAAATAAATTCTCACTGTCTTGAGAGTTAAAAGTTAGTATTTAAAATTTCCAAAACAACAGGACCTTCACAAAGACTTAAAGTCTATCAGTTATAGTTTTAGATCCTACACATAATCTGCTGCTGTAATCACTAGATCTTGGACAGATGGGGAATGAAATTATTGTTTTAACTCTCCATTGAAGAAAATTGCAAACACATACAAAAGCAAAGAGATTCAGATAATGGGTCTCCATCAATCCATCACCCAGTATCAGCAACTATCAACAACTTTCCAATCTTGTTTAGTCTTATCTTCTTCCTTTGCAAATCCCAGGAGTCATGTCACTGCCCTGAAAAACTGGGTAATTTATTTTTTAATACATTGATATACTGATTTCACACACACACACAAATTAAATTTGTGTATAAAATACTAGAAATGCAGGATTTTTCTTCCAGTTTTCCTATATTTATTCTGAAGATAAGACCTTGGAGTGAATACTTAATTATAGCTTAAAAGATATGGGTTTTGATGCTGAATAGGTTAAAATTCCAGTTTCATCACTTCCTATGTGATTAGAAGCAAGTCACTTACTATCTCTGGCCCCCAGGTTTTCCACCTGCAAAGAGGAGATAGTAATACCCACTCTGTAGGATCATTGGAGAAATAAATTCATAACAAAGGTGAATAATAGCTATTATGTACCAAACATGCTACACTATCGTGGGCACTCTTCTAGTAACATCATGCTAATCTCAAGAGATAGCCCTATTTTACAGCCAAGGCTCACACAGCATGTGTGAAATAATCTGGAATTCAAACCCATGCAGTCTGACTACGGAACTGGTGTGCCAATGATCCAGGTGTCACCAGGTGTTTGGCCAGTGCTTGGCAAATATTCCCCTTCAGCCCTAGAAGCTGGTTTTGAAGGGGCAGAGGTGACAGGGTGGCAGCCCTGGTTCTGGGAGGCAAGTTAGAGGAGGTAGTGAGGGCAGATCCCCTTAGGACGGGATGGCTGGCCTCCCTAAAGAAAGTCTTCCCAAATTTACAAATGGGTCTGGGTATTTGGGGCAGGGGAGGTGAGGGGCGGAATGAGGAGGAAAGAAAGAGGTTAAAAAGGAAGCATGGAGTCAGGAAGAAAGGAAAGCCCCATTTATTGAGGTCTCGGCAATGTTGTTTCTCTGGATTTATGATGAAGCTGGGTAGCTGGTCCAAACGCAAGCCTGGGAAGGTCTGAGATTCAAACACACACCCGTCTCAGGATCCTTGTTTCTTTCTACTCAGCCACATTGTGCCCTTTTAAAATGATCTGCCTCACGGTTATTTTCTATAAACCTGGTATCCAGTATGGCATTATCAAGGCTTTGGGAGTGGGTGGGGAAGCAGATTGGTAACCCGAGATTGGCCCCAGAGAGCCCACAGCCCCCAGCATCCAGGAAAACAGTTCCAAACACCGCCTCCAGGCCCGAGGTTCCCATTACTATTTAACCAGCCCAAAGAGAGTATTTATTCAGCAAATCAGAGCTAGCCAGGATGGGCCATCAGCACTCCTGAACACCTTAGAACAGGGGTTCTTAACCTTTTTTGTTCCACTGGCCCCTTTGCCAGTCAGGTGAAAACCATGGACCCCTTCTCAAAATGTAGCAGCAGATAGTTTTATGACACTCAAATAGTGTCAGGTCTAACAACTACCATAATTAGTAATGAATGAGTGTAAGCGATTTTTCGAGATATGCAACAACTGTAATGTGATATGAAATAAATACTACTGTAATTTCTTGCATATATTCATAAATGAAGGAAATGCTAGATTTCACTTAGAGGTCAGAGAAAATAAAGATAAGTTGATTCAAAGTCACAGACTCTGTGAAATCTTTCCACAGACCCCTGGGGGGTGGGGTGTAGTCTGTGGACCCCTGGTTAAGAACCTCTGCCTTAGAAGGTGTTAGGGCTGGCTGATCTTGGGAGCTCAGCCATTTTTCAAGAAATGCTCAGATCAGCAAGAAGCTGGGAATAGATTTTAAGGGTTAGGAAGAGATGGTTCTAAAATCAATGTTTATTAGACAGGAGCGGCTTCCTTTTTTTTCTCGTTCAATCTCCAGATCTTTTGCGCATAAACTGGACTTTAAATTAGCCTTAGAGGTCTAATAACACTTCTCAAAGGGGGCTCTGTGGCCTCCAGAAGAATCAAGTAGAGAATGAGCTTTAATGGACCACACTATCAAAGATTCTAATTCAGAAGTTCTAGGGTAGGACCTAGGAATAGGCATTTTAAAAATTAGCTCCCAGGTGATTTTCTACCAGCTGTTTTTGAACATTTCCCCAAGTGTGGCCTGAAGACCCCTGGCAACAATTACCTGGAGTCTTGTTAAAAGTACAATTCCGCTGGATATTGTGTATTTTAATTTCCAGCGGTGGTGGGGTGGGTAACCCAGGATTCTGCATTTTAAAGAAGCTTCCCCTTGAAGGTTTACTAGTAAAGTTTAATGACCACTTTTATAGGAAGAAACAAAATGTTCTCTCTGATGGGCCATGGCCTAGAGAACAATTTCTGCTGAATTTCATTAAGTTACTTTGGATGTATATTCATGAGAAATCATGACCCAAGACAAGAGAACAATGAGAAACAGGTTACCTAGAATTGGAATTAATAGCCAAGAATGGTAACACATCAAAAAATTTGTATAACATTTCTCCAGTAGGAGTACCACAACACATTTGCTCTCTACACATCCTGTTTAGTCCCAGCACAATGTCTTTAATATATAGATGCTCAATAAATGTTTGTTGAATTGATTTGAAGGTATCTCCATTTGGAAAACCATAAGTTCAATAAATATACATATATCTATATGTGTGTGTCGTTTTTTTCTTACTGGTGGTGTTTAGCCAAGCATATATGTGTGTGTATATAGCCTGGGATGGAAAAGTTGGTGGAAAGAAAGGGTGTTAAATAAAGGAAGGGGGAACAGGGACAATGGGGAGTTAATGCAAAATGAGTGTAGGGTTTCTGTTTGGGATGATGGGAAAGTTTTAGTAATGGAAGGTGGGAAGGGTACACCACCATTGTGAATGTGATTAAACTCACTGTTTGTATTATTTTTTGCAACAGCCCCGTAGGTTGGAAGTTATTTCAAAATTAAAAGTTAAAAATAAATAAATAAAGGAAGGGAGATAAAATTTAGTGAGTGAGTTGCTGAGTAGACTTAAGTTGTAATTAAGGAAAACATAACTCTAAGTTCTAATTTTGGTTGACTTCCTTTCTTGCCCCGGGATCTTTGGCAGACTACTTTCATTTCTCTATTTCAACCATGCCCCCTTTTAAAGAAATATGCCTCATGGAATTATTTTAAGAGGTAAGTAGCAAGAGATTGGAAAGTACCTTTTCCTCTTAGCCAAAAGTGTACAGAAGAGAATTTCTACCATCGGGGCAAGTTTAATGACAGAAGTAATGTCTTTCTTTCTCATTTTCCCTCTTTCTTTCTATAAACTAAAGACCAATAATTTAGTAAACGTTCATCAAGGATTCATTAAATTCTACACACTGTGGTAACTTCTGGGGTAGCAAAAAAGAAAATTAGGGCGGACGCCGGAGCCGGGCCGCGCTGCGCCGGCGGTGAGCGGGGCCGGGCGGGGCCGAGCCAGGCCGAGCCGGGCCGCGGTAGCGTTTGGAGCCGGGCGGGGCCGGTTTAGGCCCCGGCTGCGGGCCGCGGCAGCGCTTGGAGCCGGGCGGGGCCGGTTCAGGCCCCGGCTGCGGGCCGCGGTAGCGTTTGGAGCCGGGCGGGCCCGGGTCAGGCCGCGGCGGGTACGGAGCCGGGCAGGGCCGGTCCAGGCCGCGGTGGCGGGAGGTGGACGCCGGAGCCGGCTGGGCCGCTGTAGCGAGCGGAGCTGGGCGGAGCCAGGCCAGGCCAAGGCGGCCTGAGGAGCCGGGCAGAGCCGGTCCAAGCCTCCGCGGCGGGCGGAGCCGGGCCTGCGGAGGGGTTTCTGTTTTTTTGTTTGTTTGTTTGTTTGTTTGTTTGTTTTTTGTTTGTTTTTTTTTTAATTTTACTTAATTTTTTTTTTTTTTTTTTTTTTTTGAGCATCTGCAGTACTGGGGAGTTCGTGGGCCCTGGGCGGCCTATTGGGGGTTTGTGGGAAGGGAGGTGCTTGCAGACCCATTTGGGCAGACAGACGGGGGGTTTTAGGGCAAAGCGGGGGGAAGTTGTTGTTTTAGATAGTGTTGCAATTGTGACACGTGTGTACCTGTATCTCTCTTCTCCCTATCCGTTCCCCACCGTTTGCCCATCCTCTTTTTCTTTCTTCCTTTCTTCTTGCCTTTCTTTTTTCTTTATTATAATTACTTTGTTTTTTTTTTTTTTTCTTTTTTTTTTCGGTTTTCTCTTTCCCTCTTGTCCCTCATCTTCCACTTATTTTTACTTTAATTCAAGTATACAATAGGTGCTACAGGGAACACCTCACATTTGCTGGGTTTTCCCATCCTCCACTGCCTCATTTCTGTGTGAACTGATTTAGGCTACCTACACTATCCCCCTTCCCCTGCATCTTGATATCCACTATCATCTACTGTCTCTCCTATATTTCACCCCCCACCTCCCGTTCTTTGATCCACAAAGTGTCTAACTCTTAATTTCTAATACCTTTGTTCTGTTTTCTGTCTATTATCCACTCTTGAAACTATTACCTTTCTTTTCTTTTTCCCTCTCTCATGAAAACAATAGCTGTGTAGTTCATACCATATTCCTCCCAAATTCAGTCATCAACTTCATAAAAGGTACTCTACCTACAGCTATAACTCTATACAATCTACATGAATCTAACCTCCATCCTTCCAGATCTCATATTCCTGCTTTATTAACATACATCACCAATACAACTTTACACTTTTCCCTTGCTTACACAATTGCCTTTCCCCAACACTAATACTTTCCTCTAAAGTGAACTTAACCAACAACAAGTAACTAGAATAAGAAGAAAAAAGTGACAAAGAGAAGATATAACACCTGTGCAAAAATAACAACTAATTAACCTCCAAGAGCAGACAAAGAAGCTAAGGAACTGATTAAATTCGTCAAAATAAAGAGATGACCAGAAAGCAACAAAAATCTACAAACCAAACCAATAATCAGGAAAACATGGCTGAATCCAATCAACAAACCAATAATCACGAAGGGGAGCAAAACTTGGCACAAGCAATGAAAGATCTCAGAACATTTATCACCGACAAATTTGATGCAGTAATGAAAGAGGTTAACAACATGAAGACATCACTTGGAGGGGAAATTGCAGACATACGCAAAAACATAACAGATATGATGGGAATGAACACCACAGTTCAAGAAATCAAAAATACACTTGCAGCAAATATCAGCAGACTAGAAGAGACAGAGCAGAGAATTAGTGATGTGGAAGACAGTACATCAGAAATCAAACAGATAGTAGAAGGGGTCAATAAGAAGATAGAAAAAATCCAATTAGGATTTAGGGACCTGAATGACAATGCAAAACGCTCAAACATACGTATTATAGGCATTCCAGAAGGTGAAGAGAAGGGAAAGGGGTCAGAAAGAGTGTTGCAGGAAATAATGGCTGAAAACTTCCCAAATCTACTGAAAGAGACAGATGTACATATCCAAGAAGCACAGCGCACTCCACAAGTCATAAACCCCAACAGGCCCACCCCAAGACATATACTTGTCAAATTATCCAATGCTCAAGACAAAGAGAAAATCCTAAAAGCAGCAAGAGAAAAGAAAACCATCACATACAAGGGAAGCTCAATTAGATTAAGTGCTGATTTCTCTTCTGAAACCATGGAGGCAAGAAGACAGTGGTATGATATAGTCAAGGTACTAAAGGAAAAAAATTTCCAACCAAGAATACTCTATCCAGCTAAACTAGCATTCAAACATGATGGAGAGTTCAAAATATTCGCAGACAAACAGAAACTGAAAGAGTATACCAACAAGAAACCTCCCCTTCAAGAAATTCTAAAGGGAGTTCTGCAGGAAGAAAGGAAAAAACAGGAAAGGCAAAGTTGGAGGAGAGTATAAGACCAACAACAACAACAAAAAAGACAAAAAAATATATATACAAACAAAATATGACAAACACAAATCCAATCAAAATATGGCTAACACAAATAATTCCTTGATAGTAATAACACTGAATGTCAATGGATTAAACTCACCTATCAAAAGATTCAGACTGGGACACTGGATAAGGAAATATGACCCATCCATATGCTGTCTACAAGAGACACATCTTAGACCCAGAGACGCATGGAGATTGAAAGTGAAAGGCTGGAAAACAATCATACAAGCTAACAATAACCAAAAAAAGGCAGGAGTAGCTATATTAATATCAGACAAAATAGACTTTAAATGTGAAACAATTGTGAGAGACAAAGAAGGATACTACATTTTAGTCAAAGGGAAAATCTGTCAAGAAGATCGAACAATCATAAATATCTATGCCCCTAACAAGGGTGCCTCTAAATACGTCAGGCAAACGCTGGAAAAACTAAGTGAAAGAATAGATACATCTACAATTATAGTGGGGGATTTTAATACACCACTATCAACTCTGGACAGAACATCTCAAAAGAGAATCACCAAAGAAACAAAACATCTGAATAGTATATTAGAGGAGCTCGATCTAATAGACATATATAGATCGCTACACCCAAACACAGCAGGATATACATTTTTCTCAAGCGCACATGGATCATTCTCCAAGATAGATCATATGCTAGGCCACAAAGAAAGGCTGAACGAATTCAGAAAGATTGAAATCATACAAAACATTATCTCTGACCACAGTGGAGTCAAGCTGGAGATTTGCAAGGGAAAGAAGCCCAGATTTCACACCACGATTTGGAAATTAAACAACACACTCTTAGAAAAACAGTGGGTCAAAGAGGAAATCTCAAAAGAAATCAATGACTACCTTGAAACAAATGATAATGATAACACAACATACCAAAATTTATGGGATGCAGCAAAAGCAGTACTGAGAGGGAAGTTTATAGCCATAAATTCATATATCAAAAAAGAAGAAAGAGCAAAAATTGAAGAACTAACTGCACATTTGAAGGAATTAGAAAAACAACAACAAAGTAACCCAACAGGAAGAAGAAGGAAGGAAATAACAAAGATAAGAGCAGAACTAAATGAAATAGAAAATAAGAAAGCACTTGAACAGATAAACAAGACCAAGAGCTGGTTTTTTGAGAAGATTAACAAAATTGACAAACCTTTAGCAACACTAACAAAGAAAAAAAGAGAGAAGATGCAAATACACAAAATAAGAAATGAGAAAGGCGATATCACCACTGACCCCACAGAAATAAAGACTATCATAAGAGGATATTTTGAAAAACTATATTCCAACAAAAATGACAATCTAGAGGAAATGGACAAATTCCTAGAAACACATAAACAGCCCATATTGACAAAAGAAGAAATTGATGATCTTAACAAACCAATCACAAGCAGAGAGATAGAATCAGTTATTAAAAATCTCCCAACTAAGAAGAGCCCAGGGCCAGATGGCTTCACAGGTGAATTCTATAAAACATTCCGGAAAGAACTGACACCAATCCTGCTGAAACTATTCCAAACCATCGAAACAGAAAGAACATTACCCAACTCCTTCTATGATGCCAACATTACCCTAGTACCAAAGCCAAACAAAGACATCACAAGAAAGGAAAATTACAGACCAATTTCTCTAATGAACCTAGACGCAAAAATACTTAACAAAATACTTGCTAATCGTATTCAACAACACATTAAACGAATTATACACCACGACCAAGTGGGATTCATCCCAGGTATGCAAGGATGGTTCAACATAAGAAAATCAATTAACGTAATACACCATATAAACAGATTGAAGGAAAAAAATCACATGATTATATCTATTGATGCAGAAAAAGCATTTGACAAAATACAGCACCCTTTCTTGATAAAAACACTCCAAATGATTGGAATACAAGGAAATTTTTTGAACATGATAAAGAGTATATATGAAAAACCTAAAGCCAATATTGTTTACAATGGAGAAATCCTAGACTCCTTCCCTCTAAACTCAGGAACAAGACAAGGATGCCCACTGTCGCCGCTCCTATTTAACATTGTCTTAGAAGTACTTGCTCGAGCACTGAGGCAAGAACCAGAAATAAAAGGCATTCAAATTGGAAAGGAAGAAGTCAAAATTTCATTATTTGCAGATGACATGATCCTATACATAGAAAACCCTGAGAGATCTACAACGAAGATTCTAGAACTCATAAATGAGTTTAGTAAAGTCGCAGGTTATAAGATCAATGCGCAAAAATCAGTAGCATTTCTGTACACCAATAATGAGCAAGATCAGGAGGAAATCAAGAAACAAATACCATTCACAATAGTAAATAAAAAAATCAAATACTTAGGAATAAATTTAACTAAAGAGGTAAAGAACTTATACACTGAGAACTATACAAGATAGTTCAAGGAAATCAAAGAAGACCTAAATAAATGGAAGACTATTCCTTGTTCATGGATAGGAAGACTGAACATTATTAAGATGTCTATCCTACCAAAATTGATCTACACATTCAATGCAATCCCAATAAAAATCAATGCAGCCTTCTTTAAGGAACTAGAAAAACTAACTATGAAATTTATTTCGAAAGGAAAGAGACCCCGAATAGCCAAAGACATACTGAAAAAGAAAAACGAAATTGGAGGAATCACACTACCTGACTTCAAAACATACTATAAAGCTACGGTGGTGAAAACAGCATGGTATTGGCATAAGGAGAGACATATAGACCAATGGAATCGAATTGAAAGCTCTGATATAGAACCTCACATATACAACCACATAATATTCGATAAAGCCACCAAACCCTCTCAACTGGGAGAGAGTGGCCTATTCAACAAATGGTGTCTGGAGAACTGGATAGCCATATGTAGAAGAATGAAAGAGGATTACCATCTCACACCTTATACAAAGATCAACTCAAGATGGATCAAAGACCTAAATATAAGAGCCAAGACCATAAAAACCTTAGAAAGCAGTGTAGGGAAACATCTACAGGACCTTGTAATAGGTAATGGATTTATGAATATCTCACCAAAAGCACGAGCAGCAAAAGAACTAATAGATAAATGGGACTTCCTCAAAATTAAAGCCTTCTGCACCTCAAAGGAGTTTGTCAAGAAAGTAAAAAGGGAGCCCACACAGTGGGAGAAAATATTTGGCAATCATATATCTGATAAGAAACTTATAACTTGCATATATAAAGAACTCCTACATCTTGAAAATAAAAAGATAAACAATCCATTTAAAAAATGGAAAAAAGACTTAAACAGACACTTCTCCGAAGAAGAAATACAAATGGCAAGAAAGCACATGAAAAAATGTTCCAAATCTCTAGCTATCAGGGAAATGCAAATCAAAACCACAATGAGATACCATCGTACACCCATAAGATTGGCAGCTATGAAAAAAACAGAAGAATACAAGTGCTGGAGAGGATGTGAAGGAAGGGGAACACTCATCCACTGCTGGTGGGAATGCAGAAGGATCCAACCATTCTGGAGAACAGTATGGCGGTTTCTCAAAAAACTAGCCATAGATTTGCCATATGACCCAGCAATACCACTGCTGGGAATATACCCAGCAGAACTGAAAACAAGAACACAAACCAATATATGTACACCAATGTTCATAGCAGCATTGTTCACTATTGCCAAAAGTTGGAATCAACCCAAATGCCCATCAACAGACGAGTGGATCAATAAAATGTGGTATATACACACAATGGAATACTACTCGGCTGTAAGAACAAACACACTACAAACACATGTGATAACATGGATGAATCTTGAGAACCTTATGTTGAGTGAAGCAACCCAGACATTGAAGGACAAATACTACATGACCTCAATGATATGAAATAAACAAGCTGCCCTAGATAGCAAGAGACTGAACGATAGGCTTGCAGGAAATCGGAGGGTGGAGGAAGGATATGAGCCGATGTCTGCAGGGGTGGAATTTAAGACGAGATGGTGGTAAGTATGAACACAAAGAAGAGATAAAAGGGGGGCAAGGGGTTGCCTTTGCTTGGGGCTTTGCGGGTTTGAGGGTGGCTGGGGAGGGACGGGTGGGTAACGTTGCCCAAAAGTGGGGGGAGGGAGGGGTAGCATACGAACCAGGAGAGGGTCAGGTGTTGGTGGAGAGTAAAATGCCGAGAAAATCATATCAAAATATAATAAAGAGGGTTACCTGTTTAGAATGCTCGGAGGGGAGGGTCTGATGCAGGACGGGCTCCTGGGGAATGTCTAAATGCTCATTCTGCCAGAGTGGGTGACACCATGGGGTAGAAACCCAAGTAGTGAGAGTGGGGGTGGACCCACATCCTGGGGAGGACTAATGCCATCCAATAGAGGGAACTGTATCCCTCGAGAGAAAGGGTGGCTCCCAGGGCATTGGGGCAGTTGAGCAAGTTAGGCCCTGAACACTATTCCATCTATCTCTGGAAGTGGCTCCTCAGGAAACGGAGGTTGGCTATCACTGAGGGCACCAAGGTGGAAGGGAAAATGGACGTTAAATGTGTGGAACCAAAGTAAATGGGGGGTAAGAGAGGAGTTTCTTGAGAGTACACAAGGATGGATATAAAACATGTAATATTACACCATAACATATAGGAGATGACAGACTGATAATGTAAACCATAATGTAAAACATAGGATAACTAAAAATGTAAAGAACTGTGTATCCTAAAGTATGCACCATAATGTAAACACAGATGTCACCTTGTTAGAAAGCTAATGTCTCAGACTCTGTACATCACTTTAAGTAAATATGATATGAATAGGGCGTAAGAGTATCACTGTGGAAGGGAAAAGGTTTTCTGGTGGATGTGTGGGAGTGCTGTATATTATATATATACATTGCTGTGGTCTAGGACTCCTGTGAAGAAAAGCTGAATAATTAGGGGGGGGGGGGGGGAAAAAAAAAAAAGAAAAAAATAGGATGTGGAATTTTTTCAAGTCAACATTCTTCATCTAAGTTCTTTATCTAACTTTATCCAAGTTCTTTATCTATCCTTTAAACTCATCGCTATATGCCATTCCCTAGTAAGGGACCATGACATTATATTGGGCTTCAAATTTCGGGGAGTTCTGGATCACAGAGTGTTTCAACAATGGCAATGGAGGGATACTGGTATGGGATACCAATGACAGGTGATATATGACTGACAGGGAGCTGTACAGAACATATGTCCAGGGTGCATGGTAATGTTTGGATATACTCATAGTGGCAACAATTAAAAACCACAGTAGGGGGGGGTACTGGGTTCCTGGCCAGTGGTGCTCTGTCGTGGTCCCTAGGGGAGCAGCGACAGTCTCCCAGGTACAGTGGTGGGGACCGGGAGGGAGTGAGGGTTCAACAGTGAGCCCCTGATACTAATGACTATGCTTGTGAGCTGATAAACCCAAAATAATAACAAGGCCTAGAGCAACTTTGTGCCTGGGAATTTCCTTCTGTCAGCCTTCATGTTACTCAAATGTGGCCAGTCTCGAAGCCAAACTCAGCATGTAAATGCAATGCCTTCCCCCCAGCGTGGGACATGACACCCGGGGATGAGCCTCCCTGGCAACGAGGGACCACTATCAACTACCAACTGATGATGCAACTGGAAAATGACCTTATACGGAAGGTTCAATGCGGATCAGCAGAATATCCATGTCTACATAAAATACCATGACTTTAAAATGCTGTTTGACCTAAAGTAAGGGGGAAATGGAAAGGAGAAATGAGTTTATATGGCTACGAGTTTCTAAAAAAGAGTCTGGAGGCTGGCAGAAGGTTTGCCCTCATGCACAACTGAGCAGAGTCAGAGAGACAGATAAAGCAGATACAACCCCCAGATATTGGTTCCTTTGAGGGCTAAAGAGACCCATGGGAGTTATGGTCATGGCCGATGGGGTTAACTACCAGGGCAGATGGCCCCTCTTTGGAAATGGTGTTTATGTGTGATGAATCTGGACTCAGATGGGATCTCCCTTCATAAGACTTTCATGCTAATGTGCTGGAGGTGCAGTTAATGTTGGGGTTTAAGATATATTTAGGGGATTTGAATCTCTGGACTGACAATGTGATAGCCAGATCCTGAGCCTCAACAGACTCCAGCACCTACAATCTGATTTATTGGACTTACCACACTCAGCTAAGATGGAGGTGAAGAAGGACAACCACCACACCATGGAGCCTAGAGTGATTACAACTGAAAATGGGAGGATTGCATCCAGCATCCAGGTGGAATCTGAGCCTCCTCTTGACATAAAGGTGCAATGGACACAACCAATCCACTGTCCACATAGAAGAGGTGGCATTGGATTGGGAAAAGTGGACATAATGGACAAAGGGTATGGGGAAAGGCAGGAAGAGATGAGAGGTGGAGGCGTCTTCGGGACATGGAGCTGCCCTGGATGGTGCTTCAGAGGTAATCACCGGACATTGTAAATCCTCACAGGGCCTACATGATGGAATAGAGGAGAGTATGGGCCATGATGTGAACCAATGTATATGAGGTGTAGAGGTGCCCAAAGATGTACTTACCAAATCCAATGGATGTGTCATGATGATGGGAACGAGTGTTGTTGGGGGGGGGGGAGAGGGGGGGTGGGGGGGTGGGGTTGAATGGGACCTCACATATATATTTTTAATGTAATATTATTACAAAGTCAATAAAAAATAAAAAAATTATATAAAAAAAAAAAAAAAAGAAAATTAAAGGTTTGAAAGTGAAAGTTGGATGATCAGAGAAAAGCCACTAACCAGCCCTTGAAGCACTAGCACAAGCAAACAAGTTGGAGCTTGCAAAGCTGTCTGGGAAGTTGGGTACTTCCAACTGCCAGAGTGGAACAACATGGGCTGGAATAGCTGTTGCTCAACAGGGTCTGCACTTGAAAAGAACTGGACGAGGAGCAGGGGAAAGCAAGAACAAACAGAACCCACTGCCACCTTTGTCTATGTCTCAATATGGCGGAGAGCATGCACAAGCTGGGATATGCTAGCCCCTCTGAGTCTTTCCCCTATCATATTTAACCACAATGACTAGAGTAATGACTGCTGTTTCATTTCTGCCTTCCAAATATCATGCAAGTTTCTCTTTTTTCCAACTGTAGCACAAATCATACGAGGAAAGAATTCTGGGAAATGGAACCCAACTTAGCCAAGTTAACACTATACTATGAGGAGTTGGGTGAAGTAGTGAAATAATTCTCAGAAGCCCAACACATACCTGAGGGTGGCAGAATCAGTGCAAAGCTTCTGAGCAAAGAAGCATGGTCAAGTCCCAAGATCTTTACAATTCCTCAAAAGCTCCTCTGAGGACAAATATTGTATTATCTCACTTTAAAAAATAATTCAAATACTCAAATCCATTGTCTGAAACTACAGTACAGGTTACCAGGGGCTGGTATAGTGGTAACACTTAATTGGGACAGAGTTTCTGTTTGGGATGATGAAAAAGTTTTGGTAATAGATGGTGGTGATGGTAACATTATGACTGTAATAAACACCACTGAGTTACATATTTGAAAGTGACTGAAATGGGATATTTTAGGTTGTATATATGTTACAAGAATAAAAATGAGAAAAACCCCACATAGAACTGTACAATACAAAAAGTGAACCCTAAACTAATCTATGGATTCTCGTTAACAATGTAATTATAATAATACCAGTTCATCAGTTGTAACAAAGTTACCACAGTAGTGCAAGATGTTAAGGAAAACCGGGGGGTGGAGGAGCATATGGTCATATTTTCTGCATGATTTTTCTGTAACTCTGCAACTGCCTTAATAAACAAACAAAAATTTCTGTGTCAATACTAGAATTGTCCTACCCACAGCCAGCTGGCTGTGTAACATGAAGGAAGAAATCAGTGGCAAATATAAGGTGCATACCCCGACACAGCTACCACAGGCACAGTAACTAAGGGATGCTCACTGGGTTTTTACATCTCAGCGTGACACAACAGCTATTAATCAACTTTAAAAATGTTTTTATCAGGTTTGGATTTATGAGGTATAAAATGCTCATTTGTCTGTTCAAATATTAATTAAGTGCTTATTAGTTGCCATATTCAAGAAAAGGAAACATCACTAATCACTGCGTGCACCAAATATACACTCTTCTCCCAATCTTTACTTACTCCAACTCAAACCTCCTCTTCCCCCATACCAGAATGCCCACACAATTTACAGTCAATAGAATTCTGAGAAAAAAATTAAATTAAATTTTTTTTTTTAAAGATTTATTTTTATTTATTTAATTCCCCTCCCCTCCCCCGGTTGTCTGTTTTCTGTGTTTTTTTGCTGCGTCTTGTTTCTTTGTCTGCTTCTGTTGTCGTCAGCAGCACGGGAAGTGTGGGCAGCGGCTGCTCCCTCCTTCGCGCTGGGCGGCTCTCTTTATGGGTGCACTCCTTATGCGTGGGGCTCCCCTACGCAGGGGACACCCCTGTGTGGCAGGGCACTCCTTGCGCGTATCAGCACTGCGCATGGGCCAGCTCCACACGGGTCAAGGAGGCCCGGGGCTTGAACCGCGGACCTCCCATGTGGTAGACGGACCCCCTAACCACTGGGCCAAGTCCGTTTCCCTTAAATTTAATTTTAAAAACCTGTGCCATTGTGACAAAGTCACAAGCTCTGAGGTTTCACAGCCTTAGCCCAGAAGGATTTTCCATAACTCCTTAAGATGATTAGGTTAAAAATAGCAGAACTTTCAGGGAACTGGCTTAAACCAAACCGAAAGTGGGATTTATAATAAGAATACTGGTTTATCTCCTGGAACTCCAGGGCAGGAACGCAGCCAGCCCCCAGGCAGGCGCTGAAACCAAGAAGTGGAAAGCCAAGGGCACTCCACAGTGCAACTCATTTCTGCTTCTTTCTGGGAATTTGCTCCTTCGCCCTGCAAGCTAGATTTCTCTGTTTTTCAAAGCACACATGGAATATGGCTGTGTCTCTTAAGTTTCAGGTTATAGCTTGAAGAATATGGAGAGTGATGATCTTTCAGTTCTAATACCATATTTCCAGGAGGATAAATCTAATAGATTAACCTTGGGTATAATATCCTCCCCTGGACCAATCAGCCTTGGTGGTGATAGGAAACAGGGACTTTGGTACAAAAATGACAACCCGGGGCCCATCCCTGCAGATAAGGGGGGGATCCTAGGCTTTATGGGCATTTCCAAAGTTATCATGCTCTTATTTTTTTTACTTACGGAAAATATAAAGTTAATATAATGTCAGTCAAGTGTACAGAGAGACTGATTTCCTAAGGAGACTTCAAAAATCAAATCTACTCTTCAGCTTCCTACAAAGGGTGACAGGGACAGCGGGAACCAATGCAAAGTCAGAGGCCTACAAATATGAGTATTGGGGGGAACTTTAATTAACTCAGTTAATCAAAGTATGCCCAAAGACGTAGTAAACAGTATTGCCTTCTCAAAATCATTTCCCTTCCTCCTTGCTGTTACAGCTCTGATTTTGTTCAGGTTTCTACCCTCCTTCACCTGTCCTTGTGCTTCTGTATATGCTGACAACTTGCTGAGGCCCTGAGGGTGAGTCTGTATTAGTTTAAACCAATCAAGATGGTATCATTCTGGGAAGTGGATGTGGCTCAAGCAATTGGGCTTCCATCTACCATATGGGAGGTCCAGGGTTCATACCCAGGGTCTCCTGGTGAAAGCAAGCTGGCCTATGTGATGAGCTGGCCCATGTGGAGTGCTGGCCTGCGAAGAGTGCGGCCCATGCAGAGAGCTGGTGTAGCAAGATGATGCAACAAAAAGAGACACAGAGGAGAGACAGTAAGAGACTCAGTGGACCAGGGAGCTGAGGTGGCGCAAGAGAATGATCACCTCTCTTCCACTCCAGAAGGTCCCAGGATCAGTTCCTAGAGCTGCCTAATGAGAATATAAGCAGACACAGAAGAACCCACAGCGAATGGACACAGAAAGCAGACAATGGAGGGAGGGGGGAGAAAGAAAGAAATAAGTCTAAAAAGATGATACCATTCCCTTAGACAGTGATTGATTTAGTCTTGGGTAGGTGACATACTATTAGCAGTGAGACAATAATATACATGTTTCTGGAACTGCTGTAGCTGTCTTGTGACCCTGAGGAGAGTTAACCTAAGGAAAAAGAGAAGAGGGAAAAGCTAAAAAACAGAAAGACCAGGGTCAGTGGTAATGCCATTTATCCATGAATTAAACATTTTGGGAGCCATCCCACATGGATTTCTTACATGAGATGAATTTTCTTATTAAGACTCTTTGAGGTGATTTTCATTCACTTGCTGCTGAAGACATTCTACCTAAACAGGGGAATGATGGAAAATAAGGCTAAAAAGGCAAGCAGGTCAGATCCCATACACAGAGCCAAAAGTCAGGATGGAGTCAGACTCCTCAGCAGCAACCTTAGAAGCTAGATGGCAATAGAACCATTTCTCAAAATTATAAAGCAAAATATCTTTCAATATCAAATTTTATGCCCAGCCAAATTATCATGCAAATATGAAAGTAGAATCAAATATCTTAATATTCACAAGGTCCCAAAAAATGTACTATCCTAGTTCTTTCTAGGAAGCTACTGGAAAATGTGCTTTACCAAAATGAGGGAATAAATCAAGAAAGAGGAAGACATAGAATTAAGGAAACAAGACCTCCATCATGAGAGCTGAAAGATGTCACAGGAAGGTAACTGTGGATAAGACTTTGAGGGCACTCAAATAAAAGGGTGTAGCACGCAACTCTAGAAAATATTTTTTTCAGGAAGATGAAACTGATAAATAGCTGATGCATGTGAAGATGATGAGAAGAGTTTTGGAAGACTGCCAGTGGATTTGAGAAAATGGGGTAAAGCAGGAAGGAAAAGTAATTGCAATATACTACACAACTCAGCCTGGAACAGCATTTACATGAATACTGATCAGTGAAAAATTATTTTTGTAGCATTTATACATGAACATACATAAACAATAAGTGTACAGTAAAATTTGTGACCTTACAAAGCAAACATGCATAATATAATATCACTCATACATAAACATATGTAAACAATGTGTATTATAAGAGTTGTGAACTTGGGTAGCAGATTTGGCTCAACTGATAGAGCATCCACCTACCACATGGGAGGTCCAGGGTTCAAACCCAGGGCCTCCTGACCTGTGTAGAGTTGGCCCACATGCAGTGCTGATGCATGCAAGGAGTGCCATGCCACGCAGGGGTGTCCCCCATACAGGGGAGCCCCACATGCATGGAGTGCACCCCCTAAGGAGAGTCACTCCACACAAATAAAGCACAGCCTGCCGAGGAGTGGCACTGCACTCACCAAGAGCTGATGCAGCAAGATGATGCAACAAAAAGAGACACAGATTCCTGGTGCCGCTGACAAGAATGCAGGTGGACACAGAAGAAAACACAGTGAATGGGCACAGAGAGCAGACAATGGGGGGGGGGAGAGAAGTAAATAAAAACTATATATATTAAAAAAAAAGTTGTGAACAACAAACATACATAACATCCTACAGGGCTCTCATACCTTAACCTTCCACCAATACCTTGCATTGTTGTGAAACATTTTTAATTAATGATTAAAGAGCATCCTCAAAATATTGATCAGTGAAAAATTAAGATGTAATTTTAAAGGCAGGTTGTGTGGACAGGAAGGATGTGAAGTGTGTTTGTGTGCACATAACGAAGAAGCAAAAAATGTTTAGTAGTGAGAATCCATAAATAATGTCCAAAATGTTGAATTTAAGTGGCAAGGTAAGAATTTAATTTAGAGATGTGGAGGAAAACACCAAAATAATCACCTAACAAGAGTGAAAGTTGTACCCTCTAAGGAGAGGGAAAATGTGATAAGGAAGGGACAGGAGATTGTTCTATAACACCCTTTTAGAAATTTTTGTTTTCCTATGGGCATGCTTAACTGTGAACAAAAATAAAAGCAACAAAAGGCAGGACACAAAAAGAAACAACCATGCAAAAAGGGAAAAGGAAAAGGATTTCATTAATGTAGTTAGGTACAAATGTGAAAATACCATCCCAAAAGATAAGGAATGATTAGACATGACTGATTATAATAGACTGTATGTCAGGAAATCCTTGAATGCCAGGCTAAGGAGTGCAAAATTTATGCTGGCAGGAATAGGATCTGAGGATTTTCAATGTGGGTGTGACTTAAAAGGTTTATGCTTGGAAAAAAGAAATCACTCCTTGGCAGAGTGGAGATTGGCTTGGAGGAGGTGAAAAGTAGGGCAGGAAGATCAGTCTGAAGGCATTACACAAACCAACCATGTCGGAACGACGGCTGGAACCCAGCAGTGGCTGTGGAGGAGCAGAGCGGGCAGCACTGTGGGGAAACTGAGCAGGAAGGCTCCGTGACTCACTGGTGTGAGCGCTGGTGGAGGAAGGGAGGAATTTAGGAAGACTCAGTTCTGACTTGAGCAGTGGTGTCAGTGGGGCCCTAATCCCATTGGCAGCACATTAACATAGGAATTTCCCCAGCTCATTAGTTCTGAGGAACATAATCAGATCGGCTTAATCCCTCTTGTCCCACCTTTGTCCTACGTACCCACTCTTGGGACTATCCAAGACATATAGGTCAGGTCTCTTACCACCAATTTTATTAATGGGCTTAATTAATAGAAAAGTATTGCATATTAATTCTGTGGCTGACATATGGGACTGGGAAGTCCCTGGAACTCCACCAAGTTCCTGGTCTTTTAGGCTCAGATGAAGATTTTGGAACCTTTTCACAGGGTTTGTTTGGTTGTTGTTGGTTTTTTTGGTTTGATTTTTGCTGCTGCAGCATGTCTTCCTGGTACTCCCAGTGGAAGCACTGAGCGCTCACAACATTTTACTTACATTAGCCTTATAACATCTCATTTTACAAGTGAGGAGCCGAAGCTCAGAAATATTAAGGAACTTGCCCACCTACAGCTTTGCTGGTAAATCCAGAGCTGGGATTCGAACCCAGACTCCTGGTCTGAAGCCAAAGCTTAGTCTCTTAACCACTATGGCCCGTGCCCTCTCACAGTAAGCAGCTCCACCTTCTGCCTTCCTGGAACTAGAAGGTTTCTCAGTAGTCACTGCCTGCCTTCATCTATATAGAAATTTTATATATAGAGATAATTTTATGTCCAGCAAAATTATCATTCAGGTAGGAAAATAGAATAAGACTATCTTAATACACACAAGCCTAGCCTGCTCTCAAGATCCACCAACTGCACAGCAGGCCTGTTCTGAGTTAATGAAGGCTAATGGTGTTCCAGTCCTTTAAGTATCCCAATGAGTACACTTATCAAAAAAAGTCAGCTGTGTGTAAGACCAGCACTGGTGACTCCTCTGTTTACGGCGTTCTCTACTTCCAGTGTGCCTTGAACAGCTTTTGCTGGTATCTTATCTTCCTAACTTCATTGCTAGCTCTGTGGAATTATCTTCTCTTTCTGGAAGCTGCTGAATTAGCTATGAGTCAAGAAAAAGGATTTAGATACTCTGGTAGTATTCCCAAAGTTCTGAGAAAAAAAACTAATTCTCTTAAAAACTAGCATTTTGGGGGAGTAGATGTGGCTTAAGTGGTTGAGCTCCTGCTTCCCACATGGGAGGTCCTGGGTTCCGCCGTCCCCAGTGCCTCCTAAAAACAAAACAAAACAACAAGCAGACAAATGAAAAATCAACTCGGGGGGGAGTGAATTTGGCCCAACAGATAGGGCATTCGCCTACTACATAGGAGGTCCAGGGTTCAAGCCCAGGGCCCCCTGACCCATGTGATGGGCTGGCCCATGCGCAGTGCTGATGCTTGCAGGGAGTGCCCTGCCACGCAGGGGTGTCCCCCATGTGGGGGAGCCCCACACACAAGGAGTGCACCTCATAAGGAGAGCCGCCCCGCACAAGAAAAAGTGCAGCCTGCCCAGGAGTGGCACCGCACATACAGAGAGCCGACACAGCAAGGTGATGCAACAAAAAGAGACAGATTCCCGGTGCCGCTGACAAGAATACAAGCGGGCACAGAAGAACACACAGTGAATGGACACAGAGAGCAGACAATTGGGGGGTGGGGGAGGTCGGGAAGGGGAGCGAAAAAAAGAGTAGAATTAAAAAAAATCAACTCAGGGGAACTGATATGTTTCAGTGCTTGAGTGCTGGCTTCCCACATATGAGGCCCTGGGTTCAATCCCTGATCTCAGTACCTCAAACAAATAAAAATAAAAATAAAAAGCTAATATTTTCATTAGCTTGATCAGAATGGATCCCTGAGAAGCACTAGGTCTAAACTTGTGCTGTTATCTACAAATAAAAGTGATTAAACTCTTCTTAGACTGTTTTGGTATTAATGCTAAAATACTATTTTATCAATTCAAAATGAAATATTTGTATAGAATGATAACTGGAAGAAGAATGATCAAAATGTTAAAATTGTTGTCTCTGGGTACATGGGATTTCAATTTTTAATTTTTCTTTATACTTTTACTTATTTGAATTTTTAAAATAATAAACTTATATTATTTAAAAAATATTTTTAAGTCACTCAAACCACATCCTGGGATTCATCAAGACACTGCAATTTTGAAAGTTATTTTCATGCCCGTGTCTTACGTCTATGAATATCTCCTAGTCCCTTAAAAATGGCCCTAATATCATAAAAGATTATTCTTTGTCACATGACTTAATTTACTGACTTCATAAAGAAAAACAGCTTGACTATATGAGATTCTCTAAAGTTAAATATAAAAATATAAATAGCTTTCTGAAATACTGTTACTTTTTTTTCTCTCTACTGTCTTTTCTGTTTTGAGCCTTATTGAAGGTAGGAATTTTAATGCTCAAATCGTCCCAGTTTGGCCAATGGAAACCCATTCAATCTGGGCTCTAAACCTTTTGATATGTCCTAATATTGTTGAGTATTTCCTTGTTTTTTGGCACAAGAATATAGGCTCAACTTGTCCTCTCCATTGCCATGTCCTAGAACCAATCATTTCTCCAAGGAGCCTGGCTCCTTCCAGTTGAGAGTGGTAATTAGAAATCAAGATCTGGGTAACAATTGTGCTTATAACTATTGAGATGTCACTATGCCCAAGTTCTTTCAGTGGATAGAGCTATAAATATATATGCACACACAAAATATGGTACCTTGAATCACACATGTTTAAGTCTTAACTCCCAGTCCTGTGTGTATGGATTCATTCGTGAATAGGATCTTTGAAGATCCTGTTTTGGTGAGGTCAAATGGAATCAGGGTGGGCCTTAATTCATAGTAATGGAGTCCTTATAAGTAGAGAAAATTTGAAAGGAGTAAGTCAGTTAAGAGAATCCAGAGAAGGAGAGAAAGATCGCCATATGATGGAGGCAAAGATGTATCTACAATTGATTTTGGATTCTAGCCTCCAAACTGTGAACCAATATGGTTGTTTTTATATATATATATATAATTTTATTTTTTTAAATTCATTTTAAAAAAATAGTACATTCAAAAAATATGAAGTCCCCATTCACCCCCCACCACCCCCACCCCACCACTCCCCCTACAGCAACACTCTCCCCCATCATCATGACACATCCATTGCATTTGGTGAATACATCTCTGGGCATCGCTGCACCTCATGGTCAATGGTCCACACCATAGCCCACACTCTCCCATGTTCCATCCAGTGGGCCATGGGAGGATCTACAATGTGCAGTAATTGTCCCTGCAGCACCAACCAGGACAACTCCAAGTCCCGAAAGTGCCTCCACATCTCATCTCTTCCTCCCATTCCCCGCACCCAGCAACCACCATGGCCACTTTTCCCACACCAATGCCACATTTTCTCGATTACTAACCACAATAGTTCATGAATAGAATATCAGTAAATCCAATCTAATCCTTACTGTATTCCTCCATCCTGTGGACCTTGAATTGGTTGTGTCCATTCCACATCTATGTCAAGAGGGGGCATAGATTCCACATGGATACTGGATACAATCCTCCTGCTTACAGTTGTAGGAACTCTTGGCTCCATGGTGTGGTGGTTGACATTCTTCAACTCCATGTTAGCTGAGTGGGGTAAGTCCAAAAAACCAGAGTGTAGGAGCTGAAGTCTGTTGAGGCTCAGGGCCTGGCTATCATATTGTCGGTCCAGAGATTCAGGTCCCCTAGATATATCTTAAACCCCAGCACCAACTACAATTCTGGTAAAGTAACAGGAAAGGCTTGTCCAATATGGTTCTTGTTGTTCAAGCCAACCAGCCTAGTCCAATTCCAAACCACTAGCAAAAGGATCATTCTAGTTTTCTTCCTTTCCATATGGATAGTCCCTTCTCTGACAATGAGACCTGGCTCTCATTATCCTTAATATATTAACTTATTAGATCAGACCTCCTGAATATAACCATTCTCCCATCACCTCCACTATTTTCTCTCCCATGCTCATACCCTCCTCACCTCACCTGGACTCTGACACTCAGAGCTAGGTCTCCCCTCTCCTTGTGTTAAAGCCCTCTCACCCCACTTGGGTTTTCTGACACCATGCACTGAGTGCTGCCCCACTCATGAAGGCACTTCATAGCCCATCCAGGTTCTGCCTCCCCACACTGAGTGGCTCCTGTGCATGGATTCCTTCTTCATCTTTAGGGGGCTCCACAAACTCAGTGCAGGGCCATCTCCACACACGGATGTCCTCCTTGTCGCCCTTGGTTCTGACTCACCACATCAGGCCAATTCAAGTCTACTCATGTTCTCTCTTTCTTCTTGTAATATTTTTTGCAATTTTGTATTTTTTCCCTAGGGTTTAAACTATTTCATTTAGGTTTTCAAATTTATTTATGTACTCTATTATCCATAATACTGTTTTGCTAAATTTTCATTTCTGTTAGGACTGTGGTTAATCTCCCCTTTTTCATATTATTTGTTTATTTACATTTGCTCTTTTTCTTGATCAGTCTTGCCACAGTTTATCTGTCTTATCTAATTTTCAATACTATTTTCTGCCTTTTAAAAAGTTATGGTTTCTTTTACTTCTTCCCTTTACTTTTATTATTTCTTTCCTTCCTGTTTTTTTTTTTGGGGGGGAGTATTTCTTTTATTCAAATATCTTAGTTAAATGTTCAGGTTCTTTGTTTTGAAGCTATCTGTTTTCTCAATAAATACATGTAAATTCTAAGTTTTTCTTCTAAGGACTCTTTTAACTATGAGCCACAAGTTTTTACATGCAATGTTTTTATTATGATTTTTTAAAGATTTATTTTTGTTTATTTCTTCCTACCTCTTCACGGTTTTGTGCTTGCTGTGTCTGTTTGTCTTCCTTGTTTCTTTAGGTAGCACCAGGAGCCAAACCTGCGACACTGATGCAGAAAGGAGGTGCCTAATCGCTTGAGTCACCTCCATTCCCTGCTTTGTTGGGTCTCTCAACATGCTTTTTCTTCTTGTGTCTCTTGTGTCATTTTGTTTTATCAGCTCGCTGTGCCTACCTATCACATCAGCTCACCATTTTGCTCATCTTTAGGAGGCACCAGTGGTGGCCAGTTGCCAACAGTGTAAGGGAGACCCAGTGGTAACCCTCACCCTTCAATGAGAGTTGCCAGCAGCCCAGTAGGCAACTTCTCCCTCCACAGCCTGACAGCTCTCTAGCAAGTGGCCCCTTGATTGTGAGTCCCAACCAGCAGGATATGGATCAACTCTGGCCTACTTCACTCCAAGGAACTTCACTAGTGGGCCACAGCACACCCTCTCCAAGGAGATATGGTGATGTTGGGGGAGACTGCTTACAAATTTGTTCCTTACTTAAACTTTCTCCCACAGATTTGGTAGTAGCCATTCCCTATATTAGCTATTTCCTTATTCTTTAGCATTAACTGCTTTCTACTAGTTAATAATTCTTTATATTAAGTATTCCCTGTTAAAATTACTGGTGTAGTTTCTGTTTTCTTCCTGCAGACTGAATTAGTACCAGGAGTGGTCTCCTGAGAGAACCCTCCTAAGTGGGGTTTTGGAATTGGTTTAGTTATGCCCATGGGCTAGTGTACAGTGTTGAGCTCCTTTCCAGTTGGAAATGGGATGCTAGCAATGCCTGGCATGCAGATCATAAGAATTAACCAGGTTGTCACCTGTCAGTGAGTGTGATGAAGTGCCAACCCAAACAAGTACATTGGGAAACACCAAGCCACACTGCTTGAGTGTCGTGGCAGCAGTGATGACTGCAGTGACTGGTTGAGTGTCGTGGCAGCAGTGATGACTGCAGTGACTGGGGTACTGGATGAATCTTTCTTTGTGCACTGGCATACTTTCAAAATGACACACTCAGGGCCCTTTAGCCCTCAGCTCAAATAATAGTCTGAGAACCAGAGAACTTCCATGGTAGCCCGAATAGAATCTTTTATTTCTTAATGCTACAAATTTAATATTACTAAAAATAAAACAAAAAACTTAACTATATAGTTTTCCAAAATATAATATTAGTAGAATTCACATTCTTACCAGGTTTCTCTTGTGAAATGTAGGGCATCAGTTGGGAAAGAATGGGATCCTGAAACTTGTAACAGGAACACCTCTTTGGATGCAGTTGAAACTGACAATTGGGAATGCCTTGCCAGTGAAAGTAGCTTGCCCTCTTGTGTCTGAGGATACTTGTCTCCTCCTGCCTTAAAAATCCTATTATAACCTCCATATTAGCATATTAGATGCAAAGTACCAGAAATCTGTTTGCTTTTATAAAGGGTATTTATTTGGGGTAGAAGCTTACAGTTACCAAGCTCTAAAGTAACCATAACTTGAGTTCTGGTAACTCAAGTTACCATAAGAGGTACTCTCTCACCAAAGTCTGTTGCCACATGTTGAGGCAAGACGGAGGATGACGTCTGCGAGGGTTCAGCCTTCCTCCTTTCTCTTAAGGCTCCATGGTCCCAAGTTAAGACTGGATTAAGACTCCTCATTCTCCCCAAGGCTTGTTTCTTGCCAAGGTCAGTTGTTCTTTTCTTTTCACTAGGTCAGCTGTAGACTATCAGGCTCATCTCTCTTCCTAGGACTGTCTATGGAACATTCTCTCTTCTTGCATATCTGCTTCTATGTGTCTACTTCTGTGTGAGACTCTGTTTTATCCCCATCAAGGAGGTGGGTACTCAACCCTGCATGCCCTAATGAGGTGGTCAAATAAAATCCCTAATCTTGACTTAATAAAATAAAAGCAAAACCTCCAAATCTAATACAATCTAATATGCCCAGAGGAACAGATCAGTTTACAAACACAATCCAGTATTTAGTTTTGGAATTCATAAACAATACCAAACTGCTACAACCTCTGGAGCAGAACCCTTGAAAAGGAACTCCCAATCTACTCAAGGCCTACCACAACCCCCCCAGGTTACCACTAGACTCAAAACTAGGATCCAATCTTAGCATGTCTTATGGGATCAGGTAATACTATAACCCAGAAAAAGATAGCTCACAAAGAATTGCAAGGTTTTGCTAATATGTATCAGCAGTAACTTGGGGAATGTATGTAGGAGTGACTCTGAGTATTTGTTCCAAGAGGATAAAAGAAACTCTAGATTGGGCTGAATTCCATGATTTGGATGCAATTGCTAGAGACTCTGGATTTAATGTGCTAGCTAGTGAAGGTAGAGATGACATTAGCAGTTTACTTGGTTGGTTGACTGAAATCTGGACTCAGTTGTAGCCTATAGTTAATGTGAGTGAGATGCCAAAAATTTCCTGGTATGAGGTAGAAAATGGAATTCAATAGTTCACAGAAAGAGGAATGATGGAATGGACATATCACATGTGACTGCAATCCACCCTCTAACTACATTCCCCAAGAAGGCCCTTCCTGGGAAGCGGACTTGGCCCAGTGGTTAGGGCGTCTGTCCACCACATGGGAGGTCCGCAGTTCAAACCCCAGGCCTCCTTGACCCATGTGGAGTTGGCCCATGCACAGTCCTGATGCGTGCAAGGAGTGCCATGCTATGTAGGGGTGTCCCCCGCATAGCGGAGCTCCACGCGCAAGGAGTGCACCCCATAAGGAGAGCCACCCGGCACGAAAGAAAGTGCAGCCTGCCCAAGAATGGCGCCACACACACGGAGAGCTGACACAACAAGATGATGCAACAAAAAGAAATGCAGATTCCTGGTGCCACTGATAAGGATAGAAAGCGGTCACAGAAGAACACGCAGTGAATGGACACAGAGAGCAGACAAATGGGGGGGGAGGGGAGAAAAATAAATAAATAAATAAGAAGGCCCTTCACTAAGGTGTTGAGAAATATTAATGAGGGGACCACCTGTATCCTTGAGAGGTATCTTTGATTGCTTTCCTTCATATGCCAGGTATGACATGAGTGTGCTAACAATGAGATAGGGATGATGGGATCCTGAAGTAGCAAAGACCAAGTGGCAGCACTGAACAGGCATGATGATAAGATTGGTGTGTTTACTGTAAAGTGTAGAAGGTACACACCAGAAATCAAAATGCCTTGGCATTTTGGAATGTATGATATTGTGTCTCTAGGAATAAAATGGATGGACAGATTCTAAAATACTGCATAATCCATGTCTTAGTTTGCCAGACCTGCTAAAGCAACATACCACAGACTAGCTGGCTTAAACAACAGAAAATTTATTGTCTCGTGGTTCTAGAGGTTAGGAATCCAAGATCAAGGGGTTTGCAGGGTCATGGTTTTCCTCAAAAGGGGGAGTCTGTTCCATGCTTTCCCCATTGCTTCTGGTGGGTTCCTGCCAATCCATGGTGTTCAATCTTTGCCTCTGTCACAGAGCTATTTGTGTCTCTCCTCTCTGTCCAAATATCCTCTCTTTGTAAGGTCACCTGTCATATTGGATTAGGGTCTGCCCTAATTCAGTTTGGCATCTCTTAATTAATAACATCTCCAATTATCCAATTTGCTAATAAGTTCATATTCTCAGGTTAGGGGGTTAATATTTGAACACATCTTTTTTGGGGAAATGAAATTCAATCTCGAACAATTTATGTAACAGAAAAACCTCTTGGTCTAGGGGTCTGTGACAGGTTGAAGTTCTTTTACGAATCCCAGAAAGAAAAAGATTGTGTTTTTTCCGGACATTGTGGATCCTCACAGGGCCCACTGGATGGAATGGAGGAGAGTATGGGCCATGATGTGGACCATTGGCTATGAGGTGCAGAGGTGCCCAAAGATGTACTTACCAAATCCAATGGATGTGTCATGATGATGGGAACGAGTGTTGTTGGGGGGGGAGAGGGGGGGTGGGGGGGTGGGGTTGAATGGGACCTCACATATATATTTTTAATGTAATATTATTACAAAGTCAATAAAAAAAAAAAGAAATAAGGACTAAAAAAAATATATAAAAAATAAATAAATAAATAAATGGATATTTTAGAAACTAATAAAAAAAAAAAAAGATTGTGTTTTTGAACTAATCCATTCCTATGAGTGTGAGACCCTTTTGATAGGACAACATCAGTGAGGTGTGACTCACACTGAGTCTCTGCGCTCTTACATAAGTGGAAATACAGAGGAAGAAAGAGACACAGGAAAAGGAGCTCTGTCCATTTTGATCCTGCCACATGAAGGAGAATTTGAGGATCATTAACAGACAAAGCATAAACATGAAGCCTCCAAGAGGCTGGGCCCACTGAGCAACTCAAGGCTGAAGAGATGTACCGCATGCCTGATAGCGTACAGCTGAACTTGTAAAGAAAGTAGTGCAGCCAAGGTTTAAAGAAAAGGCCTGGAAAGAGAGAACCTTATGCCTGGTTGCCCATAGCTTAGCTCTTGGAGACAGTAGATTTTGAAGAGGAAGGCAGACGCTTTGACAGAGATCGGTGGCCATCTTGCCTCACCATATCGCAGGACTCCAAGGCCACTGGTAGTTGACTTTGTTGAGAAAACATCTCTGCTGATGCCTTGATTTGGACATTTCATGGCCTTGGATCTGTAAGATTTTCCCCTAATAAAATTTCCATTATTAAAGCTATTTTTGGTACTTTACATCGGCAGCCCTGTGTCAAACTAAGACAAGGTCAAAATCTGATTTGCGTCACTATAATAGAGTGCCATGGCCCATCACCCAGTTTCCAGGTTTAAGTCAATTAACAAAGCCTGATTCCCAAATTGAAAAGGAAGCCAGGTCCCCCTGAAGCGTTACTGCAGGTGTAATTCATACACCTTCCTCCAAGTCATACTCAAAGGGACCTGCAATCATCTACTAGAGTAAAAGTTGTACCCTGGAGAAAGGAGAATGTCCAGACTTTTCAGATTACTAGATGCTATCTCTGAATAGGGAACCCAAAACATCACTGTAGTCCACCAATCAAAGTAGAAGCTTGGAGTCATAATGGGCTCAGTTGGTCTACAGATCCACTCTGTAGTTTTTTCCTAATTCTTAATTATATGGGTGGAATAGATTATATATACATTATATATATATTATATATATAATTGTTTAATTGGAAAAGACATACTTCGACCTGTTGTGTGTAAGTCTTTATGGTAGGAAGGGCTAAGTGGAAGCCCCTGGAATTTCTTCTTCCTACCAAAATAGTAAATCAGAAGCAATACCTCATCTTAAGGGTATTGCATAGATTGTGCTACCATAAAGAAATTGAAAGATGTAGGGAGGGTGACACCTATCAAAAATCTATTTAACTTTCTTATTTAGCCTGTGCAGAAGTTGGAAGGATCTTGATGAATGACCGTTGACTATGGCAAATTTAATCAGACTTCAATTACTGCTACTGTCCCAGAAGTAGTTGTATCTTTACTGAAGCAAATCAACACAGTCCCTTAGTATTCAGCTTTTGGCCTGACTAATGGCTTTTATCCCTACTAATTTTCAAAGACCATTAGAAGCACTTTGTAATACCTGCTAAGATCAAAAATACATCTTCAAAGTCTTGCTTAAGGGCTATGCCGTTTTTTCTGCTCTCTGCCATAATATAGTCCACAGAAATGTTGATTGTCTTAACAGTCCACAAAACAGCACAATGATCCACTACATTAATGACATTGATGACCGGATCTAATGAGCAGAAAGTATAAGTATGTTAGATGCCTCCATAAGACATGTAAACTAGAGCGTGGGAGACAAAACTACCAAAATTCAGGGGCCTACCACCTCAGTGAAATATCTAAGTCTCCTGTATGACACGTTATTTCTTCCAACGTGAAAGAAAGGTTGCTATACCTGAAAGCACCTACCACTAAAAAATAAACACAATGCTTGGTAAGTCTTTTAGGATTTTGAAAGCAACATATACTACATTTGAGTGTGTTCCTTTGGCCCATCTACAGAATCACGTTAAGTCTACCAGTTTAACTGGATATTAGAGCTAGAGAAAGTTCAGGCTGCAGTGTAAGCTGATCTCCCACTTAGATCTTATCTAATGATACTTGAAATGTCCATCACAAATAGGAATGTTATGTGGGGTCTTCAGTAAGCACCAACAGGACAATCTCATTGTAGACTTTTAACATTTTAGAGCCAATCTATGCTTTCTTCTGTAGAAAACTATTCTCCTTTTGAGAAATGGCTTCTGACTTGGTACTGGGCCTTGGTAATGAATATGTAGTCATCAAGTAATCACACTGCCTGTTCTTCCCAGCAAGATCTGGGTGTTGTCCATTCACCTAGCCATGTATTTAGGTATGCACAGCATCAATCTTTCATCAAATGGAAATGGTATATAAGACACTAGCCTTGGACATGACCACAGGGAAAGTATATTGCATGAACAGATCTCAAACTCCTTTGACACCAATTTCTGCTGCATTGCCTCTATGCCCTCACATGACTTCATATGACCAATTGACTGAAGAAGAAAAAACTCAAGCCAGCTATGTATACACGTCTGCATTATACATAGGTATCATTCAAAAGCAGATGGCTGTAGCACTATAGTTCCACTCAGACAGTGGTGAAAAAGAAAAAAAACACCTCAGTAAGATTATCCACTTTGGAATAAGATATGCAGAAGAATGAGTCTACATTGATTCATATGCTGTTGCTAACAATTTAGTTGGATGGTGAGGGACTGGAAGGAAGAGGATTGAGAGATTGGTGACAAAGTAGTGTGAGAAAGAAAAACACTGATGAGCATCTTGGAAAGGACACAGACTGTAGACGTAGCTGTGTCTATGTGAATACTCATCAAAGGCCATCCACTACAGGAAGAGAAGACTTTTATTAATCAAGTGGACAAAATGATATTCTCAGTAGATGTTGAACAACCTCTTTACCCAGCTTTCCCATAGGCCAATGAACAAAGGTGGCCATCATGGCAGGGATGGAGGCTATGAATGGCCTCAAAACGTGGACTTTGCCTGACTAGCTAATGCCATTGCTAAGTGCGTTAGCAAGAGTTGAAAGATTTTGTTAATATGTTCAGAAGAAACCTGTGGAATATATGTGGGAGTGATTCTCAGGGTATTAGACCAAAGAGGTATAATGAAGCTCTAGATTGGGCTGAATTCATTGATATGCGTGCACTTACTAGAGACTGGATTTGATGGATTAGCTAGTGAAGTTGAAGGTGATTCTAATAGTTTACTTGGCTGGTTGATTGAAACCTGGACTCAACTGTGGCCTACAGTTAATGTGGATGGTATTCCAGTAGTATCTGCCAACAGCAGAAAACAAGGCTGACCCTCTTATATGGGACCATTGCAAAGGGTAATCAGTCAGCCACCTGGTGGTAGGTCGATTATATTGGAATTCTACTATCGTGGGGAAGGGCAGAGGTTTGTCCTCCTTAGAATAGACACATATTCCGGATATAGATTGCCCTCTCTACTCAGAAAACTTCTGCCAGAATCTCCATATTAGACTCACAGAATGCTTTATCCACCATCATGACATTCCACACGGATGGCTTCTGATCAGGAAACATTTCGTGCAAACTGAAACTACATTGTGATAGCGCTTCACACCCACAAGTGTTGGTAAGGATGTAGAGAAATAGAAATCCTCATACCTTGTTTGCAGGAATATAAAGTGCTGTATCCACTATCAAAAACAGTTTGGCATTTCCCCAAAAAGTTAAACATAGAACTACCATATGACCTGGCAGGGACTAAATAATTGTATATCAATATTCATAACAGCGTTATTCATACTAGCCCAAAAGTGAAAACATCTCAAGTGTCCATCAGCAGATGAATGGATGAGCAAAATGCAGTACATGTATGCAGTGGAATATCATTCAGCCATAGGAAAGAATGATGGTCTGAAACATGCTATAACATGGATGAGATTTGAAGACATCATGTTGCATAAAATAAACAACACAAAAGGGAAAATAACGTATAATCTCACTTATATGAAATAACTGGAATATGCAAATTCAGAATGACAGAAAGTAGGTTACAGATTACCAGGGTGGTGGTGGAGGGAGGAGGAGTGGGGAGTTATTGCTTAATGGTGTCTTTTTGGGGTAATGGAAAGGTATTGGTAATGGATGGTAGCACAACATTGCTGAATACAATTAATACCACTCATTTGTATATTTGGTCTTAGCTTAAATGGAAAATTTATGTTACATACATGTTACAACAATAAAAAATTTTTAAAGAAATTCATTTCCTAGCATTTAAAATACAGCAGTGAGCTCATGTCCACAGAATTAACTGGGTTTTTCACATATTCCCTCCTCCAGACGTGTCTGGCCTAACTTAAAGGTAGAATTGCTAGCTTGAAACTCAGTTATGGTACCAGACATAAGGCAGCCCCTTTAAAGATGGAATTCTGTTTCACAAGATGCAGTATGTGCTTTGAATCAAAGACCATTACATGGTGCTATCTCTTCCACAGCCAGAATAAATGGGTCCAGGAATCAAAGGATGTAAGTGGGAGTGGCTCCTCCCACATTATGTCAAATAACCCACTCACAAAATTATTTGCTTCCTTTCCTGTCAACTGTCAGTTTTGCTAATTTAGAAGTCTTAGTCCCCAACGGATGAATGCTTCCACCAGGTTGCATAATCATGTGTCCACTGAATTGAAAGATGAGATTACCAACTGGCAATTCGGGGCTCCTTATGTCACAGAATCAGCAAGCAGAAAAAGTGGTCTTTCCACTGCCTGGAATGACTGATCCCAAACACCAGGTGTAGGTGACTGCTACACCAGGACCACAGGGAGGACTATGCCCAGAACCCAGGGGATTTCCTGAAGCATCGCTTAACACTTCCATGAGAGTGAAAGTGAATGAAAAACTAACCAAGAGGAGGCAGAACCTTTGAGGACTCAGACTCTTCAAGAATGAAAGTTTGATCACTTCACTAAGCAGCTTGAACTTCCAGCTGAGGGCAAAGAAAATAGGGAATAGACTGTGGAAGAAGAAAGAGGAAGAAATACCAACTAGACCCTCATGGTCAGTTACAAAAATAAGGACTCTTTTCTCTTGTTATGTGTATTTGTAACCATTAACCATTTTCTTAATTTTCCCACTGTTATTTTGTATACAAGTTTTTGGAGGTAAACTTTACAATTTAGTGGGACAGTGACTGAATTTGAGGAGAAACTAATATGGCTAGTATTAAAGTATATTTTTTATTTTATTTTTTATGTACCTCATTAATTAATGAGGAACCAGTAAGATATTACAAGATCAAAAAAGAATTCAAAGAATTACATATACCTAGGCAATAAGTAATGCTAGAATAAATTTGCAATTAGATGCAAAAAAAAATGTCTTCCCACAGGGAAACAATCAATTGCATTCCACCAGAAACTCTCTCTTTATGGGCTAATATCTTTTTGCATTATTAATAGTTTTCTACAACTTACAGAGCTGTAAAATTGCCCCAAAATAATTAAAGGCAAAGATAACCAGGATATGTTCCCAAGATAGAATTCCCAGTAATTTCCCCCTCAGTTGGAAGTTATTCACAATTTTTCTTCATACCAACAACGGCTACAGTATCTAATTTTTTGGAATGGGTAAGAACTTCTTCAGTTGTACAGTGGAAAACTGTATCCTGTTAGGTGGAAACATAGAGAAATTTCAGTGATGTAGGGAAGTTCAAATGCATGTAGTGGGATATATATGGAAGTTGAGAAGCCAAAGGGAAGGGAGGTCTGTGCAGTTATTAATGTATTTCTTCAGCTCCAAAGGCATCCTTCTGTGTCTTGCTTTGGATTTTGCATCTGAAGGTGAACCCTGTGAACATTTTCTCCTTTGCCAGCTAGTACAAGTTAGGCTTTATCTATAGGGACACTGGAGGAACACTGCAAGACATAGCAGAAGATGTGGCCTCTCTTCCTAGGTGGTCTGCTTATTCCCTGGCATCTCCAGTGGAGACCCACTTGGTGCTCATGTCCCAAATTTCATGGGCACCCTAACAGATGTCTTCCTGCTCACTATGCTTGGCCTGCTGGCTGCACACCAGCTCTGACCTGTCACACTCCAGTGACCTTCTCTGCCAGCTAGTAGGCTGCAGCATCACCCTTTCCAAGGAGGATTGACTCTTAGCCTTGGGAGTTGGGCGTCTTGCAAGTTGTCTCTCTCTTGGGCATTCTCCCACACCCTTAGAGGTAGTAGTGCTGCTTATGTTTGCCATTCTTTAGACCTATCCTTTACCCCTCTTAAGAGTCAATCACCTTTTACTGCTTAATAAACTTAATGTTAGATTTCCCCTGAAAATTGTGTAGCTTCTGTCTCTTAACTGATACAACCATAAACGTATTGACTTTTTCCTTACTATTTCTCAAACCTGTCAGATCCTTACTATCACACCAACAAGATAAATATGCTCTCATGCCCCTTTCATTTCCTCCCAAACCATCCATCATGCTAATATTGTCTAGGATTTTAGTTCTGATTTGTTATAGATCTATCTTTCATTTTTCTTTGGTACTAGTTACTTTTTCTTTCTTTCTTTCTCTTCTTTAAAAAAATTTTTTAGGCTACAACAAACTTTATGTAGATATTTGATACCCTTATTCCTGATATCTCTTAATGCATGTTCTGGACTTTTCCCCCTTCTCATTTGAGTACTTCCTCAAAATTATAAACCTTTGTGTGGCTCATTTTCTAAACACTTTCTGCTTGGAGTCTCATATCATTTTTATTTAGCCTTCATATTTAAATGTAAAAATTTAGCTAAAAATAAAATTCTATTCTCAAAGCGTGCTTGTTTATTTAAGTGCTTAAATGTTATTCCTTTGTCTTCTGCCTGGAAGTGGGCTATTGAAAAGTCTGATATCTTATAATTCTTGCTCCTTTGATTTCACATGTTTTCTCTTTCTGGAAGGTTTCAGATTTTTCTCTTCATCTCTGGTGCTCTTAAGTTCCCCGTAATGAGTCTAGGTGTGGGTGTTTCCTTATGCCTTCTCTTTGGCACTCTGTGAATCCTTTCAATCTTTCATCTTTCTTTAATTCTGAGAAATTTAACTTTGTTATATTCTGAACATATTTTTTCTTCTTCCTTTTTCAAAAAAAAAATCTCACCTTTCAGGATCCCTATTAGTTAGATGCTGGCACGTCTACTTCTACCCTCCATCTCTCTTTGCTATATTTTCTTCCTTATCCTCTCCTGTGGACTTTTCAAACTGTTTTGCTGTGAATTCCTAGAAGAGGCAGCATCAAACTACAGCCGATGGACCAAAACCAGTCCAGTACTGTTTTTCTAAATAAAGTTGTATTGGAATATCCATATTCATTCCCCTATGTACTGCCCATAGCTGCTTTTTGTTACAAAGACAGACCTGAGCAGTTATGTCAGAGGCCATGTGGTCCACAAAGCTTAAAGAACTTACTCTCTGGCCTTTCACAGAAAAAAAAAAAGTCAAATCCCTGTTCTAGAGGGTAGGAATATATCATTCATTTTGTTCTGTGGACCTAGAATGTAACTTGCCTGGGTTTATTGAATGGATAAATAAATGAATAAATAAATAAATATCAAAGGGCAGACAGACAGTATTTCAAAAGGTGGAACTGAAACAGAAACAGAGCATTTCAGCAAAAGGGGACAGAAACTTTTCTTGGAAAGAAAAGTAGAAAATCAAAGGTAGATTCCAGTAGGGAAAATTCTTTGGCATGGGTTAAAAATAAAGCCAAAAAGATTTATTCAAGGAATATCCTGGGAAGTCTTGAGTCCAGAAGGAGGAATTGGTATTTAATTCTCTCTACAATTGCCAGATATGTCATATGATCAGAGATAGGCTTAAGGAGGATTCAGCTGGCAGCACGGGTCAAGGGCAGATTAGACAGAAAAGAGAAAGGAGGTGAGGAGGTCAGTTCAGAGGATACTGTAATCTTGAAATAATGAGTTGCCCCACTTTGGTTAAGGTAAGCTTGGAGACAATGATGCAGTTTGATGGAGAGAGAAGCTTCAGAGTCAAAAAGACTGTCTACATCCCAGCCCCACAAACTGCTGTGTGATATTAGATAAGTTACTCCATCTTTCTGTCTCTGTTTCTTCATCTGTACACATGGTAACTCAGTGAGGATCCAGTCAGGGAAATAACATTCAGGCCAGGTAGTTCAATAGAGAGAATTTAATGTGGGGAAAAAGCTGAAAGACCAAACAGGGGAGAATGAGGCCACCAGAGAAGGAAACCACTGCCATCCCTAAGGCAGGGTCAAAGGGAGAACATAGTGGAGACAGAGTCCAGGAAACAGAGCACTCCCTGGGATGTGTGGGAGCTGGAGCTAAGGAGGAGGAGTGTCAATGGGTCAGAGCCATTGCCCAGAGTAGAGGGAGATGAGAAACTCCCTGACATCACCTCTCTTCCCACTTTCCAATCTCCTCTCATTGCCTTCCATTGGCTAAACCTAGTCAGAAGTCAGTTTCCCAGCAAAGAAACTTGGAAAGTATAGTTTGCAAGAATCAACCCCTATAATTCAGGGCTGTGTAGAGGGCAGGCTACGTCTAGACTTGAATCAAACACGCAAATAGCCAGTGCACATGGATATATATAAATTGGGGGTTGGAGGTATGGTGAGGTAATGTGCATAATGCACCATCAGTAAATGGTAAATGCTGTTTCTTTTCTTTTTAAAAATTTCTTTCTCTTCCCTTCACAGCTCCCTGCCCCCGCAGTTGTCTGCTCTCTGTGTCCATTTGCTGTGTGTTCTTCTGTGTCCACTTGTATTCTTGTCAGCCGCACCAAAAATCTGTGTCTCTTTTTGTTGTGTCATCTTGCTTTTTCAGCTCTTCATGTGTGCAGCGCCACTCCTGGGCAGGATGCATTTTTTCGCGCTGGGCGGCTCTCCATACAGGGTGCACTCCTTGCGCGTGGGGCTCCCCCACATGGGGGACACCCCTGCGTGGCACGGCACTCCTTGCACGCATCAGCACTGGGCGTGGGCCATCTCCACATGGGTCAAGAGGCCCAGGGTTTGAGTCTTGGGCCTCCCATGTGGTAGACAGATGCCCTATCCATTGGGCCAAATCCGCTTCCCAGTAAATGCTATTTCTTTACTCACTCCTTGCATCTCTAACCTCATCTTTTACCATTCTTCCCCTAATTTCAGACATATTGAAGTATTTCTAATGTTCACCATGAACTCTATCACTTTGAGTCTTGTATGTATTTAGTTCCTTCTGCCCATGAAGCATCACACCCTTCCCTGATGGCACACATTTCCCCCAACTTTCTCTTTTCCTTTAACCTCCATCTTAGATGCTTCAGTGAGGTGCCCCTGTCTGTGCTTGATAGCATTCTAGGCATGCCTCTACCAGAGAGCTAAACACATTCTAGGATGACGGAAGCTGTATTTATTATTTATTAATTTCCTATTGCTGCGTAACAAATTACCACAAACCTAGTACATAGAACAATACCTATTCATATCTCGCTCTTTCTGTGGGTCAGAAATCCAGCAGGTTTTTGCTGGGTCCTCTGCTCAGGATCTCCCCTGGCTAGAATCAAAGGGTTGGCTGGCTGTGTCCTCATCTGGAAGCTTGACTAGGAAAAGATCCACTTCCAAGTTCCCTTGGCAGAATTTCTTGCAGCTATATGACTGAGGTGCCTGTTTTTTCCCTAGCTATTGGCCAGAGACCACTTTCAGCTACTAGAGGCTGCTCTCAGGTCCTTGCTACATGGCCTTCTCCACAACATGGCACTTTGCTTCTTCAGGATCAACAGGAGAATATCTGCTGCAACTATAAATCCTTCTGACTTCTTCCCTCTTTTAAAAAGGGGCTCACCTGATTAGGCCAGGCCCCTCCACACTCTAGGAGAGGACATTGCACAAGGCATGCACACCAGGACTGGGAATCTTAGGGACCATCTTAGAATTCTGCCTCCCACACTCCTCTGCCCCACCCCCCAACTGTGAACTCTCTTAGGACAAGGACTTTCTCTTATCTTTATATACCTAGAACTGAACAGAGTAAGCACCTAACACTTAGTAGCTATTCATGGAAAGAATGAAGAAATAAAACAAAAAAGGAAGGGGATAGAATTGTAGGGAAGGGAGATATTTAAGAGGAAAGTTAAATGCAACTTGGTAAGTAATGAACATTTTGAATCTGAATCCTGGGTCTATAATGGTACCGTTAATAAAAGCTGGGAAAAAAATAAGAGGAATTAGGTCAGGCATGTTGTGGAAAAGTGAGAACATTATCAGTTCTATATTATATGTGTTGAGTCTGTTTTGCCTGTGGGGTAACCATGTGGAAATTTCTTGCCAACAAATGAAAGCCATAGCCTGGAACTTAGAAGAGAGGTATGAGTTGGGGTCAATCACAGTACTGAGTATTGAGTTCTCAGAGTTGTGCCCTAGTTTTTAGCGGGTTTTTACTCCCAGTCTTGTTCCCACTAGTGCCCCCCTAACTTGACTCCTCCATTCTGGCTAGGCCCACTATCCTCCCCCTTTCCCACTTCTCAATCACTCAGCTTTCCTTATCCTGTTTCTGTTCAACCCTCCAGATATAACGTCAGAATGAACATCCCTCAGCCAACTTTCTTTGAGCCTGCTGGTGTGAATTTAACTGAAATAGATGGTAGGGTGAATTATGTACCATAGTTTAGGCATTTTCTTAATCATCCCAGAGAGTGTGAATCCATTGTATGTTTTTTTTTAAGATTTATGTTATTTATCCCCCCACCCCACGCTGTTGTTTTGCTCTTGCTGTCTGCTCTCTGTGGCCATTCACTGTGTTTCTCTCTGCCTGCTTGTCTTCTCTTTAGGAGGTGCCAGGAACTGAATCTGGAACATCCCATGAGGGAGAGAGGCACTCAATCACTTGAGCTACCTCCACTCTCTGCTCTGTTTTGTCTCTCATTGTCTTTTCTCTTCGTCTCCTTGTTGCCTCATCCTGTTGTGTCAGCTTGCTGCGCCTGCGCATCGCACCAGCTCATCTTCTCCAGGAGGCACCAGGAACTGAACCTGAGGTTTCCTGTGTAGTAGGCGGGAGCTCAATTGCTTGAGCCACATCTGCTTCCCCCATGGTAAATAAGACCTTCTGAAGATGTTATTTTTAGTTAAAGTGTGGCAAACTGAACCAGGTTGGGTCTTAAAACTGGATTACTGGAAGCCTTATAAGGAGAAGGTCACAGGGAGAAGCTGGAAATCAGCGAGAACAAGGAAGAGAGAGGAGAGGGCTTCCTCATATAAAGGGAAACCAATGAACCCCAAGGATTGCCTAGGCAGCACCAGAATGCTAGTTTTTGGGGAGAAAGCCAGCCTTGCTGACACCTAGATTTCTCTTAGCCTCAAAACCACCAGCAAATAAATTCCTGTTGTTCACGCCTACCAATTTTGTGTGGTATTTGTGATTGTTGCTCAGACAACCTAAGAAAGTAGACATATTTCTACAAATCTAATCCTGTGTATAGTGATAGAACATGACCTAGGACCATGAAGAACTGAGCTGAAATCCTACCTCTGTTATTTATTTGCTGTATGTTCATGATTGTGATGAATGAACTCTCTGAGCTTATCTCTTCCTTATTTTGAAGTAGATATAATTATTCACATTTTCAAGGGGGATTAAATAAAATGAAAAGCCTGGCAAATTGCAGAAACTTAATTAAATTCCTACTTTTTTTTTTTTAGAGAAAACCATGGTGGTTGCACTCATATTCCTTTGCTCCAGATTTGCTGGCATTTTGCCAAACAAATTGCTATTTTAAATTGAAAACAATTTAACAATACTTACACATGACTCAAAAAAAACCATTCACAATCCCCACTGGTATTTGGTGGGAGTAAGGAGTAGTGTGAAGCAATGAATGAAAAGTCATTTTAGTTTATGAAGCATTGTATCTGTTGATAAAAGTGTTGTCAGGTCACTAGAAACCACGGTTTTCTGCAAAGTGTTCATGACAAATGAAGACGGTTGTTATAATGATGATAATTGTGCACCTGATTCTTAGCACAAAAGTCAGCAGGTACCCGTACTCACAGTCGCCTATCGGCTTCCCCAGGTAAGGACGTGTAACTAGCAATTTCTGTATCTGCACACAATCTATGCCTGGCTCTCTGAACACCTGCTGCTACAGCCTCAGGGATCATGACTGCAGCCTTGCTGCCTTCAATTCATTTTCATATGGCAGCCACAGTAATCCTTCTAAAACATAACATGATCAAATCACTCCCGTGCCCTCTGTACTTAGAATAAAAGGAAACTCCCTAGGTTGGGCCTTCAACATCGGTTTCCTCGTGGGATTTTCCTGTCTTATTTCTTATCACTGCCCTTCATAATCTGTACCTTGAGGTCCTACTCTTCCTCCTGGCTTGTGTCCCTCTTGAGAGGACTGGCTCTTCCTCCACTTCCCTTTTCCTGGTTTAAACTAATCTTTTCTCTTCCCTCCTCGGTGCCCATCTACACCCTCCTTCCCTGGGCTGGTTGCTTCCTTATCACAAGTGTACGCTCAGTTCTTAATGTGGTTAAGAATTATTTACACTCTGACAAAAAAAATTAATATCCTTTTAAATACATATGTAGTAATTTTGGAGGAAGGTCATTTAAATTCCTGGCTTAAAAAACACTCAGGTGTTTCTGACTGTAGAGTCTGTGAGCATTGCAGGCTGGCCAAGCAAACACTTGCCGTTGTGAGGCCAGGCATATTCTATCCTAGTGTTGTGTTTCTGCACCCTGGTGCTGCTCAGGTGTTCTGAGAATACAGCCTATGAACTTTCATGAGTCCCAGGGGTTTCACTGGTTTGTTTTGAAAATTTAAATAAAATCATGGCTGAAGGCGAGTGGATGTGGTTCAAGCAGTTGAGTGCCTGCTTCCCACGTGGGAGGTTCTGCGTTCAGCCTACGGCTCTGGTACCTAAAAAAAAAGTCATGGCTGAAAGCTGTGAGGTAACATCTCAGGGGCCCCCAAATGGAGCAGCAGCTAAAAAGTGCCATCATTGTATTGAAAAGGGAGATTCGTTTTTCAATTCTATGGAAAAAAGATCACTGATGTCAGAGACGTGCTTCTTCACTTGAGCAGAAATGTAATAACAAATGTATGTGACTAGGTTGTCAAGATTAAGAAAGTGCTAGAATTTCACTGAATATGCAAACAATGTAATTTAAGAATTCCTGTAATGAAGACAGAGAAAAATACTGTTAATGAATGAATATAAGCTAAATATCTGCAGCTCTATTGTATAATTACTTTTCTTTTGTTTTTGTTGTAAAGGAAAAAAAATTAGTACATCTTAAACACTTTAAAGAATAGCCTGTTTATTAACCATTTATATAATACGACCAGAAGAAAAGTAACTTTTTTAAAAACTCACTGGAATTACTCTCTTACTTTTTCCTTATTTATTATGATTATGATTATTTCTTTTAATTTTGATTTGGTTAAATGTGATTCATTTGATTTAAGTGCTTTTAAATAACCTGCCACCTTTCAGGAAAATAATCAACAAAAGTGTGCACTGTAATTATTTATTTACTTGCTTGTTTCTGCCAGAGCCCTATAATCTCATGAAGTCAGGGGCTCTGTGTTTACCATGGATGTACCTCCACCACCTGACACATTGCCTCAAGAAGATTCTTTTAAGTGGAATGTACCAAAGATACATCATCCTCAATAAACTTTTGCAAAGTGACACCCCTCATCTTCAAAAGTAAGAAAACAAAATGATCCAACTTCTATTGTCAGCATCATTTATTGAGTTGACTACAGTATGAAGACTGTTCTATGGGGGGTAATACAAAAATAACAGCAAAAAGTAGTGAGAGTGGGGGTGGACCCACATCCTGGGGAGGACTAATGCCAGCAAATAGAGAGAACTGTATCTCTCGAGAGAAAGGGTGGCTCCCAGGGCATTAGGGCAGTTGAGCAAGTCAGGCCTTGAACACTGTTGCAAGTATCTCTGGACATGGCTCCTCGGGAAATGGAGATTGGCTGTCGCTGTGGGCCCCAAGGGGAGGGGAAAATGGATGTTGAATGGATGGAACCAAGGTAAATGTGGGGGTAAGAGAGGAGTTTCACGAGAGTACACAAGGATGGATATAAAACATGTAATGTTACACCAAAAACATATAGGGGATGACAGACTAATAATGTAAACCATAATGTAAAACACAGGATAACTAAAAATTTAGAAAACTGTATATCCTAAAGTATGGACCACAATGTAAGCACAGATGTCACCTTGTTTGAAAGCTATTGTCTCAGAGTCTGTACATCAGTTTAAGTAAATATGATATGAATAAGTTATAAGATTATCGCTGTGGAAGGGAAAAGGTTTTATGGTGGATGTGTGGGAGTACTGTATATTGTATATATGAATTACTGTGATCTAAGGCTCTTGTGAAAAGAAGCTCAATAATTAGGAAAAAAGAAAAGAAAAAGATAGGATGTAGAATTTTTCCAAATCAATATGTATTCTAGATCTAACCTTTAAACTCATCGCTATATTCCATTTTACTAGTAAGGGAACCTGACATTATATTGGGCTTCACTTTTCAGGAAGTTTTGGATCACAGAGTGGTTCAACAATGGCGGCGGAGGAATACTGGTATGGGATGTTATTGACAGGCGATATATGGTTGACAGGGAGTTATACAGGGCATATGTCCAGGGTGCATGGTAATGTTTGGATATACTCATAGTGGAAACAATTAAAAACAACAGCTGGGGGGGTACTGGGTTCCTGGCCGGGGGTGCTCTGTCATGGTCCCTAGGGGAGCAGCGGCAGTCCCCCAGCTGCAACGGTAAGGACCAGGAAGGAATGAGGGTCCAACAGTGAGCCCCTGATACTAATGACTATGCTTGTGAGTCTATATGCCTGAAATAAGAACAAGGCCTAGAGCAGCGCTGTGTCTGGGAGTTTCCTCCTGACAGCCTTCATGTTACTCAAATGTGGCCAGTCTCGAAGCCAAACTCAGCATGTAAATGCAATGCATTCCCCCAGCGTGGGACATGACACCCGGGGATGAGCCTCCCTGGCACTGAGGGATCACTAGCAAATACCAGCTGATGATGCAACTAGAAAACGACCTTGAATTAAAGGTTCAACGCAGACCAGCAGAATATCCCTGTCTACATATAATAACAGGAGTTTAAAATGCTGTTTGACCTAATGTAAGGGGGAAATGGAAAGAGAAATGAGTTTATATGGCTATGAGTCTCTGAAAAATAGTCTGGACGTTGTCAGAAGGATTGCCCTTATGCGCACCTGAGTGGAGTCTCAGAGACAAAGTAGATACAACCCTAGGTATTAGTTCTTTTGAGGGCTAAAGAGACCCACAGGTACTATGGTCATGGCAGATGGGGTTCACTGTCATGTCGGTTGGCCCTTCTTTGGAGCTGGTGTTTCTGCATTATGGAACTGGACTCAGATGGGATCTCTTTTCACAAGACTTTCATGCTACTTTACTGGAATTGTAGTTGGTGCTGGGGTTTAAGATATATCTAGGGGATTTGAATCTCTGGACTGACAATATGATAGCCAGGCCCAGAACCTCAATAGACTTCAACTCCTACACTCTGATTTATTGGACTTACCCCACTCAGCTAACATGGAGTTGAAGAATGCCAACCACCACACCATGGAGCCTAGAGTGCCGACAACTGAAAGCAGGAGGATTGCATCCAGTATCCATGTGGAATCTAAGCCCCCTCTTGACATAGATGTGCAATGGACACAACCAATCCAAGGTCCACAGAGAAAATGTGGCATTGGTGTGGGAAAAGTGGCCATGGTGGCTGCTGGGTGTGGGGAATGGGAGGAAGAGATGAGATATGGAGGCGTTTTTGGGACTTGGAGTTGTCCTGGGTGGTGCTTCACAGACAATTATGGGACATTGTAGATCCCCCCAGGGCCCACTGGATGGAACGTGGGAGAGTATGGGCTATGATGTGGACCACTGACCATGAGGTGCAGCGATGCCCAGAGATGTACTTACCAAATGCAATGGATGTGTCATGATGATGGGAGAGAATGTTGCTGTGGGGGGAGTGGGGGGTGGGGGCGGTGGGGTTGAATGGGACCTCATATTTTTTTAATGTAATATTTTAAAAAAATGAATAATAAAAAAAGAAAAAAAAACAGCAAAGGAAAAAGTTTTAGATAGGAATGTTTAAAAAAAAACAACTTTCAGGGTATATAGAAAGTGTTCTTTTATATGGGGTTTACAATGGATTATACTAATTACATAACAGAAAGGTTAAAACATTTTTTACTGATTAGAACAGCTGTCAGTTTCCGTTAGAAACTTTGAAGTCTACAGACACCATCTGTCGGGTCCTCCTATTCCACCCTCCAGAGCACTCAACAGGGCAAGATTCCATCAGGACCTCCTTAAATAGTTTAGCCATTAAGGTAAATCAAATCAACCTCACCATGGAGGTAAGCGGAGCAGGGGAAAGAGTTATATTTTGGGAGACAATCCCTAAGAAATTAAGTAACCAAGTGTTTAATTCGGAAATGCAAATATCTATTGATCAGGTTTTAAATCAATTACTAGCGATGTGGACAACAAAGGAACTATGAAGGATAAAGTAGCAGGGATAAAATAAATGAAAACACAGGACGCAAAGGGATTTATTTTCATACATTATATTCATTTACATTTACATCATATTACAATTAAGTAATTTTCTTCATCCAAGTATTTTCACTCATTTAAAACCGTTAAGATATTGAACAAATCCCCTCTGGCCATTTGATGTAATCTTTCCGCGTCTCTTTCAGGGAGGAAGGAAGGTGAGTGAGGCAATGGAGACAGTTACTGCTCTCCTTGGTATGTTCACAGTAGGTATAGGGCGGCGACTTAACTAAGCAGTAAGTTTTCCCTTCCTTCTAGGGGGTCTCTTTGCCAAAGCCCCTGTACCCATCAGACTTTGGGGGGCTGGGCGGTGGAGAGCAAGGACCGGAAGACTGAACTCAGGCGCCCTGCCCTCCCAGGCCACTTTGGAGTTGGTGACATTGGGCACAGTTCTTATTTTTCTGCGCACCGGTTTCATCATTTGTGAAGTAGGGGGGAAAAGAATACATCTGTTTTCTAAGATTGTTGTGCAGATGAGATGCGCCTGTTTGTGAAAAAACCCTTTTATAAACTGTGAAACGCTTCCCAGATGTTATTATTTCCTTTAAAGGGCAAAGAACTGTTTTAATTGTACAGGAGATTGCAAAAAGGCTCCTTGACACTTTCCGTCGGAACTTGACCCTGAGCTTAATCCTGCCGTAGAGCGAAAGGGTTCTCGAGCCCCACACCAGCCCAGGGCAGCGTCACCCACGCGGCCCGCGCGGTCACTGCCGTACTCCTTCCAGGGCTCCTGCTCCCCCTCGATCCTCCCACCAGCCTCCCCGCGAGGACGCGGCGTTCCTCGGCTTTTGGGTGGCGCCAGTTAGGGAGCGCGGGTGCCCGCGGAGCAGGCTACCTCGGGGCGGGCAGGGGCCGGGGGTTGAGAAAAAGGGGGAGGGGGCGCCGGGGCGGGGCTTCCCGGGAGGGCGTGGCCTCGCCTCTCGGGCGTTCCGGGGCGGCCGAGCGAGCGCGCGCGGCCCCTGCGCACTCGGCCACCCGCTGCCGGCGTTGCGGGAAGCGCTGCGTTGTCGCCTCCGCAGCCCGCGAGCCCAGCCCCGGGAGGACGAACTCCTCCGCGGTGTCCGCGCCCGTGCCCCGAGCCCCGAGCCTGTCCGCCGCAGGTCGGAGGCGACGAGAGCTGGAGAAGGTAAGCGGGGCCGTGCGCCCCCCGGGCTGGGGCTGACGCCGGCCCCAAACGCCGCCGCCGCCGCCGCCGCCGACTTCTGGGAAGCCGCGGCTCTCCCGCCGCGCTGCCGGCTTCCCAGCACGCTGACTCAAGTCGCTGGCCTTCCCGCTTTTCCGGTGGGAACCTGCGGGGAGGACGGGGGGCGGCGGGGGTGGCGAGGTTCCGAGCTTGCACCGCCGCTCCTGTAAAATCCGCTCTGGGGAACGTCTAGAACCACGGCGGCGGGGGACACGAGAAGGGACCCCCATCCTCCTCTCCCGCCCCCCAAGATATCCGACACCAGCCGGTGCGCGCGAGTCTTGCGGGAAGGAAGATGTTCAGTTGTTGGAAGCTGATCCCGGGTTGCGTAATAGAAGAGTCCCAGAAGTTTCTCGGCGATGAAAGCGGGGCATTTCTCTCCTCCCCCCCCCAGGCCCCCTTCCCCGGCCTGCACCCCGCACCCCCCGAGAGAAGTTAGTGCTTCAGTCCGAGTCCGGTCTAACTGGGACCGGGCTGCAGGCGCCCGTCTGCGCTCCGCAGACTCTCCAGAGCGAGGGCCACCTTCTGAGACGCGCTCTGGGGGCCGAGGGAGCCGGCGTCTTGAAAATCGCGGACTGGTTCATTTCTCCTGAGAGTATTTTCTTCCCTCGGGCGCGTGATCTCCTGTGGCTCCCGCCCTGCGAACACCGAAGTCGGCGAATTAAGAGAGCGAAATGGGGGCGGCGGTAGGGGCATGTGTGAATCTTAATTACCTCGGTGTGATGGTATTTACTATTACTGAAGGTGCGAGGGACCCTCCAGAGTCTTGATACTTTTGTACTAGGTTTGCCTTCCCAGATTCTCTCACACCTCGCATTGTTATGCATATTGTCCCAGAAAACTCGGGAGCACCCTTGGCTTTGGGGGCGGGGATGTATCCAAATCTTCCGAGAACCGGCCTCTGTTGGGGGAAAGGCCTTGGCAGCGAGTGTCTTACGGTTTTCTTTTTTTTAAATGGGGGGTGGGATGGGGTACTTTTAACCTGGTTGGTGCACACTGAGGGTATGACATACCACCGAGGAGCCAGCCAGGTTTTAAACCTCTCCGGCGAAGGCGTAAATTAAGGCGTAATTGCAGTGTTCCTCGGACAGTGGCAAAGCCAGAGGAGCTCAAGTAATCGAGGCATAGAAACATCCGCCCACGGAGCGATAAGTGAGGTGCGGGATTTTTCTTGTGTAGGATTATTTCAGAGCAAGGCATGCAGAGGATAGAAGGTAGGTGGCCGGGGCATACCTCTCCCAGGCTGGCGTGGTGTCAGTCTCGGAAAGGGAATAGGAGGCCCACACGCACACAAAAAGACCTTTGGACTCGGGAGTCGGCTCTGCCCAGAGGCTTAAGAATACCTAGGCATAGCCCTCTTTCAATGTTTACTTCCTCTGTCTAATGCATTTCCTTAGCTTGCCTTTTCATCTTTAGTGGAAAGGATTCGTTGAGTGGATATTCTGGAAACAGATTCACAGGAGAATTGAAAATTCTGGATGGTTCTTCTGCTTTAATTTAAAAGGTGTTGCCTTTTCCCAGTATCGGACAGTATTGTATTAGAAAATAAATATGCAGAAAGGAGTGAAGTAAAGGGTAACAATCCAAGGGGGAGCCCAAGGGAGACTAGGAGAGAAAGCAGGAGTATAGATCATCAGTATTGAAAACTAGGAAAACTAATTCGTATCCAGCTAATTTAGGAGAGGCTGAACCTAGGGGTCGATTTGGGACAGTTTTGGTGATTTCGAGGCAAGACAGATATATATGAGTAGCATCTTTATTAGACACCTCTACAAATAACTGACCCATGTGAGCATGAAAAAAATTAAGCTTAGAAAAGGCAAACTTGTTTTCAGTGTTTTTAAAAAAGCAAGCGGAAGGAGTTCCTTGTTCAGTTCCTAATTTGTGCTTTTTTATCAAACAAATTCACAATCTCCTATGAAGTTAGTTAAATGTTAAAATCCAAAATCTTGAGATAATCTTACACTTTCAGTTTAAGAGGTAGAGCTAATTTATATGTATTTGTGTCAGTATAAGACATATACAGGGGGTAATATGCTCTGCAGATGTCTCTTTTAAGGTAGGGTGACACAGCTGGGACTTTTCTTCTTAAACTATTGAAGCCCTACATTGAAAGCTGTCCTTAGCCTAGAATTTATTTGCTGTCTTAATTATGTCTCTTGTAGCTAAAAGCACATAGGTCCTCCATTGCAGTGACTGTGGACGGTTAACTCCTTTTTCAGGAGATTGAGAAAGTATGTTGGCGAGAGTACAAATTGAGGAACTGCATTTAACATACATATACAAAGTTTTGTAAATAAATTATATTTTTCTTATTAAGTTATGAACTCAACAGTGGTTCCTCTTTCCAAATGATATTTAATTGGCAGCAATTTTCTAGCAGCCTCTCTCTTACACACAGTAGGAACTTAGTTAATATTTGCTGTATTGGGTCTCAGATTTTGTTAAAATAGACCCCGTAAACCCTTTAATCCAGTTATTAAAATTTTACCACATGGAAGTGAATGTAAAATTTGTGGTTGTTTGTAAGTACATACCCTTTATTTCTGATGGTTTATTTGTGCATAACAGATTGTTGTAAACTTGACACCCTCAGGCTCTAAGACCAGTGGGGTTGCTAATAGGAGTTTCTGTCTTATGCTTTAGGACAGAACTTCAGTAGTCGTGTTCTCTAGGGGAAGGAAATCAGCTGATTTTCTTAAATTATCTGGCCCATTTTAAACATGACTAAGGATTTCTTGTTAGAGTGACTTTATCCTATTTAAAGACTGAGATTATTTCAACAAATGGAGCCTGTAGGAATCAGTTGCATCATTAATATAATACCTCATATTCATTCTACATGTAGGTATTGAGCATCTTTTATGAGCCAGGCACTGTTCTAAGTATTGGAGAAACTGGTATAACACCATGATCAAGAAAGAACACGTGCCTGCACATAGCCCTTTGCTGTTTACCAACTGATTTACCATGACATATCATTTAAGCATAATTGCAACTCTGAGGCGGGAGTTCATTTTCCATTTTAAAATCAGGAAATTGAGTTGAAGAAGTTAAGTGACTTGACTCTTGTGACTCAAAGCCTGGTGCCCTTTCTACTATGGTACACTGTGTTGGCTATGTTGATATGTGGTTTCCTGTTTTTCAAGAATTACAGCTTGACTCTAAAATATAAATAGTGTTTCTCCTTAGCTTAGTAATTCTTTTGGAGCATTATAGAATAAAAAAGCAAATGTTTTCACTGATCATTCTAAGCGTGTATTTGTGCCCCTACAGGAAATATTATGCAGCCCTATTAAGCAGACACATGGTGTTTATTGTATGAGTTAGAGATCTTTACCTTCCTAAAATTCAACACAGGATCTTATGAGACATGTCCCTTAGTGCTTTAAGACTGTTCTTCACTGGGGGAGAGTGTAAATTACAATGTAAACCACTATCCATGTGGTGCAGCAGTGCTCCAAAATGTATTCACCAAACGCAATGAATGTGTCACGATGACAAAAGAGGTTGTTGATGTGGGAGGAGTGGGATGAGGGGGGTGGGGGGTATATGGGGACCTCATATTTTTTTAATGTAACATTTAAAAAAAATAAAGAAGGAAAAAGAAAAAGACTCTTCATCAGTTTGTGAAAGTTCAGTTTATAGACATCTGGGAGCATATCCCTTGTGGAAATCAAGATATACCCATACCATTTCCTTGGCTGCTATAGATAGGGAGAATATATACAGTGCAACAGTAGTTCTGAAACTTAATGTACATCACAATGTTCTGAAATGCTTATTAGAACACAGGTGTGGGCTCCACCACAGAATTTCTTATTCATTAAATCTGGAGAAGGGTCTGAGTATTGCGTTTGTAACATATTCATAAGTGTTGTTGAGCTGTTGGTTGTTGCACCACACTTTAAGAACCACTGCAATGTAACAGAGTTTAAATGCATGGTTTCTGAGCCATACTGCTTCGGTTTGAATCTTAGATATGCCGCCTACTTACTAGTTGCTAGACCTCGGACAAATGACTTACCGTCAAGAACTGTGATGCATCTGAGATTTTACCCTACCTGCCAGCTAACAGGCTAAGCTGCCACATTCCATGGATGCTGGCAGAAGGCATGTGACTCCTGGGCCAGAAAGGAATGACTGTTACTCATCAGCATATCTATAGCAAGAGTATGGACATTTTCTTACAGTGGTTCCTCAAGCCCCAATTCCCAGTGAGTGATGTGAAGAGGGTCAGGTGACACCTGCACGTGAGGTGGATTGCACTATGGGAGAGGAATCCTAAGCTTAAGGAATCCTGATCTTTTCTAATGGGTTGGCAGCTAGCATGCCTGCCCTTCACTTCAGGGGGAGACATTGTCTTGATTACACTGAACAGTAAATGTGCCTGCCCTTTGCCCCACATGGAGGCATTACCTCAGTCTTCCAAGGCTGTTCGCGATGCAAACATCCTTAAACACGGTCCTGAACAAAGGTAGTCAGTGCCTCTCTCTGCCTGCAAGACTTGCAGAAATGTGAGAGACTCGTGGAGAAATATCTCCCAACAAAATCATGTTCTTCAGTTTTTTTTCCTTTGTAAAATGAGGTTAGCAACATGGTAGGACTTCCCTTCCTGGGCAGCTCAGTAGCTTAAAGGTAGTAAGATCTGGCAAATGTTTGGATGGGGCAGAACATAAGAAGTACAATAGAAATGTGTGCTATTATTTCTCCTGAGGGAAAGGATTGTGTTCCTGTTTTTAATGGTAAGTATTGCCCTATAAATGGCTTTTCTGAGTAGCCCTAACTGTGAGTTAGTTACAAGAAAGGCGTTTAATGGGTCTAAATTAACAGCTCCTAGAAAATGAGGCAGACATTTATTACCAATTTTCACATGCTCTCTCTTGTTCCTCAGTCACCTCACCATTACACAGAATCATATGACTAATTCTGGCCAGTGGGCTGGGAATAGGAGTAACATGTTCCTTCTGGCCAAAGTATTTAAGTGCTGTTTAGAGACCCTTCAGTTTTTTCGTCTTTTCCCACAGTAAACTCTGAAGCCACATGTTGGTGAGGTTGGTGCTTCCACCAGCATGGCTTTCTCAGTGGTTGTGTGGAGTGACTTCCCATCCTCCATACACACCAATGTGCAGTGGACAGAAAGAATGAGTATGAAATAAGCCTTTGTTCTGTCAAGCCACTGAGATTTTAGGATTAATTTGTTACTATAGCATAACCTAAACTACCTTCACTATATTCTAGTGCCTGCCTACTATGGGAGAACTGCTGGCCATTTGCTTAAAAAAATCAAACAAGAATTCTGGGGGTATGTACATGAGCTAGTCACGGAGCTTGCATTCCACTGAAGGGAGGTAAGCAACAAACATTCATTGATTTTTAACTTAGGCTAACGTAAAACTAAATTAAATGAAAAAACTAAAATGTGACTAGCACTCTCATTTTTCTACCCAATATCCATCCCTTCTTCCCTGTCCCCACCCCCTTTTTTTTTTGGCTAAGTGAACTTCAATTGTATGTGCCATTACATTGTACCCAGCCTTTGGTAGTAGATCATGTTTGGTCTTAGTCAATGATGACAGTTTGTATACCGATTTCCCTCTTCCCTTGCAGCTAGAGGAAGCCATGGGACCCAATTCTGTTATTTTTGTTGTTGTTGTTTGTTTGCCTTTTTAAAAAAAGATTTATTTCTCTCACCGCTTCCCCCATTTGTTTACTCTCTGTGTCCTTTCACAATGTGTTCTTCTGTGTCCACTTGTGTTCTTAACAGGTGGCACTGGGGATCTGTGTCTCTTTGTGTTGCGTCATCTTGTGTCAGCCCTCTGTGTGAGTGGCACCACTCCTGGGCAGGCTGCGGTTTCACACGAGGCGGCTCTCCTTGTGTGGGGGGCACACTTATGCGGGGGCATCCCTGCGTGTGCTGGCACTCCTTGTGCGCAGCATTACTGTGCGTGGGCCAGCTCACCACACAGGCCAGGAGGCCCTGGGTATCAAACCCTTGGACATCCCATGTGGTAGGTGGATGCTCTATCAGTTGAGCCACGTCTGCTTCCTGTTTGCTTTTTGATAACCAAGGTTTGGGGGAAGGATTTTCTTTTCCTGAGAAAAAGTAACAGACACGACTGATGTAGCCATACCTACCTCATCTTCCTGTCTTGAGTGTGGATGAGAGGTCTGTTCCAGCACCAAACTTGAGCTATATCATGAGAGCATACCATGAGATGGCAAGCATCAGGACAAGATGGCAGAGTAGAAAACTGGCTGGCAGCAAAAACTATACCAGCAGCCATCCAAGTCATGATATAGGGTAAACACAAACATCTATTAATATGTCATTGCTACTTGCAGTTACACACATTCCTAAACCATGCAGAATATAGTGGAACAGAGCATGGGTTGGGGGGAGGGGTTGAGGGTACAGCAGTGCTACATTAGCCAGATACGATGAGAAAAGCATCTCTGACAATGTATCGTTGAGCTGAATTTGGGTAGCACCAGAACCTTTCCCTTGACAAGGCTTAGAAATGGAAAAGAGATAATCGGGGGAAATTGTGTTCCCTTGTGGATTTCTAAGCTTGTGGGTTCCATGTCATCTTGGAAAGGTTGAGGAGTTGTAGGCGGCAGGTCAGTTTAGGACCCTCAGTGATTATGATCTGCTTGGAGGAGCGATCAGGAGAATTCAGACTAAAACAGAGTATATAACCCATGACTCACCACTGACACATTGCCTGTTACCCAGAGACTGTTATCACTGGACAGTATGTGTGGGAAAAGGGGAAGTAGAGCTGACCAGGAACAGACCAGTTCAGGAGTCCACTGGCCTCAGAACAGGAATCGTGCTCATCTTCTCCCCTGGAGACCTGGTCATGGTCATGTCTCTTTGCAAAGCTTCCCTAACGTATATGGATTCTCCTGAGCCTGTGGTTTTGGTTGGCAGGATTATAACCAGACCAACAACTACTACCACTTATTGAATGTTTACCAGGCATTGTACTAAAAATTAACCCTGTATCAACCCCATGAAGCCCCATATTACTGCTGAGGAAGTTGATGTATTAGGGAAGAAGAATAATTTTCTTGAAGTCATACAGCTGGTACGTTGCAGAACAGGTCCTTTACCAGCATGCCATAAGACTCCTAAGAGTAGTTTCACAGAATGTGCTAGGTTTTGCACATGACCTAAAATTGAATGTTTGCAAATAACCTGAATTATTTAACTGCCACTTTGGGAGAAAAGCGTTTGATACACATGACATTTTTGTTTCTGAATAAATTTGTATAGCAAGAGGATTTCTTAAGTAGACCTGGCAGGGTGCCTTCCTAAGTGAAACCTAGTCTCCTTCACTTACATAAAATATAATACAGAGATTGCGGACTTAAATAACAAGAGCTGCTGTCCTTTGAAGCCTGTGATGTGCTAGCCTGCTAGGTACATTAGCTGGACTAAATAATTCACTCTTCTTGGTAGCTCTGTAAAATAGGGGGTTATATCCCGTTTTGCAGATGGGAGCACCCAGGCTGATGGTGGTTGACTTGCCCGGAATGCTCATGTGGCTCGCTTAAGGCTGCCTTCTTTCCCTTTTGCTTTTACAGCATTGCTGCATTTTTAATCAGAGCCAAGTTGATATCCTCCCTGCTTTCTTTAATGGGAGGATTTTAAATTAACTTTCCCGCATTTATTAGTCTTTTTCCCCTTTGAAATCTAGTGAAAGCAATGTAAAAATATATGGAAACTTCAGGGAGACTCTGATTTCAATATATATAGACCCATATAACTTTTTCTAACCCCCCCTCCATATTTAAAGAAAAAATGATTACAACAGGTAGTCAATGTTTCAGTAGCATACAGAATAAAGGGTAAAAGTACCTCTTCACTGTTCTTGCTCTGGCCTCCTCATCCAACTCTTTTCCCTTTCTGTAGAAGCTACTATGAACAGTTTGGCATATTTTATTACAAACCCTTTCTTATGTGTGTTATGCATAAGCATAAAGACAAGAATAAAGTATTTTCCTTTTAGACAAATTGGCTCACATTGTACATTTTGCTCAGCAGCTGGTTTAGATAAATATGATTCGTCTTGATGTTACATTGCATCTCATTATGATGTACTATAATTGATTTAGCCATTTTTGTGTTGGTTTGTATTTAGGTTGTTACCAGTTTTGTTTTACCAACAGTCTTCCATTGCATACATATCCTTGTATGCTATATTTTTATAGTGTGACTATTTTTAAGGAAGATTCTTCAAAGGAGAATTGCTGAACTGAGGCATCTTGTAATTTCCTTTCTTAGCTGTGGTTAAGCTAAGATCACAATTTCCTGAGTATGATAGACCTCATTCTCACCTATCCTAACATTATATCTGAGTTATGTGGGTATCCCATATAGCTCTACAAATCATACATCAGTGCCCCAGATGTCCTTTCCTAGGCTGAATTTCATCTTTCAGGTGAACCATAAATAAGCTAACAATCCTCTGCCAATGCACTTCCCTGCCTCTGTGCCTCCAGGGAAGTTAGGGGTTTGGTTTGCTCAGAAAAGCCCTTGGTTGTGTCCCTGGGCCAAATCTCTCAGGGGATTTGCTCTTTTTCACTTTGTACCTCCACTACCCAGGAAGCTCATGGTGTTCCTGAGTGGCGAGACCCAGGGGAATGGCTCACTCTTCCAGCATTGGACTTACCTGTCTTGTCTCTAAGGACACTTTTTCATCACAGATCTGCATGGCTTGCCTCTCACTTCCTTTCAGGCTTTGCCTCAGATGTTACAATCTCAGTGGGGCCTGCCCTGACCACCCCTATATAAAATTGCAGCATCCGACCTCATTTCCCCTCTGGCATTCTATACTCCTACTTAATTTTTCTCTATAGCATCTTTTAATACCTGCTCTATCTATCTATATAAGGTATGGGGGATTGAACCCAGGACCTCATACACGGGAAGCAGGTGCTCAAACCACTGAGCTACACTCACTCCCTCTATATATTTTATGTGTCCTCTTCATTGCTTACCTCCCACAGTGATAGCAGGAGTCTTGTTTTCTTCACTGTTTTATTCTCAGCAATTTTAATAGTACCTGGCTTAGAGTAGGTGCTCAGGAAATATTTCTTGGCTGAATGAACGGATGAACAAACAAGAAGCTTTAACAGCCCAACCCTTCACTGCTGTTCTCCTTCTCTACCACCAGCACTGGGTGTGGGCTCTGTTGGGCTGCAAGCTGATTGGCATTTCCATGAGAAGGTCATGGAGCGGGGGGCTGCCACCAGGGGCTTTCCAGCAGTGTTACGAAGAATGATGCTAATATGAATACATATATTTTATTGAGCACTTACTCTGCCAGGACTGCATGTCAAGAGAGAAAATGAGATGGGGGTGGGGGTTAGTTAGGTGAGGAAGAAGGAAGAGAGGGAGGGAGGGAAGGTGAAAGAGTTGGTGGGGGGAGGGGAGGAAGGACTGAGTTGGAGAATTTTGGTAACTTGCCTAGAGTCTGTCTCTAAAGCCTTGCTGGACTGAAAAAGTTGAGAGCTCTGGTCCTGTGAATTTAATAAGAGTAATTGCAACATCCATGTTGCATTCTTTTAGGGGAGGAGATAGAGTAACAAATGGTAAGCTACAAGTTTGGAAACATTATAGGCAGCATGTCAGCAATTTTAATTTCTTTGAAGGGAAGATAGAAGACCTTATGACTCTGAGTAGAGCTGAATATAGCAGTTTTTCTTTTACAAAGCATGCAAATCCAAACTGTTAACAAATTTAATGTAGTGTTTCCATTTGTATCAAAGTTTGTTAAATCTATACTAAGATAAGTTAGTAACATAAGACTTTACCCTTAAGGATGTTTGAGAAAAACTATTTAAATCCAGTTGGGATAAGTACAATTTACAAATACCTGCAAAGGGGAAAAAAGCTACAGCTGCTGATAGCATTAACCATCTAGAGGCAGGTTGTTTCTATAGATACACAAGATAGTACCAAGACCATCTGCCCAGATTGCACAGCACTTATTAATATTTTTAAAATGTAGTCCCGTTCTGAGAGGATGTGCGGGAATTGTCTTCTGGGGTCAAGCACCTATGGACAAGGAAAATCTTAAGATTGGCAGTTCTGGGAGCCATTTTTTGAATTAAAGGTTGAATTCCTATCTGAGAACCAGCTGTTAATTTCCTTTTTCTTGCATATTCTTCTTTAGCTTGCATACATTAGCTTACTTTTGATTCTAGGAAGGATTCTGGTACAGCCTGTGACCTCAGGAAAATTACTTAAAACTGACTCTCAGCTTTCTTATCTATAAAATGGGATATTAGTATCTACCTTGCGAGTGAGTTTATTGTAATATTTACATGAAATGTCATTTTTTCTCTTTAATTTTTTTTCTTTTTGAAATGTCAGTTTTTGAAGGGACTTAATGCAATGTTTGGCACAAAGTAGATACTAGAGAAATGTTACCTGCCTACTTCCTCCTTGTGATAAATTTGTTTGTGTTTTTTCTTTTTGAAATGGCTTTGACTAGCAGCCTTAAAATTAGAAAGGCCTTTGGCCTGTGATATATGCCAGCCTGTTTGTTCCTACAACTTGGGAGCTGGTGAAAAACCATTCCCTACTTGGAGTTTTGGATTTTGTCTCCAGTAAGATTTCTTACAGGACAGTCACGGCTGTGAATTTACTTATGGACTCATGGTCACAGGCTGCCGTTTCTCTTCCAGATGAGCAGACCTGCCGCTTTCCACTGACTGGCAGCGATGGCGTTTGCTGAAGGAGTCAACAGCAGCAGCAACAGGTAAAAATGAAATCTGTAATTAAAAGACATGGCAATATTTGCTTTTTGAATCTACTTTCCAACATATAAGTTCGGTCTTTTCATTTTTGCAATTTATGAACCCTCCTGTGCAGGACTCCTGTGAAGTCCAGTCTGTTAGAGCAGCTTCATATTTTCTTTAAACTTAGTAATGTCTGAGTCTCTAACTTATTTCTTCGAAACGTAGTTCAGTTAGATCAGCGTTCTAATTCTGTGTTCAAGATACTGGCCCATATTGCACTGATTTGGGAAAATGTGCATACGTATTCAGCTTGTGTTGAACCAAATATTTTGATGAAATCCAATAAAAATATAATTAAAAACCCGTAGAACTATACAACACAGAGTCAACCCTAATGTAAACTATGGACTTATAGTTCTAAATAATACAACTATAATAATATTGTTTCATCATTTATAACAAAGGTTCCACACTAATGCAAAATGTTAATAATAGGAAAAAGTTTACATGTGTATTTGGGGGGGGGTGTAAATGGGAACTCTAATTTCTGCAAGATTTTTCTGTATCTACAATTGCTCTTAAAAAAAAAATTAGAGTTTGAGAAGTTTAGATTCAAACTTATTCAGTTTTATTGCATAATAGAGCAGTGTTGGAGCCTGTGACCCTGGACTGTCCTGAATGCATTCCACTTCCTCCCCCTTTCATTTCAGGAGACTCTCCTTTAATTCCAGGTGGTCCAGGTGGGACTGTTGTCCAACTTGGTACACTCTTCTCCTGCACAGGGGAAGGCGTGTGGTACACTCTTCTCCTGCACAGGGGAAGGCGTGTGACTCAGGCTGTGGCAGTCAGCATTCTGCTACAGCTTGGGGGGAAGACTGTTGTCATTTGTCTTTAGGTTCGTTGGTAATGTTCATTTGCACATAAGCTCTAAATTTTTATGTAGTTAAATGTCTCCTCCTTTGTGGATTCTGGTTTTGATTGTGCTGAAAAAGGTCTTTCCTACTCCAAGATTGTGAAAATAATGTCATGTGTTCTTTGCTGGCACTTGTATGATTTCATTTTTTTGCATTTAAATCAGAACTGTAAACTGTAAACTGCTGGCCTGTGGGACAGATCTGGTCAACAGATGGGTTTTGTTTGGTCCCTCACAGTGTTCTGACAAAAATAATCTGCCAGTCTTTTTTTACATAAAAATCTAGATTTCTACCTTCTCTTGAAAATTTTACGATTTAGTAACACTGGGCCTGCAGTGCTGTGTGGTAATACTTGGAAGGAATTGAGTAGTCCCTGCTCCTTTAGGCAAGACAGGAGCTTTCTCATTCAGAACTTTCCAACTAGTATATCATCAATACTTTCAAAGTATGTCAAGATGTTGATCCCCTCAGCCTGCAGGTCAACTAAAGCACACCCCCCTCGTTTTAGTTTCTTCCTGCAGACATCTGCCTTGTCAGTTTGCCCTAGAATGCCCTAATGTAAAAAATAAAATAAAATAAAATAGCATAAATAATTTAGAAAGTACTGTACTTTCCTGTTCCCCTGCAGGCAATTCACACGTTTAGTTAGCTGCTTGGCCCTCATAACTTGCAACCCGGTTTTAGATCTTTTTAGTGTTTTGAGCCCATAAGTAATTGATTTTTGTGTAAAGTGTGTATTGTAAATTTCCATAATAATAAGTCAACTAAAAAGTGGGGTATGTTAGGGAACCTTTTGTTGTTGTTGTTTTTAAATAAAAGGCTAACAAATTGTTTCAACATCATTTATTAAGTCATTTCCCTTTTCTCCACCAATTTGGATGCAGTGTCTAAATTCTGTCACATTCTTTGGTCTGTTGATGGACATCTTTTGTTCTATTTATTGTTTCTTTTGGCAGTGGTACCATACTCTTTCTCTATATGTTTTAGTATTCTGGCAGATTCTTTATTGTTATTTTTCATTTTCAGAACGCTCATAGCTATTCACAGGTGTTTATATTTTCAGGTGTACTCTGAAGTCATTAATGAAGTTCTAGAAAAATGGTTGTTGACATTTTAATTGGGATCCCTTTGAATTCATCGATTAAGGAGAGTTGAGTTCTATAGACTATTAAAATGGAATTGTCCTACAAAATAATCTGCATAGCACATTGGAACACATTAGGGGAAGAAGAAATTTTAATTTTCAATTTTGTAAGACATTTTGTAGAGGTATGGTTTTTAAAAATTCCTTGTTATTGATGTTACATCCAGTGTAATTTCTGCTGGAGGAATCAATTATAGTTAACAGTCCTATCAGTGCCAAGATTTAAAAAAAAATTTTGTATTATTTATACATGTTTTCTATTGCTAATTATTGAGTTAGGATGGGTACCTGCCCTTTGTAGTAACAATCTAACAATTATAGTGCTGTTTATAATTTGTGCTCATTTTACTTTTAATACCTAGTACAAGGGATGAGCTAGGGAAAGTCCTAAAGAAAGCTTTTAAAAATATCCACCAATAGCTCACTTGTTTAAATGTCTAATCATGATAGGCATTTATTCTTTTAGTGCTCCAGAAAAACATCCCACTCGTGTGGGACTGGGCCAGGGTAGGCCTAACAAAGAAATTGATGCTTATTAACTATGCAACTCTGAACACTATATGGGAGTCTGAGTGTGAACCCTGACTTTGTGAAGGTCTGGCAAAAGTCATAATTGTGGACAGCATATTAATGTAATGTGCAAAGACAAATATTTATTTTAGTTCTCACAAATAATAGGATTGTTTCCTATACATTTCCTATACTTTCCTATCCATTTCCAGATGCATCAGCATGGTACTCTTGAATCTGAGCTCAGTTGTATTTTCTTCCATCTTCCTTCCCCTCTTCTCAGTTTTAGTTCTTTATAAAACGTCTATTTAATTATAAAAACTGAAAGGTGCATACAGTATTAGGACAGCTCAGTGCATTTTCGTAAGTGAACTCACTTGTTTAACAAATCAAGAGACCGTAACAGCTTTCCCGAAGGTCTTTCTTAATCCTTTTCAGCTGCTGCCTCACTTAGAGGGTACCACTATTTTGGCTTCTGATACCATGGTTGTTTTACCTGCATTTGAACTTTATTTAAATATAATATATAGTGTATATTCTTTTATGTTTTCCATTCCATTTTGATATTTATATTCTTTGTAGTTCTATCAGTTAGCTTTTAAAATATTTTAATATTTTAAATATTTAATTTTTAATATTTTAAATATTTAATCTCTGTATTTTATAATAATTGTATACTATATAATGAAAATATATTTGATATTCTTTTTTCCATCAACTTCCCATGATCTGAGAAGGTAATATAATTATCCTTACCCTTTCTTCCAACTCTCCTCTCCCTTCTACCCTCCAACCATTAGCTCTGCTTTTAGTTCTAAATTGGCGAGATTGATAGCACATTTTACTTTACAGTTATCTGTGTTCTTGCAAACTTGTTTGTAAATTGATGAAAGTTGAAAAATTTATTAGCATCATTTACATTATTTTGATTGAGCAGCAAAAGTGTCTATGCTTTCATTTCTCTGTGTTCAGTTCATCCCAAGTGCCTCTTGAAAGAGGTTATAGTGAACTTTTATTTTTAGCTTGAGTAAATTGTTCAGAATTCATGCCACATTTTAAATTGCGTCATCTTTGAATAGTGTTTGTTTACCCCAGGGATTCTAATTACTTTTCTTTCTCCCAGTTGAAAGCCAGAACATGTCTTTTTGCTGCTTCTTTCACATGTTCTCTGATTCTTTCCTATCTGTTTCTTGAAATTTCCCATTTTCTTCTTGGAATCCTGAAACTGAAATTTATTTTTTAAAGGTATGTACTTAACTACATTCTTCTGAAATTAGACCCAGGTAAATGAAACCAGAGTAAAACTGGGATACATTCTTAGGACAATTTAACTTGATGTTGGAAGAAAACATGTTAAGATAAACAGAAAGAATGAAAGAAAAAAGTTTTGAATTTTTAAATTTTTTTGTCTGATATTAACATCTTAGAGCAGTAACATATATTAGCCCAGTTTCAAGGAAAAAAATGGTCTTATATATGCAATTTTACCCATGTTCATATTTCACATGCAATATTACTGTGCTATACATTCCCATGTGACTTTTTTTTCATTCATTCTTTCTTTCTTTTGAGGTACTAGGGCTGGGGATTGAACCCAGGACCTCCTGTGCAGAAAGCTAGTGCTCAACCACTGAGCCACATAAGCTCCCCTGTGTTGGTTTTTTCATTTGTTTGCTTGTTGTTTGTTTGTTTTTGTTTGTTTTTAGGAGGCATGGTGAATGGAACTTGGAATCTCCCCTGTGGCAAGCAGGTGCTCAACTGGGGAAGCAGGCGCTCAACCGTTGAGCTACATCCACCCCACCCCCATGTTACATTTTTAAGCTTTTCTTTTAGTAATATACATAACTAAAGGAGGAAAAACAAGATAAATGAAAAGAATGAAATATTATTCCAGGCTATACCATCACATTGTCTTCAGTCATTAAGGTTGGGGGTTTCTTATAAACGTTTTAGAAGATCAGCTGCTATGCTTTTCAGTAGTTGAGAGATGTGAGGGTTGAATTCTGTGACCCCTGATTCCCACTGTGCTACTGTAGTCTGGGAACCTCCTGGTCCACTGGGGAGTCTGAGATGATGCCTAACTCTCTTAATTGACCAGAGTCCTCAATTAGTGGAGGCTCACAAGGTGGTAAGCCGATTAACACCTATTTTATGGACAGATTTTCTTTGTGTAAGTAAATCAGAGACCAAACTTCCAGATGCTCACTGGAGAGATTAATGGTTGTAGGCCATATTTTCCTGAAATGGGTGCTGTAAATAATCCACACCTGGAATTGTGAAATGGGGAAGCTAGGGAGGTTCCTGTTTCAGGCCTGATTTATAAAGGCAGTAATGCTTAACACCTTGTTTCCCTCTCTTTTAGAAAATGCTTCCTAACTGGCAAGTATGCAGTCATAGTGAAATGTAGCTTAAGATGAGTCACTCAGCTTGATGAGTTTAGAAGAGTTTAGTTTCAGACTTATCCCAGATCTGAAAGATTTTTTTAAATAATTAGTTGTTTCCCAAAGGGACAGTTAGATTATTTTAGGGAAAAAATTAAACTGTAAAAATACGGAGTGATTTTACTAAGGAAATCTTTTTGATCTAGTATTACATGTCACAATATAACATGGTTGAGTGTGGGACTTGGGGATCAAACAGTTTGCATTCAAATCTCTTATCCCGTGCTGGTGCCTTGGGTAAATTGTTTAACTTTTTAAAGCCTCAATAAAATCAGGCTAAGGAGATAATGCCGGGAGAGTATTTGTCCCAGTGTTTGGAACATTGTAAGTCCTCAAAATGTCACTAATTCCACCACTAAGGTGGTGATGGTAGAATGGGTTTCAGGAGTCTGTAGGTACTTTACTTCTACTTTAAGGGGAAGAAAGGCATTGTTTAGCTGCAACTCTTTGGATTCAAGGGATTCTTTTGTGAGCTTATCCTGGAATACTATTCATAGAAGGAGAGAGAAACAAAGACTGTGTTTATCTGCGGGTGTTTTCTACACTTGGAAGGTTTATTGTGGTGTATTTTACATTTAATAGTGGACATAGGATTGTCCTAAACCATGCACAAAGGTATAAGAAAACACTGCTACATAGCATTTATTCTTCTACAAGTAGTATAGTCATCTTTTAAAAAAAAATACCCACAATTTTATTGAGGTATAATCTGCATGCCATTTTAGGTGTACAGTGGAGTGATTTTTAGTCTGTGTATTGAATTGTGCAGCTATCACCACAATCCAAATTTAGAATATTTCTATCATTCCCAATTGATGTAACCGCTGGGTTTGCAGTTTATCCTCATTCCCACCTCCAGCCTCAGGCAACCATTAACCTACTTTCTACTTTTGCCTATTCTGGCCATTTCATATAAATATGAAACTTTATGTGGATTTTTTTTGTGACTGGCTTCTTTCATTTTGATATAAAATTTTCAAGGTTTATTGACCTTGTAGCATGTGTCAGTATTTCGTCCTTTTTAATGAAGAATAACTGGATAGAACACATTTGTTTACCACTCACCAATTGATAGTCATTTGGATTATATCCGCATTTGACTATTATGAATTATGTTGCTATGAAATTCATACAAATATCAAATGTCATTATATGTTTTCGTTCTGGGGAGATAGATAACTAGAAGTGGAGTTGCTTGGTTGTTTGGTAGATTTATATTTAGAGTCATTTTTAGATTACTCTAAATTTACAAGTCATTGTGCCCGTGGGGCAGTCTTCAAATGGACTTGCATGTGGTTTCCCTTCTGCCTTCAATCCTGAGCTCTTTATTAATGCTGAGACTTAGAGAACAAATTAATATTAATTTAGAGCCTTCAGTATGACAGGTACTAATTGAAGCAGTTGGCATTTTCTTTCTTTAGGTAATAATTTGGTCCATGGTGGTAGATAAGGACTTTGAGCTGAATTGCTTAGGATTACACTATCTATGTAGAGATAGTAGTTAACTACTATCTTGATTTGGGGCAAATCTTCTCTTTGATGACTTCAATTATAATAATCCTTTCCTTCTGAAGCTGTAACATTCAGCCTTATTTGGAATCTGTAGAACAAAGTTATAAAGAGAATTTCAGTTCTAGTGCCCCAGGTTTTCAAAAGCTTGGAGAAATTATTACAGAATCTGAGCCTTGTTTTCTCCACCTCATGATAATCCTATAAAGTGTTCCAATTAGTTGGTAATCAGCCTCATTTTACTGGAGGAAGCAAAAGGGCTGGAGAATTTTTTTTTTTTAAGATTTATTTTTCATTTATTTCTCTCCCCTTCCCCACCCCCAGTTGTCTGCTCTCCATGTCCATTCGCTGTGTAGTCTTCTGTGTTCACTTGTATTCTTGTCATTGGCACTGGGAATCTGTCTCTCTTTGTTGTGTCATCACATCTCTGTGTGTGTGGTGCATCTCCTGGGCAGGCTGCACTTTTTCCATGGGGGGTGGCTCTCCTTACGGGGTGCACTCCTTGCGCATGGGACTCCCCTACGCGGGGACACCCCTGTATGGCATGGCACACCTTGCGTGCATCAGCACTTCGCTGTGGGCTAGCTCCATGCGGGTCGGGAGGCCCTGGATTTGAACCCTGGACCTCCCATATGGTCGGCAGATGCTCTGTCCATTGAGCCAAATCCTCTTCCCCTGGGCTGGAGAATTAATAGCTGACTTGTTTGGTTTGGGCTGGGAAAATTTTTAATTAGTACGTTATACCATACAGGGTACTGTACAGTTTCATTTCTGCTTTTTACCAACAAGTTCTGAGGGCATAACCTCCAATACAGGCTCTGACTTTTTTTTTTTTGCCTTAAAAAGATTTAAATATTTTGGTAGAAAGTATATTATATGTATTTGCATATGATGTTATTAACTGTAGTTAGGTTAACAGGTCTTATTAAAGCTATTTAAAGCATGAAATGGTTCAAGACTTATTGTTAAGGAGAGGAGAGAGTCTTAAAGTTAAGAGATCAAACAAGGAAAAAATCTTTTGCATTGTATTACAATGAAGATTTACTATTGACTCTGATTGGCCACAATATCCTAATTTAGTGTGGACTTAATCACAGGTCTCTTCTTATACCCTTTCTCTTCTCCTCTTCACTTTTTAAAAAAGTAGTTTTTTTTATCGTAAAAATATTCAGACATCAGTAGAAGTAGAGAGATTATTTAATTCTCAAATACCCTTTTCCCAAATTCAGCATTTACCAGGATTTTTTCACACTTGTTTTATATACCCATTATCTTTTTTTTTTCTTAAGTATTTTAAAGAAAATTCCAGGTCTCCATCTTTTTTATTCTTGCAAACTTTATGCGCATCTCTAAAAAATATGGGTATTTCTCAACATAACTGCACACCAATCTCACACCTAATAGAACTAACATTTTGGGTTTGTCTAATACCTAGGTCATATCCAAACTTTCCAGATTGTTTTAAAATCTCATTTAAAGTTTACTTCCTGATTCCACCAAGCTTCAGTTCACGCATTGCATTAGGTTTGTTAAGTCTCTGGAGTCTTTTAATCTAGAGTGTTTCCTCTACTTTTGGAGGGGGTGGTATTGACAGGGTGAGGAAGCTGAGTTGAATGTGTGTTTCCCTTTGTGCGTTGGTCTGTTTGCCTCCTCCTGGTATCTTTAACTTGTTCCTGTATACCAGCGGTTCTCAACTGGGGACGATTTTTCCTCCTGGGGGCATTTGGTAATGTCTGGAGTGATTTTTGTCCTTGTCACAATCCTAGGGGGTCGAGGCCAGGGATGTTGCCAAGCATCCTGCAATGCACGGGACAGCCTTCCACAACAAAGAATCCTCTGCCCCCAAAAGTCGGTAGTGTCGAAATTGAGAAACCCTTTTTCTCCCATCTAGTTCCTATAGAATAAAGTTAGCTCTAACGCTTGAGTAGATCCAAGATAGAGGTCTTTTTGCTAAAAATAGTTTACTAGGTCGGGGGTGCTGGTGTTTTCTGTGTACTGATCTGGAAGCTGGTTACATGGATGCGTTGTGTTGTGAATTCACAGGTGAGTTGTGCACTTTTCTTATGTACATTTTATATATATATGCATTTCTAATTTTAAAATATTTTTATTAGAGAAGCTGTAGGTTTAAAGAAAAGTCACGCATAGAATATGTAAGATACAAAGTTCCCATGTACCTACCCTAGTATAACATCTTGCCTAAGTGGGGTACATTTGTTATAATTCATATATATGAATTCAAATATATTTCATATATAACAAAGTTAAAATATGTTATATTTTAACTTTACATGTTTTTGTTTAAAAATACTTCCCTAGTTTGCTGTGTACTCTACCTTCCTCTTTTTTGACCACCACCTCATACTTGGTCGATATTTCAAAAAATCTTTAAGCCGTCTTTCCCTTTTAAACTTCCTTAAAACTCAATTTCCTTTCATGTGGGAGATTGGTAGGGGGCGGGGGGGGGGGGGTAAATGGATGTCTTGTGACCTCATTATTGGGATGGTTGAGGGTCTGTTGTAGCTTATTCAGGGTGATAGTATATTCCCGGTTCTGGAGAAAACCTCTCTAGGCTTGCTGTAAGGGAGAGAGCAATAAGTAATGGTAGGCCCTTTGGCTTAAGAGTTATAAGGAAACAGGGCACACAAATTCCTGCAAAAGCTTAGAGAGAAAGCCTTTCCAGATGGGGTGGCTTCATGAAAGTTCACTTTTCACAAGCAGCAAGATTTGAAACAGGACATTCTGGGAGAAAAAACCGGGTAGGGAATACATTGGGTGCTGGGAGCTCTCTCTCTCTCTCTTTTTTTAAGAACTGTCTTCAGGTCAGCCACTTTCGCCTGTCTCTTATAAATAATTGGAAGGAGAGGCAATGAATTTTTTTTCAGAGTTGGTTCTACTGAGGGTCAGGGCTTCATTTGCAAATGAAAGGGCTGCTGTTGGAGTATTTGAAATCACAATGGGCCCTGACTCTTTTCACATCAAAGTGTAAAAGAATCTCCAGGGGTGATAAATGGCGGCTGCTGGACTCATTACTGGTAAACAAAGCTGACGGATGACCTCTAAATTTTTTTTTAATGAAAAGAAAACAGGCTTTCCTATTGGTGAACATGGGGATGCTTTTAGTTTGAATTTTGACTGCTCAAACTGGGGAAGATCTTTGTTAAGGTTTAAGGAGGTGGCTCCTGTTACCCAGGTTTGCCCTGATTCTCCAATACTGGGAAAATGCTCTCTGTGCCCTGGGTGGCTCCACAGATATCCGTCTGGGATTGAAAACTGAGGTACAGTCTGCTCAGCTGCATTTGAAATACAGTAAAGTGGAACAGGGCAGAATTTTTGAACCCTATTTCTCTGGGGAGACCAAGGAATTAGCACCTTTCTCCATTCTTTTTCCACCCAACATTAGGAGAAAAACTCCTTTATTCCTTGTATTATAGAAAAAGTTTTGTTTTTAAGTTAATTCTAACTTAAAAAGAATTTTAAGTTTATTCTTCGTTGTAAAAGAAGCCCAAAGTCTATTTTAAAGTTTATGTTGAAGATAGTATTCCTTTCATTAGTGTGGTATATGATAAAAGCTTTACTTTGCATATGATAAAAGCTTTACTCAAAATCTCCCTCACTTTCTCTCTCTTTCACACACACACATAAATGCTTTATGGTGTTGAAAGCGACTCTTAAAATTTGGCATGTTACAGAATTTAGATTTGGATACTGCTCTTTACATCGAACCCTGCAGTTGAAGTTCTACACCTTCAGTAAACTTAAACTCCTTTCCTTATGTGCTCAGTTCCCCATCAAGCTCACCTCTTGCTGCTTTTTCAGTGGCCCTCTTTGTTGCAGTCAACCCAAGCCCCAACTAGATTTTAAACAACTGGAGGTCAGAGGCTGCTCTTTGTAACCCGAGTGGAGCTAGTGAGGTCCTGGGCACCCAAGACTTCTACTGTGTTTACTCACTTTCCAAATATCTGGCAATTGCCTTCTGAGTGTGTCTTCCTGACCAGCTGTAAGACTTGAGAAGGGGGTAGAGGTCACAGCTGGAGGGGCAGGTCCCTGGATGGTTGGGGGGGGGGTGGTCATCCTCCAGCTGCCATGTTTTCAGCCACTGAGAGTAGTCAAGACCATCCATTTCTTACCCCTTTTTTACAGTTATGGTCAATTTATAATATAAATTTGTCTATTTTAATCACTTTTAAGGGTATAATTCAGGGGCATCAGTTACATTTCCAAAATTGTGCTACCATCACCGCCTTCCATTACTAAAATTTTTTCATTACCCCAAACAGAAACGCTGGGGAAGCGAACTTGACCCAGTAGTTAGGGCGTCCATTTACCACATGGGAGGTCCGCGGTTCAAACCCCAGGCCTCCTTGACCCATGTGGAGCTGGCCCATGTGCAGTGCTGATGTGTGCAAAGAGTGCCCTGCCACACAGGGATGTCCCCCACGTAGGAGAGCCCCATGCACAAGGAGTGTGCCCCATAAGGAGAGCTGCCCAGCGTGAAAGAAGGTCCAGCCTGCCCATAATGGCGCCACCCACATGGAGAGCTGACACAGCAAGATGACGCAACAAAAAGAAACACAGATTCCCGTGCTGCTGACAACAACAGAAGTGGACAAAGAAGATGACTCAGCAAATAGACACAGACAACCAGGATAGGGGTGTGGAGGGGAAGGGGAGAGAAATAAAGAAATAAATCTTTTTAAAAAAAGTAAAGAAAGAAAAGAAACTCTGTACACATTGTGCAGTAACTCCCCACTGCTTTCTCCAGCCAGTCCTTGGTAACCTCTACCTTCCTTACTTTGTCTCTATGCATTATTCCAGATATTTCATTTAAGTGGGATCATGTGATATTTGTCCTTTTTTTGTGTGTTAGTTTATTTCACTGATCATGTTTTCAGGAGTTATGTATGTTGTCATATGTAGCAGAATTTCATTCCTAATTGTGTTTGCTCGTGTCATCTTGTTGCATCAGCTTGTTGTCTTGCTTGTCTTATTTAGGAGGCACTGGGAACGAAACCTGGGACCTCCCATGTAGTAGGCAGGCACTCAACTGCTTGAGCCACATCCACTTCACTCTGTATTTAACTTTGTGAGGAACTGCTGAACCATTTTTCACAGTGGCTGCACCATTTTACATTCCTACCAGCAACACATGAGAGTTCCAATTTCTCCACTTCCTCACCACTTATTTTCCATTTTTAAAATAACAGCTATCCTACTGACTGTGAATATTACATTCCCATTTAATAGTGGGATGGTGAGAATGTGAGAGACACAACAAGTTAGCACTGCTTTAGTCAGTTCGTTTTCCACAAGAATCATAGAAGCTAATATTTAGGGGAGTACTTATTCTTGACCAGACTCTGCAAAATATTTTATAGCCATGGTTTAATTTCAGTCTCTCAGTACCCTCCAAGGGCAGCTACCATTTTACAGATGTAAAAAGGAAAGCAAAAGTTAACTTGTCAGTGATAGGTGAACCCAGCTTCCTTGTGTCATTGGATCCTCTACCACATTGTCTCATTAGAAGCTGGTGGAGGGAAGTGCTTTCAGAACTGCAGTTTGAAACTTGGAGGCATGGCCCAGAGATTCTGTAGTTGACTCTCCTTTTCTGGCATTGAACATGAGTATTAGATAAAAGGTTGTTCCTGGGAAATTGTTTCAGTATGAGTTATAGTATTGAGAGAAATTTGGAACTTTTCCAAAGAAGGAACAAGCTGGTTTCTTTATAGTAGGGTGTGGAAGGTGGGGCATGGAGGAGAAAGGATGGGACAAGGATAGTGGTGACTAATGAGCCATATGACAGGAAAAGGATTAATTAAAAGATGAACTAATTTTAAAAACTATAACTTCCGGGGAGATGGCAGACAAGAAAGGCACAGGACTGTCTTCTCTCCAGAAAAGTAGCTAGAGGACAGTCAGAAACAGCTTGGAAAAAAATCTAGGGTTTAGGACACCAGGGGAAGTCTGAATACTGCACGGGGAGGGGGGGGGTGCAAGGGAGGTGAAGGAAAAGAATCAGGATGAGTTAAAAGTGGCGGCTGCTACTGCTGCCACCCTCCTCCACATTAAAGACACTTTTGAATACTCAGGCCTCTGGGCCTGCAGCTCTGGTCAAAGGGAGGCTCCGGGGATCCATCTCCCGAGGAAAGGGTAGAGAGAGGGATGCAGCCTAAGGCTGACTCAGCTTCTGACCCTCACATTTGGTCTGTGGTGTCCCTCAAGCCTTTCCAGGCCGGGTGCGGCTGCGCCGTTGTTTGCCTTGGGAGTCAACTCTGGACTACAGCGATCCAGGGCTAAAGAGATCTGACCCTCTCAGTCTCCCTCTCTACTAACCAGGACTGATTGTTGAGGATGCACAAGGGAGTGGAAGTATTTCCTACTTGGGTAAAAGGAGGAGGAGGTTGGAGAACTGTCTCTGAGAAAGTTTGAATTATTAGTACAAGGCTTTTAGCCTCTAGGCAGGAACCTCTATCACATTGATCCACTCCAGGTTGCAGCAAACACTCTCACCAGGCATTGAAATGAGAGGGCTGCCAAAGTGCACATGAGGAAAGTAAAAGTTAGGTACGAGAGGCTTTTTCTAGCCTTTATAGCCTCCCTGCACAAGGCCCTAGGAAGTGGGTCTGCAATCCAGTACTGGGTCCAGAGCCCAGTTTTGAGCACTAACAGGGACAATCCTAAAAACCCAGGCTGAACCAAGAATCAAAGAACAGCAGTGATACAAAGCCTCCTGCCACTAAATCCCTATGAAAGAGAAATGGAGCATGTGAGTAAACTTACCATCCTAATCAGATGCTGAAATATCAGTAAAAAATTAGGAGAAATATTAAGAAAATGGAAGAAATGGCTCAAGAAAAGGGATATATCAAAGCCCCAGAAGAGATGCATGATTTGAGACAACTGATTAATGACATGCACACAAATTTCCAAATCAAATTAATGAGTTGAAAGACAACATGGCTAAAGAGATAAATGGCATCAGGAAGACATTAAGTGAGCACAAAGAAGAATTTGAAAACCTGAATAAAAAAATAACAGAGCGCATGAGAATGAAAGACATGATAGGTAAGATTAAAAATAAATTAGAGAAGGGAAGTAGATGTGACTCAACTGATAGAGTATCTGCCTACCATATAGGGGGTCCGGGGTTCGATGCCCAGGGCCTCCTGGTCCATGTGGTAAGCTGACCCATGTGCAGTGCTGCTGTGTGCAAGGAGTGCCCTGCATAGGGGTTCCCTGTGTACAGGGAGTATGTCCTGCAAGGAGAGCCACCCTGCGCGAAAAGCGCAGCCCTCCTAGGAGTGGCGCTGCACGTGGAGAGCTGACACAGCAAGATGACGCAACAAAAAGAGACTCAGATTCCTGGTGCTTCCTGACAAGAATGCAAGTGGACACAGAAGAACACACAGTGAATGGATACAGAGCAGGGGGTCGGGCAAATAAGAGTCACACAACAGCAGACTCGAAATGATAGAAGAAAGAATAATACAGAATGGTACAGAAGACAGAACAGCTGAAATAGAAGAGAGAAAAGAACGGAAAAAATTGAGCAGGGGCTTAGGGAGTTGAATGTCAACATGAAACTCAACAACGTATGTATCATAGGAGTTCCAGAAGCACAAGAGAAGGGAAAAGGGGCAGAAAGAGTAATTGAAGAAATAATAGCTGAAAATTTCTGAAAAGAAAGGAACTTACATGTCTAAGAACTGCAGTATACCCCAGACAGAATAAATCTGAATAGATCTACTCCAAGAAACATAATACTCAGAATGTTTTTATTTTAAAGATTTATTTCTCTCTCTCCCCTCCCCCCGCCCCCATCCCAGTTGTCTGTTCTCTGTGTCTATTTGCTGCGTGTTTTTCTTTGTCCACTTATGTTGTTGTCAGCTGCACGGGAATCTGTATTTATTTTTGTTGCGTCATCTTGTGTCAGTTCTCCATGTGTGTGGTGCCATTCCTGGGCAGGCTGCACTTTCTTTTGCACTGGACGGCTCTCCTTACGGGGCGCACTCCTTGCACGTGGGGCTCCCCTATGCAGGGGCATCCCTGCATGGCAGGGCACTCTGTGTGCTTCAGCACTGCGCATGGGCCAGCTCCACACGGGTCAAGGAGGCCTGGGGTTTGAACCGCGGACCTCCCATGTGGTAGACGGACGCCCTAACCACTGGGCCAAGTCCGCTTCCCCTCAGAATGTTAAAGGCCAAAGATAAAGAGAAAATTCTGAGAGCAGCAAGGAAGAAACGAGCTATTACATACAAGGGACTCCCAGTTAGACTTAGTGCAGATTTATCTTCAGAAACGAGAGTCAAGAAAGCAGTGGTGGGAAGCGGATGTAGCTCAACTGATAAGAGCGTCCGCCTACCATATAGGAGGTCCAGGGTTCAAACCCAGGGCCTCCTGGCCCGTATGGTAAGCTGGCCCACACACAGTGCTGCCGTGCTCAAGGAGTGCCATGCCACGCAGGGGTGTCCCCCATGTAGGGGAGCCCCACGTGCAAGGAGCACACCCTGCAAGGAAAGCTGCCCTGTGTGAAAAAAATGCAGTCTACCCAGGAGTGGCACCGTGCACACACAGTGAGCTGACTCAGCAAGTGGCCACAAAAAAGAGAATCAGATTCCTGGTGCTGCCGAGCATGCAAGCGGACACAGAAGAACACACAGAGAATGGATACAAGAGAGCAGACAATGGGGGGGGGGGGTAAAATAATAAAAATAAATCTTTAAAGAAAAAGAGAAAGCAGTGGAATGATGCAGTTAGGATACTGAAAGAGAAAAATTGCCAGCCCAAAATTCTTTATCCAGGAAAATTGTCCTTCAAATAGTGAGGTGACTGTAAGATACAAACAGACAGATATTAAGAGAGTTTATAAAAAGAAATCCACCTTTGCATGAAATATTAAAGGAAGCCTCAGAGCCTGAAAGAAAAATACAGGAGAGGCTTGGAGGAGAGTATAGAAGAAAGGATAGCAGAAAGGATAACCAAAAGAGTAAAAAGAGAGACAAAAATAAGATCTAATGTATGAAAACCAAAGAATAAAATGGTGGAAGTAAATAATGCATTTACACTAATATCATTGAATGTGAATGGAGTAAACTTTCCAATCAAAAGATATAGGCTGACAGAATGGGTTTAAAAAGATGAACCATCCATATGCTGCTTAGAGGAGACTCACTTCAGACTCAGGGATACAACCAGCTGATAATGAAAGACTGGAAGAAGATACTCTTTGCAAATAGTAACCAAAAAAGAGCAGGGGTAGCTATACTATAATACTGGACAAAACAGACTTTAAATCAAAAAAATTATAAGAGATATGGAATGCCATTGTATATTAATAAAAGGGACAATCCACTAGGAAGAAGTAACAGTCATAAATATCTTTGCACCTAACCAGGGTGCCCCAAAATACATGAGGCATACTCTGGCAATACTGAAGGGAGAAATAGGCATCTCTAAAATAATATTTGAGGACTTCAGCACACCACCCATATCATTAGATAGAACAACTAGACAGAAGATCAACAAGGAAACAGAGAACTTGAACATTACGATAAATGAGTTAGACCTAACATACATATACAGAACATTGCATCCAGACTCGATGGGTTATAAATTCTTTTAGAGCGCTAATGCATCTTTCTCCAGGGTAGATCACATGTTAGGTCACAATGCAGCTCTCAGTAAATATAAAAAGATTGAAATTATACAGATAATCTTCTTAGATCATAACGGAATGATACTGGAAATCAGTAATAGACAGGAAAGAAGTAAACTTGCAAACATGCAGAGGCTAAACAACACAGTCCTAAGTAATCATGAGTCAAAGAAGAAATTGCAAGTGAAATCAGTAAATATATTGAGACAAATGAAAATGAGAAAACAATTAAAACTTATGGGATACAAAATAGGTCACCTATTTTGTGGTAAGCAGAAGTCTAAGATGCCCCCCAAGATCCTGCCTCCAGTGTAAATCCTTTTTTTTTATGAGTGTGCATGTGATGGATAACCATTCCCTTGATTAGGTTATGTAAGGCGGTTGTAGCAGCCTTTAGGGAAGATTTTCCTGCTGCCTTTTGGTTAGGACTCAGGGTGGCTCTGGGCTGAGAACCAGCAGGAAAATGGGAATCTCAGACCTACAACCAAAGGAAATTGGATTTTGTCAGAAACCTGAATAAGCCTGAAAGAGGACCCTGAGCTCCAGGTGTGAATACCTGCTGACATCCTGATTTCAGACTTTTGAGACTGAGCAGAGGACCCATATACTGTACAGGAATCATTGATATATATACTGTGAGATAACAAATGTGTTGTTTTAACCAGCTAAAAACAACAACAACAACAAAATTTATGGGATACAGCAAAGGCAGTCTTGAGAGGGAAATGTATAGCCCTAAATGCCTATATTAAAAAGAAGAAAGAGCTAAAATCTAAGATCTAACTGAACAACTGAAGAAACTAGAAAAAGAACAGCAAACCAATTCCAAAGCAAGCAGAAAGAAAGAAATCATAAAGGTTAGAGCAGAAATAACTGAAATTGAGAAAAACAACAGCAACAAAAAAATAGAGAAAATCAGCAAAACCAAAAGCTGGTTCTTTGAGAAGATCAATAAAATGCAACTCCCTAGCTAGACTAACAAAGAAAAAAAGGGGGAAGATTTAAATAAATACAATGAAATGAAAAGGGGAAGTTATGACTGACCCCATAGAATTAAAAAGGATCATTAGAGGATATTATGAGCAACTGTATTCCAACAAACTAGACAACCTAGATGAAATGGACAAATTCCTAGAAATGCACAAACAACCTACACTGGCACTACAAGAAATACAAGAACTTAGCAAACCAATCATGTTTAAAGAGATTGAATCAGTCATCAAAAAATCTCCCAGCAGAGAAAAGCCCAAGACCAGATGACTTCACAGGTGAATTCTGCCAAGAAGTACAGGATCTATATTCAGAAAACTACAAAACAATGCTAAAAGGAATCAGTGAAGACCTAAATAAATGGAAAGATATTCTGTGCTCAGGGATTGGAAGTCTAAATATCATGAAGATGTAACTCCTAACCAAATTGATTTATAGATTCAAAGCAATACCATACCAAAATTGCAACAGCCAGCCTTACAGAAATAGAAAAGGCAATTACCAAATTCATCCAGAAGGTAAAGTGTATCCGAATAGCCAAAAACATTCTAAAAGAGAAGAGCAACCTTGAAACATATTACAAAGCCACAGTGGTCAAAACAGCATGGCACTGGAATAAAGATAGACACATTGATCGGTGGAATAGAATTGGGAGTCCAGAAAGAAACCCTTACCTCTACAACCAACCAGTTTTTGACAGACCTACCAAGTCCATGTTAACAGGACAGTCTCTTCAACAAATGGTGCCTGGAGAACTAGATATCTGTAACCAGAAGAATTAAAAAGGACTCTTATCTCACTCCATATTACAAGAATCAACTCAAAATGCATCAAAGACCTAAATAAAAAAGGCAGGACCATAAAACTACCAGACTAAAATGTAGGAACCATTTTAAAAGACCTTGAGGTAGTTGTTGGTTTCTTGAACTTTACACCCAAAGCACATGGAACACAAGAAAAAATAGATGAATTTAACCTCTCAAAATTAAACACTTTTGCACCTAACAGGACTTTGTCAAATGGGTGAAAACTCAATGGAAGAAAATATTTGGAAATCACGTGTCCAGTAAGTATTTAATATCCATGATATAGAAAGTGATATTACAGCTCAACAATAGAAAGACAACCTGATTTAAAAATTGGCAAAAGTCTTGAATAGACATTTGCCCAAAGAAGAAATACAAATGGCAAAAAGAAAAAAAGAAAAAAAAAAAAAGTTTGCCATCACTAATGATTAGGAAAATGCAAATGAAAACTACAATGAGAGATAATTTTACACCTATCATAATTAAAAAGAGAACCACAAGTGTTTGGAGAAATAGGAATGCTTATTCATTGTTGGTGGGAATGTAGAATGGTACAGGAACTGTTTGGCAGTTCCTACAGAAGTTGAATATGGATTTGCCACATGATCCTGCAATACCACTACTAAGTACATACCCAGAAGAACTGAAAACAGTGACAGAAACATATCTGCAAACCGATGTTCATAGTGGCATTATTCACTGTTGTGTAAAGTTGGAAACAACCCATGTGTCCATCAACCAATAAATGGATAAACAAACTGTGATATATTCACATGATGGAATATTATGCAACTGTAAGAAGAAATGAAGACATAAAACATAAGATAACATGGATGAAGCTGGAGCACGTTATGTTGAATGAAGCAATCCAGACACAAAAGGACAAATACTGTATTACTGCACTACTATGAACTAAACATGTTGTGTAACATATTATATGATTCCATTTATATAAAATGTAATATAAATCAATTTATGAAGATGAAATTAGATTAGTGGTTATGTAGGGCTAGGGAAGGCATGTTAAGGGCTGTGGAGTTTTTTTGGAGTAATGAAAATAGTTCTAAAATTTTTTGTGGTGATGAATGCAGAACGTTGTGATTATACTAAATACACTTTGAAGTATGTGAATATATTTCAGCAAAACTGACTAATAAATAAATAAATAAATAAATAAACAATTGTGCAGGAATAGCCAGAAATAGCAGCTCGGTACAGCAGGGGAAGCAGATACTGAGAAGTGAAGAATTTTATTGCTTGCTTGTTTGTTTTTTGTTTATTATTATTATTGAAATAATGAAAATGCTCTAGTGATGATTGAAGTGATAAATGCAGAACTATGATTATACTAAATACCACTGATTGTACAGTTTGGGTGAATTGTGTGCTTTCTTAATATGTACCAACAGACTTGATTTGTTTTTAAAAAAATTTGGGAGTAGAGGTGGAGTACATCCGACAATAGGTTAGAATTTCACATTTGCCTCAGTCAGTGTGGTTTTCCTTCTCTTGGTGGGATGATGTGGTGAAAGCACTTTGTAGTTTGTAGAGCTTTGCACAGAAGTCAGGTGGTGACACTGTTAATAAATCAAGCAGTCAGTGGTTGGAAATTGTAGCAGTTCTCCTTTAGATTATCTTTCAACATCCAGCAGGGTCTTACTTCCCTCCCCGGAGAGCACTTGGTGACCGACATATGATATTGTCCTTAATTTGAGTAACAGTGCCTATTTCCAGATAGGACAGAACATTTAAAAATGAAAGCAGAAAAGGTATCTTGTGTAAATTTTTAAGAAGTATGCATTCCTCAGTAGTTTGTAAAGGACAAAGCCAAAATGTTGAGGGCAAAGGGAATGGATGGATGGAGTGAGTGGGAGGATGTTTGGAACAGTTCTTAATATCATTGTTACTTTTTCTTTCATCCTAGTGTCCTCAAACCTGCAATAGTAACTTGAGGGAGTATAATACTTCTTATAGGCTCATGGGAAACTGTCACTGAATTTCCACCTGGAAAGGCAGCTTGAGTTTAAGGGAGAGCAAGTTCGCTTTGAAATCTGTTAGACCTGACTTAGAATTACACCCTTACCATTTGCTTCACCTCTCCAAATCCTGGTTACATGTAAGAGAGGATAACAATGTGGATTAAATAAGACCACATGTTTTTTAAAACCTAGCACAGTGCCTAGCACTGACTTGGTGCTGAATAAATATTAATTTTCTTTTCTTTCTGCTGATCTGTTTTTTTTGTTTGTTTTCGTAAAGCTTTATTTTTATTTATTTCTCTCCCTTACCCTCCCCCCCCACCCAGTTGTCTGTTCTCTGTTCATTCACTCTGTGTTCTTTGTCCACTTGAGTATCCTTGTCAGTAGCACTGGGGATCTGTGTCTCTTTTTGTTGTTGTTGCGTCATCTTGCTGCATCAGCTCTCCGTGTGTGTGGCACCACTCGTGGGCAGGCTAGACTTTTGTGCTGGGTGCCTCTCCTTACGGGGCGCACTCCTTGCGCATGGGGCTCCCCTATACAGGGGATACCCCTGTGTGGTATGGCACTCTTTGTGTGCATCAGCATTGCACGTGGGCCAGCTCATCACACAGGTCAGGAGGCCCTGGGTTTGAACCGTGGATCTCCCATGTGGTAGACGGATGCTCTATCCATTGAGCCAAGTCTGCTTCCTGACCTGATTTTGATAATGTAGGTGTTTAGGGTCCTGGAGAAGTTGAACTCTATGATGTTTCTAAAACCCTCAGAGTTTCAAAAGCTCTTGTGGCCAGTAAAGGGGAAGCAGGACTTCCCTGCCCCAAGATCCTGCTGTGAAGCATCATCTGTGACCAGGGATTGGCAGCATGTGTGAACTGCTTGTCCACATGTTCCTGCTGACTCTGGGCTCTGACTGATTTTTGTTTACATTTTAAAATTTATTTTATTTATCATACTATGTCATTAAGAGTTTGGGGTAATTTAAAATGGTAGAAGGCACTTTGAATTAATTTCTCAATGAAATCCTTATTTCATGTTCTCTATTAAAATATATATATTTTAAGATTTATTTATTTATTTATTTCCTCTCCCCTTCCCCCCACCCTGGTTGTCTGTTCTCCGTGTCTACTTGCTGTGTGTTCTTCTTTGTCCGCTTCTGTTGTTGCCAGGGACATGGGAATCTGTGTCTCTTTTTGTTGCGTCATCTTGTTATGTCAGCTCTCCGTGTATGTGGCACCGTTCTTGGGCAGGCTGCACTTTCTTTTGCGCTGGGCAGCTCTCCTTAAGGGGCACACTCCTTGCGCATGGGCCTCCCCTATACGGGGGACACCCCTGCGTGGCATGGCACTCCTTGCACCCATCAGCACTGCATGTGGGCCAGCTCCACACGGGTCAAGGAGGCCCGGGGTTTGAACCACGGACCTCCCATGTGGTAGATGGATGCCCTAACCACTGGGCCAAGTCTGCTGCCCCCTATTAAAATACTACAGTAAATTCTAGTTTAAGGTATACATCAAAGATATGTGTATATAACTATGTTTAAAGAAAGTAGATATTTATTTACTGATACTTTTATCCTCTTGCTACAAGTAAATGAGAAATCTTGCATTTCCCTCAGGTTAGTTTTAATTTGAAATGGGAGTTTTCCTCTGTTCTCATGATAATCCAAGATGTACTCATTCATTCAGCAAAGATTTGCAGGGAGTTTTTGATGTAAAAAATATCTGCTAGGATTGGTAGGGGCAATGCAGAAAGGAACGGAGAGGTGGGCAGTCATGGTTCATCATACTAGAGCTCAAATTGTAGGTACTATTTAGAGATATTGCCAATAAGTGGTTTTCATCTAATGCTTTATACTTTTTTTCAAAACTCCTTCACAATCCTTTGTTTCATTTTAAATTCCTAGGGATCTTTTAAAATAGGCCAGGCTCAGTATCTCCTGTGAGGCTTGAAGAGGCTAAGTTTGCCCAAGATGACAGAGTTAATAATAAAACTCTTCTCTCAACCTGGAATGAGTTTTCTCTCTTTCCCAGTGTTCCCGCCTCTCCTCCTCCCAAGATCTCATTCATCCTTCCAGATTCAGCTCAAACACTACCTCCTCTGAAGCCGTAAATACCAAGAAACTCTTTTTGTGCCCTTCCAACTTGGCCTTTACCTCTGTTTCATTTTTCAATTTAATGCCTCTCTGCTCCAAATTCACCCTTCAGTACCCGCTCTCTGCTAATAACGGATGGAATCCTTTCAGCCTTTCTTTAGAGTTTGCAGTGTTAAGCTCTGTCAGTAGAGGGCGCTGGAAGGATGTTACAGGAATCAAGGAGTATGCCTTCCTGGTTCCGGTTGCTGTGTTTTGTTTTTATTTATTTTTTGCTCCTGTTGCAAGTCTTCTCACTGTGCACTGTGTACTTGTGTACTTCCAGTGGTGCTCTGTCCCAGCTGGGCTCTTCCCAAACAGACAGTGGTGCACCCCAGGCCTCACTGAAACAAAGGTGCCCAGCCTCTGCTTGGCTGCCTGCACCCGAGGGCTGTTTCCTGCCTCTTGGCTGTTGTGGACCAGTTCCAGTGAACTTCTCTGACATCCAGTGGGCTGCCTCCATACCTTCTTCAACAGCCTGAACTCCCCTTGGGGAGGGGCCCCTTCGAAGTTTGCCTTCCTTAGGTGCTTTCTCCCAGCCCCAGGGTACACTTTAGAACTCTCTTTAACATCTTTCTAGCTACTCATGTCGCAGTTGTGTTTTTGTTTGTTTGTTTTAGTCAACTTCTGTTCACATTATTGTATGGTTTCTCTCTTCTGATTGGACACAGACAAATACAACCTCTGGTCCTTATTTCCTTCAGTCTTAGTGTTACTGCACACATATGTCTAAATTGTAAACTTCTTTTAGAACAGAGGCCTGTTTAATCCCTAACCATTTATTTCTGTGGTTTGCAAGTAACTGGCAATTAATGAATGATTGGGTTTGCTGCTTTTGTAGTTCTTACTGTCCTAGAGAGATGGGGGGGGTCGATGGCATGGAGGGTGGTTATAGTGGGTGTGTGACCTTTCTTAAGAAACATGTCAAGGTTTCTCGCTTTGTTAATTATAGGTTAACTTGATGTTTCTGTGAAAATGTCTCACTGTAGAGGTAATTACTTGTTGTTGACCCATCTGTTGATAACTACATTTTAAGTCTACAAAATTGTGTAAACAGTGATTTATTACTATCTATTTGTCTTCATTGACCTTTTAAAAACAAATTGCTTTAAAGTACAGGCAAACTTTCTATATAGCCTATGGTGCCCGAAACTCAAGTTTTTCACTTTTCAGGTTAATTAGTCAATGTCATCTCAGAGCAGCCTTATTGTGTTTTAGCCAGAGCATTTGGCTTGGGTTCATGTTCAGTTTCCATACACACACACACATACACATACTTGCTAAGCCAGAATTTTCTTTCACTAACTCTTGAGCAAAAGAGGATCAGTGACAGGTATATAGGAGGGAAAAATTATTTTTCATTTAGCATTCCAAGCCTGCATTTAGGAAAACGTTGTTGCCAAAACAAAAGCAAACATAAAGAACCAACAGCAGGAATATGACTTGTATTTGGAAGATAGCTCCATGATGGCTCATAGAAAGGAAGTATTAATACTGGGTATCATGAGGCTAATACACAGTTTGGAATATCTTAGAATAATTTGGCTCTTCTGTTGGCCCTTTAGGAATTGCTAATTCTAGCTCACAAGCCTTTTCTTTCCCTCAGTGTTTGTATGTCTGTCTTGCCCAATTCTTTGCAACCCATCCCCACTCATACCCACTTAGATGACCTTTTCACACTTCAGCAGGGTTTCTCTATTTTGTGAAGATGGGATACATTAAAGTCCCAAATTTGAAAAAATTGGTGAGTACTCGAAAAATTGGTGAGTGCTCGAAGAAAGTGTATTCCTTGGGAAGCAGAATTGGCTCAACTGATAGGGCATCCACCTACCACATGGGAGATCCATGGTTCAAACCCAGGGCCTCCTGACCTGTGTTGATGAGCTGGCCCATGCGCAGTGCTGATGCGTTCACAGAATGCCATGCCTCGCAGGGGTGTCTGCCATGTAGGGGAGCCCCACGTGCAAGGAGTGTGCCCCATAAGGAGAGCTGCCCCACATGAAAAAAAGCACAACCTGCTCAGGAGTGGTGCCACACCCACGGAGAGCTGATACAGCAAGAGCAGCAACAAAAAGACACAAATTCCTGGTACTGTTGACAAGAATGCAAGTGGACACAGAAGAACACATAGTGAATGGACACAGAGAGCAGACAACTAGGGGGGTGGGGGGAAGGGGAGAGAAATAAATAAATAAATAAATCTTTAAAAAAGAGTGTTTTTATTTCTTTCCAAAAGCACACAGCCTCCTTTGAATCAGGGCTTGGGTGTGTGTGCTGTTTTTTTTGTCTTCTCTTTGTGTACGTGTTGGTTTTTTTTTTTTTTTTTGAAGTATCTTCCTAGGTGTGCACACACCTTTGGTGTGAATAAAACTGCTTTAATTAAAAAAAAAATGCAATAAATAAATAAATAAATAAATAAATAAATAAATAGACTTGATAATTTGAGGAATATGCAGTTTATTTTAAAGTATATATTACCCAAATGGACAAACCGCGGTTTATTATTTTGCACATCAACAAATGCTCAGCATCTACTGTGTGCAGAGTGCTGCACCATAAATTTGGCACACGATGTGGTTTGTACTTCCCTCCTTCCTAATACTCTCTTCTCCCTTGGTTTCCGGACACTCGTCCTGGATCCTGTGCTCCTTACCCTTGTGTTTGACCCCTCCCAGTGTTTTGCTCCATTCCCTTTTTTTTTTTTTATCCCCTCACTCCTCCCCCATGGCTTGGTTGCTGTCTCCTCTTCGTGTCCATTCGCTGTGCGTTGTTCTGTGTGTCTATATTTATTTTTATTTATTCCCCCCCCCTTGTGGCTTGCTAGTTCTTTTGCTGTCTGTGTCCATTCGCTGCATGCTCTTCTGTGTTTTTACTTGTTTCCCTTTTTGTTGTGTCACCTTGCTGAGTCAGCTCCCTGTGGCGCTTGCAGGCCGGTGGCTCTCCGTGGCATGTGGGCAAGCCTGCCTTCACAAGGAGCAGGTCCAGGACGTGAACCCAGGGCCTCCCATATGGTAGATGGGAGCCCAGCTGACTGAGCCACAGCCGCCTCCCTGCTCCATTCCCTTTTATACACATGATATTCCTCTGATCTCTATCCCTGATTTGCTTCCTCTTATGCTATAAGATTTTCTCAGGACGCTTTCTCATAGTTGCTTCACCCACCTCAATAGTGTGACTCCTACATCTGGATTTCTAAGCCAGAACTGCTTTCTGAGTGCCATCATTTCCGTCTGCTTATCCTTCTATCTGTACATATGTTAAGTTGTCGGTCCTCCTCTTCTGTTCCTGATAGTGGGAACTCATTATGCTAGGAGGTTTCTTGTATCTTCATTTTGTCCCTGTTGTGTACCATTTAGAGTCCATTCTCTAATGTGGCATTCAAGTCCTTTATACCTGGACCTCAGCCTGTTTTTCTGTTCTCATCCCCTATCACACCATTCACCAACCCTGGGTATCCAACCTTGGTGCCTAGTCAGAAGGTCTCAGAATTCCATAAGCCGGCTTTTGTCTTTTAAAGTACCATGGCTTTGCATATGATATTCCTTTTTCAGCATCTCGCCTTCATTTGTTCATTCAATCATCTGTACACGTTGTCATGGAAGTATGGGGTTTTATAGGAATATATGCGTGTAGCAGTTTTATATTATTTATAAGTTCCAAACCTAGATATTGAATTATGTTTGTAAATTTGGTCTGTTCCTCTGGATACAATAGATTGTATTGGATTCAGAGGTTTCACTTTTACTTGATTAAATTATGATTAAGGCTTTGATTGGGCCATGCCAGTAGGACATTGAGTTCCTGCCCCCATGATGGGCAGGGACTCACAGAGAAAACGACAAGGGAGATGAGTTAGTTGGAATTTTGAGCTGGAGCCTGGGAAGTAGACACATGGGAGAGAGCAGAGCAGCTGAGCCCGGAGAAAACCAAGCCCTGGTAATGGGACCAGACTTATCCCAGCCTACAGCTGATATTGGAAGAAGCTGGGATCATGGAGCCTTAAGAGGAAGAGGAAGCCTGAATGCTTGCAGGTGTCTGTAGCCATCTTGCTCTACCACGTGGCAATAGACTTTGGTGTGGGAAGTAACCTACACTTTATGGCCTGGTAACTGTAAGTTTCTACCTCAAATACATACTCTTTATAAAAGCCAACAGAATTCTGGTATTTTATATTAGCACCTCCTTGGCTGACCAATACAATGGGAGAGGCACCTAAACACGGATTTGGAGGAAGTGATGGTTATGCAGAGAATTAATGTTATGTATAAGCAGTTAATCATGTAAAAAACAAAGTCAGATAGGTAGGTTGGGGAAAGGAGAAATGTGTTCCAGTTAAGAGGAACCACACTTGTTAAGACTGGTTTAAAAAAAAAAAAAAAGGGACTATGGGGACTGCCAAAGTAAATATTGCCTCAAATAGTGGGGCCCTCGGGGTTCTGGAAACATCCAGACACTGTAGTCAGGGCAGACAGCTCAGAAGTTTAGTACCCTGGCAGTGGGCCCTACTTTAGAACGTATGCTCCCCTGTGTGATAGAGTTCAACTCAGTTGTGGTTTCCCTACAAATGGCTCTTCTGCCACTTCTATTTGAACCTATAGTTAGTACTAGAGTTGATAGGTGTATGTCCAAGAGACTTAAATCTTTGGGGTGTCCATGTACCAGCTGGGCCCTGAATCTCAAGAGAGTTGCAATACCTACTCTCTAGTTCATTGGACTTTCCCAAGACAACTAAAGGGAGAAAATGATGGACAATGACCATCACAAGGAACAGAGAGAGTCTATAACTGCAAGCAAGAGAGTCCCATCCATCTGCCCTATGGGATTGAAGCCCTCTCACAATTAGAAGTAGAGTGGGCATCACCATGCCAGAATCCACAGGATTGAGGAATGAGTGATGGACTAGAGTCAGTAGACACTGTTATTCTACTGTAGACTTACTGTGATTCTAGCAATGGAAGAACTTTTATCATGGATGTGGACGCAGTGGCCACTGGAGGTTCTGAGGGGAGGGAGAGGGAAAAACAGGTGTAATATGGGGGCATTTTCGGGACTTGGGACTTGTCCTGAATGACTTTATAATGACAGATAAAGGCCATTATATATCTTGCCATAACTTACAAAATTGTGCAAGAGAGTGTAAACTGCAATGTAAACTATAATCCATGCTTAGTGGCAATGCTTTAAATGTGTTTATCAGTTGTAACAAATGTATCACATTAATGAAGGATGTTGTTAATATGGGAAAATCTGGGAAGGGTAGAGAGCAGGGCATACGGGAATCCCCTGTGTGTATATATATATATATATATATATTTTAATTTTTAAATACATTTTTTAGTGAGGTATATCATTCATACATGAACATGCATAAACAATAAATGTATAGTAAAGGTTGTGAACTTACAAAATAAGCATGTATAACATCATGCAGGGGTCCTATACATCACCCCTCCACCACACCTTGCAGTGCTGTGAAACATTTGTTACGAACTATGGACTCCCCTATATTTTTATGTAACATTTATGTAATCTAAGTATCTTAAATTTTTTTTTTATATATTAAAAAAAAAAGAAGAACCATAGGACCTTTCGAGGAACTGAATGAAGTTCATTATAGCTGGAGCATAGAGCTCAGGCCAGGAAACACAGGTGAACCATCAAAGAATTTTAAACAGGTTGGTGGCTTGATATGATTTTAAAGAGTCCACTGGCTGGGAATGGGTTTAGTGGGGTACAAATGGAGCAGAGAAACTAGTTGGGAGACTGTGTAGTAGTCCAGGTACTAACTAGAGAGAACTGACTGGGTTCTGGATAATTTTGAAGAAGTTGCCAGAAAGGATTTATTGGTAGATTGGCTGTAAAGAGTGTATAAAAGAATAACAAATGTACCACATTAATGTAAGATGTTATTAATGGGGGAAAATATGAGAGGGGGGGGGATTGGGTATGGGATCTATGGATATTCCTTATACTTTTTTTTTAAAGATTTATTTCTCTCCCCTGCCCCTCCCACCAGTTGTCTGCTCTCTGTGTCCATTCGCTGTATGTTATTCCGTGTCCACTTGTGTTCTTTGCCAGCAGCACCCGGAATCTGTGTCTCTTTTTGTTGCTAATCTTGCTGTGTCAGCTCTCCCTGTGTGCGGTGCCACTCCTGGGCAGGCTGCACTTTTTTCGCACTGGACGGCCCTCCTTATGGGGTGCACTCCTTGCGCGTGGGGCTCCCCTATGCGGGGGACAGCCCTGTATGGTATGGCACTCCTTGTGCATCAGCATGGCATGTGGACCAGCTTCACCACATGGGTCAGGAGGCCCTGGGTTTGAATCTTGGACCTCCCATGTGGTTGGCGGATGCTCTATCCATTGAGCAAAATCTGCTTCCCTTTTATACTTTCTATATAGCTTTTCTGTAATCTAAAACTTCTTTAAAAATAAAATTATTGTTTGAAACAAGAAAATAAAAAGTATATAAAAGAGAAGGTTCAAAATTCCTAATTCTTTGGCTTGTTTACTAAGATAGGAAAGATTGGGAGTGATGCAATTCTTTTTTGGGTAGTTTGGGTTTGAGATGCTTAACGGAAACCCAAGTGTAATGTCAAGTAGGCTGCTGGGGCACTTGGTTATCTCAAATCTCTGGCTTGGGGTGGAGAGATAGATAGTTTGAGTTTAAGATACTATAATATGCGTTTATTCAGTGGAAATTGCATCACAGTTATGCAATGAGAGTTCCTTAAGTAGAATGAGAAGATGAGCATGCCTGGAGGGCGAATGTACATGGTAACACTGTAGAAGGTTCGAGGAGATTGAGAAGGAACTGTAAAGAAGTGGGAAGAAAAGCAGGAGAGAGAGCTATGTCTCAGAGGCCAAGGAAAGAGCATATAGGAAGCAGTGGTTCAAAACATGGTTCAGTTACCTCCCCTGGAAAATCTTTACAAAGGAAACATTTGAATCAATCCATTTTTAGGGGGTACGTGATAGAATGTACCTGCAAAACCAAAAATTGCATAGCCCTTTAAAAAGACCAGGCATGTCTATCAAAGTGGCATGATACAGTGTACAAGTTGCAGAATAGAAGTAAAGGTATGATCTTGTTTTTATGGGTGGAAAGATACAGCTACATCTTTCTGTCCAGACATACACATAAAATGGATCTGAAAAGATGAGTACCAACCCTGGCTATGTTAATTTGCTTGGGAATAGAATTATTCAGGATGCTTAATGACTTTTATTTTTTCAGTTTAGGGTAATATTTGTCTTTTTGATGATGTTTATTTATTAATTTTACAATTAAATTTAAGTTACTAAAACAAAAGAATTTCCTAAAATGTGATTAGAAAAAATGAAGGAGTGAACCCTTGTTTTGCTACTTCCATAAGAAAATTAAAATATTTTTCATTCGTTTATTCAGTCAATAAATATTTGAGTGTCAGTTGTATACCAGGCATTGGTATATACTGTGAGGGTGTAGCAGCAAACAAAACAAAACAAAAAACAAAACACCAGTATCCTTGCTTATCTGGAGCTTATGTCCTAGTGTAAAGGTGGACAAGCAGTAAGCAAGTATGTCAAGTTTATAAAGCAGGGATGGGGGCATAAAGAGTGTTGAGTATATGAGGGAAAGGTATGCCATTGTAGGGAAGGAAGTCCTCTCTGATGAGGCGATATTTGACCAGAGACCTAAGAGAATGAGCCAGACAGATGACAGGAGCTAGGGGTGGTGCACAGGGAGCTTGTGCAAAAGCCCCCCTGAATCAGTGTGCTTTGTGCCTTTGAAAAGCAACCAGGTCACAGTGAGGTGGGATCAGAGTAATGAGGAGTAGAATGGTTGGGATGAGTTTCGAGAGCTAGCAGGAGACCAGATTGTGGAGGACCTTATAGGCCACTGAAAAGTTGTTGGGGGGGGAGGGGTTGGAATATCGTTAGATATTCCTTTTCTGAAAGATTTGCTTTATTTATTTATCCCCCTCTGCCTTGCTACCTGTACTTGCTATCTGTGCCCTGTGTCCATTCGCTGTACGTTCTTCTGTGTCTGCTTCTCTTCTCTTCTCTTCTTGTCTTCTCTGTAGGAGGCACTGGGAACCAATCCCAGGACCTTCCAACATGGAAGAGGAAGACGTGTTCAATCCCTTGAGCCACCTCAACTCCCTGGTTTGTCATGTCTCTCGTTGTCTTTCCTCTGTGTCTCTTTTTTGTTGTTGTGTCATCTTATTATATCAGCTCTCTGCGTGGTCTGGCTTACTGCATGGGCCAGCTCACCTTCACTAGAAGGCCCCAGGAATTGAACCTGGGGCCTCCTGTATTGGTAGTCAGGAGCCCAATTGCTTGAGCCACCTTTGCTTCCCCATTGGAGGGTTTTGGCCAGAGGAATAGCACTCTCTGACTGTCCTTTTTAACGGGATCACTGGGGAAGCTGTATGGAATTTTCACTGTGGAGGACATGGGCAAAGCAAGAAGAGCAGTTTAGGGTAAACTGTCCCTGCAGTGAGCAGATATTATCCTTTCCCCTCATTTCACATGTCATGAAGGCCAGTTGTCTAGTAGAGAGGAACATAAAAACATTGCAGAGTAGAGACCAGATCCTGAGTTTCCTGGTTGCCAGGACAGTGTTCTGTTATGCAGATTAAAAGGTATCTAATCTGAAAAATCTCCATTCTAAAAAATCTCCATGCTAAAATGTCATTATAGCATGTTATGTATTTACTTTTTGTATTTGGTGTATAACATTTAATTTTCAATAGTTAGGCCTCTGATTAATTATTGTGAGCCTTGCCTGTGATGCTGTATAGATTGTCCAGTGATTCTGGCCTCAATCCTCTTCTTATAGAAAGACAATACTTCTGACCTAGAACATTCTCTAGAATTCTGGGTCAAAGGGTGAGTTGGTGTCACTTTTTCCGTGGCAGAGTGGGGCTGCACCCACACATTTAGTTCTTGTTTCCACCAGTGGGTATTAATTGAGCAATTGCTTAGTTGTTTTTGTTTTTTAAAAATTTCTCTCTCCTTCCCCCCACCCCCCACCCCAGTTGTCTGTTCTGTGTGTCCATTTGCTGTGTGTTCTTCTTTGTCTGCTTTAGTTGTTGTCAGTGGCACAGGAATCTGTGTTTCTTTTGTTGTGTCATCTTGTGTTAGCTCTCTGTGTGTGTGGCGCCATTCCTGGGCAGGCTGCACTTTCTTTCACGCTGGGCGGCTCTCCTTACGGGGCGCACTCCTTGCTCGTGGGACTCCCTTATGCGGGGACACCCCTGCGTGGCAGGGCACTCCTTGTGCACATAAGCACTGCGCATGGGCCAGCTCCACATGGGTCAAGGAGGCCCGGGGTTTGAACCGTGGACCTCCCATGTGGTAGATGGATGCCCTAACCCCTGGGCCAAGTCCGTTTCTCAGCAATAGCTTAGTTTACCTAAGAATCCGCTGTACCTCAGGTAATGCATTCATGGAAGGATGTACTTGTCTATTAAAAGGCTGGGTAAATGAAAGAGTTCACTTGAACAGAAGCTCTTCAAGGGCCTACTTTGGACAAAGCATTCTGCTGCATTCTTTGAGAGTTACAAGGTAAATATAATACCTTCTCTTTAAGGAGTTTTATGAGTTGCAAGATAATGTGGGACCTTCAGAAGATGTAGAGATGAATTTTGAATAGTGAGTATGGGAACGGCTTCATGAATGAGGTAGCACTCGAGCTGGGCATTGAAAGTTGGGAGAGGAGCAGAAAAGGCATTTCATGCTGACTGGACAGCCAGAGGAGTGACTTGGAAGGAAACTCTTCTTCACCTGTGACAGACTGTTTTGTTACAGGTGGAATTAAAGTGTTTTCAGGAGGAGGAGACAGGAGAGAAAAGAAGAAGGTAGTGGGAAAAACGGATGGACCATTCCATCTATTCCATCTAATCCCAATGTCCAGTACAGCAGACACTGACCACACATGGCTACTGAACACTTTTACTGTAGCTGGTCTGAATTGAGATGTCCTATGTACACGTAAAACACACACAGATGTCACAGACGTAGTCTGGGGAAAAATGTAAAATAGTTCATGAATAACTTTTTGTATTGGTTGCATGTTAAAATGAGAACACTTTGGATACATTGTCTATACCCCATAAATAAAACATTGTTTAAATCAACTGTACCCATTTCTTTTTATCTTTTTAATGTGGCTACTGGAAATTCTAAAATTACATTTGTAGCTCCCATTTATTTCTATTAGAGCTGATCTGTAGGTTGCATGGAAAGAAGGAAAGGGATAGAAGACACTTGGAAAGGAGAACCTCCAGGATTTACACTATTGGTGTGGGAGGGGTCACAGATGCCTCTGAGGCTTTGGACTTGGGTGTTGCAATCAACCTCAAGGAGTGCGCTGCAGGTTGGAGGGCAGAGGACAATGATTATTTCATTGTGGACCTGGTGATCACAGTCTGTACTGTGTGGAGATTAGTTTGGCAGCAAAAGGCGGGGTGGATTAGAGCTGGCTGTAGCTGAAAGTGGGGAGACCAGTTAGGTTGGGTCCCATGCTTGTCACACCTGGTTGCTACAGCCTGGTGTGGGTGGCAGTGGTGAGAGAGCATGGCTTCTGTGTGGTGTACATGTATAGCAAGAACCTGTTAATTTGCTCCATTCGTTCATGCTCAAGTTTTCTTTGGCCTCCCCAATTCTGCCTCAGGCCATCCCTCCCCCTCCTTCCCCCCCCCCCCCTTAGATTACCACATTCTTCAGAATAGGGGAGAAAAGGAGGTATGCAAATTTAAATATTATCCAAAAGTTTTTAATGAATTATATGTAGGCTCATACACTTACACTTCTGGAAGCAGATTGATTTGATTAAGTGAAAGGAATTATCTAAATAACACATTTCCTGAGCTTTATTTCCTAGAATCAAAATGATAACTAAGAAAATCTTTAACAAGGGCCTTCCTTCATGGGAGTTGTTTTCATTCATGCATGCATGCCTGCATGCAATGAATACTTATTGAACACCTATGTCAGGTGTTATATTAAGTTCTGATGTATCAAAGATGATCAAGCTAAGGATCCTCTTTTGTTTAACCCAGGGGGATAGGTGCTCAGATAAATTATGAAAATGATAAATACTCTAAAACAAGTGTGAATAAAGCATTAAAGGGTCATAGAAGGCAGTGGTCATATAAGATCTTTCTGATGAGAACCATGGTTTTTCTGATTCTGTTTCTTTTGAGGGCCTTGGCATCAACCGTCTTGCTTGAAAGACTGCTGTGACAGAATTCAGCATGGGTACATTTTGTCCACTTATACATTTGAGTTTGCATAAATGAACTGACTTATTAATATATTTCCTTTCTTGAGGCTGCTCTGCCATCCTTTGATTAATATGGAATTGCTCTTGTAATATTTTACGTTCAGACAAAGGTATTAGACATGAAATGTCAAGATTTGCTAACTTGTGACAAAGGATGGTATTTTTTCCTAATTATCAATATTCATATAAAATATTTTTAAGGCTAATTATATGAAGTAACAGGAAAACATTTAATGCACACCAAAAAGGCTGAGAGTAATGTTTTGATCATACATGCTAAATTTGAAACAGAACTTTGATAACTAGCTAAAATGGTATAGTGATACCACAAACAAGCTATCGGTTCATAGTGTAGGATATATTGCCTGGACTTTTTTTTTGGTTTTTACAAATAGTAATAAAGGGTATTTATTTGGGGTAGGATCTTACAGATACCAGGCCATAAAGCATAAGTTACTTCCCTCACCGAAGTCTATTTTTACAAGTTGGATCAAGATGGCTGCCAATGTCCGCAAGGGTTTAGGTTTCTTGGGTTCCTCCCTTCTAGGGTCTTGCTTCTTTCTGAGTTCAGGGTTCTTTTCTTCTGGGGCTTGATTCTCTTTCCTCTGTGTGCTTACTTCCTGGGGTTCCAGCTTAAGGCTTCAGCATCAAACTCCAACATCAGTAGTCCAACATCAAAAACCCCAACTCTGTCCTTTGCCATGCTCTTGGTGGGTGGGGACTCAACACCCTAATGACATGGCCCAATCAAATTTTCAATCATAACTTAATCATGCCCAGGTACAGACCAGGTTACAAACATAATCCATTATCTATTTTTGGAATTCATGACCATATCAAACTGCTACACTGGTTAACATAATATCTTCAATAGGGTTTCAGCCACAGGTTTCTTCCACACAGCCAGATTCTTTGCCACCAGGCCAGGACAGATGGTTGGGCTATGCACAATGTTTTTGGGAAGCACTGCAAAAATTCTCTGTTGGCTTTTCCACAGTTAGGAGAATACAGGCTGACTTGGCTTACCTAAGAAGATACTAAAGAAAGTCTTAGAAACTTTTAAAACAAAGTGATTGGGACACAATTAAATATTAATTTCTTACAACATGCTAGCAATATTTGGAACTGCTGCATACTGCAGTCATGTTACTTTAATTTATGATACAAGGTTGTTTCTGTGACACATAGTATATTTTTTAAATAATTACAACCTTGATTAACAAGATTATACTTTTATACTTTATATCTAATATTATGGTGAAACATTATTAAATATCCAGGAATTTTATATACTCTTTAAGTATTCATATGAACCTTTTACTCAAGCAACTTTAATTAACAGAGGGTTAAAGAATCCCTTTTAATTTTTTTTTTTTTTGGGGGGGATTTCTTATCATTTTTTTTTTTAATTTTTATTTTTATTAGGTTTTTTTTTTTTTATTGGCTTTGTAATAATATTACATTAAAAATATATATATATGAGGTCCCATTGAACCCTACCACCCCCACCCCACCTCTCCCCCCCGCAGCAACACTCCCTCCCATCATCATGACACAGCCATTGCATTTGGCAAGTACATCTCTGGGCACCCCCGCACCCCATGGTCAACGGTTCACACCATGGCCCACACTCTCCCCCATTCCATCCAGTGGGCCCTGTGAGGATTTACAATGTCCAGTGATTGCCCCTGAAGCACCATCCAGGACAGCTCCACGTCCCAAAGACGCCTCCACCTCTCATCTCTTCCTGCCTTTCCCCATCCCCATCAGCCATCATGTCCACTTTTCTCAATCCAATGCCACCTTTTCTATGTGGACATTGGATTGGTTGTGTCCATTGCACCTCTATGTCAAGAGGAGGCTCAGATTCCACATGGATGCTGGATGCAATCCTCCCACTTTCAGTTGTAATCACTCTAGGCTCCATGGTGTGGTGGTTGTCCTTCTTCAACTCCATCTTAGCTGAGTGTGGTGAGCCCAATAAGTCAGATTGTAGGTGCTGGAGTCTGTTGAGGCTCAGGACCTGGCTATCACATTGTCAGTCCAGAGATTCAAATCCCCTAAATATATCTTAAACCCCAACACTAACTGCACCTCCAGCACATTAGCATGAAAGTCTTATGAAGAGAGATCCCATCTGAGTCCAGAGTCATCACACATAAACACCAGTTCCAAAGAGGGGCCATCTGCCCTGGTAGTTAACCCCATCGGCCATGACCATAACTCCCATGGGTCTCTTTAGCCCTCGAAGGAACCGATATCTGGGGGTTGTATCTGCTTTATCTGTCTCTCAGACTCTGCTCAGTTGTGCATAAGGGCAATCCTTCTGACAGCCTCCAGACTCTTTTTTAGAGACTCGTAGCCATATAAACTCATTTCTCCTTTCCATTTCCCCCTTACATTAGTTCAAACAGCATTTTAAAGTCATGTTATTTTATGTTGCCTGGACTTTTGTCACAGACTTTTGTCTCTTGTATCTCCTAAAAGCCGCCTCCTCCACCCTCCTCTTTTTTTGCCCAAATGATCTTTATGGCATCTTTTAGAACTCTAATAGATAATTGCTGCTTTAAGAAAAATATTGCAATTCTCTTCCTGCCTGACTTGCACTCACCTCTTTAGTCTTTTCCCTGTTCTTTTTTTGTGCAGCCTATAGAACAAACACATTTTCACTGTTTTTCCCCGCGAAGTCATGTCTTCCCATGCCTCTGTGCCTCTAACCATATTGGTCCTCTGCCTGTAATGGTCTTCCAGTTCTGCTCTGTTTTCCTGGAAAAATACTGTTCATTCCACCATAACCCTATTTGGGTTCAAGTCAGCAGTCTTTTACTGAGGTCTTTTCACAAGCTCTGTATTAGGGATATAAAACTCATTAAGACAGATCTCAGGAAGAGGATGTGGCTCAAGCAGTTGGGCTTCTGCCTATCACATGGGAGGTCCTGGGTTCGGTTTCTGGTCCCTCCGAAAGAGAAGACAAGCAGCCACAGAGAGCAGACAGCGGCCACAAACAACAGGGGGGTGGGGTAAATAAAATTAAAATTTAAAAATTATTTTTAAAAAAGTCTTTGCTAATAGTACAGGAAGACAGGTACTCAAATATAGTAGAAAAATCAATTTTAGGTAAAGGGGAGCATCAGGATTGGCCTCTCTATGGAGGTGACAAAAAAAAGACATTTAAACACGTAATTACAATGTAATAAAGATTATTGTTTGATAACTATAGAAAACCTACATGTAAAAATGTATATGCATATTCATCTTTCAGAACATTGCATAAACAATTAAGTTTGTTAAGATAAATGTGCCTGGACAGGATTTTTAAAAGCTCTGCTTTCATAATTTAAGCTGCCTTTTGTCTGTTATTTTATTTTTTGAAGTTGAAATAAAGTTTAAAGAAAACATAAATGGAAATTAATAGTTATAGTACAGGGTAATAAATTCAACAATGGAGGGCACTTGGTGAGAAGGGCACTCAAATAAGGCTTATTTACTTTTTAACCATTTTTTAGATTTATATTTAAATTTATTTCTCTCCTCTTCCCACCCCCCCACCCCCCACCCCCCGCCCCAATGTCTGCTCTCTGTGTCCATTCCCTGTGTGTTCTTCTGTGTCCGCTCACATTCTTATCAGCAGCACTGGCAATCTGTGTCTCTTTTTGTTGTGTCATCTCTCTGTATCTGTGGCACCACTTCTGGGCAGGCTGTGCTTTTTTCGCGTGGGGCAGCTCTCCTTGAGGGGTGCACTCCTTGTGCATGGGGCTCCCCTACGCGGGGGACATCCTTGTGTGGCATAGCACTCCTTGCGCATGTCAGCACTGCATGTGGGCCAGCTCACCACACGGGTCAGGAGGCTCTGGGTTTGAACCCTGGACCTCCTATATGGTAGGCAGACACTCTTATCAGTTGAGCCAAATCTGCTTCCCTTAACCATTTTTATTGAGATATATTTACATACCATACAATCCATCTAAAGTGTACCTTTAGTGGCATTTGTTATAATCACCAAGTTGAGAATTCATTGCCACAATCAATCTTAGAGCATTTTCATTACTCCAAAAAGAAAAAAACCCTACCTCTTAGCAGTCACCTCTCAATCCCTCTATCTTTCCCCTGCTGTATATAATTGCTAATCTAATTGTCCCTATAAATTTATTTATATTTACATTTTATATAAATGGAATCAAACAATATGTAATACTTTGATTTCTTTTAGCATAATATTTTAAACAATTGATGGAAAAATATTAATATATTACCATTCACTACATTCCATAGTTTGTTTTAGGTGTATTTTTGTCAAAATACCATCCTATTATTAACATCTTGTAATACTGGTGTACATTTGTTCTGGTTCATGGAAGAATATTTTTATTTTATATGTATACTATTAACCACTCTCCTGAGTTTGCTAATTATATCTAGTTAATATGAGTGAAATACAATATTTGTTCTTCTGCATCTGGCTGATTTCACTGAGCATAATGTTCTCAAGGGTCATCCATGTTGTGGCATGCATCAGGACTTCATTCCTTTTTTTAAAAATAACTTATTGAGTTATATCATTCATACATGAACATACATCAACAATAAGTGTCTATAAACAGCTGGATAATATTCCATCATATGTATATGCCACATTTTGTTTATCTACTCATGGGTTGATGAACACTTGGGTTGTTAACATCTTTTGGCAGTTGTGAGTAATGCCGCCATGAACGTTGGTGTCTAATCAAAGAAGGTTTCTGTTACTGTTCCGTAGAAGGGTTTGGTGGAGGGTGGTTGAAGGGTTTTCCACACAAAAGTGCAAAAGTTTAATGTAATTTGGGTTGTATTGAAGTAGTTTGGTATTGCTGATGTTATACAGTGCAAGGAGCCCAGAGGCAGGAAATGATGCTGAGAAGTGGGTGTTTAGGAAGGGCGCTTTAGAGCCAGAACTGGACTCATCTCAACCTCTCAGCACTCCCACACTGGATATCTTGGACAAGGTATTAAATCTCTTTGTCTCAGTTGCCAGTCTCTAAAACTGATTTAATAACCTCCTCATGTTATTGTAAGGATTAAATAAGTCAGTACCTATAAAGTGCATGGAAAAGTGTTTGGCACATAGCAAGTGCCCAATAAATGCAGGTGATGATGGTTGTAGACTTTATATTGCATGGAAATAAGCTTTGACCTATACTGCAGACCCACAAAGGGTTATTTGCAATGCAAGGACTTGCTCAAGCTTCTGTTTTCAGATGTCATTTTAGAGCAAGTATGTGAATGCCTGTGTGTGCACGTTTAGGGGGTGGTTCTGAAATTGTGTTTTGTAGATACTGCTTACCTCACATTTTCACCTCACCACCTGCATAATGTCTTGTTCCTTCACCTGTGTTCCCACAGCCCCCTGCATAATGCCTCGTTCCTTCACTTGTGTTCCCACAGCTTTATATCTCATCTGTGGCATTTTCCCATTGTATTTTATAGTTTGTGTTTCTCACACTAGACTGAGTTCCCTCAGGGTGTTAAGGGCTATGTGTTACTCATCTTTATATCCCAGTGCCAAGCATAGGGCTTGACACTGGCACATACTGGGCGCTTGATAAATGTTTGTTGGATTTATTTGAAAGGTTAGTAGGGAGTTGCCCTAACCAAGTCCCTCTCATGGAAAAGTCTGGGCTTGTTGTTATGGGAGGGTGTTTTCATTCTTTCATACACCAAGTATTTATTGAGTGCCTACTGCACATGACACTTGGGGGAATACAGAGATCAATCAGATGTGTAGTCTACTCTGGGTTATGTTGACTTGGAACTATTTCTATCATGAAATACCACTGGTGATAGCTTATTTCTCAGTGTTACATTTCTTTTTTTTTCTTCTTTGTTTTCTTTTAAAAGTTAGATTAAAAAAATATGAAGTCCCCATATACCCGCCACCCCACCCACCCCACCCCTCCCACATCAACAACCTTTTTCATTATTGTGGCACATCCACATCCACTGGTGAATACATTCTGGAGCACCGCTGTACCCCATGGACAGTGGTCCACATTGTAGTCCACACTCTCCCCCAGTCCACCTAATGGGCCATGGCAGGACACACAACGTCCAGCATCTGTCCCTGCAGCACCACCCAGGACAACTCCAAATCCTGAAAATGTCCCCACACCATATCTCTTCTTCCATCTCCCTACCATCAGCAGCCACCGTGGCCACCCTCTCCACATCACTATTACAATTTCTTCCCTCACTATTCACAATAGTTCCCCAGCAGAACAACACCAGTAAGTCCACTCTGATCCGTACTCTATTCCTCCATCCTGTGGACCCTGGGATGGCTATGTCCAGTCCCCTGTACCTCAAGAGGGGCCTTAGATTCCACATGGATGATGGGTGCAATTCTCCTGCTTGCAGCTGTAGGCACTCTTGGCTCCCTGGTGTGGTGGTTGACCCTCTTCACCTCCCTGTCAGCTGGCCAGGGTGAGTCCAATAAACCAGAGGGTAGGAGCTGCAAGTCTGCTGAGGCCCAGGGCCTGGCCCTCACGTGGACAGTTCAGAGATTCAGGTCTCCTGAGTATACACTAACCCAAATGCCAACTACAGGTCCGGTAAAAGTAACAGAAGAGGCATGTGTAGAAAGGTCACATTTCATTTCTATATCATGTTAGAATCTGTCTAGTAATTGTATGGGTAAAGTTCCATAGTAGGCCTGCTCATTTCTCAGATTTTGAACCTGAGTAGAAATTATTCCTCTTTTGCAAGAAAGGAGATATATTCCTGCCCGTAGACTAAAATATCTTCTTGGACTCTTGCTAGTTTTTCTGGTACTTAACTTTGTAATCAGCATCATGTTGGATTAGAGGTACCTGGTTTTATAAGTTTGTATTATAGCTTTATGTTTTAGCTTTTGGTTGTAAACATTCTGTCTCTGCTGTTCTTTCCTTAATTCTCTGATACCCACATCTAACCTTTTAATCCTCCACTTTTCTTTTTTTAAAAAAAATAATTAGAAAAGGCACACTTGTTCTTTTGTAACCATTTATAACTCTTTCTTCAGGCCATCTCTAAAGCCCAAAAGACTCTTCCTCTTTTGGTTCAATGAACTAATAACTCCTCATTGAAAATTTGTCTCAGGTACTCTCAACTCAGCAGTTTTCAGACTGCTGGGCTCCCCTGAACATTTTGTCCTTGACCTTCCCATGGCTTCTTGCCCATGCCTCTGCTAGTCCCAGAGAAGGACCTGGGACACCAAAACCCCCAATAAATGTTTGTTGGTTAAATGAATAGCATATGATATAATAGCCTGTGTTAGGTGGGAGGGTATTTAAATTACTCAGGAATTCATGAAGTGTGTTTAATAATTCTTTTTATCTTTGTGAAAAATGTATTTGAAAACTCTTACTCCAAAATGTCAAACCTGTCAGAGTGGTTACATTTTTTAAAATGTCCCTTTAATATGAAAAGATTCATATTAAGGAAGATATAAATGAAAAATACACTAAGATGTCATATCTTGTCTATCAGGTTGGCAAAAATTAAAAGTCTAACAACATGCTTTGTTGTCAGGGCTGTTGGAGACAAAGAACTATACATAACATAGCTGGTGGAAGTGCAGAATGGTATAATCCTATGAAGGGAATTTGACAATAGGTAGCAAAATTACATCTGTATTTCCCTTTGATCCAGCAGGCTTTCTCCTAGGAATCTATCCCTAAGATATATCCTGCAAAAATATGAAAAGAGATGTTTATTTTATAGGTCTATTCACTACAGACTAATGTAATAGCAAAAATTGGAAACAATCCAATTATCATCAGTGAGGAGTGGTTCTTGTTTTGTTTTGTTTTTTAAAATTATTTTGGAGGTATCAGGGATTGAACCTGGGACTTGAACATGGGAGGCAGGTACTTAAATACTGAGCTGCATCCTCTCCCCAGGAGCTGGTTTTTAGAAAAAAACATCTAGTTCTTTGACACAGGGAGTATTTTACAGCTGTGAAAGGAAATAAGGGCTCTATTTTCTACTATAGTGGACTGTCAAGGATACATTATTTTAAAACGTAAAATGCAGAACAGTGTGTATATTAATCCACCTTTTCTTTAGTAAGGTAGGAAGATTTTGAAAAATGTATAGTGCATTTGCTTACATTAAAAGAGTATGTTTAAAAAATACATAATAGCAGGCTAAAGCAAAAACTGATAGATAAAGGGAAGGGAACAGGTAGAGAGGACAAGGAAGGAAACAAGACGTCCCTCAATGTACCTTGCTTTGTGGCTGACTTTGAAACTATTAAATGTTGTATATAATTATAAAACAAAAGGAATTAAAATTGAAAAAAAAACCTCTTAATAATTCAAGGCAACTATGAGAAAATGAACTTGATAGTACAGTTTGCCAAATTCTTGTTTATCTACACCAAGAGGAATTATAGGCACTCCTTGCTTTGCACAGTTTTGATATGCAGAAATTTCAGTTACCATGGTTTAAATAACATCTGTCCCCCAATATCATGGTTTAAATTTCAGTTAGCACAATATATTAATTGTAAACCATTGCATAAAATGCAAACTTTGCCACTGGTTCCTCACTCTCAAATCATTGTGTAAGTAACAAAAGTGCATCATGATCAGTAGCCAATCAAAGTCTGATAGTAATTGGTCGCTGAGTATATGCCCAAGGACAAAGTGTGCAGTTCTTTCTCTTCCTTGTTTTCCACTGAGAAACCCACACACAATGGATATTTGAAAGAGGGTGTTGGCCCTAAAAGGTGAGAATGCAACAAAGAAACAAAAAGCAATAATGCTGGAAATGAAATTCAAGCGAAACATATTGGTGATATAGAAGAAATAGCTGACAATGAGAATGCTAGCACTGCCATTATTCAAGAGACTCTAAGTATGCAGCCAGGAGGAACTTAGTGAGGGTGAACGCAGCCACATAAATGAAGAAAATGGTTGTGGTGAAAAGTGTAAAGATGTCCCAGAGGAAGGGATGCTGAAGAAACAGTTCACATTAAAGGAACTCTAAGACAGAGTTGACTTTTAAAGAGCAAAGGATAAAATATTGGGAGCCAATCCATGCTTAGAAAGCTGTATGGCAGTTTGCCAAAGCATAGAAAAGATGTTTGCTTCATGTTGCAAAGTTTATGTGATGGGAAGGAAAGTTCTGTTCAAACACTTTAATTCTCAATGTGTCCAATGTTTTAAGTTACAATGTACTAAGTAAATATTGGGTTTAGTATTTAATTTCTCTAGTACATTTATAATGGGCAGTAAGAGTTTTTAGTGTTTCAACAAACATTTTTAAAACTGTGGAATAATCATCATTTTTCCCATTATTAAGATTGCTTTGCACAATTATTAAGATTGTTTTATCCTTATTACCTGCAGAGCAAGGATTGCCTGTATTTAAGTGACTTTTAAAAACAGTAATTTGATATTACATTCTTTATGAGATATATATATTAAGGTTAAAAAGAATGACAAATCTTAAACTCATTTCAACAATTGTGTTTAGTAACAGTATTAGTATTATTGTAGTTGTTAGGAAACAATTTTCAATGTAAGAGGAAAAAGATAAAAGAGGTTAGGTTCAGTAAAAAACACTAATCTTAAAATTTAATTGGAAATATCAATAGGAACTAAGGATGTACATTATCTTTTTTTAAAATTGCATTTTGGGGCACTGTGGACATGCCCCAGTCACGGTGGCAGAGTGAGAAGCTTTATGGCTCCATCCCCCACAGAAGCTCTAAACAGCCAGTAAGAACTGGTAGAAACATCTTTTCCAAAGCTAAGGGATTACAAAAACACCAGTCGAAAAAAAGGCCTCTTGAAAGAGAGGGGATCCTCTGGTGCCCTGGCTGGCTCCCTTACTGGCCCCTCCCCCACACCTCATTGGCTGGCACAGAGCCAGCCCATCTTCCCAGTACAGATCCCTGGTCCCAGTTGCAGAGAGACAGAAGAGAGTAACCCTTGTGCACATATTGGGAGTGTGTGTGTCTGATCCAATCTCTGGTGTTGGCTTGAGGCACTTGCTGTTCTAGAACTTGTACTGCATGTAGAAGGTGGCTCATAGAACTCTCCTACAGAATGCTGTGGGAGAACAGTCAAGTGGCTGCCTGGGGCAAGGACTGCTGGCTGTAGGACGTACAGTTCAGTGCCCAGTATTGTGAATAAATTGTTTCCTGGTGAAGATGAAACATTTGTTTCTGTGTAAACAGGGGAATTCCTAGGGCCGATTTGTGCAGAAAGACCAGGGAGGCCCCATAGGGTGACCCAATGATTGATCTGCAAAGACTGGGAAAGGGGTTTTCTTTTTTTCCCTTTTTTTATTTGTTTATTCTTTTTTTAAAAAATTTATTTTTATTTATTTCTCTCCCCTTCCACCCCCGCCCAGTTGTCTGTTCTCTGTGTTCATTCGCTGCGTGTTCTTTTGTCTGCTTCTGTTGTTGTCAGCGGCACAGGAATCTGTGTCTCTTTTTGTTGCGTCAGCTTGCTGCATCAGCTCTCTGTGTCTGTGGCGCTGTTCCTGGCAGGCTGAACTTTATTTTCATACTGGGTGGCTCTCCTTATGGGGCGCACTCCTTGTGCATGGGGCTCCCCTACGTGGGGACACCCCTGCAAGGCACGGCACTCCTTGCACACATCAGCATTGTGCATGGGCCAGCTCCGCACAGGTCAAGGAGGCCCGGGGTTTGAACCGTGGACCTCCCATGTGGTAGACGGACACCCTATCCATTGGGCCAAGTCCGCTTCCCTGTTTATTTATTCTTGTTAGCTCCTAGCACTCAAGGAAATCTCTGTCATAACACTATTAGAGTAAACGAACTTAAGGAATAAACACCTCAGCGTCTAATTTCCAATGATAGCACATTAAAATAATCAAAATGTCCATGCTTCAACAGAAGATTACAAAACACCCAAAGAAACAGGACTCAATGGCCCAGGCAAAGGAGAAGATCAGACCTGGGACATACCAGAGAAAGACTTTCAAAAAATGTCCCTAAAATGCTCAAAGAGCTAAAGGAAAACATGGACCGAGAACTAAAGGACATCAGGAAAAGAAGCAAATTGCTGAAGACCGTAGTAACAGAAAGCAGAAATAGCCGATTGGAGCTGGCAGAGAAAAGAATCAGAGAACTTGAAGATGAGACAATTGAAATCATCCAGTCTGAGGAGCAGACAGAGGAAAGAATGAAGGAAGTGAACAGAGCCTGATGAACCTGTGGGACACCATCAAACATACCAATATTTGCATTGTGGGAATCCCCAAAGGAGAAGAGAGAGAGAAAGGGGCAGAGAGAACACTCAAAGATATAATGATTGAGGGAAGCTGTTTTGGCTCAACTGATAGAGCGTCTGCCTCCCATATGGAGGGTCCAGGGTTCAAACCCAGGACGTCCTGACCCGTGTGGTCACCTGGCCCACACGCAGTGCTGCTGCGCACAAGGAGTGCTGTGTCACGCAGGGGTGTCCCCTGTGTAGAGGTGCCCCACGTGCAAGGAGTGTACCCTGCAAGGGGAGCCATCTCACTTGAAAAAAGGGCTGCCCACCCAGGAGTGGCGCACATGGTGAGCTAGTGCAGCAAGATGACACAACAAAAAAAGTGACATGGTTTCCCGGTGCCGCATGACAAGAACGCAAACGGACACAGAAGAACACACAGCAAATGGACACAGAGAGCGGTTGAGAACTTCACATATTTAACAAAAGACACAAATGTATACATCCAGGATAATGAAAAACTCCACAAACAGGATAAACTCAAGTATGCCCACATTAAATAGACCCGTACTGTGGTGTATTATAAGCAAAATATTAAATGCAAAGATGGAGAATTCTGAAAGCCACAAGAGAAAATAAGCGGCATGTTACATATAGGGAACCTCAATAGGATTAAAAGCTGATTCCTCATTGGAAACCATGGAGCTGAGAAGGCAGGATTGCTGAAAGCAAAGTATTGCCATCCAGTAATCTGTCCTTAGCAAAACTGTCTTTCAAAAATGAGGGAGCATTGACATTCCCAGATAAATACAAGCTGAGGGAGTTTGTCACCACTAGAACAGCCCTACAAGAAATGCTATGAGGAGCTCTTCAGGTTGAAAGGAAAGGACAAGACATAATTGACTGAAGTCATGTGAAGAAATAAAGATCTCTGATAAAAATAATGATGTGGATAAATATAAATACCCATACTATTGTATTTTTGATTTGTAACTCCACTTTTACTTCCTAAAGGATCTAAAAGGCAAGTGATGATGATAAATCAATGGTTTTAGATTCACAACATGTAAACATGTCCTTGGTGATAGGAACTACATAAAGATGGGGGGCAGATGGGTGTAAGAATATAGTTTATATATGCTACTGAAGTTAAGGTGGTAGAAGCAAATGAGATTGTTAGAGAGTTAGGATGCTAAATTTAAGCCTCATGATAACCACAAAGAAAACATCAGAAAATATGCAAACTTATAGAGACGGAACTCATAGAGTACAGCTTACCAGGTGTGTGGGGGAGGTGCAGTGGGGACTTAATACAAAATGAGTGTGTAGGGTTTCTGTTTGGGGTAAGGAGAAATGATGGTAATAAATGGTGGTGAGAGTATAGCAGCATTGTGAATGGGATTAATTACGCGGAATGGTATGCCTGGGAGGAGTTGGGATGGGGAGATTTGTGTTGAGTATGTATGTGTTTCCACAATTAAAAAAAAAAAGAAAGGGAGACTGAAGAGATAATGACAATTAAATGCAACCAGTGACACTAACTGCAATTTAAGAATGGAAGAGAATTATGTGTGCGTGATATACTTCAATAAATTAATTAAAAAAAAAAATGGTATGATGGAGTTGAACTCAGATATGACCTTTCTACAGATGCCTCTTTTGTTACTTTTACCAGACCTGTGGTTGGTGTTTGGGTTGGTGTGTACTCAGGAGACCTGAATCTCTGAACTGTCCACATGAGGGCCAGGCCCTGGGCCTCAGCAGACTTGCAGCTCCTACCCTCTGGTTTATTGAACTCACCCTGGCCAGCTGACAGGGAGGTGAAGAGGGTCAACCACCACACCAGGGAGCCAAGAGTGCCTAAGCTGCAAGCAGGAGAATTGCACCCATCATCCATGTGGAATCTAAGGCCCCTCTTGAGGTACAGGGGACTGGACATAGCCATCCCAGGGTCCACAGGATGGAGGAATAGAGTACGGATCAGAGTGGCTTACTGGTGTTGTTCTGCTGGGGAACTATTGTGAATAGTGAGGGAAGAAATTGTAATAGTGATGTGGAGAGGGTGGCCACGGTGGCTGCTGATGGTAGGGAGATGGAAGAAGAGATATGGTATGGGGGCATTTTCAGGATTTGGAGTTGTCCTGGGTGGTGCTGCAGGGACAGATGCTGGACGTTGTGTTTCCTGCCATGGCCCACTGGGTGGACTGGGGGAGAGTGTGGACTACAATGTGGACCACTGTCCATGGGGTACAGCGGTGCTCCAGAATGTATTCACCAGTGGATGTGGATGTGCCACAATAATGAAAGAGGTTGTTGATGTGGGAGGGGTGGGGGGTATATGGGGACCTCATATTTTTTGAATGTAACATTTAAAAGAAAATAAATAATAAAAAAAAAGAATGGAGGAGAAAAGGCTGCAAAAGGACATTACTAGGACAAAAGAAAAATTGGAACATAGAATGTAGGCTTTATATCAATGTTAAATTTCTTGAATTTGATAACTGCACTAACGGTGAAATATAACTCAGTAGCCTTGCTTGTTGGAAAGTATGTGTTCTAGGAGTATGATGTGTGCTGCCTGCTCTCAAATGTTCAGATAATAGATGATGGATGGGTGGATAACTGGCTAGCTAGATAAGTAATGATATGGTAAAGGTGGCATGGCAAAATGTTAAAATTGGGTGGATCTGGGTATCTGGAGGGGTGGGAATATTTGAGGTCTCTGGGGTTTTGTATTATTTTTGTAACTTTCCTGTAAGTTTGAAAATTTTTTTAAAAGAAAGTTTTAAAAAATTTCCAGGGGAGTAGATGTGGCTCAAGCAGTTGAGTGTCCTTCTCCCACATGGCAGGTCCTGTCCTGGGTTTGGTTCCCAGGTCCTCCTAAAGAAAACAAAAATAAAAACAAAATCAGTGAGCAGACAACAAGCAAAAACAATGAGTAGGCAGTGAGTAAAAAAAACAAAAAACAAAACCGAGCATGTGACAAGCAAAAACAAGGAGCAAGACAATGAGCAAACAATGAGCAAATAACAAGAAAAAAAATTGCATTTCCTTCTGTCCCTTAAAGAAGTGTAAAAGTGCCCAATCTGGGAGCAGGACACACTCTCAGACCCCACAGCATGGATTTTATATACCATTTTCCACTAAAAGGAACCCGGGTTCTTTAGAGCAATGGCTAATTCTAGGTCTGGGTCAGGAAATGTACAATATTAACATGGAATTTCTCATCTTACCAGGGAGCCAAGAACTATCAAAAACCATTGGGGTAATATCAAAATAACTCCAGAAGCCACTCGAAGCCAAAGGCCAGTCAGTTTGAACATAAAATAATTGCAATGGACTAAAATATATCAACTATATTTTTAAACCCATCACTGAAAATGATACGAATATAACCACAAAACCCAATATTCACCTTTGGAAAAGGGTAGGGAACCAACTCATAATTTTCAAAAATGAAAAATACAGAAAAGAGTCAAGCATTTTTCCTAGTTTCCTGAACAAACTGTAAATTAGAGTAACCTAATAGTGGAGGAGGAAAAGTTATCTGTGGGGAAAAGGCTAATAAATTAATAAAGAGAGATAGTGTAGGAATATTATCATTTTGCATCTCTTAAATGGAGATGCAATGATGACCAGTAGCTGTTGATACCATTAGATAAAGAGCTGGTGAGAAATATTATAGTGGGATAGTTTAGGGTGGCTGATAACAATTTTAAGATTAAAAAAGAGCTAACCATTGTGAATCCTGGGGTATTCAGTGGAGTTTAGAGAAACCTATTCCTATTTTCATAGTCTTTCTGAAAATTTGAATAGGAATCTGATCAAACCTCTAGATTAAATTACAGTTTATAGGAAATACACTGGACTGAGAAACATGTTAAAGGACACTTCTTGGATGCTAGAAGCAAAATCTATAATGTGAGGACTACAGAGGAAAAATGTTTCTTTACCTAACAAATAGATTTCAAGAGAAAAAAGAACAACTTATATAATTTAAGAGACATAACCCTCTAATAAAAGGATCTTGTTTGGATCTGAACATATTATTTAAGTTTGAATACAAATTAGGTATTTGCTGTTAAAGGAACTGCTAAAAATTTTAGGTGGGATAGTGGTATTGTGGTAAAATTTTTTAAAAATCCTTATCTTAAAAAAACTTAAAAGTCTGTTTAAAACTGGAAACCCTGGCCCTTAAATAAAAGCCTTACCCATAAAATAAGGACGTGGATTTGCTATTTGCTGCTTTTTCCTCCGTTCCTGTGTGATAGCCACTCCTTGTTTTCTTTCTCAGAGTCTTAGGATATTATTATAATGTGCAAGCAATTATGTTGCTTGTGAGTAGGCTTCATTTAATCAGTGCACCTCAGGGGCAGTAACTCCAGAGCGCAAGCCGGTTGGCCTGATTGCCCCTGGGGAGCAGCTGTGTGCCCTTTTCTTGACCATTTGCCCCCTCCTGAGCAGGGTCAGAAGACACCAGTTGTGGTCCTTTAGTCAGGGGTCAGTCAGGGGCTTGACAAAAAAGATTTTATAGACTGGGATGAGTCAGACTTGGCAAAGTGCCACCCTTCTGCCTCATTCCTCAAGAGGTGATAACTAATGAATACCCATGTGGAAAACAGAGGTAGAAACCTTTGGGGAGTAATGATTTAGCACCGCTTTAAGATGGCATAACTTGGGGGAAGACAGAGCAGTTATGGGGGAACCACTGGCTCCTCTTCTTTGCTAATAGCCAAACAGCCTTAATTCGCTGTTGACATCAAAGAGGTAGGATGAAAACAGAAGGCCACAGGACTCATCTCTGGAGAGAGTACACCAGAGGGAATACGACTTCCTGAGCCCCCCAGCTCTCCTAAATGTAGTTGCAGACCACCCACAGAGGGTGTGTTGAGCAGCCAAGGGTGAGTGGACTGTCTGTGAGGAGAAGCATGCAAGGCCTCTTGCCGGTAGTGTCGGGTAACATGCTATAGCTATCACCAAAGTTCATAAAAAAAAAACGAGGCTTAAGTATTGCATATAGAAATAGGAGGTTGTCAGAATGGTGTGTTTCCAGGAACATGACTCCATTCTGAGGGTAAGTGTGAGTGCTGAGAAAACTGGTTAGACAATGTTTTTTTTGTTTGCTTCTTTTTTGTTCTATTTCATGTTCCCTCAGCTGCAATCCACTTATTTGCAGTGGAAATATGTAATTTCCGTATATGCCTCCCTGAAATATACATTTGTAAAACAAGAAGAAAAAAATGATAAAAAGAGAAATGGGAGCACTCAGCCTCCTGAGCTGCATCTGCCCCTGTCCTTATCTTTTAGTCATTGGAATATGGTAGATGCTCTGGTCCCATGTATTGAATTTCTTTCCAACCCTAAGCACTACTAGAGAAAATTAACCACCCATGGTGATAAAACACTCTGCCTTTTTTCCATTTTATTTTATTTTTAAATGCTATTTGCCTTTTGCAAAATCCAGATTTGGGAGTGTTATGGAAATATAACTCGGTATCAGGAAAAGTGATTTTCTAAGACCGTTTCCCCGAGAGTGTGAATAGTGTCTCCAGAGAGGCTGCCTAGCATTGTGGCCAAGAGCATGGTTTCTGGGGCCAGATTGCCTGGTCATCTCCCAGTCCCACTACTTGCCAGCCACATCACTTTGAGAGAAAATGACCTAACTTCTCGAGGCCTCACTTTCCTTATCTTAAAGTAAGGATGAAAATATTGTTCTTGGCTTAAAGGCTTGTTGTGGGAATTAATTTAATACTGGTGTGAAGCATGTAGAACAGGGCCAGGGGGTGCCCCACAAACCATAGCAATTTCTATTACTAACACAATTAATTAATCCCAACACCTTGCTTGCCATTGTGTTTTAGTACTGAGGTTTTGGTATCTAAGACTATTGAGCATCTCAAGCATGTGCACTGAGGAACATGGTCATTTTGGGGAAAGTCTTCTTTATGTGAGTTTCCAAGTGAAAATATTGGGTCCCACTAAGTTGTTAAGCATTTTAAGGCATGAGTCTAGCCAGTTTTGAGGTGTAAAGGGCATTAACAAGTTGTCAAATGGGAGCAGAGTTTCCAGCTGAGAGTTCTCACCCCTAACTGAGTTCTATTTGGATCAGCAGGGGAAGTGCCCTCCTTTCTGACAACATAGGAAATGCTCTATTGCTAAACTTCTGGTTGTCTTAAATGAATTCTTTAAAGAAAAAATTATTTTGTTAGCTCAATAACTTCTAGATCCTTGATCATTAAAATGATTAGTTGGTTATACATTGACTTTTTGTTCTTTGGGTTCGTTATGCTTTCAAGATTTTTAAGTTAGGAAGTTCTTAGAAGACAAGGCTTTAAAAAAAATCTCTCCTATAGGGTTGCAGTGCTTTGTACACAATAGGTGCTGAATAACTCTTGATTTGATTTAGCTTTAATCTTCCTGTTTTGCATGCGATTTAGGTAGAAAGCAGAGTACAGAAAGAAAACCTCAAATAAAAACCCCTGACTTTTTTTGGATGACAACATCAAATGGAATGTAAAATTCCTAACCCATAGTAGGTTTTGAATGGTTTGGACTAAAAAATTTGTTAAGAATAAAAACAGCACAGTTAGGACCAGCCTGGATCACAGAAAATGCCAGTAGTCAGTGTAATCACTTTTGTGTATGGGGACCAGATCCTGGTGTAATTAATAAGCTGCAATTCATTAATCATGTGGCTTGTCTGTATATGAAATACTTTTCTACCCCACAAAAGGAAAAACCATTCCTGCAAAAACTGGGAAATAAATCCTCTCTTTAGGTTCTTAAGCCTTTCCTTTTCCTTAGGTGTATTGAGGAAATTTGGGGACTAGTTTGAAGAGAAAAAAAAGCCCCCAATTGTAGATGAGTTTATTTAAAATGTAATGCTTTAAACTGAATTTCGGGGGTAAATAAATGTTGGTCACTTACCTTTGAGAGTTTAAGGAATACTTAAACATTGTATATTTTTATAATTCAGTGCTTCTCAGGCTTTGAGTAATGAGGGCCTTAAACTCGGCTGCACATTAAATGACCCAAAGATATTTTAAAAATACTAATGCTTGGGTTCCAACCCCCAGAGATTATTTAATTGGCCTAGGGTGTGGCCTGAGTGTCAGGAATTTATAAATCTCCCCAGGTGATTTTGATGTGTAGTCAAGGTTGTGAATCACTGTTACCATCTAAAGCAGGGGTTCTTAACCTTTTTTGTTCCTTGGATCCCTTTGCCAATCAGGTGAAAACCCTGGTCCCCTTACTAAGTTCATACTATACTGTGTATTATTTAATAAATACATCACACCCGCACCAACATGTCCCTGAAAGAATAATTTTTTTTTAAAATTTCAATTCAAGGTCATGGACCTCTTGTTAGGAACCCCTGGTCTAAAGGATATGAATTGTTTTCATTAGATCACTTTCTGTGGGGAAGTACCACCTGCCTTCAGATATTGTCATCTGTGTATGTTTTGTTTTTTTTTTAAAGATTTATTTATTATTTATTCCCCCCCCCCAGTTGTCTGTTCTCTATGTCTATTTGTTGTGTCTTTTTCTTTGTCCGCTTCTGTTGTCAGCGGCACGGGAATCTGTGGTTCTTTTTGTTGTGTCATCTTGTTGTGTCAGCTCTCCGTATGTGCGGCACCATTCCTGGGCAGGCTGCGCTTTCTTTCACGCTGGGCGGCTCTCCTTACGGGGCTCACTCCTTGCGCGTGGGGCTCCCCTACGTGGGGGACACCCCTGCATGGCACAGCACTCCTTGTGCACATCAGCACTGTGCATGGACCAGCTGCACACAGGTCAAGGAGGCCGGGGTTTGAACCGCGGACCTCCCATGTGGTAGACGGACGTCCTAACCACTGGGCCAAGTCCTTCGCCCCTCTGTGTATGTTTTAAAGTATTTTTGCAGTTATTTTTCCTTTCTCCCTTGGACCCCATGTTTTGAAAGAATGTCTCTTCTAAACAAACTACATTTAGAGAATCAATGGTTTTCTTATTTTTTAATAAATCAAACTATATGAAGTTACCAATCAGACTTCCTAATTAGCGGGAGTTAACTGGTATTACCACACTGAATTGGCATAATCTTCAGAATGGTCCCAAGCAGAGTCCTCCACACACTTTCCACGGGTAGATACAGGATTTCCCTTGGGCTTTTTGAAATGTTGAAAATAGTTCCCTCAACTCCACCTACTTCATTTGTGTACCCAGGTAATGTGATAGAACCTTTCAGATCATGCTGCTTTGAATTCATATGCAACTGTAGCAGTTGTTCACAGTTTTCTGATTGTGATTTATCTTTTGGCTGCCTTTCCTCCCTCATGATTTGATATGCATGAGAGCTAAGAGCTTGTGGTAGGTAGAGTACAGGCAAAGCTATCAGAGATGGCTTCTGAGAAGAGGTGCATTTGTTGGGCTCTGAAGGATGGTGGTAGTGGTTTGTAACTGTACACCCCAGAAAAACTATCTTCTTAAATCTAATGCATTCCAGTGGATGTGAACCCATTCTAAGTAGGACCTTTTTGATGAGATTACTTCAGGTAAGGTATGGCCCACTTCAGTGGGGCTGAGTCTTAATCTTTTATTACTGGATTACTTTTTAAGCAAATTTCAGACAGATGGAAAGCCTCAGAAGGTCCAGCCAGAAGTCAAAATCAACAGAACCTTGAAGAGAAGGAAGAGGTTAGGAGAGGCCTCCATATGTGCTGCCACGTGACAGAGGAGTGAAGGACCAAGGATTGCCAGCAGCTGGTCCCAGTATGTCAGTTCTTTGATGGGAAGAAAGTGTTGTCATTACAACCCCTTGATTTGGACTTTCTCTTACCCTAAAAACTTTCTCTGAGCTAAAATAAATTCCCATGGTTTAAGCCAGTCTTTTGCATATTATTTGCTTGAGCAACCAAAGGAAACTAAAACACATGGTATGGGGTCTCCAGCTAGAGAAGACAGGAAAGAGCATTCCAATGGAGAGAAAATATCCTGTGCAAAGATTGGTGGCATGAAAGAGTGTCTGGAAGGTATTTGTTGTGATGGGTAGGTAGGTCAGTGGAAAGGAGATAAGACTTTTTTTCTTTCTTCCTTTTTTTTTTGAGGTACAGGGCCAGGGATTGAACCCTGGAGCTTGTATTTGGGAAGCCTGCATTCAATCACTGAGCTACACCTGCTCCCAAATGAGGCTTTTGAAGTGGGGTCAAATTGGAAAGGGTTTTGGATGCCTCTGTATGATGTTTAGTCTTACAGGAAGACTAAATGGAACATTCTTTAAAAAAAATTTTAGTAAGGGATGTATATTTTAGAAATTCTGTATTCTGTATTATAGCAGTCTTGTGGAAAACTGGAGCAGGGAGAGAGGTGGCAAGAGAAACAATTCTAATAAAGCTATTGAAAAACATAAGTGCTATATAATGAAGAACCTGAACTAAGAGGGGGGTAGGGATTCTAGAAAAGGTTGGAAGAGTTTTTAATTATTTATAATTTCAAAGAACCTCTGTTGGAGTCTTTAAAAAAAACAACCACCATAACCCCAATCTAATAATGAGAAGAATATCAAACAAACCCAGATAGGGATACATTTTACAAGATACCTGGCCAGAACACCACAAAACTGCCAAGATCATGAAAAACAAGGAAAGACAGAAACTGTTACAGACCAGAGGAGACTAGGAAGACATGACAACTAAATGCAATAACTGTTTTCCTGGACTGGATCCTGGAACAGAAAGAGGACATTAATGGGAAAAGCCTGGAGTTTGGTTAATATTAATATACTAATATCAGTTTATTAATTTTGAAAAAGGACAAATGGTAATTTTTAGTTTCCTTGTTGCTAAAGAAAATACCCTGTAATGGGTCGGTGTAAACAATGGGAATTTATTGGTTCCCAGTTTGAAGCCAGGAGAAGTCCAAATCAAGGTGTAATCAAGGTCATGTTTTCTTTCCAAAGAATGGCATTCTGGGGCTGGGATCCAGTGATCATTGGTCCTGGGCTCCTCTGTCACTTGGCAGTGCACATGGTGATCTCTTCCTTATCTTTCTGGTTAAATTCACTCTCAGCTTCTGGCTACTCCCTGTGTGGCTTTCTCTGGGCCTGAAAAAGTTTGGCCGCACCTTAACTGCAGTAAGCCCATCAGAAAGGTCCGCCTTACAGTGGGTTTACACTCAAAGGAATGGATTAAGTTTAAGATCATGTTTCTCTGCATGTAGCTCCAAACCACCACAGTAATGTCAGATGTTAACAGCGGAAACATTTACTGAAGGGTATATGGGGTCTGTGTACTACCTTTGCAACTTTTCTGTAAATATAAAATTATTCTGAAGTAACTTAAGTTTAACAAGTTGCAAATCATATTATAGTATGAACTCAAAGTTTTTCTTTAAATATGCTTCCAAGAGCTTTTATACCTGCAATTAATGCATTCAGTTTATGAAAAATGCTCACCATTGATTAAAAAACAAAAAACAAAACAAAAATGCTAGACCTTATTCTTGAACCATTCAGCAGAATCAGATTTACTTTAGAAAATCTTGACTTCTGATGGCCCTATTCATCTCATTTCATAATTCTAATATATTGCTAGATAGATAAGACTGGAGCCTTGCCACAGATTTGTTACCTGATGTGTTTAATGAGGATTTGAGCTCAGGGACTTCCTCTTCAGAGAACTTTTCCTTCAGTGTCTCAAAAATATTTACACCCTGGAGTACAGTACCATTATAAGATTGATTCAGGAGGGGACTAGGAAGGGGGAACCTGCCATTATATATCCTGAGACTCTCCAAATCTCCCAGTTTGAAGATCAAGGTAGAGGTGCTGAGAAATGTGGAATAAAGCTTTGGAAAAATGCCTGGGGAATGCTAGAATGTTCTAAGGACCAGGGAAAAAATGACTGCATGGTATTGAGGTCACAGCTGAAGTGGGAAGCAACAAATTTCTGGCGGTGCACTTATTAGCACTGTCTCCCTGCTGCCTTTGCTCTCTGGGAGTGACCATCTTTTTTCTCCTCCTTTGTCTCTCCTGCATTTTCTTGTATCTGCTTTATTTGACGTCTTCCAGTGGCAACCTTGGACTCCAGTCTTAGTGAAGTGATTTTAGCAATGTCATCTTTGGACAACATTCCTCTGAAATAAAGTAGCATTTCTTGATAAGGAGATTTGACCTGTGTACCTTTTAGATCAAAAATACTATAAAGAGTGGAATCACTGAATGACCATTGAAAGTAAAAATATATATACCCAATGAGGTACTTTAGAATTTTAAATAAGGAAACGTTTTAAATATACTTAAATTTTAACAATGGTAAACAAGAAGGATTTTGCCTTCTACCCCTTAAATTAAAATATATAATTAAAGTATTAAATACATGTTTTAAAACACATTTTGAATATGCATATATATTTTAAATCTGTTCCTCTCTCAAGATTTTGCCAAATAAATGGTGGACTATTTGAAAGAGTATTCTGTAGTCATTCTTGGCTAAACATGATCCAGTGCATATTTGAGATTAACATGTTTGGCATATACCAGCCTAACGGTTGCCATTACCTGTGTGCAAGTGTCATTTATAAAGCTTATTAACTTAAAGGGGTAATAAAAAGGTGCTCCTGTGATTCAAGAACCCATGTCACATAAAATAGTGTGTCCTACTCACCATGTTAATTCTGTCTTATTTATTAAGTTGTGTACCTTATTTTGGTGGATTTAATACACTGGGTCACGGTAGGATTAATGAATTAAGGAAATGCAGAACTGATTAGCATATTCTCACTGTTCAGGAAAATTTATCGTTTGTTGTGTAGATGATGTTTTGCTATCCTGTGATAACTTTCCACTATTTTCATTGGAAATTCTTCACCATACTAGAATATAAGAAGACAGCTGAACTTTTTAAACAGGCAGTGAAGACTGACAGGTGATCTTAATTCTATTGGTTAGGTAAGTTGGGTCATTAGCTGGTCTAATTTGACCATATTTTTGTGCCCAGGGATTTGTAACCTGAAGTTCAAAGAGCCTCAGATGCTTCCTAAGTGAGCTTCAGGGGGATTCATGAACCACATCAGAGTAAAACAAATGTATGTGTCGGCACATATCCATCAGGTTTCAACAGAAAGCCAAAGAATTCTGTTCAGAATGCCTTTTTGTTTAATTTTCCTGCTATCCAAGACTGGGATGGACAGAACAGTGTCTTCAAAGCACTTGAAAATCCTCACAGCCATGTTTGTGTTACAGTACTTCTTCAGCCACATATAACATCCAATTCCAGAATAATTTCTCTTATACTTCCCTGCAGCATTTTTAGATCTATTGCAAATCTAGTGTTATCCCACTTCTGTTACAAATTAACTTTGCTGATTTACATTGGAAACTATCTAGAAAGCCCAGGGAATCTCAGATCTACTGTTGATGCCTTATTTCCTTTGGGGTAAATATTTACTGTGTTTTTTCATTTCCTTATATTTAAATGGTGTCAGATGAATATAATTCACAGAGAAAAATGAAATTTTAGTATTATTGATGGTACATTTCTATAGAAAAATTGTGAATAAATGTATATGAAATATTTTTTTATCTTTACATGTCTTATATCAATTTGTTTAAAGCATAGATGGTCATAGTATAGAGAGGGGAGCAGCAAGAGAAAAATGGGAAACAACCAGAAAATTCCTGGGAGTAGATTTTTACCTGAATTTATACTTTGTTTCCTTGAAGGTTTATCACTCTGCCATTGTAAAAGTATGTATATGTACAGTGGTATTTTATTGTTTGAAATAGATCTCTTAAGAATGAAAATAAATGCTGATCAACCATGGTACTGAAAGTGATTCCGGGATTATTAACCAATACTGGGGAAACGGACTTTGGCCCAGTGGTTAGGGCGTCCGTCTACCACAGGGGAGGCCCGCGTGGAGCTGGCCCATGCGCAGTGCTGATTCGCGCAAGGAGTGCCGTGCCACACAGGGGTGTCCCCCGCGTAGGGGAGCCCCACGCGCAAGGAGTGCACCCATAAGGAGAGCCGCCCAGAGCAGCCTGCCGAGGAATGGCGCCGCCCACACTTCCCTGGCGCCACACTTCCCGTGCTGCTGACGACAACAGAAGCGGACAAAGAAACAAGACGCAGCAAAAAGACACAGAAAACAGACAACCCGGGGAGGGGAGGGGAATTAAATAAATAAATAAATAAATCTAAAAATAAAAAATAAAAAAATAAACCAATACTGAATCAAAAAGTTAACTTTTCTAAATATGCATAATCTAGGTAAGTAGTTTTCAAATAAATGCAAACAAGCATTACCTGGAGAATTTGTTAAATTCATATTTCTGGGGCCTCACCCCATAAGCATTTTGATCCAGTAATTCTGAAACTAGGATCTAGAATTTGCATTTTAACATGTGTCTCAGGTAAATTGGCCACCTTTTAATTTTTTATCCTGCGCGGCACCCCCCCCCCCCCACCGTGGCTTTTTGCTTGCTGTCTGTTCTCTGTGTCCATTCACTGCGCACTCTTCTGTGTTTTTGCTTGTCTCCCTTTTTTGTTGCTTCTCCTTGCTGAGTCAGCTCTCTGCGGGCTTGCGGGCTGGGTGGCTCTGCAGCATGCAGGCCAGCCTGCCTTCACAAGGAGGCCCCGGGATGTGAACCCAGGGCCTACCATATGGTAGACGGGAGCCCAACTGATTGAGCCACAGCCACTTCCTGAATTGACCACCTTTTGTCCAAACTAATCTAGGTGCAAGGGGGTTATTTGGTAATATCCGTCATATAATATTATCCTTAACATTAAAAAAGGACATGAAAACTGTGGAGAGGTATGGGACACAGGGAAGTATTAGTGGATGCTAAGGACTTGTTTTGTACTCCAAAAATTATTGTGGGCCCCAAAGTGTTTTGTATATGTGGGTCATACCTATTGATATTTACCATATTAAACATTAAAATTTGAGATATTTAAAATGCTAGTTTATCTGAAATAATAAACTCATTCATGTTAACATAAAATAGTTATTAAAAAATAACTTACAGGGAAACGGACTTTTGCCCAGTGGTTAGGGCGTCCGTCTACCACATGGGAGGTCCGCGGTTCAAACCCCAGACCTCCTTGAGCGGTGTGGAGCTGGCCATGCGCAGTGCTGATGCGCGCAAGGAGTGCCGTCCCACGCAAGGAGTGCGCCCATGAGGAAAGCCGCCCAGCGTGAGAGAAAGAGCAGCCTGCCCAGGAATGGCGCCGCCCACACTTCCCGTGCTGCTGACGACAACAGAAGCGGACAAAGAAGACAAAGAAACAAGACGCAGCAAATAGACACCAAGAACAGACAAGGGGGGGAGGGGGAAGGGGAATTAAATAAATAAATAAATCTTAAAAAAAAATACGGCTTTACAAGAAAAAATATAGTAAAAAATACATTGTCCAACCACAAATTAAAAAAAAAAAACTTACAAAGTAATAAAATTAGTGAGAAGAATGGTATTATATATTTTGAAAATCTCTGCTGTCTAGCTTAATAGAAGACAACTAGATTCCCATTTTTCCTTCTGCATTCAATTGTTGCAATCTGTTGTTTTGGATGAAGTCTAGAAGAAAAATCCAGCCTCACACAGAAAGGGAGGAATATTTTAATAGTTTTTTGATATTATACTAACACTCCACAAGTCATAGTTTCTTAAAGGTTATTTACAATGTGGACTCTGAACTATCATTTGGGTCTGTCTTGCACTTTGAATGGGTCTTTTACCCATGCATGATTTTGTACCATTATCCATTGGTCATTTGGAAAATATTGGTCATTAAGTTATGCAGATGTTATAAAATCACATTTGTTACTATTATCTTTATTTCATCAGTCTGAAATACTATCATTCCAGTCTCATCAGAAAAGTCTTTTGTTGTTGTTGTTTTTTTAAAGATTTATTTTTATTTATTTCTCTCCCCTTCCCCCTGCCCCGTTGTCTGCTAGGTGTCCATTTGCTGTGTGTTCTTCTTTGTCCACAGGCATTCTCGGCGGCGGGAATCCATGTCTCTTTTTGTTCTGTCATCTTGCTGCATTACTTCTCTGTGTGTGCGGCACCACTCCTGGGCGGGCTCCACTTTTCTTTTCCGTGTGCGGCTGCTTTCCTTGTGGGGTGCACTCCTTGCGTGTGGGGATCCCCTCCTCGGGACACCCCTGTGTGGCATGGCACTCCTTGTGCGTGGCAGCACTGCTTGTGGGCCAGCTCACCACATGGGCCAGGAGGCCCTGGGTTTGAACCCTGGACCTCATATATGGTAGGTGGACACTCTTATCAGTTGAGCCACATCTGCTTCCCATCAAAAAAAGTGTTTAAACTGTTAAACTCATGGTGGCAGATGTAAACATTTTCAAAAATGCCTGAAAGCTCAAATTTAGCATTGGCAACAAATACTGTCAGTTGTTGTCCTTGAAGAAACAGGTTCACTTTGTTCATTTTTGAGAAAAGTCTGTGAAATATCCAAGTCAGAATAACCACAGTTTATCAGTTGTTCTTTGGAGTGAAAATTGTGTAGTCCATGAAAAAAGCAGCTAGTTCAGCTTGCAACTTAGTTACATAAAAGCTTTTCTTTTGGACAACCATTTTACTTCAGTATGCAGAAGTGCTCCATGTATACTTCCTGTTCTGTCTCACACACATGAACATTAAAAAGACCTGTATTAAAGGGTCAAGATTTAATAAGCAGTAATTTTGACTACTTCATTAAGGACAATTGAAGGAAATTGGCCTTTCTTTTTAACTGCTAATGTGTGGTGGTGAAAAACATTGTGACTGTTAGTTTACTGCCACTGCCTTGCTTAGTGCTAAAAAGCCAGCAGTTTCCCCCACTATTGCTTTTGGACTGTCAGTGCAAGTATCAGCAAAGTGAACAAGACAAATGATGGTTTTATGTAATTCTAAAAATAGTTTCAACCTCCCGAGAAGGTCCCAGGAGTCCAGCAACCATACTTTGAGGATCCCTGGTACATAGGTTAATTAGCATTGCCACTCCCATCCCCCAAACCCCTAGCATCGTAATTTTAGTGCCAGATTTTAACATGTTTTATATTCCATAGCTTCTGAATAATACAGTTTGAAGTATCTCTTTGTGAGGTGGGGAACATTGTTATGATTCTAGATAGAATGGGGAGTTCACAAGGCTGGCATTCATTCAGCGTTCCTGTAAGAGTTTATAGCACCTCTGGTGCTGGTCTCTAGGAGATGCTGAAGCACGGCCACCTCCCATCTCTGCCCGTTGGCATTCTTTCCTGCTTATCATTAGGAACAGTTTAAATGCCTTCCCTGTAGTAGGAAGCTACTTCATTTGCACTATAATCCTATACTATATTGTTGGTTTCCATCTTCAGTTTTTTTTCTCTTTTTCTTTTCCCCAATTTGTGAATCCCTTAATAACTTGCTTTAGGACCAAAATGAAAGTTTCCTTTGTAATCTGCATGTTGTCCAAAAAAGGGACAGCGTTTTGTGTTTGTCAGAATTTAATGAAATCAAAACTGAAATCAAACAAAGTAAAATAAGTATACCGTTAGTTGCCCATTTCCTCATCGCAAGCGTTGGCATGATCAAAAGTAGCGAACGTGTTTTACTGCTGTGGTTTTGTTCTCTGCTCACTGCAGCCTTTTGGGCCCCAGTATTCGACAGATATTCAAATTGGAGCTGGAGTTCTGAGCGGCCGGGTACTGGGTGTTCCGGCGGTGTGTGTTTGTACATTGTTAAAACCTGGCAGGAGTGCACTAGCTAGCAACCTGCAGGCGGGGCCCAGCGGCGAACCAGCTGCGCCGCACCCTCGCCGGAGCTCCGCGTCCCCGCCCGGCCCAGCCTCCGGCTCCAGCCGGCCGAGCGCCCTGCCCTTTTAAGGAGGCGGGCCGTACCACCACAACTTTCTTGACAGGGGGTATGCAGGCGAACTCCGTACTACTTTAAGTGAGCCAAAGCAGATTTCCTTAACCGCCCAGCGCTGACGCGTTTTCTAGCGTAGGTTGGTGGGCGTTGTGCACTGGCGAGCTTTGAGTGTGAGGCCCTTGGGTGACCTTCTTAGAATTAGCCCTGACGGATCTTACTAGCTCCGAATTCAGACGCGACGTTCCCCGGGCTGGTGGAAAGTGTCTTTCGCCTGCAGAGGTCCGGGTGCCCGGATGTCCATCAGGATTAGTGTAAACCAATACGGTCGGAGCCCGGCGCGGCGCCGAGGACGCCGAGGGCTGGCGAGCAGGTAGCCCCGTCACCTTCGGGGAGTCGCGCTGGGGGCCGGTCCCGCCTGGCTCCGGCAGATGGTGACCGAGGCGCTGGCAGAAGGGCCCGCGGGTTGAAAGCGCGAATGGGCAGAAGACGTTTGGCTCTGTAAGCTGAATTATGGCAGCCCAGTCAAGGTAAGCCGGCGCGAGCGAAACTTTCGCGAAGGCTGGGGGTCGGTGCCGGCGGCTGTGGGGGCAGGGTCGGGGCGGCGGGGGCGCCGGCAGGAAGCGGCTTTGTCGCTGCTTTCGCATCACTCCTGAGGCTGCGGCTCACCGGTTAATGTCCGATGAAAAGCAGTTTGGCGAGCCTGCTAGGCAGCTGCTGCAGAGCGGAGAGAGGAATCGAGTTAAAGTTGGAAGTAAAGTTCAGATTCCCTCTCCTTCCAAAGAAGAACTTATTTTGAGGGAAATTGAGTTGGTTTAACTCGTCTGCCTTTAACCAGATGTTTTCATTGGCTTTCTTTGTGCGTCTTTCCTTTGGTTCCTTTAATTTCTCACAGAGGTCTGGAGCGGAAATTTAGAAATACAGTTAATGTAAAAAAAAAAAAAAAAGTTCGTCTTGGAGATGGTAGATGAGAATTTGCCTGGTGAGGGACTGAAACAGTTTACTGCTGAAACGTAGTGTTTCACGCAGAACGGCGCCGCTCGCGTGAATCTGCTGAGTCGGCGGCACGGGCTGGTGCAGGGACGGAGGAGCCGGGGCGGGCGCGGGGGCCGAGGGGCCGGGGAGCCGGGGCGGGCGCGGGGGCCGGAGGAGCCGGGGCGGGCGCGGGGCCGGAGGAGCCGGGGCGGGCGCGGGGCCGGAGGAGCCGGGGCGGGCGCGGGGGCCGGAGGAGCCGGGGCGGGCGCGGGGGCCGGAGGAGCCGGGGCGGGCGCGGGGGCCGGGGAGCCGGGGCGGGGGCCGGAGGAGCCGGGGCGGGCGCGGGGACGGAGGAGCCGGGGCGGGCGCGGGGGCCGGAGGAGCCGGGGCGGGGGCCGGGGAGCCGGGGAGCCGGGGCGGGCGCGGGGACGGAGGAGCCGGGGCGGGCGCGGGGACGGAGGAGCCGGGGCGGGCGCGGGGGCCGGGGAGCCGGGGCGGGCGCGGGGGACGGAGGAGCCGGGGCGGGCGCGGGGACGGAGGAGCCGGGGCGGGCGCGGGGGCCGGAGGAGCCGGGGCGGGCGCGGGGACGGAGGAGCCGGGGCGGGGGCCGGGGAGCCGGGGCGGGTGCGGGGGCCGGGGAGCCGGGGCGGGTGCGGGGGACGGAGGAGCCGGGGCGGGCGCGGGGACGGAGGAGCCGGGGCGGGCGCGGGGACGAAGGAGCCGGGGCGGGCGCGGGGGCCGGAGGAGCCGGGGCGGGCGCGGGGGCCGGGGGGCCCGAATGCGGGTGCTGTCAGCCCCGGCGGGAGCGGTCGGGCCCCGTCTTCCCGGCGGGGGTTACTTGCTTTGGAAGGAGTTTTAAAAAAAAAAAAACAGCGACGGCAAGGCTGTGGTAATTGTTATAAGATTAAAACGGTTCTGTGGTGCGATTTCATTTTAGTTATGACAGCGGTTCATGCTAAGGGAAACTTAGGAGTTATATAGTTTTTTTTTTTTTTTTTTACTTTAACTAGAAAGCGCTGGGGTCTCACATCTCTGCCCTTCATTTAAAATAAAAAAAGCACTCTTATAAAGTACTATACTGATTTTGGGGCTAAATTAAGGTCTGAAGACCTAAATGGAACACTTACAGAAATAGAGGCTTTAATGTTGAAGTGTGGGCTGGATGAGATTTTGAAAAAATTTCCTGAGAGAGAGAACTTTCTAGGAAGGAAGGAACTACCCTTTCTGTATAAAGTACTTCCTAAGTGCTTTTTATGTTTAATTCCCTCAACTCTCAGTCGTTTTTTTCCCCTGCCCCCAATTTGTTTTAAGAAAGGGGTTCCTCAAACTGGGACCAAGTAATGGAAGAACTTGGATGAGAAACAAAAGTTGCATAATTTTTATTAATCTCTGAAACTTAGTATTACTTTCTAGTAGCAATATAGACAGAGAAGCTATAGTAACTTTATTACGTGTACCTGTGAAGTTATCACAAACACAAATCACTATTTTCATATATCATTATAATTGTTGCAGATACCTTAATATTTTTACACTTTCCGTTGCTGTGAAATCAAGAAGCTGCTTTATCTTGTTTAATTCAATAATAAAAACATATCACTAATTAGTCTTTTAAATATTAAGTATATTTCTATATATATTTTTCTCCTTTGCCATCTTATGTATTTTATTTAATGCATTTAAAAAAATTATTCTGAAGGGATCCATAGTCTTCACCAGACTGCCAGAGATCGATGGCACAAGAACTCTGATTAAGATACCTTGATTTAAGAAAAATAAATGCCATCTAACAGAGCTCAGTAATATGGTTCTGAAATTTGAACCCAGATCTAAGTGATTCTAATCCCTGAGCCATTAATTAAACTGGTAAAAATAAAATAACCGGGCCAAGCGGCTTTAATCCAGTTTCCTCATTGACTCTTCTCAGTCACTTAAGTACTTTTATTGTCCCATTTTGGCCAGTTAAGGAAACTGAGAGCCAGGCTGTTTCTTGTTGAGGTCACACAAGAGGAGCTAGGACTTAAGAGTTGCTTTGCAGCACTTCCTCACTTAACATGCTGCGCTTTAATGCTGAGGTGAGGTTTTACAAGGGAGCAGTAGAGGCTCAGTATCAGCATACAAAAGGCAATTTCTGCTAAAATCGCTTTGCTACAAGATGTGATAATCTGAATTAGTAGTTGAACTTGCCAGGATTTGAAATAGGAGGCCTGCGTACATTTCTGCTCCTCCGGTCCTCTACCTGGCCTTCAGACATGCCCTTGAACCAAGAACAAAGATGCAAGGCCATTATGTCTTTTGTTTTCTTAGCCTGCGTGTTGAGAGTAGATTTCACGTTAACAAATGTCCATTTTCTTCAAGTTACACTTGAAATGGTAGTTCAAGCTTATTCAAACAACATTCTTAATGGGGGAGTAGGTAATCTTTGGGCTCCAAGGAGAGACTATATGAAGAGATGAGTCCAGATACTTCGGATTTCAGAGAAAACCCAAACTAGGCCAACGTTCCCTGAGTAGTGTGAAGGGAAACTGAAGCATCACCTGTGATGTATAATCTAGGGTAGTAAAATTTTGCCCATGTGCCACAGAATACTTGTTTACTCTTGAAACAATTAATTTAGATGTTGGACTCATTGGATGCAAAGACCCACAGCTGTTTGTTCAAACCATAGTGGTTTCACTGCATGGTTTAAATAATTTGGTGTTTAATAGCAGAAGTAGTTAGGAACTTAGGTGAAACTGGATTTTGTAGCACTGATAGTTGATACAGGAGCTGATTGTGGCACTTTTCCCTCATTATTTGGCTTTGCTTTCAGGTAATGTCATTCTTGATTTGATATGGGTGGTGGTTGACTAGGAGTAGGTGTGTATTCCCTTCTCTGTAATCAGCTCCTCAAAGTAAGATTTGATCTTACACCTTTTAGTTTCCTGTGTATAGACTAGAAGTATTTTGAAAGAGGGATTAAGTAAATATTTCTTGGTCTTTGACGTTTTAAAAGTTGTGGTTATGTATTCCTCTATCTCATTCTAAAGCCTGAAAGTAGGAAATTGATTTTGTTTTGCTTTTCTGGTTAGTTTTGTTTCTTAGAAGTAGAACACATTTATTGAGTAAAGTGTGAATTGCCTCGGTTTTATAAATTAAAGAGTTTTTGCACACTATTTTGAAAACAGTGCCTATTTGGTTTATTGAGTTTTCAGAGTTGTGGAGGGAGGTCATTTAGAAATGTAACTTCAGTTAAAGGAGGACATATGCTATGCCTCAGTTCCCACGTTAGTGTGTCTTTCTTTGGAACCTATAAACATCACAGACACACAGACTATACTTCCTTATGAGAATTGTAAAAAAAACACTTGGCTTTCTTTAATGTGATATAGTTACACATCATGGCTTTAATTTCCAAGTTCTGCTCTTAAGCACATGGAGACTGTGCATTTACGTAAGTTTTGTAACCGGCCTGCCCTTTTTGGGAACTAGTAAGCCCGTGGTGGGTAGGGTATGGGCATGAAAACCTAACAGTTTACCTTCTTTTTCCTATGTGGATTAGTTTGCTTTATATTGAAGAGTGGTTGTTGATGGATAGAACAGAAAGAGAGCTTTGTCAGATTTCCAATTCCAATAGCTCCCTCATTGAGGCAATTCCTGAATTCTAGATGGGAATATATACTATCAGGGATTAACCAGTTATAAAAGCCCCTTGAGCTGCCTGAGAAGACCCTACCCCCCAGCCCCACCTCTGGCCCATGGTATAGGGAAAGCATTGCTGGGGATGGGAAAGTTGAATTTACTTCTTTAGAAAACTTGTGGGAGAAAGCACTTTCAGACAGACTGCAAAAGGTAGTTACTTTTAGTTAACTGTCCCACAGTTTTTTTTTTTTTTCCCTTTTGAATTTGACTGAAGTTAATGTTAATGAAGCTTAAAAAAAATGTACTAAGAGGCAAAGTTAGATTGTTCCCAAGATTATTATAAAGCCAGTTTCTGGTGGGTGTCTTTGACTCTGGTGAGGGAGACTTTTCTAGTGCAAAAACATTGCTCTGAAACTGGTATAGAACCAGTGGTGCACCTGTCCTCAGCTCCCATCCCTTAGAGCTACTGAGTACCTTGGCAGAAAATTCATGAAGCAAGCTCTGATTAAATATGAGCAAATACCAAAGAAAAATGCTATGGTATTTTGGAAAGTGCAGTTCAAAGGGAATAATTTATGCAGCATTTCAACCCAGCGAATGTCCTCATTTTTTCCCTTTACAACACCATTGTAAACTGTGTCCTTGACAGAAGAGAAAATACAGGTCTCCTAAGTGATTTCCTTCTATTTCATCCTGAGAGCCCAGCTGAGCTTCCTGACTCACAGTGTAGCGCTTCCTCCATGATAAAGACTGAAGGAGGAATGAGTCATTTTTTTTTTCAGTCAGCTGGTTTGTAGAGATGTGCCTTTTCAAATTAGTTAAGTGAGCTCATGAGAGATTTAGGGCAATCTGTACCACACCAGGAAAAATTATTCAATAGCTGGTGCTGTACTCCTTTGAAAATGGAATGAATGCTGCATTGAAAAAATTTAAATTTCAAAGTTAGTACTGAAAAGATAGTGTCTTGATCATTAATGAGAGAAATCTGTCATCCTGGTCCTATAATTTGTTTGTTTTGAGCATCTTAATCTATGCAGGATTATAAAGCTAATTTGTTTCATTACTGCTTTGAGGTGTAATATATGTCATTACTTCTAAATATAAGAACTTTGTTTTCTATTAGCAAACTCTATCCCCTTTCCAAGATTGGCAAGTAAGCATATTCTCATAATGCCAACATGTTCTTTATGAGTTATGGTAAGGGACTGCAGTTAACATTGCATTCTGATTACTACTTGGAAATTCAGTTTGCATCTTTAGGACAAAGTTTCTTAAACATGTTTCTTGGCTTAGAAATACAAACATAGTGAGCTTGAGTGTCATGATTTCTTTGTTGTGGTTCAGTTGCATTTTATTGGTATAGGATGGGTGCATAACTTCTTTTACAGCCGAAATGATTACTTTTTTATTTAATTGAAGAAAAGTTTTGGGAAAAGCTAAAGTGGTAATATTTTAGCTCTTCTTCAGAGTCTTGTTCTTAATTCATTTTAGTATGACTATAACATTTATATTCAATTGCTCAGGGTAATACACGGCAGGTAGAAGGTCCACTAAGGTTTTCCTCAATTATAAATGTATCAGATTAAGTTTCGATTTAGAACCCCAGTGGAAAAAAATGGAAGATTTCTAAGTGTTGGTGTTAATACCTTGGACACCCAAAAGTAAAGATTAACTTTAAAACCATCCAGGTTGGGGGGTGGGGGAGTATATGGGGACCTCATTAAAAAAAAAAAAGATTTATTTATATATTTATTTCTCTCCCCTTCCTCCCCACACCCCACCCCCATTGTCTGTTCTCTGTGTCTATTTGCTGCATCTTCTTTGTCCGCTTCTGTTGTTGTCAGCGGCACGGGAATCTCTGCTTCTTTCTGTTGCATCATCTTGTTGTGTCAGCTCTCCATATGTGTGGCACCATTCCTGGGCAGGCTGCACTTTTTTCACACTGGGCGGCTCTCCTTCTGGGGCGTACTCTTTGTGTGTGGGGCTCCCCTACGCAGGGGACACCCCTGCATGGCATGGCACTCCTTGTGCTCATCAGAACTGCGCATGGGCCAGCTGCACACGGGTCAAGGAGGCCCGGGGTTTGAACTGTGGACCTCTCATGTGGTAGACGGACACCCTAACCATTGGGCCAAGTCTGCTGCCATCATATTTTTTTAATGTAACATTAAAAATAAATAAAGACAAAGAATTTTTTTAAAAAAATCACCCAGGTGCTGACTTTTTGTGTCTTGGCAGTGATCAGTGTTGGGAATCCTCCCCTTAAGCAAACGTTTCCCTTTTCTTGTCTATCCTTGGTGAGTTAAAGCTTAACCTGATGGCTTGAAAGTCTTGTTCTGTGATGCAGTTCTGTTGTTTTCTTCTGTTGTTCTGTTGACTTTGTTTTTAAGTTAACTAGAAATGAATTGTCAGATTCTTAAAGCTCTTACTCAAAGGAGTCATTTGGTGTCAAATTTAATACATTAAGAGGGAATCCCAGTGGCAACATTGTCTTGTCTAAAGAAACTGAAGCAGACAGAGGGGGAAAATATATTTTATATGTATGGACAGCTAAATTGTCTTTATTTTGGTATTAGGTATTATATTTCCAAAGTGCACCCACAGTTAGACCACAGTATAAAAAGTTTCAAGAATTGCTTTCTTCCTTAATGGCTCATATGATGAATGCTTGGAAACTTGTAAGCCACATGATCCTTTGTTTGAGTAGGCTGGGAATAGTTAAGGTTGTGACTCTTGAGTCACTTGCTTGCCTTCATTTTACCCAAAAGGATATTGCCTTTCTTTTCAGAATTGCCTACTGCTAGATTGGCAAGAAAACAAATGAAAGTAAAAGAATATCTTAAGGGTAATGTCATTTTAGGTTCAGGGTTCTTAAACTTAATTAGACACAATTACCCTGACTGCTTGTTAACATGCAAATTCTGGCTTTCTCCTCCCAAGAGATTCTGATTGGGCAGGTCCAGGGTGGAGCCTGCGTTCTCTGAGGTGAGAGGCCCAGGGCTACATTTGGTGGAAGTGGGGTGTGTGTGTATGTGTGTATACGAATATCATATAAACTATGTCATGCACTGCTATTACATTTTGATATGATATATGCTCTTACATACATATGTTGTTTTCCCTCCTATTGGATCAGCTGGAAGGTTGGTAGAGAAGACAGATATTTTACCTTCATAAATTTTTCTACATACTTTTAGTTGAAATGCCCAGATGTACCTATGTTCACAAAATAAAAATAAAAGGTTGCATATATGGTAAGTCGATTGCCTGGAAAGAAAAGTTAACTTTTATTTCTAAAAGGTATCAAGAAGTAATGCCCAATGTTTGATCATGCGGCACTTTCCCAAGGTTTGTTTCTTCTCAAGGACCTGGATATTTAATTTACCCCTTCCTACTCCCTGTGGGCTCCCTCCCCAAACTCATGACATTCTAGCTGTTACTAGACACACCCCAGTTTATCAGGTGGCAGTTGTTTTCCTTCCCAGGGAAAGGTTAACAACTGTGAATTGGTCAATTATGGTCAAGCCTTATGACCCCGAAATGAAAGTGTTTTTTTTGGTGGTGGTGGTTTTTAACAAAAGCATTGCCTGGGTGTACTATTGTTGAACAAATAATGTTCAACAAGAAATTTTAAATGGGACTTCTGCTAAGTAAATGTTAAAATTTTGATAGATGTCATTTCCTATAACAAAATCAGGAAACATTTTCTGGTATGCCGGTGTTGTAACTTTTCAATTCTCGCAACTTTCCTTCAGGAAACTGTCCTGCCAAAAGGAAAGCAGTCCATAAAATATGAAGCACAACTCCCAAACTGTGCAGTGTAATTAAATTTTGATTTGGTGCATATGTTTCGGTGGTCATGACAGACTTGAAATTATCACAGGACTTTTATCCTGGATAATGTGCATCTGGATAACTTGTTAAATTGCTTTTCCCTCCTTTCCCTCATTCTCTTTGCTTTAAAAATACAGGTGTATCTCATTTACACTGTAGGTGAATTTATGGAAAGTGGTATAAACTTAACCAGTCCCCATTGTCTTGTACAAACATGTGGGAACTCTTCCTTACCCAGCTTTGCAGAAATTACCTATTTCTTCCTCTCAGTTGACAAATGAACATTTTATTGTGGATGCTTAAGTGAGATAGCCCATCTACTAAGTTGGTAGCTTTGAACTAACAAAACACTGATAATTTGAATGCATGATGGTATGTGGTTTTTATTTTTAAGGAAAACAGCATCTCACTGATTTTATATGCTGGGTTTTAAATATTTTTTAATTGGTTAAAAAAAGCATGCCTATTGATACACAGTTCTGGATGGTAACACACAGCTAATGCCCTGTCAGTTTATTGTGTTCAAGTAACTTTGACATAGCAATTACACTTTAGGGATTATGTTTTCCTATTCATTTGTAGTCCTCATCTCTTCCTCCACCCTCTCACTCTCTTTTAGACTGACCACACTTATGACTCTCCTTTAAAAAAAAAAAAAAGCTGTGTAAATATAAACTTTGTACCACAGGGAAAAAATAGGAACACTTACTAACATAAACACAGTGAAAGGGAAGAATAAAATAAAATATGTTACATTTGTTTTAAGTTTCTGCTACCTGAAAATGGTGGAAAGAATAAACAGATTAGTGTCCTGTACATGTCATGTCACTCGGTTTTTTGTAAAATTCAAAGTATACTAATTAAACTTAGTTTTTGTTTTAAAATGGGAACTGAGCCCAGAATATGAAAATCCTAGGTTGACTGTTGTTAGACAGAATTTGATATTTCCTAATCATTGCTCATAGTGTAGAGTTTGTTTTTATCTTTATGACAGGGTCTTATTCTTACCAAAACAAACAACAAGAAAAATATCTTTATATTTTTATTTTAAAAGTCATGTTTCTCTAAGAACAAAGTTATCATTAGGTTTATGTTATGCTGAGTTTAATTTGTAGGCTTTCAGAAAATCATGACATTTTTATAAGTATAGAATAAAACTTTTATTCTAAGGCCACCCATATTCTGTGGTGATACTCATAAGGTATTGGTATTATCCATTATTTTAAAGTTAATGGATTAGAAGCTACTCTCCTCCTTGGTCTTTCCGAAGTTTTGTAAATGATCCTTTTCTGGGGAAGGTGATGGTGGTTGGGAGAGTCCTTATCTTTAATTAAGGTTCTTTCATTATCGCTCAGATCTTCTGTCTTCTGTCACAAATACATCTCATTTGTGAACATTTCTTCCCAGCCCAAGTTTTTTCTTTTTAAACAACTTTACTAGGGTATATTTTACATACCATAAAATTTACCCATTTCAAGTATACAGTATACTGATATTTATTTACTGAATGGTGCAACTATCACTGGTATTCGGTTTCAAAACATTTTCACATGCTCAGTAAGATCCCTCATGCCGGTTTACAGTTAATCCTTGTTCTGAGCCCCAGATAACCATTAATCTATTTTCTGTCTCTACAAATTCGCCTGTTCTGGACTTTTCACATAAACAGAATCATAAATAGAATCACGAGGTTTCTTGTATCTGCATAATGTTTTGGAGGTTCATCCATGATGTAGCATGTATCAGTACCTCTATCTTTTTAGTTGCTGAATAGTATTCCATTATATGGATGTAATGAGTAGGTTGGTTTGGCAATAATGAATAATGCTGCTATGAATATTTACATGCAAGTCTTTGTGTAGATTTGTGTTTGAACTTTTGAAAAAGTGCCAAATTGGTTTCCAAACTATATGCCCACCCTAATGCAAATTTAAATGAACTAATTCAGTTAATTTCTTAAGCAGTGTATTTACTATCTTCAGTGTTAATTGGACTGTGAAAGTTATGGTTCTGAGAACTGATATAGCTTGCATTTGCTTATTAAAAATCAATGTGTTTTAAATTTGTATTAAAAAACCCAGTTCATTTTTCTCTTGGAAAATCCTTTATAGTATTTCTTAATTCTGGGCCTTTTGATACAGAGACTCATATCAAGGAAATAAGAAAAATTAAGTTTAAGTTTAAAGTACTAAGGTGGGAAATAGATGTAGCTCAAGCAGCTGGATACCTGCCTACCATATGGGAGCACCCAGGTTCAGTTCCCAGCGCTTCCTAAGGAAGATGAGCAAGACAGCGAGCTGACAGGACAGGCTGGCGCAGTGACACAGGCAACGAAGTGACACAGCAAGGAAACACAAGGAGAGACACAAAAAGCAGGGAGTGGGGTGGCTCAAGCAATTGATGCCTCTCTCCCACATGGGAGGTCCCAGGTTTGGTTCTCAGTGCCTCCTAACAAAAAACTCTAAAAACAGAGAGCAGACAGGGAGGTGGAAAACAGGGGAGGGGAGAAATAAAATAAATCTTTAAAAACAAAAAAATACCAAGGCATACTAATTCTTGTCAAAACTTACAGCCCACGATTTATAAATCCCTCAAATAGCAGAAATAAACATTATTAAATACAAATCCTTTATTTTATTTCATCACTGTAAAATAGTCCTAGAAATTACTCTTGTCAGTGTGCTTTTTAATAAAAACATTCAGGCAAACTTAGCTTTTCTCATTCACTAGAGCCTTACAAGCAAAGGTTATCTAAGTGAAGCTTCTGGAAATTATCATTAAAACTTGGGCCCTGCCACAGAAAGGTGGGGACCACATGCCCTTGACTGGGTGTTGTGTGCCAAACTTCAGCAAAAGATAGGTCTATTTTACAAACAAAAATATTGCATGAAATACTCTGAAAGTATCTTTAGGTATGTATGTGATGATAGTGAATGCTAATCATCTTTTCAACATTCCTTTGCTGTTCTTGTAAAAAAACAACTGTGGGGGCACTGGTTAGAAGATGTCTCCTTCATCTCTGCCTGATATGAGTCTGTGCAATGTGCTTTCAATTTTGAGGCTTTCAGTGCATTATGGCATGTTATTGGAATTCACTGCTTTGGATATTAAAGTGATTTTACTATTTAAGGATTATATCAGTATTAACAGCTTTATGGCTGTGCCTAATTTATAGTTGTTAACAGTGGCCTTCATTTTAATTGTCTATAGTTTATTGATGAATGATTGAATGCTGACTTAGAGCCAGTCACTCTGCAAGGCTTAAGTCAGGCATGTTCTCTCCCTCCCCACTGGAAGATCACAGTTAGTTTGGCGAGACAGACAGAAAATAGTGAATAAACTGGAAAATAAAACAATTGCAAACTGTGGTAAGTACTATGATGGGAAAAAATCAAAACAACAAAAAAGTTCAAACTGGTTGCCAAGACAAAAAACTGAGAACAAGTATGGGGAATTTATTCTCAGGTGGGCCATGAAGACCTCTGAGGAAGGTGACCTGAGGTGGAGAAAAAGATTTAATTGTCTCTTCAGAATGAATGTGAAAAATGACAACTGATGATGGTAGGAAGGATGGCATTTTAAAACAAGGCAAATACTGTTTTAGGAAATAACCATCATTTGGCAGTTTCTCAAAGTAAAAATTTGATTGTTTTTGTGGATTATAATTCTACAGAAACACAGTCCTGTGTTTTTGACATTTTGATTTTAATGAAGGCAAAATGAGTGCCATAAAAACATAGCTTGAACTTTAAAATGAAGACTATAGTTTCTAAAAGTTAGCTTTAGCTGGTGCACAAATATAAGCATTTTAAACAAGTGATGAAAAGAATTTTGAGAAAATATTTTCCTTTGTTGGAAGCCCTCAAATAGGAGATGTGGTATAATTAGAGAAGTCCCAGCTTAGTGAGTACAGTCATAAGGATGTGAAGACAGTAAGGGGGGAGGGGTATTTAGCCTGTTTATTAAGTTTTAAGATTAATTTACAAAATCTTTAATAAGAACTATTATAGGGGGTGGGGTGAAAGTCTCTCCATTTTTGCCAAGAACAGATCTTGCAGAAATTATGTGTGTTAAGAGATTTAAGCTAAACCTAGGAGTGAACTTCACTTTGGGGATGATTAAATATGAAAACATAGAAGATGATATTCTTTTAGTATATTTAGAAGTGGATAAATTAACTAGATAATCTTTTGGATATTTTAGGAAATGACATTTTTCTCAAGGGGTTCTATGGCTCCTTAAAAAGTGTGATCACAACAAACTACTGTAGGACTGAGTTATTGCTAGACTCTATGTATCACGCCTGTGCTTGATGAAATGAAGTTACTTCAATGATCCCGCATTCATTGTCATCTTATCTCTTTTGTACCTATGTTTTACAGTTATTTAAATGTATTTAGTTGTTATGAATGCTTTATGAACTCATAATAAGATTTATTTTCAGGGTCCAGATTTAAATGTGGGTTTAAAAATTAGACCAACCTTACATTATTTCTGTATTCTTATTTTTTGTCCATTTTATCTGTCATGGCTTGAGAGCTGAATAACATATACAATTAATGGGTTTCTGTTTCTCCTAGTGTCTTAAGTTTTGCTTTATGGAGGTTGATGTAATGCACTTTGATGCATAGGTATTTCATGATTGTTGTCTTCATTTTAAACTGCCCCTTTGGAATTATTAGTTTCTAATGTATTCTTCCAGAAGATACCTTTGAGTATAGGCAATACATATATATATATTTTTAAAGATGTTTATCTTTAAGTCTTTTATCCATATGAATTTTGTTTTGGATGAAGGAGTGACAGTAGGAATCCAGAAGGCTTCCCCTTCCCACAAAACTTAGTTGTGTGTTCTAGATCTCTATTTAAGACCATCATCAAAGTCAAAGTCAATTACTGTACCTTTGGAATACATTTTAATATGTGCTACAGCTAATCTCTTTCCTTTTTTACTTTTCTGTTTGTGCTTTCAGACTTTTCGTGGATATTTTCTCATGTATATTTTTTCGGATGAACTTGAGTATTTTGTCAAATAATTAGTGGCTCTTTAATAGGAACATTTCCTAACAAATTTTTAAAACCTCATCCTGTTTTTCAGACTTAAAAGTTTTCAACAGAATAACTATGTTCGTTGTAGTTTTTCATGGAATGGAAAGAGCAAGAGTGCCAGGGACTCCTGAATCACTAGTTAGACACCACTCATTTATCTTAGAGATCTTAGAAATTCTGTTTGCCTCAGTTTCTTCACTAAGAAGTGAAAATGCACATTTTTTTCTTGTCATAAATGAATATTATTTATGATATTAAATAATCGTAACTCTCCAAGAGTGTAGTCATTTCTGTGGGTGATTTACATCCAGATTTAGGCAGAAAGTATTTTGCAGTCTCTGCATTGCTATGGATAAAACCTCACATTTTTCTTTTTCTTTTTTTCCCTTTCTCTCTCTGTTTTTTCATGTATACCTCACTTTCTAGCAGACTTTTTATTCATCCCTTCTGGCTTGCTGACTTGACCATAAAATATGTAAGTTGGTTGTTGTTTTTTTTTTTGTTTGTTTTGGTGGCACAGGTTCACGTTTGAACCCAGGGCCTCATATTTGGGTAGTCGGCACTCAACCACTGAGCTAAACTAGCTGCCCTGAGTTAGTTTTTTCCGTTCGTTTGTTGTTTCTCTTTTTATGAAGTACCAGGAATCAAACCTGGGACCCCATACCTGGGGTCAACCACTTAAGCTATACCCACTCCCCCTTAGGTTCTCAAAAATCTTTTTATGATTCAGTCAACCAAAAGCAATTCTATATTAGTGCTAATTATAATTTAAAATGAAGAGAAAAGTCTTTGTTGAGCTCAAGAACTTGAGCAATCAAACATTTCGTTTCGCCTTTCAACTTTTTCTTTACATATGAAATACTTGCATATGATTAGTTTTTCTTCACGTATGTTTGATAAGTGATTTAATTAACATGGGGAGAAGAAAAGATGAGGTTGGGATTACTTTGGGTTGTTGTGTTAAATTTGACAAGAACACATAAGGCTTTCAGATCTTTATGCTTAGGAATGCCTTGCTAAAAATACATTTTAAAAAGGACACTTAATATTGAATATGGAAGGTTTTATTTTATATATTATGCTGGGAGCCAAGGTGTTTACAGAGATTAACACACTGACACTCAAGTTTCATAGATGTCACAGTCTGTTCATGACCTTGGTGATGGAAAGTACACTGATCATCATATTTATGAGCTTCACTCATTTATATTTATAAGACTGTCATAGTTGAACTATTATAATCCATAAACTCCTAATAAATGAGGATCCTTTCAGGATTTTTTAGGATGTTTTCCTTTTCTGCCCATAAGTGCAGCTATGATATGCATGCTCATGTGGAACCCAGGCATTTTCTCAGTGCATGAAGACTGAAATCTTTTTTTTGAACGTTGTGCTTAAAAATATTAGTGTAAAATTAACTGGTGAAAACTTGTACCTTTGTTGTTCTTATTTAGTCTTATTTTAGAATTGACAAGGAAATGAACAGATTTGCAACAATTGTCCTTAACACTGTAAATTTTAACCTGGTTCATGCTTGTTTAAGTTACATATTGAAATTCTCTTATAGGGAATAGAACATCGAAAAACTTCTATTTTCATAGACTTCCTCTAAAATTTGTGCCCAAACTAAAGGACTAAAGAGACACTAAATTATTCTGTTTGAAGGAAGTTTTTTTGTTTTAACTCAAAAAATGTATTCGCAGTCAAGCTGATCAGAGTTGTGGTTATTTCAGTAGGTGTTGGGAATTTTAAAAGTATTAAAAATAGAATTTAGATGGTTCCCAATTTGCTGCTTTTTTTTATAAAAATGTGCCCATAGCATAGAAATTATTTTCCAGAAGATGGAGGTTACGCCTTAGACTGAACCCATAGGTTTTTCTCACAGGGCCAAATGTCAAACATTTGAAACAATAGTGGAAAACAGTGTAATTGAAACAAAGCATAAAAAACATGCATGGATAAGAAGGTTTATCCAACATTTGAGGAGGAGGTATGGAAGGGATCTTGAGATTTCATTGGAGGAGAATACAGAAAAATGGATTCTGGTCACTTTGAAGGGCAGAGGGTTTTACGTATAATTTTAATATATAATAGTATGCATTTATTTTTTTTTATTGAGCATATTTTGTTATATGCTGTGGACCCTGAGTCCTGAACTTTGCATATTTGATTCCATTTAATCAATAAGGCTGGGATTATAATCCCCATTGTACAAATGAGGAATTTGAGGTTTATGGAGATTACTTGACCTGACCAAGGCCACACAGACTTTGTTCTTTGTTCATTTATCCCCATGGTCAGTGTTCCTTGGCTTACTCATGGAACAAAGAAAGGAAGGATAGAGAAAACAGAATGTGTGTGTGTCTGTCTGTCTTTCTGTGAACTGGACTGTGACTGTGAGATAAGAAAGGTGATGAAGAGTAGGGACGTGTGGTATGGCAGTTTGAGATTATTTATGAATTCCAAAAAGAGAGATTGTTTGTAAACATACCTGGGTGTACTACCCTTTGTATTAGATTCAGCTGAGATGCCTTTGATTAAATTATGTTAGAATTAGGGCTTTGATTTGACCACATCATTAAGGCATGCAGGACTGAGTCCCTACCCCCTTGGTGGGCTATATTAAACCGACGATCAGTCAAGAACACAGAAGAAGACACATGCCAGAAAAGAGGAAGGGAGTTCCACAGACATGGAAGAAGATCCTGTGGCCCTGGGAAGAGAGATGAGCCATTTGCCTGATAGTTTACAGCTGACCTTGTGAAGCAACCAGAGCAGCTGAGTCCAGAAAGAAATGAGCCCTTCAGCCTATAATTGAGATCAGAAAGAGCTGGGACCATGGACCCTTAAGGGACATTGCCTACCATCTTTCTTCGATATGTGGCAACAGACTTTGGGTGAGGAAGTAGGAAGTACCTCTTATGGTACCTTGAGTTGAACTCTTTAGGGCCTTGTAATTGTAAGCTTTTACTGCAAATAAATACCCTTTATAAAAGCCAACAGATTTCTTTTACCTTGCTTTAGCACCCCTTTGGCTGACTAATACATGTGGTATATGTAAAGTTCATCTCAGGGTGAAGAAATATACAAAAGAACTGTGAGGTCAGTGTTCCCTAATGCCAGTCACTGGGGAGTGCCTTTCCCCACAACTTGTCTATGGATAGGGAATTTGGGGAGAAAAGATGCAACTCTTTGTACATGTGGGATATTTGTAACTCAGGGAGCTCTATAATCATGGAGAAGGGAGGGGTATGTGCTAGGACTATCTTGAGTAAAAGGTGTGCTCTGCCTCCTTCAGGATCCCACTTCCTTAAAAGAAACTGACTTCAGAATGAAACAGACATGCTTTTGCCTCTTCCTTTTTAGTATAAAATACATGTATCCTTTTACCTCTGCTATGGGCCACCACACCTAACATGCCTAACATAGATTCTTTTTTTTTTACCCCAGCTGTTCTTTATTCTGTCCATATGCTGTCACTTCTGGAGATTGTTGTTTTGTGTTGTGTTTAGAATTGGATTACCTTTCTCCTTGGAGGAGGAGATGGATGGGATGGCAGGAGCACAGAAAGAAGGGGGTGGAGGAACCAGAGCCTTTGCCACTTTGCCCAGTACTAGGACTCCAGCTGTGATTATTTGTTAGTGATAACTCCGTGATTGAACACATATGTGTCAGGCACTGGCCTATAAGTATTATGTATCCATTAGTTAACTTAATCTTACAAAAGACCGAAACCTTTGGTCCTATTATTATCACCCCCATTTTTGAGAAGAAGGAAACAAAGGCTTAGAGAGCTTGCTATTTATCCCTTTGGCCACTGTATTAGTCAGCCAAAGGGGTGCTGATGCAAAATACCAGAAATTGGTTGATTTTATTAAGGGTATTTATTTGGGGTAGGAGCTTACAGATACCAGGCCATAAAGCATAAGTTACTTCCCTCACCAAAGTCTGTTTGGAGCAACATGGCTGCCGACATCTGCGAGGGTTCAGGCTTCCTACGTTCCTGGGACTTGCTTTTCTGTGGGTTCAAGGTTCCTTTCTTCCTGGGGCTGGCTTCTCTTTCCTCTGGGAGCTTACTTATCGGGGCTCCAGCTTAAGTCTTCAGCATCAAAACTCCAACATCAGAAACCCTCAACTCTGTTCTTTGCCATGCCTTTTATCTGTTGAGTCCCCACCCACCAAGGGGTAGGGATGCCATGTCCTAATCATAACTCAATCATGCCCAGGTACAGATCAGATAACAAGCATAATCCAATATTTCTTTTTGGAATTCATCAAAAATAATAAACTGCTATAGCCATAGCCAGCAGTGACAGGATTTTGATGGTGCCCATCACAACTGTAGCTATTGGGAAGGATTTCCTATGTCCATTCTTTCCATTGTGAACTATTTTGGTGGCTGTTGTCCCAGTAGAAAAGCAACTCACTGACTCTGGGGATATTTATCATTCTCTACAGTGGTAGTTCTCAATGGGGGCGGGAGAGGATTTTATCCCCCAAGGGTTTGGCAAAGTCTGGAGACATATTTGATTGTCACAACTGGAGGGAAAGTGTGCTATCATCATCTAGTAGAGGCCAGGGATACTCCTAAACATCCTACAATGCACAGGCTGTTCCCCATCACAAAGAATTACCTGGTTTAAAATATCAGTGGTGCCATGTTTGAGAAACCCTGCTCTGTATGCCCTCCCCCCCCCCCCCCCCCCCCGTTCATGTGTGACCCTGCTCTGTCTGTCCCCCCTCGTTCATATGTATGGGAATAGTTGTGCTTCACAGCATGTCTATGCATAGTAATCAGATTCCAACCAAAAATCTGTGCTGGCTTCAGATGTTAGTTACTTGGCCTGTTTTTAAGACACAGTTATGTGCAAGACACTGTTAGGTACTATATGGGGAAGTCAACCATATAGGAAAGGGAAAAGTGGCCAGACTTCATTGCTAAATGAATGATAGGACACTCACGGACATTCAGAAGATGAAGAAACACTTCTGAGTGTGGTGGTGTGGAAAGGATTTGCTTAAGCAGAGGACATGTGGTGTGGGCAAAGTCTTGGATGGAGGCTGAATGGGATAGATGAAGCAAAAGTTGTGAATTCGGAAAGCCTAAGACCCGAGTGGGGTGAATGAAGAGCACAATATTCCCTTTAAGGCTGGAAGGGTATGGGGGCAAGGGATATACTTTTTTTTTCTTTTTAATTTTTGGTTTTTTAGAGCTGTTGTAGATTTATTTTAAAAAATCATGCAGAAAGTACAGTTTCCGTATGCCCTCCACATACACACAGTTTCCCCCTTTTTTAAAATTTCTCTCCCCTTCCCATCCCTCCCTCCCCAGTTTTCTGTTCTCTTTGTCCATTTGCTATGTGTTCTTCTGTGACTGCTTCTATCCTTGTCAGCAGCACCGGGAATCTGTGTTTCTTCTGTTGCATCATCTTGTGTCAGCTCTCCGTGTGTGCCGCGCCATTCCTGGGCAGACTGCACTTTCTTTCACGCTGGGCATCTCTCCTTATGGGGTGCACTCCTTGCGTGTGGGGCTCCCCTATGCGGGGGACACCCCTGCATGGCAGGGCACTTCCTTGTGTGCATCAGCACTGCGCATGGGCCAGCTGCACATGGGTCAAGGAGGCCCATGGTTTGAACCGTGGACCTCCCATGTGGTAGATGGATGCCTTATCCATTGGGCCAAGTCCGCTTCCCCAGTTTTCCCTTTTAACACTTTGCATTAGTGTGCTGAGAGATATTTTCAAACATATTCCCTGACTGGCTTCTGTTATACTACGCAGTTTAACAGTCGCTCATTTAATCCTCATATTAAGCCTGTGGAGTTGGTACTATCAGTGTTCACAAACACCCTTTAATGGTTGAGCTAACTGAAGCTGAGAGAGATTAAATGATTTGCTCAAAGTACTACATCTAGGAAATGGCAGAACTCAGGTTTGATCCCTTCATTAATTTTAGAGACTATGCTTTTAACCAGCTCAATATGCTGATAACCAGATTATTCTGTCTTGTGGTATGTTGCCCAACTTCCCTGCTGCCATCTCCAAATTGCAAAGCCAAGGTGAGAGACTGGCAAATGCTTGTCTCCACTTGGGGATCCTGAGGGACCATCTAGTTGCTCTGTAATGGGGTTATAGAAGAAGGGTCAGAGGTGAGTAGGACTCATTAACAGGGAATTAAGGCCAGCAGCGTAAAGGAACGGAATTCTGTGAGACATAGTTGCCTCATCTTGGCTGGCAGGGAAGAGGTGGATCACAGCAGCATTTTGTATTACCTCAAAGGAGGAAGCATGGAGGGAGAGAGATTCATACATAGAAGGTAACCAATTATTGTATTACAGATTTACTTGTGTAAAATGCTTCTCTAAAATCTAGGCCATTTGTGTTTTAGCTATCAGATGTAACCCAAACTAGGTAAAATAGAACCAAATTATCATCCCTTCCTTAAAGCTCAAAACTTTCTGGCTTGGTAATTTTGTAGGGAAAGACTTGCAGGAAAAATTCTTTGAAATAGGAAGAAGGAAATGTGATTCTGATGTTTCCTTTAAAGGTGCAAAATCAGTACATGAAGAAATAGGACAAGAATCAGAGAAGATTAATTTTCTGAAACCTTACCAACAACCTAGTTCCCAAGGAGAGAAAAGTAACCCTTTTAAAAGGATGACGTTTAGGAGTGGGAGTGAAGGTGAATTTATATCTACACAGTGACTGTTAAGGAGATAATCCTGAAAGCTTTCCAGATGGGAGTCTTTGAAACATACTCCTGCATACTTACCTATGTGTGTCTACTGGATCACTTGTAGTTTCCCCGAAGAGCAAAAAGCAGAAGCCAGATCAAGATTTTGAGGGAGTTAAGTAGGGTTTCTGGTTTTGCTAAATGTGCAAAACACACACAGATGCAGCAGCATGCATGCCCACACTCCGGATGTTTTCAGTTCTGCCCAGAGCTGTTGTAATCACGTGTCTCACATGATCAGGACCATCTTTAGTTCCTTTCCTCCCAAAGACCAGCTGTACTATTTAATAAATAAATATGTGCAATCAAATTACTCCTTTTTGATAAAATTTGAGATTTAATGAGAAACCTAGATATCCCAGAGGTGAGTCTGAAGGAAACATGGGGGTGGGGGGACCACTAAATGTATGTTAGCCTCTCAAATCCTACTCTGGTGCTGTGCCAAATAATACTAGTTTGTTCTTGTGGTTATTTTTCTAACATTTTATTATGGAAAATTTCACATACTCAGAAAAGTTGAAAGAATTTTACAGAAAGCAGCCTTATTTCCAGATTATACCACTAACAATTTACCATACTTTGTTTATCATATGCTTTATAATAGAGCATCTCTTTATTGCTGGATCCAACCATTAGTCTTTGTTTATTGTATAAATTGCAGATATCAATATACTTTCCTAATACTTTAGCTTGTATATCAAATCTAAAGTTCTGTATTTATTTAGTTTTACCCGCCTTTTATATGCAATGACTGGCACACACCTTTGATGTACCATAAATGTGATTTAACAATGCAGAAAATCTCTGTAACCCAAACTCTTCTTAAGATATGGAACTCTTATGTTTTGGAATTTTTTGGTGTGTGTGTATGTGTGTGTGGGGGGAATGGTTATAGATGAATAAAAATACATGTCTTTTATTCTTCTCTCAAGGTGTCATTCTATTAAAAAACAAAACACGTGAATTGTGTTTGCTTGATAATAGCTCATTTTGTAAAGAGTATTTAGGAGTTTCTTGAAGTCTCAGACCCAAATCCTTGTATTAAGGTGCATTTTTTTCTTTACCTAGGTTGTCTCTTGCCTAGAGTTCTTTTAGACTGCTTTATTGAGTTTCTGGAATTTTTGAACCTCCTAAGACATACTGAACATTATATATTTTAAAAATGACTCCTTGTGTCACTCACAACTAAAATTGTGTCTGTGATTAGGAACATAGTGACTTCCTTACCTAAAATAAAGTCCTCTTTAGAGAGTGCATTGAGCCTTGAGTCTGACTCTGAAATCATTAAAAAAATTTTTTTGAAACTGTCTCTTCAGTAGTGAAGATACTTTGCGGGGAATGGAGACAGACCCCTGCCAGTGCTTTATGACCTCCCCATTTTGGGAGTAACGGTAACATCCACGTGGCAGAATGTAACTAACCACCTGCTACTTTTGACTGCATTGATTGGAGGAATGCTAGCTAGGGTAATTGTGAACCAGGTAACTGGTTGGTGGATTTATAGATAAACACATATCCCTAAGCCAATGAAGGGCAAGTTGTAATTTGTCAGTCGAATTATCTGGTTACATATTACCAGTTTATTTCTATTCTCCTATCCTTCATTTTTTGGAAATATCTAATGCAAATATTTCAGCCTTTCTCAAACTGTTTTAATGTACAGAAATAGTTGAAAGTCTGTGATTGGGCCAAAATTATAAAGGAAGTAGTCTCCCTGAGGGCAGAGTGAGAGAAACAGCCATAATCAATAAGAGATCCCCAAGGAGATTTTAAATTTGAAGGAGTAGAAGATAAATGTGTAGAAGAGGTTCACTCTGCCTCCATTTGAAGATTGAGGTTTCATTTTATGAAGGCACTCAACTTATTTCTTTATATTCTCAACATGACAGACGTCCTTTCATTTAAATAAAGGTATTCAAAATATAGTGATGCAGTTTCCCATCTGTCTTGTAAAGAACCAGAACATTTGAGGAACAGTAAGTTCTGACCTTTAACAGCCTCTGGCTCAATTTTTCATATTTTCCAAAAAACCACACCCTACTGCTGGAGAAGATGGCTCGGGGAAGTTGGATGGACTCACTGTATTTTGGGAATTTTGGGCTTTTCCTAATGTTCTCCCTTTCCTAATGTTCTTCCTAATCTCCTTATGTCTCTCTTTTTGTGTTCCTTTCCATTTATATCAATCTAAAATTTTAGTGTAAAGGACATTTTCCAAAATTTAAGATGCAGCTTGAACCAGTGAACTGGCATGGTTTTATGCCTTATATATACATATGTATCTCCTGCACTTACACCAATACTTTTTTTTTTTTTAAGGAGGTCCTGGGGATTGAACCTGGGGCCTCAGATATGGGAAGAAGGTGCTCAGACCACTGAGTTACACCCACTCTTCCACCAATACCTTTATTACAGTGCCTTTGAAGCTTTTGATTGGCTGGGCAAGTACAGTTTTGAAGATGGGGCAGCTGAATCCTAGAGACACTAGATAACCTCAAGCAGTGAGTGAGTTGGCACATGTTCCACAGCATACCATGTTACGCTAGTCTTTTGGCATGCATAGGGGTTGGGGGTGGTAAAGTAGCATCTAAATTAGGTATTTAGGGATAAGAAGGGAGATTTTAATTTTTTCCCCCTTAAGCCAGGAACGTTGACAAGAGAAAATGATGAGAGCGTATATATTCCAGGAGAAATTATTTCAACAACAGTCTTCACTTCTTTACAATGAAAGACCTCAAGATGAACTTTCCCCTTTGTTTTGACTTCTTAATAATTTAAGATCTAGTCCAGGGACTGGTAAACCTTTTCTGTAAACAGCTAGATGTGAAATTTTAGGTTTTGTGGCCTATATGGTCTTTATTGCAACTACTCAACCCTGCTGTAGCTCCAAAGCAGCCAAAGACAATAAGTAAACAAGTGGGTGGGGGCTGCATTCCAATATGTTTTTTTAAAAAAAATCTTTTTAAAAGATTATTTATTCCTGCTGTCTACCCCCTACCCCCATCCCCCTTGTTGTCTCCTCTCTGTGTCCATTTGCTGTGATTCTTCTGTGTCTGCTTGTCTTCTCTTTAGGCGGCCCTGGGAACTGATCCTGGGACCTTCTGGAGTGGAGTGGCATCTGCTGCATCTCTTAATTGTCTCTCCCTGTGTCTCTCTTTGTTGTCATCTTGCTGTGCCAGCTCTCTGCACGGGCTAGCTTGCCTTTAGGAGGCCCCGGGAATCAAACCCTGGACCTCCCATATGGTAGCCAGGAGCCCAATCTCTTGAGCCACATCCACTTTTTTTTTTTTTTAAGATTTATTTTTTATTTATTTTTCTCCCTCCCCCCCTCCAGTTGTCTGCTCTCTCTGTCCATTCGCTGTGTGTTCTTCTGTGACTGCTTCTATCCTTATCAGCGGCACCAGGAATCTGTGTTTCTTTTTGTTGGGTCATCTTATTGTGTCAGCTCTCCGTGTGTGCATCGCCATTCTTGGGCAGGCTGAACTTTCTTTCGTGCTGGGTGGCTCTCCTTATGGGGCGCACTCCTTGCGCATGGGGCTCTCCTACGCGGGGACACCCCTGCATGGCACGGCACCCCTTGTGCGCATGAGCACTGTGCATGGGCCACCTCTGCACAGGTCAAGGAGTCCCGGGGTTTGAACCGCAGACTTCCCATGTGGTAGACGGACGCCCTAACCACTGGGCCAAGTCCGCTTCCCCACACCAGCTTCTTTCTTTTTAGAACATTTATTTATTTATTTAACACCCCCCCCCCCCTTGTCTGTTCTCTGTGTCTGTTTGCTGCGTCTTGTTTCTTTGTCCGCTTCTGTTGTCGTCAGCGGCACAGGAAGTGTAGGCGGCGCCATTCCTGGGCAGGCTGCACTTTCTGCGTGGGGCTCCCCTATGCGAGGGACACCCCCGCGTGGCACGGCACTCCTTGCGCGCATCAGCACTGCGCATGGGCCAGCTCCACGGGTCAAGGAGGCCCGGGGTTTGAACCACGGACCTCCCATGTAGTAGACGGACGCCCTAACCACTGGGCCAAGTCCGTTTCCCTACATCAGCTTCTTGATAACTGTTTTTTTAAAGTGCATTTTTAGTTTGAGATTTAAGCATTGGTCAATGTTAATGCAAATATGAAAGTGAAAAAAAAAAGTTTTTCCTCCTGCTTTGTCATTAGCAGTCTTTTTCTCCTTTACCTAATTTTACTTTCAAACCTGAAAACTCTGGACTAAGTATGGTAGGAAATTAAGAAAGCATTGGGGAGAGGACATCCAACTAAATAGTCATTTTATTTTTTACTTTTTAAAAAGATTTATTTATTTCTCTCCCCTTCCACTCATTGTCTATTCTCTGTGTCCATTTGCTGTGTGCATCTCTTTTTTGTTGCATCATCTTGCTGTGGCAGCCCTCCGTGTGTGTGGCTCCACTCCTGGGTGGGCTGCACTTTTTACACGTGGGGTGGCTTTCCTTGCGGGGAGCACACCTTGCATGTGGGACACCCTTACGCCGGGGCGCCCCTGCGTGGCACGGCACTCCTTGCACACAGTACCACTGTGCATGGGCCAGCTTACCACACGGGGGTGAGGAGGCCCTGGGGATTGAACCCTGCACACTCCATATAGTAGACGGACGCTCTATCAGTTGAACCACATCCGCTTCCCTAGTCATTTTAAATTACCACTTCAAAAACGGAAATCCATCGGGGAGCAGATGTGATTCAAGCCGTTGAGCCCCTGACTTCCACATGGGAGGTTCTGGTACCTTTTAAAGAAGAAAACAGATAAGGAACAGACAGTGAGCACAAACAAGGAGCAAACATATGAGAGAGCCATGGGTGGGAGGAGAATAAAGGTTTTATTTTTTTTAAAAATCCGTGGTATTTTGAATGCTGCACCAGCAAACAGAATGATAACCGAGTTTTAAAAATAGTGTGAAATCATTTGAATTAGGCAGGAAGGCCAGACTTTGTCTAATAGCATTCCAGAGCCAGCTCTTCACCCAGTGGAGGTTGTGTGTGCTTTTGGGCACTGAGGAGGGAAAAAGGGCACAGGAGTAACCAGTTTTGCTTTTGTGGTAGTCTCGAGGCCATAGTTAAGTCCATCTGCATTCTGAACAGGGACACACTAACTTCCTAAAGTTGACAATTTTCTATGGCACAATAATCTGAGATCATTGTGTGGGCCTGAGGAACACAATAATCTGAGATCATTGTGTGGGCCTGAGGAACGCCCCAAGCCATTATCTGGGGATTGCTATCCTGAAAGATAATTGAAGTGGTAGGCTAGCCAAGCTGAGTGTGTGGTCCCAAGAAGCTGTCATCCTTGAAATCATCTGGGATTCTTTGGACCCAACCTAGAAGAAATCTGGAGTTGGAGGAGTAGGTGAGATGGGTGGAACACTCAGTGGTGAATGATCACTCCTCTGAGATGTAAATGCTTTCTCAGCAGAAACGAGGCCCTTTCTTCTCCTGTAGACTTCTGCTTATCTTTCAAACTGGGTGCAGATGTCACTGCTCTTAATTAAATCATTCCAGGCTCCTCCATTTAGAGGATTTTCCTTCATTAATGCTATATCACTTGCAATCAGCCTCTACAATTGCTTAGCATTTTTTTCTTTGTCTGTCTTTCCCACTAGATTGTGGAATATTTCTTCCCTTTATCCTGGGGTCTAGCACACAGAAGAACCGATATTTATTGATAATAGGATATTTTACAAAACTGCTCTAAAAATCCTTAAGTGTACTTTTTTCTTTTTAAATCACTTGGGCTCTTGGATTATAGTTTTCTGTGGTTGAAGAAGATAGATGTTTTATTACGTTTGATAAAAACCCATGGTTTTATGCATGTGTACTGTCTGTTAGTAGTGGTGGGGAAAAGATGATACATTCTGCATATAAATGTTGATGGCTAGGCCAAATTCCAGCCCAGAGAATCCTGACAAGCTTTCTCTAAGGCTCACAACACATTTAGCAGAGGTCAAATGAAGGGAGACTTCCCCAGAAAAACAATGACTTACTGTTTAGTTTTAAGGAGATGCCAATTATAGCGGGTAGTAGGAGGTGAGTTGAGGTTATGATGAAAATAAGAATATTTAGAAACATGTAATTGTTGCTCATTGCCATATAAAATACCAATACATGTTTCCAGCTTTCTTCTCCTATAATAATCTCTCTGTTCTTCCTACTTAAAATGTCTGTGGAATGAAGTGGAGTAGAATAATGAGACCGCTTCTAGTTTTTATGACATTAAGTTCTTTCTGTGGAAACAAGTGTGGCATGCGGAATTAAATAACCAAAGTGAGAGATGAGTATAAGCTAAGATGTGAAGAAAGAAAAACGTGCCTGTAGTTATAAACTTTCCTGATGGTTTCTTAAAGACAAGAACACATTTCGTCTGTTTTGTATGTGATTGAGGTTAGGTTTCTTGTCTTTGTGTTTTTATATCTGTGTTTGCTAGAACCTGAAAAAACTTTAATTTGTGGAAAGTTTTTCTCTGTGAGTTTGTTTACAAGCAACCTATTTCAACCAGGTTTAAAATAATTGATAGTGGTTTCTACTACCTAGAAGTGTTGTGATGATTGGAGGTGGCGGATAGGTTAGTTTCATTCCATAATGGAATGAGTACCATTGAATGGAAGTGTAGGAACCCTACAATTTTGGGTTTATTCAATAATGGAAAAATGTGTTAATGGTATGTAATCATTTAAAGAAGCAGTGTTTCTTAATATTCCTCCTTTAGATAAATCTTGCCAGTTTCCTTTCTATCCCATTGTTCCCCACTTTCTTATCAATACACAGACATTGCTTTTCCTTTCATTTTCCTGGGGTAAGCCTTTTCCTGTTGCTTTTTGCTGTTGGTTAGCAAGTCTAAATGCTGAGCATTTGTTTTGGATGAAGCCGTGCTTGGTACATTGGCCCGGTTTCAAATGGTTCTCCTTTTTTGTATGTGGTGCAATTGGTTTTCTGGAATGTGTGTATTAAAAAGTTCAGTCGTTGGGAGGGAATCTTTCTTTTGGAATGGTAAGCCTTGTAGTTTTTAAGCTGTTCTATTAGAATGTTGCTCTCATTTCAGTGTGTGGAGCTTGCTCTTGAGTAATTTCTTGGGAGGAGAGTTGCTTTTTATCCCCTTAGGAATATTTAAGAAGTCTCTTAAGACAGAAGACAAATTTGTAATGTTTTGTTTTTCTCTTGATTTCTGTGTGGTATTTCTATTAATTTCATATATGTTAGAAACAATAACATTACGTGAGTCCCTGGATCTGTATGTGAATCGGTAAATCATTTCAACCATTAGTGCTGGGTATAGAGAGAAGGCAACTGACTTTATGCTAGCTTATATTTTTTTGTAGGTGTTGAGTGTGAGGTGACATGATAATTAAACAGATAAGTGCATAAAGGGCATAAATGTAGATAGTGATAGAAAAAGCAGTGTGAAGTGCTAGCAAGCTCCTGCTGGTGGGAGATGTGACCATTTAGATCAAGACCGTCATGAAGAACTGATATTTAACCTGGGATATTAGTGACAACAGAGAGCCAGATGTCCTCAGCTTTAGGGGAAGAGCATCCAGGCAGGGCTGGGCAGTGCCCAGCCTGCCCTGTTCCAGACACAAAAATAAAGCCAGTGGATAGTATTTGAAGAAAGGAAGGAGGGGGAGGGGTGATGTATCTGGGAGATAGTGTTTAAGAGGGTTGGGACCAGCGTGGGGTCAGGTTTCTGGGTTATAATCTTAAATGCTACAGGAAGCCATTGGAGGGCTTTCAGCACTGGAACAAGCCACTTGCATTTTAAAACCATGTCTCTGGAGCTTGTTTTTATATGTTCTTTCCAATGCTTTTCTAGGAGCATGGAGAGATTTTTCTTTGTGCAATTTTTGTTGTTTGAACTTTTTGTCCCGGGACAGCATAAAAAAATTGTTTTGAATCTGTTGATTTGAAATTGTGTATTTGCTATAAATGTTATCCAAACCTTCTGTTTTTGTTTACGTGTGTACACACTTGGAATTTTATGACTAGTAAGTGAGGTAAACTGAAGAATAAAACCTGTCACATTGACAGATAATCATGAGGTGAGCTGAGGCATCTTTCATGACCAATCTAGGGAAGGGTGATATCAGCTTCCTTCTCGGTTTGAGTCATCTGAGGGTAAAACAACTTGGTAAAATCGGTTTTAGGTATGAGACAATGAATCATATTTTGTCATCAAATAATAAAGAGACTGACAAAATTCTTATTTGTTTGAACTTGAATCAGGCTTGAATATAATCATTTCTATCAAAGATAGGTATTAAGCATCACTTTTTGTTAAGTGCTTTGCTAGGTACAGAGAATAGTCATTGCCTTTCAGGAGCTTACAATCTAATAAATATCTGTAGACACACATAGAGTCCATATAGTTTTGATAATGTAAAAAGTCCATAATTTTGGTGAATATAACCATAGATGTGCAAGAATAGATGTAGTCTGGAGAAAGAAAGAATTCACACCAGAGGATGAAGGGGCAGTGTGAAGGTCCAGACTAGAGACAGTAATATTGCGGAAGACTTTGAAAGAAAAGGTAGGAGCACTAGGGAACTGGCAGGGAGAACTGTGCTTTCCAGATCTCCAGATCTTTCCAGATGGTGAAGGGAGTTGCTTTTAACCCACCCAGGAGTTTTAATCCTGTAGGCAATAAGGACCTTAAAAATTTTTTAAAAAGGTGATTGACAAAGTCAGATTCATGGTTTTTAGAAAGATCAGTAAGGCAGCTGTGTGGGGGACTACACTCCAGCTGAGGAATGAAGTCCACACAACACTTTATCTGAATGCTTAATACTTTATTGGATGCTTAACTGATTTATTGCCCCAATCATTTTTGTTGTTTGGTGGATTACATAAAGCAAGCATTAAAAAACACCTTTATGCTTGCTTGTCTCGCTCTTTCTTAGTTTGTGACTGCAGGAGTTTTCAAATTTGTGGCTGTAGTGAGACAGACTTTCACTGGCCTCATTATTTTATAGGTATGTGATTGTGGCCCTTTGTGGTCATGTGAGTGTGTAAGAAGAATGGCATGGTTATGAGGCCAGGGCACTGGTTGATCCCAGTACAGACCTGACTAGCAGGGGAAGAACCAGCAACTTCTGCCCATGTTTCTGATTGGTGCCAAATGAGCAGTGCCAACAGGACAGGGCAGGCGGTCAGAGGTGGTTTTGATCACCAAGGACCTTTATAACTAGGGGGAGACATAAATAATTAGTCAGGTGGCAGATTTAGCTAAAGTCAGCCTGTTACTGTAATGAGGGAGTAATTTTTGTATGCCCATTCAACTGACTTCAACCAAGTATGTCCAGCGTTTTAGGGAATCCATCTCAGAAACTGAACTGTATGGAATTTGTCAGTAACACTAATATGCCCTCATTTCATGTAACATTAAAAACAAATCTTAGTTTGTAAAAACCTTTGAGGTCAGAAGTGATTTCTTTTCTTGGCTTGTGTAATTGTTCTATTTGCATGATGGCCTTGCTCAGTCAGTACTAGTTTTTTTGTTTGTTTTTTAAAATGCCTTTGGAAAGCAAGGAACTTGGTGTACTACACATGGGAGGAATACATTAGCTGGTCTGTCTCCTCCCTCATCCCATTTTCCTTTTGGAGCTGTATATCCCCACCCACTGCCCCCTTTCCCTTTTCTTTTAATTGGTTTTAAAACCAGTTAATAAGGCAGGTTCTTCTGCTTTTCCATTTGTAAGTTTTCTGAAATGCCTCTCAAAATACATTTGTGTGATGTATTAAAAGAAACAAAAAGGGTTATAGTGTGTACCCCAGTTTAAAAACAAAGAAAAAAACAGCTGCCGGTGTTTGAATCTTGAAATATATTATTCTCTAAGGCACTGTAGGCAGTGAAATTCTGCTTTATGCAGATGGATCTGTAACTATTTTTTTTTAAAGATTTATTTATTTATTTAATTCCCCTCCCCTCCCCCGGTTGTCTGTTCTCTGTGTCTTTTTGCTGCGTCTTGTTTCTTTGTCCGCTTCTGTTGTCATCAGCGGCACGGGAAGTGTGGGCAGCGCCATTCCTGGGCAGGCTGCACTTTCTTTCGTGCTGGGTGGCTCTCCTTACGGGTGCACTCTTTGCGCGTGGGGCTCCCCTACGCGGGGGGCACCCCTGTGTGGCACGACACTCCTTGCGCGCATCAGCACTGCGCATGGGCCAGCTCCACACAGGTCAAGGAGGCCCGGGGTTTGAACAGCGGGCCTCCCATGTGGTAGATGGATGCCCTAACCACTGGGCCAAGTCCGTTTCCCGGGTCTGTAACTATTATTTGGTAACTAAGACTCAGTGCAAGGCCCAAAAGTCAGTTTCCAGTGGGAGTTATTGCACAGGTGAGCAGTGCCCCAACATTTCTTTACACCTGATCTTGGTAATGGTGTTAGGTATATGTGGCTATTTTATTTTTAATCAGAACTTTTAAACACACAACTAATAAATGAATATTTGTGCAAATAATGTTAAAATGTGTAAAACAGATTATTCATTTATCTGTGATCCCTAAGCCAGCACTACTGCCTCCACCCTAGTCTCATGCTCCTTCATGATTTTGGTAGTGTGTATCCTTTCAGACCTTCGCTACACGTTAACTTGTACGCAGAAATACCTGGCAGCTTCATTTTGAAAGGTAAATTAACATGATGTCGCTCATTCGAATTGATGTGGCTTACCTTTTATTCAAATTTGCCCAGGTACAGTCTGGCTCAATTTAAAACTTGCAGTATGCATTTAAGATTTGTTAAATGTTTGGTTATACAATTTGAAATAACTTTTACTGGCTCTGAACCCTAGAGAGAGAGTTTATAATGAGTAAGAAGTAAATTTCACCCTCATTTATTTCGTAGGAGAATGAGCAGCTAAGAAGTTATGTGGGCATTGTTTTTCAGATTAAATTAGTTTTGCAAAGTGGGGTCACAGAAAACTAAGTATCATAATGAGGCTGAACCTTCTGTGGCAAACAGAAGTTAGTAGCAAAGAGTTGTTATATTGCAGTGATCCTCTGGGGGCTCATCCAGGGAAACAAATGACATAATGATATTTTATCATTTCACTTGGCTGATTTTTTTTTAATATAAAATTGGATTGTAGGATTTTATATTTTAGGATTAAGTCCTAGATTTATTTTGAGTGTTGGTTGATGGGAATGGTGTTGGATTAAAAACATTGGAAGATTTAGTTGAGTGGTTTTTATTGTGAGAAAACCTGTTACAAATTTTTCCATGTGCATGAACCTAGGAGGGGGGTGGGATTCTCCATTCTTTAAAGCAACACTTATTCTGCTTTCAAATCTGGAGCCATTTTGATTCTCATGACATTTAATTTGTATTTAGAAGTGAAATAGTTTAATGACATGGCTATTTTGTATTTTGAAGTATGCTGACTTTTTCCCTCCATATAGCCAATGTGTGAAGAATGTCTTGGGGGTGTTAGATTGTAGGGCTGGAGGAAGATGGAAAAAGAGGGGCCAGAAGATTTAAAAATTTAACAGAGTTGGCGTCAAAAAATCAGAATCACTTGCAGAACTAGTCAGAACCCAGGTCCCTTGTCCTTTGCCTCTGTCACTTTGTGATATATCTATACATCTTGCCATCTCTAGAAACCAGGTTTGCCCAACTTCTGTGAACAGTCTTATTTCACAGTCTTATTTTGTATGTTCAAAGCAGAACATCATAGTGCTTCTAAAACAGTAAGAAGACGTGATCATTTCCAGAATTAATGCACACTATTGATACCAGAATTTTCCTTTTGCTTCCTGCTGAATGTCTCTTTCATGCTTACAAAGATAAATGCATAGCAGTCAAACTGCATCCCCCAAGGGAGAATTAAAATTTAAACATGAGTTCTAGAGAGGGCTGGTCACATCTCTCAGAGGCAGGTCTCTGTGAAGTGACCAGTCAAGGGTGATGAATGGGTAGTCAGCTGTTCACAGTCAGCCCTGGGGGCCTGCGAGTTGCCATGGAAGTGCCCAGTGGCATCTGGCCATCCTGCATGACTAACCTAGTTTAACAGCAGGCCTCCTGGGCTCCTGCCTGGAAGAAGGTGCTTACAGCCAGATGATACCAGAGCCAGCATGCTGCCTGGTATCTCAAGCCCGATTTAGGTCTTTCTAAATAACTGTTTGGGTTTTTTTTCTTCCTTTCACATGTAGTATTTTTCTTTTTTAGAACAAGGCAAAAAAGAAAAGAGGAGGTATCACTCTTACTAAATAGAATTGTGATTTCTTTATTTTTATCATAAAGTTTTAACACATCCACCCATGCCCCCAAGGAGATTTGAAAACACGCCCTGACAGGTCCCAGCATGGGGTTGACTAAAGGACTAATGCAGGGGTGAACAGCAGCCCTGGCTTCCTCAGGAGTTTCATCACCTCTCCAAAAGTGAGAGCATCCAGGCATGTGTTAGATTTTCAAAGCTTCGTTCTGTCTCCTGTGCTGATTTTAGAGTGGTGGAATTTTGTCAGTGAAAACATCTGCGGCACAGTTCACCTCAGTTGGTCTGTGCTTTGTTTTCTGCAGGATGCCATTTCGTACATGGCTGCTCTCTGGAAACTGAAGCCTGTGGTTTCTCCCCCTCAGTCTTGTTCACTTAAAAAAAAAAAAAAAGTGGGGGATGGTAGAGGAGGTGGTTTGACATATTCTGCAGCAATCTCTTTTGACAGTGTTAAACCTAGCAGATGACAATATTGGATCTGAAAGCAAGAACTTGGCTACTGAACTTAAAGGTATTCCCCACCTAAAACTACTTTTGCTAACTTATGGATCCAGTTAGATCACCTGCTTCTGTTGGAACTTTTGGGAGTCTGTGTGATGGCCAGACATTGCACTCCTAGTGAGGTGCTTCAACACATGGACTTGTTTTTGTTTGCTTGAAATCACCACATGACTTTGTTTTTTCCTCACTCTTGGACTGGTGCAAAAGCTGGTGTTCTCAGAACATGACCTGGGTCAGCAGGCCGTGGGAGTGGAGCTGACACTGGGCCTTCAATGGCTACTTAAGTGCATGTTTATTTACAGCCTCTCCTTGAAAGAAATTAATGGGAAGAGCCCCTTAGCATGTTAGACATGACTTGTGAACCTAGAGGTTATTATGGGGCCAGTGACCTTACACAAATCTATAAAATAAGGACTCTAAAATAAGAATTGTACCATTTTTAATAACTTGAGTCATTTCACGTTATTGGCCATCTATCTCTCAAGGAGCTCTCTTGGGTCCTTAGAGAAGGAACAAACCATGTGACTACATTTAATCTAAAATATGTTAGATGGCTATGTAATACCTCTTTTTTCTTGTCTAGCTTCTTTCATTCAGATGTGTACCTTTGAGTCTAAAGAATTATAAGTAATTTATAAGGCAGCATACCTTAGCTTATTTACCTCCTTTGTCATTGCCTGATTTAACAAAGCCTTAAAGCTTTGTGAGAACTGTGGTTCAGTAAAAGGCCTTTGATGCTGGCACACCTGAATTTGGATTTTCACTTCTACCATTTATTAGCAAGTTATTTCACCTTTGAGCCTTTTTTTTTTTTCCCCCCCATCTGGAAAATGGAGTTAATCTCTCTCTTACAGAGAATTAAATGGGAGACTGATGTGATAGTCCTAAATCAGTGCTGGTTATGTAAGAGATGCTAAGTGGTGGTAGTGCTTGGCTTGTGCTGACGCTATTATCGTTACTGTGTATTGGTAAGCCTACAGTGGCTTTATATGGCCACGGAAGAATGTGCTTTCATGAGCCACCTGGAAATAGACCTGCAGATGTCAGGCCCAACCGCAGATTTGCTGAATCAGAAACTCTGAGGGTGGGCCCTGACAACTTGGCAGTTCAATGAGCTCTCCAGGTGATTCTGATACTAAACTTTGAGAACTACTTATTTTATACAAAGTAGTACTGTATAGATTAGGAAGGACAACTTGTAACTTACTATATTCTATGTGGAGCAGTGAGCAAATCTGACAAGACTAGTACTGTGATAAGGTTACCCTGGTGTCTGTGTGGGGGAGAGAATGTATTTTTTCTTGGTATAGAAGAAAAAAAAAAGCCTTCATTTTTAAAAAGTGATAGTCAATTTGTAATTATTCAAAGGTAATTACAGAGTTATGTGAATCATGTAGGACAATTGCTGCTTGCTAAAATCCCCCTCATTTAAAAATTCTTCCACTCACCCCCTCCTTTCTTGTATCTTGTCTTAAAAACAGTGATGTGTATAAGCTGAACAAAGTTTTACTCATGCTATGAATTATGTTATAATTTTTATTTACATTTTACAATTTACAATTTAAATTTACATTTCCCCTGATTTGAAATGGAACCAGGAAAAAGAAAATATTCATGGAAAAATTTGCCTGTGAGCTTTTAAAAAAAATTCCCTAAGCTATTAACAAACTTATAACACGTGAAAGCCAAGTAAACCAGAAAGCTGCCTAGTACAACGAGCAAAACCCTATTAGTTGCAAGGAAAAGTATACAACCCAGAAGAAAGGGGTCTCACAGCTCACTGTGTACTCTTGGAAACCAGGGACTGCTGCCTTCCTCTGCCCTGCTCAGAAGCCTCCGTGAGACATAGGGATTTGCCCAACAGAGACAGTGTCTTGGGTGAGGATGAACTTCTTTCTCAAAGTCTGAACCTTATAAAACTCATCCTAACAGTGTTCTTCTTGATGTCTTTCTTTACTTCAGTACTTAACAGGTTTTTCAGTTGAAGGTTGATGGTGAATAAGAAATATGCTCGAAGTTTATTAAAGTTAGTTTTATATTGTAAATGTCATTTCATATTGGTATGTGTCAGGCAATAAAATACTGTTGGTTTTTAAATTTTTAAAAATTAATGAAATAGGACAATAATTAATCAGAATCCTTAATGGGATTGCCCCTTATGCAAGGTACCTCGATTTCAGAACACACAGCAAATAAGCCAGCGTTAGTTTTGTTTTTGCTTTTTAAAGGTCTAATTGCATCTTTTTCTTTGTTATTTTTGTAGCAGTTTTCATTATTTGGGGGTGAAAATCTGAAAGCATAGTGAAATCCAGCTGTTTCTGAGATAAGACTGAGCTGATTGATTTAGAAATATTTTACTAATTTAGTAATTTTAAACCAGTGAAACATTTCTTAAAGATAGTTTGGTGTGCAAAATTGACAGGGAAATAAATTGAGGACTGGGAGTAGCCTGTTAGTTGGAGTATTACTGTTCACACCCTCCCTTTTGAATCTGTTGCCACTTTCGCTATTTGGGATTCTGAGACAAAGGTAGCAATTATTCAAGAGCAGGCAGAACTCTGCCTTATAAAACAGAGGCTAACATTCACAAGCAAATAAAGAAAGCTACAGGAACTCCACTGTTAAAACCATCAGTGTCAGAAAGCAGAGAACTGCCTTAGTGATGAGAATAGCAAAGCAGGCACCCTTGGTAAACCCCTGCTTCCCCTCTGTGCACACCCATGCATCAGCCTGTTTGAGTGTTGGCAATGTGTATCTGCATCGAGTGGTTTTTGTAGAGAGGCTTAAGAGTACAAGTTGTTCAGAGGAAGGTTGCAAACCTCCAGCCTCCCTGCAAACTGTTTCAAAGTGGCTGCAGAGGAAGTTTGAAGGGAAAAAAAAAGTTATTTCCTAATTAATCTGCCTACTTGTATGATGGTTTGAAGCTATATGGATCCCAGAAAAGTAAGCGCTTAAAGTTAACTTCATTCCCGTGGTGTGGACACATTGTAAGTAGGATCTTTTGGTGAGTAGGACCTTAACTTAACATGTGACCCACCTCATTCTGGGTAGGTCTTAATCCTTTTACTGGAGTCCTTTATAAGAGAATGAAATTCAGAGGAAGAAAAAAGAAGCCATGAAACCAAGCTGAAAGCAAGGAAACCCGGAAGAGAAGGGAAAGACCAGTAGATGTCCCCTTGTGCCTTGTCATGTGACAGAGAAGTCCAGGATCACAGGCAGGCAGTCTTTGGGAAGAAAGCATTGTTTGATGATGCCTGCCTGGATTTAGACTTTTTTTTTCCAGTCTTAAAACTGTGAGCTTGTAAGTTAATAAATTCTCATTGTTAAAAGCTAACCCATTTCATGGTATCTGCATTTCAGCAGCCTAGCAAACTAGAACACTTTGCTTCTATGATTATATGCTAATGTTTATATGATTTTTTTGAACCAACAAGAGGAATTACCAACATCATAATTGAAAGGAATTCTTGGATAGTCATCAAGTTCATTATGCTACTGCCAAGAAGAATCAAGTCTAAGCTCTTCAAAACTCTTGAGATTCAGACTCTATTAAAGAAGTCACCATAGCTGGTTTCTGGTTTAGTTTTTCCCTTAACTTTTTCAGTATGTTTACTAGCATAAAGTTTTCATTTTGTAGCTATATTAGTTCCCTTAAAATCTGATAAAGATACATGTCAGCTTGGAAAAGTTCTGATACCTAGCAAAATCAAACAGGTATCTTAGCTTTTAACCATCTCGCCTTTTCCTTTAGATTGAAAGGCTGTGGAAATAGCAGAAGGTCAATTTTAAGATGACTATAAGTGGTTTGAAATTTATTTTTGCATTGTCAGCCAGAGTTAAATCTAAAAAGAGAAAGTTTAAGTTTTTATATATAAAAATAATATAAACATAGTACTGTTATTTTTAATTAAAAAATTAATGGTTAACTTCTATGCAAAATACCATGCTTTCCATACCAGGAGAAGATAGACATTTTAGAGGTTCTATTAGGATGGAATTCACATTCTAGGGGGGTAGAGAGAGCCAATCAGTATGTTATATAAGTGCATGCTTGGTGGATTTGAGGAAGCCTTTTGAGTGGGTGACATTTGAATCACTCAGAGACTAGCTGAAAATTGGGGATGGGAGTATGTGATTGAGAGAGGCAGAGGGCATTTGTGTGATTGGAATGAAAATGCAGGGGTCACTAATGTGACTGTAATACAGAGAGGGTTGCAAGAGAATCATAATGGCAAGGTGAGCTGGCCCTGGAAGAATTGGTTAGATTTTAGTAAAAGGGTTTTGGGGATAGAGGTTGGGACAAAATTTTGCTCTTTACAGGGTATGTTTGGGGAATGTACTTAACTGTCCATTCAGTTCAAATATAGAATGCGTGTGGCAGGCCTGCAGGAGGATGGTAGTTCAGTATCACTGTACCACATTGTGGGAGACTCTTATTGCCAAAGCAAGGATTTAGAATGTATTTTGCAGCAGTAAAGAGTCAACAAGTGCTGTTATTTTAAAATATCAGTAGTGACATGAGAACCTGGCCCTTAGATCAGATTTCTTTGCCTGAGAAGGCTGAAATAGAGGGACAAGATGTGGGGGAGGTTGGGAGATCAGTAGGCTATAGCCAGAGGAAATAAGAGAAGTCATGGGAGAACAGAGAGGCCAGGAATTGGGGTTTGGGGGGTTGGGAGTAGTGTGTTTCTGACGTTAGGGCTAGAATATCTAGGGTACCTAGAGTTAGCTAAACAACTGAGTATTTTTCTACTTATTCAGATGACATTGGGAAAAAGAAAATTTAATAGATCCCACAGAGACAAGTCTATGAGGACAAAAGTCTTTTTATAATTCTAATTTTCATGAATTTCATTATTCTTTGGTGCCAGGACTGATGATTTTAGGATGTGTTTTTATGTGACTTAAGGCATTTGGATCTAAGATTTCTCAGTAGGTAGAGGAGATATATATGTATGTATGTAAAATTTGGATTTTTCTGTCCTTGATATTTGAAATGAGAAATGAAAATCATCTTTTCTGGTTTACATGCCAAGACACTCCCAGTAGAGTAGGCTGAGAAGAAAATTAAATGCTGTTTTGGGTGCCTAGTAATCTTTTAATTATGAAATAAGTGTTTTGATTTCCAAAATTTATGCTTCTGATCCCAGAAAACGGTATTTCTAAAGTTCACATCCTTCTGATTCTTTCAGATGAGATGCTTCTGTCTCTACCTCATGTTTTGCAAGTTGAAAGTGAAAATATCATTAATTTTGTCTCATTTCCTCCACCACCTGTAAAATTCTTCACCTTGCAGTCAGTCCTGAACCATGAAGGCTGACAGCCCAGAATCTGGTGCTGAAGGGTCACAGCCAGTCAAGGAAGGAGTCAAGAACTTGTGCCTCCTTTATGTCATGTGCCTTGGCATCTCTTCTTCCTGAATCTGTCCTTACCTCCATTCATGTACATACAAACAACAAATCTTGGAACTTGGACACTGATAAATTTTGTTTTTTTCTTTTGTGGCATATATAGCTTATATAATGAAGACAGAAACCTGCTTCGAATCAGAGAAAAAGAAAGGCGCAACCAGGAAGCTCACCAAGAGAAAGAGGCATTTCCTGAAAAGACACCCCTGTTTGGAGAGCCCTACAAGGTATTTATTGTGTATTATGAGAAGAAAGTCTGATTTATCATGATACTTAACTCTGTGATAAAAATGATTCTATGTGTTTGAGTTTTAAAAGAAAGTATAAAGTCCTCTGGACATTGTTAGTCAGACTCGACCAAAGATTGCAGTTTTCTTTGGTGGTGGTAGCCTCTGACACACAGTAATGTGTGTCTATGACAGGCTTCTTAATGGGGAAATTGGGTTCAAATTGCACTTCACATTCTGTGTCATGCATTAAATTTTGAGGTTAAAAAAAAAAATGCTATTCTATAACCTGGCTTGTTAAGTGGTTAGATTTTTCTTTATTACCTAACTCTGCTGTCTTTCTTTTACGTTTCTTTTTTTCAGACGGAAAAAGGTGACGAGCTATCTAGTCGAATACAAAACATGCTGGGGAACTATGAAGAAGTGAAGGAGTTCCTAAGTACCAAGTCTCACCCTAATCGCTTTGATGCTTCTGAAAATAGGTTGGGAAAACCAAGATATTCTTTATTTCCTGAGAAGGGGAGCAGCATTCCACTCCACTCTTGCCCGGCTACTGCCCAACACCTGTCCATGAACACTTCTTCCTCTGGACCACTTCCTGTTGGTAATATTAGCCACAAGCCAAAGATGGCACAGCCAAGAATGGAACCAATGCCAAGTCTCCACACCAAAAGCTATGGCCCACTGGACAGCCAGCACCTGACCCAAGATCACCTTGGTCAGGAGGGATTTGGTTCTAGTCATCACAAAAAAGGTGACTGTCGAGCTGATGGAGACCACTGTGCTTCAATGATGGGCTCAGTTGCAGAGAGGGAGCTTTCTCCTTTACTTTCCTCTTTGCCTTCCCCCGTACCCCCTCTGTCACCTATACATTCCAACCAGCAAACTCTTCCCAGGATGCAAGGAAGCAATAAGGTTCACAGTGGTAACAATAACAGTAAAGTCTACTGCCCAGCCAAATCCCCCAAGGACTTAGTAATGAAGGTCCATGATAAAGAGACCCCTCAAGACTGTTTGGTGGCAGTTACCAGCCTTGGGGTAGCCCCTCCCCAGCCTTCTTCTCAGACATTTCCCCCACCTTCCCTCCCCTCAAAAAGCATTGCAATGCAGCAGAAGCCCACAGCTTATGTCCGCCCCATGGATGGTCAAGATCAGGCTCCTAGTGAGTCTCCTGAACTGAAGCCACTGCCGGAGGACTACCGTCAACGGGCCTTTGAGAAAACAGATTTAAAAGTGCCTGCCAAAGCCAAGCTCACCAAACTGAAAATGCCTTCTCAGTCAGTTGAGGTGAGTGGAATTTCCTATCTTGGTAACTCCAATTTGAAGAAAGTTTGAAATTGAAGTGTTTGGAAAACCAGGGATGAGGTCATGGCTTTTGGGTAGTGGGTTTCCTTTTTGGCTTTAGTACCTTGTTTATCCATGAAATACTAAGGTCTGAGGTGGATTACTTATGACATATTAAAATACATTTTGCAGAACGTTTATTTTTTAAATGAGCCATAATCTAATTTATGTACAGTAAAATATATAGATATTAAGAGTACAAATTGGTGTGTTTGAAAAATGTATGTGCCTGTGTGATACCCCCAATCAAGATAAAGAGCATTTCCACCACCAGAAAGTTTTGGGAAGATTTTGAACTGCCGTTGTTTTCTTATTTGGGAGAACACTGGCTTCTTTAACCGTGTTACTTAAAAAAAATAAAAAATTGTTTTCTTCAGCTTATTTTTCTGCCATCTAAACCATTAAAAAAGGGAAAAATAAGAGGTCAAAATGTTGAAGACTAAGTCTTCTCAAAAAAAATTTTTTATTTTTAAAAGATTTGTTCCTGTAAGTTGTGAGAAACTTTAAAGTTCTAATATATTTTTACCTATTACCTAAAAAAAAAAAAAGTGGCTGTTTGACTTCTCATTTGAGAGTGAATCTCAAAGTAATACAAAAAGTTTGTCAACTGTGGATTTTAAAAGTAACCAAATAAGACTGTAGTTTCTAAAACAAAGAAATTTATTCATTTTTCTACATCTTTGATCTCTGAAACTTTAAATTGATACCAGTTACTCCAAAATTAAGATTAGTTGTATAAAGTGAAAATGTTTGAAGTGAATTATTTAAATTTATCTGATGGTAGAATGTCAGTGGTTTAATATCTTTTATTACACACTTGAATTTATAAACACTTGAATTTGCATACCCATTGCTTAAAGACCTGTGTACCTAGATAGCTACCTTACCTAATGCCAGAAGGTAAAATTCTTGAGGGTTAAAAAAACAAAACAAGATTCAGAGATCCTTAACTGGAAAGATAACCCTTTATCTGTAAGGAGAAAAACCTGTTCCTTTGTGATGTTGACTTTTGGTTTAGGAGAGGTTATGGTTCTGTCCTTAGTCAGCTGTTGAGCTGTGCGTGCCTCTGGATATATTCAAAATGCCCCTCGCTTGGAGGCTGAGGCAAAATCCAAAAGGGTGGGGAGCAAAGCAAAGAGTAGAAATCACCAAGATGGCGGAACCCTACCTGTGATCCCAATATGAAGATTCAGCTTAACAAACTATTTATTGAGCATTTTATGCTTTGTTGGAGGGACCCGGGATAGGGGCAGGATGAAGGTGGAGGAATAGGAGTTCCTCCCCTGCAGCCTACTGTATGATTCAGACAATAAAGAGCTTCGCATTTTATCAAATAGGGTCTGTTTTTTGTTCATAATTAAAACAGATAAAGTACAATTTAACATTCTTCCTAAAAAGACATACTAAACTAAAAAAAAAAAGCTTTAGAACAGTGTGGAGGCAAAATATGAAGTATTTGTATTGCCTACCAAAAGCCTAACAAAAGGATTAAGTGCTGGGTGGACTGCCAAAGATGGTATTGGTCCCTGCCTCAAGAGAGATTACAATCTAGTGTCCTAGAACACTTGAACTAATTAGAGAACAATTGAGGACAAATTATCTGGTATTAGGCTCTTGGACAAAGAAGTTTCAGATATCTGGCTCTGAGACTTGAAGCTGTGTAACTTCAGCCAAAAGGTGTCTCCCGCTTCCTAACCAGCTTCAGGTGAGGGAATCCTGGTTAATTTTTTGTTTTCTTGGGGAAAGTAAACTGAGCCAAGATTTCTCTGGGATCTTAAAACTCCTCAGAATTTATATGTATATATATTACAGATGTAGGAATATGTTAGAAGATGACCCTTGCATATTTTCTAAGGAGTGGACATTTGAAGTGAATAAAATAAAATCTTCCACAAATTTGGTGATAGGAAAATGGCATTTTCTTGGCACAAATGCACCTGCTGTCAACAGTTGACTCAATGTATACTTTTAATCTTTGGCCTCTGTTTGCAAGCAGCATTCATTTTAGTATGACAGTTTGCTCTGGTTTCTGGACCAGGGTTCTTATGGCAATAGGAGCTGTGGTGCCACTTGTCTGGGACCTCCGGGGTGGTGACTGTCGAGTGGGAGGAAGATACTGAGGAACGGGGCGGTTGGAGAGCTCAGGGTGACCTGTGAGGGGGAATTAGGAGCTAAGAGCTTGGAATAAAGGGGGTGTGTAAATCTGGGAAGCGGGATGTTGGAGTTGCCTGGCTAGGTTTTAGCTTTGATTTAGCCCTTTTAATGGAGATGTTATATTTCCCATACTTACCATTAATTTTTTGTTTGTACTATTGAATTGGTATGCTTTTTATGTTTTAAAAATATATAGGTGACATTTAAAACCGCAAATTTTAATGTTCAGTGCACTCAAGTCTTAAAGATAGTAACAAAAAAAAGCAGGGAGCCAATCCCCAGAACAGACAGACTTCAAATATTGAACCACATTATTCTCAGTATCCTGGGTTCTTTTTGGAGTTAGGGCAGAAAGATAGAGAATGACAGAGAAGAGGAAGTTGGCTAGTATAGAGCGAATAGAGGAGAGATGGAGATAGTTAAGTGGTGTTCTTCCACACTTTAATTTGTTGTAAGGCAAGCCAGACTTTTTTCCTCTTTCCTGGCTGATTGTGAGGAGTTTTGGGTTTTGCAGTTTGTTTTATTACTACCACCCTACCCAACTCTGGTTCCATAAAGGTTTGTGTTTTGTTTTGTTTTTTTATTTTTTGTTTTTGTTTATTTTATTTTATTTTTAAATGGACCAAAGTAGGGAAGTCCTCTTGCCTTTTTGGAGATCCTTCATTCTCAAGCCATGTAAGGGTGAATTCCTTACATTATTCTGTCTTTTCACTTTACAAGAAATAGTAGTTTTGTATATTTAAAAGTGGTTCTCTTAAAAAATAATATTCTTTTCTAGGATAAGTCATTCTCACAGTTAAAACTTAGTCTTTCCTAAAGGGAGAGAGAGAATATCAAAAGGTCAATATTCTGATTAAATAGAGACCTGAACCACACAAATCTGTACTGGGTTTTCTCTGGGAGTGTCAGTTTTAGTTAGGTGTCAGTTGAAAGATGGGCTGCAGTGTGAAGTGACCTCTCTGAGACATGAGCAGAGTGCAATGGTCTCTTGGGGATACCTTCTAGCTTTAGATTTATCATGCCAGAGATTGACCTGTTTAATTGAAGGTTGAGATTTGTCTCTTTAGCTTCATGATAACAAATGATAAGTGAGAGAGAGAAACCATGGCATCTTTGTGTGAGTGTGCTTGAGCATAAACCTCAGGACTTGGTCCTAGATTTGGGTTTAAATGCAGGACTTGATTTCTGTTGAAAAGGAGAAGTGGAATAAGCAGAAATAGGTATACCCAATTGTATACTGGATTTTAGGATATTGGAATTTCAAAGCTAAACATCTAGCTCTTTCATTTTGTAGTCACTTCATTTGCTAAGAAACTGTCCTTAGTAGAAGACCCAGATCTAGAACTCTGCCAGTTGTTTTCTTGATCCCAGCCTTTGTCATTGATCCTTCCTTTATTTTTTTCACTCTCCTGTTATCCTCTCAGCAAATTTGTATTGAACCCTACTTTGTGCCAGGCACTGTGCTAGCTCTAGGATATTGCTTTGATCAAGCTATACCAGGTCCTTGCCTTTTAGTTCTAGTGGGAGGGGTGAGGGAGCATGGACAATTGATACATAAATAAAAATTACAGACGTTAATAAAAGCGTTGCAGGAAGTAAGGAGGGTGATGAGTATAAGAAAAACCAGAGGAAGCCACTTTTGAAAGAGTGGTCAGGAAAGGCCCTTCTGAGAAGGTGACTTACACAGAAACATGAAGGATGAACATGAGTCAGCCATGCAGAGCACTTCAGGCAGAGGAAATTGGAAGTGCAAAAGGCCTTGCCATGAACTAAATGAGGGCAATATAGCTGGAGCACCGAGAGGAGGGAGAGGGTGTGAGATGGGATGTATCTCCTTTTCCTTTTAGAGAAAGAACCTTCTGCCTTCTGTATGGAGAATGGACTAGAGGGAAGTGGACCTGGCCCAATGGATAGGGCATCTGTCTACCACACGGGAGGTACACGGTTCAAACCCTGGGCCTCCTTGACCCGTGTGGAGCTGGCCCATACATGGTGTTGATGCACGCAAGGAGTGCCCTGCCACACAGGGGTGTCCCCTGCATAGGGGAGCCCCACGTGCAAGGAGTGCACCCCATAAGGAGAGCTGCCCAGCGCGAAAATAAGTGCAGCCTGCCCAAGAATGACCCCGCACACATGGAGAGCTGACCCAACAAGATGATGCAACAACAACAAAAAAGAAACACAGATTCCTGGTGCTGCTGATAAGGATAGAAGTGGTCACAGAAGAACACACAGAGAATGGACACAGAGAGCAGAAAATTGCAAGGGGAAGGGGAGAGAAATTAAAAACAAAATATTAAAAAAAAAGAAAAAGAATGGACTAGAGAGGCAAGGGTGGAAGCAGGGACACCAGTTAGGTGTGGTGATAGCTTAGAGTAGGATAGTAGGTAGTGCATGTGGTGAGAAGTGCACAAATTCCAAATATATTTTGGCTGGGAACCGATGGGGCTTTGTGATTGATTGGAGTTGGAATTGGCCTGAGGTGATGGAACATGAGGCATCGTGGAATGGACCTAGATTTTTCACTTGAAAAGTAAGGGTGGTTGGATGATACTAGTTACTGACATGGAGATGACCAGGTTTGGAGGGAAAACCAAGAGCCCTGGATAGATCGTACATTAAGTTTGGGATGCTATTATATATCCATGTAGAAATGACAAGTAGGCACTAATAAACAGCAGTCCAGCTCAGGCTAATGTCAAGGCTTGAACTTATAAATTTGAGATTTGTCTACACAGAGTAGGTATTTAAAACCTTGAAACTGGGCAGGTTCTTCCTGATTAACCACTGCCTGAAAAGGGATGGGATATGGAAAGAACTGAGTGCCTGCCAGATAGATCTTCAGAAGAAAAACCTGCAGATCATTTTGGAAATGTGAGAATCTGCTTGTAGATTAGTAGAAATTATGCGTTTGTGATTTTTTTCAATTAGGGTATAAAGTTAAATGTGTAAAAGATACAATTATCTTATCCTAGTATTTATCTTAATTTATATCCCAGTTAACTGCTTGGAATCCAGGAGAATGTACCATCAATTTAATTTACTGCTACTTCTAGCCCCTTAAATGATCTCACTCCATTCAATAAATAGATAAATTTAGCACTGAGACCTAGTTGACTGTTTTCCACAGTGCAGTTGCTCTTTTCGTTGTGACTTCTCATGGCATCATTTAGAAACATTTTCTTTTACCAGGTATTTTCATCTAATATCTATGACCCAGGTATCACCTGCAGCTGTGGATTCATTGTTGGACCACTTTGACTAATGGCAACTCTAATAAAGTTGAGCCTTCCATTTTCAGTAAACTCTCAGCCTAAAAAGCGGCATGAATTAATCGATTGTGGAAAACTACATGGTGGTGAATCACTTTGCATTCTTTCCTACTTCCATATTTAGCTCTTTTATTGTTATCTTAAACCTGAAAAAAAGGGGACTCCTTATTAGGAAATTATCTAAACCAGATGTTCTTAATGTTTTTTGTTCCACGGACCCCTTTGCCAGTCAGGTGAAAACCAGGACCCCTTTGCCAGTCAGGTGAAAACCACACTATATTGTGTATTGTTTAACAAAGATGTTAAACCCACACCAACACATTCCCATAAGAATTTTTTTTTTTTTGAATTTTAATTCAAGCTCCCGGACCCCTTGTTAAGAACCCCTGATCTAAACTGTCAGGCGGTACCAATGATGGTAGATATTCTGCTGATGCACTGCTTTAAGTATGGTGAGGAAGGTCAGTCCCCCACACGTTATCAGTTCAATAACTATTAACAAAAATATCTTGAACACCTACTGTTTGCTAGGCCCAATGTTAGGGGATGTGGTTACAGTAATGGGTGAAACCACAAAACCGAAGGTTCTAGTACTTTTGGACCAACAGCCCAGTTAGAAACAGATAAAACTACACAGGTAAGTGTTTAAGAACTTTGATGAGTGCTATAAAGAAAAAACAAATTATTACAAGTCAGTAAGGGGGGATCATGACTGAGAACTAAGGTGCTAAGAGAAGGATTCTCTGAGGAGGTTATTATTTGAGTGAGGTGAAGGATGAGTAGGGGTTACTAAAGGAAAGGGACCTAGGGGTAGGTTGGGGCTGGAATTTTAGCATCATCAATATTCCAGGCAGAGGGAACAGTTTTTGGCAGGGCTTATCCCATGTGACATAAAGAGACCATTACATGTCTTCTTGCATTAGAAGCACAGTACTGTAGATAAAGGGGGATTTTTTTTTTCATTCATTCCGAAACTTGGTGGCACATCAAAATCATCTAGGAAGCTTGTTAAAAATAGGCATTTCCAGATCCACCCTAATAAGGTACATATATTTACATGTATTCAGTAAGTATACATGTGGGCTGAGGAATCTGTATGTGTGATATTATTGATGAAGCTTGTTCTGTAGCCTAGAAATGAAAATTGTTCTGGAAGAACTAACAGGCCACGGGATGTAGAGAGGGACACTCTTCACAATGGGTCTCCCATCTGGTTCTAAGGCAAAGATATCACGCCAAGTTGGTTAGGTTTTCCGTAGTCCTGAGTAAGACATGGGCACAGCCACAGGAAAGAAACATGGTAGTGTAATCAAGGCTCTCCTCTACAGCTCCCATTTTCCTTCGCTCTGGCCTCTCCTCCCATTTTTGGAGAAGGTAGAAGATTCTGCTAGCAGTTGCTTTTCAGTTTCATTTCTATAAATGTTTTTATTACTGATAACTCTGTTGTAGTAAATTTAGCTTAGATTCCATGAACTAGAATTCGATTGCCTTGGGCCTATATGAATTAAATGTTTTCTGTTAGGTTATCAATAGCAAAGCAACAAGATTATTTGTATAGAATTCCCAGATGATGTTGAGGGTCTGGAGCAGAAGACTTCCAAAGTACGTGTAGGAAATAATAAATAGTAAAGTAATCTGTTTAGAGGCTGGCTAAATTTTAGACCTGAAAATATCTAAATATGGAAGTTAGAAAATAACAGAAATGACTGACAGGCATATTAGGGAAGAAGCTGCAAATGGGCAGCCTGAGGGTTAGATTGTGTAAAGATTAATTTGTTTTGCCTTGTGTAATATGTTTTCTTTTTCCTTTGGTCAAATATTTTAAAACTAGAGATTTCAGGTGAAAATTTAGATTTTCAGTTTCTCCCAGAAACTGTTGGCTAGGGCTAAATAGAGGCTGCCACCTTTAATTTCCTGTAAACTCTGAAGGAACATTTAAATAACGTAGGTAAAATATTTTTTTAAAAGCTCTAAATTTGCTAGACATGAATTAGTGCAAAGAGTAAAACTGCGTATTTTACTTCCCAAGAGGAAGTTATAAAAAGTGAAACTTGAAGCTTTTTTGGGTGATATTAACTGGAATTGTTTGTGCATTTTACTGTTCTAGTCCTTCTCAAAATGCCAGAAGTACATTTAGTACCAGGATAAGAAATTCCTGTTCCCTGTTGTTGTTTTCATGTTTGAGATGTTTGTGGATGGTTATTAGACTCCCCCTGGGTCTTGAGAGTTGTCCCTTTGCCAAGATACAGACATTCAACAATTAGGATTCTTCCTACACTTTGTGCTCTCCCAGGCTCTCACATAGCCACCCAAGTCATTTTAGCTCTTCTCTAAATTAATTGTGTTTTATTTTTAGCCAACTGATAATCTTTAGGGACAGAAAACCATATATTCCAGGGGGAGTGCTGTTGATGACTGAGTTAGTGGTTTTGAATTTGACTGTTTTGGGTAGGGGTCACCAATACTCATGAGATAGTTAAGCAGAATTCCTCCTAAGAGAAGATTCTGGTTTGTGTTATCATATATTTAATTTTTGGCCATGTATTTCTCCTTTCCAGTTGCCGAAGAGCTATGTGAAAATCATTATTTCCCAAGGTTACTTTGTTGCATATTCACATTTTCCAAGAACTTTATAAGCAGCTATTTTTACATTGATTTTTGTCCTTTGCTTTAATTGCTGAAATCACTAGATTTTCAAATTTTTTCCCCCACAGAGGCTCAGGCTCCACACACACCATAAGTTCTTCCTTGAACGTCATTTTATTCCTTATTTAATGTTGACCTACTTTCTCACTACATTTCCGTGCCCCTGCCCCCAGTCCCCCCAACCCCATGGTCATTTGTTAGGCCCATTTTAATCTCCCTTAATCCTTTTGGTTGAAGGGTTTTGAGGTTTCATGTTTTAATCTTGGGGCCTCAGTATTTGAGTAATTGGAGGTCTTATTTCTAGCTCTATCCCTTAGATAAATCATCTTAACTTAGGTTTTCCAATTTACAGATAATAGAACTCTGAGAATTTATATAGGCCAAGAATTTGGAGCTTAGCACTGACCTGAATGAATGAAGAAAAGAAAGCATTTTATGCTATTCAGATTTCTTGGAGTCATTCTTGCACACTGAAACTATGGATTCTCCTTTTCCGTAAACCTCAATTTTTAAATGCTCTACCATAGCCAAATCAATTATTTGCCATTACATTTTAGCAGAATTTTTTTAAAGAGTTTTATGCTGTAATTAGGGTTTCTTATGTTGCTTCAAATATTGTTTTCATGCTTGAAAACAAATAATCTGGACATTCTTACAAAATGTTAAAAATCTTTTCTGTCAGAAACAATTTGGTCATAGGATTCATATTTTTACGTCCTAGGTTTCTTTGCAGTTAACAGATATTTGAACTAGATCTAAAGGGAGCTAATGAGAGAGAAAAACACAGTAAATTCATTGTGATGTAGCATAAAAAATACAAAGTATAATCAGTATGGAAAAGGTACTGTGGAACTCTTAATAGCCATATAATACATTGTTCCCTTGTTTACTTTATAGTGAAACTGTTAGAAACTCTTTGTGTATACTAACTCATTTAGTTCTCCCAAGGACCCCATGCCAGAGATACTATTATTATCTGTTTTGCTGCGAGTGGTGGATCTGGAATTCAAACCCAAGTAGTAGCCTGGCTCCAGAGTCCACATCTACATTATGTTGCCTTTGAAAAGAGGAAGGTGTACACTTTTTTGGAGCTGACTTTTGAAGCACTTTGGGTTTTGGTGAAAGTGTATTCCAAACAAAAGGATTAAGGAGAGAAAGAGGCAAGACTGGTGAGATGTCTAGTACTATGATTCAAGGAGCCTGGGTGTAGGCAGGGGAGAACACTGGGAGATGAGACTGCCCAGTGAGAATGGGACCAGATTTTGAAGGTCTTTCATTGATTATTGAATAATTTAAGAATCAATAAAAAGGAAAAATTACTTTGGGCTTCATGGCAGACAGTAAAGCATGGGGTTCAATTCTGTGAGACCTTGGACAAGAAACTTAACCTTGCTGTGTTGTCAGTTTATTCATTTGTAAAGTAGGGCTAATAGATTAAGGAAAACCATATGAAGTGCTTAGAATAGTGCCTGGTACATAAGAGCTCAGTGGTTGGTGCAATGTTGGCCTCCGCTGCGGCACTGCAGGCGGGTCACTGCAGGCGAGTCACTGCCGGGGATCGGGCCTACGCCACGGCCTGACCGGGGCGGCAGCGGGCGGCTCAAGGCTTGGTGGGGACGCGCGGTTCGATGGAGGAAAAACCACGGAGACGAGGTCTATGCGCAGGTCTGATTTTATTCGGGAAGTACATGGGGTTTTATAGTGTCATGGAGGCGGGGAGGTTGTGGGAGGGGCATGTCCGCGGGGCAGCTGAGGATTGGCTGCAGAGGCAAGGGCGGACCTGCGGTTTATGACGTAAGCCATTGATGGCAGAGGGGGTTGTTTCCGAGGTTGTGCCGGGGCGGATAGGGGATGAGGGCGGTTGGAATGAGGCGGGGAGAACAGCGATCGGCTGGGAGGGGGAAGATAACAGTGGCTGGGAGGAGGGGCAGAGGGAGGCAGCAGCACAAACTGCTGCTGAGAAGGGCCATAATACAGGGAGGTTACGAGGAACAGGCGGGCAAAGTATAAGGAAGCGAAAGGCAGGGTGGGAGCAGGGGACAATTGCTCCCTCTTTCAAAAATAAGAACGCACAGGTTTTGTGGGATTGACATTTTGTAGGGAGGAAAGATGAGGGGGGTGAGAGGAGGGGAAATAGGAGAGAAAGGAACGAGGAGGGGCTACCGGCAGGGGGCGTGGGGGCACGAGGGGGGCGTGAGCAGAGGGGAGGGCGGCTGAAATGCCCGATTTCCCATGCGGAGGGCAGAGAACCCGTACCCGCAGCTCGAGGCGACCACGATGGGCCCTATCGATGGCTGCCTCCTGCCACCTCCGTGAGCCACACCTGGGCGTGCCGGGCCTCCTCAGGAAGGGGATGGCTTTGGGAGAGGACTAGGACAGCTGTGCGAGGGGAATAGGGATGGAGACATTTGGCAACGACGAGGAGACAGGAAGGGCGAGGGGGTCGCAGCTTTCTGGGAGGAAGTCGCAGTTGGGGGAGTACATGGTGGGGAAGGTGGGGGAGTGAGGGGAGAGAAAGAGGAAACCAGGCGGTTGAAGAAGGGCGGCCCAAAGGGGCGTGGCCTGGGCTGAGGAGGCTAAGGAGAGCATAATGATGAGAAGGTGTAGGAGGGGGGGGGTGGTAGGAGGGCGCGGGGCAGGGGAGGCGCGAGCACGACGGAGAAGCTGGAGAATTTGCTGCTCGATGGAGGCATCTTCGAGGGAGAGACGGCTCAAGCGGCGGACAAGAAGACGACGTCGACGTCGCTCGCGGCGGGAGAGAGCTGGCGTGGTCCCTGCGGGTGACGGTGCAGGAGGGGCAGACTCAGGCGGGCTCGACTGGGCGACTGGAGGCGTCATCTGCAATGACAAGAGGAGAAAAACCTCACGGGGGGGGGTGAGGTGCTGAGAGGGGCCATCATTATGGCAGGGGGGAATCATCAGGGGGAAGGGGGTCGGGAGGTGGAAGGTCGGCAGGGCCGTGTGGAGTGAAGGGCTTAACAAGACGAGCAGGGATCCAGACAGGCTGGGGTGCAGATTCCGGGAAGACGCAGGCAAATCCTCGCCCTTGGGTGAGAAGGGGCGCTGGTCCGGTCCACTTGCTAGTGAGCGGGTCGCGCCAGAGGACGAGAGGGGCCGGAGTGGGCTGGTAAGAGGGCCCCCAGTGCTTGTGGACGGGCGAAAGCCCCTCAGAGTCAAAGGTCATCAGGTTGTGCTGGATGAGCACTTGCGTGACTGTTTCACGTGGGGTGAGGTGGGGTTGAGTCTCTCTAGTCTTCTGGACGAGGATCTTGAGGGTTTGGTGAATTCTTTCAACAAGTCCTTGGCCTTGCGGGTTGTATGCGATGCCGAAGTGGTGGGTGATGTAGAGCTTCACAAACTCGGCAAAGGCGGCGCTGCGGTAGGCGGGGCCATTATCTGTCTTTATGTCCCAAGGGACTCCCATGAAGAGGATGGCTTCCCGGAGCGCTTGAGTGGCATACTTGGCAGACTCTCCCGGGAGGGCGACGGCGTAGCAGAGGTGCGAAAACGTATCGATGGCAACATGAAGGAACTTCCATCGGCCAAAGGAAGCGACATGTGTGACATCTAATTGCCATCTAGAGTTGGGCCGCAATCCGCGTGGGTTGACACCCTGGGGCTGGAGTGGCCCCAGGGGCAGCAAAGGTGTGCAGGAGCGGCACGCACGCACCAGATGTTTGCATGTCTCGATGGGAAGTTCTGGGAGGAGTCGATGGAGGGCGGGCGCACCAAGATGGAAGCGCGCATGCAAGGTCTTTGCCTGGTTGATAATGTCTCCTACGGCAGCTGCGGGGCTGAGGGCATTGATGGAAGCACCTTGGGCGGCCTGGTCAGCGAGATGGTTGCCGTGAGCCAAGGGGCCTGGGAGGCCTGAGTGGCTCCTAACATGGGCAATGAACCAGGGTTGTCGCCGTCTCTCTAAGAGGAGTTGAAGGTCAGCTAAGGCCAGGTTGATGTCCCGGTTGCCGATGCTAGCAGGCGGCAGGAAGGCCGCAAAGGCAAGGATACGAGAGACCTGCAGGCAGTAGAGACTGTCCGTGAAGATATTTACTGGCTGGTCCTGGAGGTATTGGAGAGCCAGAGTGACGGCTTTCAATTCGGCCACTTGGACAGAGCTGCTATGTCGGCGGGTGTGGCAGAGGGGTTGTGTGGAGTTTGGCTTGTAGAAGACTATAGCAAGGCAGTGCTTGGAGGCGTCAGTGAAGGCAATGGCGGCGTTGGGGAGTGGCTTGGAGGACGGGAACGGGAAATGGTCAGGAGCTGCGACGGGGAGCGTGCTGAGGCCTTGTATGAGGCGGTGCTGGGGGAAGTGATTATCGAATGGGCCGGAGAATAGGAGGAACAGTGCCTGCATATCTATGGAGTCCTTTAGCAAGTGAGTGACCTGCTGAGTTGTAAGGGGCCAAATGATGACATCTGGATGACGCCCGTAATGGTGGGTGGAGCGCTCAACAAGGGCGATGGCGAGCTGCGCGAACAGGACGGATTGGGGGGTGATTTTGCGAAGCTTGCTTTTGGCTAAATGGACCCACAGGAGTGGACCGTCCTGCCAGATGAGGCCAGTGGGGGTCCCACGGGTGGGAAGGACAAGTCCTGCAAATGGCTTGTCTGGGTCTATTCGCTGGAGCAAGTAGTCCATTAGGGCAGAGTTGACACAGCTCAGGGCGCACTCTGCTTCATACGACAGGGTGACCCTCTTTGTGGGTGCCTGTGATGGTGGGCCAGTGGTCTGAAGGAGCTGGAACAGAGGCTGCAGCTGATGTGTGGTGACTGGCAGCGACGGGCGCAGCCAGTTGAGCTGGCCACAAAGCTGTTGGAGATCATGGAGCGTCATGGTTTTGGGGACGTTTATAAGCGGCGCCATGGGCGTGACCGTTTCCGAGATTTCAAAGCCCAAGAATTGAAACGGTGGGTGGAAAACGGCTTTCTCTATGTTGATCTGAAGACCGATATCTTTCAGATTGGAGAGAAGACTGGCAACTATAGCTTGCAGTTTTGGCTCGCTCGGATGGGCTACAAGGATGTCATCCATGTAATGCACGATAGTGGCCTCGGAGGTTAAGGGCTCAATAGCAGTAGCCACAAACAGCTGGCAGATGGCAGGGCTGTTCTTCATGCCTTGGGGGAGGACTTTCCACTGATACCGTTTGTCAGGCCGGTGGTGGTTGGGCTGGGGAACAGTAAAGGCGAACCGTGGGCGGTCATCCGGATGCAGGGGGATAGAGAAGAAGCAGTCCTTGATGTCGAGGACTGCCACATACCAATCTCGCGGGAAGGCTGACGGGTGAGGCATGCCGGGCTGAGGAGAGCCCATGGGTTTGATGTGCTTGTTAACCTCTCGCAGGTCGTGGAGGAGGCGTGGCTTGCCAGATTTTTTGATGATGAAAAAAATGGGAGTATTGTATGGACTGGTGGAGGGCTCAACATGGCCAGCATGGAGCTGCTCTTCCACGAGGTCCTGAAGAATAGCTAGTTTCGGGGCAGTCATAGGCCATTGCTCCACCCAAATGGGTTCCTCTGTGTCCCATTGCAGAGGAACGGGTGCTGGAGGTCGAACGCGAGCAACGGCCAAAACTATTGGGGGGACAGCGATGGCTGCGAAGTAAAAAGAACGGCGCCTGACTGGTGAAGAATGGCGCGCCCCCAAAGGACTTGCTTGATATCCCTGAGAACCAGGGGACGGAAGAACCCTGACCGTCCATCGGTGTCATGCCAGGCAAGATCTTCAGCCGCCTGTTGCGAGGAGGACTGGCCTGTGGCGCCTACGATGACGGGTCCGGCTGTGAGTGGGAAGTCACGAGCTTGGGAGAGTGGGATGCAGGAGATTTCGGCGCCGGTGTCAAGAAGGCCGTCCATCCACTTTCCATTGACCTTGATGGTGAGGCGCGGCTGCGAAGCGGGCGACATGGGAATGGACCAGTGGATGCCTACGGGCGGGGTTGGCGCGGGGCGACTGGAGCCTCTTGGTGGCGGGGCTGAGGCTTGCCCCGCTGCCCGTTTAAAGGCTGTCTCAGAACACGGCAATCGCGAGCCCAATGATACCCTTTTCCACAGCGCGGGCAGGGGGTGGAGGGCGGCCGGGCGGCAGGAACAGGGCGCGGTGGTGGCACCATAGGCTGGACTACGGGTTGCGGCGGAGCCGGAAGGTTGGGGCACTCCCGAGCGAAGTGGCCCAATTCGCCGCAGCGGAAGCAGGTGTTGGTTGTTTGGACTGCCGCGACAATAGCCGCTGCAAGCGCAGATGCTTGCCCAGAAACTCCGGAGCATGCGAGGACCCAGTCTTGGAGCGGCTTGTCACGAAGGGGACGAATGATGGCTTTGCAAGCTGGGTTAGCCCCCTCCTGCAGGATGTCCTTAACGAAGGACTCGCGGGCTGCATTGCCGACGACTCGCCTCTCTGCAGCGGCCTGCACACGAGCTACGAACTCATTAAACGGCTCCTCGGGTTTTTGGAAAAGCTTCACGAGGGGCTCTGGGGCGGCCGCGGCGCACGAACGGAAGGCTCGAAAAACACAGTCACGGAGCTGGATGAAAAACCCAGGCGGGGTGGCAGTGTAGGCGCTGGGATCGCCGTAAGGGCCGAACCCGAGAAATGCGTTTGCAGGGTAATGCACACCCTGACGAGCATTGTCGGCAATCTGATTGTCGATCAGGACACCGAGATGGGCTCGCCAGTCACTGAATTGCCCGGGGGAGAGAACCGCTCGGGCTAGAGAGATCCAGTCGTAAGGGATGCAGCGAGGGATGGTCATACGCTCGAGAAGGTCTTGGGCATGAGGGCTGGCAAGGCCATCCTCTTTTATCGCGTTGCGGAGCATTTGGATGTCTTTGGGGGAAAAGGGGACCCACGCTTGTGGGCTCTGCAGAGTGCGAGCGGGATTGAGGGGGAACATCTGAGCCAGAGGCGGAGTGGGGGAGGTGAGAAAGGCGGTGTCGTACGCTGGTGGAGGAGGATTCCCGATGCTCCCGCTATTGCTGGGGCAGGCGGGAGGTGAAGCGGGCCATGGAGGTGAGGCATCGGCGGTGCCACCGGGCGCCGGCCAGGAGGGCGTGGCGGCAACGGTGTTTCTGATTGGCCAAGATGGCGGCACGGTGACGTCACGCCTGACATCACTTCTGGCCTCGGGCCAAGATGGAGGAGTGGCCACGTCACTTCCAGGTACAGGCCAAGATGGCACCGGAGGCTCTGCCGGTTTAGCCGAAAATGGCGATCGGCAGGCATCCGGGACGGGACCGGATGGCGACGAGACAGGAAGAGGTGGGTAAAGGCGGGAAGAGGGCGCCGAGGAAGAAGAAGGAGGAGGTGCGCCATGTTGGCATTGTTTGCAGGACGCAGTGGGGGGGGGAGAAGGCGGGGGGTCGCCATGTTAGTTGGGGTCCGGATCGGAGGCTGTGGGGGGATCCAGTTCGAGCGCGGCCTCTAGCTGGGCGGACAGAGAACGAGCATCGTCGTCTCCATCAGGATCGCAGGTGAGAGGGTGGCTAGGCTCACAGGCGAGAGCGGAGGCAGGGGAGGGCACACCTTGGAGACAGGCGCGGATAGCGACGAGGGTCGGGATAAGGCCGGGGGGAAACTGCTTGCGATCGTGCTTCATAGCGGACGTCACCCGCTGAATTAAACGTTCGTAGGTCTCTGGGCTCCAGAGAGCACAGGTGACGAGCCAAGGGTTAAAGGGTAGGAGAAGGTCCCAATACCGCTGTAGCTGACGGAGAGAGACCTTCACGTGGTGAGTCTCTAAGAGGGCAGCGAGCAGGCGGACTTGAGGAACCTGACGGGATGAGAGGGAGGCCCCCATCGCGGCAGAGGGCCTGGGAGGGGGGTGAAGGGAGCAACGCCGGAGAGTCCCTACCTTGAGCGGCGGCACGGGAGGACGGCGATGGGTCCCGTGCGAGGGGTCAGCAGCGGGCTGGCCAGACGAGGGGCCGTAGCTGGGGTCCCTGTTTGGGCGCCACCTGTTGGCCTCCGCTGCGGCACTGCAGGCGAGTCGCTGCCGGGGATCGGGCCTACGCCACGGCCTGACCGGGGCGGCAGCGGGCGGCTCAAGGCTTGGTGGGGACGCGCGGTTCGATGGAGGAAAAACCACGGAGACGAGTTCTATGCGCAGGTCTGATTTTATTCGGGAAGTACATGGGTTTTATAGTGTCATGGAGGCGGGGAGGTTGTGGGAGGGGCATGTCCGCGGGGCAGCTGAGGATTGGCTGCAGAGGCAAGGGCGGACCTGCGGTTTATGACGTAAGCCATTGATGGCAGAGGGGGTTGTTTCCGAGGTTGTGCCGGGGCGGATACGGGATGAGGGCGGTTGGAATGAGGTGGGGAGAACAGCGATCGATCGGGATGAGGGCGGTTGGAATGAGGCGTTGGAATGAGGCGGGGAGAACAGCGATCGGCTGGGAGGGGGAAGATAACAGTGGCTGGGAGGAGGGGCAGAGGGAGGCAGCAGCACAAACTGCTGCTGAGAAGGGCCATAATACAGGGAGGTTACGAGGAACAGGCGGGCAAAGTATAAGGAAGCGAAAGGCAGGGTGGGAGCAGGGGACAGTGCAAGTAGAAGTGATTGGAATTGAAATCGAAACTGGGCTTTCAGAAAAAGGTAGGATTTGGACAGAGGAATATCTGAATGAGAAATTTGTGATGTTGGGGAGGTAGGAACCCAATGAGCTGTTGCTTAACTTGTTTGTTGGAGTTATGCTTTAGAAATGTTGGTGGGGTCAGATCAAGGGGACAGTAAACGCCGAGTTAAAATGTTCTAGGTAAAAGCCCTAAAATTTTAGAATATAATTTTGAAATTTTTCTTTTTAATAAAATGATTTAAAAGTATTAAAAAGCCCAGGAAAGAAATAATTTGCATACAAAATCTGATACTTTTAAGAACTGGTTTGCCAAGGTGTTAAAACTTGCTACCATGGCCCTCAATGCTTCCCACCTGCCCACCGCTGCCTGATGGAGCTGGGCATGCTGGTTCCTGAACAGCAGCATTCCCATAGTCTAGCAATCTGGCATAAATGTTTCACTTCATGAACCCTTATGCACTCTAAAATATTTCACTACCTCCCTGCTCTGCCTTTTTAAAATTCCCAAAGCACTTGCTTATTTTTCTCTTGATTGTCAACCGTGTGAGTTAGGCAAGGATGTTGGCGCAAATCACCATTTTAGATACCATGGAACTGAGTCTCTTAAGAGGTTTAATGATTTGAGCTAGTAAGTGGCAGAGAAGGGAGCAAGAAACTAGGACCCTTTTCTCTTAGTTCCAGTGCTCTTTCTGCCACAAAACATGTTTCTGTAGAGTAATGATGATTTTTGTAATCCTTTTTTTGTTAAGAGCTCTTTTTCTGCATTACTTTGCCTGGAAGTTGTCACACAAAATAGGATGGCACCGATGATTCAGATGAGAGGATGATTAAAACTCATATATGGTCTTGAAGGCCATCTCATTTGCTTTTTGGCCTTTGAGTTTTCCTTTTATTCCTTAGAGAAGGAGGCCACCAGAAAGGAATTCTCTGTTCTCTCCACCTAGAATGGCTTAACAAACAAAAAGCTTTATCTACACATTTACCTTTTTCTTCTTTCATTTTAGAGAAGGAAGTGTTCTTCCTTTTGCCCTTCTGGTCCTTTTTTCTGCACCCTCCTCTTTTGGTTGCCTTAAACCTTTCCCTCATTACTTGATTCTTCTCAGCCTTTGGTTACATTCAGGCCTTTTCAAGCTTAAAAAACGCATACAAACCCTTCTTTATTTCTATGTCTTAACTCTCTTTTCTTTTTTAAACATGGGAAGCAGGTGCTCAACTACTGGAGCTATGTCTGCTCCCCAGTAGGAGGTTTTTTAATTTCTTTTTAAATTTCTCTCCTGTGCCCTGCCCCCACCCCAGTTGTCTGTTCTCTGTGTCCATTCACTGTGTGTTATGTCTTATTCTTAATTACTAAACATCCTGACCCTACTCTTTCTCCTCCCATACAGACCCACTGCAGTCTGGTTTATGCCTTCCTACTCTACAGCTGGTGGAAGCCACCAGTGGATTCCTAATGGATGAATTCAAGGAATGCTTCTGACACCTTTTCCTACTTGACCTCTCTGTGACGTTTGACATTACTGACCACCACCACCACCCCAAACCCTCTCCTCCTTTGTTGTCTGGCTTTTCTCCTACTTCTTTAGACATGCCTTAATCTCATTTAGATGCTGCCTTTTCCCACCCCTTCCCCAGGGCTCTGCCTTCACCATCTTTTCTCACTGCAGCCTTTCCCTGGTGTTGTCATCAACATTGAAAGTTTCAATTACCCATATATATACTAAGGACCACCAGCTTGACTTTTCGAGTGTAAAACTCCAAAAAAGTTTTCTGAGTTCTAGATCCTTTTCATTCAACTGCCTATTGGATTTTTCTAAATGGGTAAGCTTTTCAGATTCAGCAGGTCTGAAACTGATTTTGTGATGGCTCCTTTTTCCTGTACCTACTCAAACACAAAAGATATTCTTTCTTCCTCCTCGTCATCAGTCATCAGCCTCAATTCTTTTCTTTCACTTACTTTATCTATTTGGTAACTCAATCCTATGGATATTACTTTCAAAAAATCTGTTGAAAGCTTCCCCTTTTCTCTGTCCCTAAATGACTCCTCTTCAATCCAGTTTTTTTTTAAAAAAATCATTTTTCTTGAACGACTACAATTCCTTTCTAACTGACCTTCCTGCCTCTTTCCTTCTCTTCAGAGTATCTTCACACTATTCACGTGAGAGTGGTTTTTACTGAAATGGAAATCAGATCAAATCATTCTTGCTTAAGATCCTTCAATACCTCTCCATTGGCTTTTTTTTTTTTAAGATTTATTTATTTATTTCTCTCCCTTTCCCTCCACCCCACCCCGGTTGTCTGTTCTCTGTGTCTATTTGCTGCATCTTCTTCTTTGTGCGCTTCTGTTGTTGTCAGAGGTGGGAATCTGTGTTTTTGTTGCATCATCTTGTTGTGTGAGCTCTCCGTGTGGGTGGCGCCATTCTTAGGCAGGCTGCACTTTCTTTAGCTCTGCGCGGCTCTCCTTATGGGGTGCACTCCTTGCGCGTGGGGCTCCCCTGCACGGGGACACCCCTGCGTGTCAGGGCACTCCTTGCGCGCATCAGCACTGCGCATGGGCCAGCTCCACACAGGTCAGGGAGGCCCGGGGTTTGAACTGCAGACCTCCCATGTGGTAGGCGGATGCCCTAACCACAGGGCCAAGTCTGCTTCCCTCCATTGCCATTTTGAAGGAACTCTTAACTGTCTCTCCAGTCTGAGGTTGTGACTCTCCTGTGGATGCTGCTTCCTCATTGCTGCAGCATCTTGGGCCCTTTAGAGAAGACTTTTCTCTTCCGTGCTCCTGTAGCCCAGGCCTCTAGTTCAGCACTTCTCCCTTGGTTTCATAATCAGTTTGTGTCTTTCTCCAAATGGTAAACTTTTTGAGGGCAGACATCAATTGTCTGTCTATTTCAAGGCAACTCCTGAAGAACATTAGCTGGGGAGCCTGGAGACCAAAGAACCTACCTGGCACTTAGGCATAAACTTTGTGTGACTTACGAACAGGAGAGGCTCTTTGATGGTGGCTGGTCACAGACTTACGAACAGGAGAGGCTCTTTGATGGTGGCTGGTCACAGAATGAAGATAGCACTCCGCAAAGAGACCAGAAAATGAGGGGTGGTGTAAGGGGTTTCAGAACAAAGGCATTACAGAGGGTATGAGAACAGAGTTTCTGCCAGGGTCACATGAAGCCTACATATAGGGTCTGGTGATTTCACTATGCTCATAGGAAGGACTTTTACCAAGGATGTTTACTGCTTTGGGAAGGTTATAGTTTATGGTACTATCTATGCATTCTCTCCCCTTCGTGGAAGGTTGTTGACCTCTAACTAATTTATGTGTAACTTACATTGTTGACCTCTAACTTATGTCTAGTTCATGCAGGCAGCTACATGCTGAGGACTTGGGGTGAGGTGGGGGCTCAGTTTCCACACTGTTACATGTTTATTAGCCATTGTGTTTAGCACAAGTAAATGGTGGGGCAAAATGCAGATCTTGCAGCACTCTTTCCATCCTCAGCTTAAGGATTTCTCACTGAATCCACTTTAAAATCTGGGGTCTGAAAGATACATCTCTCTTAAATATTTGGTTGAGTGGGGGTGTGGTGGGGGTGGCAGTTTGATGTGGGCCTGAATTTGCTATTAGGACACACTGGGAAATGGACATTAAGTTCAACAAAAAATTTTTTTTTTTTTTAGGAATTTAATATTTTCAATCCAAGTATTTCCCAAGTCATCTGAGACATTCATATGTGTGGATTTGAAATAACCAACCTAACAACCCATTCATTCACTTGGGGTACTTAGTAGAGTTCTAGCTTCATAATTGCTGTACTTTTCCGTATTTAGTTTGGAGTTTAATCAGATTATTTAAGTACTATAAAAATGGGAAATAATGATTTTTTGGGGGGTGGGGAAGTAATTTTTTATGTATCTATTGTATATCTAGGTGCTTTCCTCTATATTTAATAAGATATCAGATTTGTCTTAGTATTTTTTATTTCTTTATAAGTAACACATGTGATAAAAGTGTTGCTGATCTTGAAAAGAATTCTCAACCTTAAATATTTTGCCCTTGAATGAATCACTTTTTGGGGAATTCGCCAACCATTTTGGGTAGGGCATTAACTCTTTTAGACCACTAGAGTGTCCTTAACAAGAATTATTGATCCTGAAAATGCCTGACTGACAACCTGGGTTTAATTTTTTAGTAAGGTTCATTACCCTTATATTCTCTGAAGACTCTGGTAAACTAGTTGCAAAGACAAGGGAAAACAGTGGTGTCTTGTTCGGGACCTAATTAAGTCTCTTTTTTTTTGTTATGACTCACTTATAGTTCAGATTTATTCCGTGCAAGTCATGTAGAATAACTGCACTGTGGTTTGTTTGGCTTGTTTGGTTTATGTTTCTGGTGATCGTTCAGGCTGCAGAGGCCAGTCTGCCAAAGCCTGCTTATGCTTTGGGCGCTTATGCTGTGCCCTCCCACCCCCCACCCCCCCAGAGGAGACAATCCCATGAAGTAATGAGGTGGACTCAGGCTTTTATCCCGTAGGCCGAAGGGCCTTTTCAGAATCTCCTTGAGGGAACTGAAGATATCCATAATGTAATGCTGCATAAAGCTGGGGCTATGCTGAGCATGAAGAGACTCTTCTCTTAAAAATGAGCACAGGCCTCCCAGTCTCTCTTTCCCTTTCCCCTCGCTTGAGAGAGAAGGAAGCATTAGAACCAGCATTGGAGAGTGGTCACCTGTGCAAGACCAGGGTTCTGCATTGTGTATCATTGATTTAGTTGCCTGCTTCTAAAAATTGGTAAATTTCATGTTGAAATCAGGATTTTTTTTTTTTTTTTAAATGTGAAGCATCATCAGCAACATAGGATTTGCATTTCTGCAAGGCAACAGTTGGTTGACCCCTTTAGTACAGAGTGTGCACTCTCCATCTTGTTACCGTCCTCACTGGGCTCCTTGATCCCTGTTAGTGTTAATGTCATCTCCATGTGAATTAAAGTATTTCAGCATCTGTGTGACTGCTGCTTGCCTTGGGCAGACCCAAGAGATGAGAATCCAGACTCTGAAAAGACATGTTTTCAGGAGACTTTATAAGGAAATGTATTTAATGTTATCTAGTTAAAGTAAATTAATTATGTAAAGTAGGACCTGCTTTGCGTCTTTGATCCTAAGTTCCAATATGAGATGCTTTTCCTTTATGAACCTTTAAATATATGATTCAGATACCTGTTCATATTTTAGTTTTTTTAAAAAAACAAATACTAGCAATATTAACCCACTTAAAAGCTTTTTTGTTTAGATGGCATTAACAAAATCATGGAACATGGATTCTTTTTGTTGAGGTACCAGGGACCACGGATTGAACCTGAGACCTCGTATGTCGGAAGCTGGCACTGAACTACTGAGCCACATCGACTTCCCTGAGTTGTTTTTTTTGTTCATTTTGCTAGTTTACTCTTCCCCTCTCCCCCCTTACACACACACACACACACATACCCCACCCCCCCCACCCCCACCCCCGTGTTTTCAGGAGGCACGGGAACAGATCCCTGGACCTTCTGTGTGGGAGGCGTGTGCTCAACCGCTTTGAGCCACATCCACTTCCAGAACATGGATTCTTATCCCCCTATCACCAAGTAGAAACAAGCTTGTTTAGTTTTTTAGTTTTTCTGTACAATGAGGAGGTTGGATAGTCACTGAAGCTTTATTCTCTTTATTTTTTTTAACAAATCAATTTTATTGATACATATTAATAAAATATACAATTCATCCCAAGTGTACAATCAGTGGCATTTGGTGTAATCATATAGTTAGTTGTGCATTCATCGCTTCAATCATTATTAGAGAATTTTCATTATTTCAATAATAATAAAAACAGACAAAATTCTTCATCTCTCAATCTCTCTCTGTTTTGCCTGCCATACATAGCTGCTATTTCTGGCTATTTTTTGCACAATTTATTAAGCAGTCTTACTGAGATGTATTCACATATCATATGATCTATCTAAAGTCTATAACCAATGATTTTTAGTATAATCAAAATGCTATGCATTCATCATCACAAAAAGTTTTAGAATTATTTCATTATTTCAAAAAGAAAAAGTCCACATGCCTTAGCATGTCTTTCCTAGCCTTACATAACCACTAATTAAATTTCATCTTCATAAATTGATTTATGTTTACATTTTATATAAATGGAATCATACAAAATGTTACCCAGTATATTTAGTTGATGGTAATGCAATAATACAGTATTTGTCCTTTTGTGTTTCAATTCTAGCAATTAGACCCTGATGCTGTTTCCTAACAAAGTCCAGTGGCATATTCTTTAATGATTTTTATTCTATATCACTTTACTTTTTATAGCCATTAGGAAGCTTGTTTTCACTGCTCATTCACCAAACTAAAACTGTTTCTTTCTTTTGATCTTTTGGTTATATACCCAACTTGTGTTTGTTTCTATAGGGTACAGGTAGCATGTACTATTTAAAGACTGGGATCTGCTTATTCTGGAAATTTCCAAGCTATTCTTTCTTGTTGGATTTCTTTTTTTTTTTTTTTTCCCTCTAGAGGTATCATTGCTGGGAATTTTGATGTGGTTAACAATACATATTTAGGGAAGTGGATTTGACTCACCTGATAGAGTGTCCACCTACCATATGGGAGGTCCAGGGTTCAAACCCAGGGCCTCCTGACTCATGTGGTGAACTGGTCCTTGCACAGTGCTGATGCGCACAAGGAATACTGTGCCACGCAGAGGTGTCCCCCCACATAGGGGACTCCCACGAGAAAGGAGTGCACCTGCAAGGAGAGCTGCACCACATGAAAAAAGTGCAGCCTGCCCAGGAGTGGCACCGCACACCCACACAGCTGATGCAGCAAGATGATGCAACAAAAAGAGACAGATTCCTGGTGCCACTGACAAGAATGCAAAGCAGACACAGAATAACACACAGCAAATGGACACAGAGAGCAGACAATGGCAGAGGGGGAGGGGGCAAAGGGGAGAGAAATAAATAAAATAAAATAGATACAAATCTTTTAAAAAACAATACATATTTATTAAATAACTAGGAATAAATAAGTATATAACAGAACATAATCCATTGAGCACTAAAAACTGCATGATGTTGGAGGAAAGGAAGTTACACTTTTAAGATTTTTTGCTAATCTGATGAGTTTATTTCATCTAAAGTAGTTAAGAGCATAGATTTTGGGTTAAGGAAGACTTGATTTTAACAGTGCTATATGTATGAATAAATGTTAATAGCTTCACCTCTTTTACCTTGGCTAATAACATGATATTTGGGGTATTTTAATAGTTGTGAATGTTCAGGCTTTAAAGAAATACAGGTGGGATGTGGTAATGTTTTTAATAAATAGAGCTCTGGTGTCAGAATACCTGGGTTCAAATACAGTGTTGCTATTTAGTGGCTATGCCATTGTATGATAGTCCTTTTTCTCTTTGATCCTTTTCCCCTACCTTTATATGCAACAATAGTAACTGAGCTACAGAGATAGTGTGAAAATTAACTAGGGTATATTTGCCTACTGTGGGATGTCCTGCCTTGCCTTGACATACATAATACTATAAGGAAATTTACACTGTAGGAAAACTGTATAACATCCTTCTTCAGGTTGTTCTTATTGAATATGTATCAATGCTTAGAAGTCACCAGTATCCTAAGAAATGTGCTAATGTTTTGGGTTCAGTTCTCAGTTGTTTTGGTGAGGTAATGAATTTCTGGATCATGGGTTCAAATTTTAGTCATTTTAGAATGTGATAGTTTTTAAAGTAAGAGACTTGAATAAATATTTTGTTAGACTAAGGAAATAATTGAGTACCTGCTGTATTTTTAGGATTCCAAAAGTGAACTAGTTGTGAGAAAGATATGGGGCTAATTCCAGCCTTTCAAGGACTTTCTGTCTTATTTGAGTATCATGGTTCACATGGGAAAATTATGATGCTGAACTGCAGATCATAAATCGTTAATTCTGTAGACTGGATCACTAAGTAAACGAGCCATATTGTCATGTAATTTGTGAAGGCTTCCTGAATTTGATACAGAGAATGAGCAACATTTGTGTAGGCTATTAGGGTATTAAAGGATGTTTTTTAAGATGGTAGGGTAGTTGTTTCCATTTAGTTCAAGAAGGCTTTGATTTAATACATGAAATTCTTTTAGTATAGGAGCAACATTCTTTGTTTGTACATGTATATGTTTTATATATCTTAATGTGAGTTAGAAAAAATATATGTACCATCACTTCAGATTCACCATTTCACAGATATCATTCCTTAGTGTCAGGCCAAGTAAAAAACTGAGTTGATCATAAGCTGACTTAGAGAAAGTACGTACCACTCACTGTCAGAGTGGTGTGGAAATGAGTGAAGTTTGAAACTGCTTTGGACTATGTACCTGAGTCTTGGAGGGAAGAATTTATTAAGTCTGGTTAGAGAGGGTGCAGTGTCATAAAAGGAAAAAAAAAACAAACGAAGTCTGGAGGAGGTGACTTAAACATTTCCTTCGCAAATGAAGGGCCTCGTTGTGGTTGAAGAACTTTTGTTACTTCAAAAATAAATTTTGTCCTGTTACTGCCTTCCCAGCTCTTCTCCCACCTGCCATGTGCTTTATTTCCCTCTTTCTGTAGATAGCACACCTGGCTGTGCTTTATTGTTTCAGCTGACAACTAACTTTGTAAACAATATATCCTTTGTACATAAGTGACTATGTAATAAATAACATAGTTTATTAGGACGGTGTTATTGAGGATTCCTTACCCTTCTTTATCCATTTTAAAGTTTATACCTGTGCAAAATGCCTATCTTGGAAAGGTTGCGTCTTTTGGAAAAGAGGGCAGAGATAAAGATAACCTGATGAAGAACCAGCCAAAGGACTTAAGCAAGCCTTTTAACTCTTCAACTTTTTTGTTTATTTGGGTGTAAAATGAAGCAGTTGCTTCCTTCCAGCACCTATATTTTATGTTTCCATTATCTAGGGGCAAGAGCTGGGCAGAAGGACAGAGACACATAGAGGCCATAGCATGTAGGCAGGTTTGGCTCCTGCAGTGGTCTGTTTAGGTAAGAACCAGGGCCAGGTTTCTGAAGAGCACAAAATATCTGTCAAAAGTTCTGGTTCACACTTAACACATGACAGTTTCATCATCTGCTTTTGAAAGCAATATGTTTAGTTATACAAGAAAGAGCAATATCCTCACTTTGTAGAATATAAACAATTTGACACTTAATGCCATGGTATTGAACATTTGGACCTGGGAAGAAGATGCTTAATGGAAAAATTATCCAATGCTGTGGCAGGATCAGTAGCAAAATCTATAGATTTAAATCCTCAAAGGATATGGCATAAATTTAGCCTTACTTTTAAGTATGGTGTAGGGCTAGTTTCTGTAGAAAATATAAAGCCCGGCCCCTCCCCCCCTCCTTTTTTTGGTGCTAGACATCGGGCCAAGTTATCCCTCCAGCTTTTAAGGTAGGCTGCTTATCATCTTCTTTTTTAAAAAAATTTCTCTTCCCTTCCCACCCCACCCCCACCTCCACCCCCCACCCCCAGTTGTCTGTTTTCTGAGTCCATTCACTGTGTGATCTTCTGTGTCTGCTTGCATTCCTGTCAGCGGCATCTGGAATCTGAGTCTTGTTTTGTTGCGTCATCTTGCTGTGTCAGCTTTCCGTGTGTGCGGTGCCATTCCTGGGCAGGCTGCACTTTTTTCGCACTGGGCGGCTCTCCTTAACGGGGTGCACTCCTTGCGCGTGGGGCTCCCATACGTGGGGGACACTCCTTGTGGCACGGCACTCCCTGCACGCATCAGCACTGCGCGTGGGCCACCTCATCACATGGCTCAGGAGGCCCTGAGTTTGAACCTTGGACCTTCCATGTGGTAGTCAGACCCCCATCTGTTGGGCCAAATCCGCTTCCTGTTCTTTTTTTTTTTTTTTAATTAGAGACGTGGTTGGTTTATAGAAAAACCCCATGCATAAAATATAGGGTTTTCCATATACCACCCTATTATTAACACCTTGCATTGGTGTGGTACATTGCTACAATGATGAAAACACACTTTGATAATTGTAATATTAACTGCGATCTATGGTTTAACTTTTATGCTCATTTTATAGGTGCAGAAACAGGCTGAAAAGGGTTAATTAACTTGCTTAAGATTATATACTTAGTAATTGGAAGAATAAGTGGTCCAACTGACTCCCAAAGGTAGTGCTTTAAACTATTTTGCCATTATCTTAGGGAACCTGCAATCTTCAATGTGTGCCCATGTTGGTTCATATTTTGTAAATAAGATGAAATCATTTTAGATATTACATTCCAAGTGTGATGAAAAGATACAAGGAGGGGCAAGACTTTTGTTGTCATCGTTTATTATCTTTTCTCAAATAATGTCTATCTTGAGCAAATTGTTAAATCGTACATACCAAGATTCTTTTTTTAGATTTTAAAGTGAAATTTAGTATGAAAATGAACAATAGGGATTCTAATAAGAGCTGCTAGAAAACCTTGAAAGATTAAAGAGCTGAAAGTTTTACCAGAGAACTTTAAAGCAAATGCAAAAGGCAACACAAAGAGAAGCAATAAGCAGGAATTCTGCTCAGAATCTTAATTTGTGATGAGAAATTGTCAATTTGTAACATTCTAGAAGCATGGCTCTCAATGCCTATATGCTTTTTCCTCCAGAGTAAGAGCCCTTCTACAATTAGAGACAATGTAATGAAATGTGGTTGGTTTTCTCTGGAAGCTAAACATTTATTTCAAATGCCTATAACCTTTTGAACTTCCTTTTTTGGGAGGGAGAGAAGGTTGCCTTAAGAGTATGAAAATCTTTAGGCGTGGCTGAATTTTCTCTTGCAGAGAGGAGTTTATTTAAACAAAAACAAAACAACAAAAAGAATGGCACCAAAGCTCTTTGGTGAAGCAAGTTACCATGCTACCACTTGAGTAGCACATGTTCCTCCTGTTTGGGTCCAACAGCTACAGTGTCCATAAACACATCATAGGTGCCTGTGCATGTCTGTACAAATGCCAGCTCTTCCAAGATATTCCATCCTCTCCCAAAATCAAACAAGGATTATAATCACCTTGGAAACTAGATGAGAGATTACTTTGGCAGTTCCAGTGTGAAACAAGAGGCAGTTGAATAGCACTCTTAGTTTGCAAGTGGTAAATGTGGTATGTTAAAGCAAAACAAAACAAAACAAAACAAAAAAACGAAGGAAGATGATGCTTAATCTATTGAGGTCTGCCTTTTGCTAGCTCTGTGACATTGGTCAATTCCTTAGGCTCTCTGTACCACAGCTTACATACTGTGTAATGAGTCAGTTACTCATGCCTATTTCAAGGAGTTGTCAAAATTAAATATAAAGTGTTTTAAACAGCACTTAAACAAGGTCAGTGCTTAATAAATGTTTTTTACTTTTATTTTTTTTGGTCTGACTTTTGCTTTTTATTTAGGTTGTTTCTTTTTTAAAGCAGTTTTATTGAGATCGATTGATTTACTCAGTTACTACCGACAGCACGAGCTGCTGTTGTTGCTGCTACTATTACTACACAGTAGAACATTTTCTTGGGTGCAGAATGTCTTTTAGAAGGCTCTTATGACAATACTGTTTTGCATTCATTTTTTACTATATCTGCAGGTTATTGGGGTATGTAGGGTCTGAAGTAGTTTGGGGCTTGACTCAATTCAGACATCTTCAGAGGTAAAAATCAATACAGGTATACCTCATGTTAGCACTTTGCTTTATTGCACATTGCAGATATTGCATGTTTTGAAAATTTAAGGTTTGTGGCAACTCTGTCGAGGAAAGCTATTGGTGCCATTTTTCTAACAGCCCGTGCTCCCTTTATTCTCTGTGCCACATTTTGGTTAAGGTATGTACACTGTTTATTTTAAGACAGTGTTATTGCACACTAAGTGGACTGTGGCATAGTGTACACATAACTTTTATATGCACTGGGAAACCAAAAAATTCACATGGCTCACTTTATCGCACTATTCATTTTATGGTGGTCTGAAATTGAACCCACATTATCTCTGAGATATGCCTGTATGTGGACCATAGAGATTTCCTTCAAGATATCAGAATAGCTTAGGGTATCACTACATGGTAATGATGATGTAGCTGATTTTGTGAAAAGAATATTATGTCTAGTGTTCTATTTGTCCTTCCTTGTAGACCTATATTTATTGATAATTGGCTCTCTGGGATCATGGCATTCATCTTTAAGAGCAAACCTCATGCCAGAAGCCTCAGAATGGACAATTCTTAACAATACTACAGTAGTTAAACTCTGAAGTTTGGCTCTTTAGTGTTCTTTTCATTGCCCTTGTGGACTCAGAAAAGAACTCATGGAGGAAGGCAGTGCTGACATGGCCAGTCCTCCAGCTCTTCCCAGGGAAAGCATTTTGTCCTCTTTCCTTGTCCAATAAATGCTTTGACTTGAGGAGTAGTTATCCTGGAGGCATCCTCACCCAACCTACCCTCAAGCCTATCAGCACTTGCCTGGTGGACAGCGCCACAGCCATTGCCTTGACTTCCTTCATCTTCCTCTTTCCCCAGGGCCTGGAATCCCAACCTCTACAGATTATGACTATTCCCCCACATTAATTCAGGATAGATTAGAAATATATTGCAAACAGAAGTGCCAAGTACATGATAGCCTATTCTGAGATTTGGGAATCTTTGGCTGTTGAAGGTTAAATCAGTAAGGGAAGTGCAAGAAGAGATTGTAATATACTATTATTAAAAGATAGTTACAGGGAGAATAGATGTGGCTTAAGCTGTTGAGTGCCCACCTCCCATGGGAGGTCCTGGTTCAGTTCCCAGTGCCTCTTAAAGAAAAAACAGACGACATGCTCAAACAATGAGTACAAAAACAATGAGCAAAAGAGGTAGCCATCTGAGGGTGAAGGCAGAGATAGTTACACAATTTGTTGTTGCTCGTTCCATCAGCATTCCCTTTCCCCTTCCAGAGTATATTTTACTAGGTGTTCATTAAAGTAAGTGTTTGGGTGATAGTGTAGGGAACTGGGAAAATTTAATGGGATAGAATAAAGGAAGAAAAGACATTGTGTCACAATGAGATAGTATGAATTTTATTGAGCATGTCTTTTGTACCAGGCCCTGTGCTTTAGCAAAAGAAAAACAAAAACAAAAACTTTCCATTGAACTTAAATAGTTGGTCCCTATGAGAGCTATGCCTGAAAGCCTGTGTGTCTGACTCAGAATCTTACTCATAAGCACTATCCCGCATAACCAGAATCACGATGGATGACCTTGGGAACATCTGAGATTTTCAAGAATTCCTCAATTTGCAAAGCCTGCTCAAATTTCTCCCATGAACTGCAATAAAACATAACTTCACAAGAATTACTGTACGTCTGGGTAAGCAGTAAGGGATGAGCTATGGTAAGAAGTGGATTCTGTGTGTTGAGTTCATGTTTGTGACTAAAGCAGGATTACAAACTGATGCATGTTATGGAATTTCAGGGCCACTGTTAAATCCACAGAATCAGAGGCCTGCAACATGTATTTTTAGTGGCAGTAAATATCACTCAGTCTTTTCTGCTTCTGTAAGCTTCACAGATAGTCACAGGTCAGCTTACCCTTTGTAGCTGGAACTTAGTTCTTGTAGATTTCTTTGAAAACATATGTTTCTAATATGTCACAATTGGTTTGGCTTAAGCCAAAAAGAAAATTGTAGCCTGATTTGTTTAAAGGAACAAAAACTTTCTACATGCCAAAGTTATGCCAAAGTTTGAATGCACAAAGTATGGTTCAATTTTTAGTAGAATTTTATGACTCTGATTTTAATTTCCCTGTACATATGCTAGCTAAAAAATAAAATTATAATACAGGTTATATTATCCACAAAGTGTTTTTATTCTTTATGCTAAGTTTTTCTTATATATAAAATTACAGTATGATGAGCTACTTTAGCATTAGGTAACATCAGCAAAATACGAATGTGACTACATTGGTGTATAAATAATAAAAATAAACTTAGTGTTGTTTGTTTTGAAGCTCATAATACTGAAATTACTTAGATGATTCTTCTTTTCCTTTAGACTTTTTAAATTCTTTCACTGATCTGTATATGTTTTTGCATTTTTGTTTATAATGTTGGGCTATCATATAAATGTGAAAGTTGTACTATGCACTTAATAAATTAAATTGCCTTTATATCTTATTTTACTAAGAATATGTATTTACACATAATTCCTTGTGATATAGAGTATTAGTTCCAAAGGAAATTGTGAACTAAATAGGATTTTTTTTTTCCCCAGACACACTCTTAGATGTAAATATGCAGTCACATGGCTTATTAGGTGGGATTTAATAGGAACTTCCATTGGTGGCTTAAATATTTTGCTTGTGTATTATTAACTGCCTTAAATCTTGTAGATTTTTCTGTTGGACTTAAAAGTAAAATAAGGCAAAGCAAAGGTTAAAACAGCTTTTGGGGTTTTATGTCCCTGGTTTTGCAGGGAGATGGAGGAGTAGAAGGACTGCCTATTAAAAACTGTATGTTTTTAAACTATGCACATGGTGCTTTGCACAAGTAAAACTGCCAAAGGGACAGATGTTGCCAATTTCAAATGTACAGGGGGAAGGCAAATATTGCTAGGCAACCGTGTACTTGAGAGAGCATTTTTAGGAGCAGAGCCAGGGGAGTTGTGCCTGGGAGCACTCGCTGCTTCTTATGGCTCAGTACAAGGGAAGAGATTAAAAGTTCTTTCCTGTCAGGGCCGCCATTGCAGCCACCAGCACAAAAAACAGTGACCTAGTGGCACTGATTAGGGCTGGTAAGGGGATGTATGAAAACAGGAAATCTCTTTTGCCATGTAGGAAGGCAGTAAGACATGTTCACAGAGGTAAGTGCCCCACATTGTACAGCTGCCCCACAGTAAGTACGTAGTGTGGTGTTCAGTTGGGGAAGATGGAGGGCAGGGAATAAGGCAGAGTGCGAGGATTGAAGGAAAATTTGTTCTTTGTGCTTTCTCCCTCTCTCTCTTTCTTCTGTCTTACCTGCTCTGTTAGGGACCAACATTAAAGATCAAAGAAGAGAGGGATTCAGAATAACCTCTGTAAGTTAGTGCCTCTGTATGCATGACCTTATAAACAAGATAAGCTTTCCAGCTACAGGTATTTGCCCCTCCCATGTGCACTCCCTTTGTATGCACTTGATAGGTAACAGACAGGTGGTGGTGTGGTGTGACTTTTTTTTTTTTTTTGGGCTGCCACTAGAGATCTGGAATACCTCTTGAGACTTGATGGTTGTTGGTTTGGATTATGGATATTCTTCCTTCCTTCCTCTCTCTCTCTTTCTTGAATGAAATAATATGGGAGTAGAAGTAGAGAAAACATAGCATTACAGTTTTGTGTTGTAGAAAATCCCAGCATATTTTTGGCAATATATTTAAAGAAATTAAAAGCATTTTAAATTATTCCTTACCACTTCAGATTTTTTTGCCAATTTTTCAAGCTCTGGTCTTAAATTCCTGGATAACTTGCCACATGTTGATGGTTTCTTTGTATTTCTAAAGTAAAGGTACAAAAATGTAGGATATTTGCAGCTTAAGCCTAAATACACACTCATACACACACTTTTCTTTGTTTCTATTAGCAGACATATGAAATTTAGGTTAAAATAGAAAGATTTTGGAGCACCTACCAAGTTTAAACACATAAGTAGTATAGATTTCTATTGATCCAGGAAAATTAAAAATTTTACTTTAGTGCACATAGGTGTACTATATATAAATTTCAAGGTGCTCTAGCTTTATGGTTCTCATTAATTTTACAGTCTATAACTATCTGGGGTTTAAATTTATGCGATGAAAAACTAATAAGAGAAGATGACAGTCTCTATTTCATTCCCATAGAAGAGAGACTCTAAGATTAAGCTTAGAGTAGTACATCTTCTTCTATCAACCATAAGAAAGTTGAAGAATTGGCCAAGAGTAATGAGAAAGGAGAGAGATACCTCAAGTATTGATGTATAAATTCTTCCTTGATTGATTTGAAAATGGAATATGCTTTTTCGGTTTCTTTGAGTAGAAACTGTGCCACAAAATGAGTTGAAGGATATGCTCCTGCCAGACATGGGAGACAATAGAGTTTTCTAGTGGCAAAGTCCCTCCCACACACAAAAAATTTTTAAGCAGTCTTTATTGAGATATGTTCACATACCAACACCATCTTGCCTTTAAAGACAGAGCTCTAATTAAATCCAAAAGAAACTGGTATATTTCATTCTACACAAAGTTTTTGAGAAACAACTGTTTGACATTGAGATGCCTCTTAAAGTTTGACCTAAAAGTGACAGTAAGAAGACTTACCTGCTCAGGAGTCAAACTAAACCCTTTCAGGTTCAGTTAATGCTGCTTGATTGGACAGCATTATTGTGCCTATATCAACAATGCTGCTCATTTTTATACAGGATATGGTTATGTACCAATAGAAGAACTTCAGGTTGAAAGGACTTTTTTTTTTTCTTTCCAAATGGCATCTGTCCCTGCCTCAAACTCTCAAACCCACAATGTGATCATCATAATGTCAGGAGGAAAGTGCTTTGGTCTCTAGGCACTTTTTCCCGTGGGCTGTGTGCCAGGTGTAGGAAATAGTCAGGAGAGCTACAGTTGTATTTATGTCTGACCGAGACAATAATTTACTTTTGTCGGTTGGTTCTTTCATCTTTTAAAAGCAGTTTTCAAGGGCAGTTTAGAATCATTACCTATTTTTCATATTATCTCTTCTCTTGTACCTAAATTCTGTATTCTAAAGAAGTATAGAAGGAAAGGGGGAAATAATGTGGTTAAGCTACATTGTGCATTATAACACTCAAAAGGTTGGAGTCGGGTCAAGGGTAAAGTCAAAAGAGTAATTTTCAGACTTCATTGTGCATGCTTTTGTCTGTGAGAGGATAAGGAGAGTCAGGGAGAATGAAAGAAATGTTTAAGGAGAAGGTGTGCTGAGAGCTACTGATTATTGCAAACACTTGTATATTTCTCTATTCTGCTCTTTATACTAATACAAAGTAAGTTCAGGTGCTTGTTGAATGACTAAGTATTCAGAATTTTGTTATTAAACATGTTTTACTTTCAACAGCTTGGTAAGTCAGTTACAAGATGAGCTTTGCTGGAAGTCAAATGTGTACTGTTTATACTTCAGAATCAAACTTTAAATATACAAAGATAATGCAGGGAATAGAAACTATTATTAAGTCTACCTGAGATTCAGTGAAATTATTAAGTTTCACTTTTCCTTTGTGAATGAGTTAACATGGTTTTCTGATAAGTTCTTAAAAAACAAAAGTAGTCTTTTAAAAAAAAGTAGTAGTTACTTGTTCAAAATTAATATATAAAGAGCAAGGCCATCTTTACCTTCTCTTTTCTGTGTTTATTAGAATATCAGTAATCCCCAGGGTAGTTTGAAGCTCAGATTGTTTCCTCAGAGTATATATGCCTCTAGCCTACCACTTCAGTAATTTTCTTTCCTTTGTGCATGTGTGTGTATGTTCCCTGGATTCTGTTTTTTGTTTTAAAAATCACTGATGCCAGGAGACAGGAAACCAACACCTAACCCAGAAGAGACTGTTGAGATTACTGCTGGAATAAACCCAGGATAAAAATCTTTATGTCCTCTCAGACAAAGCATGGATTAAGTGGTTTATCTTATTCTTATGACTTCAGTTTCTTTCAACCTCATCCAGAAATTGATGGAAAGTTGTGTGTTTTTTTTGGTACTTCTGTAGTCTTAGCTTATGCTCAGCTATTAAAAAAAAAAAAAAAAAAATGTCCGGGCACCCTGTGAAATCTAGAATTAGACATGGTCCCTGAACGTTGTTTGCCATTTAAATTTGATAGACACAGTCACACAAAGAAGCAGCAGTAATACAGATTTTTGTACCTTTAAAACCTGTCATGTTTGACAAAGTTATTTAGTGGTGGTGTTTTAGATGCAGAACCATCAGTTAATATGATTTGTCTGTGTGTGTGTGAGAGAGAGAGAATGTGTGTGTGTGTCGGTCTGTTAAGGGTAGGATGAGGGTGGAACAAGCATGGTGACAGAACACAGTCACACTATAGTTTTTTGTCTTCTCTGCAGCCATATATTTTAATTGAAAGATTACCAGTGGTTTGCAAATTGACGTTCTCAAAAATAAAAATTTAACTCCCTCTAAATAAAACTCCAAAGGTTGTTTGAGTGAGTAGAACTGGTTGTGGAAGTGAAGATGAATTATATAGTTGGGGCTGTTTGAACGAACTTGTCTGTTTATCCTCGATGGAATAGAACCTTGTCTAGACTTGTTTGCTTGTTTGTGGTACTAGTTTTTTGTTTCGTTTTGTTTTAAGGCAGTGCTTTTTAAACCAATTTTACTAAATCACTCATGGCCACTTTGCCTACAGTGGGCTCCTTGGGACCTTATGTGTTTTCTCTTCAAAACTACTGTGTTCAACCATTGGGAATTTCTGATGCCTTTACTTGATGAATGGCTAATGTTCATAGTCAAAAGATAGAAAGTTGGCAAATACATGAGATTAGACATATTTACTGTCAAATAGTGGTAAGTTTTTTACTTTGGTTTTTCATCCAGATACTTTGTTTCTAAGTGAATAGTTACCTCAGGTATACCCCCCTCCTTGTTTTAACTTTTGCAATAAGAACATAGTTGATATATTATGATAGATAATTCCACAGAAAACAATTTTGCATATAATACATCAGCACTAAATAATATGTGTAAATAGAAACTTTAATGATTCTACAGAAGACTTGCAAACATATTAAAATTTTCATACTCAATTTTTAAAAATCTCAGGAAGTATAGTTGTAATATAATAAATGAAATCAGTGCTTTATTACTCCCTTCATATTCCTTTATTTATCTGTATCAAGGGAGTGTTTACAATTATATATATGTATATTCATTTGTATTTATTTAAACCAGATCTTAAGAACTTGATCTTAAGACACCTTTTAATTATGAAACCTTTTTTAATAGAGATCACAACAGAATTTTTAGAATGTTTTCTGGATTTCCCATATGACTCAAATTGCATGGTCTTTTCACAATAGTTCCCCCCCCCACACACACACACAATAGGTTTTTGTTGTGACATAATTAGAGGTGACCCACAGATTCCTCATTATTTTAAATAATGTCTTATTAATTTTTTCCCTCCTCTTAAAATTTATTTGGAAAATACTTTGAGGTTAAAAATGCATGTAAGAAGAGACTTCCATGTGAATGATTCTTTGCCACATAGTGGACCATATCACCTTTAAGAACCTACCCAAAACCTTCCCCTTATTTGAAAATATTTGGGGAGAGATGAAAGGTATTTGAGTTTTTAAAGGGAGAATTTAACAGTTAAAGTTGGATTTGCATCTTAAATAAAAATCCTATTACTTTATCTTGAAGAAAAACTGCCCAGGGTGACTTATTCCCTGTTTTCTAGCCCATTATCCCTACTTCATTATTAATAATCTCTAGCACGAAAAGGTTTTTTCCTTTATTGGGGGGTTTTACGTGTGGCAAACCCCCATCTGTCCAAGGATTTTAAAAACTCTTATCCTAAAATTTTGGGTGTGGAGGTAGGTGTTTAGATAGTTGCCCAAAGGGCATAATGCTTCCGAAGAAATAATACCGCTTTATAACTTTTCCAGCTGAAGTAGTCACACCCAGGCAGTATGGGTGTTTTCCTGGAACAGGTTTAGCTATTTAGGTAATTTACTGTGTATTCACAGAATAAAATTATTTTCATGTCAAAACGTTGTTCAGTCAGGCCTTTTAGACTTCTGTAATGTTTCACTGGGAAATGGTGATTATGGCCTCTTATGATAATAGCTTGCATTTATTTGCATGGCACTAGCTTTAACATTTATTATTAACATGTTATTATCTTATTTCTTCTACCAGTAATACTATGAGGTTCTGTATTTTACGAAGTACAGCACTTAAGTGTGACAGCTAAAGAACAAAAAGGAAAAAGGAAACAAAAAATTAAAAATCGCATCTTTTTCGTGGACTTTATAGTTTAGTTTGGAAAACAAGTGAATTAATGAGCAAACACTGAGTCAGGCTTTGGCAGTCAGAGATAAGCAAAGCCAGGGGCTCTCCAGGTAACACCTCACAGCCTATTAGGGAAAATGACTGTAAATCAATGTGAGTCCAGGGCAAAGAGTAATAAATTGGGGACAGATTAAGATAGGTTTGTATTTGGAAGAAGGAAAGGTACGTAAAAAAAGACTAATAGAAAGTAAACACAATATGGCTGTATACATTTAGCTCTGCTTTTGAGAAAAAGTTTTTATCCCTGTTTTAAATTTCAGTCCAGTTTTTATTTCTAAAAAGCTAATACATTTCAAGATCTGAATTTAAAAGGTGAAAATGGATATGCAGTGAAAATCCTTCTACCCCATTCTGTAGCACCTAGTTCCCCTCTCTATAAAGAAGTAACTGATGTTACAGATTTCTTGTGTATTGTTCCCAGTAGCATTTTATGTATACTAAGCAACTTGGAATATGTGTTCTCTTCTTACTGGATCCTTTACATTTATACAGATACTGGGTTTTGTGGTTTTTTTTTTTAAGATTTAAAAAAAAATTATTTCTCCTCCCGCTGCCCCCCGCCCCCCAGTTGTCTGCTCTTTGTGTCCATTCACTGTGTTCTGTAACCGCTTCTGTCCTTATCAGCGGCACAGGGAATCTGTGTTTCTTTTTGTTGCGTCAGCTCTCCGTGTGTGCGGCACCATTCTTGGGCAGGCTGCACTTTCTTTCGCACTGGGCGGTTCTCCTTACGGGGCACACTCCTTGCACGTGGGGCTCCCCTACGCGGGGGACACCCCTGCATGGCAGGGCACTCCCTGCATGCATCAGCACTGCACATGGACCAGCTCCACACGGGTCAAGGAGGCTCGGGGTTTGAACTGCGGACCTCCCGTGTCCTAGGCGGAAGCCCAATCCATTGGGCCAAGTCCGCTTCCCAGATACTGGCTTTAATGTACTTTCCCACCCCTTAACAATATATCTTGGAGATCACCCCGAATCAGTACCTAAAAGAGCTTCCTCAATCTTTCTCATAGCTGTGTATTATTACTTTGTGGGGGCATGTACCACAATTTTTTTTTAAAAAGCCAGTTACCTATAGATGGATGGTTACATTGTTTACAATTTCTTGTGTTTTCCCTACTAGGCTTAAGTGAAAAAAGGAGGTTTCAGGTCCTAGAGGTCAAATTGCTGGGTCAGAGCATGTCTTTAAAATTTGGTGGCTATTGACAAATTAATGTCTTTAAAGTCTGTACCACTTCACCCTCCCACTAACCCACAGTATTTGAGTGCCTAATTCCCCACACTATCTGAGGCACAGTGTTGTCAATGAAAAAGAATATATCAGAGTAGTTTTTATGTTATTAAGGAGAAAACAATGCAAAACAAATTCCTTTTTGTCCCTGGTATTTTTCAATGTAGTTTGTCAATAAAGTATGGACTTATGACACTTCAAAACAGCCTACAGCATTTAGTAAGCCCTAACAAAATAAAAGTTAGAAACTTGCTTCCATACTTTTTCTGTCGTTCCACCCCCCCCCAAAGTTCTGTGAATGAGAGTATCCTGGCAAATGCTTAATGGTTGCCTTTGTTTGGTAGACTGTGTGGTGGGTACTCCAGCAAGGTAGAACTGGCTCCTGCTTTCATGGAACTTGGAATCTAGAAGGAGCCAAAATGATAAACTGGGAGGTATTTTGACAGGAAAGTATAGGCAGCTATGAAAGCCCAGGCAGGAATACCTGGACAGTTTGGGGAGAGGGAACTGGGGGAATGTTTTCCAGAAGATGTCTTTTAATCTGCTTAAGAGTTATCTGGAGAAAAGTTGACTTATCTAGCTAGTTGGGGACAGATGAACAACAGCAAGTAGATATTAAAGACTGAAAAATAATCCAAAAGGTAACATAACCTTGAAGAAAAATAATATGGGCATTTATTTTAATCTTCTAAAAATTGAAATGATTAAGAACCTGTTGAGATTTCTTTTAAAAAGGTACACATGATTAAAGAATGCCTTGATAATATTGACATCATGTATTTCATATTTACTGCCTTTTGAAAGTTTTTAGAGCTTCGTAATTCCACATTTGACCTTCATACCAACCTTCTGAAGTGATTAGCATTGGTTATATTAGCCTTTATCACAAGGAGGAAATAGTCACAAAGAGGTTAACTCATATCCAAGATGACAGAACCAGAATTAGGATCCAAGATCTCTTGGCTTCCTGCTTCACTGTGCTGCCTTTGTTCTCCCCGCTTTTCCTGATTAGTGATAACTAAGCCTTTTTAAGAATAGCACTGTTAAAACAATGCTGCTCTTTTGAAACTTGAGAGACTTAAAACACAATTTTGTGAGAGGCTCCAAGTCTCAGTGGCAGGGTTTATTTTTTCCATTCTCTTTTTTGCTTATTAAAGCAAACTATGTCATACTTAGAGGACATTTACTAACATTTTATTTCGGTATCAATGCGTATCCATATGATTATACAATATCATTCCAAGAGGAGTGAGAAATCAGACTGAGGCTAATATAACCTATGCATAAATTAAAAATTGTTTCCAAGTGTACCTAGTCTCTAGAAATCCAAATAAGTAATATAGGCCCTACAGTCTTTGAATGTTCAGAAAGGATGTGAGACAGAATGTATATTCAAAGTTGCATCCAGATGGAATGTGGGGGGGGGGGGATTTTAATTCAAGCTCACCTGAAATGTGGAGGATATGCTAATTCAAACTTACCTGAAATGTGGGGGATATGGTAATTCAAGCTCACCTGAAATGTGGGGGGTACTTTAATTCAAAACCTATCTAGTACTCAGACAAACAACTAACAAGGAAAGTCTTTCTTTCAAAAAGGCACCATTTAACTCCCAACCCTTAAATCTCTTATGTATAAAAGGGAACCCAAAATTCTATTTGGGGCTTGTTTTTTTTTAGGACAGGAGTCTGCTGAGTCCAGCTGGTTGAAATAAATCAACTTCCTTAGAGTTCTCGTGTCCTGGCCTTTGATACCGCATACACACGACATCTCTACAACAAGGCCATCTTTGCTGGCTTTTCTGCTACCTCCAGAGCATACTACCCATAGTAGTATGAGGGAGGCAGTTAAAGTTAGATAACAAAATGCTTCTCTGTAGAAAAATATAACTGAGCTCTTCTTTTCAAAAAATGTTTTTGGTTATACAAAGGATAACTGGAATCACATACAGTGACAGTTTGAATTGGGTGAATCCAAAATAATTATGCTCTTAAACTAATCAATTTCTGTGGGTGTGGTATGATTTGATTGCCTTAGGTTCACTTTAGATTACTTGATTAGATTGCTTTTGATTGGACAACCACAGTGAGTCCCTGCCCTCTATCTTATATAAAATGGCGATACAGAAAGGAAGCTGCCATATTATATTGATCCTGCCATGTGAGAGAGAGGACTGCAGGAAAGCAGAGAAACCCTGAGAGGTTGAGAGAGGTCCTGGAGTCTGGAACCAGCAGAGCATAGGCAAGGAAAGAGGCCCCCAAGCAGTTGTGGTATAGAAGTTGAGAGAAGTTCAGTTATCTGCAGATGGAAAGGCCAGGACTCAAGAATGATTTTGAGAAGGAAAAATTATTTTCCCGGCCGGACTCGGAAGCTTTCTGTTTCAAATCTAAACCTGGAGCAAGATTTTCAAGTTCCTTTTATACAGGGTGGGGAGTCAAATGGTGCTTTTATCAAAGAAAACTACTTTCTTTGTTAGTTGTTTGCTTGAGTACCAGGTAGGTTTTGAATTAGCATCTTGCCCACATTCAGTCTAGATGCAACTTTGAATACACATTTAGTCTTACATCTTTTCTTAACATTCAAAGGCCATATCACTTAACTGGATTTCTAGAGAGTAGGCACATTTGGATACAGAATTAGATGATTTTGAATTTATGCACAAGCTGTATTATATTTCCCATTTGAAGCCAAGTCCAAGTTTCCTTGAGTTTTGGCATCACCACCATCAGAGTTTCCCTGGACTGACTGGTATGTATATAGAGTTTGCATTGCTAAATTACCTCCCAGGACTGGAGTCGTTGCCATGGTCACCAAGGGCAGGACTGCAGCCTCTTACCTTCCCACACCCACGAGTCAGGACACAGACAGCTTAGGATATCTACAAAGGGATGGATATCTACAAAGGGATGGATATCTACGAAGGGATGAACAGCCTCCCACCCATAGCCCACATTAGTTGGGCCCATAGAGCAACCCACAGCTGAGGAGATGAGCCCTGCCAAATACCTGATCACCCCATGACAGGGCACCAGGATCAGCCATCTCTGATGGTGCCTTGATGGCTGTTTCACAGCCTCAGAACTGTAAGCTTTTACCCCAAATAAATTCTCTTTATAAAAGCCAACTTAGTTCTGGTATTTTGCAGTGGCCGCCCTTTGGCAAACTAAGACAGAAATTGGTATACCAAGAGAGTAGGGTCATGTTGCTTGCAATAATCAAAAATGTTGGAACAGTTTAATAAATGGGTCAGGGGTATTTTTTGGAGGAATCATGAGATACTTAAAAGATTGCTTTGCACCTACAATCTGATTTATTGGACTTACCACACTCAGCTAAGATGGAGGTGAAGAAGGACAACCACCACACCATGGAGCCTAGAGTGATTACAACTGAAAATGGGAGGATTGCATCCAGCATCCAGGTGGAATCTGAGCCTCCTCTTGACATAAAGGTGCAATGGACACAACCAATCCAGTGTCCACATAGAAGAGGTGGCATTGGATTGGGAAAAGTGGACATAATGGACAAAGGGTATGGGGAAAGGCAGGAAGAGATGAGAGGTGGAGGCGTCTTCGGGACATGGAGCTGCCCTGGATGGTGCTTCAGAGGTAATCACCGGACATTGTAAATCCTCACAGGGCCTACTTGATGGAATAGAGGAGAGTATGGGCCATGATGTGAACCAATGTATATGAGGTGCAGAGGTGCCCAAAGATGTACTTACCAAATCCAATGGATGTGTCATGATGATGGGAACGAGTGTTGTTGGGGGGGGGAGAGGGGGGGTGGGGGGGTGGGGTTGAATGGGACCTCACATATATATTTTTAATGTAATATTATTACAAAGTCAATAAAAAATAAAAAAATTAAAAAAAAAAAAAAAAAGATTGCTTTGAAGAGAGACTGTTGGTAAAAATATGGATGCTAAAGATCTGATAAGGCCTTAGAAATGATGAATGCATTATTGGAAACTGTAAGAAAGGTGATCTTGGTTTTAGAGTGGCTGAGAACTTGGTAAAATTGACTCCTGATGTTAGATGGAAGGCAGAATTTGGAAAGGACAAGACAAGCTTAGAAATTTACCAGAGATTTCAGGGAGAGTTTGGCTGCTCCAGGCTACAGAAATGAGGATTAGAGGAAGTTAGGTTCACTGTTCTTGAGGACTTTGGGCCTGTGAGCCAGAGATAGGGAGAGTGTTGCCACCACACCACTGTACTAAGGGTGTTGAAACTGTCCTCCAGAGTTTGGGGAAAGTGTGGCTTCACTCCAATGTTCTTGGAGGTGAGGTCTTCAGCCCCCACACTACACAGATTTTTGATAAGGGTGGGACCAGTAAGATGGCCTTTGGGCAAGACCCTGGAAGGAGTGGGCCTTCTTGAGGCCTGAGGAAAAGAAGACTTTGTTCTAAGAATGACTTTCAGACTTCGAAATCTAGTGGAGTATGCCCTGCAGGTTTTCAGAACTTTTGGGGACCACTGACATCTATTTTCTTTTCAATTTCTCACTATAGTAATGCAAATAGCTATCCAATATGTGTCCTTTGTGTCTTGGAAGCAGATAACTTAACAAAGTTTATAGGTCTACAGCCAGAGGGGAACATTGTCCGGAAGTCAAACTGCATGCTATCTATAACTGATTTTTTAAAAGATTTATTTATTTTTATTTATCCCCCCCCCACCACCACCACCAGTTGTCTGCTCTCTCCATTTGCTGTGTGTTCTTCTTTGTCTGCTTGGATTCATGTCAGCAATACCAGAAATCTGTGTCTTTTTGTTGTGTCACCTTGCTGTGTCAGCTCTCTGTGTGTGGTGCCATTCCTGGGCAGGCTGCACTTTTTTTTTTTGCACTGGGCGGCTCTCCTTATGGGGCACGCTCCTTGCGCGTGGGGCTCCCCTACGCGGGGACACCCCTGCATAGCATGGCACTTCTTGCGCACATCAGCACTGCGCGTGGGCCAGTTCCACACGGGTCAAGGATGCCCAGGGTTTGAACCATGGACCTCCTATGTGGTAGGCGGACTCTCTGTCCATTAAGCCAAATCCGCTTCCCTCTAACAGATTTTTTTGAGATTTTTTTACTTAGCATTGTTACTGAGATGATTTAAACCTTTTTGAAATATTGTGATGGAATGACTGAATTTTGCAAATAGAAAGAACATGTCTTTTTGGGATTCAGAGGATGGAATATAACAGTTTGAATTTAGTGAATCCTCCCAAAAGATTATGTTCTTAAATCTATTCCTGTGTGTGTGTTATCCTTTGATTGTACTAGATTCACTTAGACCACTCAATTAGATTGCTTTTCATTGGACTAAATCAGTGAGGCTGAGGCATGACTGAGGTTGTGTCCCTACCCCCTTGCTGGGTCTTATATAAATGGAGAAACGGAGAGACAGAAAGGAAGCTGCCATATTATATTGGTTCTGCCATGTGAGAATGAGGACTGCAGGAAAGCAGGGAAGCCCTGAGAGGCTGAGAGAGGTCCCAGAGTACCAGTAGAGTATAGGGGCATGGAAGGAGGACCCCAAGGAGCTGAGAAGATGAGCCCTGCCATATGGCTGATCATCACATGACAGACAGGGCACCAGAATCAGCAGTAGCAGACTTGGGTGAGAAAGCATCTCTGATGGTGCCTTGATTTGGACATTTCACCATCTTGCAACTGTAAGCTTTTACCCCAAATAAATACCCCTTTTAAAAGCCAATCCATTTCTGGTAGTATTTTGCATTGGCAGCTCTTTGGCAAATTCTTAAAAATGCTAGTGTATGTATCTCTATATGAATGTTGAGGTTTTTGGAAAGACAATATTAAATAGTATTATAAAGCCCAGCTTAGCTATTTAAGAACCTTTGTGTGACCTCATACATATAGCTTAATTTTTGTAAGATCTAGTCTCCTCAGTAAAACTGGGATAATACCATAAAAGTTGATATGAGAATTAAATAGAGCCATTATACAGAACTCTCTCAGAGACATTTTATTGTTAAATTTCTATAATAGGATAGTATCTTATAGTTGATTGCCTATATTTTGGACAGTAGATTTTTTTCCCTCTATCTTGTGATTGATGATATCTTAAATTGAGGAAATAATAGTATATGAAGACTTCAATGTAGTACCAAGTACAGTATGCATTCAAGAAGGAGTTTGCTATCATTCTTTTAAAAAACTTAATTGATATAATGATGACTTCTGTGTTAAGACATACACCAGTGAAGTGAGGTTTTTGCGGAGAGGTCTGCTTTAAAAGAAGGGAAGCAAATCTGTGAGGTAGCCACAGGTAGGCAGGAAGAAGCTCATCTCTTGGAACCTAGATAGTAAGGGTGGGAGACAACAGTGATATTTGTGTCATTGCCTACCCCTATGAGGAAAAGCTAGATAGGGAAGAGCCTACAAACAATCTTGATTCATGCAACTGTCATTGCTTATTTTGTTTTTTTATCTCTTTTTTGTTCTTTGAGAAAGTCTCACCTGAATGTTGTAGCCTTTTCTCATCTATGCTTGAGAGAGGCCTGGCCAGGCCTGATTGTTCTTTTGCCCCGGTGCTCAAGGAATATCATGGCTTCTTTGAGTTGGAGTGGCAGTCTGCAGCTGGAGACCCAGTGGAGAAAGTGAATTTTAAGGAAGGGTTTCTTTTTATTTTTGGAGATTCTTTTTATAGTGGCAGCCTTGGAAATGCTTATTTGTAAATTTATTTCAAAAAGTAGTATTTCCTTACATGTCTGTATGTACATGCCCATCTGAAATACCTACACTTAACTGAAGAGTCTCTAGTTGGGGTGGGGGGCAGAATGGTGATAAGATTCTCAGGTAAATTCAACTTAAGATGTGTTCCTACACTAACGGATTGACGTGTCACCTCTCCTCTTTTAAATAAAAATAGTTTAAAAATGTATCTTGGTACACACAGAAGTATTTAGAGGTAAAGGACCATTAACTCTAACTTTCATATGGTTCAGAAAAGTATAAGTGGCACATGGTCGGAGAGCAAGATAAAACGCATATGTGGTAAAATGTTAGCATTTGGGGAATCTCGGTGAAGGGTTTACAGGAATTTTTTTACTGCTGTTGCAACTTTTCTGTAAGTAGGACATTATTTTTAAAGGAAAAGTTAAAAATATAACTTCATCTCTCTGAGCACATATGTTTACATTATTATTTTTAAGTCTATATAACAATGTGGTTTCACTGTAAAAATATTTAGCTAGAACTCTATTCTTGGGCATTTGATCATTTCCAGTTTTTTTGTCATTAGAAACAATGTTGCATAGAGATCCTTAAATATGATTTATATATTAGGAATGGGATTCCCTATACTTAACCTTCACCCCTTTGGAACATCCCACCCCCACAGTAAACTTTATGTGAAAATTCCAAGTAAATTAACCAGTTAATGCTTGAATCTAAAACTTTATTGAGAATTTCGAATGGGGAAAATGGTAGTACTATCTGGGTCAGATAACTACCGTTAACCTAAAATGAGCTCTTGAAAAATTTCTTCAGTCTTTGTTCATCCCATGTAATAAAACTTTTTAGGAAAAAAAAAAAAAAAGAATCTTTTAGTAACATAAAACATCTTGAGTAATTAAGAAGATCAGAAATAAGTCTTTCAGTGTCCTAAAGATACAGCTTTCTGACCTCATTCTTTTTATTTCAAATAAATCAATTTTATTGATACATACTGGCAAAGCATACAGTTATTCCAAAGTGTACAGTCAGTGGTATTTGACACAGTCACATACTTGTGCATTCATCATCTCAGTCAGCTTGACCTCATTCTTTTAGGAGCAGCAGGCAAATCTTTTTGGTCTGCTTTCCAATGTGCTTCACTATTTTCTTTGATTGCTAGGTATTTTTATTGGATTCTTATTCTTATCCTATTAATAGATAGACTGAAGGGACTATTTGACCAGAGTCAGTACAATCATATGCTCTGTTCTGTTGATTCACCTTCAACTTCTAGTTGTTATTTTTTCTAATGATGCATGTTAAAAATTGAAAACAGAGAATTCAATTGCATTTTACCCTCAGGTCAAAAATAACATTAATTTCTGTATCTGATGTTTATGCAAAAATTGAGCACTAATATTTGGTCCAGTTTTAGGCATGTTAATGGTTTTGTAAAGCAAGAAGTTGTAAGGAGTTCTAGTTGTTACCGTGCATGATGTCTGAAGTCCTGTCCTATGGGTAGAGCAGATTTAAGTGTGGCTATCCTTGATTCTCTTTGATTATATGTCTTCATTTCTTGACCCTGCCTCAACAATGAAAATTGCAAAAATTTAATTTTTTCCATCAAATTTATATGCTGTAAAAATTGACCCAGGCAGGTCAAATTGCGTTGGATTTTGGACTTGTTGCAAGACTGATTTACAGGACAGTGTGAATGTATGCTCCTTTCTTTCCTTTTCATTCTTCCCTAGTATAAACTGGAATGAAGGAAATGGGTTAATAAACTCCAGATTTTGAGGTAACCACCAATGCTGTTTTAAACTACACTCTTAATTCCAAAATGCGAGGATATTGTGTTTGACTGGAAAGAGCAAGGTTTATACACAGCAGTGGCAGTCATGGGAAGGGTGTGTGTTGTATAGTACTTACTGTACTATGGCTCAGGGCTCTTGGCTCATGAATTGGCACAGAGTGAAGCAAAAGGTGCTATATTTGGTTCCATGTTAAGTAAAAGTGTTTTTGTGGGTTTGTTTTTAAGATTTAAACTTTTCTGTTTTCTTTGCACTTGGGGAAAAAAAAAGGACTGTAAAATGACATTGTCTAGGCATTGTCTGTGATGGTCATACTAGCAACAGCGGTCATCATTTGTTGAGCTGGGGATACACCAATGGTGCAAAGAGTACATCTTTCCCCCAAGACACTAGTTGATGTCTCTCTTTAGGATCTTTCTTTGGGAAAAGTCTTTGTGTGCATGTGTGTGTTCACATAATGAGGTGAAAATGTTGATTTGAAGAAGGGTTAGACATTTCAAACTTTAAAAGGAATTTTGGCAGGCTAGAGTATGAAAAAAAAATCCATCTTTAATTGAACGTTGTATGCCTTCCTGTGGAGCCCACCAGAGCATTCAGATGATGGCCATCTTTGTGTATTCATTTAAACTTCACTTATTGATCAGATGTCATTATAAGGTGACACTTTTTAAAAATCTCTTTCTACTTCAATTTTTGCTATATCTGTTATTCCCAGAGGTCTACTAATATCCTAATTTTCTTTATTATGCATATTATTACTTGGAAACTTTAGACCTGTGGGTTATAGTCTATCATCGTCTCTGACATTGCCCTTTGTCCTCCACAAGTAATCCACCTTAATTCTTTGGTCTTCTTTCATCCAAATGTAAAGTTCGAGCCCTGAGATGAGGCTGTTATCTGTGAAGGTATTATTGCTCTATGATTACCAGCCCACTATCACTCTAGTTGTGTTTTGTTTGTTTACCAATCATTTCTTTCTTGCCTTTCACTTCCAGCAGACCTACTCCAATGAAGTCCATTGTGTTGAAGAAATTTTGAAGGTGAGTCCATCGTTTCTGTTTCTCATTTGAAGAACTGTTTAAGTAGGCAGGCACATATCCATTTACTTTGACTTTAATGAAAAGTTGTCATTCCCAGGTCCCTTTAAACTCTCATAACTTCAAAAACAAAATAAGCCAGAACAGTTAACTAAGGGAGTCTTAGGCATTAATGAATTCTCTGACGGATTTAATTAAAGACTATGAACTACAAGGCAAAAACTAGTGTTTTTATGGCATCTCAGGTTTTTCTGGTTGTTCATAAAAATCCAGGAGAGTTGCTCACTTTCAAGAGAAGAAATTCCATGATTGATGAAATACAGGAGGCACCAAGGGATTAAATAGTGCTTGGTTTTTATCTCTTGGTGTTTTGTAAGTGTTGCCTAGTATGACCTCTTCTTTAATAAGACCATGAATTCTTAAAGGACGGAAGAGGAAAAATAGAAAGTTAATGGACATCTTTAGACCTACTTTGAAGGATTTTTTAAAAAAACTCTAGTTTATTGAGGCCATCATGAACATTTGTGCTTCTTCTACATATATCATTGAGTACATTACCCATTTGTTTAGTTTTTCTTGTGCAAGGATGACAGGTTGCTTCTAGAATTTGGTTTCAGGAAAAAAATTATCTTCATAAGCCAGCATGCTTTTTTTCTATCAGAGAAAAAGTACATAAGCCCTCCCATTTCCCTTTTGGCTTTAATTTCTGGGGAATCTAGAGTTACATTTAATGCTCAAATACAATTATTGTAATAACTCAGGGTCCCTCTGTGGCTTTTAGTTTTTTTTTCCATGTCAATTTACTGATGGTTGTGCTGTGTCTTTTTTCTGTATGATTTCTACCTTTTATTGGTTTGTTTTTTGGAAGTGGGAGAAATATATGACACATGTGTCTATTAATTTGAAATTTTACTGCTCTTATTTTCCTCAAAACATGTTTGCCCAGTATTTTTCCTTAATTTTTCAATATAAAGTATTAAGTGATGGTGGTAACTGAAGCAGTAATTAGTACATGGGTGACTATATTGGGTCTCTCTCACCTGTGATAATTTTGAGCAAAGTAGTATATAAACAGTGTTTGGAAAACAATTCTGTCATTTTTATTTTGTAGTCTTTTGTCCTCTCTTCTATAATTAGGATTTTCTGGAGAAAGAAGAAATCTGTAAGGAAACATACTTTGAACTGCTAAAAAGTGAGAAGTTACTGTCAACCAGCTAGTAAGATTGATAATGAACAAGTTAATCTTGATCCTACTTTTGTTTCATCCTTTCCCTCTTCTTTTTTGAAATTCTTTGGGTTGTTAATGATAAATGACTTAGTTATAAAATATGGCCTTAGCATTTTCTCTGATTGTGTGTGATTTGTTCTATACTTATTTAGAAGTAAATGCAGCAAAATAGATTTGTTGTCTTCTGCATTTGTCAAATGTTTCTCTTAGGTTTTGATGTGTGTCAATAGATGGCATATTGCATCATTTATTTAGGGTGACAGTGTTAGCTCATCCAACAAACAGTTTTAGTTTGATAAACTCATCCATCCTCCCTTCCTTCCAACTCAACATCACTTCAGTGGGTTCTTGCTTTCCTGGATATTCTTGAAAAGTAAATGGTTAATGCAGAGCAAAAGATGTGTATTTTCATTTGGAAATCATAAATAGGGAAAGAAAATGTGTTTGGGACTGAAGAGGGCATAGGCCTTTGTATACCAGAGACTTCTCATCTCTCTGTGACCTCAGTTAAGTCAAGTGGTCTCCCTAGCCCTCAGTTTCCTTTCAGTAAAATGAAGGTGATGATTCCTAGTTCTCAGACTGTCTGATGCTGATCCACATGGTGGTTCCTGTTCTTAGCTTGTACCAGCAATTAATGAAGATTGCCAGGAATCCAAACACAAATTTTTTTTAAAGCTGATGGAGGGAATAAATACTCCCCTAATACAGTAAATCAATCATAACAGATAATGTTTGGGTCTCTGGGGGGAAACATTAAGGGTAGAAATGTTTTAATGAAGGGGAAGTGGTGGCTTGTAGCTGCTACAGGTCGATGGGATAATAAGATAGTACACAGACACTGCTAGGAACCAGGAGTTCTTCAAGTCCTCAGTGAGTGTATGGAAGCAACTCAGGTTTTCTGGTTCCAGTGGCATGGCCTCTACAGTTTCTTGGGAATTAATGTAGTATTAGTTATACTGGTACAATCAGTGGTAACACCGTTCATTCGTTCATTTACTTAACAAATATCTATGAAGCCCCCAGATACTTTTCTAGATGCTGGGCATGCAGTAGTGAATCAGACAGTGTCTTTGCTCTCATGGAGCTTGTAGTGGGGAAGAAGATAAAAGTATAATATAATGTTAGATATTGAGAGGTACTTTAATAATATAGCAGGCAGGTGAACGGAGGACTAGGCAGAGGGAAGAGTCAGTGTGAAAGCTTCAAGATGGGAACAGTAAGTGCTAGGCAGTGTGTCTAGAGCAAAATGAGCAAGGTGGAGACAAGGAGGAAGAGGTAGAGAGGTAAGCAGATAGGAAGCTAGACCCTGTGGGGACTCCAAGGCCAGGACCAAGGCAGGTGTCAAGGGACTTGCCCACATTCATGTTCTGAGGAGTCATTGTTAGGTGGTGAGTGAAATCAAAGACTTGTGATTCAGGTCAGCATCCTTTCCCTTGCAATGGCCCTAGTTCTCCTAAGGACCAAATTCTCCAGTAAGGTAGGCAATTACGGAGGTATATAAATTCTTTCAGACTACCAGGGAACCATTTAGGGCCTGAAAGAGTTTATGTACTTCCCAAGTCCCTAATTTAGTAGTTGGGACAGCCTTAGGTATGAGAAGTACAAATAAATGTTTTGGTATAACTGGTAACTAAAATTCACAGATAACATGGAGGCTTTAAAGAAATTCTTGGAAAACCTAAGGGTGATGCTTTCAAACACCTTCTCAGTTAATTGTTACATGTTTTTACACTGTAACTTTATAATGGTTATATACCTTAGAGTCAAATAAAACATCTCTATTTGATTGAATGTTGAAATTTCTTTAAAACTAGACTTTTAATTAAAAATTGTTTTTATTTACTAAGTGCCTACTATCCACCATTCACCACTAAGCACTCTGTATAAATTACTTTTACAATCCTTTAAAAATAATAGGTGATGATGTTAGACCCCAAGCTTACTGAGAACCGAGGCTCAGAGAGCATAGACAATTTTAGGCTGCCATGGCTGATAAAGGTTGGAGTTAGGATTCCATTCTGAGTCTCTAGCTCCAGAGGTGTTCCTCTTTCCATTTATATTTTCATGCAAAATTCCTCTTCAGTACTGAGCAAAGAAGATGGCTAGTCAGTAGACATGGGCATGATTTTATCTTTCACAAAAATTATTCAACAAAACCAGCATCAGTTACTATGGTTGTCACTGTGCCAAATCACTTTTTCTCTCTCCTGGGGAGCAGCCCAGGGAGTGGCAATGGGAAGGGCAAAGGAAGAGGTGCAGGAAGGTTCTAAGTTGGAAGTATTTGCTAGTGGAGAGGATCAGATGGCATTTCTGTGGTAATTGAGAGGTTGGAGAGCACTTTGGAAAGAATGAAGTGTTATAATACATAAAGTGTTACACAAGTGAGGTAATCCAGCATGGTATGGGGTGTACTGTTAGAGAGCTGCTGGTCCATCTTTAAGCCCACTTGCCAGGCAGGTCTGACACGTGGGTTAGACTTCTTTCGCTTAGCTTGGGAAGACAAAAGGACCTCTATGCTATTCCTCTGCTTGGCCATTGCCCTCCTGAAGAGGCTTTGATCCAGTCATTTTGTACATCAGTTTTTTCAGTTGTGAAATAAAGGGGTTAGAATTAATCATCTCTAGGGCCATTTTAGCCCTTTTAAAAAGGATGTGTAGAAGAGTATTTGCGATTATTTACCCATTATCTGACATTTGTTTTCTAGCAGTGTTTTAGCAAAGCAAAATAAAGTTAATGATTATGCTTAGGAAAAAAGAATTCACATCAAGATAACAATATTAATTTGTAAATCTTAGAAATCTTTCCTCCAACCAAGAAAATAGTAAAAATTAAACTTCTGTTAATGGAAACAGAAGGGAGTTTTTAAAGGCCCCTTCTTTCCAGAAAGTACTTATGTGCTAATGTTGTGTATCAGGGAAGGGTCAAATCCATTAAAACTCTTCCAAGTGGAACAAGTGACCTGAATTACTTGTTTACGTAAGTCAAACAGGAAAGTTCTTCTTCCTTTGAACTTAAATAATTCCAGGAAATGCAATAAAGAAGGCAAAGGAGAAAGAAAGCATTGAATAGACTGCTTTTCCAGTACAGCCTGTCTTGTTGGCAGTTTTCACAATTACATAAACTCTGGTAACACCTGTTAAAATTTATTTTTTATAATCATATTTTAAAAAACAATTCGTGTTCCAAGCTCTTGTTTTTCTTCCTCAAAATGAATTTTTTTTCCAGTTATGTGATTTGGAGATCTTCAGCTTTTGAATGTAGCCCATTAACTAGGAAGCTTTAGAAGAGTGTGAATGAAATAACTTTTAACATTTCACTTTTCATTTACCATCAGTCCGCTCTACATTGTTTAAAAATTTACCTTATTTTACACTAAATGATTTATTTATAATTTACTTTTTCTTTCCTTTCAAATGTCTTTCCAGGAAATGACCCATTCATGGCCTCCTCCTCTGACAGCAATACATACGCCTAGTACAGCTGAGCCATCCAAATTTCCTTTTCCCACAAAGGTAATCACGTAAAATTAGAGCCGACACTGCATTCATGTTTGTGGAAAGTCTCAGATGTTGCTGTGAGCCAGATTAGTATTGTCTTGTTGAAATCTTTGGAGATAAGGTTAAAATTGCAATTAATATACTTCTAAAGTACTTCGTAATACTTTAAAATACTCACCAGATTATGTTATCAGTGACATCTTACTTTTGTATAGGGCTTTATAGCTTATAAAAACACTTAGAACCTCCTAGTAAATTACCTCACTTAAGTACCCTACCTTAGGGATGGAAAAACTGAGATACAGCGAAATTAAGTGAAGTATGTTGTCTGATTTCTAGTCCAGAATTTAGATGTATACATAGCCATACATACGCATGTCCCGTATTTCAGTTCCTACACCTTCTTAAAGTTTAACACAATCACCAACACTAATGCTGGTTTTAGTAACTAGTGAATCAACTGCTGATTTGCATGTTTCTGTTACAGTATTTATGAACAATGTATGAATGCACTGCCATTTTCCTTTTTGGATTAGTATTTTTGGTTAACCATCACAATATAGAAATATCTTCAGGTTTGTGTTCTGTTCAGTGTGATATGCATGCATATTGTTATTCCTTTTCCTTATATTCTTTTGAAAAGAAGTTATGTTCACCCAAACCCTAATTTGTCACAAACCAGAAATTTTATTTATTTTCTGATGATAGCTTTAAAAATAAAAAGGTGATTCATTATTACTGATTTTAAAATAAAGCATTAAAATTTATAAAAATATTTTTGCTTAATACCAAGGAAAAATGAACTCTGGCAAAGAACAGAAACAATAAAAACTATTTTATGTAAATGCTAGACTTATCAATGAATGCACCCTGTGTTGAAATGCATTCCCAAAATATGAGATTGATGAATAGAGAAATGAAACATTTTCATTTAGTAAAATGTTAGCATAGAATTTACATGGTGGTGACTATAGGTATTCCCTGCACAATTATTTACATTTTTCTATATATTTGAAAAATTTATCTTTTCAATCCTCAAAGCTATCCAGTTTTGGCCCTTCAGTTTTAGAAACTTGAGTTTCAATAAATAAGTTTGTTTTTTTCTTTCTTTCTAGGATTCTCAGCACATCAGTTCTGCAATCCAAAACCAGAGTAAGTAAATATATGAAACTGATTACTGCATTGGAGAACAAAGGATAGTTTTTACTGTTTTACTATAAAACTATTAATAAAAGTCCCAACAGATGAGGGTTTCCTATATTGAAAAAATGGGAAGGGAGAACAAACCAACCTATTCTTTAGGTGGAATTTCAGATTGTTGCACAGATAATGAAAATGTTTTAGTAAAGTGCCTAACAAATTTAGTTTGATGTAACCTCAGAAATAGCAAATATCTTGGAATATGACTCTGAAAGCATCATAAATCAATAATTATAGTAATAGTAATTATTTTGTGAATTCTTGTATTTTCTTAAATAAAACTAAGGAATATTTATATGCAATACTGCCTCAGTTTCTCTAGCCCTGCTATATGTATTTCTCATGTAATTCCTTTCTGGTTTTGTGGACTGTAAATACTTAATCCCTCTAGGGGAAACAGAAACATGCCAACTGGAACCACTTTTTCTCTTCAACAGTAACCACTCAAGTTAATATATATATTTTTGCATCCTAACTATATGCAAGGCACTGTTTCAAACGTAATAAAAATAACTAGGATAGTTGCTATCACTTAGTTCTTGAAACTCTGGTAAGACACTTGCACAGGTGAAGATGACATGCAGCAGAAAATGTAGTAAGTACTGAAGTTATGAAGCGTTAGCCTTCCAAGCATGGGGAGAACAAAATGGTTTGTATGTATATGTATGTTGGGAGAGGGGAATTCATAGGTATTCCATATAAGTGACCCCCCACTTCATTCTGTTTCTTCCTTTATAGTTTTGTTTCTTCTCTTTTATTGTTTGATTGCAAGGATGTTGTAAGGAGAGGAGAAAAGAATAGAAAAACAAGAAACAGAATGATCTCCTCTTGAGCAAGGATGGGCCTGAGAACCAAATTTGCCCTGCAGCTAGTTTTTGCAAATAAAATTTTGTTTTGTTTTTAATTTTCAATTTTGAAGTACTTTCAAATTTACAGAAGTTATAATTCAGATCCCATACAGAGAACGCCACCTTATCTAGATCAACCAGTTTTAACATTTTGTGCCATGTTTGCCATGTCATTGTATCTCTCCGTCCATCTAGCTATCTATCCGTTTTCTGAATACCTGAGTATAGTTGTGTCTGTCATGCTCCTTGAATACATAATACTGCCTGTACATTTCCTGTGAAAAAAGGTGCTATTGTAACTGTCTTAAATGCAGTCATCCAGTTCAAGAAATTTAACATTGGTATAAAGCTTACAGTGTTTTTTCCAACTTTTTCATATATCCCAGTAATGTCCTTTTGATTCTTTTCTTCTCCCTTATTAGATTCTGTCCATGATTGTGTTTTAATTGTCATTGTGTTTTCAGTTACTCTTCCTTCTTCTCCTTTTTTTTTTTTTTTTTTAATTTTGGGAACGTGTGTATAGTATAAACTTTTCTTAACTACTTCCAAGAATATTTCAGTAAGTTTAATCACATTCACAAGGTTGTGGTACCCTCACCACCTTCCATTACTAAGACTTTCCCATGTCCCCTAACAGAGACCCTTCATCCATTCTCCCTGCCTCCCTACTTCCCCTACTGACCTGTGTTCTCTTTTTTTTTTCTTATGAATTCACATATTCTCTGATATTTTCTTTGTAGTTACCATGGGGCTTAAAGTTAACATCCTAAATCTACAATTATCTTGTTTGCTTTGATACCAATTTCACTTCAGTAGTATATACAAACTATGGCCCTGTACTTTTCTGTCCTCCCACCTTTATGTAGTTTTTGTCACAGATTACTTTTTTTTTAAGGAGGAACTGGGGATTGGACCCAGGACCTTGTACGTGAATGGCAAGCAGTCGCTCAACCACTGAGCTACATCCACTCCCCTCAGATTACATGTTTATGAATTATAAGTTCCAAACCACTGCATTCTCATTAGATTTTATGCATTTACCTTTTAGATCTTGTAGGAAATAAATGTGGAGTTACAAACCAAAATTGTAATAGTACTGACATTCATATTTACCTATGTCATTACCTTTACTGAAGATCTTTAGTTCTTTATGTGACTTCTATTGTATATTGTCCTTTCCTTTCAATTTGTAGAACCAGCTTTACCGTTTTTCGTAGGGCTGGTCCAGTGGAGATAAACTCCCTCCTTAAACTTTTGTAATCTTTCCCTCATTTTGAAAGATGTTTTTCGTGGATATAGAATTTTTAGTTAGTCTACCCCCACCCCAGCACTATATAATAGATGTCATCCACTGCCTTTTGCCTCCATGACTTTGAGAAATCAGCCCTTAATCTTATTGCGATTCCCTTGCAAATGACACATTTTCTCTATATATCTTTGGCATTTGATAGTTTGATTATAGTATGCCACAGTGTGGGTCTATTCGCTGTTGAATTTGTTTGGGTTTATCCTGTTTGAATTAATTCTGCATCTTGGATGTGTGTATTCATGTCTCTCATTAAATGTGGAAAGTTTTCTGCCATTATTTCTTTGAATATTCTCTCTGCTCCTTCTCTCTCTCTCTCTCCTTCTCACTCCACATTGAGTATGTTGGTACACTTGATGGTGGCGCACGGGTTCCTCAGACTGTGTTCACTTCTCTTTATTCTTTCTGCTGCTCAGAAAGGATGATTTCATTTGTCTTACCTTCCAGTTCACCGATTCTTTCTTCTGCCATTGATCCTCTATGGAATTTTTAATTTTTTTTTTCTGTGGTTTTCAGTTCTGTATGGTTACTTTTCATATTTTCGTTTTTGCTGTTGATATTCTTTATCTAGTTTTCCTGATGCCTTTTAGTTCTTTGTCCATGTTTTCCTTTAGCCTTTTGAGCATATTTAGGGCGATTTTTAAATAGTCTTTGTCAGGTGTGTCCCAGGTCTGGCCCTCCTTGTGATGGTTTCTAATGCTTTAATATTCTCCTTTAATGGGCTTTTGTTTCCTAGTTTTTTCAAATAACATTTATTGGAACACAGTTACACACCTTCATTTACTACTGTGCTACAATGTATAGCTCACAAAGCCTAAAATGTAAATATTGGACCTTTAGAAAAAGAAGATTACTCTAGAGATATGAATAAAATCTAGCAATGAACTCATGCCTAAATTTTCCCCAAATGCAGAGATATAAACCTGACACTATTGCCACCATGTTGTATAAGCAGCAAGATAAAGTTAGTTGAAATTAATGTGTGCTTAGGGAAATCTTTTTTCCCCCCAGCATTTTTGCAGCCAGTGTAAGGACAGATAAATAGTTAAGTGGCACAGGTCTGAAGATGGAGCACCAACTCAGATGTGAATAGGATTGCTGTGTGCCACCCTTACCTCTTGCTTCCCCTCCTTCTACTTGCTAGCACTGCCAATCATGCAGCTTTATCTCTCTCTCATTTGGGTTACTCATTGCTTGCATAATTGCTAACTCCTGGTCTAGGAAGAACCTTTACTCCATTAAACTGTTTAATTTTCCCTTTTGGCCAAATATAATTTAAGGTGAAACTGATAAAAACTTTCTTTTCCATGGAATAGTTTGGGCTGATTCTTCATTGCTCTGATGAGAAGCTGTCAGATGTTGATGCATCTCCCATAGGTCTTGGCTTACCAGCCTCTTATCCCATGGTCTTGTCTACTGCTGCCACTTAGTTTCTTGGTATTTTGGAGAACCTTGTTTGTTTTTGTGAGAATGCAGCCTTTGTAGTCTAAAGAAGAGAAGTTTAGTTGTATGTTGGGTGAGAAGGGGGTGGGATATGTGTGGATATAGTGAAGAATAGAGTATAATGTACTTCTCAAAGTGTGCCCAGCAAGTTAATTCTAATTTCTTTCTTGGTGATCTTATAGTATTGCTATATAGGTTTTGGATTCTTTAGAGAGGGGGGAATACAGGGATTATATTTGTATGCCCTAGTTTTTGTGCCCAAGTTTGCAAAAACATGGCTGCTTAAGTATAACCAGAACCTTTTAGAGCTTAGAGCCCAGTCCAGATGACTGTGTGGGAATCCCTGTGAATAGCTGGAAAAGTGACTTTAGCCTCTTTAATTTGTATCCTGGCTCTAGCTTTCTAGCTTAGTAGGAAGGGCAATAAAAATGTCATATAAGAGCTGCTGCCACCATGAGGATAAAATGATTAATTGCAAATATGCAAAGGTCTGTACAAGACATTGTGAGCAATATTGCTCACCCCTATATTTCCATTCCACTTGGAGTAGTTTCAAGTCCTCATTATCTCAGACCTAGACAAATACAGCAGCCTCTCAACTGGTTTGTTGGATCCACACTTAACATTTCCTTTTCTTCTCCTTTCCATTTTATACCAGGTAGTACTACCAGATTAACCTTCATGGTCATGTCCTGGTTTAGATCTAGCATCTCATTGTCCAACAAATAAAGTCATAAGTTCTCATCCTTGCTTTCAAAGCCCAGATTCTGCATCCCACTTTTACCTGTTTCAAATGTGTGGCAGTTCAACTCCTCCCATTTTCATATCTCTGCTCACTCTCTTCTGCCTGAAAACCTTCTTCACCCTGCTCTCTCTCCTTTCAGTAGTCATTCTACCAGAACCTCACCCATCCTTTGTGACCCAGCTTTTTGATTTTTCTCTAATTTGCTGCCTTTTGTCATTACCAATAGAGTGACAGTTCTCTAGAATCCTGGGACAGTTAATTTATGCGATCAATTTGTCTACTATTCACTACAACCCTAGCTAAAGACATTTGTGTTCCTCTTCAACTTTGAGTTCACTGAGGACAGGGTCAAATGCCTTGAACATGTTGGTATCTATCAGGCTTTTGAATAAATGAATGGGCGAGACATGAATAATGAAGGGGCAGAAGGAAGAGAGAGCATAGCCTGCCAAGTACTGAGGCTGTAAAAAGGGAGTGATGGCAGATCAGTGATGTGTAAAGTCATACCAGGTAGGGGTGAGAGTAGTCCCATCATAGTATTTCTATATGACTCTCCATCAGCTGACATCAGGAAAGTCTCAGTTACATGGGAAAGTTACTAGCAAAGTGATATGGCAAGTTTTAAGCAATGCTTTACGAAACAATTTTGGTCCATTAAGAGTTTTGTGAATCTAAGCATGCCTTCTCTCTAGAAGTGACATAAATTTTATTTTATAATGGTATTAGTGGAATTATACCAAGTGCAGTGTGTAGCAGTGTGATCAACAGAATTTAAATATACCATTTAGGTGAAAAAGGTATGGGGACTGAGCAGCAAAGAAGGGAGCTTATAACTAGCTATCTCATAAATACAGGGCATTGTGCTGATCTGATAATTTTTCCCTTTCCCATCCCACAGAACAATATGATACATCTTCAAAAACCCATCCTCAGCAGGGAACATCGTAAGTAAAATGCTTTGCTTATTAAAAGTTTATAATAAAACATTGTAATTCCCTAAGTCCATTACTGTTATTTATTTGTTTTTAAAAGTACAGTCATAAATTTCAAGAAATGATAGACATTTGGATTAAGTTCTTGTTGAAATATTAGGCACCATAGGACAGCTCCCCCCCCCCCCCCCAAAAAAAAAAAAAAAAGAAATCGAGCTGTTATTTCCGTATTAGTTTTGGAAAATAGAAGGCTTTAACTCTATCAATTCCAGTCTTACATAGCTTTAGATTTTGGAAATATATTCTGGGGTATGTGTGCAATTTAAGATTATCTACCACTTTTTTTGGCCTAGTTTCTCTAATAGAATTTGCTGTTGCCCGTCTGCATCTGCTCTTTATTAGGGCTGAGTCAGTCCAGTTATATTTTGGGTTTGGGGAACATGTTAGATTACGTATTAAAGATTTTGAAATCAGCATTTTAACCCAATTTGTCTTTTCTTGCTGGTATTAAACTAATATTTCTTTCAATTTCATGTAACTATTAGGTTGGTGCAAAAGGAATTGTGGTTTCGGACCATGAATTTTAAATCCTTATAAGTAGGCTCCAACACATCTTCATTAATAAAATAGGAACCATTACAATCAACACATTTTTGACAATGAGAAATAAGTTTGTTTATTCCTGTAGATTAAAAATCCATGCTTTAGGATTTGGCATACTCATATTGGAAAGCATTTTCTGCATCTGCTGGTTGTAGAAGTGTTTTCCCTGCAAAAAGGTGTCGAGATTCGTCAAGAAATGGTAGTCAGTTGATGAGAGGTCAGGTGAATGTGGTGGATGAGGCAAAACTTCGTCCTGTAAATCGTTCAACTTTTGGAGGGTTGTTTATGCAACGTGAGGTCAGGCATTGTCATGGAAAAGAATTGAACCCTTTTCTGTTTACCAAACCATTGCAGTTTTCAGTGCATTTTATCAATTTGCTGAGCATACTTCTCAGATGTAATGGTTTCACCCAGATTCAGAAAGCTGTAGTGGATCAGACTGGCAGCAGACCACCAAGCAGTGACCACGACCTTTTTTTCATGCATGTTTACCTTTGGGAAGTGCTTTGGAGCTGCTGCTTGGCCCAACCACTGAGCTGGTTGCCACCAGCTGTCATTTAAAATCCTCTTTTTGTTGCATGTCATAATCGGATTCAGAAATGGTTCACTGTTGTATAGAATAAGAGAAGACAACACTTCAAAATGAAGATTTTTAAAATTTCTAGTCAGCTCATGGGGCACCCACTTATGAATTTTTTCACCTTTCTAGTTTCTTCAAATGCCGAACCACTGTAGAGTGGTCGATGAGTTTTTCGGCAGCTTCCTGCGTAGTTGTAAGATGATGATCTCTCTCAATTGGTCCTTGTCTGAAGGAAAAAAAGGCCGCCTCACATTCCCTAAAAACCACTTCTATTAGGTTGGTGCAAAAGTAATCATGGTTTTGCATTGTTGAAATTTGTCGTTTAATATTGACATACTTTCTTAAATGTGGTTATGTTATAGATCATTTTAATGTGCATTTCTTGCTGTCTTTGCTAATGACTTATTACTTATCTAATATTTATTGTAGACTATGGAAATGATGTTAAGCAAAAAGCAAATTTGAGCAATTTTCTTATTTGAGTTCAAAATGGGTCATAAAGCAGCAGTTGACATACAACTTGCTACATCAACAATGCATTTGGCCAGGCAAAGAACTGCTAATGAACATACAGTGGTTCCAGAAGTTTTGCAAAGGAGATGAGTGCCTTGAAGATGAGGAGCACAGAGGCCACCAGACGTTGTATTTGTGCAGATCCTATATTGGATATTGCCAATACCTGGCATTGCTGGAATTGGATTTACTAGAATTAGGGAAGAGTTGAGAGCAGGGTCTATTAAAGGTGAGGAGAAGGAAGAGTAATATAGGAGAGAAAGTAATATTGGAAAAGAAAGATTGCCTGGACTTAGTGATTATGTTTGGGGTGGAGTTCGTGGTAAGTGCCCAATGAAATGAATCACTTTAATGAACTTAACTTATGATGGAAATTGGATGAAAGCAATGTCCCAGTTTAACTTGTATAGTGCAGTCATTGTTTCAGATTTAATATTGCAAATGTCTTCGTGTCTCAAGTTAATTTGATCTAGTGTCAACATTAAGGTTCTTTGACATGTAGTTGAAGTATTTGAGGGACACATAGAGTGCGGGGACATAGTCTAATATACTTTGAATGTCAGAAAAAAATGTTACAGGGTCCATTTGTACTTTGGTTTTAAAAATCAACTAGGTTTTTCTTTCCGAGTTACTTGTATTTAGGAATCTTAGAAAAGTGAAGTTGTATTTATGAAAGGAAAAAAGCTGGGACTAGTATTCATGAGCAGCCTGTATTAACTCTTATATTTATCACAGACTTTCATGGAGAATAGTGGGGATGGAAGAAGGGTGGAAGTGTGAGAGAGAGATATGCTGTGAACCCATTGCTTGTAATCTCTGAAGAAACCTAGTTATTTCTCAAATAATGAACTCCTGTAAAGCTCTACAGGTAACTGATTAGCTAGGTTGTTAGTGTTATTTGCCCCCAATTTCAGGGGGGAAATATTTGTTTAAGGGCACTTGGCTTTGGAATCCTCTTCTTTTCCAGGCTTTGATCTGTTCTCAGGGCAAAGTATAAAGTATTTCCTTTTTCTATAGTTATTATATGTTAGATAATTGTATCTCTTGCTATGCAACCAGATACAATTTAGTGGTGTAAGCAATTCAAAAGGGATAACGTGTTAATATTTTAAGAACTCTAAAGCAGTTTATATATATATAATTTTTGAGAGAGAGAATCTATTTAGTTTTATTGATGACAACTGAGGAAGATCTGTTCTATCATTTTATTGTAATATTAAATCTTCACATCAGGGTGTAATTGTCAGCTGAAATGTCCTAGAACAAACAGAACACAATTTTTTTTTAAATTGATTTTGTAAAAATATTACATTAAAAAAAAAAAATATGAGGTCCCATTCAACCCTACCACCCCCACCCCACTCCCCCCCCCCCCCCCAGCAACACTCACTCCCATCATCATGACACATCCATTGCACCTGGTAAGTACATCTCTGGGCATCTCTGCACCCCATGGTCAATGGTCCACATCAAGTCCCACACTCTCCCCCACTCCATCCAGTGGGCCCTGGGAGGACTCACAACGTCCGGTGATTGCCCCTGAAGCACCATCCAGGGCAACCCCAGGTCCCAAAGGCGCCCCCACATCTCATTTCCTCCTGCCACTCCCCACACCCCTCAGCCACCCTGTCCACTTTACCCACTCTAAAGCCACCTTTTCTCTGTGGACCTTGGATTGGCTGTGTCCGTTGCACCTCCCTGTCAAGAGGAGGCTCAGATTCCACATGGATACTGGATGCAATCCCCCTGCTCTCAGTTGTAGGCACTCTAGGCTCCATGGTGTGGCGGCCGTCCTTCTTCAACTCCATCTTAGCTGAGTGAGGTGAGTCCAATAAATCAGATTGTAGGAGCTGGAGTCTGCCGAGGCTCAGGGCCCAGCCATCACACTGTCAGTCCAGAGATTCAAATTCCCTAAATATATCTTAAACCCCAACACCAACTGCAATTTCAGTAAATTACTGTAATTATAATTACAGTAAAGTAGCATGAAAGTCTTATGAAAAGAGATCCCATCTGAGTCCAGTTTTATCATGCAGAAACACCAGCTCCAAAGAAGGGCCATCTGACATGGCAGTGAACCCCATCTGCCATGACCATAGAACCCGTGGGTCTCTTTAGCCCTCCAAGGAACCAGTACCTGGGGATTGTATCTACTTTATCTGTCTTTTAGACTCTGCTCAGTTGTGCATAAGGGCAATCCTTCTGACAGCCTCCAGACTCTTTTTTAGAGACTCGTAGCCATATAAACTCATTTCTCCTTTCCATTTCCCCCTTACATTAGGTCAAACAGCATTTTAAAGTCATGTTATTATATGTAGACAGGGATATTCTGCTGATCCGCATCGAACCTTCAATTCAAGGTCATTTTCCAGGTGCATCATCAGTTGGTAGTTCATAGTGATCTCTCGGTGCCAGGGAGGCTCATCCCCGGGTGTCATGTCCCACGCTGGGGGGAAGGCATTGCATTTACACGCTGAGTTTGGCTTCGAGACTGGCCACATTTGAGTAACATGAAGGCTGTCAGGAGGAAATTCCCAGGCACAGTGCTGCTCTAGGCCTTGTTTTCATTTCAGGCATATAGGCTCACAAGCATAGTCATTAGTATCAGGGGCTCACTGTTGGAACCTCATTCCTTCCCAGTCCTTGCCGCTGCACCTGGGGGACTGCCGCTTCTCCCCTAGGGACCACGACAGAGTACTCCCGACCAGGCACCCAGTACCTGTAGTTTTTAATTGTTTCCACTATGAGTATATCCAAACATTACCATGCACCCTGGACATATGCCCTGTATAGCTCCCTGTCAGCCATATATCACCTGTCAATAGTATTCTATACCAGTATTCCTCTGCTGCCATTGTTGAACCACTCTGTGATCCAGAACTTCCTGAAAATTGAAGCCCAATATAATGTCAGGATCCCTTACTAGCAAAATGGCATATAGCAATGGGTTTAAAGGTTAGATATAGAATACATGTTGACTTGGAAAAATTTCTACATCCTATCCTTTTTTTTTTTTTTCCTTAATTATTGAACTTCTCTTCACAAGAGCCCTAGACCACAGCAATTCATATATACAATATACAGCACTCCCACACATCCACCACAAAACCTTTTCCCTTCCACAGGGATATTCTTACAACCTTTTCACATTATATTTACTTAAAGTGATGTACAGAGTCTGAGACAATAGCTTTCAAACAAGGTGACATCTGTGCTTACGTTGTGGTGCATACTTTAGGACACACAGTTTTCTAAATTTTTAGTTATCCTATGTTTTACATTATGGTTTACATTATCAGTCTGTCGTCCCCTATATGTTTATGGTGTAATATTACATGTTTTATATTCATCCTCGTGTACTCTCGCGAAACTCCTCTCTTACCCCACATTAACCTTGGTTCCACACATTTAACATCCATTTTCCCCTCCCCTTGTTGCCCACAGTGACAGCCAACCTCCGTTTCCCGAGGAGCCACGTCCAGAGATACTTGCAACAGTGTTCAGGGCCTAACTTGCTCAACTGCCCCAATGCCCTGGGAGCCACCCTTTCTCTCGAGAGATACAGTTCCCTCTATTTGATGGCATTAGTCCTCCCCAGGATGTGGGTCCACCCCCACTCTCACTACTTGGATCTCTACCCAGTGGTACCACCCACTCTGGCAAAATGAGCATTCAGACATTCCCCAGGAGCCCGTCCCGCATCAGACCATCCCCTCCCAGCATCCTAAACAGATAACCCTCTTAATTATATTTTGATACGATTTTCTCAGCATTTTACTCTCAACCAACACCTGACACTCTCCTATGTTCGTATGCTACCCCTCCCTCCCCCCACTTTTAGGGCAATATTACCCATCCGCCCAGCCCCAGCCCCCCTCAAACCCGCAAAGCCTAACCCAAAGGCAACCCCTTGCCCCCATTTTATCTCTTCTTTGTGTTCAAGACACATTAAACCAATATTTAGAAAATACTGGAATCCACAAGCATTGAATGTGTAGCTTCCAAAGGCTGCTGTAAAACAGTACCACAAACAGTGGCTTGGAACAGCGGAAATATATTCCCTCTGTATTTACAAAGGTTAGAAGTTTGAAATCAAAGTGTCAGCAGGGTCTTGCTTCCTCTAAAGTCCATAGGAAACAATCGCCTCCATGCTCTTTCACTGGCTTGCCTGTAGCCCATGGCATTCTCAGTCTCATTTGTCATGTCATGTTCTTCTTTCTTTGTTCACATTTCTTCTTTTAAAGATACTAGTCATCTTGGATTAAGGGTCCTCCCTGTTCCAATTTGACTTCATTTGAATTTGTCTGATTCCATCTGTAATGGCTCTATTTCCAAATAAGGTCGCATGTGAGGGAATGGGGATTAGGATTTAAGCATATCTTTTAGGGAGGATACAGATCAATCCATAGTGTAGGATCACCTTCTTTCCTCATCTGCATTGATAAAGTACCCTGACTAACTCATGTTAGACTTAGACTTTTGAAATAGTGGATTTCACTCTTCGACCTAGTGTAGGCTCCAGCTCTAGTGGACAATATTCTTTGATCTCCTGGAAGACAATAGTAGGCTTAATACGGTTGTTCCTACAGGTTCATGCTGGAAACATCATCCCAGTGAAGCTTAGATGCTTACATGAATGATAGTGTTGTGGCTTGAAAATACTTTGTAAGTTCCCCTTTAGGATAATATTATGTTAGCATATTTGGTCTGAGGCAAAAGGTCACATAAAATGGACAATAAGAATAAATTTATCAAGTACCTGTTACATAATAGGTGGTAGGTAAATGAGTTTCAGTGTATTTTCTGCAAAAAAAAAAAATCATTCTCATCATTCTTTGTCATGTTTTTGACCTCTGGGCTTAGTTCCAAGTGACTTGGAAATCTTTCCCTAAAAATTTTCTCCATTCATCTATTCATTGTATAATTATTAAGCATGTACTTATGTGCCTGGTGCTGTTTTAGGTACCTGGGGGAACAGTGGTCCAGGAGCCTTAAAGTCCCTGCTTCCACATATTGTAATTAAATGTGAGTGACATATAATGCATATTTTAAAACTTTACCTAGTAAGATAATTTCAGACAGTGATAAATATTATGAAGAAAATAAAACAAGTTGGTGTGGTAACAGGTTTGAGGAGCTAGGTTTTTTTGGGATGTTGATACTTCAGAGAAGGGAGGTCAGGAAAGGATTTTTCGAAACGAACACTTGCTCCTTTTAAAGGGGCTTGATAGATTAGGCCGCAGGCTCTCAAGGCATTTGAAAACATCAGAATAATTCCTTCAGAAGTGAATTCATTAAAGTAGTTCATATGCATATGCAAATCTAGGTTTGAGGGAGCCCTTAAGGTTCTATTTAATGCTCATATTTAGTCATAACTCCCAATTTACTACAATAAGTAACCCTCGAGTAACTTAATTTAAACGTGGATTGAAAGATCAAATAAGAAACAATATTTTAATTTCAATCCTTAATTTTAATTTGAACCCTTAAGGCTAATACTAGCCTTAAGGGCAGTTTGTACGTTCTACTCACTCTGGGATGCTGTGGTGGTAGTAAGCCAAGAAAGTCTTTTCCTCTAACTTGCCGAGACCTCCATAATCTACATGGCCTTCCATGATCTACCTTTCTACTCTACCACTCTTCCTTGCCCCATACACAAGTCCGCGTTCCCCCTGGTCACAGGGGTCTCCTTGCGGATGTGACTGCATTACCCCCTTTGCCAGCATTGTGCACCCCTCCTTGCTTTCACATTTCTCCTCAGTGTAGTCATCCCCAACTTCCCTACAATGAAAACGAGTAACCCACACCCATCCCATGCCCTATTACCCTTTTCCCCCATCACAGCACTGATTACCTACTAAGAAAGTGTGTTTTCATTATCTTACTCTAGAATGCAAGTGCCCCAAGAGCAGGGGATCTTTGTCTGCTTAGAGCTGTATCCATTGGGTCTGAAATAGTGCCTGCCACTTGTAGGTGCTCAGCATAAATGGGAAGGGCAGTGTTGTACACACAAACTTGATTGAATACCTACAGCCAATATTAGATTCACAGTGATTAATAATTTTTCTAGATTGTCTAGATTGTCTAGTGTGTCACTCTTGCACTAGTACATTATCCCTCATATTTAATCTTATTTGTTAAACTCTGAGTGAGAATTTTCCCTACTCATACTCTTGTGGTCTTTCTCATTTCATTACTTGACCTCAGATAGTCTTTACCTCATCCATGGAGTTTAAATAGTCTTTTATGCCTCTGCCAGCAGTTTTTTCCTTATCAACTCTGAAGCTCTTTTGCTACAGTAAATTATGTAGTAAGTCAGTTTCCCCTCTATCTTATTAACTCATACTCTCCTATAAATGTCTCTGTGAATTTGAATTCTGCCTTTCAACTACCACCACCATTTGGAGAGTTCCCATTTATAGGTTGTATCACAGCTGCTTAAGATCTGGCTTTTTCACTTTTTCATTTATAGTATGTGGAGCCTTCTTCATAACTGGTAACCCATCAAATCCTGCATTTGCAATCCTCATTTCCGCCAGTGATTATCAAAAAAAGCAATCAGAGCTGGATTGAATTTTAAATTTGGGGAATTGTGAATCTACTTTGGAGCCCAACCTCTCTCTCCTTTTCTGTACTTCATCGCCCATTACATTTTCAAGTTTGTGGCATTGTGAAAGTTTATGCATTCTTTCACGCTTATAGAGGTTTCTGAAAAGTGTTATTTTTCTTTCTGTTTTAAGCACCCCTAATGCCATGGATTATGATGTATTAGTTACCAACAACTTCTGTCAACTTGCCTTCATTGCTCTTTCCCAAATATAAAACGTATGGACTGATAATAGAAAACTTTAAGCCAAGAAATAAGTTTATTTACATGTTTCAATTCTGAATTGAGATGTTACAGAATATTGGCAGTGAAAGCTTTAAGCAAGACCAGTACTAAAGAATGAACACAAAAGAAAGGCTTGTCTTATGATTTCTCATGCAGACTGACTCACTGAAGTATACCTGCCAGAACCTGTACACGGCTCTCTAACTTTGCTAGAATGTTTGCCTGAAGAATGCATTTGAACAAAGGGTTTTGAGGATTGTTTTTAACCTTTACTTGAAAATGTTAAATGTGGTTAAATCTACATAGTAGTTGAAAGAGTTGTTTTTGTTTTTTTTTAACTAAGCATTTGGCTTCTTTTCAAACAGTGCCAATATAGGCCATATGGAGTCAAAGGCTTTGAAATAACTGCTTTGCCTTGGAATTTGGAAATGAAATTAGTTACTTGTTCAGTTTAGAAAGTACATAATATTATTTAAAGTTAATTTATTTTCATAAGAGGCAAATAGTATTTTCATTTTATTCCAACAGCATAGTTATTTTTAAAGTTTTTTAAAATCAAGGTCTTTTTCTGGGTGGGTTTTGGAATTGAATTCCATCAGATAGCTTTTCTAACCATTGTGCAATATGTTGATGGGGATGAGGAGAGCTGATGGAATTGATTTTGTACCTCAGCTCCAGCCTAACTTTAGGCAAGTCAGGAGGCCATTCTGAGCTTGTTTCTTGTCTTTGCAATGTGAGGGGATAGTCGTGGCCACATCACAGGGTTGTTATGAGAATTGCAGGCAATGCCTATAAAATCCTGTTCACGTAGTGGACACTGGTATGTCATACTGTTTCTCATTCAAGAGAGGGCACTAGTCATTAGCCTGCCAAGTTCAAGACATAGGGAATAGGAAGGCGAAATGACTTGATCTTATTCCAGAGAAACTCACAGTTGTGTACGAGGAGGTATATCCCTTGAACTTTCTCTTCTGTTACTGTTATGAACAGGACTGAGTTTAAGATATTTAACTGAATTGGTGCAAAGGTGCTCACTGTGGTGTGCTGTAATTAATCTCCTTACTCTTCATAGTCTAGGACCAGTTCTCCATTTAGGACCAGTTCTCCATTTGTATGTGCATGGCCTCAAATATAATTTGTGGGACAAGCAAGGGACTTTAGCAACTGATTCCTCTAAAATTCTCTCTTATTTTTGAAAATAAAAGTCTTTGCCATCTGGCTATAGTTTCCCAACTATATAGATTCTCTTCTTTTTTTAAAAAAACCACAGTGACATTCATGATTAATTTTTTTTTTGTATTAGCAAAACTTAGCTGTGGTTTGTAAGTAATCTTTTTTCTTACTTTAGAAAATACTCCCCCCTTTAATGCATGCTGGCTTATGTTGAGCCACTGACCTCTGACAGTGTAATAATAATCCACAATTTCTTGAAGATTCTGTGGTTACTGTTGGCTGAGTTGGCAGACACTGATCATACACCTATCTCTGCTGATTCACATGTGAGATTTGTTTATTCTTTACCAAATAAAGTATACCTACAAATTTTGATTAAATATAAAGTACCTAGTACATCCTAAATAAGGGGTGGGTGTTGTTTGTCCTTTTTCACAATGGTTTTATCATTTCTTTTTGAGAGAGTGTTTGGAGACATCTTTAGCCATCTCCCTTCAGAGACCACTGTCCCTTAACTCTTTAGGCTGCCCTGAACAGGTTTTGTACCTGTAGGCTTGTTTTGTTATTTTCTGTGTAACGCTCTGAAGGGGATATTTTCAGAAGATGGCACCTTTTATTCTCTGATAACAAGTGAATCCAGAAGTCAGAACTTTCTTTTAGGTGCTTTCTGACTTATTTTAGGGAAATATTTTAATGAAACTTTATTTTCATATAAATAAACCAAACTTTATTTGGTAACTAGGCAAACAAGTTTACAGGACTTTTAGTTCTTTACAACAGGAAGTGTGGTTGCATTAATATAATCATTGATATTATGGGAAATTAAGGCACATCGGTTTTATACAAAATGAACCCAGTGACTGAGAAACAAAATGGTCCATTTACCATGGTTTTGTTGGTGGTGGTTAATATTGAATATACTTTGCCAGATTTTTTTGCTTGGTTGTATTAGGACTTACATTTCTGGTTTACTATGCTTTACATTTGTTTGTGTGCCAAGCCACCATTTATGAGTAAACCTGTTAAGTGACTTTTTCTTTACACTATTATGATTGCTAACTGCCAAGTCCTCCTTCTGAAGGCTGTACTCTCTAGCCTTGGTAAAATATGAAATTAGTTTCCATTAGGTAAATATTGAGCAAGATCTACACTTACAAGTAGCTAACAGTTTTCATTTTATTTAGAAACTTATCATGGATATTTTTAGTATACTTCTTGGTTGCAGTAGTTCCTTGGCAGAATTACCACATTGCATGTAGGCGGTTGGTTACCAAAGAGCCAAGCTTTATTGCAATTTATTTTCATTAGAAAATGTAGTGATTTCTACTGAGGTTTCCCAAAATAACCATGCCAGTTCTAATTCAGTGGCAATAGTGGGTTTGAGGTAAAACTTGCTGGTCAGATTATCAAATTATTGATTATGTTTAGAAATGCTGAAGGATTTTAACCTTTAATATAAGTTGGTCTTTGAAGCATTAATAATATTGAAGTATTTTTTTTTCATTCATTTCTCAAATAGTCCTCATTAAATTTTAAGGGGAATGGGAGAGAACAATTAGTGATTCATTAATTTGATATTTAGGTTATCTCCATGGGAGAAGGTTAAGGGAGGGGGGCCATTGTTAAGATTTGAGTAGATGTGTACAGTTTAGAACATGTTTGCTTTTATTCCTATGTCATCATTAGGCTAGAATGCCTGACGATAAGTATCAACATAAGTTAGAGTTGGAGAACTTTTTTTTTCCCTACCAGAATGATTGATAAAGATGCTTTCTAGACAACAGTATCATTTGTATTACTATCTTTCCCATTAATTAGTGTTCAAGCAGACAGCCGATAATTTTTGCGTGTTGCTGTATGGAGCTTAGTATTAATAATGTCCTTTGGACACAAATGTAAAATAACAATTCTGTCTGATTGACACTTGTCTTGATAGCTTCATACATCATCTTATTTTTTTAATTCTTACCTCATACATTTTATGTACCGGTCACTGTTCTAATCACTTTACAAGTACTCATTCAATATTAACTCATTTAATAATCATTTATCTAGTTAAGTTAGAGCTATAGGAGAAAATAATTTGTGTGTATTTTTTTTCTTTTGTTGTGGCCATTGTCACAGGGATGGCAACAACCCCCTGTTTTATGGTAGTTCTACTTTTAATGTTCAGAACATGTGAAAAATTGAGCATTGGGATGTAAGGAGCTCAGACCAAATTGATTTGTGTGTTATAATTGTAAAATTTACACCTCCAGGAACACAAAGCATTCGAGGAATAAGTAACATTTATACCCCTACCATCCCTCTTGTTCGTTAAGCAGATTTTCTATTTATGTGTTAAAGGAAGTTTAAGGAAACTGTGTGAGAAATTACTTTAAATTTTACAATGTCCCCCACCCTACTCATTTCAGAACGCTTGAAGCTGATCTTCAGCTCAGTGACAGTGAGGACAGTGACAACGAGCAAGTAAGTTTTGTATACCCATAATGCTAGAAATCTTTTTCAGTCAATCTGGCATCACTGAGCTGCTTATCCTAACCTATTTTTTTCTGTTGTTCTTTTTTCTGATCCGTTTCCCTTATTATGAATGCCTAGGCCCCAGAGAAGCCTTCTTCCTCACCTGCACCTCCAAGGTACTGTGCATGGATTTTATCCCATCTCTCTAAAGCTGGGGCATTTTTTTCTTGCAAGGGTGAAAAATAAGGCTTTATTTAGCACTTGTATAGTTTCATCATGATGAAGGAGATGGGAAATCACAGGTAAAGGGAGATACCTGTTTAATACTTTGGAAGCTGAAATCAGTTGTAGAAAGGTTGTTAACTCTATAAAAGGGTAAGATTTCCTCCACTCACCTTTTTCCTCAGTGATGAATCCTGCAGGGTTTAATGTTTTTGAGAGTTTAAAAATAAGTATAAAATAATTTTTATCATTGATATGGTGTAACCAATATTTGTAAAGTTAGATTGAAGAGTCCAGTGTTTCTACAAAGGTGACAGATGGACTGTTTCCAAAAATTGTAAAGCCATATTATTTTTTGAATAATAATTGTGTTCCATGGTATCTGTTTTCTTAGTTAAGTGAATTTAACTAAGCTGCCTTAAAAAATGACCAGCACCTTTTAATGTCATAGAAAATGTCACTGTTTTCACTTTGAAAACAGCCATACTTTCAAAATTCTGATGGGTCATTTTGCAAGTGGTAATTATTTAAACTACTCTAATCATATTCCTCTGATACTGACAATGATTTGCTGTGCTAAATACCTGCATGAACAAGGAGTTAAGTTGTGCTATTAGCTATTTTACTCCCTTGAGATGTGGACATCCTTTCAGAAACAAGATCAGCAATAAAAACTTGCCTGTCATACAGATGATGTGACAGATAATGTGAAGGAAAACCATGTAATCATGTGACTAGTCCTTCAGGCTTGATTCTTTATTTGTTTTTCATTTTATTCAGTAATTTCTGGTGGGTTATAACAACTCAAAAAATATGACAAAGTAACTTAGCTTAAAAGTATGGGAGGGGAGTAGATGTGGCTCAAGTGGTTGAACTCCTGCTTCCCACATAGGAGGTCCCATATTTGGTCCCTGGTGCCTCACAAAAAAGCAAACAAAAAACCGACTCATGGGAAACCTATGTGGCTCAGTAATTCACTGGCTTCCTATACACGAGGTCTGAGGTTCAGTCCCCAGCCCTAGTACCTCAATAAAAAGGGGGAGGGGAGAAAATAGTAAAAAACAAAATAGGGACAAATTAGAGGCAAGAATAACATTGCAAGTATATACCATTCTGATCATCAGTGGCTTTAAGCTTCTCAGTTGCCAGTGGATAAAGAGTCATTTACTTGATGCAGCATCCTATAAAGAAATTATGTAGTGATATAGTTCTTGTTTTTGTTTAAAAATTACTTCAACTTGTAGTTTAAATTTATTGTTTTCAAAAGTATTTTAGGTACATTTGTAGGCTTTCAAGATTATAGTTAATGATTTTACCACTTTGATAGTATCTAGTGGAAGATTTAAAAATTTCATATGCTTCAGAATACTCTTTGTTTAGCAGTGTGATCAATATGTGTTTTCTCTCTGGCCTGCAGTTATTGCCCTGTTCTTAACTCATGTAGCAGTTAATCTCTACTTTAGCTGATATCTGGGGATGGGCCTGAGCTTTTTCATCATGCGGAAGAGCCCATTTATGATTCTGCCAAATAAATGTGAATGCCTTGCCTTTGAGCTCACCTTTCAGAGGATCACTTATTTATATTCAGTGATCTTTGGCTACCATTCAGTTCTCACATAGAGAACATAGAATTCAAACTATTGGCGTTTCCTTTATATATTCATATACTTTTGATTATAAAGCAGGGGTCAGACAACTCTTTTTTTTTTTTTTTTTAAGGACCAGATAGTAAATATTTTAGCATTTGTGGGCCAGCCATATTGTCCCTGTTGCAGTTATTTAACTCTGTTGTTAACTCAGAAGCAGACATAAATGTTAAATAGGTGTGAGGAAGCAGATGTAGTTCAGTGAGTGGTTGAGCGCCTGCTTTGCATGTCTGGTCCTGGCTTCAAACCCTGGTACTGGATTCAATACCCTAGTATTGGATATGGGTATGTTTCAAAAAACTTTATTTGAAAAAGCAGGCTGTCAGGTCCTGGTCATATAAAGGACTCCACACTCAACTTGAAATGTTCTCCAGAAGTAAAATTCCACAGGCTTCTCATGTAGTTATCTCACAAGCCATTTTAAAGAGTTGACCTCTGCTTTTTGAGCCACTGTGGGGTTCTCTCTCACTTGAAGATATGATCCGTTAGTAGTATTAGATTTTTGAGGCCCTTCCTTTCAAGTAGCAGAAAAGTGGACCGGGGGTAGAGCCAGATGAAATCCACCTTGCATGGTGTCTTCTAATTTTATCCTTGGGTTGCTTTGCAGTGCTCCACAGTCGCTTCCAGAACCAGTGGCATCAGCACATTGCAGTAGTGCAGAGTCAGAGAGTACCAGTGACTCAGACAGCTCCTCTGACTCGGAGAGCGAGAGCAGTTCAAGTGACAGTGAAGAGAATGAGCCTCCAGAAACTCCAGCTCCTGAGGTACTGTGTCCTGCTAGAGGAAGAGTCTTAAGATGGCAGCATTCTGTCTTTTGGGAATAGAATCCGCTGGGATGCAGGACTGACCAGGAGACTGAGTAGTTCTGTCACATGGGGCAACACTTTCCTGCCCCTGTGCCGTGTTAGAGCCATCTTTTCCAGTTTACTTGTGTCTTACCAAATATTTGCCAGTGGAGATTTGGGGGAGATGTTCTCTCACTCTTGTTTAAAATGATAGGTTCTTTCCTACTGCTAAAGTTGTTTTGATGAGCAGCTCATTAAGAATGTTTGCACACCATTTTCTTTTCTTTAGAAAAAGAAAATTTGTTTTCAGTATGCTGTTCTTTTAATATTGAGAATTCTTTTTGAAATTTTAGGAATGCATGAATTAAGGAAGTTAAAAGGAGTCAGCCTGATTTAGCAAAGGACAGGAATGTGAGCTAGAAATAAGTCACCAGGCGTTCTATTTTTGAATCACTAAAAGCCATGTCTTAAATTGATGGCAATGTGATTTTGTCAGGGTAGTGTTTCTTGCTCCCTTCCTCCCCATGTAAATAGAGATAATTGTTGCTTGCATGTCACTCACCCTTGGGAGATGTCATAAAGATGAACAAACAAATGAGCCTGAAAATCTCAAGCACTAAATTTATATAGAGTATATGTGCTGTTTACTGGATTGTTAAATACCAGAAATTGTTAGTAGGAACCAACAAGGTTGTCAGCTGTCCCCAAAACTTGGAGTAGCAATGTAAACTTTATCCTGGTGAAGGATACTTAATGAAAAGAGTTATTCTGAAAGGCATTCTTCTTACAGTTTTTAGTTTTCATGCACTAGACCAACCCTTAGAAAATTATTCAAGTTGGGAATGCCAGGAAATGGGGCTTTATGTCTAGGGAAGCACTTAAGTTTTCTGTATTAGTCTCAGCTGCCTGGAAAAACAAGACACTAAAGCTGTAGCAGAATACATTTGGAATCCTGTACTGAACCTCAGATGGTCTGAGGAAAAGTGAGGCTCTTACAATAACTGGGTGCCATTTTTTGTTAGCTTTGAATTTATATCTGGCATTGAATATATGCCTAATAAATAATTTTTGTAGTGAATGAACATGGATAATCAACATTAACTGCACTTTGAAGCTCCTTTTAGATTTTTGAGGTTTTGGGGGCTTTTCTTTAACTTATGTGATACTAATTGGAATTGAAATAATTTTCCCGTGCCTCAAGGAAAAGGATATTGAATATGACATGCAGAGAAATTATGTAATGTTCACTTTTAATCATAATGTTTTTGCTTTATGTTTCACCTTATTCAATAGGAAAATCTGTGTGCTTGTTAGATACTAATACATGGTAGAAAATCCATTTAAATAATAAAATTCAATTAAAATAGTACAGATTTGGCTGAATAAAACTTGAAAAAAAGTTTAATCTGGGATTTGTATTAATGAAACACAGCTATGTCTTGCTCAAGATGGTACTGAAGTAGATTTAGAGACCTCTTAGATGTAAAATAAATGTTCCCATCTGCTTGCTTGCTTTTCTTCATTCATTCATTCATTCATTCATTCATTCATTCATTCATTCATTCAAATTGCCTTACTAAAAAGGCTTGTATTTGTTTATATGGGTTTAGGTGAAAATTCAGCCTGGGGATGGTTTGTGTGTTATGGACCAAGGCTCCTCTTCCCCAGGAATGTTTTGATTTTGTACCCAACCCTCCCCCTTCTCCCCTGGCCTTTAAAATAAATACCTGCATTATTGCACATTTCCTGTATTAATTGAGAGTCACATGAACTCCATACTGTGCCAAAGATACTAGTTTGTGTTTCTAGTATATTTTTAATTTCTTCCACTGTGCCTTTTAGGTTTCTCATAGCTTTATTTCTTCTCATTGTTTTGGACTTTTTATTTTGAAATACTTGCAAAATTACAGGACAGTTAAGAAAATATTACAAACCCCATACAGAGAATGCCTGCATACCCTATCACTCCAGATACCCAAATCAACCAATTTTAACATTTTGCCTCATTTGCCGTATCATTCTATCCATGTATCCATTTATCCATCTGCCTATCTATCTGTTTTCTCAATGCTTGAATACAGGTTGTGTATATCATGGTCCTTGAACACTTAATACTGCCATGTACATCTCCTAAGAACAAGGGTATTCAAGTATAGTTAATGAGTTCAAGAAATTTAATGTTGATTTAAAGCTTAGAGTCTATATTCCAATTTTTCATGCATCCCAATAATGTCCTTTAGAGCCTTTCTCCTCTTGTACTACATCCTTTTCCTCATAACATATAACATTTAAGTGTCATTGCTTCTTTAGTTGCTCCTCCTTTGATCTTATTATTTTTCAGTTGTGGAAACATATATACAACGTAAATGTTCCCATCTCAACCATTCCCAAGCATACTAATCAGTGGGATTAATCACATAATATTACAGATTTTTTCTGTAATACTTCTATTTTTATTGGTGGGAAATTAGCTTTTTTATGGTTCCATTCTGAGTCATTTCATTTGTTGATATAGTCCCAATACTTTTTTGAGATATGAAACATGTATAACAGTGAACCAGCCACTATGGATTCCATTTCAGGTTTTGCTTTATAATGTGAATGAAAAATGCAAATGTATGCTTTTCAAAATATATGGGAATCATTGCCTTTTTGCTGCTTAAATCTCAGAAAATGTGAGTCTATTTTTGGTTTCTTAGAGAATGTGCTGAACTACTCAGTTTTCTCATTTGTTCATTGTCCAGTCCTTCAGTAGTAAGCTACTGCATTGATTGCCTACTAGGCTGTTAGTGCTTTCTCATAAATTATTTGAGTTATTTCTTCCGTCCAGCCTTAAAAGTTTGCTAGCCTTCCTTTTACCTATAGAGAAGTAGAAGAACTGAATTCAAACATTTATTTAATTCTGAGTGACTGCTCCCCCCTGCCCTCACTACACTGTGCTACTTCTCTTCTTTTTTTCTGGCCTCATATACTCCCCACATTTATAAAATTTTTTTTTAAGGTAGATATTGTTCATAACTTAAAAAAAAAAAAAAGATTATTTCTCTCCCCTTCCCCCTCTGCGCCCCCCCCCCAGTTGTCTGTTCTCTGTTTTGCTGTGTGTTGTTCTTTGTTTGCTTCTTTTGTTGTCAGCGGCACGGGAATCTGTGTTTCTTTTTCTTGCGTCATCATCTTGTGTCAGCTCTCAGTGTGTGCGGCACCATTCCTGGGCAGGCTGTACTTTCTTTCGTGCTTGGCGGCTCTCCTTATGGGGTGCACTCCTTGCACATGGGGCTCCCCTGTGCGGGGGACACCCCTGCGTGGGAGGGCACTCCTTGCGCGCATTAGCACTGCGCACGGGCCAGTTCCACATGGGTCAAGGAGGCCCGGGTTTGAACCATGGACCTCCCATGCGGTAGACGGATGCCCCAACCACTGGGCCAAGTCCGCTTCCCTGTACATAACTTTTTATTCAAACCCATAGCTCATTCTGAAATACTGTAATTTTTGGAAATTTGAGAGGTTAAGACAGAACAGATGATAAAACATTTACAAAAATCCTTAATAAAAATTTGTCCTATACTTATTTTTCACTTTCAGTTTGCAGAATTTGGGTTGTACCAGTGCCAGAAGGACAGAGGGGAATGTGAGGAAAGGTAGAGAAAAGAAATGAAGGTCAAACTGATTCTCTTCAGAACTTAAACCCTTAAAATTCATTTCATATCTCATTTTAATCAATACATTAGGTAAAAATTTCCCACATTTCGATGCCCAGATAATCTTGACCTTAAAGGAATACTGTCCCTTTTACAACTTTGTATGCTACTTCAGTACCAGAGATTACCCTCTACTACCCCCTTGTCTGAGCACACCAACTCAACTTTGCCCTGTAATTGGACCATGAGCCCTTCTGGACATTTTTAGGACCCTAGTGAAGGAAAATACATTTTATTTTTGTAATGAGGGCATTCCTTTAGGGATTACTAAATGTATCTTATACTGCCCTGGTTTAGGGGAAACCATTCTTATACCAGGAATCGCTCTCCTTTTTGCTTTACACTTATAAATATTCTTCTAAAGAGCATGTCAGTGATTGAGGTACACTTCTAAACACTGCATGTGAGTAAGATAGATCCACACCTTTCCTGAGGAAGTGTTCAGGGTTCATGGTTTTGACTGATTGCCAGACAGTGTGTCTTACTGCCTTGTCCCCACACAGTTAACCAGTGGTATTATTACGCCCTCAATGCTTTACAGGAAATGTTTGACAAGTAATATTGTGTGCTGATCTTTTCTTTACCTTTAATCATTGTGTTTTGGTAGAATATTGAGTATAGTTTTAGATTGCATGGCACAAAATGCCTGGCACATATTAGTTTCCTTCTTCCCTCCTTCCCTAACCATGAGAGCATGGTTATAGAGTTGGTTTAAGTGAAGGGAGCTGTTGGCTCCTCCTAGCTCCATGTGTGTGTTAGCTGACCTTTCCCTGTCCCAGAAACCTTTTACATCATTTCCATATTTCTTTCATGTGTTAAGTTTGCAAGTTTTTTATAGTTGAATTATTTGATGGATATTGCACTTCAGAAAATTGTTGGCAATCTTCCCCTTAAAATTTTTTCCACCTACTGTTCTACTCAGCCAAAATAAAATCAGTTATAATGTAGATGTTCTTTCGATAATTTCCCGATCCATGAGGTATATGATATAATGACTTATACAAACCACCCATCAGAATGGGTCTTAAAGGGAGAGCATGTAGCCTGCCAGTGATGTGTACTGTCCCTAAAAAAAAAAAAAAAGTATAATCCTTGTTTACTTTCTTGTATATTAATATTTTCTATATTCTATATCATGCATAGGCACAATATTATACCTACAGGGATGCTCAAAGATCATATGTTCACCATTAAGACACTACAATGGATCTTGGAGATACAAAGATTTAACAGCCTAGCTGTTAGAGAGACAAGATTGGATGCATCAATGGTTAATTAGCAGCAAAGATTTAAATAACAGTTAACTGTAGATGTCAGAAACTTATGTTTATTTGCCACCTCAGTTGTATTGTGTTCTCTCTCTGGAGCCCTCTCCCTATATTGGCTAGAAACATAGGTGTGTTCCAGACTAGGTTGCCTATAACAAGAAATTTAACGTGTTTGGCAACTGTGCATATTTTAAACAGAAACTAATGCTTGGCTAATGTGAACTCACTTGACTCTTTTTATCAAGGTACACAATTTGAAAATTAGTGTATAGGTTTCATACACTGAGAACTCTGTCATGTATAAATGTTTGCAACATTTTTCAGTAAATAAGAGAAAAGAAAAAAATCTTAGCTGTACTTGAGGGAAAGTCATTTTCTTTTGAAAAGTATGTCAAAAGAGAAGGACAAATTGTATGCTTTATTAATATGTATAAAAGTTCATTTGTTTAAAAGAGGTGGTAGCAGAGCAGGTGTAGCTCAGTGGTTGAGTTCCTGTTTTACATATATACCTCCTGGGTTCAATCCCCAATACCTGGGGGGGGGGTGAGGGGAGGGGGAGGGAAGGATAATGCATAAAATCCAGGATAATCACCAGAACTTATATTCATTAGTTTTCTTCTGAAAATTCTGCATTTTACTTTTATTATTCTCTAGTAGAAAAGTATACACGCCAAAATGTGCTGATTCTCTTAAATTATAATGTAATTTGCATTAGAACAAAATACATTAATAAGATTTCTCAGCAGTTGTCAATGGCCTATTTTTAGTCAATATCTGGTACAACAAAATTCCCATATCACAAAAATTTTTAAGGATTGTTTTAAGAGTTGTAGAATTTGACCTGTTATTACAGGAGGATGAACCCATTCCCACCCCTACCCTTAAATCCCATGTACACAAAAGAATAGTGTATCATTATTGATCAGTTAACACTTGTCCCCTTTTTCCTTATTTTTAGCCTGAACCTCCTACAACAAATAAATGGCAACTGGACAACTGGCTGACCAAAGTCGGCCAGCCATCTGCAGCACAGGAGGGCCCCGGGAGCACAGAGACCCCGCGTCGGCACCAGGAGGGTAAAGGCAAGGGTGACGGCAGCGGCGGCAGCACCGCCAGTCACGAACATTCTGAATCCAAAGATCTTCCCCCCAAAAACCCCGGCAAACTTCCCCGGGCCCCCTCTGAAGGCCCCTACCCTGGCAAGAGAAGCTGCCAGAAGTCTCCTGCCCAACACGAACCCTCCCAGAGGCAAACTGTGGGAACCAAACAACCCAAAAAACCCGTTAAGGCGTCTGCCCAGGCGGATTTGCGGGCCAGTTTGCAGGTGGATAGTGAGCCAGGACTTCTTCCCTATGGCTCAAAAGACCAGACCTCCAAGGACAAGCCCAAGGTGAAGACGAAAGGAAGGCCCCGTTCTGGAGAAAGCAGAGAGCCTAGACCAGCGGTGCCCACTCCCAGCGAAAGGAAGAAGCACAAGAGCTCCCCCCAGCCTCCCTCCAAGGCACTCTCAGGCCCAGAACCCACAACGGACAATGTGGAGGACAGGAGCCCTGAGCACTTTGCTCTCGTTCCCCTGACTCAGGGCCAGGGCCCTCCCCACAGCAGCGGCGGCGGCAGGACGAGTGGCTGCCGACAAGCCGTGGTTGTGCAGGAGGACCGCCGTAAGGATAAATTCCCATTGCCTTTGAGAGACACCAAGTTGCTCTCACCGCTCAGGGACACTCCTCCCCCACAAAGCTTGATGGTGAAGATAACTCTAGACCTCCTTTCTCGGATACCCCAGCCACCTGGGAAGGGAAGCCGCCCAAAGAAATCTGCAGATAAACAGCCGCCCGCAGGGAAGAAGCAGGATTCTGAAAAGAAAAACTCAGACAACTCAAACACATTGTCCAAGAAGAGAAAGGTGAGTGTAGCGAGATGGCCTCCCCCGACATTGTGGAATGTATTTACTATGGCTTGGAGAGCATCTCTGACCCTTTCTTGAAACCCAACCCTGAGTTGTGGTAGAGGAAGCTGGAATTCTTTGTTTTGATCACAACATAGCATTTGCTCATTCAGTCTGGACTTTGATCTGTGCTTACTGTGCTGCAGACCAGATTCTTTCATCAGTCATGCTAGTCTGAGAAAAGATGAGACAGTCCTTGAAAGGGAGATTTTTAAGGGTAATGTAGTGTTTTATTTATTCTGATAACATTGGCATTTACCACTAGGTTCTCTGGGTTTTGCTCTAAAAGTTAAGACCTTAGAAAAACTGAAATATTAACTAATGTTCTGAATTACTGAAGGAACTGCTATATACTAAAGTTTATTCTTGTGGTATGATCTTTTTTTTTTTTTTTTAATTCCCCTCCACCCCCCAATCCCCAGGTGGTTCCCTCATCTGTTCATTGTTTGCTCACCTTCTCCAGGAGGTACCAGGAACTAAACCCGGGATCTCCTACATGGGAGACAAGTACCCAGCAGCCTGAGCCATATCTGGTCCCTGCAGGCTACAGTGTCTGCTGGATTGTGGCATCTGCTCATCATCTTTAGGAGGCACTGGGAACCTCCCATGTGGTAGGCAGATGCCCAACTGGTTGAGCCACATCTTCTTCCCACTATGATCTTATATATATATATATATTTTTTAAATTTGTATAGTCTTTTTTTTTTTTAATTTTCTTTTCTTTCTTTTCTCACCTCCCCCCCCCGCCCCAGTTGTCTGTTCTCTGTGTCTGTTTGCTGTGTCTTTTTCTTTGTCTGAGTCTGTTGTTGTTAGCAGCATGGGAATCTGTATTTCTTTTTGTTGCGTCATCTTGTTGTGTCAGCTCTCCGTGTGTGCGGTGCCATTCCTGGACAGGCTGCACTTATTTTCGCACTGGGCAGCTCTCCTTACGGGGCACACTCCTTGCACGTAGGACTCCTCTTCGTGGGGGACATCCCTGTGTGGCAGGGCACTCCTTGCGCACATCAGCACTGCGTGTGGGCCAGCTGCACACGGGTCAAGGAGACCCAGGGTTTGAACTGTGGACCTCTCATGCGGTAGACGGACGCCCTAACCACTTGGCCAAATCTGCTTCCCATGATCTTTTAAAATATAATATTATATCCATATTTTAACACTCTGGTCACCTCATACCTCATTATTTTAAAACCATCAGAGTTGTAATTTGTGACCTCCGTTAATGACTTCTAATCAGCCAAATGTATAAGTATTAAACATCTGTTTAGGATACCTTATTGAATAGTAATATAGGCAATTATATTGGGAAGTGTTAACAATCTGTGAATATTTTATCGTAGTTTTTTGAAGTTTCATTTAAGGACATAGTGAAAAAAGAAAAATCCTTCATTATTTAAGACCCTCTGTTACTTGGTCATGCCACTATTTTGGATGGTCTATTTTATTCTGAATCTCTGAGTTTTTATTTATTTTTCACTTCTTCATAATGATGACAGATAGGTGAATTTTTCCCCAGTGGCATTTCCGCAGTGTCTGTGATTCAAGTGATTAATCCATGAGGTGAAAATTATAACATGACTTTACCAAATAGTAAAGCATGACTATTTACTTCATAATCTTATGGAATGAGACATGAGGGTGTGTATCACCCCATAATTGAAGCAGACAAGTAGAGTGGGATGGATCCAGTGCTTATTGGGTATGCTATTTTGAGTAGAAGAGGGTGTATTCTCATGCCAGAAAACTTTTTTAATATGGTGTGTGTGCTTTAAAGGTACAAAACTTTATTGTGATGGTCTTGGCTAGGGAAAATCTACCCACATCTTGTATACATGAGAAAGTTTTAAAAATAGACTCATTTGCCTCCTCCTCCTGGGAAATCTTCTATCACCTATCTCCCAGCTACCATATTATTAATATGTACTCTCTACCTGTACCTTGTGCTTTAAGCGTCTTCATGACCTTGAGTGGTGCTTAATAAATAACCAGGGGAAAATGTTAGTAATCAGAGGATCCCCAGACAGTTCTGTCCAGTCCATTCCCTGATGCAAATCTGGAAACATTGCAGCTCTAGAAAGAGAAACTTACAGCTCAAGTAGAGCTTCTCCCTGTTTAGTGTAAGTGCTGTGCCCTCTAAAAGCATTCCCCAGCCCTTGGCTGCACTCCTCAAGGGCAGCTCATTTATCTTTCTGTCTGGAGCATGGAGAAATAATGATCCCCTCATCTTAATCGCATGCATGCTTTCTTGAAAGCTCTGGCAGCAACCAAGCGATCTGACCCTGGGAACAGCCTGGCTCTCTTGTAGTGACAGGCTCAGAGTCTGAATCAGTAGTTCCAAGCCCTGGCTACACATTGTGACCACTTGGGAGCCATGAGAATTGGGTGTCCCTTCCCTAGTGTTTTGTCACTCCCCAGGCAATCCCAGTGCCAAGTGGGGCTTCACTGCGGAGCCCAAGATATGCAAAGCTTGTTTTCTGGATAGGGAAATTCCTGAAGTGTTCTACACATCTTGGATTTAGGCAACCAGGAATTCTTTGCCCAATGTATGCCACTAGTTAGAAACATTACTTAGAAGCTTTTGGATACATGAACATACAAATCAGCCAACTCTATTCTCATTTCCTGATCAGAGAATCAGAGAATTTCCTGTGTCATGTGTTTTATACTTATTGCTGGATCCCAGGTGGGAGATATTGAATATATTATTAAACTTCAAAAGCTTTCCAACTGCCTTGTAAGTCCCCTGGCTTTGCCTGCTCTGTGCATCATGACTGCCACCCTCTGACAAGTGCACTTGTTCCAGTGGGCTGTCCAGCACGTGGGCCCATGCCCCTACAGCAGAAGGGAGGGTACTTTTTCCCAACTTGGAATAGTAAGGATGTGATTTTCTTTTTCCTCATTTTAAGGGTGAACCCTAGAAAAAGCTCTCTGAGGTCATGGTCAGTGCTCGTTGAAGAATATTCTGATCCTTCACATATGTGGAATTTATAGTGTTGTTTATGTAGAGGTTCTTTAGAGTCTCTCCTCTCCTGGCTTAAAGTGTAAAAAGATGACCACAAAGTTAATGGTGACCAGCTACTGTAATGAGGCCATCAGATGTTAGAAAATTGTGCTAGGTATCGACAATGGAGTTTTATAACCTGGCTACAGTTTAGGATTTAACATATTAACTTATTTTTTTCTCTTATATAATTTTTTTTCAAATAATACTTAATATTTAGAACAGTTTTAAGTTTATAGAAAAATTGCACAGAAAAGTACAGAGCTCCCAAATTAACAGTTTCCTCTACTACTGACAGTTTGCATTAGTGTAGCACATTTGTTACATCAATGTACTAATATTGATACATTAGTAACTAAAGTCCACGGTTTACATTGGGACCTGCTCTTTATTGTATAGTTCTATAGGTTTGAACAGATGCATAATGATATGTGTCCACCATTGTGGTGTCGTATAAAAAAAGTTACACTGTCCCCAAAATGCCCTGTGTTCCACCTCTTTGTCCCTAGGTAATTTTTAGACCAAATTTAAATTTTCTAGATTTGGAAAGAAAATTGAATATGAGGAGTACAAAATTATATACAGTCATGCCAGTGCAATTGGGAGCATTCTAAAAATGTACCTGACGTTCATGGTTATCTGTTCGTAAACGCGTTGCTCTAGGTACTTCTATAGGTAATACCCTGCTTAATCCAACGATGGCTTTCCAATGTACTGGTTGACTGTCTTAATAGTTATGTAGACAAATAACTGAACAAGGAGGTATATCTTTTCAAGTCTTTTCCTTTTTCTAAATTGCTTTACTGGCCAAGAAATTTTGACTTTTTTGAAAATTAATTTTAGTGCCATCAGAAATGATGTGTTTTGAGGAGTCGAGAAAGGAAGTTATGGAATGTGGTGGGAAAATGTGCATTTTTATTGCTGGGGACAAGTAATTAATTCAGTTCTTCCTTTCCATCGAAGATCTCACTGCCTTATTTTGGGTCGTTTCTGTAGATTAGCAACCCCCCATTATTGTCATTCAAAATCAAGAATTTGAAAAGTCATCCTTATAATTTCTTAAAGCCACTTATATGTCATTTCATCGTGGCTGTTTTCAAGAATTTGAAAAGTTATCCCTGTAATTTTTTAAAGCCACTTATATATCATTTCATTGTGGCTGTTAGTTATGCTAAGAAGAGCATCATAACTACATGTGTGTGAGAGCTTAGGCCATTCTAATACCTGCATGTTCCCCCACCAAAGAGGGAAAAAAAAGTGAATTAGTTTTCCTTTCTCTCTAGTACTTATCCCAATGAATATAATCTGTTTTCTCAGCAAGGGCTGTCCCTGTTCTGGACTCTAATTTGGACTTGGTGTGTCCCCTGTGTCTTTTTCTTTTTGAAATGTCTTCGGTGGCAAATCACAGGGAAGTACCTGAAGTTCCCAAAAGGCTGCTTCTCCAGTTTTTTTCCCCCCTATTTCAGGTGCTACTAAGCTTATTTGCTTCCCTTCGAGGGGAAGATAATAGAATCATAGAATTTGAGTGCTGAGAAAACTGTAGAGGTCATATGTTTGGCTGCTACTTTTAAAAGATGAGATCCAGAAAGGTTCTAGCATCACTCACTGCTTAGTAAAAGTAGGTCTGGAGTTCCAGTGTGCCAGTCCAAGGATCTTCCCTCTATTTCACACCCATTTTTGTGTGTGCAAGAACCTCTTTGGGGGTTCTTGAGAGAGGCACAAGCTCAGCATAGTAACTATGGAGTTTCCCTTTCAGATGCCTTCCGTCTCTCCCCATCACAGCCAAGCTCCCTATAGACTATATCTTTCCACCTATTAGAAACTCTCGGGCCCTAAATATAGGTCAGTTCTTAAAAGGCCGCCTTTGTTTTTCTTCTGCTACCTACCCAAGCCTAGATGGTGAGCCAGATGCTAGGGCAGGCTACAAGGCTACCCTGGAGGCAGTTCTCTAACAGAAACCAGCTTGGCCTGGCATAGTTTTTATGGTTTTCATTCTTGTCCGTTTGCTTTATTGCCTCTGTAGGTAGAGCAGCGTTTGGCAAATACTTCATGGTTGCCTGAGCCAACAGGTTAAGACGAGCAAACAAGGCTGAAGGACCAAGTCTTTGGCCACCCAGCAGCTTCCTTTTGTCCAGGGTACAGGCACCCTTGAAACCTTTTCCCCTCTGGAAAAAGAAAACCCCCTAAATCCAGGCCTTAGAGGAGATACCCTGAAATGAGGTTGGTCTGAGAGTAAGCCACAGGCCAGAGGAGGCTGCTTTTTTCCTCTGTGGGGAGAGTACATTGCTCTCATCTGATTTTCAAATGGCTCTTTGACCCAGGGGAATCTAAAGAACCTCAAGCCTGCATTTCCTGCCATCCAGTATCACACGGTTCCCTCTTAAATGACCCTTTCCTAAATCTGTCCATTTAAAAGTTTTAGTGCATTCCTGTTCAGAGACCTTAGCTGTGTCCCTCAGCTGCTAAACTTAATTTTCATGCCAACTGACAAACACCTAACATTTGACAAAAGAATGCCTACTCTAGGGCAGCCTCTGTGGCTGTTGCCAGGATGACAGGGTTTCAAGCGCAGTGTACTAAAAAACAAAAAAACAAAAAACAAAAATTAATTTGCAAGCCTGAGCTCGATGGTCCAAGCAAGTAAAATCTTCCAGAGGAGGTTTTTATTTTAGATTGTTTGCTTTAATGGCTTCCCTTCTACTAGTTCATCAGCTGACATAACAGGATGACGCAACAAAAATAAACACAGATTCCCGTGCCGCTGACAACAACAGAAGTGGAAGTGGACAAAGACGACACAGCAAATAGACACAGAGAACAGACAACTGGGGCCGGGGGGGGGGGGGGGGGTGGGGGGGGGCCGGGGAGAGAGAGGGAGAGAGAGAAAAAATAAATCATTAAAAAAAAATTGACGCTTATTCCACCTCCAGAGTTGGTATTTTCTTTAGGAAATAATCCTGTGATGGTTTATGGTTGGTTTTGCTGTGGACACTTCTCCAGTGTCTTAACTGCCTGGAAGTAACCTGTCATTTTTAGAAGTATGTATTATCACCTACCTCATGTATTAGTTGATATCCTTCTGGATAGGTGAGCAATTTCTGTGACTTTTCACAAAGACAAATTTCCCATCTTCTTGCAATTCTTGCCTGGCCAGCAGAGCTTGCGGAGCCAGTTGTGTAGCAGTTAAGTTTAGATTAAACAGTTTAATCTAAAACTCAGGAAAATTCTTGGACCCCTTGGTGGCAGTTATCTTGAGTCCAGGAGATGCCTATATGACAAGGTCCCTAATAGCTATGTCTGTAATAGGTTTCTATGTTATCCCATTTGTTTCTAATTTACAATTTTTTTTTTTCTCTACTCTAGTACTCACTATCATGAAGTGTACTCACTATGTAAATAAGTTATTGGGAGGTTTGTGTGCTGTGCAGAGACCCCTTGCAAAGCCTATGCTTTTTTACTTTTTCTGAATTGTGCTCCAGTGCTCTGCTACTGGCCCCTAATGAATGATCTTTTAATGAAATTTCCTGTTGTGTTTGGGTTTAAAATGTGCTCAGTAGGACCCTCGAGATATATTTTCTCAAACTTTCTATAATGAATGTTTATATTTCTGAACAATTGATTCCTTTTTATCTTGTCTAGCCTGGGTATTTATAATTCCTTCTTTGCATTGGTTATTTGGAAGTTCAGAGTCCACTTTGCAAATCACCTCTAGTCAAGTGTGTAAAACAGTGCTGTCCAATGGAAATAAAATGTGAGTGTCATATATAACTCTAAATATTCTAGCAGGCACATTGGTAAAAAGAGTAAAAAGAAAACCAGTGGGAATCATCTTAATGATGATTTGGTTAATGAAATATATCTAAAATATTATCTCAACATTTAATCAATTAAAAAAATTACTGGGAAGAGGATGTGGCTCAAGCAATTGGGCTCCTGTCCACCATATAGGAGGTCCAGGGCCTACTGGTGAAGGTCGGCTGGCCCACACGGCAAGCTGGCCTGTGTGGGAGTGCTACCCTGTGTGGGAATGCTAGCCCACGCAGAGAGCTGGTGCACCAAGATGACACAACAAAGAGAGACACAGTGGAGAGATAATAAGAGATGTAGCAGATCAGGGAGCTGAGGTGGCACAAGAGAATGATCGTCTCTCTCTTGATCCGGAAGGTCCCAGGATCGGTTCTCAGAGCTACCTAATGAGAATACAAGCAGACACAGAAGAACCCATAGTGAATGGACACAGAGAGCAGACAATGGAGGGAGGGGGGAGAAGTTTTAAAAAATATTACTTCCCCCTTTTCTGCATGAAATCTTGGAAGTCATTTTTCAGTTCGATTAGCCAGGTAGAAGTGCTCCAAAACACTTGTGGCCGGGGCTGCCACCCTGGATTGCATAAGGCCGTGCAGCACCTGTGACCTCCAGCGGGTACAGACCTTCCCTTAGCTTTTGGCTTTAATTCATCTTTTCTGTCCATATTTCCCCTCTTCATGTTCTCACTTTTGCACATACCACACATAAATACAAACACTTGATCAAATCCGTTTTCAAACAAGACGGTGCGTAAATTAAGGAAATAAAGTGTTTTTCCAAAGAAGTCTATGAAGGACTTGATGGAAGTGCACACTCAGGCACATTTGTTTGCAGAATGCACTATGAAGGAAGGAATTTTTTTTTTTTCTCCTATTTCTCCTCCTCTTGAGCTGGGCTAGGTTGCTTATTGTCTGGGCAGAGCTTGAGCCTCCGCCTCTTGATGTATTCATTTTTCTTGGGTAAATTCAGAGAAAGAGAGGCAGTGATGAAAACCAGGGCTTCCCACAATCAGTTAATTTGAAGGGTGTTTTTTTCTTTTAGGCTTTGAGAGAGGATTTCAGGTTTTTTAGGAATCGTCCTAGATTGACTGGTGGTGTCCCAGGTTTCTAATGTGGTGAACTGACAGTTGGAGAAGTTCAGTTCTAAATGCATATCAGAATTAACTGAAGGACTCCCACCAATCACTTCACTGTCACTGCTAGAGAGTATGTGGACTCTTTCTTCGCATAGTACAGTTGCTCGAACCCAGACCTGGGGGAAGGAGGTCACCGTGAAGTCCTCTTTGGTATTTGTATTGACAGGTAAAGGCACAGAAAGAAGCATGAGAAAAAATTTTCCTTGAAGAAGTCTTTGTTCTTCTAGTGGTTATATGTATTTATTTAGCACGTTAGTTGGTATGAAGGCATACTTTTGAGGTACTTTCCTTCTGTAAAATATTCCCTTCTGCACCTTATCCTTTCTCCTCCAAATCATGTTTGTATCCTTCATTCTTACCAAAATTTTTGAAAAATACACGTATAACTTTTCATATACGTAGAGATGGATATAAAGACAATTAAAAAAAAAAAACAACAACTATCAGTGGGTGGGGATGGAGGGGGAAGCCAGAATCACAGAGCAACTATTTTCATTTTGTTGTATATCTTTCCAGTGCTGCTTATAAGATATATAGCCAGAGGATTTTGTAGCTTCTTTTTCAACAATATAAATTATTTATTTTTGGTTAGGAAAAAAGTAAGTTTTAGGAAGGCTGCTCTTAATTTTATACAAACGATAAATCGGTGGATAGAAGTGGATGATTCTTTTGAAAGAGGAGGGAATCTATTTATAAAATCTGTGTATTACTTCATGTGAATGTGCACATTTTACTGATTTATATTTAGAAGAACACTGCTGTTGTGGAGTTGTTAGCTATTACTTTAGACAGCCTCCCTTTCCTGTGTATGAGGAGTAGACCATATGCACATCTCATCAAATCTGGCCTGTGCTCCATCCCTCAAGCACCACACATACAGTGGACATGCTGATAAGATTTTTGTGTGTATATAGTTGTCTTTAAAAAATTGAATTATTATTGCTGCTGCTGTTTTTCTTTATTTTGTTTGTACAGTTGTTTGTAACAATTTACTTTGTTTGCTGTACTACCATAATAGAGCGAAGCAGAAAGAGATCATGAGAGCAAGAAAATCAGACTGGAGAAAGAAACCAAATCACAGTCGTCATCTTCATCTTTCCACAAAGAATCTACTAAGACAAAGTGAGTATAGAGACTTAGCTCTACAGCCTAGAATGGTAATCATGTCTTCCTGGATGTTGATGTGACAATGTCTTTCTTCTGTGAATGGGTTTATGAATTGGTATTGGTTCATTTTGATGATGTGTTAAATTGGTTTCATATTGCTTTCATCAATGAGGAGCTTATAAAAAGTAACAATTAATTTGGCAGCAAATTTGGATATATCGGAAACATTTTGAGTATGGAATTTTCCTAACATCTGGAATTAATTTTTTCCTAAAGAAATTTGTTCATAAAAATTGCATCCAATAAGGAGGGTGCTATATCACTATTTGACAGATGAGGAAACCAAGGCACAGATGAAATAACTTGCCCAAGGTTACAAAATTCAGACTCTGAGAGCTTGGCTTCAGTGTTTTTTCTTTTAAAGATGAATAAGAATCTATCAGGCCCCTCACCGTGTCCATGGCTACAGAGTGGGGAGGCAGATGAGAAATGTTGGTGCCAGGAAACTGTGAATATAAAATATAGCTGTTACTTATTCTCTGATTTATTCAAGAAATTTCTTCACAAAAGTGACTTGGGGAAGTGGACTTGGCCCAGTGGTTAGGGCATCTGTCTACCACACGGGAGGTCCGCGGTTCAAATCCCGGGCTTCCTTGACCCATGTGGAGCTGGCCCATGCGCGGTGCTGATGCACGCAAGGAGTGCCGTGCCACGCAGGGGGGTCCCCCGTGTAGGGGAGCCCCATGCGCAAGGAATGTGCTCTGTAAGGAGAGCCGCCCAGTGTGAAAGAAAGTGCAGCCCGCCTAAGGATGGTGCTGCCCACATGGAGAGCTGACACAACAAGATGACGCAACAAAAATACAGATTTCCATGCTGCTGACAACAGCAGAAGCGGACAAAGAAGACAACACAGCAAATAGATACAGAGAACAGACAACCGGGGTGGGGGGGGGGGGGGAATAAATCTTTAAAAAATTAAAATGACTTGGCAGAAGCAAGTGTATGGGTGTTACCATCCAGGAGCTGACACAGATTTGAGACAATAGCAGTCAGAAGTGGAGGGGACAGTTGGGCTTGCCTGCTGGTCAGGGAAAGGCATAAGTTGGAGACCATCTAACGCAAGATTTACTGAGGGAAATTTAGGACCATTGGAGGACTTTGCAGCACACTGGAAAAGCATTCAACCTGATTTATTGCTAATAGATAGGGCTGGGTTTCTTAAAGGCATCAAAAAGCACCTGAAATTTAGTCTTCCCACACTAGAGTTTAGGTTTTGTGATATTTCAGTCTTTCATGCGAGCAGCCATTCTGTCCTTTTATAACTAAACAACTAAGCCCCATGATTCATGATCTACTTTAACGTAATCTTGTACGATGTTTCACTCCAGAACATCCAGGCCCTCCTCTGAGCCCTCAAAGAAGGAAATGCTTCCCCCACCCCCTGTGCCGTCATCTTCCTCATCCTTGCAGAAGACAGCTAAGCCTGCACACAAGAGGCTGAAGCGGGAAGCAGATACTTCTCCCAAAAGTGCCAGTAGTACCAAGAGCAACCATAAAGACTCTTCCATTTCCAAGCACAGAAAAGTAGAGGGGAAGGGTTCTGGAAGCTCCACGGAACACAAAGTAAGTGGGGGAGACAGGGATTGAGTTTCATGGGATATATTGGTGTTTCTTTGTAAAAAATTCCCAGATAAAATAACAAGGTCCCAGTGACAGTATTTCAGAGCTACTCATCACCTTTAATATGGCAAGAATGAGTTGTTTGTGTTTAAAGTTTTATCTTTTAAGACTTAAGAGTGGATTCTGTTACATAAAATTTTAGGTGTCAGTTTAGTCTTCTTAAATAGTGGTTCATAGATGAAAAATTGGAATAGATTTTTGTAATGACTTTATCAGGTGTATTGCAATAAGAAATGGTTACTCTGGTTAGGTCTTGACTTGAATGTTTGATTTCAAATACTTTCATTATTGGGTATAATGAGACAGAATGACCCACTTTCTCAAAGTTTCTCTCTTCCTCTTAACCTGTTGTGTGTCCTCGTATTGAGTAAAAGATAGCATTATGTGTGGCTTTGCTGATAGGGCTACTAGTTTGGGCTACATTAGAGGGATGGTACTTTTATCACAGTGATCTTAAATGTTAGGTGTAAGCTGTTAAATGATTTTTTTTTTTTTTTTTTTTTAAAGGGATCTGCTGGAGACCTAGCAAATCCTTTCCCAGTGCCTTCTTTGCCAAATGGTAACTCTAAACCAGGGAAACCTCCAGTGAAGTTTGACAAGTAAGATGTTGGTTGCTTTCTTCTTATTCTTTACTCTTTCATTTCTTCCTCTTCTTCCTGGCCCTCTCCCTTCTGCTTTCCTCTCATCATCTCCTCATTCCTTCTTTGCTCACCCTCTCTCCTCTCTCTCCTCTCTCTTTCCCCCCTCCTCCATATTCTTTCACTTTCTTCTTATCTAATTCTTCTTAAGCCATCTTGCCCCAGTCTAGTAATTTTAGGCTCACGTGACCCACTCCTGATTTTTCCTCTTTTTCAGACAACAAGCAGATTTTCACTTGAAGGAGGCCAAAAAGTTGAAGCAGAAAGCAGAGTCAATGGTCAGTTGTGGCCTTTGGTAGTGTTTTTTGATAACTTTTTTGTAGTCTGATCCTGCAGTATTCCATATTGCTATATTTGCATGGGTATTTGTGCCTGAAAGTCAGCAGGAGGGAGCAGTGTGTGGGGCCAAACCTTAGTCAGGACACCAGCAGGATAATCAGGATCTTTTGATTCAGTCTGATCATAGGCAGATGTACAAAGAATCTATTCATCACGAATTCCATATCTAAATGAGTCAAAGTTGAGTTTACCTGACAGTGTTTTAATTAAGTCTTAGTGCTCCCTTGTTCTACTGAATCAGTTCTTTACATGTAAAAAAACGAGTCCTGCTATTATAAATCAGTCGAGATCCTGGACTCTTCATCTTGTCCGATATCTCTCTTCATCTTGGCAAAATGTTTAGAGTCCTTGCCATGATCAGTGCTGTAAGGGAGTCCAAGACAAGCCCCTGTCAGCCTATTCCTGAAGCTGCCCTGTACCAGGATGACCCAAGTCAGGTTATAACATGTAAGACTGTGCAACATAATGATGTTCTTTCAAACCTTCCTTTCAACTTTCCAAGATTGTTCCTAGAACTGTGTAAAACTTTTTAATTTTGAAAGAGTAGATATTCAAGACTTTGTCAGCCAGTTATCTAAAACTTACCTTGGCATTTAGCTACTTTCCACACTAGATTCCCTCACTGCTCAAACAAGTAAGATTAGTACTCTGGGAACTTTTTAAAAAAAAAACTATACATATGCACACCTTTCTCCCTACCTAAGGTGATTGACTACACGTCCCAGTGTGCCCAGGACAATCCTGGTTTGTGCCTGTTTTGTTCCATCTTAATTATCAGTAGTATCCCATTTCACTCTCAAAATAACCCAGCTTGGACAATAAATTGTGTGGCTGCCCTCTTTGTAATATTCTTCTTTATCCCATAGTGTCTCAGAGATGTATATGTACATTTGATACCCCACAACTGAGTATAGAGGGTTGTATTTCATCTCTACACCATACTCATTGTTGCATAGGGAAATTAGAACTCTGCTACTTGAACACTCTGTCTCAGGAGATATAGAGTATTATCTCAGGGATTATTTTTTTAAAGGCGGTACTGGGGATTGAACCTGGGACCTTGTATGTGGGAGATAGGTGCTCAACCACTGAGCTACATCTGCTCCCTGAGGGATATTTTTATTATTACCCTTTACGAAATACTTATTTCAAGGAAGGAGATACTGACAAATTACTCTAATGTAGTTTCTTTTGTTTCTCCCTGAAGCCCAATATTAATTTTGGAAATTCCATGGAAGAGATGATGTTGAATAAATAAATTTGGGGATTAGATTCCCATCAGTGAAGCAAACCAGTTATGCCAGATGCTGCTAATTAATTGGGGCATACAAATTTGATATTTATTCTTTCACTAATTTTATGAGCTTTGAGTTCTCTAGAAAAATTATTTAAAAATGGAAATTTATTAAAAAAACTGTTCTAGAAGGTTGAATACTCTGAATACATATATAGCAACTGAATTTGTTCAGCAAAACACAAGAATGACATATTGAAATAATTGTAAGCTCTTTGAGGGGGAGAGTCATTTCTATTCCTGTTTCAAGGAGTACAGCCCAGTGCCTGTAGGTTTTGGGCAGTAATACTTATATAAATTAAATAGCAGTCCCACACCATTGTTTGTTGTTGATATAGCACCATTTCCTGATACTCTACTTGCACCTTTACTATTTTCTTCCCCTATTCTGAACACATCAAATTGAGAGAATTAGCAGAAACAACAACCAAATCACAAATACTGCATTAATCACTTGCTCTAGTACAGTGTCATAGCCACGAGTAGAGAAGAAGTAGAGAACTGCTTCTCACAGTCTCATTGAGTTGCCACCTGCCACTTGGTGAGAAGAGTGTTAAGTGATAAAATGTGTATTCAGGTTTATGGTGACCAGCAACATCTGAGTTCATTCATATTTCCACATGCCCTTTAAGGGGCTCTGAAATTCTATCCCTGTTGGCCCAGGGTGTAGCTCTGTACACGTAATGCAAAAACCAAGAGACATGAAATCATCTCTTGGGCTTGAAGATGCATAAGGCATAATGTTATTAGATATTGCATCTAAGATGCTCATATAAGCCATGATAAATGTTTTTTACTTATAATAAGATAGTCAACACATACAAAGAAACTTATCTGCCTTACTGTAGGTTTGTAGAATAATCTATTTTTTGAGAAAGTTATGTAAGAAATAACTGCATGTTAATTAAAAAGAGACTGGGTACTTCCTGCCTTAGTTTGAATGCATTCTTTCAAAAGGTTTTGGGAGAGACGTCTTAATGCAGAATTGTTTTCTTTTTCCAAATACATTTTTAGTAAAAGAAAATCTCTCGTATGTCAGAAGTTGACAGGCTTTGTTTATCATGTTGAATTCATTTAGTCTCCCACTTTTACACTGGGCACAATTAAGCTAAGACAGTGGAGAAAAATTACAGTAAGGAATATGGATGAGAAACTTAATAAATGTCTGTCCTAACAGTGACCATGTTTTTCTCCTAACAGACAGACAAAGTTGGAAAAGCATTTAAGTACTTGGAAGCCATCTTGTCTTTTATTGAGTGTGGAATTGCCACCGAATCTGAAAGCCCAGCATCAAAGTCAGCTTACTCTGTGTACTCAGAAACTATAGATGTCATTAAGTAAGTGCAAAGTAATTTTGCTGTCCACTTAAGTATTTCTCTCTCCTCACCTTCACTGCTTTAATCCATTTGAATCCATATGAAGACAGGTCAGTAAAGGGGGCCTTAAAAAAGGTCCAGGACCTTTTTTGTATGTGCTAAACTAAAATTGCTTTCTAGGTGAAGTGTGAGAACAGAATAACTGGGTCCAACTTGATCATTTTGCCAAGTGCATTGTGAAATGACAGACTTTTCAGGGAGGCTTTCCATCCCGCGCCTCCCCCCTCCCAGTTTCACTTTCTTATCAGATGCCCTCTCATCTCAGTTTCGGCCCTCTTCTTTATGTATTGTCTGCATTTCACCGGGAGGGTCAGTAAGGACACCACTCAAGTTGGTTTCAAATAGGTAGATAGGCCAGGGAGCGATGCATCCTTGCTTGGTTTTCAACATGGCCTGGATTGTTGCTTTTAAGCCTTATTTTACTGTGTTGCTCTCGTGTCTTCACATCTTCAAGAAAAATCGGTATAAAACTGAGACAGACTAAGGTTCCATTGTCTGGGATTTTCTAGCTTCCTTTGTTTAAAGTGTTCTGTATTCTCCTATTTTCCTGCAGATCCGTAATGTCATTAAAATCCTTCTCAGATGCCACAACACCAACGCAAGAGAAAATATTTGCTGTTTTATGGTGTGTACCATTTTCTTTGTCTGAATTTATTTTCACATCGTTTGATGTTACAAAAAGATTTTGAAATTATTTTCTTAATGGGAGAAAAGGTGAATTAACAACTGAAAAGAGTTAGATGTGTGATCAAAGGGATTAATGGTTCTGATAGGTAATTATTATAAAATGAGACCTGCTACCATTTTACTGATGACTTGGTGAATACTTTGATCTTCTGACTTCAATTGCATATTTGTATTTTCCCTCCATTATTTACTTTTGGTAAGCGTGAAGAGTGCAGTAACGTTCTTGAAATAGTCTTCTTTCTCATGTAGATGAAGAAAGCCCAGTGTGTTCAGTATGCTATAAAAGGTGGTGATAGTCATGTTCAGACAATACTTCACTTTAACTTCTTCTTATGTTCATAGCCTGCGTTGCCAGTCCATTTTGAACATGGCACTGTTTCGTTGTAAGAAAGACACAGCAATAAAGTATTCTCGTACTCTTAACGAACACTTCAAGATTTCTTCCAAATTTGCCCAGGCACCTTCTCCATGCATTGCAAGGTAATTACAAATTTAATTTAAATTTCGAAATTTGAGTCATTTCTTTATTTATCAACCATTTGTATATACATATAACTTGGGCTTCTTTTTTTTCCCCCATGAGGCAGAAAACTGCTTTCTTGCATTTATTTCAAAAGACCTTTTATTTCAAGATCACAAAACTAGAACAAGTTTTGCTTTTTAAAACAAATTTCATTTTTATAAATTTCAAAATCCACACCAATAAATACTTAAGCCAGAAATTTTAAATACTAAATTATTTTAAAATTGACATGATCAAGGCATGCTAGAAGTATCAAAATATGTTCTCAGTAGTACAAGTATATTTATTAAGTTTTTTAAAGATTGTGTATTTCATCTGTGTGCTGATTTGTTCTTTACACTTAAATCATTAATATTTTTTGCTGCCTTATTAAGGAATACATCAAAGTGCTTGCTTTTTGAGTAACATAAAAAGAATTTGAAAAGAATACAAAATCAAAATTTTTGAATTTTGAGGATATTTAGAGACAAGAATATAAAATAATAAACAGAGTCAAAATTCTTTATTTCTTTATATGACTTGTCTTGGCATGTTCAGCAAACAAGAACTCTCTAGAACCATTTCTCCTCCATCAGTGAGATGACAGTTCTCTCTAGCAAAATTCTTACTCCCATATTGTGAACTGAAATTATTTTAATATGCCTTAAGATGTTAAAAACTAGAATTCTGTGCAGGCAGTTTTAAGATGAGGGTAGAATTCCCCCCCCCCCCCCCCCCAATAGTCCTTACCTAGTTTGTTTTTTTAATTTGGTCATACTCTCTGAATAGTGTCCAATTCTTTTAGGTTTTGCTATTGTAAGAATATTACTTAGGAAATTTTCCCATTTCTAGCACATTCAAGGGGTGAGAATCCCATATGACATATGACCTCTCATGAAAAAGGAAGTTCTTATTGTGAAGTAACTTGACTTACCACCTCTGGAAATTTTTTTTACAACTCCCACCTATAAGATATTATTCTTAGCTAATAAACTGTCGGTCACATTATTTTAAATAATTCCTCCAACCATTTGTCCAGCCAGTATATATTAAGCCCTTTGTACCAAACCTTATTTTAGGTACTGGGGATACAGCAGTAAACAAAACAGGCAAGAATCTGTTCCTTGGAGCTTCCACTCTAGTCCTTGAAAAGTTTTGCTGGGTACACTTGCGATCCATGGAGCTGAGCCATCTCACAAGGCGCCTGCTACTAGCCCATCTTTCCATTTTATATCCATTTACTTTCATGTCTAAGTGATTTCACTTCTGTTTTTTCATTTGCTATATATCCAGGCATGTATCAACTTACATGTCTGGATATAAAAGCAAAGGCAGAGTAAAGATACAATTGTGAATCTCCTGATGCATAGCACTTCCTTGCCCAGTCTCTTTGGAAACCATCCTATCTGTTCATTCCTTGATTCAGCAGAATTTACTGGGAGTCTCCTTTTAGCACGGTTGTGCTAGAAATGCAAAAATTAAAAAGAAATGATTTCTAACTTCATGACTCTGAAAAAAGGAATAGATAGAAAACTGTAGCAGAATGTGATAAATGCAGTAAAAGAGATAAGGTCAAATACTGGCAGAAAGGAAGCCATGATGTCTCTCTAGTGTCCAGAAGAATGAATGCCAGGAACATAGTAGGTGCTCAGGTACTGGATATTGAGTAGATGAATGACTATATATATAGGACTGGGACTGTCCCCACAGGGAAGTATTGTCTTACTAGGTATAAATTGTATTTGGGGTGGGGGGAGGGAGTTACTTCATGCGGAGGGAATAGAATATGCAAATGTTGTGGGAAAGAACATCTGGAATGCAAAATAGCCCACCTAATTCTATGTCCAGTGAAGCAGACCTTGCCCAAGGCAGGTGTTACTTTTTTTTTTGTTGGGCCCTATCCCACTGTGTTTATTAAATAGATTCCCAAAAGTACTGAAGGTGAAAGGGTGTCTCTTTGCCCTTGTAGGAGTGAGTTTAGAAATGCATTTTTGGCTGGTTCACTCAGAAACTTTTGTGACTTGAACTATATATAGTTCCAGAAACAGGGAAATCTGTAATCTAGGAATCTGTGTGATTAACCAGCTCGCTGTCTTGTCTTTCCCCTTCCAGAAGCACAGGCACACCATCCCCTCTTTCCCCAATGCCTTCTCCTGCCAGCTCTGGAGGGTCCCAATCAAGTGCCGGCAGTGTAGGGAGCAGCGGGATGGCTGCCACCATCAGTACCCCAGTCACCATCCACAACATGACATCTTCCTATGTCACCATCACTTCCCATGTCCTCACCGCCTTTGATCTTTGGGAACAGGCTGAGGTACTTACAAGGAAGAATAAAGGTAAATGAGTCTGTGCTAGTAATTACTGGGGTATGGGGAATGGAAGGGAATAACATTGTTGGTTTGTATTGAGTGTTGTGGCATGGAGAGGGAAGTTAGCAAAACTAAATTAGAAGGGACTTTACCACCTCATCCCTACAAAAGTACTGGGTCTTTACTTCATCCTGAACGTAGATGCTACCAAAAAAGAAAAGGCAGACAAAGAAGGAAAGTCACTGGCTGTTCCTGGGCTCAATAAATTTAAGACTGAAGTGGAATGACCCAATTACTCAGTTTGTTTTCAGAATATGTTAAAATGGCCAGAGACAAAATGAATAATATGGCATCATAAATATTCTAGAGGGTTTTTAGGGAAGAAGGCAGCCCTTGGAGAAATCCAAGGTTTAGGAAATGGTAAATGCTTTTAGGGGAACTCCTTGGTGTCAATGACCACCTAAGTAAATCTTACATGGGAATGCCAGATGAAGGCCATTACATATTTTTCTTTGCTGTAGGATGAAGGTGGCCAGCTGGCTGTAGTAACTTTCTTTCCCCACGGCCTCTCTCTGGATTTTATTATATTTCTTAACAAACTTATAATGCTTTTGACATTGTTTGTTTTCTTCCCATACATGCATCCATTGATCTAAAACTATGAATTGGGTATTTTCTGAGTGCAAGGCATTATGCTAGGCATTATAGAGTCAATTATAAAGGAAACCTGGTTCTTCCCCTCCTCCTCTAGTGAAGGGATGTGGAGAATTGTTGAGCAATTATAGTAGATTGCGGTATTTTTTGCTCTGATAAATGAAGTGCTGGGTCTTGGGACATAGTTTCTGGACAGTCAACTTTTTTTTTTCTATTATTTGTGTGTTTGTATATTTACTTGGCTTTGGTTCCATTTTCTTTACAGATTTCTTTGCTCAGCTCAGCACAAGTGTGTGTGCCCTGTCCCTCAACAGCAGTTTGATGGATCTGGTACACTATACAAGACAGGGTTTTCAGCGACTAAAGCAAATAACCAAAACACCTTAATGGAGGCCCAAGTTGATTTAATTCCTTGGGAACATTTTTTGCACATTGGAAGCCTCAAAAACAGTTGGGACATTTGTCTCATCAGGACACCAAACTCAAGAGAAGTGCCATGAGATGGTGAGGACATCTGTCCCCTTAAATTCTCAAGAACTGTGAGATCATTGGCTGGACACTATGGTTATGCAAAAGCAGAGAGGATCTTGCCTTTCCTAACTGAAGGACAGAAGTGCAATGGTCATATGAATGGTCTAGAAACATTTCCATATTTTTTTAACCAGCAGGATGAAAGTTTGCAAATGAAATGAGGTGAGGAGAAGCAGTTTCAACTCTGAAAGCAAATTTACATCATCTCAGAAGCCACACTAGTCCATTCCCAGAAAGAAATTTTTTTTAACAGTGATTTTTGGTGTAGGGTTTTCTGGATGCTTTTTTCATTTTCATTTAAGTTTTGAGGGGAATATGTGTTTAATAAATTCCAATAGTCAGTAAAAAGTAAGTTGTGAAGAACTTCACCATACTCCACTTTCTGCCAATGAGCAGTGGCTTTGATAATACCCAGTATTGTCACAATTTACAAATTCAGAGGCGACCCCCATTGCCTGGAGTACTGCACATTCAGCACTGCTCTGAGCCTCCGTTACTGTGCTAAAAATCGCCCTAAGTCAGAGCAGAGGAGAGAGAGGAGCAGCAGCCTCTGGGAGCCGTCTTGAAAGCTCCAGGAACTTAGGAAGGACTCGGCGCTGTGACTCCATCCCAGGCTTCAGTGAAAAGGACTCTCTTCACAAGGCAGTCCCCATGGACTATATATGAATTTGCTACCATGGGGAAGGAGGGAACCAATGCATATATCTGACCAGATGGCTAAAGTTCTTTTTAATTTTTGTTTTAAGTAGAGCTGGAATTTGAGGTGCTCATCTGTGGTCTGCAGTTATGTGGTAACTCGTGTTGTCTAACCAACTCAAGAGTTTTGTCAGTGAACAAAGAAAAATGAAATCTACTTCTTAGAGAGGCTATATTTTTCTGCTACAGATTATTTTATATTTATAGCAAAACTAGACTATTCAGTGCCCTTGATTGTCTAGGAAAAATTAACTCCTGAGAGTATGTGGAGATTTGGACTGGTTAATTAGACTTTTTAAAAATCCGTCACCACATGCCTTTACTCCAGGGTGTTCTCAATCAATTAGATTTGATTAGATTGAAGAAAAACCATGGCCTTCCCTTAAGTTATTATTGCCATGCTATATACAGTAAACCAAGTTCATTCTGAATAATGTAAAAGGAAAGAACACATTCAGAATTCCCACATGCCCATCAGCACAGGTTTTCTTTTTCATTGAAACTTTGAAGGTTATTATCAGAAACATTATTTAGAGTGCAGTGTTTTCAAAAGCCAGTTATTTTTTATCCCTTTTAGAAGTAGAATTTGCACATGTATTAAAGTTGAGGAGTGTTAGCTCTAAAATTGTTTATTTCTCTCCCCACTTCAACCCCTTGCTGTTAACCTACATGGTCTGTTTCCTACCAAACATGTTTGACATTTTCATATTCATTTATTTGTGAGGAAGTACCACCTTAAACTTTCTTGGGATGTATAGAGGATGCCAGGGATCCCATGAACCCAGTATCTAATTGTTATCATGAAACCCGTTCTTTTGCTCTCACCAGCTAGGTCAGAGGTCTGCTACCTCATGTTTAGGTTAAAGCCCAGAGAATTATAGCAGTAGTAATATCTGAGCATAAGACATTGGTGCATGATCCTCATGAACTGGTTTCATTTACATTGTTCTAAGGCAAAACCATGGTCCTTTTTAAACTACTGGTTTAAAAAACAACCTCTTGCTAAATGAACAATTATTGCCTGATAGATTATAAGCTTGTGGCATTGTAGGTCCAGCTCTTTATTTTGTGGGGGCAAGCACCAGTGCCAGGCATATGTGATTATTTAGCATTTTTGTTTCCTTATTCCCTTGGCTGTCTCCATTCCCTTCTCCCTAGCACTCCACCAACAAGCCACTATAAACGTTGAAGGGTTTTGTTCTTGATGACAGATTTGATCTACGCAGATTGTGCTGCAGTGTGTGTTCTCAGCACGCTGCAATGTTCCCTTGACTGAAGACATTTCCAAGTAGATTTCTCAGCCAATCTAAAAGAATGGATCACTTTTTCAGTGGCCTTATTCTTTGCATTGTTTTTCTGATCTCTAATATTTAAAATTTATTTGTCCCTTAAAAAACTAAAAAATTTGCATAGATCGGTATTTACTATTTTGATTATTGGCTATTTCATATTCTTTCTGCAATGTGCGTTATACCTAAAAAGAGAATTCCTATTGGCTCCCTTTTTAATAAGAGCATGCAAAAGGCAGTGGTTGTTGATCCTTAAATTTCACAAGGTCTTTTTGCTGTTACAGTTGTATATAGAAATTTAAAGGATTTTTAAAAATCATTTGCACTTTTTCACTGCATGCTTAAACTTCCAAAGGCAAAATTTGTACTGAGATAAATAATTGATAGCATTGCATTATAAAATTAAACCTTTGAATATGTGAAGTTATAACAAGAGTACATACTTCACAATGAGACATACAGATTTTAAAACATGTTGAGGAGTGAATATAGAGTGTAAAATCTTGCCTTTGGCACTACAGTTTTATGAGAGAGAGAGAGAGTGAGTGTGTGTGTGTGTGAGAGAGAGAGAGAGAGAGAGATAGGAAATGGAAGAACACTGTTATACTTTTAAAAATGTTGAATGTTTGCCCTTACTGGAAATAATTAAAATGTGAATGAATGAACCTAATATTTTTAGTTAGACTAGGAGCCCTACTAAACAATGAAAAAACACTTTCCTGAAATTTATCAAATTACACTGGGTTAAGAATGTGAAAAACATAGGATACATGCTAGTGGTCTTGGAGAAAGGGAGGGTGCAGCCAGCATAGCGTCAGGAATAGAATCGCAATGGGAGGATAATTTGACAACACACTGATTGGGAAAAGCATCTCATTTTTAAACATGAAAGGACCTTTATTTTATATGTCTGTTTTGACCATAATGTGTTTCTTCTAGACAGATTGTACCACAGTTATCTCCATTGTTCTAAAACCTTTAGTTCCAAGGCTCAGTGTATTTAGAAGTTGACAAACTACCCCTTTCTGGCTGAAAACTTGCTTTAATTGGTATCTTAAGTATTAATGTTAGTAAGATTAGGAACTTACTATTATTATTCCTGTTCAATAATTTTTAGAAGCTAAAAGGAAGCTATTATGCCCTCCAAAACAAACAAAACTCTTATCTCTGATATGGGGAAGGCTCAGATTATATAAGTATGTGATACACCACACAGAGAGATAGTAAGAACTAACTGAAACAGATATATTTATTGTACCTTTATTGATCAAGCCTCACTTTGAATAATGCTATATTTATCTTGCCATGGTATTAAGGGATGTTATATGGGTCTTGCACCTTTTATTCTTCTGTTTCATGAAGTTTGAGGTGTGTTTATGAATCTTAAGGTAAATTAAGGCTTGATATTGGGGCTTTTAAAAAGAAATGTACTTTTAAAAAATCAACACCACCGATTCTTTTTTCTTAGTTTATTTGCCCAGACCCTATGCAAAGTCCTTGAAAAACTTTGCCACTTCATCTCTGGCACTCTCCACCTCTACCACCGATAACCAGTATTTAAATCTTGCAGAAATATTTTGGGCTTCTTTTGGAAACACAGATGTATAGTTTTCCTTGCTGGGAAGTGAGAGTTGTGCATTGTGGCTGTGGAGAGACGTCAACGATCAGGTTATGGCAGTACTTGTTCTTTCCCTTTCTCCTAGTGGGTTGCCTCTCTGTGTTTTTGGTCCCGTTTAGTTTTAATGCATTTAAGGAGTTTTCCTGTGCCTTTTTAATTTTTTGTCATTTTGTTGGGGGTGGTGGTGGTAGAGGTAGCAGAATAAACATAAGGTTGGGAATTCTTAAAACATTGCAGAATTGCTACCATGTAAACCTCAAAAATGCAATGTAATTGTATTGATTTCTCAGCAACTGAGAACGCACATCTCTTCATGAAATGAGGGCATGGGCTTTGCTCTTTAGTTCCTCTTATGAGGAGTTGACAAGCGTCACCCACCACCTTTCTAAAGTGGCTTTAAATTTCCTATGGTCCAGGGAGAATCACACTATATTCTGTCCCACTGTGCGTCTGATAGCAACAGGTACTGTGATGGGGGGTAAAGAAGTGCCTATACAAGAAGCCTGGGGGAGGGAGGAAGCAGACAGCTCCTGTGAGCCTGTATATGACTTTTTCGGCCTGAGGAGTGGAAGCAAGGGAATAAGACCACTGACAGCAAGGCTGGCCGAGCTGCACTGGTCAGAGCAGGCAGCGGCTGACCGAAGAAAGATAATTTGCTTTGTTAAGGTAGATGTCTACATGATGCTTAACACAGGCAGTATTAACTTTGCCTTTTGTTTAGGCCATCAACATGTATTGTTAAAATTACTGCACATCCCCACTCCCCAAGATATCAAGTATACACTGTTGTCGTTGGTGTGTGTATGTGTGTGTGAGTGTAGGTACGTGTGTCCCAAATCTTTTTTTTTCTGAATGTGATCATGTTTTGGATGATACCTGAGCAGGGTTGCCTTTTTTATTTATTACCATTATATATTATATTATATTATATATTTTTTGGTTTCTTATAACTTTAGAGGAAGTCAAATCTTGGTATTAAAATTGTTTAAAAAAGGAATAAATTGTCCAGTTGAAAAATCACTGGCCTATCTTTAATATGAATTTTTCTTTCATTACTGTGGAATAATGTGCCAGCTGTCTATTCACCACGATGATTTTGTACGTAGGATAGGGAAGCATTGATGCTCTTGATGGGAAGATGTGCAACATAGATTAATAAGGGGGACTCCGTGTATTTTATCTATTTCAACAATGGAACTGCGACTTGGGGCTTTTGTGAATAAAATTTAGCTGCCTTGTATAGTCCTTTGAAAGAGACATACCTGATCTGTGAGAGAATTATAGTTTTCATTTTTTAGAAGAAAAATTTACAAAAGATCTTTCCAAAGATAATGTGCCACAGATCTTTTGTTTGTTGTTCTCTATCATGAGGATTAATTGCTGTTTAAAAAAAAATGTAATCAACTTGTTCATCTTAAAATTCTTTCCTTTTCACGAGGATTGAGCTGTAAAAAATAAATGAAAATTTAGAGAAATCTTTGAAGTTGTATCCATGCTTTCACTTTTTCTGAATAACATAATTTTTAAAAGCTCTTGCTTTTTGAAATGGCCATTTACATCCAAGTAGAGTCTCATACCAAGTAATGTGTGCTCGGTAACGATATGTTTTTACCATTGAAAGGGGGAAAGAAGTGAGTGTAGAAGGTAGCTCATCCTTCTGTTTGGTTTCTTTCCAAGATTGTAATCACACATTAACTTAATAGCACCAGTGTGGCTTCTGAGCCGCACATCAATTTACAGGTGCAGCAGTGATCAAGTGTTATAGTTTCCTAGGCTGTTTAAACCAGATACCATGAAATTCATTGGCTTAAGCAATGGGAATTTATTACCTTACAGTTTGAGGCTGTGAAAATCAAGGCAGCAGCAAGGCAATGCTTTCTTCCCAAAGACCAGTTACCAGAGATCCTTGGCTCCTCTGCCACAAGGCAAGGCACATTGTAGTATCAGCTGGTCTCCTTTCTCTGCCAGGTTTCATTGATTTTCTTGCTTCTGTGGGTTGCTTTCTCTCTTTCCCTCTCTCTCCATTCCTTTTATAAATGAATTCACTAATAGAATTAAGTTCCATCTCGAATGAAGTGTGTCACACCTTTACGTAGCCTCATCAAAAGTTCCTACTTACAATGGGTTTATACCACAGCAATGGATTAGACTTAAGAACAGATTTTTCGGGGGGTACTTACAACTTCAAACCACCATATCAAGTTTGCCAGTTTTCCATTTGTTTGCAGTGTAGGCAATTTGTAGAAAATTAGTATTGGGAAAACTAAAGGTTATTTGGTCTCTTACGCCTTTGGCCACTCCTGAAGAAATAATACTCTACCCCAGTGGTTTCATGAAATGGGAACATACCTAAGCACAGATCTGACAACTGCATTTGAATCTTGGCTTTCCAGTTTGCTAGCTGTCACTTTGGGTAAGTTATATAACCTATCTAGGTTTTTTTCATTTATAAACTGTTGATAGGGTGTCTACCTAATATGATTGCAAGGATCACTTGAAATATGTGGATAGGCTTAGCATAGTGCTTGGCACAGAGAAAACACTCAGAAATGGATGCTGTTCTCATTTGTCTTCTCCAACCTGCACCATAATATCCCCATAGCTGACCATCCAGTAAAGAACTTAGTCCCTACGTCTTTTTTTTTTTTTTTTTTGCTGCTTCCTCACAAGTTAGGTTGACCTATGCTTGTACTTTAGAACTTTTCTTGTACTGGTCCTAATAAACATTAATCTACCCTCCGCAAACTTGAAATTGACAAGTCAGTAATAACGTATACAAGGCATGCTATGCCAAGTGCGGGAAAAGGGAGCATTTTAATTCTGGTTGAGAGAAGTTTCAGGGAAGAAATTTCATTTGAAATAAGCTTTGAAAGATGGATCCTAACTCTCTCCTGGGTTTTAACCTGCTTTTTCATTAAAACTTCCCATGTCATCCTATTTGTCTATTGGAACTTTAAATGTCAGTGGTATTGTTCATTGTATGGTTGTACCATAGTTTCTTTAACCACTCCCCTTGTTAGATTATTTCTAATTTGGGGATGTTTAAATGCATGCGTACATGACCATCTGGTAAAATATCTGGGCAAATCCCAACTATTTCCTTGGTACATACTCCTAGCAGTGGAATTGTAGGGTGAGAAGATACATTTTTCCCAATTTTTATTTTGAAAAATGTCAAATATAGAAAAGCATAATAGTACAGTGTTCATGTATGTTCTTGCCACCTCGATTCAACAGTTTATCACATTTTCTTTATGAAAATATGTGCATTGCCTATTTCTTGATGGTGAGTTGCAGACATCATATTTCACAACCCTGAAAATTTCAACATGCATCTCCTAAAAGAACATAATTGAAAATATTTTAATATTCAGTCCAAATTTCTGCACTTGTCCCCAAAATGTCGCCAATAGCTTTTTTAAAAGACATAAAAACAAAAAACAGGAAATCAGTCAAGTTTCATGTCCTACATTTGATCATTCTCTTTGGATTTTTAATCCAGAATAGTACTTCTGCTTTTTTTTTTTTTTTTTTTTAAATGAAGTGACCACTCTGGTTTCCCGTAGTATCCTTTAAATCATTCCTCTGTCTTCTGTAATCCCTGTAAACTGGAAATTAAGTCTAGAGGCTTGATTATATTGGGCAAGAATTCTTCATGGGTGAAACTGTGTACTTCAGGTTGCATTGCATCAGGAGGCACTTAAAATGGTTCTCTATTAGTGATGCTAATTTGAGTCATGGGTAAGAAATGCTCACCAGAACTCTTCTATACATATGGGCTTTTTCCTGTCCCCACAACCTTTCATTTAGTGATTTAGCATGCATGAATCTGCTTGAATCAGGTGTTTCATTGTGAGCTGCAGAATGGTAGAAGTATATTTTAAGGTCTTTTGCTGGTCAGATTGTCTTCAGAAAAGTATTAATCTATACTGTTTTCCTAATCCACCAACCCTTGAATATAATGTTTTGAAAATGATAGGTGGGAAATGGTGCCCTTGTTTTAACATACATTTTTTTTTTCCCTATGGTTCTAATTTTTCCCCCACACGTCAAATTGCCATTTGAAGTGCATAGGTTATGTGACTGATATTAGACCCAGTTCAAGTGCCCATCTAAGTAGGAGATGTGGGGAAGGTTGTTCTCACCTAAGTAATACAGAATGTGTTCACCACTAGGTAGATTCTGCTAATAGAGGAAGGGATGCTGAATAAAAAAATTAAAAAGATAGATGATCCTTCCTGGCTAAACTTTTATGATGTTACAAATATTTCCTTGCACCTTCTCTCTTGCTTTTCAGTTTTTATTGTGGTTTTTTTTACTTTTTTTTTTCTTCCTTCTACCAATGTCATCCTGGTGGTTACTGCTCTCGCTATCTTGATGATACATGTACTGCTAATTCCCAGACATTGCAGGACAATTTTAACACGTACCACTGAATAATGCCAACAATTGCATGAGATAAGTAGTGGTGGTAATGTAATTTCCCCTTGTGGGAAGCGGACTTGGCCCAGTGGTTAGGGCATCCGTCTACCACATGGGAGGTCCGTGGTTCAAACCCCGGGCCTCCTTGTACCGTGTGGAGCTGGCCCATGTGCAGTGCTGATGCGTGTAAGGAGTGCCCTGCCACGCAGGGTGTCCCCGCGTAGGGGAGCCCCAGGCGCAAGGAGTGTACCCCGTAAGGAGAGCCGCCCAGCGCGAAAGAAAGTGCAGCCTGCCCAGGAATGGTACCGCACACACGGAGAGCTGACACAGCAAGACGACACAACAAAAAGAAACACAGATTGCTGGTGCCGCTGATAAGGATAGACTCTGTCACAGAAGAACACACAGCGAATGGACACAGAGAGCAGACAACCAGGGGCGGGAAGGGGAGAGAAATTAAAAAAAAAAAAAAAGTAATTTCCCTTTGGATCTTTCTCAGTCTTTTTATTAGTACATATTTAGGCACATTTGGAGCCTGGACTATTTGAATAGATAGTCATTATTTGCCAGGGCTGGGAACATAAATTGTCATAATCCAACCTTTTTTTAAAAAATAGTTTTACTGATATTAATAAAGCATACAATCCATCCAAAGTGTATAATCAGTGGTATTTGGTATAATCACATAGTTGTACGTAAATCACTTCATTATTAAATCATTCCTTTTATAGCCTACTTTAATTCATCTAGGCAGCATCTAGAACCCTCAAATCCATTCCAACTTTTGAAGTCCAATGTGTGTATCAGAATATAATTGGAGGGAAGCAGATGTGGCTCAAAAGATAGAGCATCTGCCTACCATATAGGTGGTCCAAGGGTTCGATACCCAGGGCCTCCTGGCTCGTGTGGTGAGCTGACCCATGTGCAGTGCTGCTGCGCACAAGGAGTGCTGGCCCAGCAGGGTTGCCCCCGTGTAAAAGTGCCCCTCCCCCCCGCGCAAGGAGAGCTGCCCCACATGAAAGTGCAGCCCGCCCAGGAGTGGTGCCACACACACAGCTGACACAGCAAGATGACACAACAGAAAGAGAGACATCCCCAGGGTGCCTAATGAGAATACAAGTGGACACAGAGCAGACAATGGGGGGTAAATTTAAAAAACCTTAAATATATATATATATATATATATATATAATTGGAGGTTTATTTGCCATTACTTTGGTTGTGATCATTAATTGTACCCACATAGTTTGTCTTAGTAATAGGAATCTTTCAGTTGTGTTTGTGGTTTCTCTATACACCACACTCCACTGAAAGCAGGACTGTAGTGAGACACCAAGGATCTGATAATAAAGGCCTAATAGACTGGAGGGTGGGAAATTGAAACACTTTCCAAACAGACAATTCTATTTCAGCTTTAAAATACAGTGTGCCTACTACAGGTAAGTGCTTTAAATCATCCCTCTCTATTCCTGGGTCCCAGTCCTAACCCTTAATTTACCTGATGTGTAGGAGGTAGAATCCTTTATGGGTTTATATCTCTCTTCTGCTAAATATTCCTGTAAATTACTATCTAAGCAACAACACATGCACAATAAGCATGCACACATTTTTCTACATGTATACACTCACTTGGATGTGGAAAATCAATTGTACTACTAAACTAAATTGGCTTTTTAAAAAAATGTCTTCAGTTGACTAAAACACCTTACATTCCCGTCTTTGTCATGTAGTCTTTGAATAAAGTCCTTGTGCAGGTGTCACTTGGTCCTCAGGATTGCAACTGAGGACTTGACAACCATCTCAACGTAAGAAGAGGGAGAAAATAGGTGATCTGGTAGTGGTTTTGCAGAGGTTTCCAAGCCTAGCTATTAGACATGAGATTATTTTTTTATTTTTTTATTTATTTTTTGCCATTTTAAAATTTTTTAAAAATCCTGTTTTCAAATTGGTTTGCAAATAGACTAGTAAAGGGGGAAAAAAAGTCAATACAGACGTATATAGAATAGAAAGTAAAAGAGCAAATCTACTTCATCCCTTCCTCTCCAGAGTTAATAGTCATTAAGCTGGCTATTAACTCTCCTTCCAGAACTTACTGGCACTTACATATTTTTTAAAACATAAATTTGAATATACTATGACTTTTTTTTTTTAACTTTATACCAGTCCTCATGTCAGTCATTTAAACATTTCCCCATTATGGTCACAACACCCCTCCACCTCCGTATTTTGTTACAAACAATGCTATACTGAAAGAATCCTGGTATACACATCTTCGAGTATTCTTGCAAGTATTTCTACAGGATAAATTCCTGAAAGGGGACTGTAGGGGTCAAAGGGTAAGACAAATTTTAAATTTCGATGGTTTCAAACTCCCTCTCCCAAAAAAATTCTCTTGCACCAACTATGGAGGAGCTTACATGTGCTCATTGTGAGTGCAGTGTGGAAAACAATCTTAACTATTTCAATGTGTATTTCTTTGGTGACAAATGAAGTTGACCATTTTTTTAATACATTTGTGTTTGATTCTTTGGCATGACTGTTTCTGTACTTACCTCATTTTCTATCAAGTTCTCTTAGTTTCTAATTTGTAAATTAAGATACTCAGACTAAGTTGGTGATTGCCTTCAAGCACCTGCATGACTCTGCTGAGTTTGCTCCACTGTCTGCACCTTAGCAGTCTCCATCTGTGAGCTGCCTCCACCAATCCTTACTCACCTCTACCTTTTCCATCCCCAAAACCCTACAGGAGGCAGTGATCCACCTGTGTAAGTGTGACCCCATGCATGCCACTGACCTGGTAGGTCTTCAGCATCTGAAGCTCTGCTCATGTTTTTTAAAACAAATCCATTTTATTGATACATATTAATAAAGCATACAATTCAAAGTGTATAATCAATGGGTTTGGTATAATCACAGAGTTGTGCATTCATTACGTCAATCATTAGAGCATTTTCATTATTTCAATAATTTCATTTTAATATTTCATTATTTCAATAATAAGCAAAAAAAAAACAGACAAAATTCTTCACCTCTTTATGCTTCTCCTGCCATACATAGCTGCTATTTCTGGCTATTCTTACACATTTATTTATTTATTTTAGATTTATTTATTTACTTACCCCACAACCCCTTGTTGTTTTGCACTTGCTGTCTGTTCTCTGTGTCCATTCACTGTGTGTTCTGTGTCTGCTTGTCTTGTCTTTAGGCGGCACTGGGAACTGACCCTGGGACCTTCTGGAGTGGGAGAGATGCCCTCAATATCTTGTGCCACCTCAGCTCCCTGCTCTGCTGTGTCTCTTATTGTCTCTCTCCTCTGTGTCTCTTTTTGTTGCGTCATCTTGCTGTACTAGCTTTCTGCCTGGGCCAGCACTCCTGTGCAGCCAGCACTCTGCGTGGACCAGCTCTCCGTGTCAGCCAGCTTGCCCTCACCAGGAGGCCCCAGGAATTGAATCCTGGATCTCCTATATGGTAGACAAGAGCCCATTCACTTGAGACACATCCACTTCCCCTTACACATTGGTTTTATTGATATTCACATACCTTATGATCTATCCAACGTACATATCAGTGGCTCTTAGTATATTCACAATATCATACATTCATCACCACAGAAAATTTTAGAACAATTTCATTCCTCAAAAAAAAAAAGCTCCACACCTCTTTGCAGTCCCTTCTCAATTCCTCTACCCTTCCCAAGCTCATTCATCTTTAAAACATATTACTTGTCCAAACAAATGACATCCATCCAAGACGGATGGTAAGGTGGCATGGTCTTGAAATCCACTGGATGAACAGAATGAATTTCACCATGGTTTATCCCTATGGCCCATACAGATCAAATCTAAAATTTAGGTGTCAGATGTCAGTTCTGAGCTTCACTTGACTACAGTCCTGTTTACCTGATATTTGCTTATTTTAAATGAGGGTAAAAAAGCAAGGAAGATTCTGGTTTCTCATCCCTGTGAGAAATATTCTCATATTTCAAATAGTTGGAGTAATTCCTGTATCAAGTGGTATGCTTCAGAATGTATGTAGGCAGGATTAGTCAGGGTGCCGAGTTTCTGGATGGCAGGTCTTCTCCATTGATGGTGACAGGCAACTTCAGATCTGGTGTTTTCCATTCAGATAACCATTTGTTCCTACCTCCAGTGAGCTTTCTGTAACATATTAAGATGTTACTATTTTAGGGCGGCGGACTTGGCCCAGTGGTTAGGGCATCCCTCTACCACATGGGAGGTCCGCGGTTCAAACCCCGGGCCTCCTTGACCCGTGTGGAGCTGGCCCATGCACAGTGCTGATGCGCCCAAGGAGTGCCCTGCCACGCAGGGAGCCCCACACGAAGGAGTGCGCCCCGTAAGGAGAGCTGCCCGGCGCGAAAGAAAGTGCAGCCTGCCCAGGAATGGCGCTGCACACACGGAGAGCTGACACAACAACATGACGCAACAAAAAGAAACAGATTCCTGTGCTGCTGACAACAGCAGAAGCGGACAAAGAACACGCAACAAAATAGACACAGAGAACAGACAACTGGGGGGGGGGTAGGAGGGGAGGGAGAGAGAGAGAGAAATAAATAAATCTTAAAAAAAAAAGGATGTTACTATTTTAAACGTAACACCCCATATTGGGTTATCTCAAGCTTGACAGTCCAGCTTATCTGTTAGCCAAAGGACAACTTGCCTTCTATAGTTTTAAACTGAATTCCTCACTAAACAATGTAGTAATCATTTACTACATTCATGATTCATTTCCATTCCTAAAACAATGACCGAAAAAGGAAGCGTGGAAAAGGGGAAAACGTGTTATGCTACATGTACTGTATAATTTCCATAGTTTGCATCTCTCAAACAACATTTCAGATTAGTCATCGTCATGCTTTACAGATGATAAAATAGAGCTAAACCAAAGATAAGTAATTTGTCCATTGTCAAGCAGTAGTGAAGCTCAGATTATGACACAGATTTGTCTGACTACAAGTTATGATGGGGGTTTTGCTTGTGAGAATGAATTGGAAGAAGTGTTAGGGGTTTTATAAGCTGTTTTAATGTCACCATCAGCCAGTATCTTAACACTGTTAGCATCTACCTGTTTTGGGATTATATTAGAGACAATAAGACTGAGGTTAATAAGACTGGAGTGTGAATAGGAATTGTGAACTGGAGCTTGAGAAGGAAGACCTGAGAATCTGCAGTCACTGGAAACTCTTCTAATGACTAGCATGAGGGATTTTCCCTGTCCCATGTTAACTGACATGTTGCCCCATAGATTTTCTCTATTTACCAGTAGTCAAGACCTGATGTACCTCTACTGGTTGCAGCAATTGACAGGTTTTTGGTTTTTCTTGTTTGTATTCTCTTTATGAGGAGTGTATTGTTTTACATTCTGTTAAACTTTTTAAAAATTAAAATATAATTTAATGTGATAACCTTTACAGAAATTGGCATAAATACATTTTTGAAAATCATGAATAATATAAAAGAGTAAGCTTTAAGGTTAAAATCCCACCGAACAGGAAATGGTAATTGAAACAGACAATAGCATAAGTGCTCCCAGGATCTGCCAAGCCAAAGGGAGTAGAGAGGCAGAATAAAAGTTTAGCTCGGAAGGTGATGGCTTTGAAGGCTAAATGCATGTTACACTCATAGTTCAATATCCAGGCAAAACATATGGCAATGGATAATCATCCTCTACCTTGTGCAAAGTACATGAATATCTGTAACAAAGAAGAAAGAAGTTGAAATACATGATATTCAAAAATCTATGGAATATTAGTAATTTCCATGTTTAACTATCATGTGTTAAAAGCAGACTTATTAAAACCACTGTTGGGAAGTGGATGTGGCTCAAGCGATTGAGCTCCTACCTACCACATGAGAGGTCCCTGCTCAGTTTCCAGTGAGTCCTAAAGAAGAGCTGGCACAACAAGATGACACAACAAGACACAAGAAGAAAAGCAATGAGATTCACAACAAAGCAGTTGAGTGGACGGTCCCAGTGCTTCCTAAAAAGGATGAGCGAAACAGCAAGCTGACGCAACAGGCGTGGCAGGCTGACACAACAAGATGATGCAACAAGAGACAGAAGAAAAATATGAGAGATACAACAAAACAGGGAGCAGAGGTAGTTCAAGTGATTGGGCACCTCCCTTCCACATTAGAGGTCCTGGCTGCAGTTCCCAGTGCTTCCTAAAGAAACAAGGAAGCCGAACAGACACAGCAAGAGGGTGGGGAGAAATAAAATCTTAAAAAAAAAAAAGGACCGTTGTTCTTCAAAAGTCATCTTGGGTTGTTTTTTTTTTTTTTTTACACATTTGCTACCACTGTTAAAAACCAATTTAGAACACTGTCTTTAAAACTAGACAAACATACGCACAACTTACTTTATAGGTTCTGATACCTGTTTAAAAACTAGTATTTTAACTCCAGAATATTTTAACTCTTCCTCCCTCATCTGATGCTTACCCTGAAGTTGGTAAATTTTCCCTAATATCCTTTTCTCCACTCCTTGATTGATAAAATAAGTGGGCTGTACTGTATTTACTATGGAGTAGATTTGTACCAAAATGTCACACACAGATGGTTTGGCCTGGAATAGTTAATCAACCATGGGAAGGCCCATTCATCAAACTCTACTACTATGTGTTCAGGCATTTTTAAACACACATATATATATATATACACACATACACAAATAAGTATACATGATCATTTTATAAACATGTCAGAGCACTAAAACACATTTAGTAGGTGAGTCAGACATCTAAATCACAAAAGGTTAGGAAATTTCATGGATGTATATTCTCTTCCCTTCTAAAAAAAGTGCAGCCTAATCCATGTGATATCCCTGTTGCGTTAAGGCAAAACACCTAGGTTCCTCCTTTAAACCATTTAATGTATGGTTCTACTACCCTAATTCCCTGAAGCCACATCTTACTTTACTTACCTAAGACACATTCCTTAAGTAAGTAAATCTCTGGCCAGGTTTCTTAACTCGATGTCTTCACTATTTCTGGTGTGCATATTGCTCTGTCCTTTCGGCAGGGCCGAAGAGCGTGGGGACAGCCCAGACCCAGTCTCCTAAAATGTTACAACTTTCCACAGGCATATTTACAAAGTGTTAAGTGAAAATACCAAAGCACCACCACACTCCATTTCTATGCTATTCATTATAAAGAATTTACATTCATTCCGCTAGTAATAATACTTTGCTAGCTCTGGTTTGAAAGGACACATTCGGTTTGAGTAGAGCAAATCCATCTCTGGCCCAACTTTTTCTCCCCTTCACAGGCATCCCCAATCTGTCAGTGTAAATAAATCCTTACGCCAAAAGATCTCAGTACATAAAACAGACAAGATCTGAAGCATAAAAGACTAGTTTTGACTGTAATGCACCTCTTGGGATTAAGTAAAACCACAGCCAACCCGGCCTAGCTCCTGAAGATTATTAATTGTAGTAAAGAGGAAAACATTTTGAATCTCAGTTAAATTGTCCATTTTTGCAGGTATAGGGAGCCCTTGACATGAATGTAAATTTTAACAAGCCAAATTTAAGCTTCTCATTAGTGTGCTTTTCCCAAGAGTAATGTGCAGATTCTGCCACTAGAGGGCAACCATTTCCTTTAGGAAAAAAAGCTGAGGCAGGTACACTGAGGTACCACAAAGAGGTATCACTTCACACCCAATAGAATGGCTACAATCAAAGAAAAATACCAAGTGTTGGAGAGGATATAGGGAAACTAGAAACCTTGTAGTTTGCTAGTGGAACATAGTATCATGAAGCCACTTTAGATGACAGTTTGCAGTTTCCAGAAAGTTAAAAATCAAGTTAACCATTCAACCCAGCAATTCTACCTGTATCAAGTAACCAAGGGAAGGCGGCGGACTTGGCCCAGTGGGTAGGGTGTCCGTCTACCACATGGGAGGTCCGCGGTTCAAACCCCAGGCCTCCTTGACCCGTGTGGAGCTGGCCCATGCGTAGTGCTGATGTGCGCAAGGAGTGCCCTGCCACACAGGGGTGTCCCCCGCGTAGGGGAGCCCCACGCGCAAGGAGCGTGCCCTGTAAGGAGAGCCGCCTAGCGCTAAAGAAAGCACAGCCTGCCCAGGAATGGCGCTGCACACACGGAGAGCTGACACAACAAGATGATGCAACAAAAAGAAACACAGATTCCCGTGCCGCGGACAAAGAACACGCAGCAAATAGACACAGAAAACAGACAACCGGGGTGGGGGGGGGCAGGGGAGATAAATAAACAAATCTTTTTTTAAAAAAAGTAACCAAGGGAAATGAAAACATGTGATCACACAAAGACAGACATGTTCATGAACATTCATGACAGCATTATGCCTAATAGCCAAAAGATGGCACAATCCAAACGTCCCTGGTGAATAAATGTAACATGCATGCATATATGAGAATTCTATTTAGCAATGAAAATGCTACAATATAGATGAGGTGAACCTCAAAATCATGATAAGAAATCAGATGCAAAAGACTATGTGTAGTATGATTTCACTTATATGAAATATCCAGAAAGGCCAATTTATAGGGACAGAAGGCAGATCTGTGTTTGCTGGGGTGAGAGGTGGGAAGGGGAGGAGTGGGCACTGACTGCCAAAGGGCCGTGGGAAGTGATAGGAATGTTCTAAGTCTGGATTATGGGAATGTTGGCACAACTCTATACATTTATTACAGCAGTGAATTGTGGGTGAATTTCAAAGTATGTAAAGTACATGTCAATAAAAGCTGACCCCAAAACAGCAATCCCCCCACCCCCCAAAAAACTACATTGATTCCATACTACGTTAACCCACAAGAATAGGTACTGAGAATGAAACAAGTGGGAGAAAGAAAATTAAGAACACTTTGTTAAAAAGGAACACAAATAACAGCTCTTCCAGTCCTGAACACTGGTTTCCAGGCAGGAAAAAGGATCGCTTGCAAATGGATGAGGGAAACTGGGGAATTTATGGTCAGGTAAGAATTTAATTACTTTGGCCAATCACCATTGTAAGAAAATTTTTGTTTTTATTTTTTCTTAAGAATTTTTTTCAAAGAAAGGTTATAAAGTTTCAGGCAGAATGCAGTTATTTTCTGAATCTATATCAGGACTTTAGAGTAATTTATGAAATTATTATAACACATCAAGGTTCTAAGGGACTTGTGTATTTATGGAAATGAAAAATAAAATAAAAATGGAAATAAAAAATTCAATGGAGAAATTTAAAGCAGATTACTCAGAGCCAAAGTGAGAATTAGTAGATAGTTCAAAAGTCCCAGAAAGAAGACAGGAAAGCAATATCCAAAGATCCTACAGTTGAATTTTCAGAGAAAGATGTATCCACAAGCATAAAAAATCCAATGTATGCTACCTAGGAATAATAAAAAGGAAGCTGTATCTAAACACATTGTTGTGAACCTACATATCAGAATAGATTTTTAAAAATTTTAAGCAGCAACAAAAAGATATTCCATTTTTTAAAAAGACTATTAAACAGCAGCTGAGTTAAAATACCAAGAAAACCAGACGACAGTGGAATAAAAACTCCAAAATATTGGGAGAAAATTTGATATATACTGGGAATAATTCTAATAAAGTAGAGCTATACCCAGTAAAACTAACAAAAATAACAGTAAAATAGACATTTTAAGATAAAAAAAAAAAGAGATTACCTTGAGCTGAATTTCCCTTAAGTAACTTCCAGAAACACATCCTTTGGAAAGAAAATAACCTCAGAAGGAATGAATGAAATACACAAAAAAGTAAACCCAAACATAGGTAAGGTAAAAATAATGTTTAAATTGTGGGTTTAAAAACAGCTAAAATACTAGACAACAACAGTTGGAAAAAGGTGATTAAAGTTAGTGTCCTAAAGTTTTTTTAGTTTTTGAGGGAGGCATGTAGCATACTGATTAACTTTAGATTGTTATATTAAATAAAAAAATATTGAAATTTCCAAAGTTAACCACTAAAAGAACAGAAAGGGGTAAAAGGAAAACTCATAAAAACCTTCATTAAAAGACAAGACATGGGTTCTGGGAAGAAATGGTGGTGCCGGTAAAATTTCTGGATCACCACAAATCACCCCAAAAAGTCTAACACAAGATAAAATTAAAAACCCATTCACAATATCTGTTTTAAACAGCTTTCTTACCATGCAAAGGGATAGTTTAAACAATGGGAATTTAATGGGTCATGGTTTTGAGGCCAGAAAAACATTCAAATTGGATCATCAATGCAATGCTTTCTCCCCAAAGACTGGCATTTGAGAGCTGGCTGCTGGTGATCCTTGGTCCTGGGCTCCTCTGTCACAAGGCAGTGCACATGGCAGCCTCTCCTGGCCTCTCCATTCTCTTCTGGGTTCCAGTGAATTGCAGCTTTTGGCTGCTCCCAAATTCTGTCAGAATTTCATTCCATTTATAAAGGACTCCAGTAATAGGATTAAGACCTTCCTGATTGAGGTAGGACTCACCTTAACTAAAGGAACTGCATCAAAAATTCCTACTAACACTGATGCGCGCAAGGAGTGCCCTGCCACGCAGGGGTGTCCCCCGCGTAGGGAAGCCCCACGCGCAAGGAGTGCGCCCCGTAAGGAGAGCTGCCCAGCACGAAAGAAAGTGCAGCCTGCTGAGGAATGGCGCCACCCACACTTCCCGTGCCGCTGACGACAACAGAAGCAGACAAAGAAACAAGACGCAGCAAATGGACACAGAGAACAGACAATGGGGGGGGGGTGTTAAATAAATAATAAATCTTAAAAAAAAAAAGAAGTTGCAAAGATAGTACAAGAAAAAAAAATCCTACTAACAATGGGTTCATGCCACAGGAATGGATTAAGTTTAAGTCCTGTTTTTCTGGGGGTACATACAACTCTAAACCACCATAATATCCTAACCAAACTAGGTGTTATAAAGAGTATCCCAGGAACCCCAAAATTTGAGTAGGAGGCAACAAACATTGACCTGTGATATAAGACCACTATGGTATCAGCAAATGAGCAGGGAAAACCAACTGGGTTTTCCCCAAAAGAGTCAAAGGCACTCGCTGAGAAGTTAGAAAGACTGAATGGGATTTGCCTTCTCCAGTAGCAAGTGGAGAGCAAAGGGTCTGAGGCAAGGTCTACGAGGTCAGGAGCATTTTGGGCCACATGAACTCTCCCAGGATAAGGTCTCTGGGGAGCAAATCTAAAACACACACACTCCCTCTCAAAACACGTTAACTTAAAAATAAAATGCTCAACTATTTTAAATTCGTATATAACTGATTAAAAAAAAAATAGCCTCAACAACACACCGATGCGAACACCATGAAAACGAATCATAATACGGGATTTTAAATGCCCTCCATCCAGTTGATAATATGAAGCTGAAAGAAATAATGGCTAACTATAGAAGATTTGAACAAGCTTTTGCTAGTTTGATATAATGTACAAATACAAAAATTGCACTGAAACAGAGAGTAAAGCTTTTTAAGAATACATTTAAAAAGTTACAAAATTTAACTAGACTACAAAACAAACCCAATACATTTCCAAGAAGTGGAATCATATACATCATGATCTCTGATCAATAATAAAAAATATATTTTGTAATTTAAAAATATACTTCTAAATTCATAGGAATACTTCTAAACTCAAAGGAAAAGCTCATAGTGAACATTTAAAAATATTTAGAAATAAACATTAATGAAAATATGGCAGAAAACTTGTGGTATCCAGAAATAATGGTATTTCAAGAGAAATCCTCTGAAAAAACTGACCAAGAAAAAAAAGCACAAATAAACAATATTAAGAATGAAAACAGTAACATGATCATAGATTCAGCAGAAATTAAAACATAAATGCTCAATTTTACACATACAAAAATTTTAAAACTAAGACCAAATGGATGAATTCCTTAAAAACTGAAAGTTAGCAAAGTAGACTCAAATTGAAGGAGAAATCCTAAATGATCCTATAACCAAAAAGAAATTTAATTGGTAGTCTGAAAGTTTCCCACAAAAGAAAACTGTAAGTCTGCGTGGTTTTCCAAGTGATATCTATCAAATGTTCCAATAACAGTTTGTTTCTATGCTAAATACATCTGAGAATAGAAGAGAGAATACTACATAACTTATTCTATGAGACTAATAAACTGTGAAATGTGGTTCTAATTTAAAAGGAGAAAATATCCTGAACTTGATTTTTGGACATACTGATTCCAATCTTTAACGAAAGAGTGAAAGGTCAAGAATACTCCATAAGAAAAACTAAGGGAGGGGAGACTTGCCCCACTAGGTATCAACACCCATAATCAAGTTATAGTAAATAAAATAACTTGCCACTTGGCCTTGGATAGACAACTTGACCAATGTAATAGAACAGAAAGCCCCAACATAGATAGTCACTTACATGGAAACTTGCATTTAGCTGATGTCTCTGAGGAGAGGATGGATTAGTCAATAAACTGTGCTGAGAAAAATGGTTATCTACATAGTAAATAGTAAAACATGAATTTTTGATCCATCTCACATATGTACACATTAATTCCACGTGAACTAAAGACTTAAATGTGAGACTTTGACTTTTAGAAGAGAATATAGAAAGTATGACCTTGCAATAGATAAATTTCTTAAGACAAAAAAAGGACTCATTTGAATATATTAACATTAAGTTTTATTTATGGAAAAAAAACTAAGAAAGTCACAAGTCACACACTGAGAGAAGATATGTGCAACATAAACAACAAAAGACTAGTATTCTGAATATATAAAGAACTCCTGAGTAAATAAGAAAACAAATAGAAAAATGAACAAAAGACATAAAATTCTTATTTCTCAGAATAAAAATGACTAGTAAACATGAAAACATGTTCAACTCAATCAGAACAATGCAAATTAAAGTCAGAATAAAATATCATTTTACACCTATCAGATTAGCAAGAGTTAAATCTCACAATAAATAGCAGCGAACAAAAAACCATATTATAAACTGGCAGAACTATTTAGGAAAATGACTTGGCATGACCTTATAAAACTGTTATAAGCTGATCGGCCACAAAGTCTACAAAGTAACAACTCTGCTTCTAGATATATATTCTAAAGCAGGGGTTCTTAACAAGGAGTCTATGAGCTTGAACTGGAATTCAAAAAAACATTATTCTTGTGGGGATGTGGTGGTGCAGGTGTGATATATTTATTAAATAATACACAGTATAATGTGGACTTAATAAAAGGTCTGTGGTTTTCATCTGACTGGCAAAAGGGTCCGTGGAACAAAAAAGTTTAAGAACCCCTGCTCTAAAGAAACTCTTGCTCAAATGCACCAAGAAATTATATGAGAATGTTCATTTCAGAATTTTTTGTAAAACAAAAAAGTAAACTACACCCAACAGAAATTGTAAAAATGGACCTGTTGAATGAGATCAAATTACATAATAATACATGCACTGTTGCCATGTTATTTTAAAAATAGAACTCATAAGCAAAAATAAGCTATGCCTTAGGAATATATGTGGCAAAAACAAAAGGAAAAAAGCAAGGGAATGAAAAGCAAGGGAATGATAGATTAAGGGCAATGGTTACCTCAGGAGAAGAGAGAGGCTAAGCATAGGAAATGAGAGGGAACACAAAGGTAGACTCAATATCACCAGAAATGCTCTAGTACTTACTTGGGGGATGGGTACATAGTGTTTGTTTTATTACTGTGCTGCATAACTTCCATAGTTACAAATATTTTATATATGTATCAAAGAATACATCCAGAAATATAGTGACCAGAAATATTTTTGTACTACTCTCTAAAATTAGACTATAAGACAAATCATTTTTCTTAAATGTAGGTATACTACCTTGTGAAATCAGAAGTATAGCTGGTATTGGTGGAATGGTTGAGTTTTTTGATTCACAAAGAATACTGGTTCACCACTGATTAATTGAAGATCTTGGATAAGTTAACTAATGTCTTTGAACCAATTTTTTAAAACTGTAAAATGCAGAATTATTGTAAAGGTTAAAATATTATAAAGTGATTGGTACAGACTATACATCTCACTCCCCACCACTATTAACACTCCCCCTACTATCAACCAAATTTAAGAAACCCCTTATATTTTACAGTGTTCAGATAGACTGAATTTATTATCAAGATAATAAGTGACTTAATTTTTTTTTTTAACATTTAAATAAGCTTGTTCCTTCAAGAGGCTATACACTTACTTTACTGATGTTACTACTGCTTTGGTGATTTTAGAAATCTTCTTTGGAACTGTTCACTTTTTTTTTTCAAGTTACTGGGGTCAGGGATTTGATTGAACCCGGGACCTTGTATGTGGGAAGCCAGCACTCAATCACTGAGCTATGCTAGCTGCCCAAGAAGTTTTCACTATTTGAGAAATGTTTTACCAATTAAGGAAAACCTTAATTCTTTGAGGGTAGATTTCACCTGTGGAAATAGTCATAAAATATGTTGAATCGAGTCTGATGAATAAAGTTCACAAGTTCAAAATCAAATTAAGATTCAGGTCAAAAGTACGGTATGACTATGATGAAATTAATTTTTTGGGTAACTAATAAATGGACTTGTAAAGCTATTTCAAAAACAAGTTTTCAGATGTTTTTAGCAATGGCAATATTTTAGTTTGCTGGCTGCTACAACAAATAACAACAAATACCATACAGTGGTTGGCTTAACAATAGGAATGTACTGGATCACAGTTCAGAGGCTAGAGGTTTGCTTCCTCATGTAGTTGGTATCTTCCGGTGGGCTGGCAATCTTTGGGGTCCCTTGGCTTTTCTGTCACATGGCAATGCTCGTGGTAATGTTTTCCCTTTTCCTCCAAGTTCTGTTGACTTCCAGCTTCTGGCTTGCTCACTGTGGCTTCTATGTTTGACTTTCACTCTCTTTATAAAGACTCCAGGAATCCGGATTAAATCTCAACTTGATTCAGTTAGGTCATACCTTAACTGAGGTAACGTCTTAAAGAGATCCTGTTTGCAATGGGTTTACACCCACAGGACCAGGAGTTGGGACCTGAACATTCCTTTTGTGGGGGGCATGATTCAATCCCCAACAGTCTGCCCTCTGGACTCCAAGAAGACATGGTTTTCTCACATGGAAAATACATTCATTCCATCACAACATCCTAAAAGCCTTAAGCCAGTTCAGTAATAATTTAAGTGCAAAGTCTCAACAAAATCCGTTAAGACTGTGGTCTATCCTGGGTCAGAATTCCTCTCCATCTATGGACCTATAAAACCTTGAAAACAAGTTACTGCTCCTAATAACAATGGTGGGACAGGCATAGTTACTGCTCCTAATATCAATGGTGGGACAGGCATAGGATAAACATGCCCATTCCAGAAGAGAGAAACTGGCAGGAAAACAGGGTCAGAGGTCCAAGTCCAAAACCCAGCAGGCAGATTATTATGAGATTTCAAAGTACGAGTCTGTCGATCTTTGTCCTCTGGGCCCGCTGAAGCAGCAGCCGTACCTTTTCTAAGTGCTTACTCTGCAGCCATGCTTCTCAGAACACTGGGGCCAAGGCCCCACTCTGTAACCAAGGGGATGGTGGCCAGGTTATCTGGAAGAGACAGGCCCTACCGTCTCCAAGAACTGAGGTAACAGCACACTCCCTGAACAACAGAGTGCACAAACCAACCCGTCCAAGCACCAGAGCAGGTGGCCTTCTGCTAAGCGCAGGGACAGACCCACCCTTTCCACACACATGCGTAGACCTGCCCTCTTGATCCGAGATCTTGTCTGTTCAGACACCTTTACTTCCATGATTCTGCCCTTAAAATCATTCTTCCTTTAATTTGTCCCTTCTCTGTTCCTTTCAGTCCAAGTTGGCAACCGTTTTACGCACACAAATTTTGCAAAGCCTTATCAGCTTGGCGTGCAACGCAAGTGGGTCCGAACCATCAGGCAATAGGACTTTCCACAGTTCTTTCCTAGATAAGATTTCCAGTCCTAATATCTATATTCAGCCATACCCTCTTTTGCAAAGGGTTGTTCAGTTAAACCTTAGCATGGAGCCCTGGCCCCTGGGAATTCACTTCCTGAAAGCTGGGGAGGATCCCTGTTAGAGCCACTTCTGTCTTCCAACCTCGGCCCATTACCCAGTTCCAAAGTTATTTCTACATTTTTAGGTATTTATAGGAGCACCCCACTCTTGGAACCAAATTTGTATTAGTCAGGGTTCTCCAAAGATATAGAACTGACAGGATACACATGCACACACAAACATATATATTATGAGATTTATTATAGAAATTGGCTCATGTGACCATGGGGGACTGGCAAGTCTGAATTCTTTACAGCAAGCTGCAAGTTGGGAACTCTGGTGAAGATTTCAATGAATTCCCCAGGAGAAGCTGCCTGGCTCAAGTAGAAATAGAGATTCTTTCTAACTGCTGAAATCATCAGTTCTCCATTTAAGGCCTTTAAATAATTGGATGAGACTTCTCTCATTTTTGACGCCAATCTCCATTGATTGCAGATGTAATCAGTCATAAATGCAATCAACTGAATGACTTAAATCCACAAAATGTCCTCACAGTAACAATTAGGGTAGTGCCTGCTTGACCAAACAACTGAACAAATGGACACTATAACCCAGCCAAGTTGACACATGAATTTAACCATCACAGTGAAAATGCTTAAAAAAAAAGCCACAGCTTCACAAGATTACTACTCAGAAGGACAACATTCATCTTACTGCATAAATAATCTTATTTTTATAGAGTATAAATGTACAGTTACTGAAGAGGCAATTGCTTAACCAGTCATTAAGATTAATGAAATTACTTGTATCTGTTGCTTTTAACCTACTTTTTGATAAGGGTAACAAAAATCTTTCTTTTACATGAGGAAAATATTTCAATGTACTAAATTAATTTTGTATTTGAGGGATGGTAAATAAACAGAAAAGACAATTACATAGTTTTGCATCGATTCAAAATAGCAATCAAATACTGAGAGGCAATGTTAGAACTTGTAGAAAGAAGTTCCTGTTTATAACAGATACACTCAATACAATTTGAATAAATAGCACTGGTATGAACCTAATTCTTTGATCTCACTACTTAGGTAGTATATATTATAATTTATTGTTTTGCTTTGCTACAGAATTATGAAAATGTATAAATGGTTTTAAGAAGATATTATAGAGAAGTTTATTGACACTTGTAAACAGAGAGACAGAGTTAATAACATTCCAGTAATAATTTCTTTAAAAGGCTGGTCTGAGAAATCACAGAAAACATTTTTAACTGATAGAACGTGAATTAGATTCTAAATGCACTCCTTTATCATCAAGAGATGGTGGGAAAGGGTCAAAGAAAATTTTCAAGTTTATGCCATTTCAGCAAACCCTTATATAGCCATTTAACAGCCGTGTAAATTCAGAATGCATTTGGGAATTAAGAGAATGAATAATACTCCTTACAGGAAGTATAACCTCTATTCAAACAGTTAAAAAATAATCAACTAGTTAAATAAGAATACAGAGAAATTAGTCAAAGATGGTAGCAAGTTTTTTTTTTTTTTTTTTTTTTTTTTGAGGTATCCAGGGCCTGGGGATTGAACCCAGGACCTCATATGTGGGGCGCTTAACCACTGAGCCACATTGGCTCCCCTGAGTTGGTTTTTGTTTTTCATTTGTTTGTTTGTTGTTTTGTTGTTTTGTTTTTAAGGGGCACTGGGGATCAACCAATGCCCAGGACCTCCAATGTGGGAAACAGGCACTGAACTGCTTGAGTCATATCCGCTACCTCAAGTAATTTGTTTTTGTGTGTGTGTGTGTATTTTTTTTTGTACCCATGATTGTTTTTAAAGTAGCAGTGCAATATAAAGCAGAGCTTTTAACAACTATATGAGAGAATCACACAAAATCACCTAGAAATACTTCTTGAGGAAATAATATATACATTTTCATTCTTTTTTTTCCATTAACAGTTCCAGTGTTTTAGCTCTATTTTATCACTTTTTGGTAGGTGCTGTTAACATCTGAGGTTAAAGTGATTGGGCTCACAATAAAGTAATCATCGTTTTTTAATATTTCATCTTCTCATCCCTATGAATATAATCATCTTTCAACTCCGTGGTTTCTCCCGCCTGATTCCCATCTCATATCTTAAAGAATGATTTTTGTTCAATAAAGAAAACTGTGAATATTGATTGTGGTATTTAGCTTTTTTTATTGTTGTCAGGTCCACGAAGGTTATGCTTCTGACTGCCATACATAATGTAACAGGCAACCATATGTTCCCTTTAGTTCAGATCTTATAAGTATTTTGCATTTTATGGGTGACTATGGTATCAACTTAGTATGTTTGGCCACTATATAGTATAAACCAGAAATAAAAATATAATACCCTTATGCCCCAAAACTGTATGTACATAACAAAAGCAGAAATACATTAAGGAGCAAAAACATTTTAAATAATTCTAGGAAACAATAAGATCAAGATTCCCTCTCATGAAAATAAATACAACATACTGTTAACCACAACTAGACAAGCATTATTGTACAAGTACTCCATTAGGTATAAGAAATAAACTGCTAAAGCCAAGTCTTGATATTATTCTCAATATCAAACCAGTTGAAGCCACTCCATTAAGTGCAATAGAGGTAAATACTTTGGAGACTGACTGAAATATGGTTATAGTTATACCAGAGAACTTGGCTGATAGCAAAAACTAGCATACTTGGGGAAATTTATCTGCCAGCCTGGGCTCTCTTACGATTCTTTTGGTTTGATAAACCCAGAGGCACTGGCTCTTGTAATGTGGCTTTGTCCTGCAGTACTGACAAGCTGAGGCTCCCATATAATACGGACTGCCAGAGCTAACACTCAGTGAACTCCAGGGCTGAGCAGGTAAAGTGTTCTGCACTGCCCCAGGCTCCTTATGAACCAGATGGCTGACGAGCAGGAACGTACACTAAATTCTAAGGCATGACTAAAGGAAAATTGAGGAAGTCCCCGAAGAGAGGTGCCAAACTGCACTGCAAATAGAAAATAGAATATTTTAATATTCTTAAATATTTATAAAAATAAATACATATAACTAATGGGCCATTTTAAAACTATGAAGCGCTGTTAAGTCAGTATATGTGTCAATACCCTGGCTTCAAATTAATGTGCAGAAGCAATTTCAATTAAAGCTCAATAAATAAACCCAGAAGATACTATACACAACTAGAAACATAATAATTTCAATCTTTCTCTATTTTTATCAACAATATCATTTATTGGTTAAGAATGGACTTCAACTAATTTGGAAACTATAATATATAAAGATTTGGTAAAAATGCATCCTTTTTTATTATAAATAAATCTAGATTTTATACAGTTAGTAAAAACCAGATGGTGGCAAAAAACAAAATAGATAATAAACCTCCAATTCAAAATCAAATGATTAAATCAAAGAGGAGAGAATTACAGATATTTTCAGATCTCCCTCTTTAAGGTGTCACACAACCCCCACCCTTGCTTCTCAAGGTCTCTCAATTGGGCACTAGAATATCATCAAATCAAAAGCCTTCTCCTCTAATGCTCCCTCTGGCTCAATTTTTGCATATTATGAAACAAATCCTTTCACAGGAAAAAAGGAAAAAGGAAAGTTGTAGACTCATTTAGATGGAATTAGTTCAACTAGGTCTTTTGGTGTCCTAACAATTCAAACATAAACTAAGGCCTTCATGTAACACTGTCATAAGCTTCTGAAAATACAGCCAAGTGGTACTCAAGAAGATGAACCATTTTTTTCTACTTCTCTCAATATCCAATAAATGGAAAATCAACCACCTAGGAAAAAGCAAGGCATATATTCATCAGCACCAAGTAGAAATGTTCTTCAGAAGGAACAGGTCTCTTATGTACCTGGATATCCCTGTGTTGAAGAGGTTCTAATCCCCCTCTAGGAAAGATCCACTGCCTGAAGTTAATACCCTTAGACCCCAAAAGTAAAACTCACCGAATGACTCATTTTTACATTTGATTCATCATACAAATTTATAGTTTTTAAAAAGGGTGGTGGTGGATTTCAAGGTTTTGGCACTATTTTAAACATTTTTCAAAGGAGGTACAGTTTTGGATTAAACAGTCTTACCTCACTACTGCATTTTTACTAAAGCAAGAATTATCAAATTTAATTTTATTACGAATAATTCATCAGCTACTATTAAAAAAGGTGTATTTAGTCACTACAACAGTCAACTTTTGAATAAAACTCTAGCTGTAGTCAAAATTGGTCAAAGATGGTAATATCACAATCCGGGTTTTCTTTCTTGCCTCAGATATGACTAAACTGTAGGTGGTTGGAATTCAAATCACATACAGTCAACCACATTACTGGATCCATGACCTACATCTCGAATTTGGCTAGTTAAACAGGCACACACAGCTACGCCTGCTCCAGCTCTACAGTGAGAAACAGATCCAACAAGCTCCCACCTGAAAAGATAGAGGGAAAAAAATGTTATCTTAAAACAAAAGCATGCTTTACTCAAAACACCAAACATAAAAATCTCCCTATTGTAAGACTGGTTTTGAAAGACAGCAAGCTATTAGAGGTAGGTAAGATATCCTAAGGGTTTTATATTAACAAAGTACACTCAGCAGCATTTTAGCACTCTGGAATAACCTATTACTGGAAGACCCATTAAAGCATAGAGAAAGTATGTAAATTACCTGTTCAACACTGGATCAAATGCTTCCACTGTATTTAGGTATGCATTGCCATTATGACCACCCACTGCGAAGATTTTGCCCATCACAGTTGCGATCCCCACTCCACCCCTGGGAGTGGTAAGTGCTGCTACATAATCCCACTTGTTGCTTCGAGGGTCATACCGCTCAACTGAACTCAGAGGAGAATTATCATCAAAACCACCTATGTAAATAAATATTTGAAAAGCAGCATTACATTTCATGGATATTAACTATTAAAACTCAATTCAAGAGCTTCTACAATCCAATTTTTAAAAATCATTTTAGAAAAGAGGGAAAATTAGAAAAAAAATACTCATCTCAGCACCTATCTACTGCCACCAATAACAACTCTTACAGATTTTCTACAATTCAACTGAAGATAATTTAAGTGGTATTTCAGCTATTAGGATTAAAAATCTTAAAGTGGGAAAAATTGGAGTCCATGTATCTAAGCAGATAAAATTTGGAAAAAAGAAAGAAATAAAAAAGATTCCTAATAATTTGCTCCTAGGGGCAAGCAAGACAGTACTGGGATTTCTTCTCTGTATACATGTATGTGTATATATATTTTTTGAACAGTAAGAGGACTTGATAAAAGAATAAAACACACTAAATCATACGACACATCTAGGATATGTTAGTTAAATTTTCTATTTTTCCCCTTAATACTATAATTGCCAGTATAACTACAGGGATGGTAGGTAGACCACTACTGAATTCTCACCAACTTTTGCCAAAATTTTATCTTTATGCTACATATTTTGGATGATGAGTCCTTTCTATTGCTCATTCTAATAATGTAGTTAGTATATTTGTGATAGTTAAATATAGAGACTGCTATTTTAACATTAAAAACAGATGTGTCTCGGAAGAGGAATGTGCCTCAAGCAGTTGAGTGCTTGCCTCCCACGGGGGGGTCCTGGGTTCAGTTTTGATGCCTCCTAAAGAAAACAAACAAAAAACAACAAGCAAACAAACAAGGAGCAAAACAATGTGCAAACAAGGAGCAAAAACAAGGAGCAAAAAGATGGGGAGCCAACTTAGGGAAGCCTAGTGACTCAGTGGTTGAGCGCCAGTCTCCTGCCTACACGGTCCAGGGTTCAATCCCTGGACCCAGTACCTCAGAAAAAAAAAGTGTCTCTTTTTATGCTCCATCTCAGCCTAAATGAGTAATCATTCTATTTGGTAATTGTTCTATTTTGCTCTTTTCATCCTAAAAATGTAGTCTTTTTCAGAGACAGACAGCTAGCTGGTCAAAACTATGCTTAAAACAATTACCTGTACGTAACTAGAAATTTCAAAGCCTACTATACCGGTTGGCTAATCTAAACTCTTTTATGTTAAATATCAACATTTTTCCAGTAACACTCAAAGTCACATCTTTTATTTCCCTCCCTTAAGAACTGCATAGGTTTATTTTAAATAGCTTAAAAACCTGTAACAAACTACTATAGCTTGTTAAGAGTAGAGGACTCTGGCTAGACAAGGCAGTTGAGGAGGGAGCACCGGGGCGGGGATAGGGGCTGGTCTGGCATGCACTCTGGACCTCAGGAAAACTGCATGTGGAATGGGTACTTTTGGAAGGCTACGGCCCAGAAGAAAAGCTGTTTAGTTTTCACAAGCCAAAGATGTACCAAAGTACAGAGCGCTGCTGTATTTGCAAGGCTAAGTCTTCCAGTTCTCAATTCACTGACAGTAAAAGCTATGAAAAGGACTCCCAGAGCTGTTTTGGATTGCATGAGACTCGTTCAGGAGATATCTGCAATGCCTGTGTCCTGCTTGTGAAAAGATGAAAGAAGCTGCTAGCAGTGTTTAAAAACAAAAAACAACAAAAAACCTGGAATCATGTGGTAGATGACTGTACTCTAAAGACTACAATGAAACCAAAGAAAGTGAAAACTCTATTGGAAACAGGACAAAAAGCAACCAGATGGTAAACTGCATTTTAAACATTACAATTCTGATGATCACAGTAACAGCTCAAGTGCATCCCCAGCCCAATCTCCGTGTTACAGTAACCAGTCAGATGATGGCTCCAATACAGAGATGGCTTCTGGCTCTAACAGAACACCAGTCTGTTCTCACATACTGGAAAAGACAGAAAATATGCTGTGGAATTCTCTACAAAGGCAGTTTGGGGGAAGTCCTCAGTGACACACATCTATTCAATCCTTGCTGCTGGATAAACTAACTGCTGCTGAGAAGCCAGAGGAGCAGGGGCCAGAACCTCTACCCATCTCCGCTCAGAAGTGATGACTGAGGTTTAAGTAGAGGGGAAACAAAAAAAATAATAATAATTTTGGAAATACAACAAAGCTAACAGTGTCCCTATTTTTTTTTACAGTTTAATTTGAAAACAGAATTTTTATAACAAATTTTTAACCAAATCATATCTTGAAAACTGTTTATATAGAAAACAGAGAATAAAGTAAATGGTTCACTGTGGAACACCTTAAATTGCATTATTACAGTAGAAAATACAGGAGATAGAAGATAATGAGGGAAACGGACTTGGCCTAGTAGTTAGGGCGTCCGTCTACCACATGGGAGGTCTGCGGTTCAAACCCCGAGCCTCCTTGACCCGTGTGGAGCTGGCCCATGAGCAGTGCTGATGCGCTCAAGGAGTGCCCTGCCACGCAGGGGTGTCCCCCGCATAGGGGAGCCCCACGCGCAAGGAGTGCACCCCGTAAGGAGAGCCGCCCGTCACGAAAGAAAGTGCAGCCTGCCCAGGAACGGCACCGCCCACACTTCCCGTGCCGCTAACGACAACAGAAGCGGACAAAGAAACAAGACGCAGCAAACAGACACAGAGAACAGACAACCAAGGGAGGGGGGGATTTAAATAAATAAATAAATCTTTTAAAAAAAAAAAAGAAGATAACTGAAAAGACAGATGCAACATTAGATTCAAATCTATAGCTTCCGTAGCTATTTAAAAAATGGTTTTAGAAACTAAACACAACATTTGCAGTAACCATAGAAACAGTTAAAATAAACTTTGCCATTAAAGTCCTTGTATCATGCTTGATATAGGGAGGAAGGAAGATATAAGAACCAGGACATAAGAGACATGACATTTTATCTACAACTCCTGTTTGCTTTACTGAGGTTGTAATTTCAAAATTCAGTCACTTTCTTCAACTTCAGACTCAGATTCTTCTTCAGCATTTTTCAGCCACTCTACAAGCTTTTTCATTTGTTCAAGGAAGACAATTTCACCCCCTTGCAACAAGTGCCTCTTTATACCACTTCAGAATGGGTTATTGACTCAGGACTTCAGCTTTAGAAAAAACACCATTTTCTGGAAGACTTTCATGAAATGAATGTTGTCATAATAATACTCCTGAATCTTCAGTAACAGTCAGTTCAGACTGACCTTGAGTAGTAAAGGCAGCAAGTAAAGGGCTGTATTGCTCCAAGTGCTTGATGGCTTGCTCTGCTACAAACTCCGCTCTTTCGTTTCATTCCACAGTGTTCATTACAATTGACCGGACTATTCCAATGACAACTGGTTCTGGGACACTGTTTTTCTTTTTTCATCTCCTCCTTGACATATGAAATAATATTCTTAAACGAATCACCATGAAACATCTGTTCTTGAAGTTCTTTTGGGAGCTCCTTATGGTTTGCTGATTCCAAACATACTATAAAGGTTCATTCAAGCCTGCCTCTGTAAAATACTTTGTGAAGTGATCGAAGCTTTGCTTTTTGGCAGGAAAAATTCTAGTCTATTATCCATTCTGACTTTCCAAAGATGTGTACTACTGCATTGATATCTTCTTTTTTTTTTTTTTTTTAAAGATTTATTTATTTATTTAATTTCCCCCCCTCCCCTGGTTGTCTGTTCTCGGTGTCTATTTGCTGCGTCTTGTTTCTTTGTCCGCTTCTGTTGTCGTCAGCGGCACGGGAAGTGTGGGCGGCGCCATTCCTTGGGCAGGCTGCTCTTTCTTTTCACGCAGGGCGGCTCTCCTTATGGGCGCACTCCTTGCGCGTGGGGCTCCCCCACGCGGGGGACACCCTTGCGTGGCACAGCACTCCTTGCGCGCATCAGCGCTGCGCATGGGCCAGCTCCACACGGGTCAGGGAGGCCCGGGGTTTGAACCGCGGACCTCCCATGTGGTAGACGGATGCCCTAACCACTGGGCCAAAGTCCGTTTCCCGATATCTTCTTTTATCCATGATTTAAAAAGCTTTACAGCAAAAGCTGCTGAAACCCTTTCTTTAACCAAATTTTCATTATAAAGACTATTAAGAATGGATGCATTAAGTGTCCCATTAGCCAGAAGAACAGGAGTCAACATAGCCAGCTTGTTCCCTTCCTACTCTGAAAAACTCTAAGAACATGAGTAGCTTTTTTTCCCCTCTTCTGTATTTTCTTTTAAATGTTACATTAAAAAAATATGAGGTCCCCCATATACTCCCTACCCCACTCATGCCACCCCTCCCACATCAACAAACTCTTCCATCATTGTGGCACATCCACTGCACCGGCAAATACATTCTGGAGAACTGCTGCAGCACATGGACAGTGGTCCACATTGTAGTCCACACTCTCCCCACAGTGGGCCATGACAGGACACACAAAGTCCAGCATCCATCCCTGCAGCACCACCTAGGACAACTCCAAATCCTGAAAATGCCCCAACCCATATCTCTTCTTCCCTCTCCCGACCATCAGCAGCCACTGTGGCCACCCTCTCCACATCACTACTACAGTATCAGTAGCTTTTTAAACTTCATCTTCAAAACCTTTCTCCAGGTATTTGTAGTGCCTGATTAACCTGAGCAAATGCTTGCATGGTCTCTCGGTCTTCTTGTGCTGTAAACACACAGACTTCTGTAAAGCATCATGTCATCTGCCAGTGTACCACCAACAGTCAGCATTCCACCAGCTACTGGGTCGTCAAAGAGTATTTCTGAAAATTGATGGTAATCAAGTGTTGCTCCAGAAGCACCAAGAAACTTTGCTACTGCTTCCAAATCAGGACCAGTTTCAGTTAGGCCTTGAATAACACAGTCCTAAAACGGAGTAGGGTCAAACCTCTCTTTTTCATTTCTTTTCCTAGTTTTATAATGCTGGCCTGATATGTTGGCTTTTGCTGCTTTTGATTATTCATAAAAGACACCAAATTTAAGGCAAAGAAAAGTAGATACTACCCCAGGTAGTGGTGCTCCTGAGGGTTACAGAGACACCCAGGTTGTATGGTCATGGCAGATGGCTCTGAAGTTTGGTGCCTTGCCCATGGGCCCTACTTAGGAATTTGTGCCCGAGTGTGACGGAGTTGGGCTCATATATGACTTCTCTACACATGCCTCTTCTGTCCCATTTATTGAACCTGTGGTTGGTGCTGGGGTTGGTGTATGCCCAGAAGACTTGAATCTATGGGCTGTCCACATGCCAACTGGGCCCTGAGCCTCAGTAGAGTTGCAGCACCTACTCTCCAGTTTGTTGGACTTACCCAGGTCAGCTGACAGGGAGGTGAGGATGGTAAGCCACCACACCAAGGAACTGAGAGAGTCTACAGCTGTGGGCAGGGGAGTCCCATCCATCAGTCATTTGGGATTGAAGTCCTCTCTCAATTGAAAGGTGAAGTGGGCATTGTCATCCATGGGTCCTCAGGATTGGGGAATAAACATGGACTAGAGTGGACTTTCTGGTATTCTACTATAGACTTATTGTTATCTCTAGCAATGGAAAAAATTATATCATTGATGTGGAGCCACTGGAATTGCTGAAGGCAGGGAGAGGGAAAAGGAGGTGTGCTATGGGGACATTTTTGGGACTTGGAGTTGTCCTGAATGACAACTGTCATTCAGTATAGCAGTATTGCAGGTACAGATGCAGGACATCATATCCTGCCATAACCCACTGAATGAACTGGGAGAGTAAATTACAATGTAAATTATAATACATGCAGTGCTCCAAAATACATTCATCAAATGCAATGAATGTACCACACTAATGAAAGAAGTTGTTGATCTGGAAGAAGTGGGGGGTGTGGAGAGCGGGGCATATGGGAGTCTCCTATTATATAGGAACCAATCAATATTTTTAATTTATTGAAGTATATCACTCATACATAAATATACATAAATAAGTGTATAGTAATAGTTGTGAACTTACAATACAAAAATATATAACATCATACACGACTCCTGTATCTCACCCTAACATCAATATCTTGCATTATTGTTAAGCATTTTTAATTAATGATTAAAGAGCATTGCCAAAGTATTACTACTAACCAAAATATTTTCCCCCAACCCACCCTATTACTATATTTATATCATTTATATATGAACATACATAAACAATAAGTGTATAGTAAAAGTTGTGAACTTGCAAAGCAAACATGCATAACATCATTCAAGGGTCCCAACACCTTGTATTGTCATGAGACATTTGTTACAAATTATGAAAGAATATTGTCAAAATCTTACTACTAATTGTAGCTCTTATATTTGGTGTTTTTCCCCACCCACCCACCCTATTACGATGTTTAAAATATATTTTCATGATAGAAGTTGTAAACTTACAAAACAATCATGCACAGGTGCAGAATTCCCAAACAAAACCACTCTATCAACACAAGACACTGTGGAACATTTGTTACAGATTATAAAATAATCACCCAATTGTTACCACGTCCATAGTGTACATTTGGCACACATTCTCCATACTGCCCCATTATCAACACAGTACATTTTTGGCATAAAAGAATATTACATTATTACTGCTAACCACAGTCCATAGGTCACTTCAGTTGTATTTTTCCCATGCTCCTCCACATTCCCACCACCCTACAATAGTGATGTACATTTGCTCTAGCTAACAAAAGACATTCTTGCATCTGTACCACCAACCACAATTCTCATCCACCTCTGGGTTTACTGTGTTATTCAATTCCTAGATTATTCCCTAGCATTCTGTCAACTGGCATTTACATTCCTAGACTATCATTTTCAGCCACATACCCATTTATAAACTAGCTGTTACTCACTATGTGTTACCATCCACTCTATACATTTCCACACTTTTACAGTAAAGCTATTTAAAACTTTTACATACATTAAACATTAGTGGTCCATCTCAGTTCTCCTTTTATCTCCTTTAAGAATCCACCACCTATCACCAAGGTTTGAAGATAGTTTCCTATAATTTCTTCTAGAGGCTTTATGGTTTTTGCTTTTATTTTTAGGTTTCTTATACATTTTGAGTTAATTTTTGGATAAGGTAGAAGATAAGGGTCCTCTTTCCTTCTTTTGGGTATGGATAGAAGACGTTATTTCAGCACCATTTGTTGAGTGGACAGTTCTGCCCCAGCTGTGTGGATTTAACAGCTAGTCAAAAATCACTTGACCATACAATGTGAGGGTCTGTTTCTGAACCATCAGTTTGGTTCCATTGGTCTATATGTCTGTCTTTATGTCGGTACCATGCTGCTTTTACCACTCTAGCTAGAAAATATGATTTAAAGTCTGGAGATGAGAGTTCGCTTTTCTTTTTTAAATGTTTCTAGCTATTCAGAACCCCTGACCTTTTCAAATAAATTTGATAATCATCTTTTCAATTAAAAAAAATGCTGGTGGACTTTTTATTAGGATTGATTTGAATCTGTATATCAAATTGAGTAGAACTGACATCTTAATAATATTTAGTCTTCTAATCCATAATCACGGAATGTTCTTCCAGTTATTTGGGCCTTTTAAAATTTCTGCTGAGATTGAGTTGCAGTGTTCTGAATGTAAATGCTTTACATTGTTGGTTAAGTTTATTCCTAACTTTTATCTGTCATATTTTATTTTCACCACTCTTTTGACACTTTGTTACTTTTATTGATATAATCTTCAGGGTCTAGTATACCATATAGTGTTTCCTGAAAATCCAGTCTCTTGCTTATAAATTCTCTCAGTTTTTGTTTATCTGTGAATATTCTAATCTTGCCCTCATTTTTGAAAGACAATCTTGCTGGATATAGGATTCTTGGCTGGAAGTTTTACTCTTGTAGTATCTTAAATATATCACACCACTGTATTCTTGCCTCCATGGTTTCTGGTGAGAAATCAGCACTTAAGCTTAGTGGGTATCCCTTATATGTTATGCATTGCTTTTCTCTTGCTGTTCTCAGAATTCTCTGTTTTCGGCATTTGACATTCTGACTAGTATGTGTCTCAGAGCTGGTCTATTTGGATTTTTTCAGATGGGAGATGGGAGTATCTATGTCCTTCAATAGGGTTGAGAAATTTTCTACTATTATTTCTTCAAATATTCTTTCTGCCCCTTTTTACTTCTCTTTCTGGGACACGCATGGCATGTATGTTTGCATGTCTTTTGCTGTCATTTAGTTCCCCGAGACCTTGTTCAAGTTTTTCCATTCTTTTCTTCATCTTCTTTTTGTATGTTCACTTTCAGAGGCCATTTCTTCAAGGTCACCAATCCTTTCTTCTGCTTCCTAAAATCTGCTATCATATGATTCCAATGTTTTTTAAATTTCCTTTATTGCACCTTTCATTCCCATAAGATCTGCTATTTTTCCATGCATGCTTCCAAATTCTTTGTGCTCATCCAAAGTCTTTTTTTAAAAAAAGATTTATTTTATTTATTTCTCTCCCCTTCCCCCCTCCCCCCGCCCCTGCAGTTGTCTGTTCTCTGTGTCCATTCGCTGTGTGTTCTTCCTTGTCCACCTCTGTTGTTGTCAGCGCTACGGGAATCTGTGTTTCTTTTTGTTGCGTCATCTTGCTGTGTCAACTCTCCATGTGTGTGGCACCATTCCTGGGCAGGCTGAACTCTCTTTCACACTGGGTGGCTCTCCTTACAGGGCGCACTCCTTGCGTGTTTGGCTCCCCCACGCGGGGACACCCCTGCGTGGCACGGCACTCCTTGCGCGCATCAGCACTGCGCGTGGGCCAGCTCCACATGGGTCAAGGAGGCCTGGGGTTTGAACCGCCGACCTCCCATGTGGTAGACAGATGCCCTAACCACTGGGCCAAGTCTGCTTCCCCATCCAAAGTCTTAATATCCTTAATTAATCTCTTTAGCCATCTCATTGAATTTATTAAGGAGATTTGTTTGAACATCTATGATTAGTTGTCTCAACTCCTTTATGTCATCTGGAGGCTTATCTTGTTCCGTTAATTGGGCCACATCTTCCTGTTTCTTGGCTTGGATTGTAATTTTTTTTGGTGTCTTGGCATATGGCTTACTAGATGTATTTATTCTGGGTGCAGTTTTTCTCTTTAGTTTAGGGCTTTCTGCCCTTTCTCCCTTGCTGGTTGTGCAGTAGGAGCCAAGGATGTAGCTGGTGTTATAAATGGTGGGGGCTCAAGCTGCCCTCATTGTGCCAAGGACTGATGAAGCTTCTCCCAGTTCTCCTTTGCCAGGAGTAGGGACAGTCACAGCTATGTGGAATAATCCACGTTGTGCAGGCCTAGTCTGTAGTTGCCCAGAGAGACTGATGAAGCTTCATGTCCCTTCCTCCCCTGCCTGAGGATGGAGCTGCAGGTGTGGGCAGCAATCTATGCAGTGCGAGTCCAAGATGACTGCAGTTGCCCCAGTAGACTTCCAATTATTCAGTCTGTGCCAGTCAAATTACCTGCAGTTACCTGGATATGCTGGTGCAAGGTCCAGCAGCCTCCTCCCTACCAGTAGTGAGGCTGAAGCCTAGGCTAGGGCTACCGGCTGATCTGTGTGAAAGAATCTAGTTCCTACTGTCACTGTGATTTTCTGTTAGAAGGGCTTTCCCTCATGCTGGAGGCAGAGTCAAAATGGCGACCGCTGGCCTCTTTCCAACTTGGACAGATTCATACCCCAGCTGTTCCTACGGTTATTCCTTAGCCAGCTGAGTCTACTAATCAGTAGCCAAAATCAGTGGCCAGCTGTCTCCTCCTCTAGTTATTGTGAAATGGAACTTCCAATTCCAGCCACAGAACAGCTCCTTAGGTGGATTGTGCTGCCAAAGTAGGACAATCACCAGCCTCTGGTTTGACTGGTAATTTCCCAGAGAGGCTGGCACAGGTCCCCGCAGCTTCCTCCCTCCTGGAGGTGGGGCTGGGGCTTAGGCTAGAGCTGCAATCTGATCTGGATGGAAAGAAGCCAGTCCCCACCAGCACTGTGATCTTCCAGTCTGCCCTGTTTCCCCTCATGCCAGGCATGGAGTTCAGGTGGCAGCCACCAGCCTCTTTCTGACTTGAACAAGTTCAATCTTTAGCTGATCTTAGGATTATACTTTAGCCCCCTCAATTTACTCATCAGTAGTTCAAACTGGTGCCCAACCGTCTCTTCCTCCCCCGCTTTTGGGAAGTGGAGCTTTCAATTCCAGCCACAGAACAGCTCCCGAGGCACCTTGTGCCTCCAGTGGAGGATGGGCACCGGCCTCCATGGCTTGGAGCACTCTACTTACGAGTCTTCTCTGCAGATGGGCAGCCTCCTCTTCCATTCCTTCAAGGATGTTGCAGGATGCTCTTCTGACCTCTTAGAGCCCAAATAGCTGCTTCAGCTAGCTCCAGATAGCTCTGGGTTTAAACTAACTGCCCTGTAGCAGGAACTGACTCTAGAAGCTCCTTACTGCATTGCCATCCTGCTGGTTCTCTCCTATATATATATATATATATATTTTTTTTTTAAAGATTTATTTATTTATTCCTCCCTTGCAACTTGTTCCATTCTTTGCTGTTTCTTCTCTGTATCCATTTTCTACCCATTTTTCTGCATCTGCTTGTCTCCCTTTGTCGCGTCATCTTGCGGCACCAGCTCTCTGTGCTGCATGGGCTGTCAGCTCTCGGTGGTGCGCAGGCCAGCTTACCTTCACAAGGAGGCCCTGGGATGGAGGCCCTGGGATGTGAACCCAGGGCCTCCCATATGGTAGACGGGAGCCCAACTGATTGAGCCACAGCTGCTTCCCTCTCCTGTAATTTTTAATGTAACCTTTTGTGTGATCTAGAAGCTAGTGCCTAGCATACTAAAAGAAAAAGAAAAGTGTACTTAACATTAATATTAATGCTACTGTAAAGTGCTCTTTAAGTCTTTTTTAAAAATCCCCTTCTCATGAAAGAAACTAGGGGAATTTCAGGGGACAGAGATGTGATTTGCTATATGATAAACCATATGTAGTTTTAGTCTTTTCTATTTTGAGAAGCAGTGGTTGGGGCATTTTTAAAGATAGCTGGCTATACTTGTTTTCCCTCATGATGGTAAATTTGCCATAACTCAGTAACATGGACTTGCCCCTAGAGGTATTTGTTAATAATTTCGAAATATTAAGGACCTGCCAAATTCTGATGATTCAAATCTATAGTACTGAAATATTAAGTGGGATAGACTAAGGTTTCTGGTGCAAATATCTTGAAAGTGAAAGTAATTAAATATACAGAGAGGTAACTTGATTGTATATGTTGCATTGTGTCACCTCCCTCCATATTAATATTTGATATAGATTGTAATTACATGAAATGGCTAAAACAGAATCAAAGCTCCTCCTGGGAAATGGAAAGGCTTTAGAATGAGTGATTCTATATGAATAGTACCAAAGCATTATCACCACATGGTAGAGAATACACACTATTAAAAATCTTAACTGTCTGATATATAAAGAGAGCAAGTCCTCAAGATGGCAGACAACAAAGGTTAACGCTTCTTGGGGCACAGTTTTTAGAGGCTGACAGAGTGTGTATAGAATTGACTTTTGTTTGTGCTATATAACTGTTTGGTGAATTCGCTGAAAATATGCACAATTCAGTTTTAGCTCTGGATTACTTCAGTTGACCTTTGTGAAGGTTTTATCTGTGTAGAGTGGGTGTTTGACTTGTTTAAAACAATAGATTTTTTTTTTGTTTTCCTTTTTACTATATTTAAAGTAAAATTCTACGAGGAGTACAGAGGTATGTGTTAATGCTGAGTGGGCTGGTTTCTGGTTTGGTTTCTTTTTGTCAGGGTTTCTGAATATTAACATGTTAGGTGATAAACGATGAAATGGAGATTTCAGTTCTCAAATCTCCATTCAAAGCTTTCAATTGAATCCAAACCAAAGTATTCTCACTACTTCATTTCTAAAATTTCAGGAAAAACAATGACTGGGTTAGACTTTTCATGAGGGAGGAGCATTTTTGCCTACCTTTTAAAAACATGACTCGGTGCTTATTTTTAAAACTGGATTTTAAAAAATTAGGTAGTATTAATAACTATAAGGAGTGAGCAGCTTTAAAAATCAATTTATTGAAACATTCATAATTCATACATCCATCTAAAGTATGCAGGTGATGGCATTTGGTATAGTCACAGAGCTGTGCTTTCATCTCTTCAATCAGTGTTAGAGCATTTTCACTACTCCACACAAAAAAAGAAAAACTAAGAAAGGAAAAAAACTCCACACCCCAAAATCAAACTAAACAAAAACCCTACCCCTTAGTAGTCACAACTCAATCTATCCTTCTCCTGCATAACTGCTTATCTATTTCTGTCTCTATAATTTATTTGTATTTACATCTTGTATACATGGAGACAAACAATATGCAGTAGTTTTGTCTAGTTTCTTTCACTTTGCATACTTCCATTTTTACCATTATTGGAAGGTTATGAATATATTAATATACATTACTATCCATAGTTTGCTTTGGCTGTATTTCTTGCCCAAATATCACCCTGATATTAACATTTATTAACATTAATGTACATTTGTTCTGTTTCAGAAAAAAAATATTCTTATGTATGCACTATAAACTATACTTATTTTTCACAAGAAGATTTGCTATGCTATTACGGTCCCATGTTTTATTTTTTAGCTTTCCTTCTGGAGATAAACATGAACTTAGACTTTCCTTTTCAATCACTACCATACCCATATATTAGTGCTGCTAATTACAAACAGTACAATGTGCTTTCAGCACTTCTATTCATTTCCATACATTTACAAACAACCTTTTTAACAATTTTGCCTAGATTAAACCCCAGTTTTCTATTCTCTAACATTTTATTTTCTGATGACTTTTATTCTAGCTATTGCTCAATTTATTCAGTTCATAACAGTGAAATCATACAATATTTGTCCTTTTGTGTTTGGCTTGCTTCAGTCAACCAGGTTCATCCAAGTTGTCACATGCTTTATGACTTCTTTAAACTGTGAATAATGCCACTGTGAGCATCAGTGTGCAGATGTCTGTTTGTGTCCCTGCTCTCAGTTCTTCTGGGTATATATGGTAGTAGTGGTATTGCCCAGTCATGTGGAAGATCTAATTCTAACTTCCTTAGGAACTGCCAAACAGACTTCCACAGTAGCTGCAACATGTGACATTTCAACCAATGGTGAATAAGTGTTTCCAGGAATAAGCCACTTTTTATAGGTACCTTTTTAGTTTCCAAAGGTTGCCAATGCAAAATACTAGAAATGGGTTGGCTTTTATAATGGGAATTTATTAAGGTAGAAACTTAAAGTTCTGAAGCTATGAAAATATCCAAATCAAGGCATCATCAGAGATGCTGTCTCACCAAAGGTCAGCTGCTGGTGGTCCTGGATTCCTGCCACATGGCAAGGCAAAACAGTGGCTGATCTCTGCTTTCTCCAGGCTCACTTTCTCCCCAAGCTCAGCTGTGGGCAATCAGGCATATGGCAAGTTTCTCCTCTCTCCTCCAGGATTTGTTGCTTCGGTTTTGGTTGCTCCACTGAGTCCAGCCTCCAGTCCTACTTTCAGCCTCTCAGGGTTTCTCTGTCTTTCTAGGGCTGCAGGCGATCCTGGGGCCTTCTCTCACATGGCAGGTAAAATGGTGTGCTCTTTTTCTCTGTGTGTCTTCTTCATGTTTCTCCCATTTATATAGGACTCCAGCAAGTGGGCCAAGACATACTCTGGGCCATGTCTCACTGAAGTATTCCAATTAAAGCCCTCAACTGAATTCAATCCAGTCAAAGGGTGCCCTACCCACAGAAATGGATCAATTCCAAGAACAAGATCCTTTTGGGATTCACAAAAGCTTTAAACTGTCACAGCACCTTATAGTTTTATAGTTCTAAATCTAAACTTAAGATTCTATATTTTTTCCTTTCCTTTAGGAAAAACCTTCATGCTACATGCCACCAAATGCACAGACTACACAGTGAGTTAGGTCAGCTCTCCCACATCCATTGAAGTGTATTACAAGTGTCCTAGTCATAGCCATCTTCCTCTTGAGTTATATTTGAAATGGCTTTTTTTGGTACATTTTGACTGCCGTATTGGTGGTAGAATATATAATATGGATCATCTCTACTTCTGTATTTATTTATTTCTTACTATACCTCAACCACAGTTTTCTTTTTCCCCTTCTGCCTTTCTTTGCCTGTAGAATATACTCCATGTAGTCAGTATGTAAATTTCTAATATATTAGAAATCTACAAATCTGTTTCGTGCTTTTTATATGGTTGCATATTTATAGTCAAAACATACAATATGGTATTGAATAAATTAAGTCTTATTAGAAATTTTTAAAAAAAGAGTAGAGGTACCATGGTCAATATTCAAATGGTGTGGCCAGAAGAAAAGCAAGTGTTATTATTAAATATGAATGCAATTCTTACAAATATAAATGGATCCTTTTTCCAGTGAAAAGCTAGTCGGAAAAAAAGGTCTCATATTATTAAGATTCATTGTTTCCAAATCAAATGAAAGGAACCTGAGTAATGTGCCAATTTTATTTTCTATTATATGCCTTAGATATACCTCACTAAAAATTGGTGTCTGACAAAACAGAAAGACACTTGCAGAATGTAATATTGCAGTGACAGTACTGATGTTGATTGTTACCACCATATTAAACTCTTCAGGTTTGATTACATCTTAATTATTTATGTATAGACACTAGTCCAATAACATAAAAGTAGAGAACAGCAGCTGGAAATTTCTCATTTAATGTTCAGAGATAAAAGGGTTAACCAGCGGAATGGGTATAGCTCAGTGTTTGAGTGCCTTCTTGTATGAGGCCCTGGGTTCAATCTCCTGTACCTCATTTAAAACAAAATTCTTTCTGTTATTTTCTACAGATAAATCCTTTTTCCTATTGGAATCTGATGGCAACTAAAATCTGGCATTTTCCCAAGCTACTGTATGAAGAGGATACCAAAGGCCATCACTATACAGCATATTGCAACAGAAGGACTCTTCCATTCAACAGTTATGTCACACTTCCAAAATATACCCGACCATCAGTTTTATTCCTGTCCAGGAGGCTGGGTACCAAGGACTGGATATAACCACAGGTGCACATAAGCAGCAAGACTAGCGCCAACAGTTTCTGAAAACTGAAAATGGCAAACACCATGAGGCTGGCAAAGCCCCAGCCATATCACCCTCCAGGTCCAGGGTAGAAGAGGTGGGCAGGCCCCTTCTGCCCTTCGTACTCTCTTCTGCCATCTGTTTGGAACTGACTAGGATAAAGTTTATTCTTCTTTTCCTTTTTAATAAAGAGAAGTTGTAAGTTTACAGAAAATAAAAAATACGGAGTTCCCATTTACTACCTATTATTAACAACTTGCATTAGTGTGGTATATTTGTTACAACTGATGAAAGAATATTATTATAACAGTATTATTAACTTTTGTTCATGGTTTACATTAGGGTTCACTATTGGTATTGTAAAGTCTTATAGTTCTGGTTTTTTAAATAGTTCAAAAATTTTTTTATTCTAGTAACATCTATCAACTTGAATTTCCTTTCTTTTTTTTAGGAGGTACTGGAAATTGAACCCAGGACCTTGTACATGGGAAGCATGTGCTCAACCACTGAGCCACGTCCACTCCACAGTCAGAGTTGGTTTTGTTTATTTGTTTCTAGGAGGTACTGGGGGAAGCAGATTTGGCTCAACTGATAGAGCATCCGCCTACCATATGGGAGGTCCAGGGTTCAAACCCAAGGCCTCCTGACCCATGTGGTGAGCTGGCCCATGCACAGTGCTGATGTGAGAAAGGAGTGCCCTGCCACGCAGGGGTGTCCCCCACGTAGGGGAGCTCCACGCAAAAGGAGCGCACCCTGAATGAAAAAAGTGCAGCCTGCCCAGGAGTGGCACTGCACATGTGGAGAGCTGGCACAGCAAGATGACACTACAAAAGGAGACACAGATTCCTGGTGCCATTGACAAAGAATGCAAGTGGGCAAAGAAGAACACACAGTGAACAGACACAGAGAGCAGACATTTGGTGGAGGGGAAGCAGAGAGAAATAAATAAAAATAAATTTAAAAAAAAAAAGGAGGTACCGGGGATTGAACCCAGGATCTTGTACGTGGGAAGCAGGCGCTACTGACCTATGCCATCTCCCCTGAATTTTCTCCTTTTAACCACTTTCAAATATAAAATTCAGTGCTATAAATTACATTCACAATGTTGTTACACCACCACCATCCATTACCAAAACTTTTCCATCACGCAAATAAAAACTGTACAATTTAAGCATTAACTCCTCATTTCCCATTTCTACCCCTATGTTCTAGTTTCTGACACTATGGATAAAGTTTAAAAAAAAAATTTTTTTTCTAAGTAACTTTATTTCAAATTCAAAAAAAAAAATGCAGCTCGACACATTATGGAAACAATACTCCTAAAAAGTTTTGCAGGTACTTTTTTTTTTTTTAAGATTTACTTTATTTACTTTATTTTTCTTTATTTATCCCCCTCTCCCCTAGATGGTTCTCTCATCTGTCTGCTCACTGCTTGCTCACTTTCTCCAGGAGGCACCTGGAACTGACCTCATGAGAGGTGAGTGCCCAACAGCCTAAGCCACATCCGCTTCCCGTGTGCTGCTTGTTGTGGTAGGGGTAGAGTCTAGCTTGTTGGGGCAGGATGGCATTTGCTCATCTTCTTTAAGGAGGCACCAGGACCCAAACCTGGCAACTCCCATGTGGTAGGTGCATGCCCAAGGGGTTGAGCCACATCTGCTTCCCTGCAGGCACTTTTAACTCATCTAATTCCAACTATTAACTCATTTGTTACTGGGACCTATTCTTACAGAGGCCTCTATTATAGAATAGAGGACCTATTATTGTATGCCTGGCATTATGCTAAGTCTTGTGGATACTGTGGTGAATAAGACAAACCCATGCTCTCAAAGAGCTTTAAGCAAAAAGCAGGAATTTTCATATTGTGTAGATGTGAGTTTCTGGTATCATTTTCCTTCTCTCTGAAGAACTTCTTTTTAGCATATCTTGTAGGGGAAGTCTGGTAGTGATGAATTCTCTCATTTTTTGTTTGTCTGAGAAAGTACATTTCTCTTTCACTTTCCAAGGATAATTTTGCTGGATGTAGAATTCTAGTTTAGTGATTTTTTTCTTTTAATACTTTAAATATTTCACTTCACTCTCTTGCTTGCTTGGTTTCTGATGAGAAGTCTGAAATAATTCTTATTCCTCTATAGGTAATTCTTATTCCTCTATAGGTAAGGTGTACTTTTTTCTTCAGGCTTCTTTCAATATTTTCTCTTTGTTTTTGGTGCTACAATTTGAATATATATTGATATGCCTAGGTATTGGGGGTTTTTTGTTTTTGTTTTTTGTGGGTTTTTTTGTATTTATCCTGTTCGGTATTTTCTGAGCTTCCTGGAATCTGTGGTTTGGTGTTTGTCATTATTTTTGGGCAATTCTCAGCCATTATTCAAATATTTCTTTTGCTCCTTTTCTTTTCTTTCTGGTATTCCAGTTATGTTCATCATGATGAAGTTTTGAAATAATCCCATAGTTCCTAGATATTCTTTTCTGTTTTGTTTTGTTTTATTTCCACCCCATGTTTTTTTCCTCTTTTCATTTCAGGGTGGGAAGTTTCAATTGACGTATCTTCAGATTCACTAATTCTCTCCTTGTATGCCAAGTCTATTGATGAGTCATCAAAGATATTCTTCATTTCCATCACACTATTTATTTCTAGCATTTCCTTTTGATTCTTTCTTAGAGTTTCCATCTTTCTGCTAACATTATCCTTGCATGTTGTCTACTTCCATTAAAACCCTTCAAAGTTTTTAATAGTTTTATTTTTCACAGCCTTATTTTTCAGTAGCTCTCTAGCATTTCTCTAGGTAATTCATATAAATTAACAATAAAAAAACAATTAAAAGCAGAGGAACAGAAAAAGTATGAAATAATTAGGTTGTTAGACACAGGCATAGAATTAGTTATCTTCAGTTTTCTTACTCAAATCTGTTGTTTCCGTTTTTAGTAGCACTTAAATGACCAAGAGGGCATTTTAATGTTCAATCTGAGTCATTCTCATTTTTACCATGTCTGTTCTAAATCTAAAGGCCCCAATAATTTAACAAGTAACAGCAATAACAATACTCCTATTGATATGTAACACCTGTCACTGCCTATACTAGATAGTGGGTTGTGAGAGGTAACTGCACTATAGGAACTTTGGCTTCACAAAGACCTGAATTCAAATTCCAGATCTGTCGCTTGTTTAGGCATGTGACTATAAATAAATTATTCAGTCTCTCTGAGTCTGACTACCTCTCAGAGCTGCTATAACGATTAAGTGAGATCTAGAGGTAAACTATGTTATTTCTCTTCTTTAATACGTAAGCGCACTGAGAGATTTCTGCTACATTATTCCTATGACTTGCAGATATTTAAAAGCTAACACACACTATCACATTCTTTCATCAAGACCTTTAAGTTATATAACACCAACAACTTTCACCAACATTCTTAAATAAGCATGACACATACCAGTGACAATATTTGAATTTATTTCCTTCTCTGGAAAGGAAAGGATTACAATTACCCTTTTACTGGGTTACTACAATGTGCTAGATGCTGTTTGAGATACTTAAAGTGTATTATCTCTAATCCTTAAAACAATTCTGAAATACAGGCATTATTACTCCCATCCCATAGTCCTTTAAGCCTTCTTACTGGAAATGCATTGAATGGACCAGAAGCCACATGGATATAACATGGGAGCTGTTAGAAATGCAAAATCTTAGGTCCTTCTCTTTCACTTTAACAAAATCCCCAGGTTATTCATATGTATATTAAAGTTTCAGAAAACACTGCTCTAAGGTTCCTTCCAACTCTGCAATTCAGTGAATCAAAAAGCAATCCAAGAAGCCAACAGACTTTTTGTTTACGAAATTTCTACTGGCTTGTTTAAAGTATTCAACATAATTTTCCTTGAAATGAAGATAGGAAAACAGAGCTTTTGAGATTTACTCTAGCAAAGTACTTTCAATTTATGTCCTTACATTTAAAAAAAACAAAAAAACTCTTATTTACATGTAATCCCCTACTTAGATATATTTGCTATTCCTAGTATGGAAATAGTAGCTTTAAACATGAAATGTGAGGATTTAAACAAAAAAGCGTGTATGTGAACCTTAAGACGTTTAAAGGCTATCTCAGGAATTATTCCACTTAAGCCTAAATGCAATTTAATTTTTATAACTGTGTTGTATTATGACACTGTCGTTGTATATCCCATAATCAACTAAAATAAAAATTGTAAGAAAAACTGTCCACTCACCAACAACATATAAGCAACCATGAAGCTCACTAACTCCATTGCCTGCTCTTCGTTGACCCATTTCTTTAACTTCTATCCACTTATCCAGATGTGGATCATACCTCTCCACACTAGATAAAGAAGCCACTCCATCATTGCCACCTACTGCGTAGACATGGTTCTAAATAAAGAACAAATAAAACAATGATGTTAAAGACTGAATTGACTTACATGTTGTCCTATTGGTGGGCTAGAATATACAAGAAAGCAGTATTACATGAAACGATATGGTGTGTAATTAATACCTATACATTGGTGATATAAACAAATAAATATCATATCTTTCTTTGGTTATGGATATGATGCAGTGCAATTCAATGGACAAGCTGCCATATAACTTACCATTAGAGCCACAGAGCCAACTCCTCCACGGGGAGTATTCATTGGTGCCACTGGACTCCACTGATCAGATTCTATGTCATATCTTTCCACATCATTGAAGCAAGTGTTGTCATCTAACCCTCCAATTGCATAAATTGGGCCTCCTAAAGAGGCTAAGGCAATTCCTCGCCTACAAAGACAATAAATACACTTTAGCATCTGGGTGTGTTTCCAGAAAAGAAGGAGCAAAAAAAAGTCTGTACTAATGAAAATCATTAATGATGTTAACCTTCAAATAGTGTGGTTTTTTCCCATAATTTTTATATTTATCAAAGCTTCTCAGTAAATGGTTACAGGGTTGCCTGCAGTTTTATACAACTCCAGAGTTGTACAGTACATTACCTGTATATTCTCTGGATGGTTAGTTTAAACTCGGATGAAATAAAGTGAAGCCCAATTAAATACTATAAATGGAGTTCAAAACATTCAACTGCTAAAACACACAGTTGCATAACTGAGAAGTTAATGAACTGACAGCAGTGAGTTTGCTGTCGAGGGACGGCAAGATGCCAATCTCATTAATTCTGAATTCATGTTATACGGAACACATTTTGTTACAGGGTTTCATTTGTACCACATCAAAGAACATTAATTTTTCTATACAAGCTTTATACGACATTGCTTTACTTCTAAAGGACATTTATTTCATTTCTTGGAAAGGAACAGATGTATACCACATTAAGAGCAAATTCACTGTAAAGAGGTGAGATAAACTTAAAAATAAATAAAATAGATAAATTTTTAAAAAACAGAATGTAGATCCAGGACATTTCTTTTTTAAAAAAACTATGAGATACCATTTCACACCCACTAGAATGGCTATTGAAAAAAAAAACAGAAAAGAACAAGTGTTGGAGAGGATGTGGAAAAGAAAGAACCCACATTCGTTGTTTGTGGGAAAGTAAAGCAGTTTGGCAGTTCCTTAGAAAAATAAGTATAGAATTACCATATGACCTGGCAATTGCCTCTATTAGACATATACCCCAAAGAATTGAAAGCAGGGACTTGACAGATATTTGTATAGCGATGTTCAAATAGTAGCATTATTCACAATAGCCAAAAGATGGAAGCAACCCAAGTATTCTTCAACAGATAAACGGATAAACAAACTGTAGTATAACACACAACTGGAATATTACTCAGCCATGAAAAGGAATGAAGTTCTGACACATGTGACAACTGGGTGAACCTTGAAGATATCATGTTGAGTGAAATAAGTCAAATACATACGAACAAATATTGTATAATCTCACTGATTTGAAAGAATTAGAAGAAACAAATTCAGAGAGTAAGGTGCTAGAATACAAGTCATTAGGGCATGGGGTAGATGTAGGGAATGGGAAGTTAAAGCTTCATTGGTAAAGAATTTCTGTTTGTGGTAATGGAAAGGTTTGGTAATGGATGGTGGTGATGGTAACACAGCATTGTGGATGTAATGAGCACTACTGAATCATATACTTGAATGTAATTACAAGGGGAAATTTGGGATCGTATGTATGTTACTAGAATAAAATAAAAATATCCCCATAGGCCTGTACAACACAAACCCTAATGTATGCAATGTACTACAGCTAATGGTGCACTTAAAATATTCTTTCATCAACTGCTAACAAAGGTAACACACTAACAAAAAGTGTTAATAAAGGGGAAGAGGGATATATGGTATGGCAGTTTGAGATTACTTATGAGTCCCCAAAACAGAAAGATTATGTTTGTAAACTAATCTATTCATCTGGGTGTGATCCCTTTTGATTTCATTAGATTCAGCTGAGATGTCTTTGATTACATTACCTTTAAGATTAGGACTTTGATTTGATGATGTCAGTAAAGCATGACTCAGGTTGAACTCCCACCCCCTTGGTGAGCCAATATAAACAGACACTCAATGGGACACACAGTAAGAGCGCGAGCTCTGTCATTTTTGATCCTGGGGCCCTAGGGAGCCATTTGTTTGATAGTTTACAGATGACTTTGGGAAAAGAGCCTAAACTGATATAGGTCCTGCCAGACAAGCCCTAAACAGGAGTGAGAGGACTGGAAACCTGGAAGGAAAGGAGACCAGGCAGAGATCAGCGACCATTTCGCTTTTAACATGTGGCAACTGACTTTGGTGAGAAAGAAACCTTGAGCTGGACTCTTTAAGGACTTAAAACTGTAAGCTTTTACCCCAAATAAATGCCCTTTACAAAAGCAAACAGATTTCTGGTACTCTGCATCAGCAGCACTTTGGCTGCTTATACATATGGAAACTGTATTTTCTGTGTGATTTTTTCCTGTAAACCAAAACTTATCCAGTTAAGAAATTTATGAAAAAGGCAAAGGTGTAAAGATTAAAAATGTACTTTGGGACTTTCCCCCCTTTTAATCCCTGTGTTAGAATTTAAACTATTTATTTGTAGTCAACATGTAGCATAGATCAAGCCCATTAAAGTATTAAAATGTCATTTGTCGACAAATTGGAAGTAACAGCATATTTTAAGACTGGATTGTTTTGTTTTCCTAGGCTTCTTTCTCCTCACAAGGTAGATAAAAGCTAAAAATTTCTTCTCAGCAGTACTCTCTTCATATTTCCATCTAAATCTTTCAGAAGGAAATTCCGTGAAAAACACTTTATGTTAAATTAGTTAAGAATAGAAAAATAGATGGCAATGTGTCCAAATGTACAGTTCAGTTATTGCTCATCTGATAACAAGTCTTTTTTTATCTTTTACAGAATGTTGCTACAGCTTGCAAAACATAAAAGTAACAATGTCTAAGAAGGGGGCCTTTGTTAACTTTTTATTTTTTAAATAAACGACAGTTGAAATATTTTGGATTTTTATTTTCTATACAAAACTACTTCAAGTAGAATTTTCAATATTTACTCATATCCCCTTTTTTTTCTCTTTCATCCATTAAATTTTCACTCTGAAAAAAAGCAGAATTATTCTAGTATCTAGATTTAGGTGAATTATTAATTCTGATGTTGACATCCTCATCCCATTTACTAAATCTTAAAGCTGTAAAAGGAAAGAATAGGTAATCTAATTTAATCCCCCATCCAGGTGCACATTATGTGATCTGATTATATTTCTTTTACATATACATATATATAAAATTCCAATCATAGGGTAAAATTACAGTATGCCTCATTGCTATTATATTGAACTATAAATAGTAGATGTATATAGTCAACCTCATTACTAAAGCAACACACATCTCTTAAAATAGGCATTTCTTTATGTCCTCTACAAAACTCATTTTTTATGACATGGTTTTTCAGATCTTACTACCTGTTAATCCTTCTTTAGATGCATTTTAGGTTTTCATTGTCACAATCACAATGATCAATTTTTGTGCATCCCTCATAAAGCACACTTATTTTCAAATTATAAACATATATCACTATACTAACAGATCATATAAAAATGTTCACCCAAAATAAATCAGATTTTTAAAAAAGTATAAAAAAAGTCTAATATTTTATTCCCACACCCTAACCATCTTGCATTTCCCACTTCAAGATCACAGCTATAAATACGGAAGGACTAGCACAGAGAACAGTACAACTATAATCTCCCTTGATCTAAAGGCTTCACTTGTTTTACTAAAGCCAACTATATTACTTTCTTTCTAACTCTTTTTTTCCTCAAGAGCTGTGTTTCCTATTGGTTCAGTTACTCTCTTCCATATGAAACATAATCAAGCCAGATTTTCCACCATGTTGTACTGGTGTTAATTGATTTTTTAAAAATATCTACAAAAGGTTTTAATATATAATTCTTCTAATTTCAATTTTTTAGGTTTGCCTATAGATCTGGAATGTGTTTAATCTACTGTTTATTCTTTTGAATCCATATTTGCTATTCTGCACATCTTGAGATATCTGAAAATTTGATATTCAAGTCATTAATAAGAATCTTAAACAGGCTACAGCACAAGTCATGCTACTAAAAATTATCTTCCCTTTTAGACCAATCCATTAATCTACATTTATTTCAATTTATTGTAGATGAAAATTTGAAATATTAATGTTTATCATAAGAACACTGAAGGAAAGAGAAATTGAGAGTTTTCTTAACATGACAAAATATGTTGCACATGCATTAGTCCTAATGTCGGTAATTTATTTAATAGAGTAACACTAAAGACATTTTCTCTAAGAGCAGAAACAGGGCAAGAATTCTATACCTTTGCTACCCTGTATTAGATTTTAACCAATACAATTAGACAAAAAAAATCAATTAGAAGCCTGAAAATGTGTGGGAAAACTGGCAAAAGTTGAATAAGGTCTCTAGATTAATTAATAGCATTGTATCAGTACTAAGTTCCTGTTTTTATTTACAATATGGTTACATAAGACATTAACATTATGGGAAGCGAGGTGAAGGGCATAGCAGGGTTTCTCTGCCTTGGCACTAATGACGTTTTGGGTCAGCAAATTCTTTGCTGTGAGAAGGTTGTCCTGGGAATTGTAGGACCTTTAGTAGCATAACTGGCCTCTCATCACTAGATGCCAGAAGCCACTCCCCCAGCCACCCCCACCAACTTCCAGTTGTGACAACCAAAAATGTCTTCAGGTATTGCCAAATGTCCCACAAAGGGGGCAAACTGGTTTTTTTTTTAGGTACTGGGACTGGGTATTGAACCCAGGACTTCATATCTGGGAAGCTGGTACTCAACCACTGAGCCACATGAGCTCCCTTGAGTTGGCTTTTTCATTTGTTTGCTTGTTGTTTTGTTTTTGTTTTTCCTAGGAGGCACCAGGAACTGAACCTTGGACCTCCCGTGTGGGAGGCGGGTGCTCAACTGCTTGAGCCACATCCACTCCCAAGGTACAAAATCATTTTTGGTTGAGAACCACAGGTACCCAGCAATTCTCTTACTTTGCAATTATTCTGAAACTAAAATCTTATCAAAATAAAAAAATATCTAATGCTCAGATATAAATGAAAAATATGATTACCATTATGGTACACTAAAACATAATCCCATTTCTAATTCTTAAAAAAATATAAAAAGTTATAACAAAGCATTCATCTTGGATGCTTTAACAAAATGTGCTAAAGTTTCTAAAAATGTAATAAGTCAAAAAAGGAGGCCTGTCAATTTTAAAAAGTTTCTTTTATTTTCCACCATCAAATAAAAAGGAATTTCCATGCTGATTTACCTCTTTGTGTTCATTGATGCCTTCATCATCCACTTATTAGTGAAAGGATCAAACACCTCCATGCTACCTAAATGTTCATTTCCATCATGTCCACCCACTGCATACACTTTACCTGTTCAAATACAGAAGTACTTCCATTTGATTCACATTAATAAATTCATATTATGATCATTTACATATATATTTAATAAATATGGTATTAAGAAAAATTACTTTTCAATAACTGTTTTGTTCCCCATTGTGATCAGTGTTACTTCAGCAGTCAAATGAAAAATAAATGTAAAGGAGTGGATGTCGCTCAGTGGTTGAGCGCCTCCCTCCCATGCATGAGGTCCCGGGTTCAATCCCTGATTCCTCCTAAAAGATAAATTAATAAATACATACATCATACAAAAATGTAAGCATCCACTTAATAAAATGCCTGGCACATGCTGTTCTACATGAAGCTATTTAAAGGCTCAAACATTATCCCTTAGATTTCCCCACTTTTTATTACTTATTATATGAAACCACTAATCATGCTTTAAAGAATGTCTAACAAAATTTTAAAAATTATCTTAATATAGTACATAAAAAATATAAAACAACATAGTTTCAAACTTTTTCAAACTAAAACAACAATATACAAAACATGCAGAAAGACTGGAAATATTATATACCCAAATATTAACTGTGGCTATTTAGGGGTATTTGAGCTACAGATGATTTTTAAGTATCTATTAAAATGCTTTAAATTTTCTAAAATGAGCACTTATACTTCTATAAATACCAGAGTAGTTTAACTCTTTACCTCCTTTTTTCCTTATACCCATATCTCCACAATATTCAACTATAAACAATAGATTATGCATTGAGCATCTGTGGACACAAAGCACAACAAATTTTCATACAAGGAAATAATCACTATCCAAATATTTTACTGATATATTGAAAAATACTTTATAATTTACCAACTTTCTTGTATAAAAAAAGAAAATCTCAAATTCAAGTACTAAAAAGAAGATATGGTTACATGGTATGATTTAAAACAATAGTGTACTAACCTTCCACAGAGATTACACCTACATGTCGACGTCGGCTATTCATTTCTGGTCCAAAAAACCAACTATTTTTCTTGATTGAATAGCACTCAATGCTACGAAAGGGGTCGCCAGATCCACCTCGACCACCTACACAAAACAGCACACCTGAAGGTAAAGCCACAAAAAATAGAGATTAAAATCACAGATGGGGAAACGGACTTTGGCCCAGTGGTTAGGGCGTCTGTATACCACATGGGAGGTCCGCGGTTCAAGCCCCGGGCCTCCTTGACCCGTGTGGAGCTGGCCATGCGCAGTGCTGATGCGCGCAAGGAGTGCCGTGCCACGCAAGGGTGTCCCCCGCGTGGGGGAGCCCCACACGCAAGGAGTGCGCCCGTGAGGAAAGCCGCCCAGCCTGAAAAGGAAGAGCAGCCTGCCCAGGAATGGCACCGCCCACACTTCCCGTGCCGCTGACGACAACAGAAGTGGACAAAGAAACAAGAAACAAGACGCAGCAAAAAGACACAGAAAACAGACAACCGGGGGAGGGGGGAATTAAATAAATAAATCTTTAAAAAAAAAAAAAATCACAGATGACTCTGTTTTTAAACTAATATGGAAAAATATTTAGGTCAAAAATTGATTTAAAACAAAGAAAAAAGATTAGTTACTTAGATAGTATTCAGTGTGGTTATGTTAATAGAATTCTAATTTTTTACCCACTCCCAATTAAATTTATCAAAGAATAGGGTATCTCTGCTTGCTAACATCCCATTACAATATAGTTTATGCCCTCATGCACTCTGTAAAATAGTTCTTGCTAAGGTCATAAAATCCAATGAACACCTAAATTAATTTCTTATTTAACACAAATGTAACATTTAATATGTTGATCATCCTGTTTTTTGGGGAAACTCTTTACTCTATTCATTTCCTTAATATCAAAGTGTCCTTTGTCTCCAATAATTTCCCTTCTTTTTCCTAATGTTTACCATGTTCCATCCTTTGCCCTTTGTTCCATCCTTTCACATACTTCATGCTCACAAAGGAAAAGCTAGTTCCTGATTCAGTAGTTGGGATAGGGCCTGAGAATCTACATTTTTAACAAGTTCTCAAGCAAATGCTGATGCAGGCCAGGGGTCATACTTTGAGAACCACTGCCCTATAGGATAAAGCCTCAGCACAGCAAAAAGGTTTTCTAGGATCTACCCCAATCTTCTCTCTTTCTCTGCGTCAAGCTTCACGCTTCTGCAGCCTGCAAATAGTGCTCATCACTTGTTCCAACAGCACCTTTTTGTAACTATTATTTCACTTAACTCTGTATTGATTCTGAATCTAACCGAGGTTAAGACTGAGTTAACATCTATGCCCTAACAAGGATTAGCCTAGTGCCTGGCATGTATGAGGCATTCAATAAAAGTAAAATTAACTGAACATCCCTTTCCCTAACCATCACCCAGAAGAATACCTATTCATTACCCAAAATTAAGCATGAAGTTCACCTTATTTACAAAACCTTTTCTGACACTTCAAGGTGAAAATAACCACTTGTTTTCTTTGTGCCTCCCACCATACCTTGGGATTATATCAAAACACCTGTAATTATTTGTTTATTCACATGTCTATTTTCCTAGACAGACTACAAGTCCTCCCAAATTAGGTCTGGCTATATTTTATTCATGTTTGCATTTCTAGTGACTACCCCACAGCCAGGTACATGGTAGGAACTTAGTAATATGTTAGCTGAATGACTGCTTAAATGAATAACCAGAACTGCTTATACTGTCGTTCCTTGACTAAAACCTACTTCATAAAGTTCTTGCAATCATGTAAGAGATCATGTATATGAGTATCTAGTATATGTCTGACATATAAGCAGGGCTAAAAATTGTTTGAATTCAATTCTGAATTTGAAGATGAATTTCATCAAATTCCTTTACTTCTTGAAATAGTATTCACAACTAAGAAACATCTACATTTCAAAAAATAATTATTTACATCACCCTATTAAAAAGGAGAATTAAATAATAGTCCTTTTTTTATTAAACTAATTATTTAGAAGAACTACTACTTCAAAGAAAGGTCCATGACTTTCAAACTTTCTTTACCTATACCACCTAGACAAAATCTCATTCTAATCATAACCAAGTACTGCTTCTTGTTGCTGTTGTTTTTAGGCTATTCTATAGACTCTTTATTTGATAACTCTGTATTAGGTAGTAGCAAATATAGAGGAGGTCTTTATTCAAAATACCTCTTCCTGAATTCTTGAACCTCACTTACTTTCTCTCATTCCCCAAGCATTCTCTGGTTATCTTCAATTCCTTTTGATTCCTATACATACCCTAATAATTTTCTTTCTGACTTTAGGCCAAGTAAATAAATAAGCAGGATTTATAGAAGATGGGATATCTTTTGCATATCAAATTGCTAATCCTAAAACAGGGCAACATGACACTGTATTTTAGAATCAGTGTGATTTACTTTTTATAAATATAAAAAATATAAGTAAACATGTACTATCTTCTTGGGAAAACATAAAATTTGAAAATTGTGGGATGTAGATGTGAAACTACATGCCTCCTAAAATATAGGAGCTTTAGATTCAGAGCCTAGTATCATCTGCTATACAAATATTGGATATACTGAGAGTCTTTCTTTTGATTTCAAACAATGCAAAAACAAATTTAAGTAAGTAATATGTGTCAAGCTTCATGCTTGGCACTAGAGACACAAACCTAAATAAGCTATTTATCTGGCTTTTAAGGGCTCAGAATATGTTAAATATATAAATTACAATATAATATAATGGTCAAAACATGGGAAAAGAAGTGCAAAATGCTCAAAGTGCATAAATAATAGAGGAGCTAATTCTATCTAGAGGAATCAGGGAAAATATCAAAGGAGAAATATTTTAGTAGGCTCTTCAGAGTGTATAGGACTTGTTATTGCTTTTTAAAAATTGGTTTAGGGAAACGGACTTGGCCCAGTGGTTAGGGCGTCCGTCTACCACATGGGAGGTCCGTGGTTCAAACCCCAGGCCTCCTTGACCGTGTGGAGCTGGCCCATGCGTAGTGCTGATGCACGCAAGGAGTGCTATGCCACGCAGGGGTGTCCCCCGCGTAGGGGAGCCCCACGCGCAAGGAGTGAGCCCGGTAAGGAGAGCCGCCCAGCGCGAAAGAAAGTGCAGCCTGCCCAGGAATGGCGCCGCCCACACTTCCCGTGCCGCTAACGACAACAGAAGCGGACAAAGAAACAAGACGCAGCAAATAAACACAGAGAACAGACAACCGGGGGAGGGGGGTAATTAAAAATAAATAAATCTTTAAAAAAAAAAAATTGGTTTATTGCTAAAACTAAATCATGTATAGTAATAATTAATTATAAATATATATGACCTTACTTATTAATTATTACTTCAAGGCAATCAGATACCAATCATCTTACTATTAATTTTGGGCATATATAACCAAGAAGATAAAATGAGTAATTTAATTACCAGCAGTATGCTTCCTTGGAGTAGTCCGAATGGAGTATTCAAAATCAGGTACTGCTCTGCTACTCAAATGAAGGTGGTAATTTCTTGCTTCATCCAATAAATCTCTACATTTTAGATTTTGCTTGACAATCTGTTCTTTTGCTACAACACCCATAAGAAAATCAACTGGCAACAACGGCAGACGAACCTAAGAACATGAACAGTAGTGGATATAAATTTAAGTTATAATTGGATAGCTCATTCTCCACTTTCATTGCAGTTATGTTTGTTTTAAAACTCATTTACTTCATAAAGCCTTTCTAACATATGAATGAAATCCAATATGCCTAGTTCTGAAGCAATTTCCAGTATTAGTCTGCACTAATTAAGTGAGACTATATATATATATTCTCCCCTTTTAAATTCAGAATTAAGTAGTTGAGGCTGGATAAAATAATAAATTCATTCAAGTTACTCACTTTCAAAAATGGTACTGACATAATCAGAAGTCCCCTTAATTGCTAAAGGCATAATAAAAACAAAATTGCTATGCTTTGTTTTTTTGCCTTTTTAGTCTAAGAGTGAATATATGGAAATACGATTTATTTATTAAACACACAAACATTCATATCTGAAATAAATTGTTATATTCTTCAAATCAATTACCTTGGAAGCCTATACCCTAACTCAGCAATGCACATCCCCTTTTTCAGTAGAGATACTCATCATTCTTCTCTTAAAGAACCACTGATTTTCAAGATTAGAGCAATGGTCAAACCAGGTAATACTCTCAGTTGAAACTACACATACATACATACACACAAATAAGACAGAGCTGCAAGACTTTTTTTGGTTTTGTTGACAAACTATTTCAAAGTAATTCTGACAGAAGGCCTAAATGTGTTCTGAAGGTCAATACTCACTGAATGAATAAATATTGCTACATGCACCTATAAAAAATGTCAGTCTCATTACAATCATGTTTTGAATAGGTTTATGTCATCTGCCTAGAAATATCTAAAATAAGAACACTGGTAATTATAAGCAATTTTGTTCTCCTTAATATTTGTTAAAATTTTTGATAACATTACAGAGAACTTTTATATTCTAAAATATTTTATATAATCATTATTACCAAGTGCTTCTGTTAAGTACAAAGTTTTAAAAAGCACTTAATGTTGAAAAAAACACAAATTAGAGAATGATCATCTTTATATAGCATCATTTTACTTCTCAGGATAAATGATCAGAGAAAGGAGAGAATGAAAGAGGAAAAGAGGAGGGAAGAGATGATGGAAAGGTAAAGACAAGCCCCAAAGGGCCTATTTATTACCTCCCTATTTAGGTAACCCCTGTTGATGTAAAAAATAATAATAATAAATAATAATGAAACACATTTCCGAGGTTAGAAAAGTAAAATTGTAAAGGGGAAGAAATTGGAAAGCACAAGTCTCATTTCCCCATTTTTTGTCTTTCTCCTCAGAAGCAACTACTTCTACGTCATGTAATTTTTCCAGAATAAATTTATATATATTAGGAATAAATGTACTTAGATGAACAAAATTCAGTAAAATTTAGAAAGTTCACTATAAAACACTAAATAAAATTGTACTAATTTAGAATTTTTCCTCAGAATCATTTTCAATTATCATAAAATACTCATTACTATATAAAAGTTTCATTTTTCTAAGAGACAGAAAAAATCAAAATGGTGATTTAGTTACCACAAGGTATGTTGAGCTATCTCAAAAGGATATATATGTATTTTTTTTAGAATGGACTAAATAAAATTTATTAAGTTTCAGGGAAGCGGATTTGGCCCAACAGCCAGGACATTTGCCTACCACATGGGAGGTCCAAGGTTCAAACCCCGGGCCTCCTTGACCCGTGTGGAGCTGGCACATGTGCAGTGCTGATGCGCGCAAGGAGTGCATGCCAGGCAGGGGTGTCCCTCGCATAGGGGAGCCCCACGCACAAGGAGTGCGCCCTGTAAGGAGAGCCGCCCAGCACGACAAAAAGTGCAGCCTGCCCAGGAATGGTGCTGCACACACGGGGAGCAGACACAGCAAGATGACCCAACAAAAAAGAGACACAGATTTCTGGTGCCACTGACAAGAATACAAGTGGACACAGAAGAACACACAGCAAATGGACACAGAGCGCAGACAACTGGGGGAGAGGGTGGGGATGGGGAGAAAAATTTTTAAAAAGTTTTTATTAACTTTCAAACATTCCTCACAAATTGCATCTACACAGACATAAAACAACTAAATTGGGAACACCAACATTGGTGGAAAACCTGTAATTCTTTTTTTGAAGAAATGTAATAAAGAAAAAAAGAACAAAAACATTCAGACACAAGTATACAAAAACAGAAACAACTAGCAATGGAGAAAGTAAATGCTAATAAACCAACATATACTCAATCTCACCAAAAAGGAATTATTGTCAAGTAATAGTTTCAACATACCCTTTTCCACCAATTAAAAAATTATTATTTTTCATGTGAACACCAAAGATGAAAATACATGTCTCATGTACTGATGTTGTAGCATAATATCTACCTCCATTGGAATGGAACTTTCCCATCAATATAGAAACATGCTGAAATATATCTTGCCTTGAAAATAAATAAGAAATGTCCTCACTTTACCGCATGTACCTCTACTCCAATTTTCCCTACTCCTCTTAAGGGCAAAGCCCCTTGGATAGATCTTCTGCTTTTTCTTGATATACCTTATCTCTCAAATTCCATATTCTAATTGGGCTCCCATTCCCATTTTAAAATTATTAACAATGACCTCTGCATTGCTGAATTCAATGGAAATTTCTCAAAAGGATATTTTAAATAGACCAGAAAGCAGAAAGTATTTCTAATTCAAATATGATAAATTCAGACTTATTACATAGTGAATGAAGAGCAAATTAAGAGCCAAAGCCATTTTCATTATTACATCAATGGTTTGTACATTCCCTCTGATAATCTACTTTTCTAATAAGTGACACTTGGTGATTTGCTTCAATATCATTTCAATTATATATACAAATCTTTTTTCAGCCCCTACCTGTGCAAGTGTTTCATCCAACCATTTGGAATGATGCTGAGGATTGGCAAGAAGCCACTTGATGGCAGCACTATAGACCTGCTTTTCGTTCTCTATATTTAAATCACTGGAGGATAAAAGCTTATGGAGGTGCTGGGGTGACACACTTACAAAGTCTTCACATTCCACGACTTCAGTAAAATGCTCACAGGCATACTGATCCGCCATATCCATTAAGTCTATTCGATTGTGACTTTCTGCAAAGGCCCTTACAGCCAGGCAATTGGAGGGATGAAAATGTAATTTCATGTATTCACAACAAGCTCTAGCTACCAGTTCAACCTGCAGAATACATGCTGCATATAAGAGAGGCTGGACATTGTCAACAGTCAAAGTGAGCCGGGAAGAATAGACAAACTTTACCAAGTCTTCTATTGCATCACCATCAAAATCTCTGATCTCAATAAGTGTTTGCTTGGCTTCAGCCATTTCAGAGAGAAACATGGCTCTGAAGTAAGGAATAACACAAGCCAATACCAGCTTATGACAAGAGATAAGCTTTGAGCCAACCTGTTCAAGACAAAAGAATCAGACTTAGTATAAGATCAAAATTAACTTTAGATCAGCATAGATCATGTGTTATAGCAGGGACAGAAATCCCAACTATTGTAATCATTTGGTCTCTTACTTTCAACCTATGCCAGTTTCTTACACAATTTTCTTTTTCCAAATTAGCCACCTGTCTTTGATACATGTATCTATATTGTATATAACATGAACTATGATTTTTCATATTATCTCATACTTCAAGAGCATTTTATGAATTAAAAAAGCAAACGTCATGTCACACGTACTAGACACCAAACACTATTTTAAGTGCTGTTCAAATACTAGCTCCATTGTCCCAACACCCGAGTGGTTGCTATGATTATCCACAAGTTATAGATGGGAAAACTAAGAAGAGAGTGAATAAATCAGTGTTTAGTGCTATGAGCTGAACTGAGATTTTTTCCATTTTCTGTTTAAATTATCTGGGAATGATATACTGTACAAAAAGTAATAAGAATACTTGATTGTTGCTTCCCATAGCATTCTATTAAAATGAAAGAACTGTGAATTTCCTTATAACTCAAACTTGGTTCCCATTCTCCTATATTCTAGGAATAAATTACTATAAATAGAAATGTTGTGATTCAAAGGATAGATACAATTTGGACACATAACTTCCGAACTGTCCATTTCTGATCCACCTGCAGTATTTGTGCCATATTCTAGACGTTAACTTTAAGAAACATTTGTCAATTCAGGCTGATGAAACTATTAATCATTGTTTTAGTTTATCTTTCTTTTACCAGTAAGATTGTACCATTCATAAATTTTGGACTATTTGCATTTCTTTTATGAACCATGGATTTTTTTCTTATGTATTTATACATTTAAGAGGATGACATTTTTCATACATATTTCAAACTTTTCTCCTTTACAGTTTGCTTTTAAATTTTATCTGCCCCCCCTTCCCCACAGTTTTTTGTTTGTTTGTTTGCTTGAGGTACCAGACACCTGGGGATTGAATTTGGGACCTCACATGTGAGAAGCCAGTGCTCAACCACTGAGCCACATCAGTTTCCTTGAGCTGGTTTTTTCATTTGTTTTGCTTGTTTTTCGTTTTGCTTTTGTTTTTTTCAGGAGGCACTGGGAACCAAAACAGTACCTCCCATGTGGGACGCAGGTGCTCAACTGCTTGAGCCACATCTGCTCCCCTGAGCAATGACTTGTTTTTAACATATTTTTTAGAAAGATTCATTTACTTTATTTTTATTTATCCCCACCACGTCCCCACACCCCGGATGGTTCTGTCAGTCATTTGTTCACCTTCTCCAGGAAGCACCAGGAACCAAAACCAGGACCTCCCATATGGTAAGGGGGTGCCCAATGGCCTGAGCCACAACTGTTCCTGACAGGCTGCAGCATCTGCTGTCTTGTGGCATTTGCATGTTTAAGTATCTGCTTGTTGCAGTGGGTGCAGCATCGAGCTTGTCGTGGCAAGTGTGTGTCTCTAGTTTGTTGTGGTGGGTGCAGGCATCTGCCCTCATCTTTAGGAGGCACTGGGACCTCCCATTTGGCAGGTGAGTGCCCATCTGGTTGAGCCTCCTTCACTTCCTGTCAATGATTTTTTCATTCAAGGATATTCCAATTTTCATTCAGGATATTCCAATGTTTGAACTTCAATTCTAGCAAAAGGACAGACCAGTACAACAGATCCTTGATATTAATGCTTGTGCTTTTGAACCTTATTCTTGTAAAATTGGAAATTAGCCTAGTTATATACATTGCCTAATAGTTTCTGCATAAAAACCCCTTTGTTCATGAAATGTGACCTCTGTGTAAGCCAAACTCAAGATATAAGCTCCCTGCTTCCCCTCCCCATGTGGGAGCTCAACTGCTTAAGTCACATCTGTTGCCCTTCCCCATAGACTTTAAAAAAAAATTTCCCCCCACCCCCACCCCCACCCCCATTGTCTGCTCTCTGTCCATTTGCTGTGTATTTTTTTGTGTCCACTTGCATTCTTGTCAGTGGCACTGGGAATCCGTCTCCTTTTGTTACATCATCTTGCTGCGTAAGCTCTCCATATGCATGGCGCCACTCCTGGACAGGCTGTGCTTTTCTCACACAGGGCGGCTTTCCTTGCAGGTGCACTACTTGCATGTGGGGCTCCCCTACACAGGAGACACCCCTGCGTGGCATGGTACTCCTTGCATGCATCAGCACTAGGTGTGGGCCAGCTCACCACACAGGTCAGCAGGCCCTGGGCTTGAACCCTGGACCTCCCATATGGTAGGTGGATGCTCTATCAGTTGAGTCAAATCCATTTCCCCTATAGACTTTTATATAATCAAATCAGTTAATATTTTTCTTTATGATTTCTGCTGCAGGTGCCATGTTTAAAAGGTTTTTGTTTTGTTTTGTTTTTTGCTTTGTTTTTGAGGAGGTTTAGGATTGCATAAGAGTTGCAACTGTGACTGAGAGGCTCACTGGTGCAGGGTGATGGTGGTGGAGGGATATGTAGGGAAGGGTAGACCTGGGTCTTGTCTCTGTGGAATATGAATTTGTTTAAGTGACCATGGGGTGCTGTCTCAGTGGACACCCACACAATAATTCACAATATTGAATTTCCATCCTGGGGAGCCCTGCTACATTCTCTAACAGAGTGTCAAGAATCCCTAGAGTACATGAGGAGTGCCTAAGGAAGGCAGACAGACCAATATGCCAGGCCCTTGATACTGATGATTGTGCTTATGAACCTTGTTCTTGTGAAATTGAAACTTAGCCTAGTATTACCTCCTGAAAGCCTCCTTGTTGCTCTAATGTGGCCTCTCTCTAAGCCAAACTCAGCATATAAACTCATTATCTTCTCCCCATTATGGGACATGACTCCCAGGGATAAGCCTCTCCAGCACCAAGAGATTATTACCAAGTGACAGTGAGCAATGCATTTGGAAAATGACTTTGACCCAAAGGGGGAAAGAGTAAATAAAAATGAGTTTTTAAGGCTAAGAGATTTTAGAGTCAGAAAGTCATTCCAGAGGTTACACTTATGCATATCAATAGGTGGATCTCACTAACTCCCGCAGTAAACAGGGCCTCAAGCAGGGGTCTACTGAGGGCTCTAGAGACATCTAGGTAGTATAGACAGGGCAGACAAACTCCGGAATTTGGCACCCTATTAGTGGGCCTTACCTTGGAATATATGATAACCTATCTACCCAATGTATCAGAAATGGGCTTATTTATAATTTCCCTACCTATGGCAGGGGAATGAGGGTGAGGTATATGGGAATACCCTATATTGTTGATGCAACATTTATGTAATCTAAAGCTTCTTTAAAAATAATTCCAAAAATCATCCTCAATCTAATATTTCATATTCACTTATTTTCTCTAGTTCCTTTATAGTTTTATGTTGTGCACTTAAATCTTTATTTCCATTTGGATTTTTTTGTACTAAGACATATCTAATTTTATTCCTTTTAATATAGTACCTATACAGCTTTCCCAACACTTTTTATTAAAACAATCACTAAGTACAAGTAATAGCTCTAGCAGTGTTTTAATAATTTTCCTGTTTTTTACTCGTGAAATTGTAGATTTACAGAAAAATCATGCATAAAATACAGAGCTCCCATATACTATCCTATTATTAAAACCTTGCATTAGTGTGATACATTTGTTGTAGTTGATGAAAGAACATTTTTATAAATGTCATGGACAGATTTTATTATATAATAAACTTAGAGTTGTGTCCTTTTATTTGAGAACTAATTTAAAAATAAGAACCTCTAAAGAAAGAGGTCTGAGAAATGTTGCAATATATAAATTATCTTGCTTATAAATCCACTTCCAAATTTTTCCCACTAATATGGAAGAAAAAAGAATATTACTTATTTCAGTTATTCAAGATGGACACCTCTCTGTTATACAATATTTAATTTCTTAACAGAATTCACAAAGTTTAGATTCTATTGAGACACTAATTGGAATCTAGACTACAGCACAAGTTTGGCATGTTTTCAAATTCACTTAAGCCTAGGGAAGCGGATTTGGCTCAACAGATAGAGCATCCACCTACCACATGGGAGGTCCAGGGTTCAAACCCAAGGCCTCTAGACCCCTGACAAAGAATACAAATTCACTTAAGCCTAAATGGAATCTGAAAATGGTTTCTGACATTAAACATTTTTAAAATATTCATTATTTTTTTATTATCCCCAAAATTAATTTTTTAAAATTTTTTGATACCTCATTATTTTTATTATCACCCCCCGCCCCTCTGCAGCTTGCTTGCTGTCTGCTCTCTGTGTCCATTTGCTGCGTGTTCTTCTGTATCCGCTTGTCTCCCTTTGTTGCGTCGTCTTGTTGCACCAGCTCTCTGAGGGCATGGGCCGTTAGCTTTCCACTGGTGCAGGCCAGCTTGCCTTCACAAGGAGGCCCTGGGATGCAAACCCAGGGCCTCCCATATGGTAGATGGGAGCCCAATTGATTGAGCCACAGCCGCTTCTCTGATACTTTATTTTTTTAAACTATCATTAATATTTCACTTCCCTATTAATTGTATTTGGCGATTTTATTGGCTTCATTTTTGAAGAGGTTTTGGATCACAAAAGGGTTACAACTGTGGCAAGGAAGAATCATTGGTTTGGGGTGACAGTGATGGGGAATACATGGGATGAAGCTCATCTGGGCATACATAAAAGGCATATAAATGTGTTCAAATGTTCACGGAGCATTGCCACGGTGGGTGGAGATTCATTTAATAACTGAAAAAATATCGATTTCCCAACCTGGGGAGCTCTGCCACATTCTCTAATGGAACAGCAAGAATCCCCTGAGTACAGGGGCAATAACTAGTGATGGAGGATGGTCCATTGATGGGCATGGGCCCTTGATATTGATGACTGTACTTAATCTTTAAATTGAAACTTAGCCTAGTATTTATAGGGTAACTAAGAGTTATCTGAGAGCCTACTTATTGCTCAAATGTGGCCTCTCTCTAAGCCGAGCTCAGCATATAAATACAATATCTTCCCCCAAGCATGGGACATGACTCCTGGGGATAAGCTTCCCTCGTACTGAGGGATTACTACCAAGAATCAACTAGCAAAGCAACTGGAAAAAGACTTTGACCAAAAGCGGGGGAAAGGTAAAGACAAATGAGTTTATATGGCTAAGAGAATTCAAAGTGAATCAGGAGGTCATTCCAGAGGTTACACTTACGCACACTTCTGCAGGATCTTACTGACTGCCAAAGTAGATACTATCCCAAGTAGTGGGGCTCCTGAGGGCTCTGGAAACATCCAAACACTAGTAAGGGCAAATAGCTCAGAAGTTAGGTGCTTTGCCAGTGGGCCCTACTTTGGAGTTTATGCTCCCCAGTGTGACAGAGCTGGACTCAGTTGTGGTTTCCCTACACATGGCTCTTCTGTCCTTCTATTTGAACCTATAATTAGTATCAGAGTTGGTACTTATTAGAGAGTTAAATCTTTGGGCTCTCCATGTGCCAGCTGGGCCCTGAACCTCAACAGAATTGCAACACCTACTCTTTAGTTCATTGCTCTCATCCAGGACAACTAACAAGGAGGTGATGATGGACAACCACCATACCAAGGAAGGAAGAAAGTCTACAACTGCAAACAAGAGAGTACCATCAATCAGCCCTTTGGATCAAAGCCCCCTCTCAATTAGAGGTGGAGTGGACATCTCCATGCCAGAATCCTCAGGATTAGGGAATGAACTATGGACTAAAATAGACTTACTGGTATTTACTATAGACTTATTATGATTCTAGCAATGGAAGAAATTATATCATTATGTGGAGGCAGTGGCCGCTGGAGGTTCTGAGGGCAGGAAGAGGGAAAAACAGGTGTAATATAGGGGCATTTTCAGGACTTGGGAATTGTCCTGAATGACACTGCAATGACAGGTAAAGGCCATTATGTATCTTGCTATAGCCAAAAGAAGAGAGATCATAAACTACAATGTAAACTGTAATCCATGCTTAGTGACAATGCTCCAAAATGTGTTTATCAATTGCAACGAATGTACCACACTAATGAGGGACGTTGTTAATGTGGGAAAGTGTGGGAGATGTGGGGAGTGGGGCATGTGGGAATCCCCTATATTTTTTATCTAACATTTATGTAATCTAAGTATCTTTTAAAAAATAAAAATTTTAAAAGAATTCTAAAAATATTCCTTTATGAATTATCTGCACCTACCACCATTCAGATTTAGTTTCTATGTAAATATTTGTAAATCTCACATGATATGTATCTGAGTTAAATTGCCAACACTGTCACACAATAGTACTATATGGGTTCTACAATTTCCTTATAGGCATTATTTTAACACTGCATTCCCATAGAAACTGTACAAATCAATGGGCTAGTAAATTATTTTTAGTTGTTTTTCATAAGGTTCTACCCTCCTACAATGCTATTCTAATCCCTTAGTTCCAACAAACTAAAACATGGTTTTAGTTACATGGTTTAGTGTACATGGTTAGTACACACACACAAACACCTCTATATATCCTTTCAGAATAAATACCCATCTTAATTTCTCAAAGATCTTTGAGCCATATGCATGAAATCTAAAGTTTTAAAAATCTGACTTTTTAGCATTAACTCTTTTGGTGCAATATAGTCTCATTACATCCTCTAAAGTTTACTTCAGCATTTTTCTTCTCTAGTATATAAAGTAATTATCAATTACCAAAAACATTTCATCACATATTTAGAAATGAAAGGAATTAATTTCTGAAGAGTTGGTGTTTAAAATTGTGTGAAAATTATACAAACTACAAAATATTAGATTTTATGCAGTTTTAAATTATATAAGAATCGATACTACTGTACATCCTTGATAAAAGTGATCCTCCTAATCTAGATTCTTTTCAATGAGATCAGTGACTATATAAACAATTCAAGATGCTTGATAGAAAAAACATGTCAAGCTTAAACTGAAGTAGTGAAAAATGTAGAATATTAACATTAATAAAATGATTACTAGATTTTTTTTAAAGTATGAAATACAAACCACTAATCAAACCCTTGAGTAATTTTCCATAGATTAGCCAATATGAATCAAAATACAATGAGACAAAGGCTTTGAAATTAGAGTCAACATGGGAATGTTGTAGGGTTGGGGGCACAGGGCAATCAATCATATTTCATTTTTATTGCTGATTCAACATTTAGGTCTCACCAAAAAAAATATATGACAACTGAAGAGACCTCTGTTTCAAAATAGTAAATGATCCTCCACAGAATTATGAGGTAAATTAAACTAAAAATGACCTTAAAAGAGCTTTAAACAAAGAACACTAAAAATTACATTAACTATCAGGTCTGACTTACAAATGAACTCACTGTTCTACATTAAGTTTTGTTTACTTTTCAAGTTTGTTTTTTCCTGACTGAAATACCTGTTCAACGTAGAAAATTGAGAAAGCACAGAAAAGTATAAAGGAAAAAATTTACCTAGATTCAACATTGACTACTAATAACCTTTTGGTATATTTCCTTCCAACTTTTTCTATGTATTTTGAAACATAACTGAAATTATCCTAAAATTTCTCATCTTTTTCCAAGTCTCTAAAAATGATAAAACTCTTCTGACCTTCATACTCACTGACTGCAGGCTATTCTATACAATGGATCTAACAGTTTACTTAACCGTTTAGATTGTTTTTAATTTTTCCATGTTGTAAATAGAACAAACAATATCTTAGAGGAGAATGGTTTTTTTCAGCATTTCTGAATACCTCCTTGAGATAAAATCTTAAAAGGAAAATTAATCAAAAAAGATATCAACTTTTTAATAGCTCTTGAGGCCAAAATGCCTACCAACACCCTCAACCAATTTGCACACCAACAATGTGTGAAAGCACTAAATGTATCTTCTAAATCTTCACTTTGTGGTAAGTGAAAAAATTTATGATTTAATTTTTATTTCTTAGCTATTTTTAGCATCTCCAAAATTTGGCCATTTTTGGAAATATCTGGTGAAAAATTTGTTCTTACATAGGTTCACTTCATTCCTAAGTATTAATTTTATAATTCAGTAACACAGACTATTAAAAATCATTTAAGAATATACTAAACAAAAATTAAAGTATATACGGTTGAAATATCTTTAACTATGCCCCTTAACAGTAAAGTAAATAAAGCAAAGTATTTGAGAACCGCATTGAAAAAAAGTACAGAAAGATACATAATGAAACAGATAAAAAGACTAAGGGAAAAAAGAAAAACTGTACCTAAGTCTTTGTATACCTTTAAAGCTCTTGTAATTTGACCCTTTTAACTCAATTATCAGTAATCCACCAGTTTTAGTGCATTCAAAAAGCCTATTTACTGCCAAGGCTTAAAGAGAAGAAGGGATTAGATGTACAAAACTGAAGATAAATGTCTTGGCTTGTGGTGAATTATCCCATTGCAGAATCTAGTCACACTCACTTTCCACAATCTTAACTAATCTTACTACATTCATTTATAAAACCCACCTAATGAAGACAGTAATTTAGATAGGATTTGGGGGTCAAATAAACAAGGATATAGATATATAAACCTTTAAATACTTCCTTCTGAGCAACATGAAAAAGAACAAAATAATGATTTAATAGTTAAATGCATGACAGTAAAAGTGGTTATCTCAACTCAAAGTACTTAAGTGTTAAATATAGGATTATTTTCTCCCTTATAATTTCTGTTCCATTACAGTATGCCTACTTTCAAAAATCAGGTGTCAGGTATTACACTTATAAGGCTAGTAATTTTATCATTTTTATCTAATGGAAATACACTATTATAATGTAATCCGTATATTTTCTTTCCCTGCAGTCTTTCAGGTTGCTTATTCTTACCTGGTCAGTTGGAAGTTTTTATAGCAAATAATTATACAACTGAGAGTCATGGAAATGTTTATTAGAATCCTATGAATATTTGTTTAAAAAGATCACACAAACGTGCACTTTCGAAAAAGAGAAGCCAGATAATAAAAATAAGATGCATTCAATGGCGACATCAAAAGACAGTAAAGGGGGACTGTCCCCTTCTTGTAATCTCTACCAACCTCTTCAAGTAAAATTAATGATCTTGATCTTTAATAAGGACTTTCATGATGTGTAACATATAATCTAACAAAATTTGTATTGTGCAACATCGCGTCAACATAAATTCTTCCTGCTCTTTCCCCTACCAAATAGCTGCCCTTAAGAACTATGCCTATAGATAATTTTGGGGCTGCTAATGGATATATTTTTTAAAAAATATTTTTACTAATAAACAAACATGATAACATATAAGCATACATCAAAGATATTTCAGGTTCACTTTTAGACCATAGCAATAAGGCAAATATTGCAATGAGTCACAATTTTTCTTGCATATAAGTTATGTTTACATTACACAATTATGAGAACTCAAAGTATTTATATAAAATGTATAGTAGCTTTCAGTTTTGTTGTGAAAATAGTTTTCAGCAGAGAAACTGATTTCTTTAGACAAAGTTTTAATAAATGATGGTGTTTGCTTCTAGGATATACACTTTAAAAGAACCCACTGTTCCAGTAGTGGCCATTGATGGCCTTTAGTAAATTGGAGTTGTTTAACCATATTGATGTCTAATTCCTTTTAACCACAATGAACTGTCCATATTACCAATAGCGGAGCACTGCAGGAGGCAACTGTGGCATTGCTTCCTCAACCAGCTCAGTGTGTGTGAATGTTATAGAAGAGTCCCTCAGATATATTTTTTAAATGTAATGTTATATAAGATTATGTGATTTGTACAAACTATGGTGAAAAGTGCCAGTAGTAATAACTGTGTAAAAGCCTCTAATTCATAACAATAATTCCTTTAAAATACACAGTCTTCTGCCTCTGTATTTGGAGTTGTCAGTACAACTCATCAGAGAAAACTGTCTAATAAAAAAAATTACATATATGGTAATTCCCCCTTTTGTAGTCTACACAAGATCCAAAAAGAATGTATTTTAATTACTATTTAAACAAGTGATTAAATTTAATCTGCACAGTGAACAAGAGTTCACATGCATTCTTTTATACTGCTGGATTTTGTTGTGTATCGTTCTTATCTGTGTTATGGTATGTTTTGTTTTTGTTTTTTAGGGTAGACAAGGGAGTAAAGAGTTTATTAAGAAACAGGAAAATGAGAAAAGTCAATGGTCCGAGACATGGACCACCGGTGTGCGGCAGAATGAGACACGTTTGGGTCCCAGGTCAGGCCTTTCTAAAGTTTTTCCTCCTCTCCCTTCATAATGTTGGGGTGGGGCCCCACCTGTCAACTCTCAGGAGGCCAATGGTGAGGCCTTTTGAGGTCCAGGGCTTTCTCTTAACTCTGAATGGGATTCTCATTCTAAATGAGATTCTCGTGGCTGGGACCTCACAAGATCCCTCAGGAGTTTTCCAGGCAGGGTCTCATGGCCATGATGTCTGTTGGGTCTTTAGCTGCAACCCACATCTTCCCTCTCCCTAAACTAACCTGCCTCAACTCCCCCCTCAGAGAGTTTACACCCTTATCCTTAAGAGGGTGCTAAATGGCAATGGTCAGGGAAGTGGACTTGGCCCAATGGATAGGGCATCCGCCTACCACATGGGAGTCCGCGGTTCAAACCCCAGGCCTTCTTGACCCCAGAGCTGGCCCATGCGCAGCACTGATTTGTGCCAGGAGTACCGTGCCACGCAGGGGTGTCCCCCGTGTAGGGGGACTGCATGGTGAGGCAGCTTGGGGCCAGGTTCCTACTGATGTGGAGCCTGGATTAGGGTAAGCCAGGATCCAGCAGCGGTTGGGGAGCACCACTTGCCTCTCTGTCTCCTGGCTTGGCTCATCAAATAACATTACCGGTGGCTCTGGTTTCTGGGCTTTTTAGGTACTTGACTTATGTTGCATAAATGAATTTAAGGACATGCTATAGGGCAGGCAAGGGAGTAAAGAGTTAATTAAGAAATAGGAAAATAAGAAAAACACATGGTCCAAGGCATGGACCATGGGTGTGTTGAGAATGATACACCTGTTCTTGAATAATGTTCATTTGTCAGGAGAATTGTGAGAAATAAACCATGAAGATACTGTCTATACATTTTTAAAAAGTTATGCTTATAATTTTATATTTGCATATAAAAAGTTATGTCTATTAAGTGTGCAATAGCATTATGTCTGAAAAAAGTGTATATACCTTCATTTAAAAATACATTATTGCGGGAAGCTGATTTGGCCCAATGGATAGGGCGTCTGCCTACCACATGGGAGGTCCAAGGTTCAAACCCAGGGCCTCCTGACCAGTGTGATGAGCTGGCCCATGCGCAGTGCTAATGCGCACAAGAAGTGCCCTGCCATGCAGGGGTGTCCCTCGCGTAGGGGAGCCCCACGCACAAGGAGTGTGCCCCAAAAGGAGAGCCGCCCAGCACAAGAAAAGTGCAGCCTGCCCAAGAATGGCACCACACACACAGAGAGCTGATGCAGCAAGATGACGCAACAAAATGAGACACAGATTCCAGGTGCCACTGACAAGAATACAAGTGGACACAGAAGAATACACAGCAAATGGACACAGAGATCAGACAACTGTGGGGGGGGGGGGAAGGGGAGAGAAATAAATAAAAAATAAATCTTTTAAAAAAATCCCAAAGACTTTAAAAAAATACATTATTGCTAAAAAATGCTAAACATCCACTGAATCTTCAGAAGCTGAAATGTGTGTGCTGGTGGAGGGTCTTGCTTCATTACTGATGGTTGTTGACTGATCAGGGTGGTGGTTGCTGAAGGCCGGGGTGGCTATGACAATTTCTTAAAATAAAGTAATGGAATTTGCCACAGCAATGGACTCTTCCTTTCATGAAAGATTTCTCTGTAGCATGGAATGTTATTTATAGCATTTATCCACAGAACTTTTTTCAGAATTGGAGTCAATTCTCTCAAACTCTGCTGATGCTTTATCAACTAAGTTTATCGAATATTCTAAATTCTTTGTTGTCATTTCAACAATGTTCATATCATCTTCACCAGGAATAGATTCCATCCCAAGAAACCACTCTTCTTTGCTTACCCATAAGAATCAACTCTTCATTCTTTCCAGTTTTATCAAGAGATTACAGGAATTCAGTCACATCTTTAGTTTTTACTTCTAATTCTTGCTATTTCCACCACATCTGCAGTTATTTCCTCCACTGAAGTCTTAAACTCCTCAAAGTTACCCCTGAGGGTTGGGATCAACTTCTTGGCTCCAAACTCCTGTTAATATTGATAGTATTTTTACCTCCTCCCATGATTTATGAATGTTCTTAAAAATATTTGGAATGGTGGATCCTTTCCAGAATGTTTTCAATTTCCTTTGCCCAAATCCATCAAAGGAATCACTATCCATGGCAACTATAGTCTTTATGAAATGTATTTGTTAACTAATAAGACTTGAAAGTCAAAATGACATCAAGTTTCATGGGCTGCAGGGTGGATGTTGTGTTAGCAGGCATGATAACATTACTCTTGTACATCTCCATTAGAGCACTTGGGTGACTAGGTGCACTGTCAATGAGCAGTAATATTTTGAAAGTAATCTTTTTGTGCACAGTAGGTTTCAACAGTGGACTTAAAATAGTTGGTAAATCAAATTGTAAAGAGATGTGCTGTCATCCAGGCTTTTGTTGCTCCATTATAGAGCACAGAGTAGATTTAGCATGATTCTCAAGGGACCCTGGATTTTCAGAATGGTAAATGAGTATTGGTTTCATCTTAAAGTAACCAGCTGCACTAGCCCCTAACAAGAGAGTTAGCCTGTCCTTTGAAGCTCATTAGCTAGGCACTGACTTCTCTTCTCTAGCTTTGAAAGTCCTAAATGGCTCTCTTCCAATACCTTACAAGGCTGTTTCTTCTACATTGAAAATCTGTTTGTTGTAGCCACCTTCATCAATTATCTTAGTGAGGTCTTCTGGATAACTTGCTGCAGCTTCTACATCAGCACTTAATAATACTTCACCTTGCACTTTTATGTCATGAGGCTGGCTTCTTTTTTTCTTTTTAAACTTTTCTTCTGCAGCTTCCTTACCTCTCTCAGCCTTCAGAGAAATGAAGAAAGTTCAGGTCTTGCTCTAGGATTATGTTTCGGCTTAAGGCAATATTGTAGCTGTTTTGATCTATCTAGACCTCTAAAACTCTGCCCATATCAGCAATAAGGCTGTTTCACTTTCTTATCATTTGTGTGTTCACTGGAGTAACACTTAATTTCCTTCAAGAACTTTTCCTCTGCATTCACAAATTAGCTAGATGTTTGGCATAAGAGGCCTCTCAGCTTTCAACATGCCTTCCTCACTAAGCTTAATCATTTCTAGCTTTTGATTTAAAGTAAGAGATGTGCAATTCCTCCTTTCACTTGAACACTTAGAGGCGTTTGTAAGGTTATTAACTGGCCTAATTTCAATACTGTTGTGTCTTAGGGAATAGAGAGGCCTTAGGAGAGGGAGAGAAATGGGGGGACAGTCATTGGTGGAGCAATAAGAACACACACATTTATCGATTAAGTTTGCCATCTTATATGGGCACATTTCATGGTGTCTCAAAACAATTACTACAGTAATAGCAAAGATCATTGATCATACATCATTATAACAGATATAATAATAGTGAAAAAGTTTTATATATTTGAGAATTATCAAAATGTGACATACAAACATGAACACATACTGTTGGAAAAATGGTGCTGAGAGACTTGTTCGATGCAGGGATGCCACAAACCTTCAATTTGTTAAAAAAAAAAAACTATCTGCAAAGCACAATAAAGCAAAGTGCAATAAAAAGAGGTATGCCCGTAAAGACAAATGTTACTTCTGTCTGAAATGACTTCCAAATAATATGTAATCCCTTGTGAAACCTTTCCTATCACCTCTCAGACATAATTATATATCCTCTCCTGTGCTTCCACAAAACTACCACAAAATTGGCAACTGCTAAACTGCATCATAGTTAGCTGGACATGTGCCAATTTCTGACTAAACTCCAAATTTCCTCAAGGCAAGTAGAATACATTATTCAAATTTATTTGTATTCTTCATATACCTCAGTAAACACAGGATAAATTAATTTACTTGTTCTTTTAAAAATAGGTGTGCTCTGTGGAATATAAAAATGTTTTGTTGTTACATGAATAAAAACAATTTTTGGGTTGTCTTTCTGAAACGTTTGCCCTAGAAAGCCTCAGTGAAGTGTTTCTCACTCCTCAAGCAGTTTCTCACTGCTTTAAACACAGTATTTTAATTTTCCACCACATATTCTTCTGACGTTGAAACTGTTGAAAATACCCAACAAAGAAAAGTTGTATAAGAGTCTAGTTATTACTTCCCCTAAAATGGCTAGATTCTTATTTTTCACTTAAGAAAGTTTATGGCAGTAGCTTGTAAAAATTATTTGAAATCTAATCATAAAATTTAGAGATCAATAACACTCAATTATTTTCCATACATACACTGACATGCTGATCTGATAATTCAACAACTTAAAAGAAAATCTATTTTACATTTCTTTTATTTTTACCAAAGCAAATGTGGGCCACTGAATTTCACACTAGGGTTGAAAATTAGAACAATGACATGGGATTAACCATATACCATACGGATCAAAGAGCTTTAGTGTTCCTTCTTTAAAATACATACATGGCTAAATTTCAAATGGAGTTAATAAAATTATATAATGATTTTCTTCCCAATATCTTAATACCTAGAAATAGTGAAAGACACTAAAAGTTTAAAGAAAGAAAACATAGCTCAGTTATCTACAGTGTAACATTATACTCCTAGACATTCTAGACAAGTTATTCCATTTATGGACTTTTGCTGGTGCCCCCCAATTTGATTCTCCAGTATGCCCTTGATCCCCACACCTCTGTGAGGTCTAACAACCTGTCTGACCAGGAGCAAAATGCAAATTTTAAGAGATTCCAAAGAGGCAAATTCCCTGTGGAAAATGCTGATGGATGCTCATGGATCACCAAAGAAAGAATTAATATTACACTTAGAGATAAGAATACAAAAGCACTTTAAATATGTAATGGGAAAAAATTCTAAAACAGGCTCTTCCACACTGCTTTATATTTTTTTCTAATTTTATTAAAACTGTAATTTTTAGCAAAACAATATGATACTGTAAGACCAGAGATTTAAGTTCACTAAAGACATAAATACTCCAAGTCTAAATAAACCCTACTTCATTATCAGGTATAGATAAATAATCTCATTTACCATGACAGAAATGAAGTAGAGGTTAAATTACCAGAATAGGAACACAGTGTAGGAATTGTGGGAAGATGGCAGAGTAGGAAGCTCCAAGAATTAGTCCCTCCCCCAGAACAACTATTAAATAGGCAGGAACTATCTGAATCATCATTTTAAAACTCTGGAGTCTAGTAGAAAACTGTACAGCATCCAGGGAAGAGCAGGAGGAAGAGGCTGGTAAACTGCAGCCAAGACCAGTACTGCTGACATCATGTTAAATGAAATAAATTAGACACTAAAGGACAAATATTGTATGATCTCACTGAAATGAAATAATTAGAATAAGAAAACTTATAGAGTCAGAATCTATAATAGAATATAGTTTACCAGGACATGGGATGGGGGTAGGGAATAGGGAGTTTAGGCTTAAAATGTATAGAGTTTCTATTGTTATAATGGAAAAGTTTGGTAATGGATAAGTGGTGATGGTAGCACAACACTATGAATATAATTCACAATACTGTGAACATAATTAACAGCACTGAATTATATATTTGAATGTGGTTAAAAAGGTAATTTTAGGTTATATATATGTTACTAGATTAAAAACTTTTTAAAAAATTGATGGAACTGCACAACATAGCAAACCCTAAGTTAAACCATAGTACAGTTATAAAAATGTGGTTTCATTATTTGTACAAATGTACCACAGTAATGCAAAGTGTTATTAAAAGGGTGGTATATGGGGACCCTGTCTTTTAAGCAAAACCTACAATTTTTCCAATTAAAAAAAAAAAGACTAGTGCAGTTGAGTAAACAAACAAGAATTGCTGACTTCTTGCTTGTATGAAGGAGCAAATATGTCAAGATTTTTAAACTCACAAATCAAAAGCATATCTGCTCAACAGTAATTTTTTTCTTTCAGATAATAGCACATTTTAATAATTGTACTATTGAATATAGTCCTTGGTTTAACTTAGGGTTCACTATTTACGTAGTATATTTCCATGGAGTTTTAACAATATTTATTCTTTTACCATGTGTTAGTCAGCCAAAGGGGTGCTGATGCAAAATACCAGAAATCTGTTGTTTTTTTAAAGGGTATTTATTTGGGGGTAAAAAGCTTACAGTTACAAGGCCCTAAAGAGTCCAACTCAAGTTGCTTTCTCACCAAAGTCTGTTGCCATGTGTTGAAGCAAGATGGCAGGCAATCTCTGCCTGGTCTCACTTTCCTTCTTCCTCTTTAGGTTCCTTGGTTCCATCTTCTTCCAACCTCAGCTGTAGGCTGGCACAGGGCTCATTTCTTTCCAGGCTTTATCAGCTGCTCAGCTGCACTATTCTCTTCAGCTGCAAACTATCAGGCAAATGGCTCATCTCTTACCAGGGCCCCAGGATCAAGCATGACAGAGCTATCTCCTCTTCTGTGTGTCTTCTTGTGTGAGTGCCCATTTACATCAGCCCACCAAGGAGGCAAGGACTCAACCCTGAGTCACACCCTACTAATGTGGTTGAATCAAAGCCTTACTCTTAACAGGTAATTTAATCAAGACATGTCAGCTAAATCTAAGGCATTCAAAGGGTATCACACCCAGAGGAAAAGACCAGTTTACAAACATAATCTTTTCTTTTTGGGAATTCATAAATAAAATCAAACTGCCACACCATGTATACAATCTAACATTTCCCCTTTTAATTACCTTCAGATATACATTTCAGTGTTGTTAAATGGGTTCACAAGGTTGTGCTAAAATCACACCATCCATTACCAAAATACTTCCATCGTTCCAAATAGGAGCTCTGAACATTTTAAGCCTTAACTTCCCATTCCCTATCCTCACCCCATCCCCTGATACCCTGTATTCTATATTCTGATTCTGTAAGTTTACTTATTCTAATTATTTCCAATCAGTGAGATCATACAATATTTTTCCTTTTGAGTGTGGAGTCTTTCACTTAACATGATGTCTTCAAAAGTTCATCCATGTTGTCGCATGTACCAGGACTTCATTCCTTTTTACAGCTGAAGAATATTCTATTGCATGTATATGCCACATTTTATTTATCCTTTCATTGGATAATGGACACGAATTGCTTCCATCTTTTGGCAATTGTGAATAATGCCGCTAGGAGCATCAGTGTGTAAAAACCTGTTAGAGCCCCTACTTTCAATTTTGGGGGGTAAATACCTAGTAATGGGATTGTTGGGTCATATGATAGTCCTCTTCTTAGCTTTCTGAGGAACTGCCAAACTGTCTTTCACAGCAGCTGCACCATTTTACATTGCCACCCGCAGTGTTCCTATTTTTCTGCATCCTCTACAACACTTTTTTTTTTTTTAATAGCAGTCATTCTAATGGGTGTGAAATGGTATCTCATTCTGGTGTTGATCTGTATTTCCCTGACGGTTAAACACCTTTTCGTGTGTTTTCTGGCCATTTGTGTATCTTCTTTGGAGAAATATCTGTTATTCTCTTTGGGCCATTTTTTAAATTACATGGTTTGTCTTTTTTGTTGTTATGTTGAAGGATTTCTTTATATATATTCTGGATATTAAACCTTTATCAGATATGGGGTTTCTGCATATTTTTCCCATTGTATAGGTTGTCATTTTACTTTCATGATAAAGTCTTTTGAGGCACAAAAATCTTTAATTTTGACAAGGTCCCGTTTTTATCTATTTTCTTCTTTTGTTCCTTGTTCTTTGGGTGTAAGTCTAAGAAACCATTGCCTAACAAAAGGTCCTGAAGATGCTTCCTTATGTTTTCTTCTAGGGGATTGACAGTTTTGGTCTTATATTTAGGTGTTTGAGCCATTTTGAATTGATTTTTATATAAGTTATGAGGTGAAGGTCATCCTTTTTTTGCAAATAAAGATTCAGTTTTCCCAACACTATTGGTTGAAAGTACTATTCTTTCCCAATTGAGTGGTCTTTTCCCCCTTGTCAAAAATCAGTTGGCCATTGAGAGCAGTTGTGGCTCAAGTGGTTGAGCTCCCACCTCCCACATGGGAGGTCCTGGGTCCAGTTTCCTGTGCCTCCTAAAAAAACAAACAAACAACAAACAAAAGAGATGAAAAAATGAACTCAGGTAAGCCAATGTGGCTCAGTGGCTAAGTGCCAGCTTCCCACTTATGAAGTATCAGGTTCATTCCCCAGCCCTACGGACCTAAAAAAATATTTTTTTAATTAAAAATATATATATATCAGTTAGTCATAAATGTGAGAGCTGATTTCTGAGCTCTCAACTCAATTCCACTGGTCTATAAGTCTGTCCTTGTGCCAGTATCATGCTGTTTTAATTTTTTTGGCTTTGTAATAAGCCTTAAAATCAGGAAGTGTGAGTTCTCCAACTTCATTCTTCTTTTTCAGAATGGCTTTGGCTATTCAGGGCTCCTTTCCTTTGCATAAAAACTTGATAATTGGTTTTCTATTTCTGCTAAGGAAGTTGTTGGAATTTTGATTGGGATTGGGTTGAATCTAAAAATTGCTTTAGGTAGGAATGGCATCTTAATGATATTTAATTTTCCAATCCATGAACACAGAATATCTTCCATTTATTTAGGTCTTCTTTGTTTTCTTTTGGCAGTTTCAACTCTAATTTATTAATTTCACTAAAAAGGACTGTTTATTGTTCTAGGGGTCCAGAATTCCCAGGGGTTAAATGACCTAAGAAATAATGAATATTAACATTTTATTAGTACAACAATACTTTTCTCTTATACTATTCTCTCCTCATTTACTGTCCCTTTATGTCCCTTCACCTTCACTAAAAAAAAAGGTCCAGACTAAAATAATTCTAACTATAACTAGTAAGCATAGCACCAAAAATGTCCCTACTATGGTTTTAGAAACTCTTATTTTCGCATAATACACTGACGAGGTTGAGAAAGTAAGAACAAAAGCAGTCTCACCTTTAGTGTGACATCACAGAGTTCTCTGTTTTCATAAAATCGAAGGAGAGAACCATGAAAATCTTTCCAAGCTTCATGTGCTTCAAAGATAAAAAAGTCTTCTCCATCACCTTCACTAATTGAAGATCTATTCTTTATTTGCTGGTGCCTTTTCCCCTTTGTCAAGTGATTCCTGGCTTGTTTTGCACTCAGAGATTCTGAAGCCATTTGCAATACTCTTCTTTTAATACAGCTCTCTTCACAAACATCCCAGTTTTTTTTTTTTTAATGGTGGAGAGAAGCCAGACGGTAGATGCAACCCACCAAATTTCAGGCACTTTTCAAAATCCATTCAATTGGTATTGTCCAGTTCGCTGAGATAAAAATGAAACCACAAAAACACATAAAAACAAACTAAAAGAAAAAAACATTTGTAATTATAGTTTACTAGTACTATGTAGGTAAAACTACCACATCAACCATCACTGAAATAAAAGGAAAAGAATCAAGTAACCTTGCAGTGATTATGCTAAATATCACACAATTCACCTCTGCTAATTATTTTATATCCACGAAGGAACACTTTTAAAATAATTTGACAGCAATTCAACAGCACATGACTTTTCAAATGTAGAATGCACCTAGACAGAGAGAAAGGTTATGAACTCAAAATTTAAGTTTAGAGACTTTTTCCAGTGATGCAAGGCAAAAATAGAAGGTTATTTTGATTAAATTAAGCTTATCCTAGATTTGAAGTTAGATCATGGGTCTTCCACTTACCAATTGTATGATCCTGGGCAAATGACAACCTCCTTAAACCTCAGTAAACCCCAATCTTCTACAAAATGGAGACAACATTTATCTTACAGGAATATTTTTGAGGATTAGAGATAAATATTGCTGTATTGTTATAAAAGATCTCATTTTATTTTCACATAGGATTAGCATTCACATACAATGTCAAACTTACTTCATAAGCAAAGTATATCTGGTGACTATCCACACCACCAATAGTTCTGTGCTATAATTCTAGTTTGACAGCTGTTAAAACACCTGATTCCATCACTTACTGGCTGTGTGGTTTTTTTTTTTTTTTAAGGCTTTGCTAAGCCTCAGTTTCTTCATGTATAAACAGGATCTCTATCTATCTCTATGGACTATCCTGAGAATTATATCAAATGCAACAGTGGGTTTACACATGCCTATGGAACTATAAAACATGTTGGGAATTATTAGAGTGGAATAGTTTGCTTATTATACAGCTTTAGGAAATGATAAATAGCTTACCTAGAACATTAGTTGCATTTAAATACTGAGTTCTTTCTTGTCAACCTTATCAACAGGTCCCAGCTTTTGATAAGAACCGAAATGGTGAATGTACAATTACAGATTATAATTATTAATGTATTTTTAAAGATACTGAGGGAAACACACACTGAAGTGACCCCCAATGAGTCATGCCTTCATATAATCCCTTCCACTTGAGTGTGACAAGAACCTGTGACTTGCTTCTAACCAAAAGACTATAATAAAGGTTATGAAATGTCACTCCCTTGATTCTGAAATACTGCATTAGAGTTTGTGTAAGCAGACTGGAGTGAGAGGCTCCCCTGCTGACCCTGAAGAGGAAAACTGCCATTGAGAGGACTACATGGCAGGGAACTGTGACCAATCCCTAAGACTTAAGAGAGGATTCTACCTGACACACAGTAAAAACCTAGGGTCCTCAGTCATAGCTGCAAGTAAATAAATTTTGCCATAGTCTGGATAAGATTCTTCCCTAGTCGAGACTCCATATGAGATTATAGCCTGGCCAACAACCTGATTACGGACTGCAAGACCTTGAGAGCAGAAGACCCCACTAAGCTGTGCCCAGACTCCTGACCACCAGAAACTGAAATAATAAATGTGTGTTGTTTTAAAACCTAAATTTGTGGTAATATGTTACACAGCAATAGGTAACTACTATAGACACCTTTTGCCAGGTCCCAATTTTTATTTGAGCAAAACATCTATGGTTTAGGGACCAACTACTCTAACATCTTTTTTAAGCTCACATTCCTGCTGCAAAATCAAAACAGAAGGCAGAAATAGAAAAGAAAGCAAATTCAGGGGCCAAATAACTTTTTCTGTAAAGAGCCAGATAACAAATAATTTAGGCTTGTGGGTTTTACAGTCTTGATCACTATTCAATTTTGTCACTGCCGGGCAAAAGCAGTCACTGCTTTTTGTGACTTCAGTCACTGCAAGACATAGTTGTGGGTGCAACTGTGTTCCAATAAACCATTATTTACAAAAACAGTTGTTGAGTGGAATTTAGCACCCTGAGCAAGATGTAGACTCCAAGCAAGTTGGGAGATTTAAACCCATCTATAGATCATTTATTTATAACAAGATAATTGGTAAGTACCCCAATAAAAATTTTAGGCAAAAACTCTGGAATACTACTCAGCAACCAAAGGAATGGGCTATTGACATATGCAACAACCTGGACAGCTCAAAGAAATTATGCTGAAAGGAAAAAAGTAATTTCAAAAGATTATATACTGTATGATTACATTTGTATAACATTCTTGAAATGACAAAATTTTAGAAATGGAGAACAGACTAGTGGTTGACAGAGGCTGGGGAAAGATAAGGGGAGGGGAGCAGATGTGGCTATAAAAGGGTAGTATGAGAGAATCTAGTGATGGTATTTGGATGTTGTGCTGATCACATGAATCTACACGTGTGACAAAATTGCCAAGAATTAAATAAACACACACACACAAATGAGTACATGTGAAACAGGTGAAATCTAAGTAAGGGCAATGAATTGTATCAATATCAATTTCCTGACTGTGGTATTATTATACTATAGTTATGCAAGATGTTACCATTGGGGGAAATGGGTGAAGGATATACAAGAGCTCTCTATTATTTCTTACAACAGCAAAGGAATCTACAACTACCTCAAAAAAAAAGAAAGGCAGAGACTGTCAGAGTGGAATAATTTTTTAAAAAGACCCAATTGTAAGTTGCCTACAAGTAAAAACCCACTTTAAGTATAAAGACACAAAAAGTTAAAAGTAAAAAGAGGAAAAAGATATACCATGCTAACAATAACCAAAAGAGAACTGAAGTGGCTATATTAATATCAGACCACACAGACTTCAGAACAAAGAAAATTACCAAAGATAAAAGGACATTATATAATAACAAATAGGTCAATTCACCAAGAAGATAATAGTCCTATATGTATATGCATTTAACAAAAGAGCTTTAAATTACAGGAAGCAAAAACTGATAGAACAAAAAGGAGAAATAGATAAACTCATAATTATAGTTAAGAGACTTCAACATTCCTCTCTCAGTAATAGAACTAGTTGACAGAATCATCAATGATGTAAAAGTACAGTAGACTATCAACCAACTGTATCTAATTGACATTTATAGAACACTCCTTCCAACAACAGCAAACACATACTCTTTTCAAGTGCACATTCCCCAAGAGAGACCATATATGGGTCAATAAACAACCCTTAAATTTTAAAATAAATTACTTTGTATAAAATATTGCTTCTGACCATAATGCAATTAAACTCGAAATAAGTAACAAACAGGAAAATCTCCAAACACTTGGAAATTAAACAATGTAAAATACTTTTAGATAATCTATGGAGCAAATGGGATGTATCAAGAGAAATTAGAAAACATTTTGAACTGAACAAAATGAAAATGCAACATATCAAAATGCAGGGGATACACCAGAATATATAAAGAACTCCTACAACTCACCAAGAAAAAGACAACTCAATTTTTTAAAAAAAGCGCAAAGGACTTGAACAGAAATTTCTCCAAAGAAGATAAAAACAAATAGTCAACAAGCACATGAAAAGAGGCTCAACATCATTAGCCATTAAGTAAATGGAAATCAAAACCACCATCAGACACCACTTCACATCAACTAGATGACTATTATTAAAAACAAACAAACAAACAAAAAACCCCAGAAAATAACATGTGTTGGCAAGGATGCAGAGATTTTGGAACCCTTGCATATTACTGGCAGAAATGTAAAATGATGCAGTCACTATGGAAAACAGTTTGGTGTTTTCTCAAAAAGTTAAACATAGAATTACCATATGACCCAGAAATCCCACATCTAGATGCACACTCAAAATAACTGTAAGTAGGTACTCAAATATTTATACACCAATGGTCACTGAAGCACTATTCACAATAGCCAAAAGGTGGAAACAACCCGAGTTCATTAACAGATGAATGGATAAACAAAATGTGGTATATCCATACAATAGAATAATATTAAACCATAAAATGGAATGAAGCTCTGATACATGCTATAGCATGGATTAAACTTGAAAACACTGTGCCAAGTGAAATAAGCCAGGTACAAGAAGACAAATATTGTAGGATACCACTTAAATGAAATATCTATTTATTGATGCAGAAAAGGCATTTAACAAAACTCAAATTCCATTTAAGAGAAAAATTCTCACTTGGAATAAAGGGAACTTCTTCAACCTTATAAAGAGCATCAACAAAAAACCTACAGCTAGCATCATACTCAATGGTACAAGATTGAGTGCTCTCTCACCAATATCAGAAACATGGCAAGGATATCCACTCTCATCATTCTTATTCCACATCATACTGAAAGACTCTGTAGTATAGTGAGGCAAGAAAAAGAAATAAAAGACACACACATTTTTGAAGAAAACTTCCTCTATTCACAGACACTGTTGTCTATATATTAAAAAATCAATACCTAGAAGTTAACAAATAAGAATCAAATTTCTATATATTAGCAATGTACAATTGGAAATGGAAATTTAAAAAGCAATACCAATTACAACAATGGCTCAAGAAAAATAATGTGCTTAGTAGGTATAAATCTAACAAAATATGCACAGGAGCTATATGGTAAAAGTCACAAAACACTGATGAAAGAAATTTAAAAACTAAATAAATGAAGATATATAACAGGTCCATAGACCCAAAAAGCCAACATGGTAAACATGTTGATTCTCTACAAAATGACCTCGAGGTTTAAAGCAATTCCAATAAAAATTGCAACAAGATTATTTGAAGATCAAGTCAAGCTAAATCTAAAATGTATAATGAAAGGCCAAGGAAATAAAATACATAGAACAATTTTGAAACAGTAAGGTTTTAGAAATCACTATACATGATTCTAAAACTGAATAAAGCTACAGTAGTCAAGATAGAGTGGTACATGCCTTGAGCAACAAAATAAAGGGATATCAGATATGGAGCAACTGAAACACTCATACACTGCTGATCAGAACGCAAAATGGTACGTGGTCTATGCTGTTAAGAGTATTTTGCAAATGAAATTGAATTACAGAAAAAAATACGTGAAAAAACAAGTTTCCTAAATTCTCCCCTCTAGAATCAGTTATGCTTTCTGATTCTCCTACTCCTCCAAGTAGCAATACCATTTTTTCCATTACCCTAGTTCAAAACCATGGCCACTTTGAATCCTCTCAACTGTCACAACTATCAGTTTTAATTTCCCCGGATTCTACTTGAGAATATTTCTCTCTAATTCATACTTTTCTTTCTGTTCTTATCAAGACTACTCTAGTTCAGACCCACATCATATCTTATCTGGATTATAATAGTCCCTGTTAACCATTCACCACACTCCCTTCACCCCATCCTTAAACATCAAGGGCAATACTGCCAGATGTCTCTAGTTTTAATTGCCACTTCCAAATTGCTTACTGTTTGTTTAGTGTATGGTGCCACTGAAGGTCATCCATGCTCTCATTCCAGGCTACCTACCAGTCTCTCCTTAAGTTTTGACATAAGGCAGGGTAGAGGGAGGGAAACAAGCTTGTTTATTAAACAAGTATGGGCCACATACTGTGCTAGAAATTTTACATACACTCTCCTTTAATTATAACTTACATTCAGAGGGCCTAACCATCACTGACTTGCCCAAAGTTACATAGCTAGGGTTTCAATCCGGGTCTAATTAAGTTCATTCTTTCTCTAGAACATCACAGACATGACTATTCAGTTTTCCTCATATATATATATATATACACAATTATTCAAGCTATTCTGTGAGGGAATGCTGTCAAGGCCCAGCTGTTTGTTTAATGATTAAAAGTGATGAACACACAACTATGTGATTATACCAAATATCATTGATTGTACTTTGGATAATTGTGGGCTTTATTAAAATGTATCAATAAAATTGATTTGTTTAAAAAAAAAGTGATGTTTGTTTCAAGAACCATTTTCTAATTCTCCCAATGGGATGTGATCTCTCCATCCTTTGAACTCCCATAGTACTCTGTACTTCTGACTCATTTTCTTCATTCTATTCGTGTTTTAGAGTTATCTGCTTAATATAGTGTAAGCTCTTTGAGAAAACTATTTTAAAAACATCTATGTATCTTGCCCATAATTAGCAGAGAACGTGGTTTGTGAACGAATGAATTACCGTGATTTTTGTGGGCTGCATTGGGTTTTGTTTCATTTTTAATTAAAAAAAAACTGGATCAAGTATTCATTACTAATTAGTCTTGTGCACCTTCTTTCACCTAGAATTTTCATACCATATTTTGTGCCATAAGTATCAAGAGTATTATGACAGGCATCACTAGTACTTTATTTTTAATCTTTACTCAGTTTAAATACATACATATTTCCTATAACAAACTATTCTAGTTTCTGTCCAGTGAGAAGTTTTACTTATTATAGTTGCAACAAAATTATTTCCTTTGTCAGAGGACTGCTTCTATAAAAAGGGCATAATAAGTAGTCATTTTTGTAATTTTCAAAAGATAACAATTCAAAAACTTTCTATACCAAATGCTCTTAAAATGGTGTATTCAAAGAATGCAATCTTCTCAGAATTTAAAAATTCTATTATATGTAATAGAACAGAAAGACAGGAGTACGTAAAGAATATCTACTTTCAGACAGTTTACTCTGCTATGGAGTTTAGCAAACTTTGGTACTTATAAAGACTGTATATTAGTATCAATGGAAAGTATAGCTCAGTCTAAATTCCAATTTAGAATTCTTTAAAGATATAACTAAGTTTCAGACTTTCAGGGAGAAAAAAAAATATGGTATTCTCTCTCCTCCAAATATATTAAGAGACTAAAAACACCAGAAAAAAGAGAGATGGTCCATAGAAGTTTATTTCTTTTATACCCTGGCATGTCATGACTCTGAAGCATATAAGAAGTTGAAGCAATTTTTTAACTCCCTTAAGTGCCAGTGAAGTCATATTAACAAAAGAGGAAGTACTGAAGCAAAAGTACTTCAAACAGAGGCAGACAGATTTTACTTCTTCACTGGAGAAAATATATAACAAAAGTGATGTGTTTTTACATGTAAACACAATTTACAGTGAATTACAGAAAACAGGACTGACAGCAAAAATAGAAAGATACTACTATGCTAAGCCAGTCTACTTTAATAATGTCTCTTTTTCTCTAACTTTCTTGCACTTATTGACTATATCACATTTTAGGGTATAATATCAATGCATAATAATAGTATGCAGAATATTGTACTATACCATATTATATTATATGTATTGGATTATACTCATAGCTAAGCACTTTTGCAGGCAGAGAGTGACTCATTTATACAACACATTAACCAGAAGAGTACTAAGACGAAATAGAGACTCCCAATGGCATTTTGAAAGAACCTCTGAAAAACTCAATGCTATAATACAGTAGCTGCACAGACCAATTACAGGCAGCAAGTGTTATTATGTGCATTCTTCTTAAAACGAACTTCAGTTAGATGAAGAGTTTAGATAATACAAAATACTACATTTTATAGCAGTATCTGATTACGTTTAGAGCTATATTAGAAAGCTGGTTGATCATGTATGTGCACTTATCAAAATTAACACAAGTATTTTTGTGAAAAAGTATGGTAAATCCTACCTCATGCTATAAAAAGCAAAACCTGACTGTAATTCTGCTATTTTACTTCTCTGCCTCTGCTCAGGACAACCTATCTTTTCAAAATGCCTTTCACTACCGCCTCCTTCTTTTCAGTTGACTCACTTATAATTTAAGATTCAACTACTTAAGAAAGCCATCCCTGAAAATCTCCTTTATCCCTCACTGAAGTTGGGTATACTTCCTCTGTTCTCCCACAACGATCTGATAATATCTTTTTCATTGAACTTATCATAAAGTACACCATACATAACTTCTGGTCAAATTTATAATACTTGTAATAACTGTCTACTCACGGTTGGTCTTCATTGTAACACTATATAAACCGCTACATACAGATCCAATGTTGAGCACAATACACATCAATCCATAATACACACAGATATTTTTGCAATGAATGTATAGATTAATTACAGGCACTAGAGGTTATTTTTCTACTATGCAAATCAATGTATACTTAAATTATTTTAGCTAAACTAAGATTACATTCAGGATATAGTCTTTTAATCATAATCAGATACATATTTTAACAGACACATCAAAATTTTTCAATCATTTTATTTCAAATGTGAATTTTTTCTTAAAATTTCTTCTTTTACTTTTAAGTCAGAAAAAAACTAGGTTATTCTGATTATTTCCTCTCATTTACAAAAGCAAAATGTAAGCGATTTTAAATATTACATCAAATAGTCTGAAAGAAAATATATTATGCAGAGAATCTGCTGCCTTAACTGGATGATAATGTCAATAGTTTCTACTAAGTCAAAATACACCATGACTTCCATTTATTTACCATGACTTAAATGTTTCTCTTATTATTAGCATGTATTAGATATCACTGCTATCAAAGTCTGCTATTGTTAAGGGCTAATATCATTTCTAGGGTCTACAAACATTTTCACTACACTGAATACTTTGTAAGATGTTTCTATTTGTGAGCCTGTTTCATGAAAAAGGCATTCCATTGGGGAGCAGATGTGGTTCAAGCAGTTGAGTGCCCACCTTCCACATGGGAGGTCCCAGGTTTGGTTCTTGGTACCTCTTAAAGAAGACAAACAATGAGCAGACAAAGAGTAAAAAACAACAGGCAGACAAAGAGCAAAAAACAATGAGCAGATAATAAGCATAAGCAACAAGCAAAAACCACAAGCAAACAGACAGAAGAGGGCGCTGTTTGCACCTGGGCAGGAGGGGAGGCATTCCATTGACATGTCACAGTAATTATTTCTTTGTTTGAACTGGACCACTTAGTTTATTATAGTCATAATGGTCTGAAAGTCTACTATAAAATAGTAATAAAAGCACCTGAGTTTTATCTATATATGTGGACTACTTGTGTAAACCCCCTTTTAGAAGGGGTTCTGCATTACTCAATATTTTCATTTGAGAATGTCACAGAAGGTACAGGGTACAGGGTTACACTTAAGATAATAAACGATAATTCTCTGAATAAAAATATAAAGCATACCAGTTAATAAATTTGCTAATGCTTCCAAGTTCCAAAGGATCAGGTATTTCCCATTCAACATATAAAACAAAACGAAAAACACAAAGCTGAATTTATGACGTACTTAAGGGAGCGCTTGCCAGTCAGGCATAGTCTCTATAAGCAGGGCACACTGCTGATCTTGTATCTAGTTTGAGGGGAAGTGTGGAGTTCAGGAATTGATGAACTTTCAGAGGCTTAGAAGCATGATTACTCGAAGGGCTGTCAAAATCGTGTTTACTGAGGCAAACTGTCCTTGACTGATTAAACTAGTTTAAACCAACTTCAAAGAATTGTCATTTATTGATTAATTAGGCTTAAAACCAGTTCTGGTGACTTGTTGTTACCATAGCTACACAAGGATCAATCGTGCTAAGAGTTTGGGAACTCCTTTTTTTGTTTGTTTTTTTTAGGAGGTATTGGGGATTGAACCTAGGACCTTGTACACAGGAAGCAGGCACGCAATCACTTGAGCTACATCTGCTCCCCAGGAACTTCTTATTTTCACAAAATAAGCAAGATAAAACATAAATGAAGTGTTCAGAAACTTTTACAGCAAAGTTATATTTGACAGAGTAATTTTACATATGGAGTCTAATAAAAAAACGGAAGTTTGTATTTTTTTTCATTTCATCTTTCTAGTAATTCATTTTTGTTGTCTTTTACAAAAGTAATGGTCGACAAACTGGTTTTTCACCAGTTTCAGAAGCACAACTTTATGAGAAAGGCAGATACCCATAAAAGAGACTTTATATATCTGTATTTTACTACTAAGATACACGCAAGGACTGCACATAACACAACAAGCAAGTAAGCACCAGCATCAAAACTTGAAAGGTGGTGATGCTGGTGGCTTAGAAGAAAATCCCTCAAAGAAGACACTTTGAAAGCATACATAGAAAAATAGCAGATCTTATGGGACTGAAAGGTGCAACAAATGAAATTTAAAAACACTGGAATCATATAGTAGCATATTTGAGGAGGCAGAAAGATTGGTGAACTTGAAGAAATGGCCTCTGAAAATGAACATACGAAAGAAGAGATGAAAAAAAGAATGAAAAAATTGAACAAGGTCTCAGGGAACTAAATGACAGCAAAAGACATGCAAACATGTGTGCCATGGGTGTCCCAGAAGGAGAAGAGAAGGTAAAAGAGGCAGAAGGAATATTTGAAGAAATAATAGTAGAAAATTTTCCAACCCTATTGAAGGACATAGATATCCAAGTCCAAGAAGCACAACATACTCCCATCCGAAAAAATCCAAACGGACCAACTCCAAGACACATACTCGTCAGAATGTCTGAGAGCAGCAAGAGAAAAGCAATGCATAACATACAAGGGATACCCAATAAATTAAGTGCTGTTTTCTCACGAGAAACCATGGAGGCAAGAAGACAGTGGTCTGATATATTTAAGATATTACAAGAGAAAAACTTCCAGCCAAGAATCTTATATCCAGGAAGACTGTCTTTCAAAAATGAGGGTGAGATTAGAATATTCATAGATAAACAGAAACTGAGAGAATTTCTAAGCCAGAGACCAGATTTCCAGGAAATACTAAAGGGGGTGCTGGAGCCTGAAAAGAAAAGACAGGAGAGAGAGGCCTGGAACAAAGTCTAGAAATGAAGATTATATCAATAAAAGTAACTAAAAGTGTCAAAAGAGAGGTAAAAGTAAAACATGACAGATAAAACTCAAATAGTCAGGAATAAACTTAACCAACGATGTAAAGCACCTGTATTCAAAAACTGCAACTCAATGTTAAAAGAAATTTTAAAAAGCCTAAATAACTGGAAGAACATTCCCTGCTCATGGATTGGAAGACTAAATATCATTAAGATGTCAATTCTATTCAAATTGATACACAGATTCAATGCAATCCTGATAAAAAGTCCACCGGCATTAAAAAAAATTTGAAAGCACTATCATCAAATTTACTTGGAAGGGTAAAGGGTCTTGAATAGCCAGAAACATCATAAAAAGGAAAAGCAAACCCTCATCTCCAGACTTTAAATCATTATACCAAGCTATAGTAGTAAAAACAGCATGGTACTGCCATAAAGACAAACACATAGACCAATGGAACTACATTGATGGTTCAGAAACAGACCCTCACATGTACAGTCAAGTGATTTTTGACTAGCCTGTCAAACCCACACAGCTCAGGCAGAACAGTTCATTCAACAAATGGTGCAGAAAGAATTGGATATCCATAGCCGAAAGAAGGAAAGAGGACCCCAATTTCACACCTTAACCAAAAATTAACTCAAAATGGATCAAAAACCTAAAATAAGAGCAAGAACCATAAAACTTCTAGAAGAAAATGTAGGAAAATAGCTTCAAGACGTGGTGGTAGGTATGGATTCTTAAAGGAGCTAAGAGGAAGACTGAGATGGATTACTGATGTTTAATGTATGTAGAAGTTTTAATTAGCTTTACTGTAAAATTGTGGAAATGTATAGAGTGGATGGTAACATACAGTGAGTAACAGCAGCTAGTTTATAAATGGGGATGTGGCTGAAAATGGTAGTCTAGGTATGTAAATGCCAACTGATGGAATGCTAGAGAATAATATAAGAACTGAACAGCACAGTAAACCAAGAGGTGGATGAAAACTGTGGTTGATGGTACAGATGCAAGAGTGTCCTTTTTGAGCAAGAGCAAATGTACATCACTACTGCAGGGTGTTGGGAATGTGGAGAAGCATGGGAAAAATACAGCTGGAGTGACCTATAGACCGTAGTTAGCAGCCATAATATAATATTCTTGCATCTATATGAAAGATGTACTGTGTTGATAATGAGGCAGCATAGAAAATGTGAGCCAAATGTACACTATGGACATACAATAAGACGATATTATCTATCTGTAGCAAATATTCCACCACAGTGTGGTATGTTGATGGAGGGGTGTTGTTTGGGAATTCTCCACATGTGCGTGATTGTTTTATAAGTTTACAACTTCTGTCATAAAAAAATATATTTTAAAAAATAATAATAGGGTGGGTTGGGGGAAAAACACACCAAATGTAAGATAAGGATTATGATAAGTAGTAAGATTTTGACAACATTCTTTCATAATTTGTAACAAATATTATACGACAATGCAAGGTGTTGGTGGAGGGTTGATGGATGGATGGGACCCCTGTATGATGTTATGCATGTTTGCTTTTTAAGTTCATAACTTTTACTATATACTTGTTTATATATGTTCATATATAAATGATATAAAGATAATAATAATAGGATAGGTTGGGGGAAAATACTTTGGTTAGAAGTAATATTTTGACAATGCTCTTTAGTTAGAAATATTTAATAACAATGCAAGTTATTGGTGGTAGGGTGAGTTATGAGAGTCCTGTATGATGTTCTATATGTTTGTTTTGTAAGTTCACAGCTATTATTATACACTTATTATTTATGCATGATTATGTATGAGTGATATACTTCAATAAATTAATTAAAAATATATATATAAAAACAAAAAAGAAAATTCCTCAGAAGATGATAGGGCACTCTTAAGAAAGGCTGCATCATCAGTGCTCTTAATGTACTGAAAGATTATACTGTATGGAAAAACAACAACATGACTGTGTTGAAGTCTTCTGAATGTGAAGAAGTTTTATGAATACTTGAGCTTTTCTGGTACTTGAATTTTCCTTTTTTGTGTATATACAAGAGTAATCTTATTTTTAAAAATCTATGTGTAAAACAAGTCCAAAAGAATAATAAGATTAATAAGACATGACATAATATTCTCTGTCATTAAGGAAACTGAATCATCTAACAGGAAACACAAACAGATAATAATATGGTAAAGGCAATAAGATATATATATATATATATATATATACATACATAAACACAAACACACAGGGTAATATGTGAGAATCTACACTAGCCTGGATGCTTAAGAAGGCTCCCCATGGAATGTGAAATCTCAGCTCACAGATACTCAAATTTCCCATTCCACTCTATACAAGTATAATAATCAAGTCTTACATATTCTTCCTAAATTTCTCTCATTTAGTCTGGCCTTGACTCTCTAGGCCATACCACTTTAGTCACAGCTCTCATTTATCTCACAACTATTTTTAGACTTCCTAACATCCTTGTCTCTCACCAATATGTTCTTCTTACTGCTGTCTGCTATTTTCACCAAACTCAAATCTGATTACATGACTTCACTGTTTAAAAACCTCCAATGATAATGTAATGATAAACAGAAAAAATTAGACACAAACTGTATGATCCCTACTTTGTAAATATGTGTATGTCATAGGTTTTCAAGTATAAGATGGTACAATTACTGTTTTGGAATCAGTTAATGGAATGATTCCGAAAGCCAAGATTATGGGGAGATTTGTGAAGGAAAATAAGAAAACTTAAGTTCAAAATGGGCCACAGGAATTTGAAGGCATGGGCCATACAAATTTTATTCTTGAAACTTCAAATTCTAGCTAGCATGCATGTTTAGCCAGGTTAAATATTCTTATATATTGAAGACATTTTTAGTAGTTTGATGATGATTATATAATGATTATATGGTATACTTATTGATTTTGTATGACTTGAAAAAGAAGGAGCAAATGTCAGTTTTGATTCACATGGCATAGTCTGCTGCCCATACCTGCAGCTCCATTCCTGCCCCAGGTAGGGGAGGAAGGGGGCATGAAGCTTCATCAGTCTCTCCAGGCAACCACAGATGGTCTTGGCTGGCATGGCCTGGATTACTGCAGCTCTGTTCCTACCCCTGGCAGGGGAGAAAAGTAGAGGCTTCACTGGTTCCTGGAGTAATGGGGGCAGCTTCAGCCTCCATAGCTAACAGTACCAACCGCATCTTCAGATCCTAATCTACACCCAGCAAGGGACAAAGGACAAGTAACAGGACCATTGACCATGAGGTGCAGCAGTGCTCAGAGATGTATTCACCAAATGCAATGAATGTCTCATGATGAGGGAGGAGGTTGTTGTTATGCGGGGAGGAGTGGGGTGAGAGGGTTGGGGGGTGTATGGGGACCTCATATTTTTTTAATGTAACATTAAAAAATAAAGACAAAAAAAGAAAAGAAAAAGAGCTCAAAAAACTCAGAATGGTTAAACACAAGCCATTATAAAGTTTCAAAATAAGTTGAACCAAGTATCAAAGAGGGGCTGTAGCACAAAGCCAATCAAGAAAGCCCTAGACTAGCTGGCCCAGGCACAGTGCTGATGCGCGCAAGGAGTGCTGTGCCATGCAGGGGTGTCCCCCAAGTAGGGGAGCCCCACGCGCAAGGAGTGCACTCCGTAGGGAGAGCTGCCCAGCGCGAAAGAAATTCAGCCTGCCCAAGAATGGCACCACACACACGGAGAGCTGACACAACAAGATGACGCAACAAAAAGAAATACAGATTCCCGGTGCCGCTGATAAGGATAGAAGTGGTCACAGAAGAACATGCAGTGAATGGACACAGAAAGCAGACAACTGGGGGGGAGGGGAAATGGGAGAGAAATAAATAAAAAATAAATCTTTAAAAAAAAAAAAAGAAAAAAAAGAAAGCCCTAGACAAAAGGGAGAAACTAAGCCCAGAATAAATACATCAAGTAAATCAGATGCCAAGACACCAACAAAAAAGTATATGCCATAAGAAGAAACAGGAAGATATGGCCCAGTCAAAGGATTAAACTAAGCCTGCAGATGACATAAAGAAATTGAGGGAAACGGACTTTGGCCCAGTGGTTAGGGCGTCCGTCTACCATATGGGAGGTCCGCGGTTCAAACCCCGGGCCTCCTTGACCCGTGTGGAGCTGGCCATGCGCAGTGCTGATGCGCGCAAGGAGTGCCGTGCCACGCAAGGGTGTCCCCCGCGTGGGGGAGCCCCACGCGCAAGGAGTGCGCCCGTGAGGAAAAGCTGCCCAGCGTGAAAAAGAAAGAGCAGCCTGCCCAGGAATGGCGCCACCCACACTTCCCATGCCGCTGACGACAACAGAAGCGGACAAAGAAACAAGACGCAGCAAATAGACACCAAGAACAGACAACCAGGGGAGGGGGGGGAAATTAAATAAATAAATCTTAAAAAAAAAAAAAAAAAAAAAGAAATTGAGAAAAGCGATGCATCACATACAAGTGATACCCAATAAAATTAAGTGCTGATTTCACATCAGAAATCATAGAGGCAAGAAGGCAGTGGTATGATATATTTAAGATACTAAAAGAGAAAAACTGCCAGCCAAGAATCTCATATCTGCAAGATTATCTTTCAAATATGAGGATGATTTAGAATATTCACAGATAAGTATAGTCTGAGAGACTAGCTTTGCAGGATATACTAAATGGAGTGCTACAGTCTGAAAAGAAAAGAAAGGAGAGAGAGGCTTGAAAGAGTATCTAGAAATGAAAATTACACAAGTAAAAATAAGTAAAAGTATATTAAAAAAAAAGTGGTGAAAATAAGATATGACAGATAAAACCCAAAGCTCAAAATGGGTGAAGTGGAAGCAGATGTGGCTCAAGCAGTTGAGCACCTCCATATGGGAGGTCCTGGGTTCAGTCCCCAGTGCCTCCTAAAAGCAAAAATATAAACAACAAGCAAACAAATGGAAAAACAACTCAGGGGAGCTGATGTGGTTGAGTGTTAGCTTTCCCCACATGAGGGCTGGGGTTCGATTCCCAGCCCCAGTACCAAAAAAAAAAAAAAAAAAAAAAAGGTTAGGTAAGAACTGCCTTTACAGTAATGACATTGAATGTTAAACAGATTAAACTGCCCAATTAATAATAAAAGACACATTACTGTCAGAATCAATAAGAAAATGTGAGTCATCTATATGCTGTCTACAAGAGACTTACCTTAGACCAAGGAAGCTAACAGACTAAAAGTGAAAGGCTGGAAACAGGTATTCCATGCATGCAATAACCAAAAAAAAAAAAAAGCTGGAGTTGCTATACTTATATCAGATGAAATAGACTTTAAAACCAAAGCTGTTATTAGAGACAAGGAAGAACATTATATATTAATAAAATGGGGACTTCACCAGGAAGAAATAACAACCATAAATGTAAATGCACCTAACCAGGATGCTCCAAATTACATGAGGTGAACACTGGCAAAACTGAAGGGAGAAATAGAGGTCTCTATGATAACAGTTGGAGACTTCAATACACCACTCTCATCATTGGACAGACCATTTGGGCAGAGGATCATTAAAAAAACAGAAAGCTTGAATAAAATGATAAATGAACTAGACCTAACAGACATACACTGAACACTGCACCCCAAAACAGCAGGATATACATTTTTCTCAAGCGCTCGTGGATTTTTCTCCAGGATAGACCGTATGTTGGGTCACAAAACAGATCTCAAGAAATTTAACAAGATAGAATTATAAAAGTCACTTTCTCTGAATATAATTAACGAAGCTAGAAATCAGCAACAGACAGAAAAGATAAATTCACAAATATATGGAGATTAAACCACACATTCTTAAATAATCAATGGGTCAAGGAAGAAACTGCAGAGAAATCAGTAAATGTCTTCAGATGAATGAAAATGAAAACACAACATATGGGACGCAGCGAAGGCAACACTGAGTCTTAGTTTTCACATTAAAAAAGAATAAAGAGCTAAATTCAATAACCTAACTATACAAGTGGAGGAACTAGGGAAAAAAAACTCAGCAAACTATTCCCTAAGCAAGCAGAATGAATAAAATAACAAAGATCAGAGCAGAAATAAATGAAATTAAGAACAAAAAAATAGAATTAACAAAATCAAAAGTTGGTTCTTTGAGAAGATTACAAAATTGACAAACTCTTAGCTAGACTGACAAAGTAAAAAAGAGAAAAGACGCAAATAAACAAACAAAAAGAAATGAAAACTAGGACATTACTATAGACCCCACAGAAATAAAGAGATCATAAGAGGATATTATGAAAAACTATACGTCAACAAACTAGACAGGGTAGATGACATGGAAAAATTCCTAGGAACATATGAACAACCTACACTGACCCTAGAAGAGATAGAACACCTCAACAAACCAATCACAAGTAAGGAGATTGAAATAGGCATCAAACAACTTCTCAAAATGAAAAGCCCAGGATCAGATGACTTCACAGATAAATTCTACCAAGCAGGAAAAGAAGATTGAATACAAATCTAACTCAAACTCTTCCAAAAAAATTGAACAAGAAGGAATGCTACCAACCACAGTCTATGAAGTCAATATCACCCTAATATCAAAGCCAAGTAAAGATATTACAAAAAAAGAAAATTACAGGCCCATTTTACAGATGCAAAAATCCTCACCAAGCTACTTGTTAATCGAATCCCACAACATATTAAAAGAATTATTCATCATTATCAAGTGAGTTTTACAACAGGCGTGCAAGGGTGGTTCAACACTAGAAAATCAATCAGTGTAATACATCACACTAATAAATCAAAGAAGAAAAATCATAGATCATCTTGATTGATGCAGAAAATGCATTTGACAAAATACAGCATCCCTTCTTAATAAAAATGCTCCAAAAGATAGGAATAGAAGGAAACTTCCTCAATATCATAAAGGGCATATATGAAAAACCCACAGCTATATATTGCACTCAGTGGTTAAAGACTGAAAGCTTTTCCACTGAGATTGGGAACAAGACAAGGATGCTGACTGTCACCACTGTTGTTCAATGTAGTGCTAGAGGTTCTAGGCAGAGAAACAAGGTAAGAAAAAGAAATAAAAGATGTCCTAATTGGAAAGGGAGAAGTAAAATTTCACTATTTGCAGATGATATGATCCTATACCTATAACGCCCTGAAAAATCTACAACAAAGCTACTAGAGTTAATAAGGGAATTCAGAAGAGTGGCAGGATACAAAATTAATATACAAAAATCTACAGAGTTTCTATACACTAGTAATGAGCAATCTAAAGGAGGAAGTCAGGAAAAAAATTCCATTTACAATAGCAACTAAAAGAATCAAATATTTAGGAATAAAATAAACCAAGGATGTAGTGCATTTATATTCAGAAAACTATAATGCATTGCTAAAAGAATCAAAGAAGACTGAAATAAATGGAAGAACATTCTGTGTTCATGGATTGGAAGGCTAAATACAGTTATAATGTCAATTCTACCCCAAATTGGTATACAGATTCAATGCAATCCCAATAAAAATTCCACCAACCTTTTTAAAAGAAATTGAAAACACAATTATCAAATTTACTTGGAAGGGTAAAGGGCCCCAAATGGCCAGAAACATTTAAAAAGAAAGAACAAAATTGGAGGACTCTCACATCCAGACTTTAAATTATAGCTACAGAGGTAAGAACAGCATGGTACCGGCATAAAGACAGACATATAAATCAATGGAACTGAATTGAAGGTTCAGTAACAGACCCTCACATCTATGGTCATTTGGTTTTTGACAAGGCTGTCAAGCCCACCCAGTTGAGTCAGAAGAATCTATTCAACAAATGGTGCAGGGAGAACTGGATATCCATATCCAAAAGAAAGAGGACCCCTATCTCACATCTACACAAAAATTAAATCAAAATGGATCAAAGACCTAAATATAAAAGCTAGAACCATAAAGATCCTAGAAGAAAATGTAGGGAAACATTTTCAAGACCTGGTGGTAAAAAAAAAAAAAAAAAAAGAACTGGTGTAGATGGTAGATTCTTAACCTTACACTGAAAGCACGGGCAACAAAAGAAAAAATGGATTAAAGGGACTTCTTCAAACTTAAACACTTTTGTGATTCAAAGGATTTTGTCACGAAGGTATAAAGGCAGCCCACTCAATGGAAGAAAATATTTAGAAACCACATATCTGATAAGGGTTTGATCTCCATGCTATAAAAAGAGATCATACAACTCAACAATAGAAGAGCAAGCAATCCAATTTAAAATGGTCAAAAGACTTAGACATTTCTCCAAGGAAGAAACACAAATGGCAAAAAAGTACATGAAAAAATGTCCAATATAGTTATTAGGGAAATGCAAATCAAAGATACAATGAAATACCATCTCATAACTCACAGAATGTCATCATTAAAAGAACAAAAACTGTAAGTGCTGGAGAGGATGTAAGAAATATGAACACTTCTTCACTGTTACTGGGAATATAGAATGGTGCAGCCTCTGTGGAAAACAGTTCGGCAGCTCCTTAGGAAGCTAAATAAAAAACTGCTGTATGATCCAGCAATCCCTCTACTAGGAATATATCCAGAAGAACTGAAAACAGGGATGTGAACAGACATTTGCACACCAATGTTCATAGCAGCATTATTCACATTTATTGTTGCCAAAAGGTGGAAACACCCCAAGTGTCCATCAAGTAATGAGTAAACAAAATGTGATACATACACCCAATGGAATACTATGCTGCTGCAAGAATGACATTGTGACATATATGATAAGATTGATGAACCTTGAAGACATGCTAAGTGAAATAAGACAGACATAAAAGGACAAATACTATATGGTCTCACTAATATGAACTAAATAAGAAGCATACACACACAGTTAAAACCTAGAGTACACATTACTAGTAGATAGGGTGAGTGATGAGAAGGAGTACTGGTGCTTATGTATGTAGAATTTTCAACCAACTTGACTGTAAAAGCGTGGAAGTAGATAGAGTTTATGGTAACACATTACAGTGAATATAACTAACATGGCTGATTTATAAATGGGATTGTGGCTGAGAGGGGTAGTCTAGGGATGTAAATGTCAATTGAAAGAAAGCTAGAGAATAATCTAGGGACTGAATAACATAGCAAACCTGGTGGTGGATGAGGATTGTGGTTAGCAGGACAAGTAAAAGAATGTTCTTCTATGAACCAGAACAAATGTGTATCACTAATACCAGGTGGTAAAAATATTCTGATGCATGGGAAAAATACAATTAACATAATTTATGGACTATCGTTAACAACAATATTGTAATATTCTTACATCAGTGTCAAAGAAGGCACTATATCAATGCTAAGGATCAATAATACAGGAGTATGAAATTTTTTGTTTTGGACGAAGGAAAACATTTAAAAATTTACTGAGTGATTACTACAGAACTCTGATAAAAGTGAGAGTAACATGGTATAGCAGAAATAACAGCAATGACATTATACCACAATTGACAGTGAAAATCCAGGAAAATCAGATTTTAACTGGGAAGTTACCTAATCTCTCTGAGTCTCAGTTTCTTCATTTATAAAAGAACAGTGCTGGCCAAGGTCAGAGGTCATCAAACTTTTCCTGAATACAGTCAGATATTTTAGACTTTGTGGCCATATCTAACACAAGGGACTTAAAGTAGTATGTAATAGCAGAGATTAGAGAGTGAGACAGTTTTGAGATTCTCTAGTCTAGAAAAAGCTGTGAAACCTTGGCCAAAGCACTAAAATCACTATGAACCTCAGCTTTCTTTTAAGGTTGGTGTTAAGATAAAATGTAGTTAACATACATAAAGTACTTAGCACTATAACTAGTACACGGTAAACATTCAATAAATAGACATCATTATCTTTATAAATGATGTGATCCTGAGTCTTTGGTCAGAACACAATCCTCCAATCAAGGATTTTTCAAACAAAGTAATAAAATAATGCATTACCGTGATCTGCATTAGTATACATATTTCAGGTACCCACTATAGCAAACAATAAGGACTGCCTATTTACCTTGTCTTCCTATTGTTTCTTTTTTCTTTAAATGATAATAGCAACATTAATTGGGTGCTTATTATCTACTTACTGGCTATATAACCTTGATTAATCTTTCTTGTGCCTGTTTCTTCAACTAAAAAAAATCAGAAAAATAACAGCACCAACTTCATAAGATTATTACAAGGATTAAATGAATTAATCAACTGTCTGGCACACAGTGAATCCTATATAAGCAACTGCTATTATTTCAGTTAAATACTTTACATTTATTAATTTCAATCCTCAGGACAACCCAAATAGGTTAGAAAAGTTATGAAGCCTACTGCAGCAATTTGGTATTTATGAATTCCAAAAATAGATACTGGATTATGTTTGTAAATTGGTCTGTTCCTCTGGATATATTAGATTGTATTGGATTCAGAGGTTTCACTTTTACTTAGTTAAAATTATGATTTAGGCTTTGACTGGGCCACATCAGCAGGATGTTAGTCCCCGACCCCTTGGTGGGCAGGAACTCACAGAGAAAAGACATAGCAGAGAACAGAGTTTAGAGTTTTTAAGCTGGAGCCCAGGAAGTAAATCTTCAGGAAAGAGCAGAACAGCTGAGCCCAGAAAGAAACAAGCCCCCAGGAGAGAGATGAGACTTATCCCAGCCTACAGCTGATACTGGAAGAAGCTGGGACCACAGAGCCTTAAGAGGAAGAGAAGGCTGGCTGTTGGCAGGCACCTTGCTCCAACACGTGACGTGGCAAGAGACTTTGGTGAGGGAAGTAACCTATGCTTTATGGCTGGTAACTGTAAGCTTCTACCCCAAACAAATACCCTTTATAAAAGCCAAATGATTTCTGACTAATACATCTACCCAAAGCCACACAGCTATTGAAGGAAACAAAGATGGCAATAACTACTGTATCTCTGTATGGGGGTTAACTATGCTTAAGTGACTTAATAAGAACTGAAATAGGGGTACTAATAATATCCTTCCTATGTAGGGAATGTTTTTGAATTTTTAAAAGTTCATGAGTAAGAGAATACACATAAAATCACCAATCCTCTTAAAATAATCTTCCTGTAGGTAAGATTTTTGCTGAAATGATTCCCCTTTATGCTTTCTATACCCAATTAATTTAACTCATTAATATTATTTAAGAAATACTCAAATTAAAATAATTAAAGATGCAGCACAGGGATTTATCTTTATATATAAAGTGCTAAGCAATTAATCTCTAATTGACCTTTGGCATTCATCTATAATTGATCTTTGAGCTCTATACAGATCTCTGAGTAATTTTATAAAAACAAAGTCTAAAGAGCCAAACAGTTCTGATTTAGAATACTTCGAAAGCACTCATATTTCAAGTGAATATACTGACAAAAGTCAAAGGAAACAAGATTGCAAGGAAAAAAACAATATTATTCGCTGGTCAAAGTCATTCATAAGTTTGTATGGCCTCACTTGATCCACCTCAAACTCTCCAGGCCTTGTGAATGCTGCTGGTAACAGTTCCAGAAAAAGAAGCTGGTTTCATACTGTAAAGCCTTAAAGCCCAGTCACCTGTCACCACACAAGGAAAATAGGGCAGTCTGACAAAGCTTGCTTCCAAACTCTATTACAAGAATGAACCCAAACTTAGAATTCTAACCTAATTCTGAAAATTCCCAAAATGCAACTAAGATTAATTTTAAATGTTATAAATTAAAATCACAAATTATAATCTAATCTACATAAGCAAACTGTATATCTATTAGAAACATACATTCCAAATTCTTTCCAAACCAACAATACTGACAAAGTGATCATCAATTAGTATTTAACTTTATACCCTGTTGTACACAAGCAGAAATATTACATAATAACTGACTTACTACATAAATATGACCATCTAGTTTGGAAGATATTTTCTTTAACATTTGGTGTTGTGCTGAGGAAAAAAAAAAGAATGTCTAATTTTTAAAATAAGAAAAACAAATGATCTTTTAGCTTTTCAACATAATATTCTAATATTCTGGATTGTATTAGGGTACCATTGTTTACCACACATTCTCTTGGTCATTAAGGTTGGTGGTGGAAAGGAGTGGAAAGTATCTGCTTAATGATAACGGATCAATCAGTGGTATCAACTCCAAGTAGAAGCAGCTGATCTATTACTAGCATGAAGGTATTATTTCATAAATATCAACTTGTAGTTCTGGAAGAAATGTAGGTACTCTTCAAAAATTACCGGTTCTTTTTCCTTTTCCAGAAGACTGATTTTAAAAATTATCTGAAAAATTTCTAGTAGCAGCAAGAAAAAGTAGATAAATGGGACCTTCTCAAAACTAAACCCTTTTGCACCTCAAAGGAGTTTATCAAGAAAGTGAAAAAGACAGCATACCTAATGGGAGAAAATATTTGGTAACTATATATCAGATAGGAAAATAATATCCAGCATATATAAAGAAATCCTATATCTCAGAAATAAAAAGACAATTCATTTTAAAAATGGGCAAGAGATTTGAACAGAAGCTTCTCCAAAGAAGCACATGAAAAAATGCTAAAAAGCACATGAAAAAATGTTCAACATCACTAGCTATTAGGGAAATGCAAATCAAAACTACAATGAGATATCATCTTACACCCATTAGCCTGGGGGCTATTAAAAAACCAGACGACTACAAATGTTGGGGAGGATGTGGAGGAATAGGAACCCTCATCCACTGCTGGTGGGAATGCAGAAGGATCCACCCATTCTAGAGGACAGTTTAGCGGTTCCTCAAAAAACTACCTATAGATTTGCTATATGACCCAGCAATTCCACTGCTGGTTATATACTAAAAAGAACTGAAAACAAGGACACAAACCAATATATGCACACCAGTGTTCACAGCGGTATTATTCACTATTGCCAAAAGTTGGAATCAACCCAAATGTCCATCAACAGATGAATGGATAAACAAAATGTGGTACATACATACAATGGAATACTACTCAGCTGTAAGAGGGAATACAGTGCTAACACATGGGATAACATGGATGAATCTTGAAGACCTTATATTGAAGCAAGCCAGGCATTGAAGGACAAATACTATATGACCTCTCTGATATGAATTAAGCAAATCAAGCTGTCTCAGAGAGCTAGAGACTGGATGATAGGCTTATAGGAAATTGGAGGAGAAAGGAAAGTTGTGAACTGATGCCTGGGCGAAATTTATGACAAAGTGTAGGTAAGTTGTGCAGGGAAGGGATAAGACAGGGGCATAGGGGTACTACTGGGTGGGGCTTTGCAGGTTTGAGGGGGGCTAGAGTTGGGAGGATGGGTAAGATGGTCCACGGAATTGGGGGGAGGTTTTGGGGCAAAAAGGTGAACATGGGAGATTATCTGGTATGTGGTTGACACTGTAATGTTGAGAAAACTCTTTAGAAAATATAAAAATGAAGGGTTACTTGTTTAAAGTATTTGATGGGGGGCATCTGGCACAGGGTGCACCTGGGGCAGGTTTTCTAGGAAGTGTATGAGTGCTCATCTTGTCATGGTGTGTTACATCACTGGGTGGAGACCCATACAATGAGTAGGAAGTGTTATATCCCCCATCTTGTGGAGGCCTGATGTCCTCAAACAGAGGGAAGGGTGTCTCTTGAAAGCATTGGTGGCTCCCAATTGTGGAGGACAGTCTAGTGTGTCAAGCCCTCAGCATAGTTGCAAGTATCTAGGAAGCTGGTCCTTCAAGCAGTGAAGCTTGGTTGTCACTGTGGGCCCAAAGAGGATGAGGAGGAGAGAGGAATAGAATAGATGAAAGAGGGAGTAACTAGGGGGCAATGGAAATGTTCCACAAGATCATGCAATGATAGATACAGGTCATGTTAAATTTCACCAAAAATTTATTAAAGTGTATAGTCTAAAATGTAAACCATAATGTAACTAAAGCCAGGGGAGCTCTGACACATTCCCCAGTGAAACAGCAACAATCCCCCAAGTGCAAGGGGAAAGACCTGTGAAGAAGGATGGTCCAATGATGGGCCCTTGATACTGATGACTATGCTTATGAGCCTGTGTGCTAGACCTAGAGCTGCAGGGTACCTAAGAGTTACCTCCCAAGAGCCTCCATGTTGCTCAAATGTGGCCACTCTCTAAGCCAAACTCAGCTTATAAATGCATTACCGTCCCCCAGCGTGGGACATGACTTCCAGAGATAAGCCACCCTGGTGCCAAGGGATTATTACCAATCATCAGCTGGTGATGCAACTAGAAAAAGACCTTGAATAAAAGGAGGAAATGGTAAAGACAAATGAGTTTATATGGCTGAGAGACTTCAAAATGAGTTGGGAGGTCATCAGAGGGGTTGTGCTTACACACATCTCAGCAGGATCCCAGAGACACTCGAAGTATGTACAACCCCAGATACTGGTGCTCCTGAGTGCTACAGAGACACACAGGTTCTGTGGTCATGGCAGATGGCTCTGAGGTTCAGAGCCTTGTCAGTGGGCTCTACTTTGGAATTTGGGCTCCTGAGTATGATGGAGTTGGATTCAGATGTGACCTTTCTACACATGCTTCTTCTGTCACTTTTATGGAACCTTTGGTTGGGGTTGGTATATACTCAGGAGACTTGAATCTCTGGACTGGTCATGTGACAGCTGGGCCCTGAGCCTCAGCAGAGTCACAACACCTACTCTCCGGTTCATTGGACTTACCCAGGTTAGCTGACATGGAGGTGAAGATGGTCAACCACCATATCAGGGAACTGAAAGTGTCTACAACTGCAAGCAGCAGAATCGCATCCATCAACCATGTGGGATCTAAGCCCCTCTCGATTTAGAGGTGAAGTGGACATCACCATCCCAGAGTCCACAGAACGGTGGAATAAAATATTGATTAGAGTGGACTTACTGGTATTCTACTATAGAACTATTGTGACTCTAGCAATGTAAGAAATTGTATCACTGATGTAGAGACAGTGGCCACGGGAGCTGCTGAGGGCAGGGAGAGGGAAGAAGAGGTGTGATGTAGAGGCATTTTCAGGACTGGGAGTTGTCCTGAATGATACTGCAGGGACAGATGCAAGACATTATATATCCTGCCATAACCCACTGAATGGACTGGGCGAGAGTGTAAACTACAATGTAAACTATAATCCACGCGGTACAGCAGTGCTTCAAAATGTATTCACCAAATGCAATGAATGTGCCACGATGATGAAAGAGGTTGATGTGGGAGGAGTGGGGGTGGGGGTATGGGGTGTGGGGTATAAGGTAGCCTCTTATATTTTTTAATTTAACATTTTTTATGATCTATATATCTTTTAAAAAAAAAGACAAATAAAAATTTCTAGTAAAGAAATCTGCTGAGACAATGGAATCTAGTGGTTCTTAGTACCTTTGGTGGTAGGAAGGGGTGAGGAGGCATAAATTTCTTTGAACATGTGTTGAAACCTTCCCCTCAGAAAAGTACAGATTTACAGTGTTTACAGCCTCCTTGAAGACTATATATGGGCACTCCCAGAGATCCAACTTAAGAATCAGAAAAAAACAAATACATCATTCATAACCACACAATGTACTCTCCAGTACAACCAGCCCTTTAAAAAAAAAAAGTGATACTGTTTACATAGGCAGTATTCACCAGAGAATAAACTGAACACGCAGCATTTAAAAATACATCATGTTACTAGTGATATGCGCATTCCAGTTTATCAAATGCTTTCACATATAATAACAAACCCCACAACAACGCTGGGAGGACAGAAGCATGCATTTTAACCTCCTTTTTATGGCTAAGTAAACAGATTCAGAAAATAATGCGCCCATGGTCAGAAAGATAATGAGTGGGGAGCTAGGATACTTATCCTGGATTGTCTAGTTCCAGAACTAAACTCAGTAGATTTTTACACCCTGATGCTTTCACAAAGCTCTCTCTCAACAAAGAAAACAAACAGGTTTTTTAAAAACTTAAAAGAGTTAAAAGAGAATACATGTTCAAGCTAATGAGCTTTAGGGTAGAAAAACATGACACTTTGTTATTCTATAAAACATATTCCTCCCACTCATCTCCAGTTCTCAAAATACAAAAATTAATGACTCTCTGTTAATGTAAGAAACCAAAAATTTAAACAACCAATTTTTTAACACAAAAGCTGTTTGAAATTTGACTTTTAAGATGTTCAAAATATACTCTTTAATCTTTTTAAAAAGACAAATCCCATTTCAGTTCTGTACAAGTCTATAAGTTCTTTATATAACAAAAGGGTCAAAATGTATTTAGTTTCAATAAATGAAAACATATTTGTTAAAAAATTACATTTACTCTGACTTAATCTTATTGTCAGGATACAGAACATATTAGCTTAAAAAACAATAGTAGGGGAGCAGATGTGGCTTAGGCAGTTCAGTGCCTGCTTTCCACATGGGAGGTCCCAGGTTCAGTTCCCAGTGCCTCATAAAAACAAAAAAACAAACAAGCAAACAAACGAAAAAACCAACTCAGGGCAAAGATGTGGCTCAGTGGTGGAGCATCAGCTTCTCACATCCAAGATCTGGGGTTCAATTCCCTGCCCCTGTACCTCAAAAAAAAAAAAAAAAAAGTCACCTTATCAAATGCTAAAAGAATTAAGTTTTATATTTAATGATCATGAAGTTAAGTGCATATAATTGAGTACAGTATCCCGAACATTTCTTTTTATATTTATTCTTATACTAGTTGGTATTTTAATGGTATCTTAAATGTGCAATGTAGTGGGTCATGAATTGACTGACAAACTAAAGGGGGATGTCAGGAAGGAGTAAGAGGAAAAGGGAGAAAGAAGCCAAGGCCAAAGCTGCAGCTAAGCAGCTTTCCAGGAGCCAGTAATATTAGCAGCTGTCCTCTGCTTAACCAAGCGTAGCCTCTAACCGGGCCAGCAAGCGAGGAAGATGGAGAAAGATTTCCGCGTAGAGAGGAAATAAAGAACTCCAAGAGTGGAAGAATTATCAACTTATATTGGAGAGGGAAAAAAAAAAGAAAAAAAAAAAAACCTGCAACCACTAGATAAAATATTTTTATCAACATAGGTTCTTTCTATGACATTTACCAAAGTATCTTCCCAAAATAGTAACACTACCGCAGGGGAAATGGCCAAAAATAAAATTGTGCAATTAAAACAGATGAACAGGAATACTGAGAAAAGAAGTTAAATTTTCTATTAATAGAGATCTGATTAAACACTGCCCAGAGAGGAAAAAAATAAAAGGCTTTTCAAACCAGAGCATCCAAAGGCTAGGACTGAGTGAATTCTGTTCGGGACGAGCCCCGGGGTAGAAAACTCAAACTGTAAACAAAATCTTCCTCGCTTTGAGAAGCCCAGCAGGCTAGACACGCCCGGAAACCAGCAGGAGATGATAAGGGCTGTCAGCCTCGGCAGTAAAACTACTCCGTGGAGCAGCTGCATTTTCAGAGACTACAGTAACTGTCGTCACGTAAGAAGCATTCTTCGATACGGTGTTCACTGCGGCACGAAAGAAGGTATCCCCGGCGCCGGCAGCGAGTTTCCCCGGTGGGAAGTCCCGGACTCGCACGGGGGCATCAAGTCCCCGGCCCCGGCGCAGACAGTGCGCCCCCACCTGTCCCGCCCCCGCGCCCGCACCTGCGCTCGCCACACGGTGCCCGCTCTCTCCCCCGACCTCACCAAGCACCAGCCTGCCTCTCTTCTTTGAAAGACGGAGAGGAGTGAGCCAGGGGGCCGCCAGCGAAGGTGGACAGAGCCAGAGGCTGGGGTTCCCCTCGGGGAACGTGACCCCGTTCCTCCAGCCAACGGAAGCGACAGAGACCCGGCAGAAGTGCCCCAGGGGCGGGGTCTCTCGCTGTCCGGGCCCCAAACCCTCTTAGCTGTGGCTGCTGCTAGTTAGGGCTGCTGCTCGGGTGGCTCGAGTTTCCTCGCGCCGGAGGCAAACCCGAGCGGAGTTACGATTTGCAGCTGGAGAGAAAGGAGGGCTCTGCAGGAGCGCACGGCGTCTGGGATTCAACGCACAAAGGGAAAAGGGACAATGGGGGCGGACGAGGATCCAGTTACCTCAATCCACGGCTCGTCCCTCCGCTCGGTTCCTCCCGGCCTCTCCAAGGCTCCAGCCGCGCTCCCCAGCTCCGGGAGCCCCAGCGCCTCCGGCCGCTTAAGAGCCGCAGCGTACCAGCGCCTAGTGAAGCGGGGACTGACGCGCGCCGCCAGCGGAGCCCCGCCGCGCCCGGGCTAGCCCTAGGCGTCCTCCTGCCTCAGCTTCAAAGCGACGGTCTCCGGGGGCGGGACGAGGGGCGCGCGCCGAGGCCCGCGCAGAGCATTCTGGGAAATGTAGTTTTGCGTCCTTCTTCCCTGGGTTCACCGCCCCCCACACACTCTCCACCCCTGATTTCACTCTTAGTGACCCCGCTCACTCTTCGGCGGCCGGAGTCCTCAGGGAACTCAGCAGTACTGCTCGGTGATGGCAGACCCGGGCCTAGTGCACGTTTCCAAGCAGAATTTTGGATAGGACGCCCCATCAATACCTCTGAAGTTATCCACTGCTTCACTCCCGCGGCAGTACAAAATTTAGTTTCTTTTTTTGTATATCCAGCAAGACCACTCCTCGTATTTTAAGAAAAGGAAAAACTAAAAATAAAAAAGGCCTTTTGGTTTTTTTCGTATGGCACTTTCACGCCATGCTATACAAAGGATATACAAAACAGCCTGTGTTTATAAATACATACTCACACTTTATAAACCTAAGGAAGCAATTGATTGACCCAAGCACTTGCAGCTAAAAACCGAAGCAACTAAAAATGATGTTGAAATAAACCTGTTTTTCAATAAAGTAAGTGGAATGTGACTGGGAGATGGTCAGGAGAGAGCAAAGAAACATTTTTTAAAGAAAGATATTTCCCTGTGTCTTTTGAGGACAAAACTTTAAACTTTCTTAATCCGGGTAATATATTTCAGAATATTTCAGAACAAATTTAACTCTAGGACATTTATGAATACTAACACATAGGTTTGTAATGATTTTCCTAGAAAGCTTTTTAAAAATTAACATATAAAAACCCCAGATTGATTGATTATTTGAATTTGAAATTTCTAGGAAAAAAAATCAAGTTTCTTTATTTTATATAGCAGAAATAGAAATAATTCTTGATATTTCAAAATATTACTCTTCACAGCATTAGTAATTTACAAATTTAATTCCAATGACCTTAGAAAAATAAAGCAAGATAAGTTTTGAAGTGTGCACTAAAGAAAAGTCGTTGTAAAATTTGAAAGTATGATTTAATACAGTATATATTTAATATGACCATGTTCTAATAGAAATTTTGTTTTTTACAGTCTTATTTTTCTTTTTAATCAAGTGTTCATTATCTAACAGTGCTTAGGAGTGTTACTGGAGGCACCATATTTCCAATTGAAAGGCACACCCGATCTGGCACTACAAAGGAGATCAAGTCTCTCAGGGAGAAGGTGATTTATTGCAAGTGCACAAGCAAGGAACTGGGTAAATCTTCTCCAAAGCAGTTCAAAGTGAGAAGGGTAGGTAGGGTTTTTATAGGGATAAATGGGGTTGAGGATCAAGTGATGCCTGCCATGTGGGTTGATGACTCTGGAATTTTTTAGAGGGTCTCTTGAGAGGGATGTGGGCAAATTTTTTAATCCTGTGTTATCTCTTGTATGCAAAACTACTGTCTGATGTTCGGGTTCATAGACTTTTATCCCAGAGAAGATACAGATTTTCCTGCGCTATGAGGTGCTCCTGATCCATTCTGTGGTTTTGCTGAGATGTTATCTTATTCCTGACTTTCCTGGGAGTACAACTGGGAAAGTCTGGTTGTTGTCCTTCTAGGAACTAAGAATCTAGTAAACTGCTAAGATTAGGTTAGTAATTGAAAACCAATTCAACTAGATCTGGGTAAGGTATTTGAATTTTTCAGAGCTGTTTAAGAAAAAAATAAGCACATTTTCTGGCTGTCAGGAGCTGCTCTTTTTCCTCTGCTAGTAGATATGTATAAGAAGTGTTATCAGATTTTGTCTAGGTTCTTGGCTATGATGCAGAAGTGAATTTCAAGAGCATGTCTGGTGAGTTAGGCCAATAATTTATTCAGGTAGGGAGAAATAGGGGAAAATAACAGATCAGGGGTCTCAGGTAGAGAAGAAGGGGCTGAAAAGTGATGAAGCGGGCTGATTTACAGACTATAATTTTCCCATTATAGATTATAAATCCCCAGGTTTTACTTGCAAGGCGACCATGGCAGGGGAAAAACAGCAAGAGCGGTGCACAGAGGGCAGCCAGGGGTAGGGCTAGGAACTGGAAAAACAAAGTGAGCAAAACTGAATGATTCCTACCCTCATGTAGACTTAATATCTAGTGAAGGAGTCACAGAACTAAACAGACAATTAAAATACCATGTAAGTAAAGAAAAGTTATGACAAGAGGAATGAGGAGCATATAAGGTACAGCCAACCAAGAGCTTTTTGTAGGGAGGAGAAAGGTCTGGAAAATAAATGAAATGCTTGAACCAAATGACAATAAACAAACAAGCAAAAAATCCTTCTCCAAAAAGGAATATATCCATAACTACCTCTTAAAATAATTATTTTTAAAAATATGTATTTTATAAAAGGGTAAATATACCTCAAAACAAAAGAGCACACATAACCTAAATCTGACAAAAATTATCTTCTTAGCTTTTATTCATTCTTTTCTAGTCACATTTGAGAATAGCTGGATCGACCTTTAATAAAGTAAGGCTCTTTCTCTAGAGACTCCTTCCTTTCCCCAATGTCTCATAAATTAAAATGGGAACGGGTCTGATGATATCTGTTGACTCAATGTCTGATTGTACTTTGGCTAGAATAAATGGCAATGTTTTCATCTCAATCAACATTAGCATTTTAAATCTTTATCTCTAATCCTGGGATAAAAGGCTTTATAACTCCAGAAGAATTTCAGATGTGGCCAGCAAAGAGATTTGGAAAGATTAATGGAGAGGGCTATCTTACCTGCATTTGTGATGGTGTTGCGGTAGCAGAGAGATTCAATGATCATGTATTGAAGGCCAGGACTCAGGAATATTGTTGAGAAGGAAAAATTTATTATGGCCGGCTGGGCTCGGGGACTCCTGTCCAAAAAGCTGAGCCTGAAATAGGAATTTTGGGTCCCTTTTATACAGAGGTTGGAGGAGTGGGGAGTCAAACAGTGCTTTTATGCAAAAAGGACGTTCTTTGTTAGTTTCTTACAGTTTCAAGTGTTTGTCTGAGTACCAGATAGGTTTTGAATTAACATATCCTCCATGTTCCAGGTAAGCTTGAATTAACATATCCCCCCACATTCCGTCTTGATTTAAGTTTGAATACATATTCAGTCTGCATCCTCCCTGATTATCCAAAGCCTATAGAGCCTATATCACTTAATTGGCTTTCTAGAAACTAGGCACACTTGGATACAGAATTAGATAATTTTGAATTCATGCACAGGTTATATTAATGGAGGCAAATTGTTCACCCAAAAGAGCTTCCTCAGGGAAGCAGACTTGGCCCAGTGGATAGGGTGTCCATCTACCACATGGGAGGTCCACGGTTCAAACCCCGGGCCTCCTTGACCCATGTGCAGCTGGCCCATGCGCAGTGCTGATGCATGCAAGGAGTGCCATGCCACGCAAGGGTGTCCCCCCTGTAGGGGAGCCCCATGTGCAAGGAATGTGCCCCGTAAGGAGAGCCGCCCAGCGCGAAAGAAAGTGCAGCCTGCCCAGGAATGGCACCACACACACGGAGAGCTGACACAGCAAGATGACACAACAAAAAGAAACACAGATTCCTGTGCTGCTGACTACAACAGAAGCAGACAAAAAGAAGAACACACAGCAAATGTAGAACAGACAACTGGGGCGGGGGGTGGGGGAAGGGGAGAGAAATAAATAAAAATAAATCTAAAAAAAAAAAAAGAAGAGCTTCCCCAGGAGAGGAAAAGTCTTGGTCTATGAAACATCCTTTAAAAAGCCTGAACATCCCTCACCAGACAATTGCCTCCCTGTCCAGGTCAGGGTCACTGGTTTGCAGTTAAATTTTACCCATGCCCTTTAATGCCTGTCTTTTCACCCTCCACCACAGCCAACCTTTACTGTGGCCTTTCATCTTCCCTTAATAGCTATCACTTCCTGCCCATGCCCCCAGGACACACTTCGTGGCTACATTTTCTGGCTTTGGGCCAGTGGCCCATTTTAGGCTATTTTATTTAGTGGTTAAGCTTCTTGCATCCCACCCACAAAGTCAAACTGACATAGGTATCTCTAAACGTTGGCTGACCTTTTTTTCACTCTGAAATATTTTCGGTTCCCTCTTTATCTCTGGGCCTCTGTTAACTGCTGTTCCTTCCTCTGGTTTTTGCTTGGCCAGCTCCTACTCACCATCCAGTGTCAACTTAGACATCATTGTCAGGGAAGACTTTCCTGGTCACAAGCCCCTACCTAATTCATGGTCAATGCTTTCTGTATACACTCACGTTGCAACCTAGTTTTGCCCCTAAGGTAGCCCTTATCAGTGTGTGTTTTAATGAATTGTCTGTCTCTATCATTTGTCTGAGAGCTTCTTAATCAATAGGATCATGTCTTATTGGAGCCTGTGTCCCCAGTAGGTAGATAGTATTTCATATATACTATGTTCTTAGTAAATTCTTGGGCAATAAATGACTATATATAAACTTTGTGCAATAAAGCTGTGTTCAGCACACATTTCTGAAAAGCACCAAAAATAGCAAATTTTTAGGTTTGTGGGCCATTTGGTCACTCTCTGTTGCAACTACTCGACTCTCCTACTTCATGGAAATAGCTAGCTCTAACCCGTGGCTCCAGAGCATCTATAGAAGACAGGGTTTGGGTTAAAAACTTGAATGGAAGGGGTGGGATGTAATTCTGTCCTAGGGGCATTACTTGAAACTTCATCTACATAGCAGGCACTCTGCTCTTATTTAGAATGAACATTTATTTTGGGTAATTTGGGGGCGGATCTGTGTATGGAACTGAAACAGAAAGCATCCCTGATAAGACCACTGCCAAAGTGCACTGATTATTTCTTTTGAAAATTACTTGTGTTGGTGAGTTTTTAAAACTTACTAATCACATCTCTCTCTTTCTCTCTCTTTTTCTTTTTCACTTTTAACATTTCACTTTTTCTACTCTACCTGACCAGGTCAAATCATTTTCCATTTCCCACAAACCTGCTTTGACTTTGTTGAGTCCTCAGGCTGCTATATGTGTAGAACTATGGAATTCTGTCTACAGAAATGACAGGATGAGAACAATTTGCCTCCTCCTACCATGCTCCAGAATTGTTGTGTCTAGAAAAACACATTTAGAGAACTATGTTTTCTAATATCTATGTTTGAAATATGTTCAATATACACCTGAGCAAAATGGTAGCCATATGTTTGATAGGAACTTGGTATAGTGAAACATGTAATTGTGTTTCAACTCTAGTATGTATTTAAATGTATTATCTTTATGAAAAGTACTTCAGATATTCTTTCATTAAGATATAAATCTCAGCTTTAATAACCATCTATGTTACATTAGCTGTCTGGTATCATCTCATTCTTGTATCTCTGAAAAATTTATTTTCTGTATTATTTTTAAAAATAAAAATAAATGGGTAAATAGACTTGGCCTAGTGGTTAGGGCATCTGTCTACCACATGGGAGGTCCGCGGTTCAAACCCCGGGCCTCCTTGACCCGTGTGGAGCTAGCCTAGGCGCAATCCTGATGCGTGCAAGGAGTGCCGTGCCACGCAGGGGTGTCCCCCGTGTAGGGGAGCCTCATGCTCAAGGAGTGCGCCCCGTAAGGAGAGCCGCCCAGCGCGAAAGAAAGTGCAGCCTGCCCAGGAATGGCGCCGCACACACGGAGAGCTGACACAGCAAGATGACGCAACAAAAAGAAACACAGATTCCTGTGCCGCTGACAACAACAGAAGCGGACAAAGAAGACACAGCAAATAGGCACAGAGAACAGACAACTGGGGCCGGGGGGGGGGGGGGCGGGAAGGGGGGATAAATAAATAAATAAATCTTTTAAAAAAACAAATAAATGCAACATAGTGTTAACTGCTTAAACAGTATCTTCCTTAGTAAGAGAACCTGTTTTGTTTTGTTTTGTTTCTGAGTAATGTCTGTGCCTAGATAAAAGATATTTTTCAGTAGCCCTTACAGTTAGACTGTAATGTGTTCCATGCGTTACATGGAAATTGGGGGTGGCTGCTTAAAAGAAACTGATTCAGGTGGGAGGTACCCCTCTTATTTTTCTCATTCTTTCTTCCTAGAAGCCCTGGCTTGAGTTGTCCAGCCATGTTAAAATATGAAGTTACTTGAAGGTGGAAGTCATGTAGTTGGCAGTGGAAGGAAGATAGGAGCGGAAGTCCCTGATGACCACTGAACCATCCTTTCAGCCCAGATTGCCCACCTGTGGGTGACAAATATAAACTTTTGTCTTGTTTAAGTCACTGTGGTTCAGGTTTTTTTTTGTTCTAAGCAGTCAAACCTAACTCAGATTTAAGAGCATACAGAGGTTTGTATGGGGATGAATGGGGAACATCCATTGACTATTAAAGTTATGGCTAATTATGCAATCCCTTATATTCTCTGCCCTTTTTGATGCACATGTTTGTCAAAGAAGTAATGGTACCCGACAATGTTAAACAGGCAAGAATGACTTTATTCAGAGACAGTAGGACTCAACACCTTCAAAACAAAGGGCAACAAGCTTTTTCAGGGCAGGGTGCGGGTTGGAAGAAAGTATTAAACTATGGTAAAGGGGGTTAATCACTGGGAGGGGTGAGGGATTTATTGCAGTTGTAATTAGGATCACTTTGACAGGGAATTGTAGAGGAGTAAGCCTAGCAGCTTGGGCAAGAGAAAGTCTTGGTCATATCGATAGGCACAAGACCAGAATGATTCCCCAAGATCATTCAGACTAATTGTATATAAAAAAAGAAAGCTATTGCTAAATAGCTATTGTGGGGAAGATTTGCATACATAAAACAAGTGTTTCCAAGTTGTATTTTTGATGTGGAGGTTTCCATTGTTTCCCTTCTGGTTCTTTGCTTATCATGGCATTTTTAATAAGAAATCAGGGAAGCAGACTTGGCCCAATGGATAGGGTGTCCGCCTACCACATGGGAGGTCCGCGGTTCAAACCCCGGGTCTCCTTGACCCGTGTGCAGCTGGCCCATGCGCAGTGCTGATGCGCGCAAGGAGTGCCCTGCCATGCAGGGGTTCCCCCGCATAGGGGTTCCCCCGCATAGGAGTGCGACCCCTGCGGAGAGCCGCCCAGTGCGAAAGAAAGTGCAGCCTGCCTAGGAATGACGCCACACACACGGAGAGCTGACACAAGATGACGCAACAAAAAGAAACACAGATTCCTGGTGCCGCTGATAAGGATAGAAGTGGTCACAGAAGAACACAGCGAATGGACAGAGAGCAGACAACTGGGGCGGCGGGGATGGGGAGAGAAATAAATTAAAAAAAAAAAAAAAGAAGATTCAAAACTTAAGAGACCACGAATTAAAATGGATGTAGCAAACCATTCATACTTCTCAGGAATGCCTCCCAGCAGAACAGCTTCTTGTCTGAAGTCTATAAAGATGCAGATTCTAACTTCTCCCTTGCTCTTCAGGATTCAATTTTCCACCATCACTCAATCTCCCTGAAGGGGATAACCTCAGTGGTGGCTTCAGCCAAAACAGTCTCACTAAAGTCCTTGAGGGGCTGGGAGTTTGGGTTGCTAAGAGGATAATATTTGCATTGGATACACAAAATAGGGCTGCTTCTAGATTGCCAGTGAGCCTGCCCAGGCTTGCAGGCTTTCTTTGCTTTTTTTAAAAATTGTGGTAAAATATATATGACATAAAATTTCCCATTTTAACTGTCTTTAAGTGTATAATTCAGTGACATTAATTTCATTCACAATGCTGGACAACTATAACCACTATCTATACCCAAAATTTTTTTATCACTCCAATCAGAAACTCTGTACCCTTAGGTAATATTTCTCCATGCCCTCTTCTCCCCACCCCCTGGTAACCTCTAATCTACTTTCTGTCTCTATGAATTTCCCTGTTCTAAGTATTTCACATACAATATTTGTCATCTATTGTTTGGCTTATTTCACTTAGTATAACGTTTTCAAGGTTAATCCATGTTATGCAGCACGTATTTTTTGCACTTCATTCCTTTTTTCCCCCTTTATTAGAGAAGTTGTGGGTATACAGAATAATTATGCATAAAATTCCTGTATACCACCCCACAAACAACAACTTGCATGGGTGTGGAACACTTGTTACAGCTGATGATAGTACATTATTATAGTTGTATTATTAAAGTCCATAGTTTAGTTCAGGGATCACTGTTTGTGTAGTGTATTCCCATGGATTTTTTTCAAATTTTTATTCTGTAACCATATATACAATTTGACTTATCCCTTTTAATCATATTCAGATGTATATTTCAGTGTTGTTTAATTGTGTTCACAATGTTGTACTACAATCACTACCATCCATTACCAAAACACTTCCATCATTCCAAATAGGATCCCTATATATGTTAAGTCTCAACTTCCCCTTCCTCATCCCTGCCCTATTCCCCAATAAACTAATTCTACATTCTGACTCTGTGAATTTGCTTTTTCTAATTGTTTCAAATTATTTCAAAATGAGATCATACAATATTTTCCTTTTGTGTCTGGCTTATTTCACTCAACATGGTATCTTCAAGGTTCATCCATGTTGTTGCATGTATCAGGACTTCATTCCTTTTCATGGCTGAATAATATTCCATTGTATGTATACACCACATTTTATTCATCCATTCATTGGATAATGAACATTGGTGTGCAAATATCTGTTTGAGTACCTGCTTTTGGCTACTGTGAATAATGTTGCTATGAACATTTGCATACAAATATTTGTTTGAGTCCCTGTTTTTAATTCTTTTGGATCTTTCCTTATTAATTAGCAATTTATGATTGCTCTTTCAAGACTTTATTGGGTTGAGATAGAAGGTACAATGGTCAGGAACCCTGAAAAGATCAAAAGATAAAAATCAGTTATTGAAAGAGATAAATCCAGGTTGAATAATCAGACAAGGTGTGTAGATTTACTTCACTAGGTCTTGACCATATTGCAAAGAAACTTCAGGACAATGTTTTAAAGTTAACCCCTTGCAACCTTTTTAAAATGATGTAATTCCTTCCCCTAAACTGTTGCTAGCTGCCATATAGCCACAATCTAGAATTTATGCACCCAAAATTTGTGCACAGATGGGGCAGAAAGAGGCTCGAATTATCAGTTCCTCTAAGGGATTCTCTTTGGGAGTTTATAAGCTAACCTTGAAAAAGAGAAATTACATTTCTTTCTCAAAGAAGCGGAACCAGAAGAAAGGCTCTCAGCTTACTTCCTCAAAAGCAAAACTGTATTAATAGAACAGAATAGGCTATTGTTCAGCCTATTCTAGAGCTTTCGGTTGCTACTTTTATCATCAGCTGACCAGAGGGTACTTGGATATGTGCCTGCCTTGTGGAGGTACCACACATGACTCTTCCTTTATGCTCATAATTGCTGAGTGGAAAACAGAGCCAAAGAGAGCTCAGGACATACATGTATGTCAGTCAGGAATTTTAAACTTCACTCAGATTATTGTCCTCAAATCTGGAATACCTTTGAATACCTTTTTTTTCCTTTAGAAAAATTAAACAGAAATTTCCATTTTTTATTCCCAGTTCTTCTCAACAAAAGCCTTTTCCTTCAGCTCTGCTTTCCTTTCATGGAGCCCTTTCTCACACTCTCAATCATGGTGATGACAGAAAACTCGTGATGTACAAAAGCAATTTGAGGAGAGTTCAGTAAAGGTGTGGCCAGGTTCTATGAAAACCACAAGGATGGTACAGTAGCCCTGAGTTGTTAAGAGAGAAGTTACTGAAACTTGGAAAGGAGGGAGGGCTGGGTGGAGGAGCTCCTGACTGGAGCTATGGCCTTGGTAAAGGAAAACAACCAACCTGAGTTGACCTGAAAGAAGGAAGCTAGGTTAAAAATACCCCAGTACTCCTCTTTTTTTCCCCTATGACCAAATGGAAGCCACAGAAGAAGGAAGTCTGTTGATTTCCTCCACATAGAACAGCTTTTCTGCTGCAGAGCAGGATTGGGAAGCACAGAGAGTGGATCTGGAGAGACAAGCAGAAGATATTCAGCATACCTAACCACTGTTAATTTTTGCTCATATTGGGTTTGTCACCTAGAAGGCCTCATTTCCTTCTATCACATAATTCTTTGCTCTGGTCTAGAATTCAGTTATGACCTACTTTTAAACACAAAAACACCTCTATCCTCAGTATCGATGTTAATCCATTATCGCTATTTGTTTTGTGTATATGTAAGTATTCCATATTACTCTAACCTCTGGGACCACAAATTATGAATTACACTTCTATTTCCATAGCACTTAAACAGTGTTAAGACAGACCAACTAAACTGAGTTGTAATCTTAATTTCCTCCCTCTTTTTTTTTTTTTAAAGATTTATTTATTTATTACCCCCCACCCCCCACCCCAGTTGTCTGTTCTCTTGTGTTTATTTGCTGTGTCTTCTTCTTTGTCCGCTTCTGTCATTATCAGCTGCATGGGAATCTGTGTCTCTTTTTGTTACGTCATCTTGCTGTGTCAGCTCTCCGTGTGTGTGGTGCCATTCCTGGGCAGGCTGCACTTTCTTTCCCACTGGGCGGCTCTCCTTACAGGGCACACTCCTTGAGCGTGGGGCTCCCCTATGCGGGGGCACCCCTGCATGGCAGGGCACTCCTTGCTCACTGCAACACTGCGCATGGGCCAGCTCCATACGATCCTCCCTCTTTTTATCCCCAAGTCCCATCTGCACCAAGGGAGGCTTATAGGCTCATATTATTATACAGGCATGTCTCTTAGTTTGCTACAGCGCTAATAATGCAAAGTACCAGAAATGGGTTGGCTTTTATAATGGGGATTTTTTTTAGAATAAAAGGTTATAGTTCCAAGGCCGTGACATGTCCAAATCAAAGCACCATCAGAGGTGCTTTCCCACTAAAGTCAGCTACTGGTGATCCTGATGTCCTGCCATGTGGCAAAGATGGTGGCCAATCAATCTCTGCAGAGGTGCCTGCCTTTCCCTCCAGAATCTACTGCTCCCGGAACTCAGCTGTGGACAACCTGGCATTGGGCTCACCTCTTTCCAGACCTCCTCTCTCAGTACCGGCTGCTCTGCTTTCTTCCCAAATTCAGCTGTGGATTAACGGGCATATGGATCATCTCTTCAGTCCTGAGGCCTAGCGCCTTGACAGCCTCAGGCTTAAACTCTGGTTGCTAACAACCCTTGATTCCTCTCTCACTTGGCGTGTCCTTCTCTCTGTGTCTCCATTTATACGAAGCTCCGGTAAAGGGCAGAGACCTAACCCGAGTCATGCCTCACTGACGTAGTCCAATGTAAAGGTCCCCACACCTACAGGAAGGATTAATTCAAGAACATAACCTTTTCTTGGGATTCACCAAATTCAAACGGTCACATCATTCAAGAGGGGAAGATCATTAAAATCAGTATTAGAAAGAACAAGAAGGCCATTTGTCAGGATGTTTACACAGTTTTATCAGCAGGGGTGTTCCTGAAGCTGGAACGGCAGACCTGAATGCAGACCCTAGCTTTCCCTCTGCAGGAGCCTGTAACACTTTCCCTGCGGGTTTTCTCTATCTGCCCGCCTAGCTCAGGAGCAGGGGAGGGCACAAGCCATGGGAAGTTCAATGGCCTCCCGCTCCCTCTAGACCCGTTCTGCTCCCCCACTGCTCCCCAAGCAGCTCTCAACTGAAGGGACTTGATGACTAAAGATCATAGCAACCCCTCGGACAACTCTGAGATGCATTCTGCATTCTACACTGTTTCCCAGAGTTCCTCAGGAGTTTGAGCCAGAGCTATTTTGCATGATTACATATGCTTTATGGGCTTCCTTCCCTTTCTTTCTCACTCCCCTTACCCCCAACCAGTGCTTCTGGAGATCATATCCTAAATGCAGTTCTCTGACTTAAATCCTTATATTTGGGTTTATGTTGGCTTGAGACCCCAATCTAAGACAGTTGCTGTGAGCCAGGATTTTTTCTCGAAGTGCCTATTACAGAAGTGTGATAGTAATATTCAACTTGTGTGTGGAAGGAAGGTAAAGTTGTGCTTTGCTTGATCTAACTTCTCCGTGACAATATAATCCTCTTTCTTTGATCCCATGATATATATACGTTTTTTATTCCCCTGGGGGATGGTACAAAGACATTTGCAAAAACTCAGAATAAATGTTAATTTTGTTCTTTCTCATTATAAAAGCAACATGTGCTTACTGTTGAAAAATCAGAAAAAAACCATAAGAACAAAAGAAGAAGAAAAAAATAAGGCCACTACTCTCAAATAGCAACTGTTAATACCTTGGTGTACAAACTTCTCGAACATATTTACATTTATATTAATGTTTCTTTAAAAACTTTTTAAAAATTTCTTTTTTTATTTCACCCAACATTATATGCTGTAAGATGACAAGTCAAAAAAAAAATTTCCATTTCACAACATTTAAAAATGATTACCCTCTCATATATATATATTTAAAAGAATTCTAATCATTTTTTAAAAAGATTTATTTATTTATTTATTTTATTTATTTATTTATCTCCCCTTCCTCCCCACCCCCCCACAGTTGTCTGCTCTGTGTTCTTCTGTGTCCACTTCTATTCTTGTCAGCAGACCTGGAATCTGTGTCTCTTTTTTGTTGCGTCATCTTGCTGCATCAGCTCTGTGTGTGTGTGGCACCACTCCTGGGCATGCTGGATTTTCTTTCATGCTGGGCAGCTCTTCTTATGGGGTGCACTCCTTGCGTGTGGGGCTCCCCTATGCCAGGGATACCCCTGCATGGCACAGCACTCCTTGCGCGCATCAGCGCTGTGCATGGGTCAGCTCCACACGGATCAGGGAGGTCCTGGGTTTGAACCCTGGACCTCCCATGTGGTAGGCGGGCGCTCTATCCATTGAGCCAAGTCCTCTTCTTATATTTTTCAATGTAACATTTTGTGTATCTTTAAAAAAAAAAGACAATAAAAAACTAAGATATCTAAAAAAATGATTGAGGAGTATTTCACTACTATTCCTTTAATCAAGTTTTTAGAATGCTTATGCTCTTACCAGATATGGATGAAATTGATACTCCCTACAATCTTCTCAACTCTATTTTCATTTTTAAGACTCTGCCAGTATTTAATTTTATTTCTTTGATTAACAACAAGGATGAACTTTTAAAATATTCCGACTGATTGTTTTTCTTTTGTGAACTTTTTTCCCAGTACATAGGGACAAAGATTATACTGCTGTATTACTAGCTGAGGGTCACTCTGCTATCATTTTTGTTACTTTGCTGGGTTTTCTTCCTCCAGGAATGTCTAAGGTATCTAAAAAAATTTACACTTAAGTTAACCTTGACCCCTGTACCAGTGACAGCTCAAGTCAGTTTTTCCAGTTACCTACTGTGTCTCTCCATTAACTATCCTAGCAATATTGAAATTATGAATGTTGAGAACTGAACTTATTCCTGACTTCCAAATGGCCACTCTTCCTAACTTCTTCAGTGCTACCAGAATTCTTTTCGTCTCTAAAATTTAATATATTAATATATTAATAACCTTCCATCAGTGGCTGAAAAAAAGAAGTATGCTAAGTGAAAGAAACTAGACAAAAATTACTATATATCATTTAACCCCATTTATACAAAATGTAAATGCAAATAAACTATAGAGATGGAAATAGATTAGCAGTTTTGTATGGCAAAAGAAGGATAGTGAGATTGAGCAGTGACTACTAAGGGGTAGGGTTTTGGTTTTCATTTCTTTTTATTGTTGTTGCTTTTTTTCTTTTTTTTTTTAAGTAATGAAAAAATTCCAATATTGATTGATGAATGTACAACTCTGTGATTATATCAATTGCCATTGATTGTATTCTTTAGATGGAGTGTATGGTTTATGAATACATTTCAATAAAATTGATAAAAAATAAGTATGCAGTCTTCGTTCACAGTAGTCATGTATTTTCTCCTAACACTTTACTTCTCAACCATGTTTATTCTTAACCAATTTATTTCTCAACTTTACTTAGTCTAACATATTCTATCAGGGTAACTTCTCCCTATACAAAGCAAATAGAGCTTTAAGTATACAATGTTTAATATTTCAAAATAATTAAATTTATCCTGCATTCAACAGTATATATTATGTATTTATAGGTAGAAATAATAATAAAATAAAACTTACGTTCTTACTTCTATGGGCTCCTCTCTAAACACATGCCTCTTTTGCTCTCACATGTGTATATAGGCATCTGAATATAATCATTATCATTGTGCCATATATTTCTTCATACTTTTACCCCATTTGCATTTAGTTTGCAAGTGTTTGAACTTCAAAAATATAGGTATTTTTCTGCAACTTGGTTTTTTTGCTCAGAATTTTATTTGTGAGATTTGGCATTGTTTGATGTACGCAACTGAGGTCTATTACTTTTTTACTGTTGTATAGGATAGTTTTGGATGAATATACCATAATTTACTCATCTATCCTGTTGATGGATATTTGAGTTGTTTCTAGTTTTTACTATTACAAACAATGCTGCTATGAACATTTGTGTAAATGCCTCCTGGTGCAACTGCAAGAGCTTTTTTCTAGTAGTTGAATTGCTGGTTTCACAGTATGCAAGTCTTTGATGCCATTAGATAATACCAAGTGCCAAATTGTTTTCCAAGATAATTATATTAATTTATATATCTAAGAAAAGTGTCTGAGGATTCCAGTTGTACCACATTCTAGTCAACATTTGGTTTTGCAGGGCTACTTATATTTGCCAGCCTGGTACATGTAAAATTGTATCTTGGGGTTCTAATTTGTATTTATCTAATTATGAATGAGTTTTTAATATACCTAATATGTTTATTGCCCACTCAGATTTCCTTTGCTGCAAAATCCCTTTTTAATATTTTTGACCATTTTTCTATTGGGTTTTTGTTTTTTTCTGATTAGTTCTGCTCACCCTTCCCCTTAAGATGGCTCCCTCACCTGTCTGCTCATTGTTTCCACTTGTTGTCTGCCCTCTTTGTGCTCGTTGTCTGCTCACTGTGTCTGCTCGTCTTTTAAAAGGCACCAGGAGCTGAACCCATGTGGAAGGCAGGTGCCCAACTGCTTGAGCCACATCTGTTCCCTCTAGTTTTTTAGGAGTTATTTTTGTATTCTGGATAGTAATCCTTTGCAGATTATGTGAATAGTAAATATCCTCTTCCAGTTTGTACCTTGTCTTCTTATTTTGTAATCGTATCTTTTAATAATTAGAAATCTTAAGATATAGTCAAGTTTATCAATCTTTACTTAATTGGCTGAGCTATTTATATCTTGTTTAAGAAGCATTCTTCTATCCTTGGAACATAAAGATTTTTCTTCTAAAATTTTTGAGTTTTACACTTTATATTTAAGACTTCAATCTGCCTGGAATTGATTTTTGTAAATGAATTTTTTATCATATTGACTTTAATGCCTTTATGATAGCTAGCCCATAGAAGATTTAAATATTCCTTCTGCCTCCTTTTTTTCACTCATTATTTTAAATAAATATTTTTAAAAATGCTTATTTCAAGCTAAATGTATCTTTTAGAAGCACTCCACAATGCATTCTTTGTCATTGTTTAGACCCTGTATAAACTACCAAAAACACAGGTAAGCCAACAATCTGCTACAATCAGCACTCAATTCTTGAGTGACTCGCTAGATTTAGAGTGGGATGAGGTCCAGGTCCATACTGCAAATGTAAATATATTTCTAAGGATTTTGAACACAGAATAAAGGAAGTATAAAAATATCCCTGTGTCGTTATTTGAGATGAATTGGATAAACCCCTTTGGGGGGTAAAAAGCATGGTAGCTATAATTTATTCATAACATATCATGATCTCTATAGCAAATCAGGCTTTGAACATTATACTTCAACGTTTCATAGTGTACATTTAATTATTACCTATACTTAATTGAGTATGGAGATGTGTGAAACAATGTGCAGTCTCTCTTCAGGTTAGCAAAAACCCTCCCATCTCCTAATGTGCACCTGAAGAAAGCCACTCTTTCTTGGCGCTAGAAGAATTAGGCCAAATCTTTACCTTTGGGATAGGAGAGACCAAGAGTGAAGGCGTCATAGTAATAGATGTAAAACGCTTGGCGCGCCCTCTGCTGGATGTATTATTAAAGGCGCAATCGTGAAGGTCACTGCCTACTCTAATTCCAAGTTGAAAGGAACAGAAACAAAAGGAAACAAAAAACTCTCTCTAAAATTTAGCTTTAGCACTAAAGTTTAGTTTAAAACATTTGTTTTAAGAGAAAGTTTAAAAACATTTGTCTTTCATAACGATAGGGCGGTATTAGGGGGTGTGGGACTTTTCCTTTGGGAGTAATGAAAACTTAAAGTTTACTGCAGTGATGACCGCACAGCTGTGCTGAAGATGAGAGCCCCTGGGTGAACACTTTAAATGGATAGTACAAAACACGGGGTTGTGTAACACAGGGAATCCAGTGGTGAAAGATGGACTGTGGTTAACAGGACAAATGTGAGAACGTTCTCTCATGAGTTAAAACAAATGCGTAATACTAATAAGGGGTGTTACTAACTGGAAATATTGGGGGAAATAAATCAAATGTAAGATATGGGCTAAAGTCAGTAGTAATATTTTGACGATGTTCTTCCATAGTTTGTAACAAATTCTTTACAGCAAAGCAAGGTGTTCACGGTGGGAACCCTGCATGATGAGTGCATGTGTGTTTTGTAAGTTCACAACTTTTACTATACACTTATTGTTTATATATGTTCATGTATTCATGACATACTTTAATAAAATTTTATATAAAAAAAAAACATTTGTCTTTCTTCTAGGATTTTTGTGTGAAAGTTGTCATTTATCCTTCTGCTTTAATAATTTCTGCCTTATACGAGGAAAAAGCATGAATTTGGCCTAAGAGGCCTTTTAAGGTAGACTCGGGTAAAAGGTAGAAACTCTTTAGGACCCTTGATGGCTGAAGGTTTATTCACAGCTATGACTTTTATTCCGTGCGGAACATGTGGAAAATTACTTAACTTCTCTGTTCTGTGTTCCTCCAACTTTAAAGTGAGAATGATGATAACCCCAAATTCTTTGACATTGAGAATGTAAATGGGAAGAAAACAGACGTGAAACAAACTTCCAAAGCGCCGTATCCCTCTGTCGGCAACAGCGCAGGGCCTGGCCGTAGGCGTCTCTGTTCCTGAGCAAGCCCAGCGGTGCTGGAAGGTCCTGCTAACGGCAGGAGGGATAAGACGTGCTGCCTCCAGAATGCACAGCCTCACAACAACACAGTTCATAACATAGAACATGACAAGTCCTGTAAGAGAAGAATTACCAGAAGGCTAAGGGGACCCACAGCATTTTCTGCATCATCAGGACAGGTTTCAAAGAAAAGCTGCATTTAGGCTGGGTCTTGAAGGATGAGCTGCTTGATAGAACATACTGTTTTCCTAAAACTCTTTATTTAGCTGTTGTCAGTAGGAACTCTCTTCCTCCAAAAATTTTTTTTTTTTTTAATTTAGTTATTAGGAGAACAGAAAGTTAGCCTAGTTCTACTTAATTTCATTAGAAGGCTAAACAAACAATATACTGACACAGCCACTGATTAAATACACAAACCATTAGACTGAATTAGAAATATCAGTGGGCATAAGGAAAAAATTGACTGATCTGCAGGGAGAAATTAATGGAGTGATAGATTATAAAGTATATTTTATAATTTATATCCTACTTCTGAAAATGTTAGGCTTGATACTTTTAGTTGGTATGTTGAAGAGAATAATACAAATTTTACAAAGATAATGATAAGGAGTTTCTTTTTTTTGTTCTCCCAGCAGAATACAGGCTAAAATTATCCATATGGCTTCTACCATCTTGACAAGATTGATTCAAGCACACTATTCATAAAACCTCCTTGCACAGATTATTTGATCATTTTCTCAGTAATTAAAGAAAAAGAAAAACAATCTCACCAGATTTAGCGCTAGGTCTTTTTTTTTTAAGATTTATTTTTTTGTTTCTTTCTCCCCCCACCCAGTCTGCTCTTTGAGTTGCTTCACTGTATGTTCTTCTGTGTTCGCTTGCATTTTTGTGAGCCTCTTTTTGTTGTGATCTTGCTGTGTCAGCTCTCTGTGGGTGCAGTGCCACTCCTGGGCAGGCTGTGCTTTTTTCATGCAGGGTGGCTCTCCTTACGGGATGCACTCCTTGCATGTGGGGCTCCCCTACGTGGGGGACACCCCTGCATGGCATGGCACTACTTGTGTGCATCAGCACTGTGCATGGGCCAGCTCACCATACGGGTAAGGAGGCCCAGAGTTTGAACCCTGGACCTTCCACGTGGTAGTCGGACGCTCGATCAGTTGAGAAAATCCGCTTCCCTAGTGCTAGGTCTTAATCATTAGCCTTCAGATTTTCTCCTCTCCTTTATATTCGTGTTTTTCATAGTATTTTATACTAGAGCAAATCTTAGGGTTTATATGATTTAAACATTCTCCTCTCAGAGGCGTTCAGATGGAATTTTTAACATTATTTTAAGTCTTAATAATTTACTATCTTATCTTTCATATAAGTAATTGCAATTACTTATTTTACCTAATATCACTTTGAGAAAACCTCCAGCCAGCTTGGAGAGGAAAAGATTCTTTTTTTTTTTTCTGTAAAAGAAGGAGAGTACCTAGGAACTCTGTTCTATCTTCTTATTCCATAAACAAACAAGCAAAGATTCCATCTTCTACTCCGAAGATAGCCTTATTTCAATGCCAGATTAAGGAATTCTTAGATAACCTAACCAAGACAGTATAGCTGATGTGCATTTTAGGTTATAGACTTATCCACTTAGTTCTCATCAAAGCAAGAGCATCCACAGCGGTGGGAAACGGACATTGGCCCAGTGGTTAGGGCGACCGTCTACCACATGGGAGGTCCGCGGTTCAAGCCCCGGGCCTCCTTGACCCGTGTGGAGCTGGCCCATGCGCAGAGCTGATGCGCGCAAGGGGTGCCCTGCTACACAGGGGTGTCCCCCGCATAGGGGAGCCCCACGAGCAAGGAGTGCACCCCGTAAGGAGAGCCGCCCAGCGCGAAGGAGGGAGCAGCCTGCCCAGGAATGGCGCCGCCCACCCTTCCCGTGCCGCTGACGACAACAGAAGCGGACAGAGAAACAAGACGCAGCAAAAAGACACAGAAAACAGACAACCGGGGGAGGGGAGGGGAATTAAATAAATAAAAGTAAATCTTAAAAAAAAAAAAAAAAGAGCATCCACAGGGGAATCACCAGGAAAATAGTGACAGCACTGTCTCCCAAAACACCCCTTTGTTCTTATAAAGTACCTTTTCCATCTGTCACTCTTTCAGTTCTTATATTTTTTTATTTATTGCCAAACTGCTAAACTCTTTAGTAATCTTGGCTCTTTCAATTCACAAGGTCTTGATTACAGGATGCGTTCTCTTTCTGTTTACTTTCCTTTCTTCTCTGCTGGGGATAAATGAGCTGAAACCAAATCACCCAGGAAATCCATACCCTGGATTATGTGTCCCTGACAAAAATATCTTCTGCTTCTTAAGGGTGCTTTAAAACTACATTATTTAAAGGTTTATAAGGCTCTCTGAGAAATCAAATAAAAAGTTATTTAACAGTAAAAATTTATACCCATTATTTTCTTATATTATTCTTTTCATATTCTGAATTCAGTTTATTGCTTGAAATAGCCCATAGCCAGAAGTCTTATTTAAGATACATAAATATGAATCATCATTGTCCAGAATACAAAAACTCTTTCTTGTTTTAAATTAGCCACTCTTTTAAAAATGTTTTCCAGAAATGTCTTTGAATCGTTAATTAAATTAGTAATAGGATATCAACTTCTTCATTACAGCTGCACATTTTCCCCCTATCCCTACCAGCAGCCAACATATATAGTAGCAATAAATTTTGAGGTGAATTTGTGTGACTCTTTCCCAAGATATAGGCCTTATACTTCTGAGACACTCAATAATTACTGATCAATAAATGAATCATGTTAGAGACTTCCAGCATGGTGGAGTAAGGACCCCCCAAAATCTCCTCCATAAAAGCAGTGAAAACATGGCAAAATTGTCAAAATCAACTTATTCTGAATTCTGGAAATTAACCAAAGGCTTATAATAATCTAAGGAATGTTTGTTCAAAGAAAAAAAAGAAACTGACTCTATTTAAGAACAGCAAGTTTGAATGCTTTTTAGCTTGCCATATTCCCCAATCCCCTCTTATCATCATCCTGGTAACCTTGAAAACTAACAGCATTTCAATTGCAGTCACCACGGAAATCAGCAGTCTAACAGCCACTGGAGGGGGCAGAATATATTTGAAGCTCCCAAGAGCCCCATCCCCAGAGAATTAAAACGATATAACCTGTTTGACAGTTCTTTGGATACTCCACTTGCAAGGCTTGTCTTTAAATGACCTGATTAAGAGGTCACTCAGTTCACACAAAGGTTTGTGTGAACATCCTTTTCCCTGAGACAATTGGTAAAACAACCATCAGCAATTGTTTAATGTCATGGCTGCCTGGGGTGATGATAAAAGGTGGAACAAACAGGAAGCTGACCAAAAACTTAAAAGGAAAATCTGGCAAATAAGTTGTTCACAGGACTGACAATGTGATAGCCAGATCCTGAGCCTCAACAGACTCCAGCACCTACAATCTGATTTATTGGACTTACCACACTCAGCTAAGATGGAGGTGAAGAAGGACAACCACCACACCATGGAGCCTAGAGTGATTACAACTGAAAATGGGAGGATTGCATCCAGCATCCAGGTGGAATCTGAGCCTCCTCTTGACATAAAGGTGCAATGGACACAACCAATCCAGTGTCCACATAGAAGAGGTGGCATTGGATTGGGAAAAGTGGACATAATGGACAAAGGGTATGGGGAAAGGCAGGAAGAGATGAGAGGTGGAGGCATCTTCGGGACATGGAGCTGCCCTGGATGGTGCTTCAGAGGTAATCACCGGACATTGTAAATCCTCACAGGGCCTACATGATGGAATAGAGGAGAGTATGGGCCATGATGTGAACCAATGTATATGAGGTGCAGAGGTGCCCAAAGATGTACTTACCAAATCCAATGGATGTGTCATGATGATGGGAACGAGTGTTGTTGGGGGGGGGGGAGAGGGGGGGTGGGGGGGTGGGGTTGAATGGGACCTCACATATATATTTTTAATGTAATATTATTACAAAGTCAATAAAAAATAAAAAAAAATAAAAAAATAAAAAAAAGAGAAGGCAAGCAGCCACAGAAAAACACACAGCGAATGGACACAGAGAGCAGAGAGCAAGTGCAAAAACAATGGAGGGAGGGGATAAATAAATAAATAAATCTTAAGAAAAAAAAGACTTAAGGCAGAATTATAAGCTACCTGTCAAGCACTGAAAGCATGGTCCATATATATTCACAGAACCTCTTGGCGAAGACTGGGAGACTTATTCTAACCAAGTAATTAACAAAATCTCCTTCCAGAAATGAGCTGTGCAATATGTACACTGAGCAAAGTCTTCAGAGGCCCACATGACAAATGACAAACATAAAGAATTATTACAGGAAAGTCACTAAACAAGCAGTAACAGCAGCAACGACAAAAGCAAAGAGCAACAACAAACAAAACTTGGAGGCGAGGTTCCAATTTCCTGAGTTGCCACATTACATTATTTGAAATATATCGCTTTCAAAAAAATTGCAAGACATGCCAAGAAACAGGAAAATATGGCTCTTACATGGGAAAAAGGCAGGAAATTGTACCTGAGGAAACCCAGATATTGAACTTACTAGATAAAGGCCCTGAATCAGCTATTATAAATATGTTCAAAGAACTAAAGGAAACCATGTCTGAAGAACTAAAGGAAAATATGAGAACAATATTTCACCAAATAAAGAATATAAATAAAGAGAAAAAAAGAATCATACCAAAATTCCAGAATTGAAAAGTACAATAACTGAAATGAAAAAATCATGGAGAGGCTCAACAGTAGATTCAATCTGGAAGAAGAAAGAATAGTGGTCTTGAGGATAGGTCAATTGAAATGGTACCATCTGAGGACAAAAAAAAAAGCGAATGAAGGAAAATGAAGAAAGCCTCAAGGACCTATGTGACATTATCAGATGCACAACCATACACATAATGGAGGTCACAGAATAGAAATAAAGGGGTTGAGAGAACATATGAATAAATAATGACAGAAAGACCCTCAAATGTGATGAAAAACATTAACATGCATATTCAAGCTCAGTGAATTCAAAGTAGGATAAACTCAAAGAGATACACACCTGGATAATGAATCTATTGAGAGACAAGGACAAAGAGAGAATCTTGAAAACAACCAAAGAGAAGTGGCTCATCAATAAAAACTAAGAGTGGATTTCTTATCAGAAACTGTGGAGTCCAGAAGGAAAAGGGATAACACATTCAAAGGACTGAAAGAAAAAAGACTGTCAGTCAAGAATTCTATATCCAGCAAAGCTATCCTTCAGAAACAAAGGAGAATTAAGACATTCTCGGATAAACAAAAACTCAGAGAAGCCATTGCTATCAGACCTGCCTTACAAGAAATACTAAAGGGAGTTCTTCAGGCTGAAATAAAAGGGAACTAGGCAGTAATTTGAATCCACATGAAGAAATAAAGAACACAGATAGAATAATAGCATAGATAAACATAAAAGAAAATATAAATATTTTTTTTGGTAACTCTTTTTTCTATCTTATTTAAAAGACAACTGTTAAAGCAATAATTATGAAACTGTGCTATAGACTAGTAATGTATAAAGATGTAATTAATATGTATGACAATAATAGCACAAGGAAGAGGGAGAGAACAAAGCTATTTAGGAGCAAAGTTTTGTATATTACTGAAATTGAATTATTGGTCTGAACTAGGTTGTTATGAAAATTTTTTTTTAAATTTATTTTTATTTATTTCTCTCCCTTTCCCTCCCTCCACCCCCGCCCCAGTTGTCTGTTCTCTGTGTTCATTCACTGTGTGTTCTTTTGTCCGCTTCTGTTGTTGTCAGCAGCACGAGAATCTGTGTCTCTTTTTGTTGCATCATCTTGCTGTGTCAGCTCTCCATGTGTGCAGCACCATTCCTGGGCAGGCTGAACTTTTTTTTGCTCTGGGCGGCTCTCCTTACAGGGCGCACTCCTTGTGTGTGGGGCTCCCCTATGTGGGGGACACCCCTGCGTGGCACAGCACTCCTTGTGCACATCAGCACTGCATGTGGGCCAGCTCCACACGGGTCAAGGAGGCCCAGGGTTTGAACCACGGACCCCCCATGTGGTAGACAGATGCCCTATCCATTAGGCCAAGTCCGCTTTCCGATTGTGAATTAATATGTCAATTGTTATCCTCAGGGTTACCACTAAGAAAATAACACAAGGTTGAAGAAACAAAAATAGAATTAAAATGGTGCACTAGAAAATATCAATTTGACATAAAAGAAGGGAGTAATGATGAACTAGAGGGAAAAAAGATATTAGACATATAGAAAAGAAATAGCAAAATGACAGGCATAAATCTTATCTTACTGTAATTACACTAAATGTAAATGGATTAATCATGCCAATCAAAGAGCAGATATTGGGTGAATGAATACAAAACATGATCCAATTATATACTGTATACAAGGGACACACTTTAAATTCAAAAACAGTAATAGCTTGAAAGTAAAAGAATGGAAAAAGAGGTACATAAAAGAAGACATAAAATAAGTCTCAATAAATTTAAAAGGATCAAAATCTAACCACAGTGAAAATAAATTTGAAATAAATAACATAAGAAAATTTAGGAAATTTACAAAATATGTGGAAACTAAACTACACACGTTTAAGTAACCAATGGGGCAAAGGAAAAAATCACAAGGAAAAATCACAAGGTAAATTAGAAATTACTTTGAGACACAACATACTAAAATTATGGGATGCAGCTAAAGTAATGTTAAGAGGACCATTTATAGCTTTAAATGCCTATATTTAAAAATAAGAACTATCTCAAATCAATAACTAAACTTCCACCTTAAGAAACTAGAAAAAGAAAAACAAACTAATCCCCCCCAAAACAAGCAGAAAGTAGAAAATAATAAGTATGCTGAAATAAATGAAATAGGGAATAGAAAAATAATAGAGGAAATTGACAACACCTAATGTTGGTTCTTTGAAAAATATGTTTTAAATGACAAATTTTTAGGAATTGACCAAGAAAAAAGAATATTCAAGTTTCTAAAATTAGGAATGAAAGAGGAGACATTACTACTGACCTTATAGAAATAAAAAGAATTATAAAGGAAAACTGTGGCCAGTTGCCTGCCCAGAGATTAGATAACCTAGAGTAAATGGGCAGATTCCTAGAAAGAAATAAACTACTGTAATGGTTTAAAGCTTAATGGACCCCAGACAATTATGTTCTTAAAGTTAATCCATTCTTGTGGGTGTGGATCAATTGAAGGTGGGACCTTTTGATTAGGTTACTTCAGTAAAGGATGGCCCAGGGTAGGTCTTAATTCTCTTACTGGAGTCCTTTATAAGAGAATGAAATTCAGACAAAGGGAGAGATATCTAGAAGCAAGAAAACCTGGAGAGAAGGGAGAGACCAGCAGACACTGTCATGTTCCTTGCCATGTGACTGAGGAGTCCAAGATTGCCAACAGCCAGTCTTCACAAAGAAAGCATCACCTGATGATGTCTTGATTTGGTCTTTTGTCTCAGCCTAAGAACTGTAAATGTGTAAGCCAATAAATCCACATTTTACAAGCCAACCCATTTCTGGTATATTGCTTTGGGCAGCCTAGCAGACTAAAACAACTACAGAAACTAATTTGAGAAGAAATAGACGTTCTGTATTAATGCTTAATAAGTAAAGAAATCTAATTAGTAATTATAAAATGCCCCACAAAGAAAAGGTTAGGACCAGATTGATTGACTGGTAATTTCTATCAAGTGTTCCAAAAAATAGAAGAGGGAGCACTTCCCAAATCATTCAATGAGATCAGTATTACTCTGATACGAGACAAACACATCCCAGGAAAATAAAAGCAAACTATAGACCAATGCCCAGTATGATTACAGTGAAATACTAGCAAATTCAATTCAGGAACATATATAAAGGATTATATACCATGGCCATTATCACTGCTGAATGAAAGTAAAGAAACTCTAAAAAAAATGTAAAGAAATCCCATGTTCATGGACTAGAAGACTTAATATTGTTAAGATGTCAATACTACCCAACGCGATGTACAGATCCAAGGCAATACCAGTAAAAATTTTACTGTACTCTTTGTAGAAATGGAAAAGTTAATCACTAAATTCATAAGAAGGTCAAAGGACCTGAGTAATCAAAACAATCTTGAAAAAGAACAAAGTTGGAGGACTCACACATACTGATTTCAAAACTTGTTACAAAGCTACAACAATCAAAATAGTGTGGTACTGGCCCAAGGAAAGAAATAGAGACTTATGGAATAGAGTTGAGAGTTCAGAAATAAACTCTTACATACATGGCCAACTGATTTTTCATAAGGGTGCCAAGTACACCACATGAGGAAAGAATAGTCTTTTTACCAAATGGTGCTGTGAAAACTGGATATCCTCATGTAAAGAAATGAAGCTGGACATCTACGTTACATCATATACAAAAATTAATGAAACATGTAAAAGCTAAAATTATAAAACTCTTAGAAGAAAATTAAGAAATAAATTCTTATGACTTGGATTAGGCAACAGTTTCTTAGATATGACATCAAAAGAATACGCAGCAAACAAGCAAATAAATATATTGGACTTCCTCAAAACTAAAAACTTTTGTATTTCAAAGGATACTATCAAGAAAGAGAGAAGACAGCACACAGAATGGCAGAAAATATTTGGAAATCGTATTGTACTTATCTACATATCTAATGTATTCAAAGTATATAAAACATTTCAAAAATAAAAAGACAAATAACCCATAAAAAATGGGTAGTGTTGGTGGGAATGTAAAGTGTGCAGCCATTGTGGAAAACATTTTGGTGGTTCCTCAGAAAGTTAAGTACAGAATTGCCATATAACATGTTTAACCTATTTCTAGGGATATATGAAAAAGAATTGAAAGCAGAGACTAGAACAGATAATTGCACACTAAGGTTCATAGTAGCATTATTAACAACTTCCCAAATATGGAAGCAATCCTGTGTCCATCAACAGATGACTGGATAAGCAAAATGTGGTATATACATATAAAGGAATATTATACAACAATGAAAAGAAACAAAGTTCAGATATATGTGACAACATGGATGAACCTTGAAAATATCATGTTGAGTGAAAGGCACAAAAGGACAAATTGGGTATGATCTTACTGACATGAAATAACCGAATCATAAAAATACATTAAGTCAGATAATAGAATACAGTCACCAGGAGCTGGGGAGAGGTAGGGAAGGAGAAATTAGAACTTAATTGGTCAGAATTTTTGTTAGGGGTGATGGAACAGTTTTGATAATAGATGATGGTGATAAACTGAATTACATATTTGAATGTAGTTAAAAGGGGAAATTTTAAGTTGTACCTATGTTACTAAAATAGTTTTTTAAAATTAAAAATATTGCAAGTAAAGACAAATGGGCCAAACCTTTGAATAGACATTTCTCCAAAAAAGATATTCAAATATTCATAAGCACATGAAAAGATGTTCAGTATCATTAATCATTAAGGAAATGCAAATCAAAGCCACAGTGAGAATCTATTCGACACCAATTAGGGTGGCTAGAATAAAAAACAGAACAATAGCAAGTGTTGGTGAGAATGTGGATAACCTTCATATATTGCTGGAGGGTATGTAAAACGGTGCAGCCATTTTGGAAAACAGTTTGGCATTTCCTTAGAAAGTTAAAAACAGGGTTAACATCTGACCCAGTAATTCCACTTCTAGGTTTTTTACCAAAGAGAATTGAAAACATATGTCCATACAAAGACTAGTACATGAATATTCACAGCAGCATTAATAGTCCCCAAATGGAAACAATGTAAATGTCCATCAATTGATGAATGGATAAACTAAATCATGTACAGCTATACAATGTGCTATTATTTGCTCATAAAAAATAGTGAAATACTGATGTATAACATGGAAGAACCTTGAAAGCATTGTGCCAAGTGAAAGAAGTCAGACACAAAAGGCCACATACTGTATAATCCCACTGATATGAAATGTTCAGAATAGGCAACTCCATAGTGACAGAAAGTAGATTAATGGCTGCCAGGGGCTAGAAGTAGGGGGGAGCAGGGAAATGACTGCTAATGTGTAAGGCATTTCTTTTTGCAATGATGAAAATGTTTTGGAATTCTATAGCGGTGGTGGTTTCACAACTTTGTGAGTATATTTAAAACTACTGAACTGTGCACTTAAAAATGATAATAAACTAAAAACATCATAGCCTCATTAATAAATTTATAACCCTGGATATAACTAATAACAGTACTTAACACTTTATAGTACTTGTTATTTGCTAGGCAGTATTTAAAATCCATTACAAATACTAACTCATTTAGTCTTCATAACAAGCATATGAGTCATATTACTATACTCCATTTTTTAGGGGAAGAAACCTGAGCTGAGAGAGGTTAAATAACTTGCCTAAAGATACGCAGTTAAGCAAGGGACAGAGTTGGGATTCAAACCCAAGCAGTCTGACACTACAGTCCATTCAACTGCTCCATTATTTGGCTTGTCCTTGTGACTATGCCACAAAGGCTAAGGAACTGGTAAACAGGAAATGATTTGTATTAATAATTCATGGTGGCAAAAATTATTGTGCCTTCCAGAGGATAATGGAAAATCTGATCTTTTTAAACAGGAGGTTAACACAATTCATTATTAACAAGTCTCCTGGAACTAAGAATGACCTTTTCCTGGCATTAACAATCAGATATTATTGGCAGCATGCAAACCTTAAAGCTTTCATAGTAATTCTCTTTGAAATGTATGTTTTGTTAAATCTTTGGGTTCTATTTTCAGCCCTCAGTAGAATTTAAAATATTCATTTTATTTTGAAGGGGAAAACGGAGAAATAACAGGATGGGGGCACATGGTTTTGATAATTAACAAAAGCCTCGTTTCTTTTAATGCTGCCAACTCAAGCAGACTCAGTGAGGCATGTGCTGCAAGCTGCTGCTAACAGTGGGATTCAGTTCACACTGGTGAGTCTGGCCAAGGTCCACTTTGTCTCTGCACAGAGGGGGGCACTTCAGAGCAAATGAGGGCTCATTCTCTGCCATTCCAAGATTAATCTTCTGTATGTTCACTCTGCTTCATTTTCAAGAATCCAGAAAAAAAAAAAAAAAGCTTGTTCTTGTCCCAAGGAGAGCTGTTTAATAGGAAATATCTAGGTCCAATATAGTTACTGATTTTCTTGAGAACAGGAAAATCATCCAGTGAAGTCAGAACTAAGGAGCACAAGATTAAGGACTGTACTTAAGTACTGGAAGCAACAATGACTTTGCCTGCTTCCACTGTCGCCCTGCTATAATCCATTATCCACACAGTAGCCAGAGTGAGGTCAGGATAAAATGAGATTATAATATTTTGCTTTCCTAATGGCTTTCCGTTGCACTGAAAACCTAAAGCCCAGTGGCCTATAAAGCCCTACAGGATCTGGCCCCTGGCTGTACATCTGATCTCCTCACCTGACTTCTGGTTTATTCAACAACACATTGTAAGGAAGGAAAATCTAAATCTATTTAGATTTAAAGAGACTCAAGACATCTATAAACAACATGCTATGTGTGGATCTTGGTTGGATTCTAAATTGAACAAATTAAAAATTATGAGGCAATTGGAGTATCTTGAATGTGGATTGGATATTTGTATTCGGAAGGACTGCTGACATTTTTAAAAAATTAAAATCCATTTTTTTTTTAAAGATTTATTTTTCATTTATTTCTCTCCCCTTCTCCACCCCCCCCCCCCACGCAGTTGTCTGCTCTCTGTGTCCATTCGCTGTGTATTCTCCTGTGTCTGCTTGTATTCTTGTCAGTGGCGCCAGAAATCTGTGTCTCCTTTTGTTGTGTCATCTTGCTGCGCCAGTTCTTCATGTGTGTGGTGCCATTCCTGGGCAGGCTGCACTTTTTTCGCACTGGGTGGTTCTCCGTACAGGGCGCACTTCTTGCGTGTGGGGCTCTCCGACGTGGGGGACATCCCTGCGTGGCACGGCACTCCTTGCACGCATCAGCACTGCACATGCCAGCTCATCACAGGGGTCAGGAGGCCCTGGGTTTGAACCTTGGACCTCCCATGTGGTAGGCAGTCACCCTATCGTTGGGCCAAATCTGCTTCCCTCCATGTTTTTTTAAAGATATCCTTTGTTTTCACATAATATACCTTTCTGTTTCAGAATTTCATTATCAATTAATATCCCCCCCCAATTTATTTTTTAAGTGAAAAAAGTGAAAATTGTCAGAATATAATCTTACATTTGTAAAAATAATAATGAATGAGTAAATATTTCTTAATGAGGGCTGCCCTGAAATCCCTGTTTAAAATTGCACACATCACAGCTTGTACTCCCAATCTCCCTTGTCTGCAGTTAGCACTTTCAAATATATCACATTATTTACATATTTATTATTTATTGCCTTTCTCCCACTAGAGTATAAACTCCATAAGAATATGTATCTTTGTCAGTTTTGTTCATGGATTGTCCAAGAGCCTAGGTAAGACATTGTCTGACACACAGTAGGCACTCCTTAAATAATTTGTTGAATAATGAATGAATAGAAGGATTCCAGGGGCATAGGATTAAGGATACCTTTTACTTTATGCTTTATACATTTGTTATTGCTAGAAATTTTACTACAATATGTTTTACCTTTGTCATTTAAAAATAATGTATAAATCCTACGTAGATTAAAAATTCTATATTCAATTTTGAAAAGGTGTTCACAAATGTGTAGTGTCCCTGGTCCTTTGAGCAATTAGAACCCTAGTTTTCACTTTATAGGAAAATGTGGGATGTGTTCAATATGACTCAAAGTCAACATTAAATACTTTGCTTGGGGCCAGATATGACTAATTACAGAAATGCAGAATCTGTGTTTCAGTCATGTAAAGGAAAATTAGTTAAATTGCAAATATATGTATCCTGTATAAATGTCCAGTGATTTAAGTTTTTCTGCCTTGCTGAAACATTAGGTCCTTGAGGGCAGGGACTGAATCTTACTTTTGAGATTCCTCAAAACTGCCTTTCATAAAATGTTCCTGATATCATAAAATAACCATTCATTCTACACACCCACAGTGAACAGCCAGCCCAGGGTTTCCTAGCTAATCTGGATTTCACATTCTTGGACCATTTTCCCCTTAAAAAAGTCTTAAATGTTCTAGTAATTTCAGAATTTCAATATCCAAACTATACCTTCTGAATGTCTCTGTATTTCTGAAAAGGGGTACATGTATATTACAAGTGTTTTTTTTTTTTTAAAGATTTATTTATTTATTTCTCTCCCCTTCCCCCCACCCCAGTTGTCTGTTCTCTGTGTCTATTATGTTGCGTGTTCTTCTTTGTCCACTTCTGTTGTTGTCAGTGGCCAGGGAATCTGTGTTTCTTTTTGTTGCATCATCTTGTTGTGTCAGCTATCCGTGTGTGCGGTGCCATTCCTGGGCAGGCTGCTCTTTCTTTCGCGCTGGGCGGCTCTCCTTACGGGGCGCACTCCTTGCGCATGGGGCTCCCCACGCGGGGGACACCCCTGCATGGCACTGCACTCCTTGCGCGCATCAGCACTGCGCATGGGCCAGCTGCACACGGGTCAAGGAGGCCTGGGGTTTGAACCCAGGACCTCCCATGCGGTAGACGGACGCTCTAACCACTGGGCCAAGTCCACTTCCTTGTATTACAAGTTTTAAAAACAGAAGACAACATGGCATCTTGGAAGTCAGACTTCCGGGGTCCCAGCTGTCATTTAATAATACCAGCTGCATCACCATGTGGGCAATCTTTCTACCTGTTTTCTTTTCTGTAATATTAGGGATTGTAACACCTAATTTAAAACAGTGTTGTGAGAACTAGAAAAGATAAACTTCCGCAATTAAAACATTTTGTTAAAGTTTATTTGGCAACAAATGATATGCGGCAGGGGCAAACCGGAAGGGGGAATGCTCCACGGAGGGTGGGTGGAAAGGGTTAGCTTACACCCTTTCAATGCGGAGGCCAGGGAGGGAAATTTTCTGATTGGAAATTTGAACTGCATTGCCTTATTTTGGCATTCCAGTGGAAAGCCTCTTCTTTAGGGGTCTGTTTGCGATTGGTGTTAAAGCTCTACCTCCTGCTACAGCCGGCTCTTCTGGAAAGCCGGCCTCTTACAGGTTTCCATCTGCTACTTTGGTTTGTAGGACAGGAATTGGCCGAGTTTAGTCACCCCAGTCTAATGGTCTCCTCTATTTTGTTGTAATAAAACCAAATAAAATAATGTACATAAACTGCCTACTATAGTGTCCGGCACATAGAATACAATTAATGGCATCTTTCACTATCAAGAAACAGAAGTATGACAATAAGAACTCAGTTCTTATTTCTTTGTACGACTATTTAACTTTCATATCTGTGCATTTTTTTTATTCCAGTTTAGAGTGCAAGCTGCTCAAGATAGCTCTTATTTTTTCATATTGTTCACTGTTCCTGGAACATTGCTGGGCATAATAAATGATTGTTGATTGATTAAAGCAAAACAAGCTGTTTGGCCTCTGAGTTTTGGCATCAAGAACTACATATTGAATCACAACATAAACAATGTTTATGGAACATCTCCTGGTGTATGGTTCTTTACTAGAGTTATTAAAAAGATTTTTAATGAGTGTCCACTGTGTGCCAAGTTCTGTTCTAAGTACAAGACAGCAGTGAAAGCTGAAAAGGAGAAAATTTCAAGTACCGAATAATGCTATGAGATTAAGCACATATACTATTTCTATTATTTAAAAATGGTACCAGTTTCATGCACTTGTTGTAGTTCTGCCATGTTTTGTTTTAAGACCAATTTACTTGACATTGTATGTGCTTGGCATTAAAAACAGGGTAAGAATTCTATTTTTCAAAAGGGGCATAGTTAAATGTTAGACTCTCTGCCAAAGTAATTTTCCTTCCCTTCCCTAAACTCCCAAGGAGACAATTGGTTACATTCTAAGCAGATGCTTGCTCAGAGAGTGGGCAGCAAGCCGTGGGCAGCCTGCTCACTTTATATTAAGCACGATCTTTGTGTGTTTTAAAAATTATTATATTAATTAGAGTGTTGGCACAGTCTGGTGGGTCTTTTAAAACCAGCAAGGGTTTTGCTGATCCCTAATTTGTAGTTGTGATGGCTCTTTTGTTGCTGCTTTTTGTTTAATTCTTCCACTCATTAAGCATTTCAAGCTAGCATTAGGTGCAATTCCCTGTAATTCTGAATCTTTAGGGAATGATGTATGAAGATGATGGTGGCTGGGGTGGCAAAGTGTACTTCTCTCTGGAATTGGCCTGAAAGTGGGGAGCTACTCTTATTTTATGCATGTGGATATTTAAAATATGTAGCTTGGATACTAAAATTCTGGAACTGCTAGGACATTTTGAGATTTTTACACAGGAAAAAATGGTCCAAGAATGAGAAATCGGCATTATTCAGAAACATGAGATCTTTGTTCACTGTGGATATGTATGCATTTAACTATAGGAATGAACCTGAGGGAGGAGATAATGCTACATTGTATGTGCTTTTTTAGTGTTGTGTATTAAAATTCTTCTATCCTTTATTCAAACTTTAAGTTATGCAAGCAAAAACCACCCGAAGCTCTAAGACCTCAATGTAACCCGGAACTACTTTGGACGATAGTAAAGCCATCACCTCCGCAGAACCTCTGAGCCTTTCCAGGTTTAGAAACGCTGGGCTAGTGAAGAGAAGACGGGAAGAAATGCATCTAAAGGGATTTATTTGTGTAATGGCATGTTGTTCCTGTTGTCCTCCAATTAACTTTTAGTCTTTTTACCACTGTTGAGGCCTCCATGTATTATCTCATCTAATCCTCACCATAACCATCTTAGTTAATAAAACTCAGTCCAATTTAATGCTTTATTCTCAAAGTCAATATAAATCATCTCTTTCTTCACCATCAGTGCAGGCTTGATCCATGACTTTGAGGTGAAACCTTCATGGTCAGCTGTTCCTCTCCTCCGGCCAGTGACCTGGTATGGAGAGGGAGATAGTAAGTCCAGAACATCTCCTATACCCTCCTCTGAGGTTAGAGTCAGGTAGAATGGAAGAGACTAAATGATGATGATGATGGACAACTCTCATCCCCCAAAGCAGAGTATCTACAACTGCAAGCAATACAGTTCCTTCTATCTGTCTCAATAAGATCTAAACCCCTCTCAGTCTGAAGCAGAGCAGGCATCACCATCACAAAATCCTCAAAATTGAGGAATGTACAAACATAAGGGGGAATGCAAAGGAGACATTATTATTATTGTAGTAGCAGAAGAACTTGTAACATTGATATAAAGACAGTGTTACCAGAGGTTCCAAGGGGAGGGGGAGGGAAGAATAGGTGGAACATAGGGCATTTTTAGGGTATTAAAATTGTTCTACGTAATTTTGCAATGATGGACACAGGCCACTGTACATTTTGTCAAAGCCTATAAAATTGTATGGTGCAAAGTGTAAACCATAATATAAACTATAGGCCATGGTCAGGAAGTCACAATGCTTCAATATTTGCTTATCAATTTTAACAAATGTACCACACTCATGTAAGATGTTATTAATAGGGGAAAATGTTAGGGGGGATGGAGTAAATGGGAATCCCTTATATTTTCTATATAACTTTTTATAATCTAAAATTTAAAAAAAATGAAGTTTAAAAAGTAAAAAAAAAAAAAGAAAGTATAATCAAATCTCCTGTCGGGCACTTACAAATTAATCAAGATCATATACATGTTTTATTGAGAGATATATTACTATAAAGAGTTGACAAGAGGCATAGTATCAAATCAATAGTGATTATCTTTATACTCTTGAAATAATGCTTATTAAAATTGGCTTTAATCTTTTCTTTAATATTCTCCAGAATAAAATGATTGATCCACCAAAATAAATATTAAAAGTAAAAAAATTGCTTAGGATTAATTTATTTGCTGAATATATGAATTCTTTATACATGAATGAATGAATAAAATAGCAATTAAGAAACCCATTTCCAGGTGTTAGCACCAACATTTGGATTCTATTAAATGACTAAAAATTGGGTAGTAAAGAGGTGAGGTTTGCAAGAACAGACCTTTAGGACTGACCTTAAATAAACTTTAAACTGATTTACTCAGAGAGGTCTTTGACAGGAACACTAAGATATATATTTGCATGTGATTTAAAGGGGAAATGTTGGGATGTATATATGGTAGCAGAATTTAAAAAATTAAAAAATTCAGGAACTGCACTATGCAAACAGTAAAACTTAAGTTAAACCATGCCCTATAATTATAATAGTACAATTATAAAAATGTGCTTTCATCAATTTTAACAAATGTACTATACCAAAGTAAGGTGTTAATAATAGGGTGGTCAGGTATTGGTTCCTTTGAGGGCTAAAGAGACCCATGGGTGCTATGGTCATGGCAGATGGGGTTAACTGCCATGTCAGATGGCCCTTCTTTGGAGCTGGTGTTTATGCGTGATGAATCTGGACTCAGATGGGATCTCTCTTCATAAGACTTTCATGCTACTGTGCTGGAGTTGTAGTTGGTGTTGGGGTTTAAGATATATTTAGGGGATCTGAATCTCTGGACTGACAATGTGATAGCCAGGCCCTAAGCCTCAACAGACTCCAGCACCTACAATCTGATTTATTGGACTCACCTCACTCAGCTAAGATGGAGTTGAAGAAGGACAACCACCACACCATGGAGCCTAGAGTGCCTACAACTGAAAGCAGGAGGAGTGCATCCAGTATCCATGTGGAATCTGAGCCTCCTCTTGACATAGATGTGGAATGGACACAACCAATCCAATGTCCACAGAGAAAAAAAAAGGTGGCATTTGAGTGGGAAAAGTGGACATGGTGGCTAATGGGTATGGGGAATGGCAGGAAGAGACGAGATGTGGAGGCGCCTTTGGGACTTGGAGCTGCCCTGGATGGTGCTTCATGGGCAATCACCGGACATTGTAAATCCTCACAGGGCCCACTGGATGGAATGGGGGAGAGTATGGGCCATGATGTGGACCATTGACCATGAGGTGCAGAGGTGCCCAGAGATGTACTTACCAAATGCATGGATGTGTCATGATGAAAAAAAATAAAAATAAAAAAATAATAGGGTGGTGTATGAGAATCCTGTACTTTATGCATGTTTATTCTGTAAACTTACAACCTCTCTAATAAAGAAAAAAAAAAGTAAATGAGGAAAAAAAGGAGAGAAGAAATTTAGAAACATTTGGTATGGTTTGAGGAAGAAGTCATTGAAAATTACTTATCTGTAGATGGTCTAAGACTTTCCTGGGCCTCTGAACTATTTTATATATTATTAAAAGCTTAACATAATGACTTGAACACAGTAACACCAGATGTGGCTAACTACAACTATTTCTTCAAAGACTGTCACTTTATATAAATAGGTCTCTGCTTTTCAAGAAATGAAGGCAGATCTCTGGCCTATATGAAATGTGATTTCACTGAAAATTCATAGGCCATTAAACCAAGTCAAAATCATAGACTTGAGGTCAGAATGAAATTCTTATAAACGGGTAAAGAGGATCATGCTTTTTAGGTTTCAGAAGAACAAATAAAAATCAATGGGAGGGAAACGAAAAGAAAAAAATGCACCAAACTAAATTGCTGAAGGGAAAATATTGACAATATGTTATAGCAGAGTGAAAAAGGGCACAGAGTCTGGTCAGGCTGCTTGAAAAATTCAAACTCTACTACTTACTAGTTGCATGATCTTGGGCAATTTATTTAACCTCTCTGCCTCAGTAAAAACCTTACCAGTAAAATGGAGTAAATGAGAACCTCTTCAAGGAGAGGTTCTTAACAAGGGGTCAGGGAGCTTGAATTTAGATGAAAAAAAATCATTATTCTTGTGGGAACATGTTGATGCGGGTGTGATATATTTATTAAATAATACACAGTGAAGTGTGAACTTAGTAAGGAGTCTGTTATTTTTCACCTGACTGGCAAAGGGGTCCATGAACAAAAAAGGATAAGAACTGTCTTAAAGGGGTATCGAGATGATTCCCTGAATTAATATTCATAAAGTACTTAAAACAGAGTCTGATATATAGTAAAAGTAATGTATGACAATTTTCTTTTCACCTTAAAACAAATCCATTTTTAGATTGTTAGGATAATTTAGTATCAAGAGAATCTCAGAAGAAATACCTGTGACATATATGAGACCCACTGCTGCATTTTCACCGTCTCTCCCATTTCTTTGTCCTTTTTCTTCAAAGGATAATATTTATTTTGAACCATTTAATTGAGAGGGGGGTGACGATTTAGTCATTTCCCTTTATAAAGCTTATTTTTGCTATGTGATCTTGGTTTGTTGTGCCCTTAATTCGATGTTCAGCCTTAATGCTTTTGCTAGCATTTTTGGACCAGGTACATGAGGGCAGAGGGAAGTAATGGAAGAATTGCCATCGAGGCTTTTTAAATTTCTCTAGCTCACATAACCAGATGGACCGACATAAATGTAGCCCTACCCCCAAAAGCTCTGATATGCTTTTAAATTTGGAAGCTTTCATTTTGGATAAGGCTGTTACAGATTTTACATTAAAGAAGAAAGCTTTTATTCCTGATGAAGATCTGCTTGTTACTTCATTAAGATATGCATCATTACCATTATTAATCATTATCATTGGTTCAGAAGTAATATTTAGGGGAAAAGCATATCCCCAGTTTTCCTTCTGGGAGCAGTTTACTAGATTCTGAAGCAATTTAATTGTCTTTTTTAAAAAAACTGTAGGATTATCTCTAATTGAAAATAGGTTTACTTATTAAAAACCAATTTGTTTTCCTAATATCAAATTATTTTCCTTGTTTATTAATTATAGTTACTACACTCAAAACAATTCCAAATATAGTAACTGTACAAAAGAGAGTCTTATTGATTGGAGGTTTCTTGTACAGGAAGTCCTACTTTTGCTGAGTGGTGTGGGACCATAAAAATGGCTATACAAGCTGAAACTATGCAAAGTGATCTTAATAATCAATAGGAAAACTTATGATTCTTCTGTGACCTTTAGATAAAACATTTGGAAAACTTTATTACTGTCATTTAAAACTCTACTCTGTCTAAATTTATAAGGAAATAAAAAAATAGTAAAACTGATATTTATTTAGTACAGTATAATTTAAAACATTACACATATTGAGAATTAAAGAGTTTTATTTCTTTGTAAGAATAAAGTTATCAAAATTAAATAAAAAAACGAGCAAAGGTTTTTAATGGATTTTTTATCCAAAGAAGATATACAAATAGCCAATAAGCAAATGAAAAGTTGCACAAAATCATTAGCCATTAGGAAATACAAAACAAGACCACAGATATCATTTCATCCACAGATACCATTTCATCTATTATTGAAAAAAAAAAGAAACAGAAAAAAAAGTGCTGGGCAGGATGTAGAGAAATTGTAACCTTTGGACATTGTTGATGGGAATGTCAAGTGGTGTAGCCACTGTGGAAAATAGTTTGGTGAGTCCTCAAAAAGTTAAACAAAGAATTACCATATGATCTAGCAATATCCCAAAGAATTGAAAACAGAGACTCAAACAGATATTTGTACACCAATGTTCATAGCAACATTATTCACAATAACCCAAAGATAGAAAACAATCAAACGTCCATCAACAGATACATGGATATAAAAAGGAGTATATTCATACATTGTAATATTATTCAGCTATTAAAAGAAATGACATTCTGATGCAAGCTACAACATGGATGAACCTTGAAATCATTACATTAAGTGAAATACAGCAGACATAAAAGGATAAATATTGTATGATTCCACTTATATAAAAATACAGGATAATAAAATTCATAAAATGCTTTGAAAGGAGCACCAAGATGTATATCTGAATGTGGCTTAAAGAGGAAATGTTGGGGTGTATATACCATAGCAGAATAAAAAATTTTAAAAATTTAGCAACTGCGCTACACAGTGAACCTTAACTTAAACCATGGACTCACACTGGGTGCTCTTTCTAGAACACTTACTTGATTTTATCATTTTGCTGTTAAAGATTCTTTAGTGACTTCCTGGCAAGATTACAAAAATAACCACAATTCTTCACTCTTTTCTGTATCCAGGACCTTTTCAATGTGACTTCGTAATTCCTCCCACCAACATGTAAAGTCTTATTTCCCTACTTGGCTGGCCTCATGACTTGCTTTAGCCAGTAGAACGTAGTGATGGTGCACCAGTGTCATTCACACTTCTTCAGGACCTTTGTGTCTGCTTTGTGATTAAGCCTGAACTAACACGCTTTGGGATGAATCCCACAGAGGACAATTCCCAGTCAACCCAACAATGAATGTTGACATGAGTAAGCCTAGCCTAGGTCAGGAGAGCTGCCAAGGTAAGTTAAGCCTAAAGAACTGTAGTAGTCAGCCAAAGGGGTGCTGATGCAAAGTCCCAGAAATCTGCTGGCTTTTATAAAAGGCATTTATTTGGGGGAAAAGCTTACAGTCACAAGGTCACAAAACATAAGTTACTTCCCTCTCCAAAGTCTGTTGCCATGAGTTGGAACAAGATGGCTGCCAGTCTCTGCAAGTGTTCAGCCTTCCTCTCCCTCCTCAGGCTCTGTGGTCCCAGCTTCTTCCAATATCAGCTATAGGCTGGAGGGCTTGTCTCTCTCCCAGAGCTTGTTTCTTCCCAGGCTCAGCTGCAGCTGTAGACTGTCAAGCTTATCTCTCAAAAACTCTGAACTCTGTTCTCTGCTATGTCTTTTCTTTGTGAGTCCCTGCCCACCAAGGGGACAGAGACTCAATGTCCTACTGATGTGGCCAAATCAAAGCCCTAATCATAACTTAATCAAGTAAAAGTGAAACCTCTGAATTTAATACAATCTAATATGCCCAGAGGAACAGACCAATTTACAAACACAATCCAATATCTATTTTTGGAATTCATAAACAATACCAAACTGCCACAAATGCCAACCTGTTAAATGACTTTGTTTTAAACCATTAAATTTGGGGATGGTTTGTTAGTCAGCAACAGCTAACTGATAAACTTCCCAAATGCTTTTAAGAACAATTTTCATCAAGTGGCCTTCCAGCCATTGTTTGGACACCCCTAGCAACAGGAAAACCCCCTTTAACAGCAAACTTCTCTATTTTTTTTTTTTTGGTATAAAATGAGATTTAAAAGCCCTCAAAAAACAAAAAGATAACTTTGATAATAATTGTCAAATCTTTGAACAGCACTGAGTATTTTTGAAAGTAATTTCTTTACAATAACTGAAATATATTATCTTAAAGCTTCTATTTATTGGACCTAGTTTTACTTCTTAGAAATAAATAAGCAATTGAAATCACTCTTCCACATGGACACTTTTAAAATAGTTGAATATAGCATGTGCCCAATGAGTTCTTGTTTCTTCACGCTAAACATTTCCAATTCTAAGGGATGCAAAACTTTTCGCAAGGTTTTTGCCATTCTTACATTGCCAACAAATTCCTCCCTGTTGGTCCTGGTTACCAAAAAGTAGCGATTCTCCTAATCACTTCCCTACATGCTAAAACTCCCAGGCAATTTAGAAACTTTTTGATGCACTGCTTTGAGTTGATTCAAGGGTAGCAATTTTGTAATCTGTATTATGAGGACAGTTTCCATCTTTTTCTCCACTGGCCAGCCATATCGGGGATCCATTGGAAATGATCTTAATACTATTTCAAAGATAGAAAGAAATTCAAAAGAGGCTAGGGTTCAAGTAATTACAATTGTCAGGTGCAGTTGGTACTATTCTAGAATCTTCTGTATGCAGTGTTCCTGTTTTAGCCATGGTTTTAGTTTGCCAAAGGGTTGCTGATGCTAAGTACCAGAAATGTACTTGCTTTTATAAAGGGTGTTTATTTGGGGTAAAAGCTTAGAGTTCCAAAGTTGTGAAAAGTCCAAATTGAGGCACCACTAGAGATGCTTTTTTTCACCAAAGGCAGCTCTGTGGATCCCAGCTTGTTGTCAAGTAGTGAAGCAAGATGGCCATAGATCTCTGTCAAGGTTTCAGCCTTCTCCTCCAGGCTCACCATCTCCTATTGACTGCTCAGTGGGCACAGCCTCTTGGAGCTTCATGCTTAAGTGATCCTATAGTCCTCTCTCTCCCATGGCAGGATCAAACATGATGGCTTCCTTTCCCTATGTCTATGTGAATGAATCTCTTTCTGTGTTACTGTTTATATCAGACGCAGCAAGGGAGCAGAGACTCAACCTGAGTTATGCCTCACTGATGTAGTCAAATCAGAAGCCCTAAAGTGATCTTATCAAGTAATCTAATCAAAGGTCCCTCAACTGAAATTAATTCAATCAAAGGGTATCACACCCAGAGGAATAGATTAGTTTACAAACATAATATTTCTCTTTTGGGGATTCATAATATAATTTCAAACTGCCACAGCCATATTCTTTGGTTTTTATCCTTTTCAAGTGTTAGAATACTAGGAAACACCCATTTTATCCTGCCTATTGTTTATGTTTTTTTTTTTATATTGCCATTGGGGCATCTAAGACCATAAATATGGATTTTCCTCTGATTACCTTCTCTTAATAGCTCCTGTCCAGTGACAAGGGTAAAGAATCTTCACCTGAGACAATATTAGTATCTCCTTCCAGAGAGTTGTGCAAAATGAGAAAATGAAAAAGAAAGCCAATGTCCCTGTGCCAGCAGGAAAATCCAAGTAGAGATTAGATGTAGAGGCTGAAGTAGGCAGTGATTGTGGAGAGAACCAAGGATTTGGAGCCACGAAATGGACTGAGAACAGTTTTGAATCAAGGTGAGAAGATGTGGAGTTTCTTAATTGACTGAATTGTTTATCAGAACACCATGTAGAATTTCAGACATTTTTGGCTGGAAAAGGTATAATGAATGGATGGATAATCACCATTAATGTCTAGAGCCGACCAGTTCATCTGAGTGAAGGTGGGGGAGAGAATTAATTCTGTGCCCACTACCAAGTCTGAAGTGGTATACCTTTCTACTCTGGGGTGGGGATGGTGGGGGAATTTCTTGGACTTGGCTTTTTAAAAAACTTTTTATTTTGAAATATTTTCAAACTTACAGGACAGTGCAAAAATAATACAAATGCCATAGAGAAGAACTCCAACATACATCCACCCCACTCCCCAGAGACCCAGATATACCAATTTTAGCATTTTGCCACGTTTGCACTCTTCTTCCCTCCCTCCTCCCTCCCTTCCATCTTTCTATCTAATCTATCTATCTATCTATCTATCTATCTATCTATCTATCTATCTATCTATCTATCTATCTATCTATCTTTCTATCTATCTATTTATCTATCTATCTATCTATCGATCTATCGATCTATCTGTCTCTGTTTCCTGAACATTTCAGAGCAGGCTGCACACATAATACTCCTTGAGTATACAGTTCCACGTACATTTCCTACAAACAAGGATATTCACTCATGTAATCACTTTAAGTACAGTTATGAAGTTCAAGAAACTTAACTTTGATATAAAGCTTACATCCTATATTCCAATTTTTCTTATGTCCCAATAATGTCTTTTGAGTCTATTCATCTCCAATCTTAGATCCCCTCAAGCATCACATGTCGCATTTAATCACCATTCTCTTTACTTTCATTTTCTTTCTTTTTTTTGTAAATTGTGGAAACACATATACAATATAAGTCTTCCCATCCCAACCACTCCCAAGCATACCATTCAGTGGAATTATCACATTCACAATGTTGTAGTATCCTCCCCACCATCCATTGCCATAGTTTTCTCTTCACCCCAAATAGAAATCTTACACTTATTTTGCATTAACTTCCCATTGTCCTTGCCCCCCACTCCTGATAACTCTAAGGTCTTTCTCTGTTAATTTGCATATTCTCTGATATTTTCTTTGTGGTTACCATGGGGCTTAAATTAATCTATAACAGTCTATTCACTTGATAAAAACTTACCTTGAATAGCATACATAAACTATGTTCCTATACCCCTCCATTCTCCCTCCCTATGTAGTTCTTGTCACAAATTACATAATTTATACATTATGAGCTCCAAACTATTGATTTATCATTGCATTTTATGCAACTGCCTTTTAGATACTTTAGGAAATAAAAAGTGGAGTTACAAAAAAAAAAATACAACAGTACTGGGAGTGGGTGCAGTTCAGTGGTTAAGTGCCTGCTTCACATGTATGAAGTCCCGAATTCAGTCCCCAGTACATCCTTAAAAAAAAATGCAATAGTACTGGTATTTATATATTTACCCATATCTTACCAGAGATCTTTATTTATTCATGTAGTTCAGTCAATTGTCTAGTGTCTTTTCCTTTCAACCTGCAGATATTCCTTTAGCACTTCTTGTAGGACTATTCTAGTGGTGACGAAGTCCCCCAACTTTTGTTTATCTAGGAATGCATTAATCCTTCTCTCATTTTTGACAGATGCTTTTACCAGATAATGAATTCTTAGTTGGGAAATTTTGTTTTAGCACTTTAAATATGTCTTTCCACTGCCTTCTTGTCTCCATGGTTTCTGATGAGAAATTAGAACTTAAACTTATTAATGCTCTCTTGTATGTGACATGTTGCTTTTCTCTTCCAACTTTTAGAATTCTCTGTCTTTAGTAGTTGACAGTTTGATTATAAAATGGCACAGCATGAGTCTATTTGTGTTTATCCTGTTCGGGGTTCATTGATATCTTTCATCAAATTCTCCTGCTAGGACTCCCACAATGTGTATAATGGTATACTTGATGGTGTCTCACAGGTTCTTCAGGCTCTGTTCACTTATTCTTTCTTCCCTCTGCTTCTCCTACTAGATGGTTTCACTTGTCTTATCTTCAAGTTCATGAATTCTTTCTTCTGCCATCTCCAATATGCTGTTGAACCCCTCTAGGGATTTTTAAATTTCTGTTTCTGTGATGTTCAGCTTTTTAAAAATTCTTTTTTCATAATTTCCATCTATCTATTGATATTCTCTTTGTGTTTGTTTATCATTTCCCTGACTTTTTTGGTTCTTTGTCCATGTTTTCCTTTAGCTCTTTGAATATACTTAGGATTATTTTTAAAAGGTCTTCTCTAGCCTGTCCCAGTTCTGATCCTCCTCATTGATGGGTTCTAATGCTTTATCTTCTCCTCTGCTTGGGCCATCCCTTTCTGATTCTTTGTATGGTATGCAATCTTTTGTTGAAACCTGGACATTTTGATATTTTAGCATGTTGTTGCTGAATTTAGACTCTGAGGTATCTTTTCCATAAGCTTGTATCCAGCTATTGTTATGACAGAGCTTTTACTGAATATTAGGGGCTAATAAAAAAATGGAAAAAACCCCACATCTTTCCCAGTCTTTGCAGATTGACCTATGTGAGTGCTTGTTTTCAGAACTTATCTATACAAGGAATTAGAGAATAGCTAGAGGTCAAAGCATAGGGGCCTCTCTGATTCTTTCTGTACATGTATTTTGTCTTGGGCATGCATGTGTGCCCCTAGGAATTCCTCCATTTACATGGATAGTGATGCTCCCTCTTCCCTAGTGAGATCATATGTACCCCCCAAAAATCATGTTCTTAAAGCTAACCCATTCCTATGAGTGTGAATTGATTGTAGGTGGGACCTTTAATTAGCTCGCTTCAGTTAAGAGCATTTGATTAGACTACTTCATTAGGACATGGATCATGGTGGTCTTAATGCTCTTACTGGAGTCCTTTATAAATGGGATGAAGACACAGAGAAAAAAAGTCACAAGAACAGAGAAGAACCCACAGAAGAGCCCCGAGGAGAGGGCAGAGACTGGAAGATGCCACCATGTGCAAGTGCAGAAGAGTCTAGGATCGCTTTCAGTGTCTTCAGAGAGAGAGCATTACCTGATGATGCCTTGATTCAGATACTTTTCTCAGCCTCAGAACTGAAAGCATGCAAGCTGATAACCCCCTATGGTAAAAGCCAACCCATTTCTGGTGTATTGCCTTGGTAGCCTTTAGCAAACTAAAACAGATTTTGATACCAGGAAAGTGGTGTGCTGCAATTGCAAATTCCAAAAATGTGCAAAGAGCTAATTGATTGAATATGAAGGAATAACTGTGAGATGCTTGATAGAAAAGGTCTAGACTGCACTGAAGAGACTGTTGTTAGGAATATGGATGCTAAAGATACTTCTTATGCGGCCTTAGACAGAAATGATGAACGTGTCATTGCAAACTGGAAGGAAGGCAATCCTTGTTTTAAAGTGGCAGAGATTTTGGCAAAATTGTGTTCTGTTCAGCCTGAAGAAGTCAGAGTAGACATCATCCCAAATTCCTCAAGATTGAGAAATAAACAAAAATAAGGGGGAAAATGTAACCACAGACCAAAGAAGATTTATTGTTATTGTCATTATTATCTTGTGTTATCAGAGTAACTTGCAATACTGATATAAAAAATAAAAATTAATTGTGTTCTGATGTCAGATGGAAGGCAGAATTTGAAAGTGATAGGCTTGGATATTTAGATGAGGAGATTTCCAAACTAAAGGTGGAAAGAGCAACCTGGCTTCTCCTTGCAGGTTATAGAACAATGTGAGAGGAAAGGGATAAGTTGAGAATTGAACTCCTGGGCACAAAGAAACCAGAAATTGATGGTTTGAGAAATCTGATCTTCCAGGAAATGAGTCCCCAAAGAATAGTGCCCCATGTGAGGACTTAACTGAACATGGAACTAGTTAGTTATTTCAGTGCAAGTACGGATTCGAAATGTAGTTACCCAGAAAGGACCTGTGGAAAGACTTATTGTCTGACAATTGGGACCCCTGTGGGCTGTTTGTGAAGCTGACAATTTTTTTTCCCCCAAGATCTATACGAACAGAATCACTGCCAACATGGACTAAAAGGGACAGATTGAAGGTACAAATGGTTTAAGGGTAGAACATGGAACTTGAGGTCTAGACAAAAGACATCTTCTTAGGCCAGGAAGTTGGTCCCACCCATCTGTGTGGAAAGGGTGAGTATGCACTGGAGCTTAAGAGGGCAGGCCTTCTGCCCTGCTGTTCAGGAGGATGCTACTGCCCCAGGCTTCAAGGAGGGTGGGGCACATTCCCTGGAGACTGGGGAGAGTCTGGCCATCACCCCAGTGTTCTTGGAGGGTGAGACCTAGAGTTTGGCCACCACCCTGATGCTCAATGAGGATGGAGTCAAGAACTTGGCCACTGGTCAAGCCCTTGGAAAGTATGGGGCTTCCATTCTGTCAGACCCTGAGAAGAAACCATGGTTTCATAGATGACTCAGACCTTTAAATCTAATGGAGTCTGTCTTGCAGTGTTTCTGAACTGTTTCGGAACCGTGACTCCTGTTTTCCTTCCTGTTTTTCCTGATGGCAGTGGGAACATTTATTTCATGACTGCCCCTCCTTTGTGTATTGGAAGCAGATAACTTGTTCTAAATCTCACAGGTTCACAGCCTGAGAGGAATTTTGCCCCAGGATAGACTACATGCCTATAAATGATTTTCATGAGATTTTGTACTTAATATTGTTGATGAAATGATTTAAGGCTTTTTGAAATATTGTGATGGAATGAATGTATATTACATATGGAAAGAACATGTCTTTTTGGGGTCCAGAGGGAGGTGTGTGGTAGTTTGAAACTGCATGTACCCTAGAAAATCATGTTTTTGAAGCTAATCCATTCCTGTGGGATGTGAACTGATTGTAGTTGGAAACTCTTGATTAGATATCTTCAGTTAAGGGTCTTTGATTTGATTGCTTCAGTAGGGTATGTCCTAGGGTAGATCTTAATCCTCTTACTGAAGTCCTTTATAAATGGGATGAAGAGAGAGAAAAAAGACACAGGAAGAGGGAAGAACCCACAGAATCTGAGAAAGTTACAAATGGAGCAGCCAGAGGCTGAAAGCGGGGAGCCTAGAGGAGAATGCAGAGACTGGCAGATGATGCCACCATGTGCAGAGGAATCCAGGATCACTTGCAGCATCTTCAGAGAGAGAGATCTTCACCTAATGATACCTTAATTTGGAAACTTTTTTCAGCCTCAGAACTGTAAGCATGCAAATCAATAAACCCTCATTGTAAAAGCCAATCCATTTCTGGTGTAATGCCTTGGTAACCTTTAGCAAACCACCCAGGAAACAGTTTCCTCACAGTCCCAGGCACTTTACTATATGTCCTACATCCAGCAATCTCTTGCCCAGGCACCACAACTTGATTGCTCTCCCACAGCATTCTGTAGGAGAGTCCTGTGAGTTGCTCTTGACATGCAGGCCAAATTCCAGGAAAGTGACTGTCTCATGCTACCACCAGACAGGTTGGGCCAGACACACAAGGTCCTAGTTCATGCGTGAGGGTTACTCTGCTCTTTCTGTAACTAGGACCAAGGAGTGCAGGCTGGTTCTGTGCCACTAAGGTGGTGATGGGGTCGGTGAGGAACGAGTCAGGGTGCTAGGAGATCTTACCACTTTTAGGTTGCCTTTTTCTTGAGTCAGCACTTACCCATGTTATGGAAGTCCTTTAACTGTTTTCTGGAGATTTTAGAAAGCTGTTTTTGCCAGTTCTTAGTAGTTGTTCAAACTCTGTGGGTGGACAAAGCCCTGAAGCATCTCACTCCACTATCTTGAGCTGAACTTGACTTTTTACAGTAATGTTTTACTTGAATTGCTATTAGAGCAATGTCTCCAATGGGCTCTGCCTTCAAAATTGTTTTTCCCACCACAATGTTGAATATCTCATGGGAAAAGACCTTTGAATGTTAATACATATGCGGAGGTTATTTCAAATTCCCAATTTGGAATAGCCAAAAGTTTGACATATGAGTTGTAGCAATTTACCATAATCTCACATTTTCTTCTGAACCCTGACAAGCATTTTGCCACAAACATAAATTCATTGGTGCCTTTGAGGCCATGATGATTCCCAGTGCTGTGCCCTACACATTTATATTAATCACCCTCTTTTTTCTATGTCTAATACATGCTCTATTAAAAACTCCAGAGCCTCTTCTCTCATTCCTGGCACTGTCCTCCTCTAAATTTTCTCTAGTTACTAGTGATTTTTAGCCTAGACTGAAGTTCCCCATATTTGCCTGATCACGAGCCCCACAGAAGCAGTTCAGTTTTTAGAAATCCCTTTTTAGGTAGGCTTCTTGGTTTCCCAGAGCAAATATCACAAACACCACAAACTAGCATCCTGGTTTGAACAAGAGGAATTTATTTGAATCATGATTTTGAGAATAGAAGAAGTCTAAAATCAAGGCATCAGCAAGGCGAGGCTTTCTCCTGTCTATAGCATTCTGGTTCTGGCTGCCAGCAATTCCTGGGGAAGTTTCATTATCTCTGCCTCTGCTTCCTGTCACATGGTAGAGTCCTCTCCTTTCTCACTTCTTTAATTTCTGGGTTCTCTTCATGAGGTTTCCATTAATCTGGAGTAATATCCACACTCATTCAGTTGGGTCACACCTTACCTAAAAATAATGTCTTCAGGAGATCCTACTACTTACCACGTGTTCACACCCATAGGATGTGGATTAAGGTTAAGAACATGTATTTGTTGGGGTATATAATTCAACCTACCCTAGTATTTAAAATAGAGTAAGGGCTGGGTTAAATATTGATATCCAGCCTGCTAGATCATCAGGACTTCTTTGACTTTTGCATTCTAGGAATCTCAAATGCAGCTGGGTATGCCTGGCTCTCTTTATGAAACATTCTCTCTTTTGTATCCCTTTAAATCCCCTCTACCTACTCTGTAATCACTGTCTTGGTAGTTTCCCATATTTTCCCATGGCACTTATGTAGCATTGCAAAGACCATCACAGCTCCTACCATGCTAAGTTCTGCTCCCTTTCACCAGAAGTCTGATAGTTTGGTAGTCACAGTGAGAGACATACCTGGCTCTAGAACTACAACTTCATCTGAGATTGAACTGGGTTTTCCCCCTACATTCAAAGCAGCTTGGCTGCATTTTTAAAAAATCACAAAGCAAAGCAAAATACCTGCAACCATGTCATGTGGTCTCTCAACAATTTGCTTAAACTAGGCTCAAAATTCCTATATCAGGTCTACGTAGGTCCTATGTCCTCCTGATTCCTCATACTATCCTCTCTTTTACCATCTTCCTTCCCTTTAGATTATCTCTGACTGGTCTCACAGTATTCTGGAGATGAAATCTGTACATTTACTATTTTTTGCTCACTAACATCAAGCCTTTTATAATTTTTAAAACTTTTATGAAGAATGATGGTAGTAGTCTCAGAGAGAAGTCACGTTGTACACTATGCAGGCTTTTGTTATTCTGCTTTTCCAACTCTACTTCCTTGTTTTCTTTCTCTCCCCTTTCTTTTTCTGAACCTACCAGAAAATCCATCCCCTTGTCCTACATTCTACCCACATTCAGATCCCTTCAGTTTCTCAGCTTCCAATACATGCAGGTTTGATAAGGAATTTTCTATACAGATACAGCAGTCTTCCTAAAGGGAATTCTAGTGAATTCAATTTTTCCACTTCATTATACCAGAAAAACAGATTTGAAGGGTCCTTTAGGAGCTATTTAGTGCCATATTTTGAGAGCAGGTAATATTTCATTTTTCCTTTTGTAATCTATTTTTTTAAGTTGATTTTGACAAACATATTCAAACAGCACAAGCTAGAATTATTTTTACAGGCTCCAGAGACAAATACTTCACCCTTAACCCAAATATTTTTGATTTGGCAATGCTTTCTATTTATATCTCTTTTCTTAAAACTCTAATTTTATTAAGAATCTCAGCTAGAATAAGTAATGGATTTTTCTTTATTGCAGCGTAAACCAAAGTAAGATGCTCTCTGCCTTCCCTCCTCACCATTATCCTTTTCTTTATCCTTTGTTTAAACAGATTATTTGAGAAGAGAAAAATAGAAGGAAGAGGTGGAAGAGATGGAGAAGTAGAAGGGGAGAAGGAACTTAACACCTCTAGTTTCCATTCCAGCATGCAAAGAGTTTGGAAGTCATCACTATCCTTGCAAAAATAAAAAAGCTGAACAAACTAAAATTCAACAACTTTTCTTTAATCCTTCAGAGACTGAGGTCACAGTGCAAACTGATGTCCCCAAAACTGGAGAGATGGGTGAATACAGAGAATTTCAGTTTACTGAGAGTAGAAGTCATAAATTGGAGGGAACGCAAACTATAATTGATGGACTGCTGAAAGCTAAGTATGGACTAGTTTGAGAATTAAAAACTCCTGGGGACCCAGTCTTAGGGAGGTCCCCACACATTCATGTGTTTTACTCCTAGACTGTCCTCAGGATAGCTACTTTATCAAAGCCTGACTGACATGGGGAAAAAGGCAATACCAAACTCCTCTAGTCTTGTAATGCAGAGGGAGGCCTGAGAACCATGTGTGAAGGGCACAGGCCAGGGGCATAGGCCCAATAAAAGATAGGGACCTAACCATAGGATTATAGAATACTTCCCTACCCCACATCTCACTAGCACATCAACAGAGCTCCTGTGTAATAACAGAGGATAAAAAAATATCAAGGCTCAGACTCTATTTAAGAAGGAGTTTCTGGGAAAATTCGAAGACAACAGGGAAGACAATAAGGACATTAGAGGATATTGAAACCTCAGATACCTACATCTATTTCAGATATTGAACATAGCCTACCTCCCGGTGAGATAAACATAAACCCTCACACTCAAGGTTTACTTTACCTCAGTTCCTATAAATATTACCCAATACACCATATCCAGCTTGCAATGAAAATGTACAAGGCATACAAAAGACATGCGAAAGAAACAGTCTGAAGAGACAAAGCAAGCAACAGAACCAGACTGATATATGGAAGAAATTTTGGAATAATCCAACTGGGAATTTAAAATAACTATGATTAATATACTAGGGACTTCAATGGAAAAAGTGGATAACATGTGAAAACAGATGAAAAACGTAAGCAGAGAGATTAAAACCCTAAGAAAGAAGAAAAATTAAATGCTAGAAATGAAGAATGTATTTGATGAGCTCACCAGCAGACTGGACGCAGCTAAGGAAAGAGTCACTGAGCTTAAAGATATGTCAATAGAACTTAATTATTGTTACTTTTCCTTACTTGCTAAAAAAAAAAAGTCTGACGCACTGGAGGTCTCCTATGTTCCAGTAGAGGACATTGCATATCTCATGGAAAAAATTTACAATATACACCATATCAAGTATGATTTTTATAAGAAACATTAATAGGGCAGACAACCAAGTATAGACTATAAGGGAATACATTTCTTTTTTTTTTTTTGTATGTACTGTATCATTAATCCTTAGGAGTGTGAAAGAGGATTCTATCTTTTTGTTTATTCCATTATTTCTCTTTCTTAGGTAATTATTGTGTTTTACTTCTTTTATCACAATTTAAATGAAAGCATTTAAAGAACACTTAAAATTTTTTAAATGCTATAGCTGGGCAAGATGGCAAGAGGGAAGGAAGTTCCAAGAGTCAGCTCATCATACAGTGTAGTTAGTATATAGCCAGATGATCTAAATCAGCTGTTTGGGGGTCCCAGAAGACCAGAAGAACATTCTGCAACATCCTTGGAAAAACAGAAGGAGAAGACTGCCCATCTGCAGTGAAGATTCATGAGTAGAGCATGCTACATCATGGAGGCCAGTGCCCATGCCCCACTGGTGGGGCAGGACAACTCAGGAGCTATTCCCTGACTGGAGTTGGAAGCTCCTTTTTCCAAAAATGAGTGGAGGAAGAAATGTCAGGTGCTGACTTCAGCTACTGATTAGTAAATTTGGCTGGCTAAAATCCAACTCAAGTATAGCTAAAGTTTGAACCTGTCAAAGTTGGAAAGAGTCCAGTAGTCTCCATTTTAACTTCACCACCAGCATGAGGGGAAGCAGGGCTGATTGAAAATCACAGTGAAGTAGGAACCGACTTCTTTCTACCCAAGTCAGATTGCTGCACTACCCTAGGCTGCAGCCCCAACTCTGGCAGGGAGGGAGCTGAGAAGACCTGTAATAGCTTCTCCAGGCAACTGCTTTTACTTTTGGCCCATATGGACTAGACTGCTGAGCACCCATGGGGCTATACCCCTGCAACCAATAGGACAGGAGGAGGAAATGCTTCCTCAGTCTCTCTGGGAAACTAAAATTACTTTGGCCTGCACAGACTAGACTATTAGGCTACATTCCCACCCCTGAGTGGGCAGGAGGGATGGTGCTTCTTTAGCCTCTCTGGGCAATTGCAGGGGCTTTTGGCATGGACTAGATTGTTGGGCACAGCTGTGGCCTCATTCCCATCCCTGGCAGGGCAAGAAGGGGACCCATGATTTGTCAATCTATATGGGAAACTGCAGTCAGTTTTGCCCTGCATGACTTAGTTTACTGTCTACCTCTGTGACCAATCTCCAAACCAGGCAGGGAAGGAAGGGGCATGGAGCTTCATCAGTCTCTCCAGGCAACTACAGACAATCTTGCCCTGCATGGCTTAGATTACTGGTCATGGTTTCAGTCTGAAGAATGCTTTGGTGTTGCTTCAGGCAGGTTTAGTGGTTGTGAACCACCTCATCTTTTGTGTATCTGGCAATATCTTAATCTCGCTCTCAGTTTTGAATGAAAATCTCAATGGATATAAACTTCTTGGCTGGCAATTATTTTTGTTCAGCCCTTTAAATATTTCATCCCACTCCCTTCTTGCCTCCATAGTTTCTGATGAGAAGTTGGTACCTAATGTTGTTGTTTTGTGTTTTTTTGAGATACTGGGGGCCAGGATTTGAACCCAGGACCTCATAGGCAGGAAGCTGAAACTCAACCACTGAACCACTTTGGCTCCCCTGAGTTTGTTTGTTTGTTTGTTTTGTTTTGTTTTTTGTTTTTTAAGGAGACACCAGGAATTGAACCTGGGAATTCTTATGTGGGAAGCAGGTGCTCAATAGCTTGAGCCATATCCACTCCCTATTTAATCTTATAGGGACTACCTTGCACATAACATGGTGCTTTTTGCTTGCAGCTTTCAGAACTCTCTACTCATCCTTGGTATTGGACAGTTTGATGTCTCTGTTTCTGGTCATGGTTCTCCTAGGGTTTATCCTGTTTGGGGTTCATTGGGCTTCTTGAAAGTGCAGATTCATGTCTTTCATTAAATTTGGGAAGTCTCCAGTGGCTAATTCTTTGATATTCCTTTTGCCCCCTTTCTCCTATTGTTCTTCTGAGTCCCACATAATGTGTACATTGGTACACTTGATGGTATCCCACACAGTTTTGTTCACTAGTCTCTTAGGTTATTTTCTCTTTCTATAATTTTTTTTTTCTTTCTGTCCTCAGCCTGAATCATTTCAATTGTCTTGTCTTCAAGATCACCAATTCTTTCTTCTGCCAGCTCTAATCTGCTATTGAAAACCTGTAGGAAAATTTTCATTTCAGTTACTATGGTCTTCAACTCCATTAATTCTGTTTGGTTCCTTTTAAAATTTTTTCTCTTATTGATATTCTCATCATGTTCATTCACTGTTTTCCTGATATCCTTTATTTCTTCCTGTGTTTTCCTTTATCTCATTAAGCATATTGAGGATCATATTTTTAAACATCTTTATCCAGTATCCAAACTCTGGTTCTCTTTATTGATGGTTTCTTTTTCCTTTGGCTAGGTCATCATTCCTTATTTGTTTGTCTTATAATCTTCTTTTTTTTCAGTTCTACTATTATTTATTTTAAAAATATTTTTGAAAACATTTAATTTTTTTACAATATTTTCAACTTAAACCCTATTCACACTGAACATGTATGGCAACTTAACCTACCCAAAGCCAAAACTGTTCTAGTTTTGTTAAAAGAAAAGCTGTGCTGCAGACTATTGTGGTGATGGTTAACATAGCAAGGGAATGCACCACTCATTTCATAGTGTGACAATTTCTTTGTTCATTTGGATTATGGATTCTTCAAATGTTAAACTTCACACAGTCATAGCTGTGATACAGTGGACTCCTTAAAAAGAGAAGCAATTCTCAAATCACATACTCCCTCAGACACAGCATTAGGAGCAGAATGCAATGTTTCTAGTGTGATAAAAAAAAAAGTGAGGAATAGTTCTCCTCTGTCAAATTATTACCTTGGAAACTCAGTAACCAAAGGCATACTTGGTCTGTAACAAATTACTTCAAATTACTTTGGAAAAAGGAGGTCCTTTCCATGGGGACAAAAGCAAATTGAAGTTTGAACTGAAAAATATACTTAACAATTAGAACTTAAATTTACTCATTTAAAAGAAGTTTAGACATTAACAAGAGTTAGTTAACCCTAAGGAACCAGTTTAGCTTCAAGGAAGATTTAGTAAGATTTAGAGGTTATTTAATTTGGTACTTTGTCACAACTTGACTGGTGCTTCTTTCCTCACTGTCTTGACATCAAGCCATGAGGTCAATTCTGTTTTCAGTAAATGTTTGACAGCTTTTTACTTAATAAAGTTTCAGCACTTTATCAAGCATGCAAGACTAACAAAACTTTGGCAATGCATCAGTGTAAAATGGTGGCAAGAGATAGCTTTTACAATTAAGTTTTCTAAAACTGCCTTCGCAGTGTGGAAATTGTGCTACACCCACCAAAAGAGGGCACCATCTACTCTAATATTTTAGTACTTCACCCCAAGAACAGACTCCTTTGCATTTGGATTCAGATAGCTCTTGACCATAAGGTCTTCCAAGAAAAGAGGCATCACTGATAACAAGGTCATTAAATTGGTCCTGGATTTGGTTCATAGTTTGTGGGAGATCTTGAGCTGGAATAAACCACTCATGTTCTTTTTCCTCTTCCAGCATTTCTTGGAAACAGCATTCAATAAATTCTTCTTCCCATAACTCCTATTTGTCTGTTGAATTCTTCTTCATTTTGCATGCACATGTACTCTGCAAATGGACGGTCATCTTCATGAGAATGACCGTTAATCATCACGTCTTCACTAACGATGCTTGAGCGAGTACTGCTGCGACTGGGCTCTTTCATGGTTGATGTTACTTGTTGTGTTTACCCCAGTGCGCGGCTGTGGGGGGAACAGCTCCTGGAATCCTGGCCTCTGCGGACCTCCATGGACTCCCCCGCTCGACATGCACTTCCCCCACCACCTCCCTTCTCCAGTCCCTGTCTTATAATCTTTTGATGCTCACTGTACTTTTTAGTATTTTTAAATATTAATGCTTACTCTGAGATTTAGTCCCCCACATTGTCTTTTCCTTAACTGTATCCAGCTAGTGGTATGGAATAAATTTCCTTGAGTACCAGAAGCTAAGAAAAACAAAGGCCAAAAGCACTTTTCAGTCATTGAAAATTGACCGTCTTTTAGCTGGTGGTCTCTCTCAGAGTATAGTCCTCTTATCAAATAGATTAGCCTGAGAGGAATGTGAATTGCAGCCCCCAAGTCTCCCTCTTATCTGAGCCTGAGGGGAGCCTCCTTCCTCTCCTAGGCCTGTGCTTACTTTTGGCCTAAGGAATTCCACCACATGCAGGAATTTGTATGGGGAAGCGGACTTGGCCCAATGGATAGGGCATCCGCCTACCACATGGGAGGTCCAGGGTTCAAATCCTGGGCCTCCTTGACCCGTGTAGAGCTGGCTCACAAGCAACGCTGATGTGCACTAGGAGTCCCCTGTCATGCAGGGGTGTCCCCCACATAGGGGAGCCCCATGCACAAGGAGTGCGCCCTGTAAGGAGAGCCACCCAGCGCGAAAGAAAGTACAGCCTGCCCAGGAATGGTGCCGCACACACGTAGAGCTGACACAACAAGATGATGCAACAAAAAGAAACACAGATTCCCATGTCGCTGATAAGGATAGAAGCGATCTCAGAAGAACACACAGCGAATGGACACAGAGAGCAGACAACTGGGGGGAGGGGGGAAGGGAAGAGAAAAAAATCAATCTTTAAAAAGAAAAAAGGAATTTGTATGTCCCTTCTACCTCCTATGAAATAGACTTTCTCTCCCTCCTGGATTCTCTATTGCATGAATTAATGCAGGCAATCCTTTGTCTCAGGCCTCACTGGCTCAAATTGTTTCTTACTTTGCTTTAGTAGCCTGTAAGCTGCTTCTGCTTGTAGGGCAAGTTTTGGGAGGGTGAGGAGACAAGTTTCCTGGGAAACTTGCATCTCTGAAAATATGTTCCTCTATTCTTATTGTCTTTGATGCTTGCATATTGAACACTAGTTTTAAAATAATATTCCTAGGAAGGAGGTCCCTTGAATTTTGTTGATGTTATTCCTTATTCTTCTAACTTCCCAGTATTGCTGTTAAAGAGTTTCCTCCAAGCTTTAAATGAGATATATTTTTTTAATTCTGGAAGTTTTAGGATCATCTCCATCTATGGTGGTATGCAGTTTCATGATGATGTACTTTGGTATAAATCATTCAGTGTTAGAAGTACTCAGTCTGCCCTTTCAATCCTAATACTTTTTTTGTTCAATTTTAGATATCTCTCTCCCATTGTTTTACTGCTAATTCTCTCCCTTTCCCATTTATTTATGTAGGTATGTATTCATTTATTTATTTATCATTTCTGATTTCTTATTAGACAGATGTTGGGCATGTGCTAAAGTTTTTAATTTTTCTTATTTTCCATTTCTTTCTCTCTATGTTCCTCTTCTAGATATTTCTGCAGCTTTAGCTGTCAAAAAATTTTTACAGGGAAACGGACTTTGGCCCAGTGGTTAGGGCGTCCGTCTACCACATGGGAGGTCCGCGGTTCAAACCCCGGGCCTCCTTGACCTGTGTGGACCTGGCCATGCGCAGTGCTGATGCGCGCAAGGAGTGCCGTGCCACGCAAGGGTGTCCCCCGCGTGGGGGAGCCCCACGCGCAAGGAGTGCGCCCGTGAGGAGAGCCGCCCAGCGTGAAAAGAAAGTGCAGCCTGCCCAGGAATGGCGCCGCCCACACTTCCCGTGCTGCTGATGACAACAGAAGCGGACAAAGAAACAAGATGCAGCAAAATAGACACCGAGAACAGACAACCAGGGGAGGGGGGGGAATTAAATTTAAAAAAAAAAATCTTTAAAAAAAAAATTTTTTACAGAATTTTATATTCTTACTATGAAATTTGTAAATGTCAAGAACTCCTGTGGTCTCACAGTTTCCCTTCCGGAAGTACATGAAATAGCTCACTTCAGCCCCTGGCATCTCAATGAACCTGCTGTGAAAGGGGAATGGGCCGGGTGCACGTAAACTCTGCATGTAGGAGGTTGTCAGCAGGGTGACAGTGCTCAGTGAACATTTTACAGGCCTCTGGGCTGCAGCAGACCCTGCAGAAAGTGGTGAGGAGGCCGTGCCCCCTTGACTGTCCAGGCTTGGAGGAGATTCCTCCTCGCCAGCACACCCCTGGCTGGGTGAATCTAGGGCAGGTGGTCCTGCACCGTGTTGGCGAGGCCCTCCTGGGCAGCATCCACCACTTTGCAGGCAGTGACGCTTCTTCAGCCTCTTCCTACTACTTCCCCTCCATTTGCCCAGGCCTCCCTTGTTCTAGGGCTGTTGGGAAGGATAGCCAGCCTGAAGTAGTCACAGCACGTATGGGCTTGGGTGGAGCCCATTGGAAGGCCTGGGACTTGGGGCAGAAGGGCTGAACAGTGAGGAGCACAGGTCATCCAGCCGCTGACCTGCTGGGAGTTCGTAACCACGGTGTCTATTGGTGGACTGAGGGTCGGGGACGACTGCTGTGCCAATGTGAGAGAGAGGTTTAGTGCCCAGTGGCTGCAGGTGCTGGTGGGTCTTGCGGCCACAGGGAATTATGGGAAGCCACTGTCATGCTGCCCTACCACCCCGCGTGCTTAGGGCTGATTGGGACAGAGCTGCTCCTATTGCTCCTGCAGTATCTGCTGGGAGGTGCAGGTCAGCCCAAGGTGTGTCCCCAGGCCTCCCACTTCACAGGGTGCATCCTCCACACCTCTCCTTGTTCTTATTGTACTCCTTAGCCCCAGGCTGCTCCCTGACCTCCGTCTCCTCAGGGCTGGCTTGGGCATCAGGGCCCTGAGACAAGGCCTGTCTGAGGGAGAGAGTTGGAGGTTTGGTGCCCTGAGGAGGCAGGTTCCAGGAACAGTGGGACTTGGAGGCAGGTGGGCAGTGGTGCCAAAAGAACACGGTGGCTGTTGGGAAGGTGGGGCCGCAGCACTGCCCTGGCAGCCACCACCATGTGGCTCATCCACCGAGGCTGAGGGACTCGGCTGATGGGGAGAGACAGAGCTCCTCTTGTTTTACTGGCAATTGCCACCTAAGCATGCATAACTTAATGCAAGCTGGGTCCCTCCGGCCTCCCTGCTTTATCAGTCAGAGCTCCATCCCTGACACCTCAGATTCAGCACCTCTGTGCTTTCTCTCTGACTACTTTCCTACCTTCGAATATACTCAGGATCCTGCCGCATCGAACTGGGTTGAAGCCTCAGCTTTTTTTTAGGTTATCCCATCATTTGAATAGATGGTACATGGTGCTGAGCATTCAACTTTCTGCATTTTAAAAAAATATTATTTTGCCAGCATGTACTACCTAAAATTAAAACATGAACCACAACGTTTTATTGACAAAAACTCAAATCTAATCATAATAGCTGAGTATAATTCTTTACAAAGGATTATAATGAGAGGAATTACATATCATTACATACATATATATTATAAATATAAATACATATAGAATTACATACATATAATTACAGGTCTTGTCTTGAGAGGAATGGATACCCCCATTTCACTTAAGCAAGCTTCTGAGTCAGTGTTGTTTATCTGCAAACTGCTTGCAAATGTGCATCTCCTAATGCCAGCTGCGTGCCTCAGAGCAGAGGAAGGTGCCTGGGACCCTATCCTTTAATACATGAGAGGTTTGAAGAGTTCCCTCAAATACCCGCTGGTGAATAACAAAGCTGTAGGTGTTAGATGACTTATATTTCCAGCAGCCACCTGCATTTGTCTGACTCTCCTGTACCTGCCTGTCACAGACTTTTCCACCATCAGTGGTGTCATTTGTTAGCAGATGCCACTTCAGGTTAGCCAAGTTAGTGTGTTAACCATAGCTTTGAATATATTCTTACCTGTATCGAAGTAGTCTTTTGTAATACATTCTATGCAATCTATGCAAAGAGGGTGATTTTCCACCACTTTGACCTTGGCAGGAAGCACGGAGCTCCTGTTTTCTAAGCTCAACTGAGCAGTCTGTTCTCAAAAGGAGCAAGCCCCTTATAATACTTTGCCTTCATTTTCCTCCATTTGAACCAATTTTCAGTATATGTAGCAGTTTGCTATGGTTATGAATTCCAAAAATTGATATTGGAATGTGTTTGTCATCTGGTCTGTACCTGGGAGTGATTAAGCTATGAGGAGGGTTTTGATTGGCCATGTCACTAAGACATTGTTTCTCCATCCCATGGGCAGTGGTGACTCACAGAGTAAAGGCATGGCAAAGGACAGAGTTGAGGATTCTTGAAGTTGGAGTTTGTTGCTGAAGCCTTAGCTGGAATCCCAGGAAGTAAGATCACCGAGGAAAGCGAAGCAAGCCCCAGGAAGACAGGACCCAGGATAACACAGAGGAATAGAAACAACTCCTTAGTCATGGCAGAAACCCCAGGGTGAGTGAGAGACAGAGCCCTTCACCTGATTGTCTCCAGCTGACCTTGTGGAGAGAGGCAAAGCCTAGAGAGCCTCATAGTCTACAGCTGCCCTTGTGGAGAAAACAGAGGGGCTGAGCCCAGAGAGAAGCAAGACTTGGGAAGAGAGGAACCCAGGAAGCCTGTACCATGGCAGATGTTGCCAGTCATCTTGCTCCAACATGTGGAAATAGACTTTGTGGAGGGAAGTAACTTAGGCATTATGGCCTGGTATCTGCAAGCTCCTACCAGAAATAAATACCTTTTGTGAAGACTAGCAGGCTTGTGGATTTGTGCATCAGCACCCCTTTGGCTGACTAGTACAGCACACAACTCTGTCATCTTGTTAACATTCACAATGCTGTGCTATTTTCCCCTTCCACCATTAGCAAACATTTTCCTTCATGCAAAACTGAAATCCTTTACTGCCTATCACCTGCCCCAAGTCCGTGTGGTCATCGATGTTTTGTCTCTGTGAAGTTCATTATTTACCCAGCTGATTAAAGTGCAGTTCTGCAGTACTTTCCCTTGCGCTTAGTTCAGTTAGCACAGTGCTTTCATGAGTCCTCCATATTTCAGTTCTTTGCATTCCTTTTTATAGCTGTACAGTTCTCTGTTGTCTATATATACCATTTAGTTTATTCATTCATTGATGGACATTTAAGTTGCTCCACATTTGGCTATTGCAAATAAAGACACTGAAAACAAACAAACAAAAAGAACTCTTTTCTTTCTGACTGTTTCCTTCTAACGGTGTCCTTTTTGTTTATTGAAGCAACATTTTTCCTTATCTTTCAAGGATATCCTTGAAGTTTTCTTCGTTCTGAATTTTCTCTTTTCAGTTCCTTTTAAACAATTGTTTGTGACCTTTCTCTTTTATGTGGGAAGCATGTTTTTCAAATATCTGACAATCCTTGTTTGCCCAGACTCTAAAACACTGATTGGAATCTTTGCTGGCAGGGGTAGGGCTTGTTGCCAGATGGATGTCACTATACTTCTTTTGGAAGACCAGTGGGTTTTCACATTTCCAACCCCCAAATGTCAGGATCTATAGATCTTTTCTTTTGGATTTTTCAGTTTTGTTTTTTTTTTTCTTCCAGAGAAACAGCTAGCAGTCCCCTGCCCAGAGAATATAAATCTGACTGCTGGCATTCTGGAGGAGGATGTGGGAAGTATCCTTCTCTCCACAGTTTTTCAAAACATTTATTGAGGACTTATACTGTATCAGACACTGCATGATTTTGGAATATGAAGAAGGAAGAATGAGGTCCCTACACTCAAAAATTCACAGCCCAGTGATAAAGCAGGAGTGCAACAGGCAATTGTATTTCAGCATAAGAAATAGGCTGTGCATGGAAACAGATGTTGCTCAAGTAGTTGGGCTCCTGCCTAACTCATGGAAGGTACCAGGTTTGGTTCCTGATGCCTCCTAAAGAAGACAAGCAAGACAGTGAGCTGGTGTGATGGGCTGGCACAACGGGCTGGTATGGTGAACTGACGCAACAAGATGAGGCAGCAAGATGATGTAACAAAGAGACACAGCAAGGAAATACAATGAGAGATACAACAAGCAGGGAGCAGAGGTGGCTCAAGTGCTTGGGTGCCTCCCTCCCACATGGGAGGTCCTGGGTTCAATTCCCAGTGCCTCCTAAAAAGAAGATGAACAGGGCAACAAGCTGGGGGAGGGGGGTATAAATAAACAAATAAAATAAATCTTAAAAAAAAAGAAAAGAAACAGGCTGTGCAAAATGCCACAGGAACCTTGGCGGAGAATAAGTGATTCTGTCAAAAGAGGTGATTAAACACACAATGATATCTCCAAGTCAAATATGTGCAGCACACACACACACACACACAAACCCAACCCTCACCCTATTTCTTATGCTACTCACTCAAATCTGTGTCCTGTTTTATTCTTTTACCTACAAGTAATCTAATTTCCAAATTCTTCTGGCCTCATTTTTAAAATTAATTATCTGGTTATTCTCAAAAGAAAATCATCTTGTTAGATGTGATATTCAAGGTAAAAATATAAAACTGTTTGAGAAAGGAGGCAAAAAATAAAATTTTTTCTCCCTCTCTACTGTCACAATGTCACAGTTTCCTCCTGATTAGTTCTGGGCATAGGGTTTTTTTTTAAAGTGGGGAGGACTTCTCCATTCTTTCTTACCATCCAGTTCAGAGGACTCTGAGCCCCTTGAAAACAGCCAGGCTACAAGAAGGAAGGAACCTACACTCCTGAAGGAATATGGAAACCACCCACTGACCAGGTACACCTGCATTTAGTACTTTAGGTGAGTAAGAAGTAAACTTTTATCGTGTTAATTAACCACTGAAAATTTGGGATTTATTTGCCACAGGAGCTTATGTTATTTCAACAAATATATCAGGTTACTCATACTCCTTTACATATTTGACAAAACATTCTTTGGTCACTTGACCCATCAAAGTATTTTTTTTCTCCTCTATACCACAACAATTTCACTGTTTCTGGAAAGCCACAGTCCCTTAAAATCAGAAGGCAGGCAATGTTGGAGTGCCCCTTCCCACTTTCCCCCTCTCATTAAAAGTCAGAATTATGACTTCTTTTCCAGAACCTACTCTAGTTTGGCCCATTGCTATGGACTGAATTGTGCCCCCTAAAATGATAGGTTCAAGTCATAACTCCCAGTACTGTGAATATGACCTCATCTGAAAACAAGGTTTTTGAAGATGAAATTAGTTGAGATGAGGCCAAGTAGACGCTAATCCAATATGCATGGTGTCCATCTAAGAAGAGGGAAATTTGGATACAGACCCCAGGGAGAAGGCGATGTGAAGGTGGAAGAGGCAGAGATTGGAATGATTCAGCTACAAACCAAGGACTACCAGTGAGTGCTGGTAAACACCAGAAGTTAGGGGACAAAGGAAGAAGTCTCCCCTACAGTTTTCAGATTATGTGGTCTGTTGACATCTTGATTCCAGACTTCTGGCTTCCAGAAATATAAGGCCATACATTTATATTCTTTTCAGTCATCTAGGTTGTGGTACTTTGTTACGGCAGTCCAAGGAAAAATAAGTCACCCATATTTCACCCTGACTGACTTAAGAAAAGACATCCTGTAGTGTGAACCCGGATCATGTTTCAGTGCAAATAATGAGGTGTGGCTTTACGGAAACTGAACAAAGTTCTTCACACCAAAATCACCTGGTTTCTGCATGCAAAGGGACCTTGGCGAATCAAGAGCAAATGCTACTGTTTGTTTTAGCACCACCTCCAGATTTCTTTCATTTGTTTGTTTTCATTTGTGCTTTTGCCAGCCAATATTTATAATCCTTACCTTTCCCTTGCTAAGCAAGGTTGTAAAAAATGAGGGCAGTCTGGCTGTGAAAAGTGTATAGACTCTGATACCACGCAGCCACCATCAGGCCAGAAGTTCTGTAAGTATGAATAAAACACATTAGCATTTCTATGCTGACAGAAATTAATACAGATTCAGCCTGGCCGACTCAAATTTCCAAACTCCAGGAACTTGAGAGGTCTCTGATTCATCTTCTTCTGCTCAGATATTTTTTCATATCATTTCCAAGAGATAAGGAACTTCCTTGGATTCACTGTGAAAGAAGCAGAAGATGGAGAATAAAAATTTGAACTGCATGTCAGAAAAGTCAAGGGAAAGTAGTTGATTCCATCTCTGCAGGAACAAAATTGCCTCTGGGTTTAGTTATTCTGGGAATGCAAAATTGCATTAGTGTAAATACTAGACCTGGTTTTCTCTGCTCAGGGCAACAGCTCTCAAGGCCTCACCCTGAGTGGGGGATGGGGTGGGGAGGGTGAGATAAAAAGAGAACATGGAAGGAGAGATGGGAGAGAGGAAATAGAATTTGAAAACTAGAAATGGGGGAGGGGAGGAGGATTATACAGTGGGGGAGAACTAAGAGGAGAAGAAATGGAAGGAGGTAGGAGCATAAATGAGAAAAAAGGAAAATGGAAGAGGAAATGAGGAAGAGAAAGGAGAAGTGCTAGGGGAAAGGGAGGGGAATTAACATTCATGGAGTACTGTGGTAGTTTGAGTCTTTTGTGGACCCCAGAAAATAATTTTCTTAAACTGGTCCATTCCGATGGGTGGGACCTTTTGACAGGATTGGATTCCGTTGAGGGATACTTTATTGGATTACTTCAGTGGGGTGTAGGTCAGGGTGGGTCTTGGTCCTCTTGGTGGAGTCCCTTAAAAATGGGAGGAACACAGAGAAAAACTCTTAGAAGATGAGAGAGAAGGTCTGGGGAGCCAGAAGCTGAAATCAATGGAACACTTAGAAGCTGAGAGAAGGCTTCAGAAGCCAGAAGCTGAAAGCAACCAGGCCTGGCCGGGAGTGTAGAGAACAGATGCCATGCACCTGATGGCCCATGGCTGTAGCTCAGGGAGAAAGGATCTCCTAATGATGCCTTGATTTGGAAACTTTCCCTGCCCAGAACTATAAGCTCATAAGTTAATAGGTCCCTGTTGTAAAAGCCAACCCATTTCTGGTATACCACTTTGACAGTCTTTAGCAAATTAAAACAAATACCTTTTAGGTAGATGATAAACAAACCTGAGGTTGGAGTCTTACTTCCCACCTTAAAGGGACTGAAGTTTAAGCTGGGTACTTGAGGCTGGGTGTCTACGAAGTCTTACCCTGGATGGGGCTGATTGATATTGGAAGGTCCTTCAGGCAAGACCAGTCACATAAATCTGCAGAATTCTGTGTGTTGGAGATTGAATTATATCCCCTCACAAAATATGTGTTCAAGTCTTAATCCATGTTCCTGTGGGTGTGAACCCATTTCTAAATAGAACCTTTGAGGATGCTATTATTAGTTAAGGTGTGGACTCATTTGTGAATAGAACCTTTGACGATCATATTTAGGTGAGGCCAAATTGAATCTGGGTGGGCCTTAATCCACATGACTGGAATCCTTATAAGAAAGAGGAAATGTAGATGCAGTTCATCAATAGAAGCTATAAGTGAGAGTAAGCGAGGCAATGAAGCAGATTGCCTTGTGACAGAAACAGGGGTGCAAGCCAAGGAACTCCACAAATTATGGCAAGCCAGTCCCAGAACGCTACAGATTCTGGGAAAGAGCATGACCTGGTGAATCTTTGATTTTGGACTTTTGGCCTCCAAAACTGTGAGACAATAAATTCCTATTGTTTAAGTCAATTATTGTGTGGTATTAGTCATAGCAGCCCTGGCAAACTAAGAAACAACATGAAATGAAAATTCAGAAACCCTCGTTAAAAAGTACTAAGAATTTCAAGATGGTGACAACAGAGTATTAAATCAATTATGGGACTCTTTGGAACATGAGGCTCTATAACGGTTGGACAGGGTACACATCCATGAGCTGTTCCTTTTTTCATCCACACTGATATAACTGGAAAATTAGAAAAGGAACTCAACAATTGAGCAATGTTTATATGATATAAACCATCTGGTTTACTGAAACTGAATGTTTGGTACCATGTAAGCAAAACGGTTGACTGAATTTTTTTCAGACCAACTAGTTGTGTTGTGTTATATTAAATCTAGCCCAGAATTTTCTTTCATACCTGGCTCTATGTCCCAGAGCTTTAATTTTGACATAAGACCTTTGCTTGCTTTACTGATAACAATTGCTGTGAAATTAATAGCCACTCTTCATTTTTAGAATAGAATGAAAGATTATACTGATTGCAAAATAAAGACTCAGGTGTTAGCTCAGATTTTTGAACACAGGGAGAGATGTGATAAGCTCATGCAGGCTCACAGGATGAAAGCATTGAGAAGAAATTAATGAAAATGTAACTATGCCGAATTATTATGAAGGCTAAGTAAATACATTTTATTTGTATATTTTCCTTTATTCTAGCAATAATAAATTAAAATGATACTAAGTCCTTTTTTCCTGTATTCTACATGAATCCAGTTCCATATTTAATTCATTTTTTTTGGAAATGAATTCTTTTCAAAAAGCCACAGAAAAAGAAATCTGTGAGTATCTCTGCTTCATTGGTGGCACCTGGTCATCCTATACATATCAGCAGCTGAGTTTCTGGGTGGCAGCTACCAGCATTCCTTGCTACTTGCTCAGATAGGATGGCCAAGATTGCTATCCTTTTATTTTCACCTTCATACAACACATGCATTTCTAAGTCTCTTATCAATCAAACTTGGAATTTTAGAAAGGCAAATCTAAGTTTTTCTCAGAAGATGCCAATTATGTAAAGAGCAGTTACCACTCAGTTACATTTTTAAAATTAAATGTTCTCATTCTTAAATAGTTTGACTTACAAAATGGTTGCAAAAATAGTACAGAAGAAAGCAGACTTGGCCCAGTGGTTAGGGCGTCTGTCTACCACATGGGAGGTCCGTAGTTCAAACTCTGGGCCTCCTTGACCCGTGTGGAGCTGGTCCACGTGCAGTGCTGATGCGCGCAAGGAGTGCCCTGCCACGCAGGGGTGTCCCCCGCGTAGGGGAGCCCCACGCGCAAGGAGTGCGCCCTGTAAGGACAGCTGCCCAGCACGAAAGAAAGTGCGGCCTGCCCAGGAATGGCACCGCCCACACGGAGAACTGACACACAAGATGATGCAACAAAAAGAAACACAGATACCCGTGTCGTTGATAACAACAGAAGCGGACAAAGAAGATCGGGGGGGGGGGTGGGGGGGGTGGGGGACTGGGGGGGAGAAATAAATAAATAAATAAATAAATAAATAAATAAATAAATAAATAAATCTTTAAGTCCGAAGAGTTTTCACATACCTTTCACCCAATTTCTCCAAATGTTAATATCTTACATAAACCATTATACAATTACACAAACTGGGAAATTAACATTTCTATAAATGTATGAACTAATCTAAAGATCTTATACAAATTCTATAGACATTGTTAATAACACGTGGTTTTCTGCTTTAAGAATTTTCCCCCCAAAATGTGTTTACCATCTGAGTTGCTTGTAGTCATAGAGCAAACACTATTGCTGGTGAATATCTTAAATTGTCAAGGAAATCTCTACAAATCATCCAGTGTTAATACTTGGATGGGCAATTTGTTTCATTTTAATTGTGAGAAGATGAGCTGGTACACTTCAACAACATGAAACAAATTCCTAGATTTTAAAAAGTTGAACATTTCCCCCACTGATATATCTTCCATCTTCTTTGAGTAGGTCCTCTACCTAAATATATATCATCTAACGTAATGATGACTCTGATGAATATAAGAATGTAGTTGGGACTTGATATACTTCATATATAATGACCTAGCTTGAACTAGTTTAAGATGAAAGCAATTTTAGAAGAATGATGATATGTAGGATTTGCTTTAAAATAATAGAGGAGGTGAGAAGTGGGTGGAAGTATAGATTAAACAAGTTGGCCAAGAGCTGATAACTGGAGAAGTTGAGAGATAGGTATATGGGGTTAATTATATTATTTTATATAATAAAAAGCAAGGTTTCCATCTCCTGGACAATTTTTTCCTAAACTCGTTTATAATCATACAGTATTCTTTGTCCAAAATAAAGTTTTTTCTTATGAAAAAAAATTTTTAATGTTACCTGTTAAAAGAAAAACATTACCCTAAACAAAGAAACAACTCTAAAAAGCCCAGAAAACAAAAATGACAGTAAAATGGAAGTAAAAATCACCCCAAGTTCTACCACTCAGTGATAACCACTGGAAACATTTTGGTGTATGTCCTGCCAGAATTTTAAAATAAGCTATTTTTCAATATGTCAGCTTATATATTCATACCATATGGGAAAGGACTCCTTGTTTATAGGGAGAGTCTCTCAAGATAAATGCATAAATTAGTAACTGCACATTATATGTGCAAAATGATGATTTATATTTACATAGACATTTTGTTTAAGAGGGGACCAAAGCTTTCCTTAGGGTTTCAAAGCACATCATGTCCTAAATGGGCTGAGAACGACTGCTTTAGATTATGTTTCCTATTCACACAACTCTTTACAACTAGTCATTTCTTCATTAAGGAAAATTTGAAGAACTTTTCTTTTTACTGTAATTCAACTTTGATATTAGTAACACATATCTTTACCAAGGGAAAATAACCATCTAACACCAGATTTTGTTTTACTACCAGTAATTTCCTCTTCCCCGGTAAAAGAAGGATGGTTTAAAAATGTTAGGGTTGATACATTTTCATATAAACTTATGTGCTTTTGTATTTTTCAAATAACAAAGGTTGTATTGTGTTTGTTCTTTGTTTTTCCAAGTAAATTTCCTTTTATATTTGTTTGTTTTTAATAATACTCTAAAAATTTCTGGCCAATCTCATAAAATATTCCTTTAGATATTGAGTAAAACCAGCTAGATAAGAGAATCATCTTTTCTTGAATCACTTAATCCAGTAAACCCTTTTCATTTAGCCACACTATCAAAATAGTTAACAAGTTTCAGGTTTAAATTATTTTCTTTTAGCAAATAAAACACAACCTCTTTATAGAATGGTTTGTTATAACATAGAAGTGAAATGATAACATAATAACTTAATACACAGTATTAATTTGTGGGTTTTTCATTCATTCATTCATTCATTCATTCACATTTCAAAGAGGGCAAAACAATGCAAGGAAAATTATATCATTAGCTGGTGTTTTGCCTCAAGTCCCACTGTGGCAACACTGTGAGACTAACTCTCCATTGGAAGGTTCCTTTTCCCAAAGCTGTTAAAACCTAAAGAGCCTCAAGTCAAAACAAATCAAAATGCTCTGCTTTGTGGATTTACATCATCTCTTTCAGTTATCCATTGCTTTAATGGCCCTTTAGGTCACCAGTCCCAGAAGAAAAGGAACCAGAGAGCATTAGCTCCCAGAGCTCAAGAGTGGTAAGTGGAAGGTTTGGGATTGGGCAGAGAGGGAGGGCCTCTCAGGCTAAGCTGCCTCCTAGCTCTTCCTTACAAATGACATGGTATGTCAAAATCATACCTCATCCACATTCAGCAAAGGTAGTCTTGACCTTGTTCTCCCCTTCCCCCCCACCACCACCACTATGGCCAAACAGTCACCCAATCCTGTCCCAACCAGCAGTCTGCCTCCTTTAGGGTAAACGAAGGTGCTGGGCACAGAGAAGACATATTTAGAAGGCAGAGTGAAATGAACTTGGTAAGAAAGAATAGATAGATCCCTTTGGTTTAATTCCTACTATTATGGAAACAGGAACAAGCAATTCTCAAAATTCGTATTTCAAATGAGTACACTTCTAGGTTTTATTTCCTCCCAGCAAAAGTATACCCTTCAAATCCTCACGAAAAAGAGGAAACGAAAAGAGAACGAGGTCAATAAGCCCAGCCTTGGTGGGACGTCATTTCAACAAAGCCCAAGGTGGGTGTGGCACTGCCTTTCTCAGATGGCGTCTCAGTCCAAGCAGAGAAACAAAGGAATGTAATTAACACTGAGTAACAGATTTGAATGTGGTTAAAAGGGGACATTTTAGTTTGTACACATGTTACTGTAATAAAATTTTTTTTATAAAAACAATATGACTGTACAACAATGACAGGCAGGGAATCTAATATAAACCATGGACTATAGTTAATAGTGCAATTGAAATAATATCCTTCCATCGATTGTAACAAATGTACCACACTAATTCAAGGTTAATAATAGTGGGGGGTGTATAAGAGAAATCTGTATTTTCTGTATGATATTTCTGTAAACCTGTAACATCTCTAATTAAAAAAAAAAAAAAGGAGAAAAGAAAGAAAAAGCCACTAGAGGTTTCATTGCCTGACTTAGTTTTCAACCTCCACCTGCTCTTTCCCAAGAGGAGGTAGTCAAGTAAAAAGCAAAACAAGACAAACACATACTCCAGATCACCTGTACTTTTATCTCTTAAATTCCATCTTCTTCAGGATCAGTCACTATGTCATAACATTTTCTTACAGAGAAAATAAATATATCTGAATATATGAATATTACCCCACAGAACTTAAAACACTTAACAAAAAATATTTTCACAGAAAAACAGGGAGAGGTCACAGCTGACTCATATACCTTACAAGACGTTTACAAAAAGAGAACTTTGATTTTATTTCTTAAATATTTTATACACTTTGGAAGGAGGGAGTGGAAGTTACCAGGTTTTTCATCAGGGAAAAAGACTCCACTACTGTGACTCCCTGCGTCAGTTTTCTATTGCTGCATAACAAAAGACCACATTTTCAGTGGCTTAAAACAACACCCACTTATTAGCTCACAGTTCTTTGGGTCAGAAGTCCAGGCAGAGCGTGGATGCATTCTCTGCTCAAGGTCTCGCCAGGCTGAGAACAAGGTGTCAGCCGGGTTCAGGATCTCATCTGAGGCTCATGATCCTCTTCCAAGTTCACTGGGGTTGGCAGGATTGATTTCTTGCAGCTGCAAGACCTTGGTCCTATTTTCCAGCTTGTTGTCCACTGGGGACTGTTTCCAGCTCCAAGAGGCCGCTCTTCTCCATAGGCAGTTCACAAAATGACTGTTCGTCTTGCTTACAGGCCAGCCAGGGCAGAGAATTTTTCTGACTTTGCTTTGTCTACTGGCCTGAGAAAACCACCCACTTAAAACAAAACAAAGCAAAACAAAAAACATCTCATGGGCTTTGGTTAGATTTATTGGTGTGATCTCCCTTCAACCAGGTAACTGGCGTAAACGCGTCCCATTCACGGTCTAGGGCTTAGGCAGGGCGTGCCCTCGTGGGACCAAACCGTGGGGCGGTCTTAGAATTCCCCGCACCTTCGCTGCAACCATGACCGGAGGAACAGCAGTATTTAAGGAGCAGGAGGAAGAGGAAGGTCCCGAAGAGGAGAAAGGGAAAAGCAGCCCGAGCAATAAGAGAAAAACTGGGCGAGAATGAAGAAATATAATCCCCTCACATGAGAGGTGCTGCAGCGAAAAGATTGCGAGCGTGGACCTTGGAACCGATCTCCATCCACCGTTTACTAAGTGGCCTTGGACAATGCGCTTAAACTTTACAGTTGCCTTATCTGTAAATTCTTGCCAATAGTAATACTTACATCAGGGGGTTGTGAAGATTAAAGGAGTAAATACACTAAGGCTCAAAGAGAAGTGTCTCAGGGTACAATCAGCAATGTGTATGTTTGCTAGTGTTTGAAAGGATTAAATCCCTTTTATATTATAATTACCAAAAAAGAATATGATTTCTATTCTCGTTGGAAAAGTTTAAAATTATGTTTTTTATCCTCGGTTCCTACCTAGTACAGCTCCCTTGAGTAGGTGCTCAGTAAAGGTTTGTAGAATTGAACCAATTATGTATCATGAACAGTACAATAGATGAATATAATTATTATTATATTAGCCCTGAATCTAAAAAGCTATCCTTCTATTGCACTCTGTCAGTGCCTCTAGACCTGTATTCTTTATAACTTTAGATAATGTAAGCATCTGAAATCCTTTCTGGAAATAAAGCAGGGTGTAATGTAATAAATAAAACACAGCTACAATGTATCAACTTCACTTTTTTCAAGGTCAGTGATAGATAATCTGTAAATTACTCTATGGTTCATATAAATATACTTAAATCAATTTGAAATTTTGCATGGTATTATCTTGTGACTGTATATTGTGGTGTTTAGCATAAATATACTGCTATTTATTTTATGATTTTTTCCCTCTGCTTTATGTCTCATTTCAACACCAGGTTTGTTTATCTCAAATGCAGATCTGACAGTGTCATTTTATGTACACCACCCTTTCACAGTTTCATGCCTCAATAAAGTCCAAATCCTCTGCATACTTTTCAAGGCTCTATTCTATTGCACACCAAACATTATTTCCAAGTTTTCATTCCCTGAAGTCCCCAGGCATGTGATCCCTGTTGACCCTGGACAAGCATACAACTCCCAAAGCAACATCTTGTAGCAACATACACTTTCACTCTTAGGTTCTATCTGTCACGGGATGTTCTTGCATTTCATTCTCTTTAATTTCTTAAATTATATCTCCTCCGTAAAGACTTGTCCTCCCATCCAAAATTAATCATGCTCTGTATTCCCATATCATGTTAGTAAATTTTCAAGGGCACTAACACTGTTTAGCTTTGGTGAGCAGTTGTTTACAAACATGTTTCCCTCCCTGCTCTACTGTAAACTTCTTTAAAGCAAGGATGGTATCTTCAGCTCTAATTTTTTTTTTTTTCAGTTAGGCCAGTAGTTTATTAAGGAACTGAGAAAAGAGAATAGAAATGGGAGAAAAGAACAGATTATGGGTCCTAGGTATACTTGCCAGCTGGTCCAGGCAGAAGACAGAGCACTCATGTGGTTGCTTTTTAAATTATTAATTACCACTCCCCTTGTTAATGTTTGGGGGAGGAGTCCCCGTGTTTGCTGTTTTGATTGGTTACCCTACCTGTCAATTCTCCCAGGTGTGTGGGGAACTAACAAGGCCCCTTGAGAGTATCCAGGGCTTTTCCTTGATTCTGGACAAATCTGTTTCCAAATGGGGAATTCTCATGAAGTTCTTCCAGCCTCCTTTTTTTGGAGGGGGTCTTTCCCTGGAGGGGTTCCAGGCGTGTTCCATGGCCACGTGTTTCAGAGCCCTGGTTTTCTGCCAGATCCCAGTCTCCTCCTCTCATTCCCTAAACTAGCCTGCCTCAGTAATTAGGTAGGCTATGAAGAAGGGGGTTTTCCTTGTTCATAGCATGGTTGGCAAGAGCCTCTCAGGTTCCTGTCCCAGTACAGGTCCATAAAAAGTTGAACATTGGGGGTTTCCAACCATTTTCTTTCCCTCTTACGCAAGAGATCTAACTGGAGTATGGGGTTATAATTAAGGGTCTACTCAATAGCCACTCCTAGCCCTTTTCTACCTTATATTGTGGCCCCTCAGTCTTGCAGATGAAGATAGTTTCTTCCTCTTACACCATGTGTAGGTGGCTCGACCCGGTTCCTGAGGAGACATCCCAGTGGGAAGTCTTGCAGGACTTTCTCTGGCCCTCCCTCATTCCCTGCTCCTGCCTGCCTCAACTCCTGCCCGCTGGGCCTCGGGTGTGAAGGTGGACTTCTGCTCCTGTCCACAGCCGTCCACCGATGGATCCTGAAAGAGAGCACTGCATCTCTGATTTTTAATACAGCCTAGTCTCATATGTTTCTTTTGAAAGTTGTTCAGCAAAATTCATGCTGAATGAATACATTTTCTTGAATTGTAGAACAAACTTGTTTCGGTTTGAAAAAGTCTTTGAGTTGGTGTAGACTTTATCTTGCATAAAGTCTATATTAATTCACTAAGACAGAAAGGAGTGCTTTCAAATTCACAATATTATTAGCTAGTAAGGGAAACTTGTGGTTACAATTTTGTTTAATATACTTAAACGATGTCATTCCAAAGTAAATTCAACATCAAGTGGTCTTCTTTCACGTCTACACAGGTGGTAGGAAATAGTTTCAGTGACTGAAAAATAGTGTATGCTTTTAGACCAGATTAGAGTGTAGGGAGGGATGCAGAAGGGAGAAGGGAGTTCCAGAAAAGAGAAAGAGTATAATGGAGGAAAGCAGAGGGCTAAATGTGATGGATGTAGGATGACCAGGTACCTAAAAGTAACTTGTTTCTCTCCATGTTGCTAGGATACAAGGAAAGAATTATATGTAAATTGGAAGGTAATGAGACGCAACCCTCTCTTGGTGCCACGTTCTGTTTCTTGTGGTCAAGAACATTCTGTTGAAGCAATGAAGTATGAAAACCACCTTCAGTCAGTTGGCTGAACCCACATAGAAGAAGCCCCTGGTTGCCTCACTTCAACTTGCTTAATTAACATAGTAAAAGTCTCATCCAGGAGTAGAGTTATCCGCCCCTTATTTGATCATGAAATGTATGTGCAAGCATAGTTTCCTGAACATACTAATCATTTATATATTATATAATCAATTATATAACTAGCTATGTATGTTCATCCATATGCATAAAAATTTATGCATAACCAAAGCATATTCTAAGTAGAAACTTAGATATTTAAGTAACAGTAAAACTGTAACACAGGAAGTCAGGTCTGAGTCACTTTAGACTGACTTTGGCTCCCACTTCTGCAGAGGTAATAAACGTAAGTTCTGCCTAACTCTCATGTTAAAGTTTTTTTCTCTACATCTCTGGTTATTCCCAAAGGCCCAGCTCTGGGGCATAAAAAATGCACCAAAGTAATTGGGCAAAGTAAGAACTGATGAGTAAAAGGCCTTAAGAAAGTAATAGGTGCTGAGAAACGGAAGGGGAAAAGTCTTAGTTAATGGAACTAGTTATAAGAACAAGTAATTTAGATTTTGGGTGGTGGTTTGAGAATATTTAAGTCTGAATTTACACAAGTTAACCTCACATTCACAAATAAAAACCATTGGGAAATGAAGTATGAATTCTAGATCATTATTAGGGTTCAATAGGTAAATGATTTTGCTTTTCATAAAGGATTTAATGTGAACTTATGACTATTCTCGTAATCGTACACTGGGTTTGTGAAGCTGGTTTGAATTGGTGGTGATTGAGTCCTAGGAAAGAATGTGCTGACTTGTGATTTGACTGTGATTACCATTACTATAAAAGATTCCCATCAAATCCATGCCACTTAACTTTTCTACAGTTCCATCCTTGCTGCAAGTAGCTGACAGGCAAATTTGATCAGATGTAATATATTCAATCAAATAAAGAAACGATTTTAGGCAAAACACCTCCCATATTTGAAGTGAATTGAAAACGGAGTTATGTGCCACCTAACAACCTTTAAATACAAAAGCAAGCAAAGTATAGAAAATGTGTGGGGGCCCTTAGGGCAAGGTGTAGTGGATTGAACTATGTACCCCCATTTAGATATATTCTTGGTCTTGGTCCACATTCTGTTGGGTTTGGGTCCATTGTAAAGAGAATCTCTTGAAGATGTCACTTCAGTTAAGGTGTGACCCAACTGAATCAGGCTGGGCTTTGATCTGAATTACTATAACCCTTAATAAGCAGAATGAAATTCAGACAGAGACAGAAACCCACGGGAAGAAGGCAAAAGTCAATGGAACCTGAAGGAGAAAGAAGACATCGGCATGTGCATTGCCATGTGACAAAAAAGCCAAGGACCAGGGATCACTGGCAGCCAGCCCCAGAACGCCGCAGTCTGCAGGGAGAAAGCATTGCCTTGCTGACACCTCAATTTTGGATTTCTCCTAACCTCAAAACTGTGAGCCAATAAATTCCTATTGTTTAAGCCTACCCATTGTATTTGTTTTAGCAGCTGGGAAACTAAGACCCAAGAGTCGGCATTTCCTACCTATGGTTTCTTGAATAATTTGTGAAGAAATGATCACAGAGGTAAATGTTGGATTTGTTATCGTTATCATATGTTCAGAATATCCTAGTTCATATGAAGCTGCGATAAATTCAAAGCTAACATCATAAAAAGCAATGTCTTGGAGAGATAAATTGTGCACTATTTAAGAATACAACTCTGAGGGGAGAGAAGTTGTGGGTTAAAGTTCCTTATGTTTTCCCCTGAAATTGTTTCCCTCTCCTGGAATCAAATGAAATTACAAGGCTCAGCTAAAACCTATAAGGACTGCAAAACGTGACCAGGGAATAACCAGGCTTGGGATTGGAGAGAAACAGGAACCGAGGTTGACAAAACTATTGGACTGATCATCAAATTTGGCTGTGAATTGGCAACCAGTTACATAGAAAATAGCCCTGAATCACTCTATTTGTGACTCTTCCCCTCTCCAAGAAGATTCTGTCTTCTGTTAAAATAACAGAGAACGTGAGCTAGCTGACTGTATGTTAGCTGATGCCCTAGGTCTTGGGTTCTCTGCGGTTTGTTGGGATGTTTCTGATATCACAGCCCTGAACTGTAGCAACTGATCTGAATTTGACAAAACAAGATGCAGTCCTCCCCCATTTCGCTTTGGGAAATCAAAACTACTCTACATACAAAAATAGAAACTTGCTGTCCTTGGGCAACAAAACAAAACAAACAAACAAGGAAATAAAAAATATAACCTCTTAAACCTTTCAACTAGAGGTCTTTTTAATGTGCAGATTCTGAGTTCTTAAGTTTGGGATGGGCCCGAGGTTTGCCATTTCCCACAAGCCTTTGTGTGATGGACATACTGTAAGGTTGATGGACAAATCTGGGATGGGTCTTTTGGGTGTCATGCTCTGTGTAAATGAAGAACTTCAATGTTAATCTCATCTTTGGAAACATCATACACCAAGATACAGGATTTAAATCTTAGGTTTTCTCTCCAACCATTCATTAGCTTTGGCATCCCTTTAAGCTATGCATAAATTTAGAGTAGCTCAGCAGTACCACTCTTAAACCTGGAAAATTGGTGTACCCATCCCAGCCCCTGTACCTCAGAGACCCTTTCTTTTTGGAATGTCATCCTTGTAATAATCTAAGTTCTCCTCTTTTGCTGGTCCTGTTTTTCCCCTTTGGGGTATTCTCCATCCCTCTAACCTGCACATAGGGTTGACCAGATACTCCAAGAAGCTCCTGGCCTTGCATCTACAGTGTTGCTGGGTCCCGGGTCAAGAGGTGGCCTTGTAAGCAGATTTCTCCCATTGGTTGGTGGGTATTTCTTTTTCAGGATCACATGAAATTGGACTATCAGAATGATGCTGACAGGCCAGATTGGGGCAATTCTCACTTTTTATTAAGATGCGGTCACCCCTCGGGCTGAAGTGTGGTTTGCTGGCCTGGCGGGGGAGCAGCCGCGGCAGGCCAAGCCACTGCCCCCATAATAGGGTGGCTGGTCGGACTCACCGCCACCCCTGAAGGGAGCTCGGCATGGGCGCAGAGTGCCCTCGGGTCTCCCCTTCTCGGCAGCCATGCTTCCGCGGCCGCCCCTCCTCCCGGATGGCGCCACACGATGCCTGTGGGGCGGCACCCTTCTTCTTCTTTCTCCCTGCGCAGGCGCAGGGCGGAAAATTCCAGTCTGCCCTTTTCCCCTCCCCCGACAGCAGCAACATTCAGGCGTGGGCGGAAAAATCCAGTCTTCCCTTTTCCCTCCCCCCGACAGCAGCAACAGCCAGGCGTGGGCGGGAAACTCAAGTCTGCCCTCTACCCCAGCAACAGCAGCCACCAATCACTAAACCCTGCCCCTTCCCCCAGCAACAGCAACAGCCAATCCCTAATCACCACCCCTCCCCTGTCCAGTACCTCCCACTGACCTTTCACCAGCAACCAATCAGAACAGGGCGTGGCTTCAACCAATCAGCCTTCCCCAGCCCCTATAAAACTGTTGCCTCTCCCTCAATAAAGTGGACTTGTGTGTTTACCTCGTCTCCGTGGTAGTTCTTCTGCCGTGCGCCCTCCAGTCCTGAGAGCCCCTGACAAGGGCCTGGCCTCCCTTGTCCCCAGTTCGTCGCCTGCTTCTCCGGGCGACCCCTTCGTCGCCGGCTTCGCCGGGCGACCCCGTCAGCCGAACCGCGCAACCCCTGTGAGACCGACCCCTCGTCCTGAGCTGGACCGACCCCTCGTCTGCAGCCAGACCCCACCTCTACAGACCGAGCAAGCCGTCGCATTAAGACATAAGACTAATTCAGGGCTCTGAGCTATCTAAGGCCCACTACCCAAACCCACATATATGGGTCCATGTGTCTACTCTCACTATCCATGATCTGATCGTGGTGTCATCTCTGGTGTACAATCCCCAAGGGCTTCCGAATGGCATCCAGTGTCCTTTATTCTGTGAAGACTCTGCTACTGGTTCCCAGTGCTGTCACCCCATCCCCTTTGCAGAACTATGCCATGTGTCAGTCTCCTCTGAGGACTTTCAAGACTATTATGGAATCTTCTGATCGATGTGGTGATGCCATGTTCTTCCTCATTGGGATTACACCTTCCCAGATGAGGACATTCCTCATGCTCATTTTGTTTTGTATAATCCCCTCCCTGACAGTGATTTTATATAAGAGGCAGGGGTCTGGTCAACATTGAAAGAGATTTCGTTCTAGGAATGCAATGATTATGGCCTAAAGAGTTCAAGACAGGACATGATTGGAAGATGTGCCATTCTCTATTATGCCATAAAATTCTAAAAGATAAATTTAACATCTCCAGAAAACAAATGATCACATTTCCCATGCATATTGTGGGTAAGATTTGAATTTGTGGCTGTCATCAAAGAAGTGCTATAATCAGGAAGTGGACTTGGCCCAATGGATGGGATGTCCACCTACCACATGGGAGGTCCATGGTTCAAACCCCGGGCCTCCTTGACCCATGTGGAGCTGGCCCATGTGCAGTGCTGATGTATGCAAGGAGTGCCCTGCCACGCAGGGGTGTCCCCCACATAGGGGAGCCCCACGCACAAGGAATGCACCCTGTAAAGAGAGTTCGCCCAGCATGAAAGAAAGTGCAGCCTGCCCAGGAATGGTGCCACACATATGGAGAGCTGACACAACAAGAAGATGACACAACAAGAAGAAACACAGATTCCCGGTGCCGCTGATAAGGATGGAAGCGGTCACAGAAGAACACACAGTGAATGGACACAGAGAACAGACAACTGGGGGGAGGCGGAAGGGAGAGAAATAAATAAAAAAATTTAAAAAAATAAAAAGAACTTAATTATAAAAAAAAGAAGTGCAGTAATAATCTTTGAGTCATTGGAAGTCAATATTTACTGGCAGGATATCAGCTGATACAATATCAAGAGTAATGATGTAATAACCAATATTAAATAAATGTAGTAGGGAACTGCAGAGGCTAGAAGATTCATTTTGTTTCAATATGTGAATTTCAACAGGTTCCAAAGAGCCATGGCATTATGAGAAATAACAGCATTGCTACCCTTTCTTGTGGTGAAAGATATTAAATCAGCAGGAAATGGTATATTTGATAATAAAAAGCAAAGACATTGTTCCTGGGTCTGAACGAGAAGAAATGGTGCCTGGATACTACAAAGAATCTTTACATGCACTGATTGGACAATAAACAAATAAGTTCTTTCCATTCTTCTAAATCCTCATCAAAAAACCAACTTCATCACATGGATCTAAGAATTTTATAATACATTTAAAATTAAATTCTTTATATAGACAAGGACCCCACAAAAAATACTTGATCAGGCCCTGCACACCCTAGGTAGGAATTAGGATCCTTCGGGAGAATTAAAAGATGGAGAATGTCATAGAAAGATATTTAGAAACTCAGCTAGAACTTATAAAGAAGAGGCTGTATAGTATGCAAGAAAAAGGGATAAAGAGAACTCAGTATTATGCTTCCAGGTATTTCTCTGAGTTTCACTAATAAAGAGCTAAAACCAAAACAATTAAAAAAGGAAGTTTACTTCTTTGCACTTAAATTAATACTAGGATTTATTTTTAGAGTTTTTTTTGGGTAATATGTGTAGAGTATTTTTTAGTAGTCTACATATTTTTTAGTATGCCTACATATGGCAATTGCCCAATAGGACAGAACTAAAACAAAACATGTTCAATGACTTTTTAAACTAAAAAACAAGGTGTTGAGATTTCCTAATTGCTAACCTCAGTGTAAATATTTAGCTACCTCATTAGATAAATAAAATGTCTTCATTATTTACACCAATGCCTTTGGGAAAACTAAACATTGGGGGAAATTTATGAGGAAAGAATACTTCTATCTCCTTCATATGCCAAGGAAATAAGGCAAATTTTTCATTTTGCCTACAAGAGCAAATTCAAAACAATATCAAAATCCCTTATCAGAGTTTAAATCCTTACAAATATTTTTGGGAAGTCATTTTGACAATATTTTTTCAAAATTTTTATGATCTTATCCTTTGTGCTGCATTTCTATATTTAGTGATTTACTTTATAATGTATTTGCACTACTTTGCAAATATGTATGTAAAAGCACATTTATTGCATTTCTAAGAGACACCTCCAATGAACATATCAAAATCAAACTCTTGATTTTCCCCCACAGTCCCCAAGCACTGCCCTTTCCAAACCCACGTATTCATACTTCCCCAATTCAGTAAATGACAACCTCTTTGTTCTAATTGCTTAAGATAAAAATATAGGACTCATTCCTGACTGCTCCACATTACCTCACCTTCAATCCATCAACAAGCCCTCTTTGTCTGATTAAAAATATGCACTAGATCCAAACATTTATCACTCCTTCCTCAATAGCCATCCTATTCCATCACTATCATCTCTTTCCATGCCATGAATAGCTTCTAAACTGGTCTGTTTCATCACTTCCCACTCTACTGTAATTCTCTACAGAATAAAGAAGATAACCTATTTTAAAAATATAAATCAGGTGTCTCATATCCCACCTCAAAATCCTCCAAAGTCTTCCCCTCACACTCCGATAAACGGAAGAGTCTTACTGTGACTTTATGTGGTCTTCAATAATTTGGCCATGCCTACTCCTCTTACCTGTTACCTGTGAGTTCACTCTCTAGCTTCTCCACCCTGGCCTCCCTGGCATTCATTCTGTTCTTCAGGGAAATTGGTTCCTTCTTCAGTGAGTGGACTTGCACTTTCTTTCCCTCTGCCTCAAGTATTCTTTTTGTACATCTTTACATGGACTGTGTCTTGCTTTGCACATACTTCTACCCCAAAATGCTGCTTCTTAGAGACTTCTTCCCTGACTCCACTATTGGATACTCTTTCTCAATAATTTTTATATTCTGTTATGGTTTGTCTCACTTACTAGAATGTACTAGAATGTGACTCCATTAAGACAAGGAGTTTGCTTTATTCACTGATGTTTCCACCATATCTAAATGGGCTTAGAAAAATTGAAAACAACCCAACTATCAATCAAAAGGGACAGGTTAATTATATTGTGATAGGGATATAAATTTATGGGTATCGTGTACCCATAAAAAGGAAAACCAAAATATGTTCATGATAACTTGTATTTGTTATATATATACTTGTATATCCATTTAACAAGACCAGGAGATTACAAACTAACACTCTGACATCTGGGGAGTGGAATTGTGGGGAGTAGGCTTACACTTTCCACTTCACATAATTTTGTTTTGGACTTCTGTAGCCATACATTTAAAATAATACATTTTTAAGTTTCCTTAAAATATTCTGTTTTTAAAAATATATTTTTTATTAAATTGTCTTTTTTTTAAGATACATAAATCACAAAATATGTTACATTAAAAAATATTAGAGTTTCCCACATACCCCACCCCCCACCCCCACTCCTCCCACATCAACCACCTCCCTCATCACTGTGGCACACTCATTGCATTTGGTGAATACATTTTGGAGCACTGCTGTACTGCATGGATTATAGTTTACATTGTAGAATTGGATTAAAGGAATATGTGGAAAATTATTGCCAAGTAACTAGAAAAGGAACTCAACACATTGGTACCCTGCTCAGTGCCACACATAGAAAGGGTTCAGTCAGTTTCAGCTGAGAAATCATCACTCTTACAGTCAGAGACCAAATTCTAGAGAACCCCAAATCTCACTTAATCTGCAATATTTACGTTTTCTTCGGATCCTTGATTCCTAAAATAGACTCTTGGAGAATTCATAGATTAGAAGTCAAAACTTAATTTTATAACTATAGAGGTTATTTTTTAAAAAGCACAGCATCCTTATTATTTGTTTTTTAATAAATTGTTTTATTAATAATTTCCTTGTATTCATTTGTTTTTAATAAAAGCAAGAGGATAATCAATGCAAGAATATTCTCTAGCATATGGAGAACACAAAAAACAAATCTAGTCTTCATATAGTAGGAGTATGCTTTTTTCTATCCAAAAAAAAAAAGCCCCAGATTTTCTCTATTTTTCCTTCCTCTCTCAGATCCGTTATCCAGAGTTAGGCAGCCTTACGCCTTTAGCTTTAATTTTTGAGTCTCAAAACTGTCTAAACATCTCTGGGACCAAAAGTATGTAATGGCATAAACTATAAAGAAAAGATTATCATAGAGTTGAATTGTCAGATGCTCTGAGATTGAAAATAGAGTCATCTTTTCTAATTTAATCGTTTTTTAAAAGAGATAATAAAAAGGGCAAACAGTATAAGGGTCCACTTTTGTTGGGCATAGACTTACAAGGGACAGAATCAGGTGATAAAGTCCAGAACATGATGGCACTGTTTTGGGCTGATAAAGAAGAGGCTGAAGAAATTTTCTCAACTCAGAATCTCATTTACATAGAAGTAACATTTAGAGCCTGTTTAAACTTGATCTTTAACTGCCCTCTCTTACTGTGTACTTGCTGAGGTTCTGTGGCTTGGCTATGGACTGGAAGGCTAATTTGAAAATGTCTTAAATGTTCCGTGGTGTAGATAAATTCTCTTTGTATTTACCTCAGGGAGGTAGCTTTTGTCTACTGTTAAACAAAAAGAATAAAAATAAAATATCCTAAAGAAAAACGAGCTTTTAAGTATGTTTAGGCAAGCATAGAAGTTTATAAGAGGCAAGGTATAAAAATGGATTTGACTATTAAACTATATTAATTTTCTTGAGAAAATGGAAAGGTGAGGTAATTAATCTTACTCATTTGACTGTGACTAATGCCTTTTTGATATTAAACAGCACTGAAAAATGTGAAATAAAGCTTTGGAATATTGATTCTCAACTTAGATCCACATCATTGAGGTACATACATCTCTGACTGGAGCTCATTTATTCATTTCATTTTGGTTTTGTTGCCAACCACTGCTTCAAATTGAATATTCTGTACATGATTTATAGCTGCCAAGGCACGTTCAGGAAGAAATCTGTATGAAAAAAGAGATGAAAACATTTCCATTTAAAAGTATTTAATAGCAGAATATCTCTCTCCCTCTCTCTCTCTCTCTTTCTCTCTCTCTTCCTTTCTTTTTTTCCCTTTTGTCAGTTAAAATACCCCAAGAGTTATCTGGACCGCATTTGATTTCTCTCTTTTTCACCTTTCTTCTTTCCATCGATTTCTCTCTCTGTCATTTTTTTGGTGTCTTTTAATACTCAGAGTACAAATTATATGTGAATATAAAAAAGCACTGATATATACCAGTCTCCTCACCCTTGACCTTATATTAGTAAAATCTTAAATGGGATCTTATGTGAGTAAAGACCTAAAACTGAAGGTATAGTGTTACTGCTGAGACCACTGATTATTCCTAAAGCTAATAGTGTACAGAGAGACACCACCAGAATCCGTTCCATCCATCTCTTCTCCTCTCCTTAAGCATTTACTGAATATTTATTATAAACTCTATAGTAAGATAAACTAAAGTACTTAAAAAATTGCAACTACCTTTAAGGAGTGTATTGTTTATCTAAAAGGCTGTGATGGCCATCTTGAAACAATCAGTAAAAAACATAACGTCTATAATGAAGGATTATAAATTAGGAGGAGGATTAATGTAGGATACAATTTAAGACATTTTCAAAGTCGCCTCAATCCGTAGCCAAGCCACAGAACATCAGCAAGTACATAGTATGAGATGATGACTAAAGATCAAATTTAAACAGGCAGTTGTGCTCCAAAGGACACAGGTTTCTTCTATGTGAAGCTTCAGAAGGACAACTGAGTGTTCAAGGATGGGAAAGATTCTAGTAGGCAGAGGAAAGAAGGAGAGTATGAATGAACTTTCTGAAGAGAAAGTCATATTGAAAGTTGTTTTGGTATTGTTGACTAATGCAATTTTCCTATATTTAGGGGATGGAAGATGATCAAAAGGGCAGGGAAGACCTGGCTGAGGGAAGGACAAGGATAGGAAGAGATCTTAGCATGGGTCTTTTGATTACATTCAAAAAGAAACTTTTATGGTTGTAAGTGCATTTACTAAAAAAAAAATGTCTACCTCTGTTAAAGGAATTAAATGCAAAGAAAATTAATATGTCCCTGTTACTAAGTTATAAGCCACGAAGACAGTCCACAATGATACCTAAAAGTTTGAGACTTCTATTTATCTCAAGGGATTGTTAAGTAGTTGGTATGGTGGAGGTGTGACACATCTCTTCCATAATATGAATATTATGCATATTCTCTAACCCTGTGTTTTATTATGTTGGTAGTATGCATGTCTGCTATGCTTTTAGAACTTTTCAACATTAATATGACTTTTTTTAAGCCCCAAGAGAGCAGCAATCCCATCAAATTTATTTCTTACCATACTCAGCCCAACACTAATATGGTCAAACCTCTTGATATAAAGTTGTTTTGAGGTCAAGGTTTTCCTTAGGCTAATTTAACTTAATCTATTTAACCTAAACTGGAAGATTGAAATAAATTCAGCAATCAAGTTTGTTCCTTGTTCTTAAGGTATTCTATTCCATGTTTGTGCAGAGTTTATATGATTTTTTTTTCAAAAAGACCCAAGGACTACAAAATTAGTACAGTTATCTGCTCATTGATACAATCTAAATTTATTAGAGATTGTCCTGAGTTGAGAGATAAGAAATTATATTTTCCAGGATACACCCTTCTATTTCCTCTTATCATGTCATAGAAGTTCTGCTTCTTAAGTTTTTTTTTTTTTTTTAAGTACTGGGACTGGGGAATGAACCCAGGATTGGGGATTGAACCTGGGGCTTCATATGTGGAAAGCCAGTGCTCAATCGCAGAGCCACATCTGTTTCTAACTATATCAATGACCACATTAAATGTATATGATTAAATGTAAATACCCCAATTGAAAGGCAGAGATTGTCAAATTGGATTAAAAAGAAAACAACCCACCCTACTATATACCATCTGCAAGAGACATATCAAATATAAGGAAACAAAAAGGATAAAAGTAAAAACATATAAAAGGATATACTAAGTTAATGTCAATCTAAAGAAAACTGGAATGGCTATATTAATATTAGACAAAGTAGATTTCACAGCAAAGAATGTTATCAGTGATAAAAAAGGTAATTTCAGAAATGACAAAGTGGCCAATTAATCTGGAGGACCCAACAATCTTAAATGTTTATGCATATAATGACAGGGCCTCTAAATAGATATACAAAGTAAAAACTGACAGAACTTCAAGGAAAAATATACACTGAGATTTCAAGACCTCTTTCCAAATAAATGATAGAACCAGTAAAAGATACAATTAGGAAGGATATAGAATACTTGAAAAATACTATCAATTAAATTGACCTTGTTGACTTTTACAGAATTCTCCATTCAACAGCAGCAGAATACTTACTCTTTTTAGGTACACAGGGAACATATTTTGAGCCATATAAAATTGTCAATAAATTTAAAATGATTCAAGTCATCCAAAAGAATTGAATTAGAAATCAATAACAGAAAGATCTCTAGAAATCTCCAAATATTTATAAACTAAATAATATACTTCTAAATAGTCCATGACACAAAAAAGAAATTAGATAGTATTTTGTACAGAATGTAAACACAATATATCAAAATTTGTGGGATGGAACTAAAGCAGTACATAAGGGGAAATTCATAGCAATAAATGCCTATAGTAAGAAGATAAGGTTTCAAATCAATGAACTCAGCCTCCACATTAAAAAAAAATTAGACAAAGAAGAGTAATTTAAATGCAAAATTAGAATAATACAGAAAATAATCAAGATCAGAGAGGAAAATAATGAAATAGAACAGAGAAAAATAATAGAGAAAAAAAAGTCAATGAAACCAAAAACTGGTTCTTTGAAAAGATCAATAACCTTAATAAACTTCTGACTAGATTTATGAGAAAAGACGAAAAGGACCAATATCAGAAATGAGAGATTATAAAGAATGGAAAAGGACAATAAAGGAATATTACAATAAAACTTACGCCAATAAATTTGACCACTTAGATGAAGTGGTCACATTCCTTGAAAGACACACTACCAAGAAGAAATAGTCTGAATAGTATTAGAGCTACTAAAGAAATTGAACCTGTAGTTAAAATATTTCTCACAAAGAAAACTACAGGACTAGCTGGCTTCACTGGTAAATTCTATCAAACATTTGTGAAATAAATAATAGCAAACTGTGATGATTTGGTACTGAGTAGACCCCAGAAGACCATGTCCTAAGCTAATCATTACTGTCCATGCTTAGTAGACCCTGGAAAACCATGTCCTGAGCTAACCCATTACTGCCCAGTGGGTGTTAACCTATTGTATGTAGAACCCTTTTATTAGATTACTTCAGTTAAGGGCTTTTTGATTAGATTATTTCTGTAAGGTGTGACCCAGGGTGGGTCTTAATCCTCTTATTGGAGTCCTTTATAAATGGAAATAATGCAGAGAAAAGGAGTTATATGTAGTGAAACCCACAGAAGCTAATACAGGAATCAAGGGAAACCAGGAAGCTGTAAGTGAGGAGATTGAAAAGAGAAGAGAGATACTGCCATATGTCTTCCCATTTGACAGTGAAGTCCAGGATCACCAGCAGCAGGTCTCTGGGTAGGTGAGGAAGTGCTGCCTGATGCCTTGATTTGGACATTTTTCTCAGCCTCTGAACTGCAAACTTGTAAGTTAATAAATCCACATTGTAAGAGCCAATCTATTTATGGTATATTGCTCTCAGCAGCCTTTAGCATCCTAAAATAGATTTTGGTACTGGGATTGAGGTGCTGTGAATGCAAATACAAAAAATGCTAAAAAGGCACTTAGTTGACTAATGAGTAGAAGTGGGAGGAATTGTGAGATCCTTTATAGAAAAGGCCTAGATTATTTTGAAGAAACTGTTGGTAGAAATATGGACTCTAAGGATACTTCTGATGAGGCCATAGGCAGAAATGATGAATGTGTCATAGCAAACTGGGAAAAAGGCAACCCTTGTTTTAAAGTGGCATAGAACTTGGCAAAATTGTGCTCTGATGTTGTATGGAAGGCAGAATTTGAAAGTGACAAGCTTGGATATTTAGCTGAGGAGATTTGCAAACTAAAGGTGGAAAGTGCAGCCTGGCTTCTCCTTGCAGCTTATAGTAAAATGTGAGAGGAAAGGGAATAAGCTGAGAACTGAACTCCTAGGCACAAAGAAACCAGAAACTTGTGGTTTGGAAAAATCTGAGCTTCTTGAACATGAATCCCTGGAGAATCCTAACTGTGAATCCCAAGTACTCTATGTGAGAACTTAACTGAACATGGAACTAGTCAGTTATTTCAGTGCAAGTCAGGATTCCAAATGCAGTTATCCAGAAAAGATCTGTGGAAAAGATGAGTATGTCCCCATACTTGAAGAATGCAAGCCTTCTGCCTTATTGCTGAGGAAGAGTTTTGCCACCCCAGGGTTCAGACAGGGTGCAGCATGTTCCCCAGTGTCGGGGGAGAATCTGTTCTAAGGGGGTTCAGCATATGTCCCTAAGATTGGGGAGAATCTCATCACCCCAGTGTTCTTGGACAGTGGGACATAGAGTTCTACCACTACCCCAATGCTTGATGAGGGTGGAGCTGAGAACATGGCCACTGGGCAAGCCCTTGGAAAGTGCTGCCACTCCATTGGAACCTGAAGACAAGGAATTATTCTATAGATGACTCACAGGACTTGAAATCTAATGGAGTATGCCCTGCAGGTTTTCAAAATTGTTTGGGACCTGTGACTCTGTTTTCCTTCTAATTTCTCCCTATGGTAATGAGAACATTTATTCTATGACTGTCCCTCTTTGTATATTGGAAGCAGATAACTTGTTCTAAGTTTCACAGGTACACAGCTTGAGGGAAAATTTCCCCAGGACATACTATGCCTAATAGCAATGATACTTTGTTATAAGGATTTAAGGCTTTGAGATATTGTTATGGAATGAATTTATTTATATATGGAAGGAACATATCTTTTGGGGAACAAGAGGGTGGAGTGTGACAGTTTGATGCTAGGTGGACCCCAGAAAATCATGTCCTTATAGCTAATTCATTCCTGAGGGTGTGAACCTTTTGTAGATGGGACCTTTTGATTAGATCACTTCAGTCAAGGGCTTTTGATTAGATTACTCCAGGAAGGTGTAACCAGAGTAGGTCTTAATCCTCTTACTTGAGTCCTTTATAAACAGGGTGAACAGAGGAATCCGCAGATAGAGATACCCATGGAAGCTATGAGATGAAGACACAGAAACCAGAAAGCTGAAAGAGACAAGATCTGGAAGGGAAGGGAGACACTGCCACATGCCTTCCCATTTAACAGAGGAGTCCAGGATGGTCTGCTGCCAGTCTTTGGGCAGAGTGCATTGCCTCATGCCTTGATTTGGACATTTTTTTCAGCCTCTGAACTGAGTATAAGTTAATAAATCCCCATTGCAAAAGCCAATCCATTTCCATTATATTGCTTCTGGCAGCTTTTAGTAAACTAAAACACAATCCCAAACAAAATATTCTATAAAACCCAAGACCCAGTATGAGACCAGTAATATCCCAATATAACAAAACCACTACAATGCAGGACTGGTTTATTCTTTGAAAATTAATTAGTGCAATTCACTGCTATAACAAATTAAAAAAGAAAAACTATAAGATCTTCTCAATATATTCAGAAAAAGTACTGGACTAAACCCAAATCAGTCTTCATAAAAACTCTCATCAAAATAGTAGTAGTTGAGGAACTTCCTCAACTTGATACTGAGCATCTATGAAAAACCTGGTAGCCAAATATTGTGAATGTAATTAACAGTACTGAATTATATATTTGAATGTGATTAAAAGGAGAAATTGTAGTTTGTATATATGTTACTAAAACTTAAAATTTCATGGAACTGTATAACACAAACAGTGAACCCTACGTTAAACCATGGACTAAACAAACAAACAAAAATCCTATGGCTAATCTCATGCTTAATTATCTAATACTGAATACTCTTAGGATCATGAACAAGAATTGGAAATCCTCTCTCACCAATTCTATTCAATTATAGACAATACAATAAGGCAAGAAAAAGAAATAAAATGCATACAGATTGGAAAGAAAGAAATAAAAGTATCTTTATTTGAAGACAGCATGATCATCTATGTAAAAAATCTGATGTAATCTAAGAAAAAAACTATTAGAAGTGAATTTAGCAAGGCTGCAGGATACAAGGTCAATATTCAAAATCTATAATATTTATATAAAATAGCAATGTACAATGGGAAGTAGAAAATTTTAAAAATATCATATACAATTATACCAAAAACATGAAATACTTTAGGATAAATCTGACAAAAGATGTTCAAGACCTGTACCCTGAAAACTATAAAATATCATTTAGAGAAATTAAAGATTTTTTTTTAAATGGAAAGATGTATTGTGTTCTATGAATTGGAAAACTCAATTCTTTCCAACTGATCTATAGATTCAATGTGATCCCAATCAAAATCTTAGTAGGCCTTTTTCAAAAAAAAGTCTTACTCTTAGCCACCTCACTATATTGCATTCTTTTTCAAACAAAAGATTGGGTGAAGATTATGAATGCAGTAAAGAAAATGAATCAATCCCTTTTTATAGAATTGATAAGGCAATAACAGAGGAAATATGACTATTCTTATCATGGATAGAGAGATTCTATGGCAACTTTCACAGCTGAAAGGCTCTCCACAATAATAGTGCTATTAGTGTTTTAATATTTAAGTTGTTCTATACTATACTTACCTCTCTAGTGTTAAGGTGAGATTGATATATGATGGAACAAAAATCATTTTCTTATTGGTAAGTATTCCATCTATCAGTCTTCTTACAACTTCATCTGTCTCCAATACAGGCCACAATCTGTGATTAAAAAGAGAAAAAAGATATTTTATTAACAAAGTCTGGATAATTGATTTTTCATTCTACCAAATTTAGAATTATGATTTAAAAGATTCCAGGATGCAATCCATAAATCCTACCACCACCACCTCATGTATGCTCATGCTTTGTTATCACAATCTCATACTTTCACATCCACTAGGTGTGTTTCATGACATACTCAGCCAAAATAGTAGAGAGGAATTAGAAGACGGTAGAGGAGTAGGGGAGCCAGGCAAGAATGAGATGTGGATAGGATTAATCATGGGACAGAAAGGAAAGACTTGGCATCTCTAGGGCCTGCTGGACGCAAGAAGAGAATTCTATAGCTAATTTTACTTTCTTCCTTGTGGAAATATCTCATAAAACTGCATTGTTTTGAGGGCATTTAGTGCTTGAAATTCACCTCTGACTTGCCTATCCTGCAGTTTTTTGAGAGTTCAAAATGTGCACAGGATTATATTATTACTGGATTTGACCTTGTTTATAATGAAGACTGTGTACATGGGTTCTTGAGAAGTACTATTATAGGCGAAGTATAAAATGCCCATCAGTGCAAGATGATAACAAAATTAAAATGTTAATTGCCTGAAAATGTTGTATCAAAGTTAAGAGGTTTAGGCATGGGCTGTATTGTATAGAGGGGTTAAGTAACCTATAAATTGTAAAACTTCCTTCCCTGAGAGTCTGTTGTTCACTGCTGCAGATAACTATGTGTTTGCAGTTTCCATGGCATCGAGTTGCAAATCATAAAGAGGAATACAAATCAATACTTTTCTAAATTAGTAAATTATTGGTTTCTGCTTTGTCGCTCTCTGATTTTTACCATTTGGATCCATCAACCCAGTCTCTGAGACAAGCCTGATATTAGCATATTGTCATCTTACATGTTGCCCCGGAAACTCAGAATCCAGCAGCCTAAGTGAGACCAGTGGTAAATCTTCAGAGTGGCCCATGTCCAGTTCCAGATTTGTCCTCAGGCCCCCGTACTACCCCAAATCACACTATCCTTCCTTCTCTAATCTGTCGTGCTGTCTCCACTAGTCGGACTGGTTCTGTTGGTATAGCTCCTTCTACACTATACCTGAATGCTTTCCAAGAGGACTTTAATACAGTCCAATTTTGTCTCCAAGAAAACTGAGCTCAAGTCACAATTGTACACCAGCGTGCTTTTAGATACTGCATTCTTGTTAAATACCTGTATTCTAGCACTGTTAAGAGTCTCTGGGCAGCTAACATGGAGTTGAAGAAGGTCAACCACCACACCATGGAGACAAGAGTGCCTACAACTGAAAGCAGGAGGATTGCATCCAGCATCCATGTGGAATCTAAGCCCCCTCTTGATATAGATGTGGAGTGAACACAACCATTCCATCCAAGCCCCACAGGATGGAGGAATAGAATATGGATTAGCGTGGACTTACTGATATTCTATTCATGAATATGAATATTGTGATTAGTAATCAAAGAAAATGTGGCATTGGTGTGGATAAAGTGGCCATGGTGGCTGCTGGGGGTGGGGAATGAGAAGAAGAGATGAGATGTGGAGGCATTTTCGGGACTTGGAGTTGTTCTGGGTGATGCTGCAGGGACAGTTACCAGACATTGTATGTCCTCCCATGGCCCACTGGGTGGAACGTGGGAGAGTGTGGGCTATGATGTGGACCATTGACCATGAGGTGCAGTGGTGCTCAGAGATGTATTCACCAAGTGCAATGAATGTCTCATGATGATGGAGGAGATTGTTGCTATGGGGGGAGGAGTGGGGTGAGGGGGGTGGGGGGTATATGGGGACCTCATATTTTTTGAATGTAATATTAAAAAAATAAAGACACACACACACACACACACATACACACACACACAAAAGAGTCCCTGGGGCTCCAGTACCAGGGAGTGTATCCAGTTTTCAGAGACAACCCAGCTAATTTAGAGTTTATGAGTCAGTAGCCTCAAATGAGGTCAAGCATAAAAGGAAATTTTTAAATTCTTTTGAATGAATATTCTTGGAACTGATTCCCTTCCAATACCAAATTGGTTTCAGGTTGGCAAGCTTAGTTTATTTTGTTAACCTGCAGTGGAATATACTCTTAATTGAGGCAAGCTTATGAAACAAGTGGCTTAATTTTAGGGCCTTTTTTTTTTCCTCTCCCCTTTTAGGACCAGTTTCTCCTCTCCTTTGGTCCCAAATCCTCCCACACCAGAGACAAACTTCTTAAAGAAATTTACATTGACTAAGGGGTTAGGGACTAAATTTATTGTTGTTCCCAGGGACATTATGCACTTTTAAGGAGGAGAGGGTGGTGATGGTAATCATGTGCATAAGCCTATATTTAATGTGTCACTGTTTTTCAAACCTGCCTCCAGACTAACCTGGGGTACTTGTCAAAAAACATGCACTCATTCTTGGAGCTTATTTAGCCTACTGAATCAGAATCTCTAAGGCAGGGTTTAACAAGGGATCCGTGAGCTTGAATTGAAATGTAAAAAAACATTGTTCTTGTTGGGTCGTGTTGGTGCAGGTGTGATATATTTATTAAATAATACACAGTATAGTGTGGACTTAATAAGGGGTCCATGGTTTTCACCGATGGGCAAAGGGGTCCGTGGAACAAAAAAGTTGAGAACCACTGCTCTAAGAGAAGGACCTAAGGACAATAATATTTTATTAGGTTGGTGTAAAAGGAATTGTGGTTTTGGACCATGACTTTTAAATTATTATAACTAGGCTCAAACACATCTTTATTAATCAAAATATGAACCATTACAATCAAAACATTTTTGCCAACGAGAAATAAGTTTGCTTATTCCTGTAGCATAAAAATCCATGCTTTGGGATTTGGCAAACTCTTGGAAGGCATTTTCTGTATCCTGCTGGTTATGGAAGTGCTTTCCCTGCAAAAAGTTGTCGAGATGCTTGAAGAAGTGGTAGTCAGTTGGCGAGAGGTCAGGTGAATACGGTGGATGAGGCAAAACTTCATAGCCTAATTTGTTCAGTTTTTGAAGTGTTGTGCGACATGTGGTTGGGTGTTGTCATGGAGAAGAACTGGCCCCTTTCTGTTGACCAATGCTGGCTGCAGGCGTTGTAGTTTTCAGTGCATCTCACTGATTTGCTGAGCACACTTCTCAGGTATAATGGTTTCATGGAGATTCAGAAAGCTGTAGTGGATCAAACTGACAGCAGACCACCAAACAGTGACCAGGACCTTTTTGGTGCAAGTGTGCCTTTGGGAAGTGCTTTGGAGCTTCTTCTTGGTCCAGGTATTCACCAGTTGTCGTATTAAATCCACTTTTCGTCACATGTCACAATCCAATCAAGAAATGGTTCATTGTTGAGTAGAATAAGAGAAGATGACATTTCAAAACGACATTTTAAAAACATTTTTGGGGAAGCGGACTTGGCCCAGTGGTTAGGGCGTCCGTCTACCACATGGGAGGTCCGCGGTTCAAACCCCGGGGCCTCCTTGACCCGTGTGGAGCTGGCCCATGTGCAGTGCTGATGCGGGCAAGGAGTGCCCTGCCACGCAGGGGTGTCCCCGCGTAGGGGAGCCCCACGTGCAAGGAATGCGCCCCATAAGGAGAGCCACCCAGCATGAAAGAAAGTGCAGCCTGCCCAGGAATGGCACCACACACACACGGAGAGCTAACACAACAAGATAATGCAACAAAAAGAAAACACAGATTCCAGTGCCGCTGACAACAACAGAAGTGGACAAACGAAGAACACGCAGCAAATAAACACAGAGAACAGACAACTGGGGCAGGAGGGGAGAAGGGGAGAGAAATTTAAAAAAAATTTTTTTGGGGGTCAGTTCATGAGACACTCACTTATTGAGCTTTTTCACCTTTCCAATTTGCTTCAAATGCCAAATGACTGTAGAATGGTCGATGTTGAGTTCTTCGGTAACATCTCATATAGTTTAAGAGGATCAGCTTTGATGATTGTTCTTAATTGGCCATTGTCAGCCTCTGATGGCCGCCCACTACCCTCCTCTTCTTCAAGGCTCTCATCTCCTTTGCAAATCTTCTTGAACCACCACTGCACTGTAGTGCTTCCCGGTGAAATGTGTTGTTTAAGCTGATGAGTTGTCTCCACTGATTTACAACCCATTTTGAACTCAAGAAAATAGCTTGAATTTGCTTTTTGTCTAACATCAGCTCCATATTGTATAATAAATATAAACAACATCATTAGCAAAAAAACATAAAGCAAGAAATGCACATTAAAATGACACAACATAACCACATTCATTAAAGAATGTATGCCAATATCAAATGGCAAAGTTCAACAATGTAAAATCACAGTTACTTTTGTACCAGCCTAATATGTCACCATCAGTGATGATTCATAGGATCAGGCAAATGTGCAAAAAGTTGGGGTATTTTATGTTAGCATTGTGGTAGGTGCTGTGCAAAATCTATAAGGGGCATTCACCCGAACCTTTCTATAAGGGGTTATCTCTATTTGAGGAGGACGAACCTCTAACAGGAAAAGGGGAATATTAGGTATCATTCGTTTTTGGGGGGTGGTTTCCAGGAGGGGAGCTCTCCTCAGTCCCTTCCAACACCCTCTACAGCCCATTCCACAGCACATTCCCACTCAGTCTCTGTCGAACCTCCTCCCTGGATGCAAATACGCAGTTGCCCAACTCATTGGTAGTTGATCGCTCCTGCTAAACCCCCTAATATTTTTTTCCTTTATCCATTTTATATCAAAATGAAAACTTAAAGTCAATACAATAACACTAAGAAGCAATAGTTTTCCCTTTTCCTTTTTCCCCTTTCATCAGCTGACCTGTTTAAAATTTTTCATATAGTTTACATATCAGTTTCTCATGCCAGATTCTTATCCTAACTTGATTACTAACTCACCTCGTGCTTGGGTTTTTGGTGAACCCAGTATTCACAAACACTGGGCAGAGACATGAGGTTTTGATACCAGTTCTTCCCAAGGCTTCAAGTTCTGATGTCAGAGCTCTATGAAAGCCAACAGCAGCAAATTTGCTGGAACTGTAAGACAATTGTTAAACACTGTTATCTAAGGGAAAGTGTACACAGTTTTCAGCTTTCAGTGTCATGACTACATTGATTTGGTTTGAAAACAAGTAGAAGCCAAATCCCCCAAATCTACCTGAGATTTTTCTGAGAAGAGAAAATGGGCATTCATTTTCATTTAAAATCTCTCATATGATTTTAATTCTGAATGCACCAATTTCTTAATTAACAATGAGAATAATAGAACAAATAATAGTAACTTTTACTGAATGGTTTAATGCTTACTTTTTCACCATACATGTAAGATTTTCCATTTACTCTTCAAACTGCTTTCTAATCAGTTTATATCACTGAGGTTTTTTGAAAAATATGAATCATAAAAAACACATTTAGAAATATTACATAACTAACATAGGTATTGAAAAACTTCTGTAGGACTCTATATTTCTTCTCTGTAAAGGAGTTCATATTTTCTCTTTTGACACTGATGGCCATTTTGGCTTAATTTCATTGTAATAACCTGGATTCAAAAGACTCAAGATGGTGTGGCGATTGTTGTGTTTGTGTGTGTGACCTTCAGCATATTACATTATATTCGGCCTTTGATTTTCTGATCTTTAAAATGCAGATAATCAAAATATAGGGCTGTTTCCGGGGTTGAATCATATAATATATGAAAGACTCCTTTATTATCTGTAGGGATCTATAGAAAAGTCATTTTTGACACAGATGACAATGACAGCAATAAAGTTAAAAGCTGGTTTCTTTCTTAAGGTAGAAGATTAAAAGAGAAACTATTATTAGATTAAGTTTCCACATTTTCAAACATTAAAACAATAGCAAATATTGAATTTCTGTAATTCTTATTTGTGCTTGAAGATGGAACAGAGGCAGGTTGAAATAACCATATGTGCATGCAAGGACCCCTCAACCTACTTTGAAATCTAATCGCATCCATCATTCCATTTAGTGTCAGAAATAATTTGCTGTATGACTAAGCGTAGCCTTGGATTTTTATGTAAAAGTAAATAATAAATCCACCAACTATCCACCACCGATACTCATGTGTTGGCAGTTGGGAAAAGAACTGGCTAAACATTAGCAAGTTAATTTTTTCTGTGAGGTTGATAGGGGCAGAGGGAAGCAAATGAAATGTCAATAGAAGAGTTTACCAGGAAAGGACATGTTGCAAATGGTGTATCCTTAGAGCCTCTCACCTTTCCCTTATGTCCTTGGTTGGGCATGAAGTGTGATAGCTGTATATTTTAATCAGCAGACACTTTCTCTCTCTGGCTCTCTCACAATCTCTCTCTCTCTCTCTTTCACATACACACAGCCTTTCATGGCACAAGCACACTGGAAAACATTTTAATCCAGGGCCACTCTGGTTGGCTTATCTTGGGCACCCAAGCTATAACACAGATGTGTTCCTTTGGACTTCTGTATGTTTTACTTCTTAGTCTGTGGATCTCCTATTTCTTTTATCAACATCTATTCATTCTAGGATACAACAAAAACATGCTTGGCATTATTGCTTTCTTTCATTGCTCTCTATAAAATAATTTACAGAATCTAAAAGTTTTTTAAATTATAATTACAATAGTATCACTGTTTTAGGAGGTCAGTTTAAAAACTCTATTCTAAATTGTGTATATCCAAATTACTCTGCTATGAGGATTGGGATATAAAGACTAATAATGCCCTAAAATATAAAAAGACATAGTCCTGCTAGGAAGAAATACTTACCAATATGGGATGAGATAAGGAATCACTCCGTGACCACACACTGAAGCTACTGTGACGATGTGGCCGTGATTTCTCTTTATCATTGATGGAAGAAGGGCTTTAATGATCTTAAAGATCATTGTAGAAAGAAGAAAACAATAACAGGCATTACATTTCCAATCAGGTAGTGTTATTTGCAACAACTTTTGTGATGAAATGCAGTCTATGCCAAGATTCCATGATTACTTCTATTCAGGTGATCAAAATGAAAAAGATAAAGATTTTATAGTTTTGAGCTGGTATTGAGTGCTCTATGTGTATATCACATGCCAAGAATCTATCCCAACATATCCCTTCTTCCCTTCAGAAAGAATAGCTTCTTTTAAGATATGGCATCTAAACAATATTATTAAGGGAACAATTCAGAGTTCTTAGAACCAAAAGAATACCCTATGATTATGTATTAATAGTATCCTGTACTTTTTTGGTGTGGTGTGCTATCATTCTAATTAGAAGAGCGAAATCCTGTGTACTTGTATCAAGTCAGTTGAGTCAAATAAGCTACAAGTTCTATACTGATTCACAATTATTATGCATCATGATTAGATTTAGCATCTCCTTATATGAAGTATTGTGCATTATATATTGATGTTACAGGAAACAAAAGGTATTTCTATGTCTCCAAAGCTTTATCATTTTGTGAGAAATACCAACATTTTTTTCTGTGAGCATTTTACTACGCCTATGAATCCTGTGTAATTTCTTGAGAGCCAGAAATGCCAAGCCAAGCCACCCCTAAATTCCTGACTCACAAAACTGTGAGGGATAATAAACATTTATTGCTATGTTGAATCACTAAATTTTGGCGTAATTTGTTCCACAGCTACAGATAACCAATACACAAGGTCTCTATGTAGTTTAGTATGTATGGTAACCAATTCACACTAGCATATGTAAGAGGCTGAGGAAGGTAGGAGGACACATATCTTTTTTTAATCTCTCTTTCAGAATCCTATTTGTTCTATGTTCTATACTAACATTGAACTCTGGAAGAATAATACATATAAAATCTCTTTACAAACGAAGTTGAAATTGATATCTTCCACAAAACTAACCAATTATAAGAAGTTTGTATAGCCATATTCCTAAGTTCCTGCCTCCCAGATTCTACAGTTCCATCCAGAAGCATCCTAAATGACTGAATATACCAGAGTAGTGATTTCTGATGTCCCTTTTTTCCTAAAATTCCATGAAATGAGGTCACAAGTGAATGTACACTATAAATATTTCCTCTAAAGCATTGAAAAGATGCACATCTTTATCTTTCTATAAAATATCAAGGGTAAAGACCTTGCTGAGGGTTGTCAATGTGCATGAACCATGTGTCTTTCTGTCAGAGACTCTATGGCTCTTCTATTCAAACTAATTTGATGATTCTTGATTTAAGTGGCCAGTCTCTTACCCAGAAAAGATGTGAACCCAATTATGAACTTCAGGGAACTTAAAGGGGGTAGGCGGTGTCAAACATACACGAACAGAATTTTTTTTCTGATTCATACCCAAAAATGAGCTAAGATGTTGACCTCGAATGTTTTAGTAATCTCTTCATCCTTGGTACTAAGAAGATCAGCTGGATATATTGTCCCGGCATTATTCACTATGATGGCTACATCGCCCACTTCTTTCTTTACCTTTTGAAATGAAAAGAAACATATACATTTGGTATGGTATAGAAACTCCAGTTTGGGGGCTGGTATCATGCAGGAATTCAATTCTTTATTCTACGAGATGAAGTTTCTCAGAAGAAAAGGTTCTAAACCAAATAATAGATCCAAAGGGAACACTGTCACAAATGTGGGATAAACTGCTTTTTTCTTTAACACCTAAGTTTCAGTATCCAGTACACCATGGGGCTATGAAAGCTTACCATTAGAGTGAAATTAATATTAGTGCTGATAAATTGATATATAAATTCTGACTAAACATTTTTAAAGTACTGCTCTTGTAGGACTTGTTTCACCACCTACCAGCTACGAGAACTTTGGCAATTGGCTCAACTTCTCTGAGCCTCAATTTGCTCATCTGTAAAATGATGTTAATCTGGTTGTTGTTCCGTCAAATTAAATTCAATATGCAATAGTTTATCAGAATGTTTGGTTCATTGTGAGCAATTGATATTTGCTCCTTTAAAAAGTGTTGTTACAGTGAAGTGGCTGTGGCGCAATCAGTTGGGTTCCCGTCTACCATATGGGAGGCCCTGGGTTCGTGTCCTAGGGCCTCCTTGTGAAGGCAGGCTCACCCACAGGCCATGGAGAGCCGCTGGCCCACAAGTGCCATGGAGTGCTACCTGGCCCGCAAGTGCCATGGAGAGCCAATTCAGCAAGGTGACCCAACGAAAAGGGAGACAAGTAAAAACACAGAAGGGTGCTCAGCAAATGGACACAGAGAGCAGACAACAAGCAAGCCACAAGTCGGGGGGTGGGAGGGGGAATAAAAAAAAGGCAGTATTACAAAAATTACTATTACATTTTCTATAGAAGACTAGATTACCACTAGATTACAAACAAAATCTCACAAAGGAACTAATTAAAAGGGAATTACTGCAAAAGTGATAGGACTAAAATAATACCAGAAAGTGATTCATTTTCCCTGGTGATAAATCTTTTCTCAGTCACCCTGTGTCACTGCTCGAACTTTTGATCAGATTGAAATTGATTAATAATATCAAACAGTAATAATGGGCAAAACTGAGTGGATTATATGCAAGAAAAAAGTATGCATCGTACTTGGTCACATAGCTACCTCAGTTAGCAGAGGTTAAAAACTAATTTAAATCAGGCAGTCATAAAGAGTCTTTTCATTTTCCAAGTCAGTGGGAGTGGGGTGCAAAAAATCATCTGAAGAAATTTATAACCTAAAGTCTCACCCGGTTTATGGAGCTGTAAATCTCTACTCTGTTACTGCAGTCTACCACATATGCATGCGTGGTGGCCCCTAGTTTTCGGCAATCAGCTGCAGTTTCTTCAACTCCGTGCTGTAATTGGAAGAAACAAATTCAGAAAGATGTGGATCAGACAGGGGAAAGGAGTGGGAGAGAAGGCTCTGGAGAAAGAAACTTTTTAGAAGATTAGAATTCATGTTTAAAAGCTTCCTTTTAAATAAAATATGTATGTTTATTTATTTATTTAAAGATACTTTAGATTACATAAATGTTCCATAAAAAATATAGGGGATTCCCATAAGCCCCACTCCCTGTCCTTCCCATGCTTTCCCACATTAACAACATCCTTCATTAGTGTGGTACATTTGTTACAATTGATGAACACATATTGAAGTATTGCCACTAACTGTGGATTACAGTTTAAATTATAGTTTACATTCTGTCCTGCATAATTTTTTGTTGTGACAAAATATATAATGGCCTGTATCTTGCAATGTCATGCAGGACAATTCCAAAGTCCGGAAAAATGTTCCCTCTCCCTCCCCTCAGAACCTTTGGTGGCCACTATCTCCACATCAGTGATAAAGTTCTTCCGTTGCTAGAATTACAATCAATCTATAGTAGAATAACAGTAAGTCTACTTTAGTCTGTTGTTCATTCCCCAATCTTAAGGCTTTTGGGCTGCTTCCTTTTTTTAAGAAAATTCCTCAAGGGAGACTGGTTACTTAATTTGTAAAGAAATTATGCCTGACTTCTCGGCCAGGGAACAGTCCTACAGGACATGTGTTTTCACTTTTTGTTTTGCTACACTCTGGACAGTGATTCTGCACCAAAGCAAAAAAAAAAAAAAAGAGAAAAAGAAAAATACAACCACAAAAAACTGCAGAGAAAGAAAGAAAAAAAAATTCCTTCATGTTTTTATAGCTTTTCATCTTGGTTTGGAGGTTCTCCAGTAGACAATTTCTTTAAAATAGATTACTCTTGTGACTTAAGAGCATTCTTGGAAAACGTTGCTCTTAGTAGTATCACAGAAAGAGATGTATGAGTATGGAGAAGAAAGGAAAACTCAACGGTTTATTTTACAAACATTTACTGAGCACCAACTATGTAACAGGGGGTGAAGTACTAAATAGCAGTTCTAAACTAGTGATATATGCCCTGCCCTTCATATTTTTCTTGGTGATTCTGATTTACCCATCTCGGAGGGATAGGGAAAGAAGGATCCTCATTTGAGAATGACTTTCATAGGGAGACAATGTTGGTACTCTTGGGGATATAGTATAATCTTCAGGAGTGAAAATGGGCAAAGGCCACTGAAAGGATTCCCATCTATGAACAGCCTTGCACATAACTCTGGAATATGGAGACAGAACAGTTTACCTCCAGCCTAAATTCAAAGACCTCTTTGCCAAGATAAAATGCCCTAATGTTTCTTGACCTGCATTTCTGGAACATTAGAATATTTTTCAGAGTTTGACTTCTGTTGACTTTTGTAGAGAAGATGATATGGTTTTTAAAAATTATTCTTTTTCCTCTTACAATCTGTAAGCCCTTCTCTGCAATGAAGAGACAAAATACCCAAAACACCTTTTTGTTTGCATTTTGGAATGTTAGTGGTGTCGCTTGAATTTGGGGCGATCTCTGAATAAGTGGCCAGGTGATTTCCCTTGCCAACGCTTGCTTACCTGGGGTCTTTGGTATTTTACTACCGTGGGCTAGTAAAATAGTAAAATAGGCTACACCTTGGATCGGCAGCCTGAAATCCCAAAGAGCAGAACCTAACAGAGATTGGGACCTTTAGTCTCGGAGACAATGTCCCCTCATATCAGTTCAAGGGGAGTGGCAGGGGAGTAAAAGAGAGAGGACAGGGGAACCTTTCAACGAGTTAGGTTTTAGCGGGCAGTCTGCTCACTGCCTGACTGCAAGAACCACCACTATCTTTTGTCTCTAATTCAAGGTCAGCACAGAGCATTAGTAACAAGAGCTTTCATCAGACACTTTCATTACAGAATTAAAAGATCTTCAGTCATAGAACTGCACCAGAGCACTTCTGGACTTTTTGTAAGCAAAACACTTGCTTTAGCCTCAACTCCAGTGTGCATTGTTTCTTCCACTTATCACAGTGTTCAAAAGCAATAGTTTAGATCAAATGAGGGCCAAATTGCTAACATGACTCATCTTGCAAAACAAAAGGAGCCAGTTGTTAAAAATGGCAGTTGGCACCTTCCTGTGATAGAGGTGATCTGAGTCGCATTTACAGCCTTAGAGTGAATCATGTAATAATTTAAATGTTTAACTACAAAATTCAAGGATACAAAGAGACCTTAAGAGGTTAAGTCCTTCAGGCAGAATGTTATTGAAATCATTTAAAATATAAATTATTCTTATTTTGCTTTTCATTTGTCACTGGAAATTTTAAAATAATTAAAACAAAATAATAAATCCTGGAAGCACATGTCTGGAAAGAGAGGTAAGACTAGTCATGGATGTAGAGGCATACCTCAGCTATACTGCAGGTTTGGTTCCAGACCACCATAACAAAGCGAATGTCACAATAAAGAGAGTCACAGATATTTTGGGATTTCCAGTGCACGTAAAAGTTATATTTACACTGTATTGTAGTCTATTAAAGTGGATTGTATTATGTCTTAAAAAAAACAATGTATATGCCTTAATTTAAAATACTTTGTTGGGAAGTGGACTTGGCCCAATAGATAGGGCGTCCGCCTACCACATGGGAGGTCCATGTGGTTTGAACACTGGTTCAAACTCTGGGCCTCCTTGACCCGTGTGCAGCTGGCCCATGTGCAGTGCTGATGCCCCCAAGGAGTGCCCTGACACGCAGGGGTGTCCCCCACGTAGGAGAGCCCCACCGCAAAGAGTGCGCCCTGTAAGGAGAGCTGCCCAGCATGAAAGAAAGTGCAGCCTGCCCAGGAATGGTGCCACACACATGGAGAGCTGACACAACAAGATGACACAACAAAAAGAAACACAGATTCCTGGTGCCGCTGATGAGGATAGACGCGATCACAGAAGAACACACAGCGAATGGACACAGAGAGCAGATAACAGGGCGGGAGGGGGGCGGAATGGGAGGAAATACATGAAAAATAAATCTTTAAAAAAATAAAATACTTTGTTGCTATAAGTACTAATCATCATCCAAGCCTTCAGTGAGTCATCTTTTTGCTGGTAGAGGGCTTGCGTCAATGTTGATAGCTGCAGGACTGATAAGGGGGCGGCTGTTGAAGGTTGGGATGGCTGTGGCAATTTCTTGAAATAAGACAAAAATGAAGTTTGCTCCATGGAGAGAACTCCTTTCATGAAAGGTTTCTCTGTAGCATGCAGTGCTGTTTGATAGCATTCTACCCATAGTAAAATATCTTTAAAAATTGGAGGAAATCCTGTCAAACTCTGCAGCTGCTTTATCAACTAGGTTGATGTAATTTTCTAAATCCTTTGTTGTCATTTCAATAATGTTCACAGCATCTTCACCAAGAGTAGTTTCCATCTCAAAAAACCACTTTCTTTGCTCATCCATAAGAAGCAATTCCTTATCCTATCAAGTTTTATTACAAGATTGTAGAAATTCAGTCACATCTTTAGGCTTCACTTCTAATTCTAGTTCTCTTGCTATTTCTACCATATATGCAGTTACTTCCTGCACCGAAGTCTTGAAACCCTCAAAGTCATCCATGAGGGTTGGAATCAACTTCTTCCAAACTCCTGTTCATATTGATATTTTGACCTCCTCCCATGAATCATGAATGTTCTTAATGACATCTAAAATAGTGACTCCATTCCAGAAGATTTTCAATTTACTTTGCCCAGAACCATCAAAGAAATCACTACCTATGGAGGTTTAGCCTTACAAAATGTATTTGTTAAGTAATAAGAAATAAAAGTCAAAATTACTTCTTGATTCATGGACTGCAGGATGGATGTTGTGTTAGCATGTGTGAAAATACCATTAATCTCATTGTACATCTTCATCAGAGGTCTTGGGTGTCCAGGTGCATTGTCAATGAGCAATAACGTTTTGGAAGGAATCTTTTTTTCCTTGAGCAGTAAGTCTCAACAGTTGGCTTAATATAGTAAACCATGTTACTTAAAATAGTCAGTAAGCCATCCTACCTTTGAGGCTTTGTTGTTCCATTTATAAAGCCTAGACAGAGTAGATTTAGCATGATTCTTAAGGGCTCTAGGATTTTCAAAATGGTAAATGAACATTGGCTTCACTTAAAGTCACGAGGTGCATGAGTCCCTAACAAAAGAGTCAGCTGGTCCTTTGAAGCTTTGAAGTCAGGCATTGACTTCTCGAGCTATGAAAGTCCTAAATGCATCTTCTTCCAATACGAGGCTATTTCATTTTCATTGAAAATCTATTGGTTAGTGTAGCCACCTTCATTAATTATCTTAGCTAGATCTTCTGGATAAGTTGCTGCTGCTTCAACATCAGCACTTGTGGCTTCACCTGCACTTTTATGTTAAAGATGGTGGCATCTATCCTTAACCGTCACGAACCAGTCTCTGCTAACTTCAGACTTTCCTTCTGCAGTTTCCTCACCTCTCTCAGTGCTCAGAGAACTGAAGAGAGTTTGGGTCTCATTCTGGATGAGGCTTTGGCTTAAGAGACTATTGTTGCTAATATGATTTTCTACCCAGACCACTAAAACTTTCTCCATATCAGCAATAAACCTGTTTTGCTTTCTCATCATTCATGTGTTCACTGGAGTAGCACTTTTAATTTCCTTCAAAAACTTTTCCTTTGCATTCAAGAATTGGCTAAATGTTTGGAGCAAGAGGCCTAGCTTTCAGCCTATCTTGGCTTTCAACATGCCTTCCTCACTGAGCTTAATAATTTCTAGCTTTTGATTTAAAGTGAGAGACCGGTGACTCTTCCTTTCACTTGAACACTTAGAGGCCATTGTAGGGTTATTAATTTGCTTAATTTCAATATTGTTGTGTCTCAGGGAATAGGGAGTCCTGAGGAAAGGGAGAGAGATGGGGAATGACTGGGTGGTGCAGCAGTCAGAACATATACAATATTGGTTAATTAAGTTTGTTGTCATATGTGAGTGTGGTTTGTGCACCCCAAATCAATTACAATAGTGTGACAGTAAAGATCACTGATCACAGATCATTGTAACCTATATTGTAATAATGAAAGAGTTTGAAATATTGTGAGAGTTACCAAAATGTGATACGAAGACATGAAATGAGCACATGCTGTTGGAAAAATGACACTGATAGACTTGCTCGACCAGGGTTGCCACAAACCTTCTATTTGTAAAAATTACAATATCTGTGAAACACAATAAAGTGAGGCACAATAATGAGTCATGCCTTAATACTGATAATTGTTTGTGTTATACTTTTTCTTAGATGTATACTTACATGTATTTCTTCAAAAAATAACTGAAAACAGCACACTACATTTTTTTCAATTTGCATATTTTCATCTTCTTTTAGAAAATTAATTAGAGTCTCTTCAGGGGCCAAACAGATTCCAAATCATTTTCATGTATACTAAGTCATGTATTATATAAAAAGCTGATATCTGTTAAATTAAAAATATATTATCTTTTTCTTGTTCTTCACTGCTCAGAGAGAAACAGTGAAGAATCATTACATTCAGAAGACATTTTAGAAGGCCCTAGCAAAACAAGTGCCAACTAGATATGATGGCAAAGAACATGAGAGGGTAATAATATCAATTAAAATCTCACTGTCATTTTTGTACAATCTGATCCTCAAAAAAAATACTCCAATTTTTCCAATCTTAAAATCCTGTAAACATTTTTCAATATATATTTTCATGCTTATTTCAGATATTCCAGTTTTATTGCAAGTAGATTTTATTTAAACACATAATTCTTACAATGTACCAGGCATTGTTCAAAGCACTTAAAATACTCATTCATTTAATCCTCTTGACCAGGGATTGGCAATTTTTTTTTCTGTAAAGGGCCAGATAGTAAATTTTTTAGGACTGGGAGAGGGGGAACACAAAAGACCTCTGTGGCATATTCTTTTTGGTTTGATTGTTCTGACAACCCTTTAAAAGTGTAAAAAAACCATTCTTAGCTTGATAGGCTGCCCTGGCCAGATATGGCCCATTGGCTATAGTTTGGCACCCCCTGTTCTTGAACATTCCATGGGGATTATCCCCATTTCAGAGATAAGGAAACTGAGGCAGAGATAAATCAAGTGACTTGCCCAAGACAAAGAGTTTGAAAGGAACGTGGCTCCTGACGTTGTGTAATGAACCTGTATACCATGGCATAAAAATCTCTGCTTAGGTTTCCATTATGTTCCCCTCATCTAACCAACCAGATGCATATGTAGAATAAGGCTCCAGGACATTTATTTATCAAAAGTTAAAAGAAAAAACACCCCACAGAAATACAAAGGTAAGTAGATGCTAAATGAATTTTTAAAACACGTGTCTTAGTTATGCCTTTAAGAGAGGTGGATGAACCCATTACCTTATTAATATCCCACAGAACCAGTCTGCTTTTCCGTTTTGCAAATTCATAGGCAGTCAGCTTGCCTATCCCATGCCCGGCTCCTGTAATGAGAACAATCTCACCAGCCACAGATTTTCTCCTCCGGGGAATGAAAAACTTCACCAATGCCTCCAAATAGGAGTAGATGATGGTGGTCAGAAGTAGGAGGAAATCCAAGACAATGTGCATGACTCCTGCTATCTACTCTTCTCCTCCAACTTAGCCCTTGTCCAGTCCTAGGAATGAAACGTCCCTCGCACAGAGCTCCAGTCATGAGCTGGGCCCCAGGTGTTAATGTGACTGGCAGAGGTAAGCCAAATTTGGAGGCAGGCTTTGTTCTCATGTTCTAATGGATCAGATACTCCTCTATCTTTTGAAGCGGTGCCAGTTGCTAGAAAAGCTTGGCAAAGAATCCCCAAGGAAACGTGCTCTTTGGACTTGCTTATCTGAGAAGCAGTTCACCATAAAGTTTCACCTCTAGAAATAAATTTTAAATTCTATTGCATTAGTTAATGGTTTATGGTTTACTGGTAACTTTCTGGAAACTGTTTTTTTAAGATATTGTTTTATTATTTTCCATGATAGAAAAAAAAGGTAGATATAGTCTCTTAAAGAACTTTAAAGTATGGCCCAACCAAGCTTAGCGGTTTGATTCATTTATCTACAGGAAGTTTCACCTCTGGCATAATCATTTTTAAAAGTTCAGCCTTAACATCCCAGCTAGCTAAGTCAAACAGCTTGAAAGGAACGTGGCTCCTTTCATGTGATGCCCATTACTCTGAAAACTTCTTGAGTTTGAGGGAGTCTTTAGGTTACATAAAACAATTAATTCTCTAGTGCTGGAAAGAGCGTAAGACCGGGAGTCTGAAGTCATCACTTAAAAGGGGTGAGACTTTGGGCAATCGTGTTTACTTTCTCTATGCCACAGTTTCCTTATTTGGAAAATAGAAATGAAAATATAACCTGCTTTTACACAACACAGACTTTTACTATGCATCACAGCCCCAAACATCCTTCTCATCCCCCCGCTCCCCTACACATGGTCGTAAGGATCAAATGAAGATATATGTGAAATGGCTTTGCAAGGAGTAGATTACTACATAAAGCAAATCATAATAATGGTATCACTTTAAATTTATTAAGCACTTACTATATGCCGTGAAGTGATATCCATTTAGGTAATCTCAAAAGAACACTTTGAGATAAGTTCTGTTAAAATCTACATTACACAGACAAGGAAACTGACTTAAAAGGAAGTTAAGGAACTTGACAAAAGTCACATAGCTGGTAAGTGATGGAGTGAGGATTCAAACCCAGGAAGTCTGGTTTCTGAGACCCAGAGTTAAAAGGTCAACTTTTACCATAGACAAATGATTCTCAACTGGGGTTGATTTTATCCCCAGAGGACTTTTGACAATGTCTGGTGACAGTTTTGGTTGTCACCGCTCAGGAGGGAAGGGGGATGTGTGCTATTGGCATCTGTGGGTAGAGGCCAAGGATGCTGCTAAGCCTCCTACAAGTACAGGACAGCCCCCCCACAACAAAGAATTATCCAGCCCGAAGTGTCCATAGTGCCAAGGCTGAGAAATCCTGGTCTAGACTATATCACATTACATGGGAGATAAATTTAAAAAAATTTTGACCCCTGAGTGTATTTCTAAAATTACATTCTGGAGCCTATGTGGCTCAAGTGGTTGAGCACCTGCCTCCCACACAGGAGGTCCTGTGCTCCTGGTGCCTCCTAAAAGCAAACAAACAAGAAAACAAACAACGAGCAAGCAAACAAAAAACCAATGCGGGGAGCCTATGTGGCTCAGTGATTGAGTGCCACTTTACCACACACGAGGACTTCGGTTCAATCCCCAGTACCTCAAAAAAAAAAAAAAAAATTCTGCATTTAGGTTTCCAGTGAGGTTTATGTGAAACCATTTAGCTATTAATATAGGTAGTTTAGAACCACCCTCCTGGTGGGCTGCAATGTCAGAGAAATAAGTCAAGGTCCAGTCACTCAGAGCCTTACAAACAGTTTGGATTTTATTTGAAGATTAAGGATGACTAGTCAAGGGTTTTGGGCAGGGGATTGATATCAGATTTGCATCCCCCAAAACGCTACAGTATGGCAGATGGACTGGAGAGAGGACGAGAATAGAGGGAGAAAGATTGGGTGGTAGGTTTTTTCCATTAATCCAGGCCAGAGATGATGATGGTCTGAGAGACGGTGGTGGTAAAGGAGAGAGATATTTAAGAGAGAGAGTAAATATGAATTCATTTATAATTATATTTTTAAGTACCTGGTATGTTTCAGGGAATGTGCTGGACATTGGGGATATAGCAGTGAACAAAACAGTTTTTAAAAAATATCACTGCCTTGGGAAACTTACACTCTACTGGAAATGTGGACGATAAAGAAAATAATAAGCAAAAGTTAATATGGTATATAATGATAAGCAGCAATAAGAAAAATAGAGAATGGAAGAAGAAAGGGAATCTTGTATGGTCTTGCTGTGTGGAGAGCATTACTGCCCTTTTAGGCATGGAATGAAGGAAGTCCTCCTCTAAAAAAGACACAAAGGAAAGAAGGAATAAACAATGTGGATATCTGGAAGAGCATTCAAGGGAGAAGAAACAGTAATGTTTGGTGGGTTAAAGAGCTAAAAGGAGAACAGTGCTGCTGGAGTGAATTACAAGAAAGTGACAGTAGATATGTAATGGCAATGGTGGGGACAGAGGGCTAAATTTTGTATGGCCTTGTAGGCCATGGTAAGGATTTCAGCTTTAAGTTTAGATGAGAAGCTGGTAAAAGATTTTGAGCTGAAGCATTACATGATCTTCTATTTTAAAAAATCATTCTGTGTTGGAATAGCACAAAGATGAGCAAGAGATGCTAGTGACTTGAATCAGGGCAGTAGTCGTGGAGGTGGTAACAGGTGCTTGAATGCGGGTATATTTTCAAGGAAGTGTAAATGGAATTGTCCTTAGAACAGATGTGGTGAGTGAGAAAGAGGAATCAAGGATGAGACCAAGTTTTTTGGATTGAGCAACTGAAATAATGAGGTTTGGGGCAAGTTTGGGATAACATCAGAAGCTTGATTTCTGCAATATTAGGCATAAAATGCCTGTTGGTCATACAGATGGGAAGATCAAGAAAGCATTTGGCTGGACATTATATATCCTGTCATAACCCACTGAATGTACCGGGGGAGAGTGTGAACTGCAGAGTAAACTATTATCCACGAGGTGCAGTAGTGCTCCAAAATGTGTTCACCAAGTGCAATGAGTGTGCCACAATGATGGGGGAGGTTGTTGGTATGGGAGGAGTGGGGTGGGGGGAAGGGGGATATATAGGAACTTCTTATGTTTTTTATAATGTAACCTTTTTTTGTGATGTATCTTAAAAAAATACAATTTACAAAAATGATGGGGGTGGGTTATATGGGAACCTTTTATGTTTTTCTTAATGTAACATTCTATGTGAACTATTAACTTTAATAAAAATTTAAAAACAAAACAAAACAAAACAAAAAAAGAAAGCATTTGGGTTTATGTCCAGAGTTTAGAGCAGAGATCCAAGCTGGAAATATAAAAGTGAGAAAGGTGATTGATCTTGAATGTATTTGGTGAGGATTAGAGGATTTTTGTAAGGTAGGGAATGAGGGAAAAGAAGGAGGCACATATAACTCAAATTTTGGGTTTCTGGCACTAGTTGAAAGATAGATGGGTAGAAAAGAAAACAAGTTTTGCTTGTGCTGATGTTAAGCCATTTATTTAATTAAAACTGGAGATAATCTAGGAGATTATGTAGTCTAATCCTTTTATAGATGAGGAACCTGAGGTTTCAGAAAAGCTAGATTGCACTAGCTTCCTCAGTGCTTTCTGCAATACTAGGGCACCTCTAATTCCAGGAAAGGTAGTGTAAGCAAAGGCATATAGGTAGGAACATCTCCCTATTTTGGGGTGTAGCCCAGTCATTCCTAGATTAAAAATACACTTGAGGTGGTCAAATTGGTTCTGGTGTCAAGTGGGAATTCCTACCTACTTTGTGAAAAGATTTGCTATCCAGGGTGTATTAATGCCATCTCAACGTTGACCTGTATTTTCAGACTTCAGCATTTTAATTTCAGGAATTTTTAAACTTTGACTATATTGGGCCATGCCAGAGATAGATATTTTTACAGGTGAAATACTTGTTCTTCTGAATTATAGCATTTTATTCCAGCTTAAAATAATTCCTGGGTTGAATACCTTCAATTAATATCAGAAATTCCTGTTGGCTGAATACCAATGAAAGTAGAGGGTGTTTAAAGCAATGACTCAGCTATCTGAAAATTTCACTGGGGCTTACGATAGTGAGGCCAAATGAGCTTGGGTTCAAATCTTGGGCTCTGTCTCTTACTAGCTGTTGTGATTTTTGGTAACTTTATCTAAGGTCTCTGAGGTATAGTTATCTCATCTAGAAATTAGGGATAACTATATATACCACACAGAATTGCACAAGGGAGTAAATCTATCATCCAGCCTGGGAGAGGAACTTCTCAATCATTGTTGCCCTTCCCCACAGTAAAGTCCCCATCAGCAGTTTACTCATTAGTCCAGTCTGAATTGAAGATTTGCCAAGGGTCAGTTCTCACCCCTTTCCTTGTCCTGATTCCCAATTTTCTAATCTTCATTTCCAATAAAAAGAATATTTCTCACAAGGGAGAATGGCAACCTGAATGTAGGAGTGGGGAAGATTGTTTCTGAAGTGAAGGATAGAAATATTTTAAAGAGAATGGAGAGGCCAGTGGGTACCAGCAGTCTTTGGCTGGGCCCAGATTGATGGCAATGTCCCAGAGGAAGGCTTCATGGTATATCTGGGGAGGCTGGGTTCCCTGCCACAGTCATGATTTCTATACAACATGAAAGAGAAAGACATCTGCCATCAAGGGATCCCCTAATTTAGGACCACAGAGTCCTATTGTTCATGACAATTGGCAAGTAGGAATCTTTCCCCATTTACTTCAAGACAATATAAACCAGAGAAATTCTGGGAAGATAGCATTGGAAAAGGCAGGCAGGTCTCAACTTGCTCATAAAAAAAAAACAATGGAGAAAGGGCCAAAAGCTATCTGAGGGACCTGCTTGCAGGTCAGAAAACCAGGACCATCATGCACTATCCCCAGAAGGGCGATGGTCAGAGAGCCAAAGAAGCTGAAACAACAAAGGTAAGATACTAAACCCCTGCAGTGGCCAAGAAGGGCATCCGGCCACCCTAAAGGTACACAGCCTGGATAAAACCCATGATTTACTGCAACTGACTGAGAGGGAAACAGATGTCTTCCTTCCTGGGAAGAGGAAGGGTGTGTCAGAGGTGGAGAGGGGTTTCTCTTCAGTGAATTCAGTGGGCAGAGCCTGCTTTGAATCTCAGTTCTGGCCACGCCAGAAACACAGGCAAGGGGAAGTTGAGAGAAGCACCTCTGTGGAAAGGTTCACCAACTAGTGCCATCTGCTGGCTAGCTGAGAAACTACAGGGAGAAAAAACTGCTTTTAGGTCTTTCTTAGCCCCAACTCCTGGGAGAAAATCTGCACCCAGTTAGTGAGTTCCTGGTTCTATTCTGCTAAATTAAGCTGGGAAATTTTAAAGATGCAGAATTAGTTGAACCAAAAATCAAAGAACTGTGAGGAAAAAAACAACACTAAGCAAGAGAGAAACTGACCATCAGAGTAAATTCACCAACATATTCAGATGCCTAGACATCAGCAAAAAATTATAAACCTGCTAGGCAACAGGAAGAGATGGCTTGGCCAAAGGAACAAATCAAATATCCTGATGAGCTACAGGATTTAAGACAAATAGTCAATGATAATCACACAAATATCCTAAATCAAGTCAAAGAATTGAAGAGATAAATGATATTAGGAAGGAAGTGGGTGAACATAAAGAACAATTTGAAAGCCTGCAAAGAAAAGTAATAGACCTTATGGGAATGAAAGACACAATGGATGAGATTAAAAATACCCTAAGGCATAAACAGCAAATCTGAATTACTCAAAGACAGAATTAGTGATGTTGAGGACAGAATATCTGAGCTGGAAAAACAGGAGAAAAGAATGGAAAAAATGGAATGGAGTCTCAGCGAATTGAATGACAACATGAAACAAACAAACATATGCATTATTGGTGTCTCAGAAGAAGAGAATGGAAAAAAAGGGCAGAAAGAATATTTGAGGAAATAATGACCAAAAACTTCCCAACGCTTATGGAAGACATAAATATCAATATCAGAGAGGGACAATACATCCCAGACAGAGAAATCCAAATAGACCTAATCTGAGACATTCTCTATTCCAAATGTCAAATAGAAGAGATGAAGACAGGACTCTGAAAGCAACAAGAGAAAAGCAAAGCATCACATACAAGGTAACCTCAATAAGATTAAGTGTCAACCTCCCATCAGAAACCAAGGAGGTGAGAATAAAGTGGTATGATGTATTTAAGGTATTGAAAGAGAAAAAAATGATAGTGAAGAATTCCGTATCTAGCAATACCATCCTTCAAAAATAAAGGTGAGTTTGAAGTCTTCACAGACAAAAAGATAGCTGAGACAGTATGCTACCAAAAGACCAGAATTACAAGAGATACTAAAGGAAGTGCTGCAGCCTAAAAAGGAAAAACCAAGGGTAAGAGACTTGGAGAAGAGTATGGAAATGAAGATGATTAGGAAGGGTAAATTAAAGGTAAAAGACAGACAATAGTAAGAAACAGAAAGCCAATGGATAAAATGGACAAAGAAGATAATGCTTTCACACTAATTGCATTGAATAGTAATGGCTTGAACTCTCCAATCAAAAGACAAAGACTGATAGAATGGATAAAAATATATAGACCATCTATATGCTGTCTACAAGAGACTCACCTCAGATGTAAGTACACAGGTTGAAAGTGAAAGGTTGGAAAATGATACTTTATGCAAATAGTAACCAAAAAGGAGCTGGAGTAGTGATACTAATATAGGAAAAATTGACTTTAAATGCAAAACTGTTATAAGGGATGAAAAAGGTCATTATATGTTAATAAAAGGGGTAATTCAAAAAGAAGAAATAACTATAATAAAAATTTAGCACCTAATCTAGGTGCCCCAAGTCATATGAGGCACGCACTGACAAAACTGAAGGGAGAAGTAAGTGTCTCTACAATAATGGTTGGAGACCTCAATACACCACTCTCAGTATTGGATGGAACATCTGGACAGAGGCTAAAGAAATATGAGCTTGAATAGCTTGAATAATACAATAAATGAACTAGACCTAATAGACATTTATAGAGCATTACACCTCAAAACAGTAGAATAGGCATTCTTTTCAAGCACTTATGGCTCCTTCTCCAGGATAGACCATGTCTTGGGTCACAAGAAGATCTTAATAAAATTAAAAAGATTAAAATTGTACATAAAACTTTCTCTGATCATAATGGAATGAAGCTGGAAATAAATAGTGGATGGAAAAAGGAAAATTCATAGTTATATGGAGATTAAACAACACACTCTTAAACAATCAGCAGGTCAGAGAAGAAACTGAAAATGAAACCAAAAAATATCAAAATCTATGGGACACAATGAAGGCAGTGTTAAGAGGGAAATTTATAGCCCTCAATACTTAGTTTAAAAAAGGAAGAGATAAAATTGAAGATCTAACTGAACACCTGGAGGAACTAGAAAAGAACAGCAAACTAATCCCAAAACAAGTGAAAGGAAAGAAATAGGAAGGATTAGAAGAGAAATAAATGAAATCAAGAAAAAAAAAGCAATAGAATCAAGAAAACCAAAAGTGATTCTTGGGAAGTGGACTTGGCCCAATGGATGGGGCATCTACCTACCACACAGGAGTTCCGCGGTTCAAACCCTGGGCCTCCTTGACCCATGTGGAGCTGGCCCATGTGCTGCTGATGTGTGCAAGGAGTGCCCTGCCACACAGGGGTGTCCCCCATGAAGGGGAGCCCCATGCACAAGGAGTGTGCCCTGTAAGGAGAGCTGCCCAGTGAGAAAGAAAGTGTAGCCTGCTCAAGTATAGCACCGCACACACGGAGAGCTGACACAAGAGGACGCAACAAAAAAAAAGAAACACAGATTCCCAGTGCCGCTGATAAGATAGAAGTGGTCACAGAAGAACACCCAGCAAATGGACACAGAGAGCAGAAAGGAAAAATAAAAATTTTTAAAAAACTCATTCTTTAAAAACAAAAAACAAAAAAACCCAAAAGTGATTCTTTGAGAAGATCAACAAAATCAATAAACCCTTAGCAAGAATGACAAAGGAAAAAGAGAGAAGATGCAAATAAATAAAATCAGAAATTAGAGGAGGGACATTATCACTGACTCCACAGAAATAAGAGAGATCATAAGAGGATACTATGAACAACTCTATGCTAAAAAACTAAACAATGTAGATGAAATGAACAAATTCCTAGAAACATAAAAACCACCTACACTGACCCTAGAAGAAATAAAAGACTTCAAAAAAACAATCACAAGTAAAGAGATTGGAGCAGTCATCAAAAATCTCCCAAAGAATGAAAATACCAGGACCAAATGCCTTCACAGGTGAATTCTACCAATCTTTCAAAGACTATCTAATACCAATCTTGCTCAAGCTCTTTGAAAAAATTGAACAGGAGGGAACACCACCAAACTCATTCTATGAAACCAATAGTACCGTAATACCAAACCCAGATAAAGATGCTACAAAATATGAAAATTACAGACCAATATCTCTAATGAATATAAATGCAAAAATCCTCAACAAAATACTTGCAAACTGAATCCAATTGCACATTAAAATAGTTATACACCACATCAAGTGGGTTTTATCCCAGGTATGCAAGGGTGGCTCAACACAAGAAAAATAATTAATGTAATAAACCACATTAATAATTTGAAGAAATTAATCACATCAACCTGTTGATTGATGTAGAAAAGGTATTTGACAAAATGCAGCATCCTTTCTTGATAAAACAATACAAAAGATAGGAATAGAAGGATACTTTCCCAATATGGTAAAGTGCATATATGAAAAACCTACAGCTAACATTGTACTCAATGATGAAAGACTAAAAGCTTTCCTGCTGAGATCAGGAACAAGACAAAGATGTCCACTGTCACTATAGTTATTCATTATTGTGCTAGAAGTTCTAGCTAGAGCAATTAGGCTACACAAAGAAATAAAAGGCACCCAAATAGGAAAGGAAGAAGTGAAACTTTCACTATTCACTGATATGATCCTATATCTAGGAAATTCTGAAAAATCTTATAACAAAGCTACTAGAACTAATAGAAAAGTTCAGCAAAATGGCAGGATCCAAGATTAATATGCAAAAATCAATAGTGTTTTTATACACTACTGATAAGCAATCCGAGGAAGAAATCAGAGAAAAAATTCCACTTATAATAGCAACTACAGCAATCAAATATTTAAGAATAAACTTAATCAAGGACACAAAGGACTTCAATTCAGAAAATTAGAAAACATTGCTAAATGAAACTGAGCAAGACTTAAATAAATGGAAGGATAATCTATGTTCATGGACTGGAAGACTAAATATCTGTAAGATCTCAATTCTACCCAAACTGATTTACAGATTCAAAGCAATTCAGTAAAATTCCCAACAGTTTTTTTTTTCCTGAAATGCAAAAGCCAATTATCAAAATTTCTGGGAAGAGTTAGGGGCTCCCAATAGCCAAAAATATCCTAAAAATGAAGAATGAAGTTGGAAAACCCTCACTTTCTGACTTTAAAACATATTACTTAGCTACAGTGGTAAAAACAGCATGGTACTGGCATAAAGACAGACAGACTGATGAAGGGAACCTAACTGAGAACTCAGATAGACCCTCACATCTATAATCAAGTGATTTTTGACAAGACTGTCAAGCCCACCCAGCTGGGACAGAAGAGTCTATTCAAGAAATGGTGCTGGTATTAGGCCCCAAAGCTGGGCCTTTGGGGATAACCAGAGATGTAGAGAAAAAAACTTTAACACAAGAGTTAGGCAGAACTTACATTTATTGTCTGTAGACAGAAGCCAAGGCTGGTCTAAAGTGCCTCAGCCCTGACTCCCCGTGCTGCAGTTTCACTCTTGCTTAAATACCTAAGTTACTACTTAGCATTTGCTTTGATTATGCATTAGCTTTTATGCATATGGATGGACATACATAGCTAGTTATGTAATTGTATGATTAGTATGTTCAGGAAATCACACCTGCACATACATTGCATGATCAAAAAGGGGACAGATAACTACACCCCAGAGTGGGAATTTTACTGTTAATTAAGCAAATTGAAGTGAGGACAGCAAGAGTCTTCTTCTGTGCAGGTCCAGCCAACCAGTTGAAGCTGTTTATCATACTTCATTGCTTTAAAAGAATATTCTTGACCACAAGAAATGGAATTTGGCACAAAGAGATGGTTGCATCTCCTCACCTTCTAATTTACATAAAATTTTTTCCTTTGTATCCTAGCAACAGGGAGAGAAACAAGTTACTTTCAGGTATTTGGTCATCCTACATCTATCTCTGGGAGAACTGGATATTCATATACAAAAGAAAGAAAGAGGACTCCTATCTCAAACGCTACACAAAAATTAATTCAAAATGGATCAATGACCTAAATATGAAAATCCTAGAAGAAAATGGAGAAAAACATCTTCAAGATCTTGGGGTAGGTGGTAGTTAACTTAAATTTTATACCCAAAGCACAAGGAACAAAAGAAAAAATATATAAGTGGGACCTCCTCTAAAGTAAACCCTTCTACACCTCAAAAGAGTGAAAAAGCATCTGATTCAATGGGAGAAAATATTTGGCAATCACATAGCTGATAAGGGTTTAATAGCCATGATATATATAAAGATACTATAATTTAACAGTATAAAGACAAACTACATGATTAGAAAATGGGCAAAAAACTTGAACAGACATTTGTCCAAAGAAGAAATACAAATAGCAAAAAACATGAAAAAAATGTTAAACATCACTAGCGATTAGAGAAATGCAAATCAAAACAATAATGAGATTTCATTTCACTTCTATTAGAATGACCACTATTGAAAAGTTGGGGCAAGAGCGGGAGCCACTGGCAGGCAGTTAGTGCCTGTCCTCAGGGCAGTAAGGGGACTTTATGGTTTATGGTGAGCTAGGCCACTAGGAGCAGGGACCCCCACCCTGCAGTCCCCCTGCAGTTCCAGGAGTGCGTGTGCGAGCTGGATGCAAGGCCCACCAAGGTCCTGCCAGCAGACTAAAAAGCATCTGCACAGCTCTTCACGAAAGACCCACATGGTCCCCACCACCGGCTGACTGGTGATGCGATCCTGCTGGAGCTGTATCAGGAAACTACAAAGCAGGAGGTATCTGGATGTTGATCTGGAGAGACTGCAACAAAATTAGTGCTTCCTCAAGGTAAAACTGTGGGTTTCTAACACTGAAGCTGTGGGAAGGTAAATCCCTTCCCCCTAGGGCAAAGGGCTGCAGTTTTCCCTGAGAACTACCAGCCTCACAGCAGAGTTCCCAAGCCCTGTGTTCCCCTAAACATGTGAGCCCTAAGCCCGAGTTCCCTGAACCCTGCAACCCACATCTCACAGACCTACGTACCCCAAGTCCACATTCTTCTGGGCCTCTGTTTCCCAAACCCAGTACTCCCAGAAATCCGGCATTCCCCTACCCCGCTGGGCTAACTCTGGGAGTGGAAGGGTTTAGGTAGGAGGTGCCGAGGGGCCCAAGGAGTACAGGTTCAATTTTCTAGTCCCCTCCTTTTACTGAGTTTGAAGGAGCATACCAGATGACTTGGGGAGAGCTTAGGAAGAGAGGAGAGGCAAATCTGCTGAGAGAGCCTGATTTATCTAAACAGCCTGGGATAGGAAACTTGGTTTGGGAGAGGATGGAGTCAGAAAATTAACTAGCCCCTCTGTAGCACACCTAAGGAAGAGGGACAGTAGGTTGTGCTTTGCAGGCTTACAAAAGCATATTTAGGGTTCCTGGCAAGGGGTGGGTGCTCTCTCTCAAGAAATTAAGAGACATTATTTTCTGAGATGAGGTGGTTCACCAGGGACCCATTTGAATCTCCTATGGGAGCCCTTAAACAGCTTTCCTACTACCCTGGAAGAGAGGGAAGTGAGGAAGAAAGAAAGGGGGGAGGTCAGACTCCTAAGCAGGTTATTCAGTTGCAAAGAGGATTCCTTCCTTGAGGACTTGTCTGGTCTTTCTTGTTGGCTTGTTTTCTTGTTTTTCTTCCTCTTTAACCCCCATGGCCCTTTTTTTCTTGTTTTCCTTTCTCTTTTACTTGCTTGCTTCCCTCCCTTTTTCCTCTTTCTCCCCCCCCCCCCCCGTTTTTTTCTCTTCTTTTCTCTCTCTTTTTTTCAATATTAGGTGCTACAGACAACATTTTTTATTTGCTGTGCTTCCTCATCCTCAATTTCCTCCTTTCTGTATGTACTGATTTTGGCTATCAACTCTATCCCCTTTCCTTTACACTTTCTATCCTCTATCATTTATCATTTCTCTTATATTCCACCTCTTTTTGTTTAGCCCCCAATTTTATCTCAAATACCTCTATTCTGTTTTCTATCTTTTATTCACTCTTTATATTATTGTCCTTTCTTTTCTCTTTACCTCTCTCTAGACCATACTGGCCTTTTAATTCATAATATATTCCTCCCCATACTCAGTTTACTATCTCTTTATAGGTATTCCATTTTTTTTATTGTTATAACTGCACACAGCTTACATGAGGTAAATATCCATTCTCCTAGCTCTCACATGGTTCTTCTGCTAACATTCACTATCAATACTACTATTATCTTTTTCTTTTCTTACCCATTTTGTTTTCTCTGGCCGTAATATTTCCTTCAAGGAAACTTAACCAACAACAAGGAAATAGAATAAGAAGAACAAAGTGACAAAGGGAAGACTTAACACGCACATGAAAACAACAACTAATGGAACCTGACATGAAAAAACTAATCAACTGAATAAACCCATCAAGATACAATGATGACAAGACAGCAACAAAAAACTACAAACCATACCAATAATCAGGAAAACATGACCCAATCCAATGAACAAACTAAAAATCAGGAAGAGGAGTGGAACACCAAACAACTAATTATAGCTCACAAAACATGTGTCATGGACCAATTCAATGAAATAAAGGAAGAGATTAAGGATATTAAGAAAACACTTGGGGAGCATACAGAAGAAATTGCAGTCATGCACAGAAAGAAAATGGATGTGATGGGGATGAACAGCACAATCCAAGAAATCAAAAATACACTCTCAGCAGATAACAGCAGATTTGAAGAGGCTGTGGAAAGAATTAGTGATTTGGAAGACAGTACATCTGAAATCAAACAGACAGTAGAATTGATCAATAAAAAGATAGAAAAAAATCCACCAGGGACTTAGGGACCTGAATGACAATGCAAAACATCCAAATATACACATTATAGGCATCCCAGAAGGAGAAGAGAAGGGAAAGGGGACAGAAGGGATGTTGGAGGAAATAATGGCTGAAAACTTCACAAACCTACTGAGGGAGATGGATGTACATGTCCAGGAAGCACAATGCACCCCAAACAGCATAAATCCCAATAGGCCTACTCCAAGACATATACTTGTCAAATTATCCAATGCACAAGACAAAGAGAAAATACTAAAAGCAGCAAGCGAAAAGAGAACCATCACATACAAGGGAGGCTCCATAAGATTAAATGCTGATTTCTCATCTGAAACCATGAAGGCAGTGGTATGACATACTCAAGGTACTAAAAGAAAAAAATTTCCAACCAAGAATACTCTATCCAGCAAAGCTAGCATTCAAAAATGATGGAGAGTTCAAAATATTCACAGATAAACAGAATCTAAGGGAGTATGCCAACAAGAAACCTGCTCTTCAAGAAATACTAAAGTGAGTTCTGCAGGAGGAAAGAAAAAAACAGGAGAGGCAGAGTTGGAAGAGAGTGTAAGAACAACTAAAATGACAAAAAGAAAAAAAATTAAACAACTTATGACAAACACAAATTCAAAGACAATATGACTAATATACGTAATTCCTTGAAAGTAATAACACTGAATGTCAATGGATTAAACTCATCTGTTAAGAAACACAGATGGGAAGATTGGATATGGAAATATGACTATCTATATGCTGTCTACAAGAAACACATCTTCAAGGAGATTGAAAAACAATCTTACAGGCAAACAATAACCAAAAAAGGGCAGAAGTAGCTATATTAATATCAGACAAAATAGACTTTAAATGCAAAACTATTGTTAGAGACAAAGACGGACACTACATATTAGTGGAAGGGATAATCTTTCAAGAAGAAAAAACAATCATAAACATTTATGCCCCTTACAAGGGCACCTCCAAATACATGAGGCAAACATTGGATGAACTAAGGGAAGGAATAGATGCCTCTACAATTATACTGGAATTTAATACACCATTGTCACCATTGGACAGAATATCTCAAAAAGAGAATCAATAAAGAAACAAAGACTTTGAACAATATGTTAGAGGATTTGGGCATCATAGACATATACAGAACATTACACCCAAATACAGCAGGACATAGATTCTTCTCAAGAGCACATGGATCATTCTCAAAAATAGACCACATGCTAGGCCCCAAAGAAAGTCTCAATGAATTCAGAAAGATTGAAATCATACAAAACAATTTCTCTGACCACAGTGGAATGAAGGTGGAAATCTGCAAGGGCCAGAGATCCAGATTTAGCATCAAGATATGGAAGTTAAACAACACACTCTTAGAAAAACAGTGGGTCAGGAAGAAATCTCAACAGAAATCAATAACTACCTTGAAACTAATGAAAATGATAACACAACATATCAAAACTTATGGGATGCAGCCAAAGTGGTATGGTGAGGGAAATTCAAAGCCATAAATTCATACCTGAAAAAAGAAGAAAGAGCTAAAATTGAAGAACTAACTGCACAATTGGAGGAATTAGTAAAAAAAAAAAAAAAAAAAAAGCCAACAAACTAACCTCAAAGAGAGAAGAAAGAAAGAAATAACAAAGATCAGAGCAGAACCAAATGAAATAGAAAATAAGAAAGCACTTGAAAAAATAAAACAAAGACCTGGTTCTTTGAGAAGATCAATAAAATTTACAAACCCTTAGCTAGACTAACAAAGAAAAAAGAGAGAAATGCAAATACACAAAATAAGAAATGAACAAGGGGATATCACCACTCACCCCACTGAAATAAAGAATATCATAAAAGGATACTTTGAAAAACTATATTCCAATAAGAAAGACAATTTAGAGGAAATGGACAAATTCCTAAAAACACGTAACCAGCCTACATTGACAAAAGAAGAAATTGATGATCTCAACAAACCAATCACAAGTAAAGAGATAGAATCAGTCATTAAAAACCTCCCAACTGGTCTGCAGTTCAAACCCCGGGCCTCCTTGACCCATGTGGAGCTGGCCCACGCACAGTGCTGATGCGCGCAAGGAGTGCTGTGCCATGCAGAGGTGTCCCCCGCATAGGGGAGCCCCACGTGCAAGGAGTGCCCCCAGAAGGAGAGCCGCCCAGTGCAAAAGAAAGTGCAGCCTGCCCAGGAATGGCGCTGCCCACACTTCCCGTGCTGCTGACGACAACAGAAGTGGACAAAGAAATAAGACGCAGCAAATAGACACAGAGAACAGACAACCGGGGGAGGGGGGCGGTATTAAATAAAAATAAATAAATCTTTAAACAAACAAACAAACAAAAAAGCCTCCCAACTAAGAAGAGCCCTGGGCCAGATGGTTTCACAGGTGAATTCTACCGAACATTCTGGAAAGAACTAACACCAGTCTTCCTTAAACTTTTCCAAAAAATCAAAATAGAAGGAATATTGCCTAAGTCATTTTATGATGTCAAAATTACCCTAATGCCAAAGCCAAACAAAGACACCACAAGACAGGAAAATTACAGACCAATCTCTCTAATGAAACTATATACAAAAATCCTCAACAAAATACTGGCTAATCGCATTCAATAAAACACTAAATAAATTATACACCATGACCAAGTGGGTTTCATTCCTGGTATGCAAGGATGGTTCAACACAAGAAAATCAATTAATGTAATACACCACATAAACAGATTAAAGGAAAAAGAACACATGATCATATCTATAGATGCAGAAAAAGCATTTGATAAAATACAGCACCCTTTCTTTATAAAAACACTGCAAAATATAGGAATAGAAGGAAACTTTCTGAACATGATAAAGGGTATATATCAAAAACCCACAGCTAATATAATTTACAAAGGTGAAATCCTAAAATCTTTCCCTCTAAGATCAGGAACAAGGCAAGGATGCCAGCTATTGCCCCTTTTATTTAACATTGTGTTAGAAGTACTTGCTCGAGCACTGAGACAAGAACCAGATATAAAAGGGATCTGAATAGGAAAGGAGGAAGTCAAAATTTCACTGTTTGCAGATGACATGATCCTATACATAGAAAGCCCTGAGAAATCTACAACCAAGCTTCTAGAACTTATAAATGAGTTCAGTAAAGTCACAGATTATAAGATCAATGCACAAAAATCAGTAGCATTTCTGTACACTGATGATAAGCAATCTGAGGAGGAAATAAAGAAACAAATACCATTTACAATGGTAAATAAAAAAATCAAATACCTAGGAATAAATTTAAATAAAGATGTAAAAGACTTATACATAGAAAACTATACAACACTGCTCAAGGAAATCAAAGACCTAACAACACTGCTCAAGGAAATCAAAGACCTAAATAAATGGAAGAATATTCCCTGTTCATGGATAGGAAGACTAAATATTAAGATGTCTATCCTACCAAAACTGATCTACAGATTCAATGCAATTCCAATAAAAATCAACACAGCATTTTTTTAAATGAACTAGAAAAACTATGAAATTTATTTGGAAAGGAAAGAGGCCCTGAATAGTCAAAGACATGGTGAAAAAGAAAAATGAAATAGGAGGAATCGCACTACCTGACTTCAAAACATACTACAAAGCTACAGTAGTGAAAATGGCATGGTATTGGCACAAGAATAGACACATTGACCAATGGAACTGAACTGAGAGTTCTGATATAGATCCTCATATTTACAGTCATCTGATATTTGACAAGGCCATCAAACTCACTCAACTGGGAGAGAATGGCCTCTTCAACAAATGGTGCCTAGAGAATTGGATATCCATATTCAAAAGAAGGAAAGAAGATTACCATCTCACATATTATACAAAAATCAACTCAAGATGACTGAAAGATCTAAACATAAGAGCCAAGACCATAAAGACCTTAGAAAATAAAGTACAGAGGTATCTACAGGAACTTGGAATAGGAAATGGCTTCATGAACTTCACACCAAAAGCACAAGCAGCAAAAGAACAAATAGATAAATGGGCCTTCCTCAAAATTAAAGCATTTTGCACCTGAAAGGAGTTTGTCAAGAAAGTGAAAAGAGAGCCTACCCAATGTGAGAAAATATTAGGTAACCATATATCTGATAGGAGACTTATATCCTGCTTATATAAAGAACTCTTGTATCTCAAAAATAATAAAGACAAACAACCCATTTGAAAAATGGTCAAAAGACCTGAACAGACACTTCTCCAAAGAAGAAATACAAATGGCTAAAAAGCACATGAAAAAATGCTCAAAATCACTAGCTATTAGGGAAATGTAAATCAAAACTACAATGAGATACCATCTTACACCCATAAGACCAGCAGCTATCAAAAAAAAAAAACAAAAAAACAGAAGACCACAAGTGCTGGAGAGGATGTGGAGGAATGGGGACACTCATCCACTGCAGGTGGGAATGTAGAAGGATCCAGCCATTCTGGAGGACAGTTTGGCAGTTTCTCAAAAACTACCTATAGATTTGCCATATGACCCAGCAATTCCACTGCTGGGTATATACCCAAAAGAACTGCAAGCAAGGACACAAAACGATACATGTACACCAAAGTTCCCAGCAGCATTATTCACTATTGCCAAAAGTTGGAATCAACCCAAATGCTCATCAACAGATAAATGGATAAGCAAAATGTGGTATATACATGCAATGGAATACTACTCAGCTGTAAGAAGGAATACAGTACAAACACATGGGATAACATGGATGAATCTTGAGGCCCTTATGTTGAGTGAAGCAAGCCAGGCATTGAAGGACAAATACAATATGACCTCTCTGATATTAAACAAGCAAACCAAGCTGTTTCAGAGAACTAGAGACTGGAGGACAGGCTTAAAGGAATTTGGGAGGGGGAAGAGGAAGGTTGTAAGCTGATGCCTACATGGGTGAAGTATATGATAAGCTGGAGGTAAGTATTTGTACAGGGAAGGGATAAGATGGGGGCATAGGGATACCAATGGGTGGAGCTTTGAGGGCTTGAGGGGGACTAGTGTTGGGAAGATGGGTCGGATGGCCCAAGGAATTGGAGGGATGGCTGGGGGGGAACAGTTGAATATGGGAGAATATGGTTGAAACTATAAAGTTGAGAAAACACTTTAGAAAATATAATAAGGAAGGATTACATGTTTAAGGTGCTTAAGAGGGGGCCTCTGCACAGGGACAGGCTGCTAGGGAGTGTGTGAGTTCTCAGTTTGTCATAGTGTATTAAATCATTGGGTGGAGACCATCCAATGAGTGTGAAGGTGTACCCACATCCTGGGGAGAACTGATGTTCTCAAACGGAGAGAATTGTGTCCCTCAAGAGAATCAGTGGCTCCCAATGGGTTAGGGCAGTCTAGTATGTCAAGCCCTCAGCATCGTTGCAAGTATCTGTAAATCTGGCCCCTCAAGTAGTGAAGATTGATTGTCATTGTGGGCCCTGAGAGGAGGGGAGAGAGGTAAAGAGGGTAACCAGGGGGCAATGAAAGTTCTCCACAAGATCATGTAATGATGGATATAGGACATGTTAACGTACACTAAAAATGTATACAAGTCTATAAGCTAACATGTAAACTATAATGCAAAACATAAGGAAACTAAAAATTTAGAAATTTATATAGTCTAAAATATAAACCATAATGTAAACCAAAATGGAACCATGTTTGAAAACTATGTTTCAAAATCTGTACATCAGCTGCAGCAAATGTAACATGAACATGTAAAAAGATCATTGCTGGGGAAGGGGGAAAGGGTTTGATATTGGATATATGGGAGTTCCCTATATTGTATAGGTGAATTACTGTGATCTAAAACTTTTTTGAAGACAAAATTAAAAATTAGAAAAAAATTTTTAAGAAAGAATGGATGTAGACACTGAGGAAGAAATGAAAGAAAGTGCCTTGCCACTGTACATACAGGGCAACACCTATTACAGTGATGAAAGGCAAAACATTAAAAAGAAACCTTTATAATATTGCTCATTTTTATTAATATAACAATTTATTTTTACTTTATCTTAGTATTTCTAAATTAGTATGTATACTTCTAATCTTTAAACTGATCACTATATTTCATTTTCCTATTAATTGAATTTGGCAATATATTAGGCTTCATTGTTGAAGAAGTTTTGGACCACAGAGAGGTTCAACTATGGCAGGGGAGGAACATGGGTGGGATGTTATTGATGGGGGGCATATGGTTGGGAGGGAGTTCTCCAAGGCATGTATACAGGAGACATAAAAATGTTTGGATATATGTTGGATATTTTCAGAGTAGCTACAGTTACAAATGACAACTGAGGGAGTGCTGAGTTCCTAGCCAGGGGAGCCCTATCACATTCCCCATGGAACAGCAACAATCCCCCAAGTGCAATGGCAAAGACCAACAAAGAAGGATTTTCCAACAATGAGCCCTTGATACTGATGACTATGCTTATGAGTCTGTGTGCCTGAAATATGAACTAGGCCTAGAGCCGCAGAGTGCTTAAGAGTTACCTCCTGAGAGCCTCCATGTTGTTCAAATGTGGCCACTCTCTAAGCCAAACTCAGCATATAAATGCATTACATTCCTGCCAGCATGGGACATGATTCCCAGGGATGAGCCTCCTTGTCACCAAGGGATTACTACCAAGTACCAGCTGGTGATGTAAATAGAAGACCTTGAATAAAAGGGTCAACTCAGACCAGCAGAATATCTCAGCCTACATGTGGGATCATGTGTTAAAAAACTGCTTTTTGATCTTGAATAAAAGGGGGAAATGGCAAAGACAAATGTGTTTATATGGCTAAGAGTCTTCAAAAAAGAGTCAGGAGGTCATCAGAGGGGTCACGTTTATGCATGCCTCAGGAGGACCCCAGAAACAGCCAAAGTGGACACAATCCCAGGTACTGGTTCTCCTGAGGGCTATGGAGACCCACAGGGATATGGTCATGGCAGATAGCTCTGGAGTTCAGTACCATGTCAGTGGGCCCTACTTTGGAATTTGTGTCTCTGGGTGTGATGGATTTGGACTCAGATGTGACCTTCTACACATGCTTCTTCTGTCACTTTTACTGAACCTTTGGTTGGTGCTAGGGTTGGTGTATATTCAGGAGACTTGAATCTCTGACAGTTCATGTGCCAGCTGGACCCTGAGCCTCAGCAGAGTTGCAACTCCTACTCTCTGGTTCGTTGGACTTACACAGGTCTGCTAACAGGGAGGTGAAGATGGTCAACAAACACACCAGGGAACTGAGAGTGCCTACAACTGCAAGCAGGAGAATTGAATCCATCATCCTTGTGTAATCTAAGCCCCCTCTCAATATAGAGGTATGGTGGACATCACCAACCCAGGGCCCACAGAATGGAGGAATAAAATATGGATTAGAGTGGACTTATTTATATTCAACTATAAAACTATCGTGACTACTAATAGAAGAAATTGTACCATTGATGGGGAGAAAGTGGCCACAGTAGTTGCTGAGGGCAGGGAGTGGGAAGAAGAGATGTGATGAGGGGGCATTTTGGGGACTTGGAGTTGTCCTAAATAATATTGCAGGGTCACATCCTGGACATCATATATCCTGCCATGACCCACTCAATGGACTGAGGGAGAGTGTGAACTACAGGGTAGTTTACAGGGTAAACTATTATCCACGTGGTGCAGCAGTGTTCCAAAATGTGTTTGCTGAGTGCGATGAGTATGCCACAATGATGGGGGAGGTTTGTTGGTGTGGGAGGAGTGGGGTGGGGGGATGTGTGGTATACGGGAACCTCTTGTTTTTTATAATGTAAAATTTTTGTGATGTATGTATCTTCAAAAAATACAATTTACAAAAATAATGGGAGTGGGGAGTGGGTATATGGGAAACTCATGTTTTTTTAATGTAACGTTCTATGTGATTTATCAACTTTAATAAAATAAATAAATAAATAAAATACTTTAAAAAATGTAAATGTGGAGAGATAGGAATGATTATCCATTGTTGGTGGGAATGTAGAATGGTGGAGCCACTGTGCAAGATTGTTTGTAGTTCCTATGGAAGTTGTATATAGACTTGCCATGTGACCCAGCCAAACCACTACTAGGTATTCCAGAAGAACTGAGAGCAAGTGACACATTACACTGTTGAGGAACATTTGTTAGAGATTATGAGATAATATCATCAGACTGTTATCACTAATTATGGTCTATAGTTTACATTTGGTATATATTTTTTCCATACCCCCCATTATTAATACAGTACTTCTTTGATATTGATGGAAGAATATTACAATATTTCTGTTAATTGTAGTTGATAGGTTACATTAATTCAATTTTTCCCATCCATCTCCATAGTTTTACCACTTTGTAAGAGTCATGTACATTTGTTCTAGTTCATAGAAGAACATTCTTGTATTTGTACTATTCATTGATTGTCATCCACCTCTGTGTTCACTATGTTATTCGGTTCCTCGAGTATTTGCTAGCTTTCTTGTAGTTGACATTTATGTCCTTAGACTAACCCTTTCTGTCACAATCATATTTATAAACCAGCCATGTTAGCTATGCTTACTGTAATGTGTTACCATCAACTCTATCCATTTCTACACTTTTGCAGTCAAGTTAATTAAAAATTCTACATATACTAAGCATTAATACCTCTTCTCAGCACCTATCCTATATCCTAGTAACCTATACTTTAGGTTTTAACTCCATGCATTTATTCTTTGTATTTAGTTCATAATATTAGTGAGACCATATAATATTGGTTCTTTTGTGTCTGGCTTATTTCACTCAGCATAATGTCTTTAAAGTTCATCCATGTTATCAGTTGCATTCCAATTTCACTTCTTACAGCAGCATGGTATTCCATTGTATGAATATATCAAATTTTGTTTATCCATCTATCAGCTGATAGATACTCATATCTTTTGGCAATTGTGAATAACGTATGACCAATTGATTTTTAAAATTAATTAATTTACTTTATCACCCAGATGGTTCATTCATCTGTCTGCTGATTGTTGTTCACTTGTCTGTCTGGTCATTGTTGTTTGTTTGCTCACTTTCTCTAGGAGGCACCAGAACCAAACCTGGGATCCCACATGAGAGATGAGTGCCCAATGGGCTAAGCCACATCTGTTCCCCAGGGCTGCTGCATCTGCTAGCTGCTTGTTGCAGTGGGGGTGGAGTCTAGCTTACTGCAGCGGGGATGGTGTGTAGCTCTGTTGCATTTGGAGGCAGCTCTGCTTGTCTTCTTTTAGGAGACACCAGGACCTGAACCTGGGACCTCCCATGTGATAGGCAAGTGCCCAAGTGGCTGAGCCACACCTGTTTTGATTTTTGACAAGGGGGCAAAGACCCCTCAATTGGAAAGAAGAGTCACTTCAACAAATGGTGCTTGACAAACTGTATCTCCATTTGCAAAAAGAATGAAGGAGGATCCCTATCTCACACCATAAATAAAAATCAACTCAAAATGGATCAATAACCTAAATATAAGAGCCAGAACTATCAAACTCCTAGAAGAAAACACAGGAAAGCATTTTGAGGACCTTGTGTTAAGCAATGGATTCTTAGATTTTATACCCAAAGCACTAGGAACAAAAGAAAAACTAGAAACATGGGATCTCATCAAAGTGAAAAACTTTTATCGCCTCAAAGGACTTCATCATGAAAGCAAAATACAACCTCCATGATGGGAGAAAATATTTGGAAATCATAAATCCAATAAGGATTTAATATCTATAAACTATAAAGAGCTCCTACAACTCAACAACAAAAAGACACACACCCCAATTTAAAAATGGGCAAAAAAATTGAATAGACATGTCTCCAAAGATATACAAATGGCCAAAAGGTGCAAGAAGAGATGCTCATTGGTCATCAGGGAAATGCAAATAAAAATCCAATGGGATACCATTTCACACCCTCTAAAATAGCTACTATTTTAAAAGTAAACAGAAATTACAAGTGTTGGAGAAGATGTGGAGAAATAAGAATACTCTTTCATTGTTGGTGGGAATATAAAATGGTGCAGACACAGTGGAAGATAATTTTGAGGTTCCTCAGAAATTTCCCCAGCAATCCTATTTCTACACATATCCCCAAAAGAATTGAAAGTAGGGACTCAGATATTTGCACCTTGATGTTTGTAGCAGCATTATTAACAATTGCCAAAAGATGGAAGCAACCCAAGTAACCACTAACTAATGAATGGATAAACAAATGTAATAAATCCAAACATGGAATATTATTCAGTCCTAAAAATATTGAAGTTCTGACATGCAGCAGTATGAATGAACCTGGAAGATATCATGTTAAGTGAAATAAGCCGGACACCAAAGGTCAAATATTGCATGATCTCACTGAAATATAATAATTAGAATCAGCAATCTCATGGAGTCAGAATCTTGAATATAAGTTACTAGTGTGTGGTAGGTTGAAATTATTTTATAAATCCCTAAGAGAGAAAGATTATGTTTGTAAACTAATCTATTCCACTGGGTGTGATACCCTTTCATTGCATTTAACTCAGCTGAGTGGCCTTTGATTAGATTACTTGATAAGATTGATATAGGGTTTTTGATTGGGCTATGTCAGTGAGGTGTGACTCAGGTTGAGTCCCCACCCCCTTGCTAGGGGACAGACACAGGAAAAACTCTACCATTTTTGACCCTGCCATGTGACAAAAAGGAAAGGCTCAGGAGCTGAGGCCCCAGGAAGAGATGAACCTTATACCTGAAAGTTTGCAGCTAAAATAGGGAAGAAAGTGGAGCAGGTTAGCCTGAGAGAGGAAGCCCAGAGGAAGGCAAAGACCAGGCAGAGATCACCTGTCATCTTGCTTCAACATGTGTCAGCTGCCTTTGATAAATTATGGTGCCTTGAGTTGATTTTTCACAACCTTGGAACTGTAAGCTTTTACCCCAAATACCCTTTTTAAAAGCCAACACATTTCTGGTACTTTGCATTGGCAACCTTTTGGCAAACTAAAACACAGGGGATGGGGTGGGGTAGGGAATTGGGAGTTAAGGCTTAAAATGTTACTACTTTTTTTTCATTGTGGTAAGAGAGCATATGCTATGATTTCAATTCTTTTAATTTTATTGAAACTTGATTTATGACCCAATGTATGATCTAACTTGGTGAGCATGCAATGAGTCCTTGAAAAGAATGCGTATTCTGCAGCACCTACAATCTGATTTATTGGACTTACCACACTCAGCTAAGATGGAGTTGAAGAAGGACAACCACCACACCATGGAGCCTAGAGTGATTACAACTGAAAATGGGAGGATTGCATCCAGCATCCAGGTGGAATCTGACCCTCCTCTTGACATAGAGGTGCAATGGACACAACCAATCCAATGTCCACATAGAAGAGGTGGCATTGAAATGGGAAAAGTGGACATAGTGGACGAAGGGTATGGGGAAAGGCAGGAAGAGATGAGAGGTGGAGGCGTCTTTGGGACATGGAGCTGCCCTGGATGGTACTTCAGAGGCAATCACCGGACATTGTAAATCCTCACAGGGCCCACTGGATGGAATGGAGGAGAGTATGGGCTATGATGTGAACCAATGTATATGAGGTGCAGAGGTGCCCAAAGATGTACTTACCAAATCCAATGGATGTGTCATGATGATGGGAACGAGTGTTGTTGGGGGGGGAGAGGGGGGGTGGGGGGATGGGGTTGAATGGGACCTCACATATATATTTTTAATGTAATATTATTACAAAGTCAATAAAAAATTAAAAAATAAAAAAAAAAAAAAGAATGCGTATTCTGCAGTTCGTGGGTATGTTTTATAAATGTCAATTAGATCAAGATAATTGATAGTGTTTCTCAGCTCTTTTGTCTTTACTGATTATGGATTTATCTATTTCTTCCTTTAATTCTGTCAAAGTTTTGCTTCATTCATTAAAGCTCCTTAGTTAAGTGCATAGGCATTTATATTTCTGATGGTCTGGCCCTTTTATGTTTAGAAATGTTCTATCTCTGATAAATTGTTTTAGCGTCTATTTTATCTGATACTAATTTGGCCACTCTAGACATCTTTTGCTTACTACTTGCATGTTATATTTTTCCCCATCCATTTACTTTCAAGCAATATGGGTCTTTATATTTAAAGGGCATCTCCTAAAGATACAAGTAGTATGATCTTGCTTTATTATCCATTCTGACAGTTTGTGCCCTTTGCTTAGGACATTAACATTTAATATAATTATTGATACAATTTATGTCTAACACATTATTTATTCACTCTATTTTGTTGTTGTTTCTGTGCCCAACTTTTTTTTTTTTTGCTTCACTGAATACTTTTAGAATTCCACTTTATTATTGGATTTTTAGCTATACTTCTTTACAGTATATTTTGTTTATCCTCTAGTGATTACAATATATATATCTTTAACATTTCTTGGTCCACTTAGAGATAAAGCATTTCACACAAAATGTAAAAAAAATAACAAGCATATAGTTCTATATATCCATCTCCCCTAACATCTTTAATAGTTGTCATATATATTACATGTACATGTAATACTTGAAACTTCCTATTGGGAATGATGGGATATGTTTTAGTAATGAATAGTGGTGACAGTAGCACAATATTGTGAACATAATTAATAACCTAAATATATTTCCGAATGTGGCTAAAAGGTGAAATGTTAAATTGTATATGTGGTAATAGAATAAAAATTAAAATAAAAAAATCCATGGGACTGCACAACACAGTAAATCCTAAGTTAAATCAGGGACTATAGCTAGTATAATTATAAAAATGTGCTTTCATCAATTGTAAAAAATGTTCCACACCAATGCAAGATGTTCATAATAGGGCGATATATGGAAACCCTGTTATTTTACACAATTCTTCTGTAAATAGTTTAAGCTGTTTAAAGTTCTTCTAACAATTCCTACTGCAGTTTTTCCAGTAAACCGTGCCTGGCATGTGGTTAATGCTCAATAAATGGGACTCATTATTTTTCTGTAAGCACAATACTGAAAGGAGTAGTACTTATTTATCATAATGATTAATGTTTATTGTGAAACAGTAAAAATTACCAACACACTTTAAGCCTAAGTGATCTTAATGAAGTCTCACTGAGGGCTTTCTCATAGTCTATTTCACTGTCAGGCAATTGGCAAGCTGGGGCAGGTATAACTCAATCAAAAGAAGCAGTTGAGAATATTTCGAAGTGTGTTTGAAATTGATTGTAACAGACTTTCCACCTTGCAGTGTCATTCTCTGGTAAGAGGATGGATGTTTAGGGAAATCTATAAAATCTGTGGAGATTCTAATGGCACAGTTACCTGAACAACCCTAAAGTGCTACTAGTATGTGGCTGATTTATGGAGAGGAATCCAAGTTATACTATTCAACTAAAATAACTTGAAAAGCTGGCTTTTAATTCAGGTATGTATTTACAGCAACTAAACACAGAATGTGGTCCAACAGCTATTAAATTTTAATGATTTGTGTTAGAAGAATGTAGTTGATGGGAAACAAGGAGAAATTCATTGCAGGCATAGCCCTCTGAAAAAGTTTCTTATATTGTTTAGAATCTGTGGTATAATCTTCCTTAAACAGATTATCATACTCTTTTTATAAGTGGAACTGCTGAGAGTGTAACTGGTTGAATGAGTTACTATAAATCAACTACTTAGGACTGTACCTGGCACATGTTGAATAAATATTAGTTTGTACTTAGAATATGAATCAAAATCTCTTACTCTGAGGTTTCCTAACCTAAATGTAGTTCATTTACAGGGGTTGGTTATGATGCCTTATATTTTTTCTGAGTATGAACTTTCTGATATAAGGAACAAATTTCTTTACTTTGTGTGTATGTCTGGCATACTCTGGAAAATGTTTTTCTTTAATAGAAACCCAACAAACCTACTTATTTTTCAACTGGTAGGTCTAATCTTATAGTCCCATCTCACTGTTCTTCACACTTAAGAAACGTCCAGACAATTAAAAAAAAAAAAGATACTCAATTAGATTGATTTAAGGATTAAGCCATGCTCTGTTCAAGATAAAAGGTTGGAAAACAAGTTTAAGTTTGATCCATTTATTATTGTTGCCATTTATGGGTACAATTTCCATCTCAAATCCCAGTGATGCTTTTTCACTTGTAAGGCAGGTCCATCTCTAGCTTCCCTGTGCTGAAATGTTTGGCATTGGAATATGAGGTATCTCTCAGGAAACTGAGTAGTAATATGCAGGATGAAATGTCCAAGAGTTATTTCTTACATCACATGGAATTCATTGTGTAATGCCTCTATAGTCCTTCATTTTATTTGAACCCGAAGTTTCTGATTATATAGAAAAGAAGTGAGTTACATAAAATTTAAGTGTAATTAAAAATAAAAAATATCTCAACAAATAAACATTCATAGAACAAATTTTACAAAATCTTCAGATGGGCCACAAAATCTTTGGAATAATTGTAAGATTATTTTTGTTGGTTTCATTTTTCATAAACTCCACTCCTAAGGTACTTCTCTCTGAGTTACATGAAATTAGCTTTCAGCTAAAAGGTAAGTTATGATAAATGAACTACCAGAGACTCAAGAGAAGATATTGAAGAAAAAATGGTAATTAGGAAAAGTCAAAGTCCAAACATGTATTAAAATTCTGATTAATATGAGATGAAATGAACTTAAACTGGTACCAATAAGTTTTCAAGAAATTCAGGGACTTATTGTTCTTTAGTTTTGTATTCAATAACTGCATCAAACTTAATATTGATCTTCCGTTTTAAAACTGCCAGGAAACGCTCAGGAAGCATCCTAAAAAAACCAAACATATAAACAATTAGGAAATTAATATTAAGTGCATGTGGAAAAAAACTTTGTTTAAAATCTTATATTTAATTTATCATGTCCATGCTCATTGTAAACAAGATCAAGAACTTTAACTACATGAGCTGCTACTGTGTTCTTTCCCATTGAATTTATTTCCTTTTCAGAGGAGATTTAACCTTTGAAAAAGTATATTACTATATTTTTCAAAAGATCTGAGACAGGAGGTGTATATAAATGAATAGGTGAGGTGTGCAAGTCTTTAAAAAAGAAAAGTGACACATGTCACTAGGGCTTTTGATTGCTTGACTTTGTTTCAGTCTCTAGCATAGTAATTCTCAAAGTATAATCTTTGGACTAAATGCTGGGATCTGTGGGATATTAAAATACAGACTTCTGGGACCCAAGTCAAACATCCTACATTAAAATATCTTCAGATGATAGACCAATGGAATAGAATTGAAAGTCCAACTGATTTTTTACAAGGGTGCCAAGTTCATTCAATGAGGAAATAACGGTCTCTTCAACAAATGATTCCTGAACAAGAGGATTTCCACATGCAAAACAATGTATTTGGATCCATACCTCACACCATAGAAAAATCAACTCAAAATGGATGAACCATTTAAATATAAGAGCTAAAACCATAAAATTCTTAGAAGAAAACATAAGGGTAAATCTTCATGACCTTGGATTTGGTGATGAATTAGTTAGACACTAAAAGTACTATCAACAAAAGAAAAAATAGATAAATTTGACTCCATCAAAATTAAAACCTTTTGTGCATCAAAGGACACTGTCAAGAAGTAAAAATGATAAACCACAGCATCAAGAGATATATGTGCAGATTTTATATCTGATAAGGAGTAAAAACCCAGATATATAAAGAATTCCTGTAAGTTAACAAAAACACAAATAACTCAATTAAAAAATGGGCAAAAGTCTTGAATAGACATTTTTCCTAAGATATATGAATGTTCAATTAGCACATGAAGAGATACCCAACATCATTAGTCATTAGGGAAATGCAAAACTAAACTACAATGAGATGCCACTTCATACCCACTAGGGAAAAAAACAAACAGAAAAGTGTTGGACAGGATGTAGAGAAATTGGAACTTTGTAGCACTGATGGTAGGAATGTAACATGTACAGCTGCTGTAAAAAACCATTTGGTAGTTCCTCAAAAAGTTAAACATAGAATTACCATAAGACTTGGCATTTTCATTTCTAGGTATGTACCCCCAAAGAAGTGAAAACAGGACTGAAACAGATGTTAGTAAACCAATGTTCATAGCAGCATTAGTCACAAGAGCCAAAAGCTGAAAACAACCCAAGTGTCCCCCAACAGATAAATGAATTTTAAAAATGTGCTATATTCATACAATTGTATGTTATTCAGCCATTAAAAAGAATGAAGTTCTGATACATGCTACAACATGAATAAAACTTGAAAATATTATGCTAAGTGAAATAGTCAGAAAAAAAAGGCAACTATTGTATGATCCCACTTATAGGAAATATCTAGATTAGGTAAATTCAAAGAGATAAAATGTAGATTAGAAGTTACCAGGGTTTGAGGGGAAAAGGGAATAGGGAATTATTGCTTATGGAGTAGAGTTTCAGTTTGGAACAATAAAAAAGCTTTTAGAAACAGTAGTGATGGTTGCATATAATTGTATATGTAATTAATGCTGCTGAATTGTTACATTTAAAAGTGATTAAAATGAATAATTAAAAAACTATCTATAGGTGAAATGCAGGAATCTATTTTTTAAATAGACATTCCAAGTGATCCTAATACCCTAGCCAGATGGAGAAGCCTGACTCTGGGAAGAGGCAGCAAGAAGCTTTTTCTCCTGGTTGACCAAAGTCTCCTCTTTCTGTTCCCCTCATTATCTGACCAGCCTCACAGTCATACAGCTTTCCCAGGTGAGTAACAAGAAATGTATTATGGGGAGCAGATGTAGCCCAGTGGTTGAGTCTGCTTCCCGTGTATGAGGTCCAAGCCCCAGTACCTCCTAAAAAAAAAGTATGATATGGTATTCTTTAAACCTGTGGTTTTCCATCTTGGCTGTACATGAGAATCACCTGGAGACCTGTTAAATCTTACAAAGTCCAGGCCACATTTTAGACCAGGGATTCTTAACCTTTTTGTCCTTGGACCCTTTTGCCAGTCAGATGAAAACCACCGACCCCTTACTAAGTCCACACTATACTGTGTATTATTTAAGAAACATATCACACCTGCAAAATGTCCCCACAACAATGTTTTCATGAATTATAATTCGAGCTCACAGACCCTTGTTAAGAACCCCTACTTTAGACCAATACAACTGAAATGTTGGAATATAGGTCTCAGGTCTCAGCCATCAGTGTTTTCTAAACCTCTCACACTAATTCCAATGTACATCAAAGTTGAGAGCTACTTCTTTAAAGAAATGCTTCTCAAAATTTTATTTGCATACAAATTATCTAGTGATCTTATTAAAATGCAGATTCTGATTCAGGAGATCTAGAGTAGGACCCAAGATTCTTCATGTACAATCACTTATAAAATAGGACCTCTAGAAGTATATAAATTTCTTTAAAAAAAAACACAAAAAACAAACAAAAAACCCTGAAACACTTATGGAAATGATTCAGTTCTTTTACCCAACAGCTAAACCAATCTTGCTTCAATGATTAACACATGTGGTTTTATAAATTGTCAGTTCCATAAGCCTATTATTATTAACTTGGTTCCATTTTATCAGTTGTGCTTTATCAACTATCTGATTTTAAATTTGAGTAAAAACATCATAAAAAAACAAAACAAACATGTCCTAAACAAATCTTAATTGCAAGTGCTGACAAACATAATTATTGCTTACTTTTCCATTAGTATCAAAAGGTGAATAATAGATGGAACAAAAATCATTTTCCTCTCAGTCAGGATCCCATTCATGAGTTCCTCCACCACGTGCTCAGGTTCCAGGGTAGGTCCCAAACTGAAATCAGAGGCAGTCTTCAGAAACAAAACATTTCACTTAGGCTTCAGCTTATTTTAATGCTGAATATTTAAGTTAAATTACCATAAGAATCATAACATAACTGACTTTAGTGTTGAGTCCATCACAGGTGCTCAATAAATGGTAACTGCTTTACCATTATTATTATTACCACTAATTAAATATCTAATAATTACCAATTGTTTATTACATACTATACTGTGTTAGGCATTCTACACATTCTTCAGCATTCTGTTGAAGTCATGCAACAACCTTGTCAAGGAGATACTATAATCTCTATTTCACAAATGAGAATTATAGATGCAAAAATAATTCAGCTAGAGTGGAAATGAAAAATTCACTTTTAAACCTTTAGGTGTCTTGGGAAAGAAGTCAGATAATATTGTACATGTTTTATTCCATACTGCTTAGTGAATAATTTCTAAAGTGTTAGAGGAATTAAATATGATAGGTATATGCCCAGCCCTCAGTCTTTCATCTCCATATAGAATCCTTATATTTAGTAGGTCTTGATTTAATTTTTAGCTTTGTTACTTGGTTCCATGTCAACTTCAGTCTGTAATCACTCAGGTATCTGCACAGCTGATAAGCAAATGGTACCTAAAAAGTGGCCTTTGTTACTTGGGTGTTGGAGGAAATGCAATTAGGAAGGAGTTGGACAAAAATGGTCCTGCTTTCTTGTCTTTCTTTAAATAAATTTTTTGTGGTAACATATATAACATAAAATTTAGCATTTTAACTTTTTATGTGTACAATTCAGGTGTATAAATTACATTTATAATGTTGGACTACCACTACCCCAATCCATTACAAAAACTTTTTCATCTCCCCAAATATGGTCCTGATTTTTTAACATTTTATTAGTGACTTGGAAAACTGGTATGTAATTTGTAATGAAATACCCTCGCTCAATTTGCCAGTGTCACCAAATAGTTAACATTTTGGCAAGGCAGATTTAATACGCATATGACAATGTGTATGATTAGTCAAAGAAGTGAGACCAAAACAAAACAAAACAAAACAAAACAAAACTGGATAAGTTTCTTCAGAAATAAAGTGTAGTTTGTGTTTAAAAGTGAGCATGATAATTGGATATATGAAGGAAAGCATTGCTTAAAATATATGATATGTGATTTCATTCTCAGCCTACTTCAGTCATTTATTAGAATACTGTATTTATCCCAGGACCCTGAAGCAAAAGTATTATGTATGAAAAGCTCAGACATGGGATGGCAGAAGAAATATAGTAATGAAAGTGAGTGGGATGTCAAGAGAGGAGATGAGTAATGCCCTCAAAGGTAAATGTACAAGTTTTCTTGTGCCGCAGTTGCCTCACCTGTAAATGGAGGCAGAATTAAAAAAAAAAAAAAGGAAACCTGAAGAAGACTAAGCAGACCCTTAGCCTGTGGAGTAGGCAGTCAAGGGTGCTGAGGGAGGACAGTCCAGAAACTCAAGGATGCTCACACCCTGGAAAAGTGTTCAGAGAGAAATTCACTTTACAGCATATTGGTAGCAGATTCCAATATTCCCAAGCTCCATGAAGGCTCATAAACATCTGTGTAAACAGTATATCACATTCCCTCGCTTACACTGTGGCCTTGCTAGCCTATTAATTAAATGCTGTTTTATTTAATTAGTTTTGATTTTTTTTTTGGAGGTCCTGGTGATTGAACCCAGGACCTCATACATGGGAAGCAGGTGCATTACGACTGAGCTACATCTGCTCCTCAATGCAAGTTGTTTTTTTGTTTGCTTTTGGGAGGTACCAGGGAGCGAACCCAGAACCTTGTATATGGAAAGCAGGCCCTCAACCACTTGAGCTATATCTGCTCCCTTCTTTTGATCTTTTATCTCACTGGATTAGTCAAAGCCAGCTTCAGTACTCCGCGAGTTGGTGATGGTTAAGTGGGAAAATGTACATAGAAATATTTCATACGGTTATACTATACAAACGTTACTAATGTAACCTTATATAACTGACAACAGCATATCATTATGTTAAAAAGGCAGGTTAGGGGAATGATGTATCATTAGCTCAAATGGTTGAGTGCCTGCTTCCTATGTACGAGGTCCCAGGTTTCATAGCTGGTACCTCCTAAAAACAAACAAACAAATGAAAAAAGTCAGCTCTCATATGGGAGCGGATGTAGTTCAGTGGCTGAATGCCTGCTTCCCATGTACGAGGTCTTAGGTTCAATCCCCATTACCTCCTTAAAAAAAAAAAAGGCAGGTAACAGACTAGTATAATATGCTTCCATGTACAAGAAAAAGAAATGTGTTGGTGGAGGGGTGATGTATGGGAATTCTGCATGTTAGGCATAATTGTTTTGTAAGCTCACTAATAAAATATGTATAGCTATATAAAATAAATGCATTAAATTATGGAAGTTTAGCTTGCTAAACTGGAAAGCTATAACTGAAAATCTGTAACTCTTTAAAAAAGTGGTTATCCCTAGAAGAGTAGCATTTATTAAGGGACTTTTCTCTATATTTCTATTTTGTTTACAATCATCATACATTATCACAAAAACAGATAAAAATATTTTGATGAAATAGTTAATATACATTTTAAAGATGATCATTCTCAGGAAAAAATTCTGATAAAAAGTTGTTAATGTGGGAAAGTGTGGGAGGAGGAGGGAGTGGGGCATATGGGAATTCCCTATGTTTTTAATGCAATATTTATGTAATCTAAAGTTTCTTTTAAAAGAAAGTTTATGTTAAAAAATAAAGCTAAACTTAGAATATTTAGAGTTAGAGGAATGTGGGATGGAATTCCAATTGTGCCAATTTGTGGCATTTTGACTTTGGGCACTTTTCTTAACTTCTTAGAGTTTCAGTTTCTGTGATTATAAAATGGCATCTTGCAGAGTTGCTGTAAGGATTAGAGCAGGGGTAGGCAAACTATGGCCTAATCTCTATTGGATTACAGATTAGAGGTAATTTATGGAAAGTACCTAGTAGGCCTTCAATAAAGGCTTTTAACAAAAGCTATTTCTTGATATCCACAATACTTAGCAAAACTCTTAGCTGTCAAAAGTTAACCAGACACCTGATTATACTTAATTCCGATACTTTCAGTTTATGTTGCATTATAATTTTTACAGCAAGCCACTTTGTTTGCAATTTTAGATGTGCAAATGTATGAATCAATAAATAATTTCTTAGATGTGCTTCAACAGAGAATTTAAGCTCCAACAAACATGAGATGAACTCTTTTTCAATCTAGGCATTTAGAGGTTGGTTCTGATTCTTCATTGAGAAACCCTGTCCTCCATATAAAGAGAAAAAAGAGTGGTCTGAATCTGTTCTGCTACTTCCAAGCAAGTTACTTGCTCTCCCTGAGCCACAGATAGCTGTTGTCTCCTAAAGAGGACAAAAAATATCTCCCTCAAACTACTATAATGAGATTTAAGAAAATAACAGATTTTACTTAGTGTTCAATATAAGTAACAGGACAATTAGGATAAGCACTCTCCTTCCTCTAATTAAAAGCACTAGATTAACACCAACTTTATCTCCGGGGTCCACTCTAGTGCCAACTTAGCCTCAAAGGGTTCATGTGGCAGGACCAAGTCCCCAAGGTCCTTCCTTAGCCGGGTTAATATTTCTGTGCCTCTATTCCCATTTCCCAATTATTTTTAACTTGTACTAGTAGAGTTTTGCCATGAGAGGGCACCCTTGCCCTTTGGTTTAGGTTTACCTAATAAAAATCAGAAAATACACTAAAAATGAAATGGGAGCTCGAGGGGGAAAACTTGTGCCCACGGTAAATCCCCAAAGGTAAAATTTGCCAGTTTTCCTCCATATACCATTTTAAGATGTAGATATTAAAATCACATATGTGAGCCAAGATTTTTACTCATACTGCATTTCAGTAATTCAAAATCTATATTTAAAATCTATATATAACTGAATTTTCAATTTCACCTCCAGGACATAGCTGTGTCTGGGATGGGTCTTAATCCTATTATTGAAGAAGATCACAGAGGGAGCAACGAGAAGCTGAACATCCACAGAACCCAGAGGGACGGGGGAAGCCAGGGGAGGCCACCATGACATTGTTGCCATGTGACAGAAAAATCAAGGACCAAGGGTCCCGAGCAGCCAATCACAGAGCACTGCAATCTTCTGAGAGAAAGCACTGCCTTGATAACGCCTTGAGTTTCAGTTTTCTCCTAGTCTCAAAACCATGAGCCAATAAATTCCCATTGTTTAAGCCAACCCATTGCACAGTATTTGCTTTAGCAATAAGGAAACTAAAACACTAAGTAATCAGTATAATTTATGATAATACTTTGTATTTACTGACATGAAAAGATGGATCTGATATAATGTTGGGGAAAGCAAGCAGTTTATAGAACCTCATGTACACTATATACCAGTAATGTAACATTTAAACACGTATCTATACACAGAGAGATGCCTAAAATATTCTCCAAAATGTTAAGGGTGGTTCCCACTGAACTGAGGAAAATTAAGAAAATTTAAAAAAAACAACACCTTTCTCATTTGTATTTTCAGTAATGTTAAAATTTAAAAAAAAAATAAGTATACATCATGTTTACAAAGACATTAGCTATTTCCAAAGAGAGGAAACATTAAAAATGAATTTCAGACCTGAATATTTTTTATTTTATTTTTTAACCAAGGAAAGGATTTAGTCTGGTAATCGTGTTGGGAGATAATCTCTAGATTATATAGAAGTGTTTCTCAAATAGTGGTTCTGAGTTCCCTTTATTGCAATCACCTATGATGCTTGTAAAACATAGAGTTCCAATCCCCTCCCCACCACTACCCTAACCCAGCTACAACCTTGAGGAGGGGAGGGGGATGGGGGGAAACAGGCAGGCTGGGAATCTGAATGGATTGCAAGCATTTCTGGAGTTATGTATGTATCCTTAAGTTTGACCTTAGGGAAAAAAAAAAGGAAGGGTCCATATGCTCACCTGTGTTCATATTTATATTTTTTTTCTCTCCCTTTCTCTCTCTCTGTTTTAATCTCTCTCCACCTGTTTTCCCACAATCTATAGAGCATGAAATCGAGATGAGCTAGGGTCATTGAATAACAGGAATTTTAGGGATTAAAGTATTTAAGAAAACCCACTGAATGGCTGACATTCACAGCAACCACCAATCTTTTTGTTTCAAATTCTGTCTCAACTTACTTGGTACTTGGATTTTTTATGAAACCAGTGTTTATGAAATTAGGACAGAGACAGGTTGTTTTAACTCCAGTTCTTCCTAAAGCAGCCAGTTCTTCAGTCAAGGCTCTATGAAATCCAACAGCAGCAAACTTACTTGAACTGAAAATAAACAGAGATCACAAAATAATTCAAGAATGTCCATCTTACCTATTCGATTAATTAAAATTTTAAAAAAGATTTATTTCTCTCTCCTTCCCCACCCTCCCTCCACCAGTTGTTTGCTCTCTGTATGTTCTTGTGTGTCTGCTTATATTATTGTCCGTGGCACCAGGAATCTGTCTTTTTGTTGCGTCATGTTGCTGCATCAGCTCTCCATGTGTGCAGTGCCACTCCTGGGCAGGCTGCACTTTTCTCGTGCTGGGTGGCTCTCCTTACGGGGTGCACTCCTTGCATGTGGGGCTGCCCTACACAGAGTACACCCCTGCGTGGCACGGCACTCCTTGTGTGCATCAGCAATGCGCGTGGGCCACCTCACCACATGGGTCAGGAGGCCTGGGTTTGAACCCTGGACCTCCCATGTGGTAGGCGGATGCCCTATCTGTTAAATACACTTCCCCCTATTTAATTTAGACAACTATTTCCCAAAGTTGAGTTCTCTGACCAGCAGCATGGGCATCATATGAATCTCAAGTTTCAGCCCAGATTTAATGAATCAGAATCTGCATTTTACAAGCTTAGCTTCTCAGGTTTTGAAGATATGCTTGTAGGCATATTAAAGTCTAAGAAGCATTGACATAGAACATCTAATTCATCATGGCAGCATCATTTATCAGAAACAATTTAGTATATTAAATGTTTCATTAGGAAAACCGGTGGGGTGTTTGTTTTCGTTGTCAAGTCCATAAAATTTAATGTCAATATTGGCTGTTAATGATTAATTATAAAATTTTGATCAAATTTGCTGGAAAATTCTCCTGAATAAACCCTATTCCTTTAAATCTCAGTTTGACTCCTAGACTAAAGTATTTCCCTATTATATAGTAATTTTCACTTTTCCTTTATTACATGTCTTGGATTTGTAACTAAATATTTACTTGTATGAATTTTTATTTAATATATGTTCCTCACACCTTTACTATAAGCTAGATGATTGTCTTGGTCACTGATGAATCCTCAAGACCTATGACAGTGCTTGGCTCTTGACTCTTAGCAGGTGCTCAATAAATATTTACTAAATGAATAAATCACAGTATAAAGCAATTTTTATTGTCATAGTTCCTTCATTTGGAAAGAGAAGGAAAATTAATCATATTCTAAAGAGACATTCCTTTTCAGACAAGTTGTTTTTTATACTTTCCTTAAGTCAGCATTTATACAGAATAGTAAAAAATTCATGAAAATTAACCTGTGTTTTGGAAAACAAAGTTGTGGAAAGTTTTCTCACTTTTTTTTTTTTAAAGCTTAGATACATATTAAAAGCTTAAAGGATGGGAAATGGATGTGGCTCAAGTGATTGAGCTCTTGCCTACCACCTGGGAGTCTCGGGTTTGGCTCCTGTGCCTCCTGGAGAAGATGAGCAAGACAGCAAGCTGGTGCAATGGGCAGCTGCAATGAGCTGATGCAACAAGATGACACAATAAAACAGGCACAAAGAGGAAAGATAATGAGAGATACAACAAAGCAGGGAGCTGAGGTGGCTCAAGCGATAGAGTGCTTCTCTCCCACATGGGAGGTCCAAGGTTTGGTTCCTGGTGCCTCCTAAAGAGAAGACAAGCAGATAGAGCATACAACAAATGGACACAGAAAGCAGACATCAAGTGCAAACAATGAGGGGGGCAAGGAGTATTTAAATAAATAAATCTTAAAAAAAAGTTTTAAGGACAAGACTGAAAGATTCAATTATATAAAATATAAATCTTCTGTATATTGAAAAGCAAAAATAAAGATAATCATATCTAAAATTGAGTGCCTGCTATCTGTCAGACATGTCCTCCGTTATGCAGATTTGTTATTTCATTTAATCCTCACAAAAACCTAGGAAAAAGATACTATTATGATCCCCATTTCAACAGTGAGGAATTCAATTACAGGGGGATTACAGAACTTGCCCAAAGGCATAAAACAAATTAGTTATAGAATCAGACTTTAAACCCAAGCAATAAGCCAGGCCTCTCTATGAAATACCCTAACTGGTATTACCTCCCAACTAAGAGACAAGTGACAAACTAGTGAAGGATTTGAAAGATATGAGACAAGAATGAGGATGAGTATATGGCAACTTTCATAAGTGAATAAGACAAACACTCCAATAGATAAATGACCAAATTATATTAGTAGAAAATTCACAAAATAAAAAATACCAATGGATATAAGCATATAAAAATGTTTTATTTCAGGAGTAATTCATATAAATACAAAATAAAACAAGATAGTATTTGTGCCTAGCTGTAACAGTAAGGATATGAGAAAAATTGATACCGTCTAATTTACAGAAGGCATTTTGGCAAAAAGTATCAAATTTTTTAAAAATGTGCCATGCTCAGATCCGGCAATTTAAGCATTTATCCTAAGGAAAGAGTCAATCATGTTCCCAAAGATTTATGTTCAAGGTTAGTCCCGGGGGTATAGCTGAAGAAAGCAAATAGCTGGAAACAATGAACGATTTTAAATATCTGTAGTGGACAGCTATTGTTTGTGTCCTCTGGCATTCATATCCCCTTCTTCTGATAACATCACTCTCATTTTGCCTAGTCATGCTACACCTCCTGCCCCCTCCTCATATAGTGAATGGATCCAAGTTGGTCCAATCTCTAGAACTAGCATGCTCAAAAGGCATGCATAGAAATAGCATAACTGGGGAGAGTCTGGTTTTTTCCTTCTGGCTGGACTTGGAGTTGAAAGGATGTAACTCTGAAACTGCTGGTAGCTATTTTGCCACTAAAGGAAGAGAGCCTGCCTGAGATTTTCATTACCATTACAACTATGGGATAAATTGTAACCCCTAAAAAGATAGGTCGATGTCTTAACATAGTCTGGGTTTAAAGTCTGATTCTATAACTAATTGTTCTCAGTACCTGTGAATGTGGACTTATGTGGAAAAAGGGTCAGTGCAAATGTAATTAAATTAAAATAGGGTCCTATGGAGTAGAGTGGGCCCCTAATCCAGATTCTTATAAGGACACCAGACACCAGAAAAAAGATGGCCATGTCATGATGGAGACAGAGACCGAGTTATGCCACAATCCAAGGAATGCCAAGGTATGCAGCCACCAACAGCAAATAAAAGAATCAAATATCTAGGAATAAATTTAACCAAGGATGTAAAGGACTTGTATATGGAAAACTACAAAACTGCTAAAAGAAATCAAAGACCCACATAAATGGAAAGACATTATGTGTTCACAGTTTAGAAGACTAAATATTAAGATGTCCATACTACCCAGAGCAATTCAACGCAATCCCAATCAAAATTCTATTTTCTTCACAGAAATTGAAGACCCAATCATCAGTTCATATGTAAGAGCAAGAATCCTAGAATAGCCAAAATCAACTCAAGAAAGTACAAAGTTGGAAGACTTCCCAATTTCAAAACGTATTACACAGCTACAGGAAGCAAAACAGTGTGATACTGGCACAAGGACAGGCATACAGACTGAGGTAGAATGAATTACGGACCCCCTCAAAGGACATGGTCTTAAACTTAATCGAAGTTCTTGTGGGTGTGAATTTATTTGCAAATAGAAACTTTAGAAGATGTTATTTTTAGTTATGGTGTGATTTAACTAAATCAGGGTAAGTTTTAATTCCTATTACTGGAGACTTTATAAAGAGAAAAAACTGGAAGCCAGAAGTCAGAGATGGCCACAGGGAGGAGCCAGAGTTCAGAAGTCAGCAGAAACCAGAAGAGAGAAACAGGGAGAGACTACTGCTTGAGTGAGGAATCCCAATTTCGGCAAGCCAGCACCAGAATGCCACATCTTCCTGGTAGACAGTACAGTCCTCCTGATGCCTTGAATTTGGGTTTCTAGCCTCCAAAGCCTAGACAATAAATACTTGTTGTTTAAGCCAACCCATTGTGTGATATTTGTCATAGACACCTGGCAAACTAACCAATGGAACAGAACTGAGAGTTCGGGAATAAACTCTCACATCTATGGACAGTGGATTTTTTATAAGGATGCCATATCCCTTAAATGGGGAAAAGAATAGTTTCTTCAACAAATGGTACTTGGAAAACCGAATATTCAAGTGCAAAAGAATGAAAGTGGATCCCTCACCACATACAAAAATTAAATCAAAATGGATCAATGACCTAAATATAAGAGCTAAAACTATAAAACTCTTAGGACAAAACATAGAGAATGTTTTCATGACCTTGCAATAGGCAATGGATTTATATCAAAAGCACAAGCAACAAAAGAAAAAAATAGCTAAATTGGGTTTCGTCAAAATTAAAAACTTTTGTGCACCTAAAGATATTATCAAAAAGTCAGAGGACAACCAACAGAATGGGAGAAAATATCTGGAAACTATATATAGGATAAGGGCTTGCTATGGAGAATATATTAGGAAATCCTATAACTCAACAACTAAAAAGACAAACAACCCAATTGAAAAATGGGCAAAGGGGGGACGGTGGGAAGATGGCGCCATTCTAAGACAGAGCTGAATGCTCTCACAAAGCTGTCTGAGGAACTGTGAGGACAGTACTACACAACTCCCAGGAGGGTGCGGGATGGAGACGAAGAAGCCAAAATGGCAAGCACTTTACCAAGCCCCCACGATGGTTGGGAAGGGCTTCCCTCTCCGACCCCCAAGACATTAAGCTGGGGTAAAACGCCTGACTTCCTGCATCTGACTGAGAGGGGAAAAGGCATCTTCTTCTCTGACAGCTGTTTCAAGGGAAAAGGGAGGGGAGGTGGGGTGCCCTTCATCAATGAATTCGGCCAGCAAAGCCTGCTTTGAATCTCGTATCTGGAGACTGAACACAGGACCACAGGAAAGCCAGGACTAAAACACCTCCATGGAAAGGTGCACTGACTGGTGCTGGCTAGTCTAAAAACCGCAAAAACTGATCTCAGCAGTTTGTTTGTATTTTGTTTATTATTATTGGAAGAATGAAATGCTCTGGGAGTGATTGGGGTGATGAATGCATAAACATGTGATTACTAAATACCACTGATTATACTCTTTGGATGGATTTATTAATGGCTTTATTAATATGTATCAATAAAATTGAAAAAAATGATAAGAAAAATTTGAATGTACAAAATAAATTAGAGAGATGGAAATGAAATAGCAGCTATGTATTGCAAGGGAAGCTTAGAGAGATTGAGAGATGAATATTAAGGGGTACAGTTATTTATTTGCCTGTTTTTTTAAGTTATTACTATTAACATTGGAATAATGAAAATGCTCTAATGGTGACTGAATTGATGAATGCACATATATGTGATTATACCAAATACCATTGATTGTACACATTGAATGGATTATATGTTTTAATATGTATCAATAAAACTAATTAAAAATTTTAAAAAATCTGTTCATAAAAAGGAACAAAGGACTTGAATAGATAATTCTTTAAAGAAGATATATAAGTGGCCAATAAGGACATGAAAAGGTGCTCAATCAAAATCACAATGAGATACCACCTCACACCTACAGAAGGCCATTATTAAAAAGGAAAAAAAAAGGAAAAAAATAACAGGTGTTGGCAAGGATACAGAGAAATAAGAACCCTTGTGCATTGTTGGTTGGAATGTAAAATGATACAGCCACTGTAGAAAACAGTTTCGCAGATTTTCAGCAAATTAAGTATAGATTAGCATATGACTCAGCATTTTCACTTCTAGGTATATATCCCAAAGAATTGAAAGCAGGAATTCAAACAGATACTACTAAACCAAGTTCATGGCAACATTATTCATAAAAGCCAAAAGCTGAAAACAACCCAAAAATGTCTATCCACAGATAAATAGATAAACAACGTGGTATTGTCATAAAATGGAATATTATTCAGCTGAAAAAGAAATAAAGTTCTGATACATGCTACAACATGGATGAACTTTGAAAACATTTTGCTAAGAGAAAGAAGTCAGTTCCAAAAGGAACAGATATTTTAAGACGTTACCTCTTACCTACAATTAATAGAATATGAAAATTCATATAGAAAGTAGAATATAGATTAGTCTGTATTCTAGGAAAAAAAAAAGAGCGCTATTGCTTAATGGGTAGAGTTTCTCTTTGGGGTGATGAAATCATTTTAGTAATAAATGGTGGTGATGGTAACACACATAGTCAATGTAATTAATACCACTGGCTTGTATACTTGCAAGTAGCTAAAATGGGAAACTTTATGTTGTATATGTTAACACAATAAAAATTTTTAAAAAAGAAAAAGAAACATCACACCTAAACTCAAAAATAAAATAAAATGAGAGGTGGGACCTCACCAGATAGAGGGTGGGATATGTTTTTGTGTGAATACAGGGAAGTGGCATTGGAACCTAACATCCATAGGCACTCTCATATTATTGAACATTTCCAAGATTCCAGATTCTATGATAAGTGTATTATATGATATGATTTAAACCTTACAACATCCTGATGAGTTAGATACTATTACTATCCACCTTATGGATGAGAAAAGCACAAAGAAGGTGAAAAACTTTCCCAAGGCCATACAGCTAATAAGTGATTGAATCAAGATTCATAAAATCATTATTCATTATAACTCTATCCTGGAAACAATGCAAATATTGCTAAACAAAATGGATAAATAAATCCCTGTTTAGCACTAGTATACAGCTACAAAAATGATCAAATTATAGCAGCCAACTATAACTGGATAAACCTCACAAATATAGATGATTCCATGTATATAAAGATAAAAACAGGCAAAATTAACCTACAGTATAACAAATCCTCCTTTGGTGATGAAAGAGGGGGTGGCGATTGGGAAAAGGGCCAAGAAGAGCTGCTGGGGTCCTGTAATGTTCTCTTTTTTTGACCTGCATGGTGGTTAAATGGATGGATGCATTTTGCAGTAAGTCATTTGAGTTGTGTACTTACGTGTGCAATTTTATAAATGTTATGTTACATTTCAACTTAAAGTTTTTTTGTTTTTTTTTTTTAAAAAAAGCAGAATCTCAGTTTAATTTGTCGAATTGCTAACAGGAAACTGATAAACTTTGCTTTCTGCTGGTAGAATGCTTTAGTGTTTCTCAGCAGAATTTCTACCATTGATCAAATACAAAGCAATAATCAAAGAGTCAATTGAATTAGAAACAGATGTAGTCAGTAAAAATCAAGATTCCAAACAGGAATTCTGCAAGGGCACGCAAACCATGGATCTGTCCAAGGCTAGAAGAACAGAGACAGCTTTGTGGCTACAACCCTGTCAGTTAGCCCAAATGACACCTTTGTGTGAATCAGAATTAAACACCCCTCTTCTCACACTGGTTGGTTGCCATCTGCTGGAAAAGGACTCCAATGTGAGTGATGCACCCTATAAATGTGGGTACACAACCTGCATGACCGTGTGTGGCATTCCTGCTTTGACAGTATTTGATGAAAACCTTTGCTTCTGCTGAAAGCACCATCATTAGTTCCCAAAATAAATTTGTTCTTACACAATGAAGGTTGGATTCCTTCATTTCCACTTTTTTTAAAAAGTATGCATTTTATTTTTATTTAGTATTTGAAACTAATCAAGATAGTATTTTCACAGTTCACTATGTCAATCTTGTGTTTTAACATTGTTTGTAAGTCAATATTAGTACATACCTGTGAATAAATCATGTAATTTGGTTAATTTTGGAGACTAATCAAGATACTGTTTTCACAGATCACTATGTCAATCCTGTCTTCTAACACTGTTTTAAAGTCAGTATCAATATGTAGCAGTGAATAAAGCATGTGTCTTAGTTAGTTTCGGAAACTAAACAAGACAGTGATTTCTCAGTTCACTGTGTGCATCCTGTGTTTTGCCATTGTTCTTAAGTCAATATCAAACCTTCATTCCCTCTTGGTTTTTACTGTCAAACACTTTCGTGGAGAAGAATTAAATTAGAACCAAAAGAGCTATTGTAATTATTACAGCAAAGGGAAGGAGTAAGTGTGAGTGTCGCAGGGCTCTGTTGGAATCTCTGATCCTCTTTGTTTACCTCAGTGCCCAGTAACTAAGAGATAAGAGTCTAGCAGGGGAGTGAAAAGTTATGTTGCTCAGCAGCAGCACTCGCAGCTATTTTCAACAAGGAAGTGGAAGACATGCCAAATTGTGTTAGCTCTTGATGGTTGGGGGCTAATTTCCTTGTGAAAACTATCTCTGACAAAGACTAAATAAAATCTGGAACCCATATTACTGTTCTGTGACTGATTTACCAGTTATTTCATCTTTTTTTTTGAACATTCAGTACAAGTCTGTATTTTTTAACCTTTTAAATAGAAGACAAATGCATGTTCAAGTTAAAAAAAAAAAAAAAAAAACAAAAAGAACAAAATAAAAATCACTTGTTTTTCTATTACCTAAGAATATGGTGTGGCTAGGGTAAAACAGTTTTGTATATATCCTTGCAAACTTAAAATGCAAGTTACATGTATACACCTTATATAAAAACAAATTACCCATTCATGCCTATGTCTATATTTTTATACACATATGTATAAGTTCATATACATTGCTATCCATGTTGTTTCTAGAATTTAGATACTTAATTCCAAAAGACACAATGATAGAAAACAAATTTGAGCATTATATATGTGTGAATATATATTTGCACAATCGCAATTCAAGATTTTAAAAGTTATCACTTATTAAGCCCCAGAATCAGCCAAGACTTGTTAAGAGTATGTGTAACTGAAATCATGACTTCGGCTTCGGTGGCCTCACTGACCAATCCATTACAGTTTGGCTTGTGATTGGTTAATTTCCCTGCAGCTACTTTTAGAATGGTCTGCTAGTTGAAATCTAGATGACATTAACAGTCATTAATGCTGCTGTCCAAGAGACTTTGTGAAACTCTTTGTGCCTATTTCAATAATATCAAATCTATTTTCATTAAAGGCAGTCCTCATTAGATAGGAAAAAACAGTTGCATAAAAATTAAGCAGAGGAACCAATTAAGGAAACATGTATTCACATACCAATAAGCCAGTAAGAAGGGCACTGCAGTATGCCCAGCTGCTGAAGCCACGGTGACAATATGGCCATGATTATTCTTCATCATTGCTGGAAGAAATGCCTTTGAGGTCTAGAAACATTTTTTATTAAAAGAGAAAAAAATGCTGTTATTTCTGATTGGCAGACCTATCGGAAATATGGTGACACACAGACATATTTTGGTAATGTTGTTCCTGGTATAAACGAAAAAGCCTAAGTTAACTGACAAATGCAACAACATAAAGCAAATAGAATGCTCAGATTAGAAAAACTAAGGGAAGCAATGAAAATGGAAAGCTTTGAGAATCCATCTCATTCCAACTGTTAACTTCTTATGTCCCCAATACTCTGCCTCATCATCAATGTCTTCTATCATCTCATTTTTTGAATGGGGATAATAATGCAGAGTTATCAAAAGGATTTACATTTAATATGAAACAGACAATTGTCTGTTTATGCCATCAAAATGCTGAGGTGACCAGAAGTCTTCCAGTGGTCACTAAGTGATTCAGGCAATAAATACTTACTGAGAACCTATTATGTGCTGGGAATGCAAAAATAGATCAGACAAGGTTTCTACTCCCAAATACCCACAGTTTAACAAAGGCAGTGAGACGGGCAAACACATTTAAGTCATACAAGTAAAAAGACTTGGGAATAGTAACATTAAAAAGTGCTGCAGTTTTGCTAACCTTAATATTTCTTTGAGATTAGTCATACTAAATACAAGTCAAATAAAAATTTGAGATCCTTTACTCACAGAAGGTGACTCAGAAAATCCCTACTCCCTTTCCTTTTCTTTTAAAGATTTATTTTATTTATTTCTCTCCCCGTCCCCCCATTGTCTGCTCTCTGTGTCCATTTGCCTTGCTGTGTGTTCTTCTGCTTGCATTCTTCTCATGTGGCACTGGGAAACTGTGTCGCTTTTTTTATTGTTGTTGTTGGGTCATCTTGCTGCGTCAGTTCTCCATGTGTGCAGTGCTGCTCCTGGGTGAGCTGTGCTTTTTTCACGCGGGGTGGCTCTCCTTGCGAGGCACACTCCTTATGCGTGGGGCGCCCCTATGCAGGGGACACCCCTGTGTGGCATGGCACTCCTCGTGCGCATCAGCACTGCATGTGGGCTGGCTCATCACAAGGGTCAGGAGGCCCTGGGTATCAAACCCTGGACCCTCCATATGGTAGGCGGATGCTCTATCAGTTGGGCCACAAATGCTTCCCCATATTCCCTTTCTTTATCTCTAAATGGGAGCCCAGTGATATGAGAGTCTATTTCAGAACTAAAACACGTGAAGTTTATTATTAATAATATTATTATTTTTGAGGGAGTTAAGAATATATGATATAAATAAAAGATGTTTGCGGTCACCCCTCAGGTTGAAGTGTGGTTTGCTGGCCTGGCGGGGGAGCAGCCGCAGGGCGGAAAATTCCAGTCTGCCTTCTCGCCGCCCCCCCCCCCCCACAGCAGCAACAGCCAGGCACAAGGCGGGAAACTCAAGTCTGCCCTCCACCCCAGCAACAGCAGCCCCCAATCCCTAAACCCTGCCACTTCCCCCAGCAATAGCAACAGTCAATCCCTAACCACCACCCCTCCCCCTTCCAGTACCTCCCACTGACCTTTCTCCCCAGTAACTGCTTGCGGCAACCAATCAGAACATGGCATAAGCTTCGACCAATCAGCCTTCCCCAGCCCCTATAAGACTGTAGCCACTTCCTCAATAAAGTGGGACCTGCGTGTTTACCTCGTCTCCGCGGTAGTTCTTCTGCCGTGCGCCCTCCAGTCCTGAGAGCCCCCGACAAGGGCCTGGCCTCCCTTGTCCCCAGTTCGTCGCCTGCTTCTCCGGGCGACCCCTTCGTCGCCGGCTTCGCCGGGCGACCCCGTCAGCCGAACCGTGCAACCCCTGTGAGACTGACCCCTCGTCTGCTGCCGGACCGACCCCTCGTCCCAAGCCGGACCGACCCTCGTCCAAAGCTGGACCGACCCCTCGTCCGCAGCCAGACCCCACCGCCACCGACCGAGTAAGCGCCGCAGATGTTATAAAATTTTTAAATTTTCTTGATAAAGATTTCAATTTATCTTTATAAAACATAAAATGACATAAATAAAAGAATAAAATGATGGGATTTGGTCATAGCATGAAAAATGATCTCCACGTGTTTTTTTGTTTGTTTGTGTTTAGGAGGTACCAGGGATTCAGTCTGGGACTTTGTAATGGGAAGCAGGTGCTTAACTATTGAGTTACACCCACTCCCTAGTGGTGTGTGTGTGTGTGTGTGTGTGTATGTTTATATATATATATGTATGTAATGTTGTTAACTGGCACCTGGAGAAAACTTTAATATTGATTTGGTACTACTTCTTGTCTGCTTAAAATACTACTTTAATCTTAATCTTCCAGTTATTCAAAAGAGAAAGCTTTCGTAAAAGAAATAATACTTACCCAGAAATGGGCAAGTACATTTACTTCAAAAGTCTTTTCAATCTGAGGGTCTTGTGTACTAAAGAAATCCGCTGTGTAAACCACGCCAGCATTATTTACTAAAATGCTAACATCTCCAACTTCTGTCTTCACCTTTAAAAACAAGATTAAAATACATGCATCATTAAGAGATATGAGGTTTGTATGCAATAATTGTTTAAAGCAGGGGTTCTTAATCAGGGGTCTTCAAGGGGTCCAGGAGCTTGAATTGAAAAAAACTAACTTATTATCTTCATTTTCTCTGACCCCTAACTGAAATCTTACACTTCCTTCACTTATGCAATAAATAAATTATAGTAGTATTCATTTCACTTTACTGGTAAAGGGGTCTGTGGAACAAAAAGGTTAAGAACCCCTGGTTTAAAGAGTATGAACTTTTCTGCTAGATGAGGAAGAAAAAGTAATTTTGTAATATATGAGCCAATATGAAAAAAACACTTTTTAGTTTTTTTAGGTACTTACATCCAAAACAGCTCTGCCTGTAAGTCTACTAGGTAGAAATTTAAGTCTCAACTTTATTCTACTTGCAATTTAGTCTCACCTTTATTTTGCTGATTATAGTTCAAGAGGCATTTGACTAACAGAAACATAACCAGTGACAACTAGTGACCTTTTTTTTAAGGTGGTACCAGGGATTGAACGCAGGACCTTGTATGTGGGAGGTAGGTGCTCAACCACCGAGCTACCTCTGCTCCCTATTTTTTAAACAGTACTTCAAAAGATAAGCAAAAAAAAAAGTTAATTAATTGACCAATTCAGGGACTACTATGAGAAACTGTGTAAATTTGACTATAGCATTAAATTGGCCACATCATTTATTTCTTTATTTCTATTTCTTTATTTTCATGGTCACTCCATTCTCTTGCTCACCAACTCTTCTCCATCAGGTGGCAACAGGCTTAGGAGTGAAACATGAGGTCTCTTTGGTCACCCTTAAGTTGAGTCCCGGCTCTGCCACTCACACTATCTGTTGGACCTTGAACAAGTTACTTAACCTTTTACAACTTCGGTTCCTCCTCTGAAAACAGAAATAATAATGCAGCTTCCCCTTATGAATTGTGGTAACAAATGAAATAATGTGTATAAGGAGACGAGTTCTGGTACACATAATGGACTATTATTGTTATTATTGCTCATTATTACATATTCACTTATACATGTCCTCAAGTATCATATTTAAAGGTCATTTCTCGACCTTCTGAGGTGAATATGAGGGTATTTAAACTGTAAATAAAAATATGAGGTAAGTAAGATAAAAAATACAAATGTTTTTCTAATATCTATGTGTGAAATGTGTTTTTTCCCCTGTGATAATTAAATCTATTTTGGGATTACTTCAGAAGGAAAAACATTTGAGAAATTAAAATGCTAAAGTGGGAGGGTTTATATAAGTTTTAAGGACAGATTTTAACTGCTCTTTGTAGCTATCACAGGTCAAACGATCTTAGTTGAGAAAAATAGACCCAAAAGAACAAGGTTAGCTGCTAACAGCAATAGAGGGCATCCACTGATAAAAAGACTATCTGTACTCAATAGGGAAGAACTGAAAGTAACATAAATTTTTTTCAAAATGATTTTTTATATCTTTTGGACTCTTACACAATCAGTAGCAGTGCCTTCAAATAAGAAAACTCAAAGGATCTTGATGCTTAAGCTTTAGTTTTGATAAAACTGGAGGATCACAGTTCCAGGGCTAGGAAGGAAAGAATACCTTATATCTTTATGTTTCTTTCAGTAACTAAGCTCCTTGGGTGTGTGGACCTTAAAATGTTAATGCATTTTGTTATAACCTTGCATTCCAAATAAAAGCTAGCTTCTATCAGTAGAGGTATTTACAGAGAGTGCTATGCTGTGCTGGGGGTTGAAGGAAGAGGGATGTAGTAAATAGTCTATTAAGGCTTTCACTATGCTAGGCATTTTACATGATTTTATCTCATTTAATTCTCCCAACAATCTATGAGGTAGCAAGGCTTAGTATCCCACCTTACAGAAGAGAAACTTGAAACACAGCTTTCAAGGTCACACAGCTAGTAAATAATGAAGCTGGAACTCTCCCAAATCTGTCTTACCTCGAAGCCCAAATCATGCTACCTCAAGCAGAAAGGGAGCCAGGGAACAAAGGTCCATCAACATCCCAACAGGACATCAGCCAGCACTGACTTTTATGAGGTTATATTTAAAATAGTAAGAGTGACAAGCTAGGTTAGTTAACCCTTGATCAACAAAATTGGCACCTATGGCCACATGTCTAACAATATGAAAATTCATACTGGCTTGGGAAACCCCTACTTATTCTTTTTACCTAGCTCTGGCTTCACCAATAAAATATTACAATCTAAAAAAGAAGTTAAAAATGACCCAAATCTAAAATTCCCCGAAAAGAAATTCTCAAGTCTGGTTGAATCAGAATCTTTAAACCATATTGAATCAGAATACCAAGAGATGAGGCTGCAGGAATATGTATTTTAAGGACTGCCCAGGAAATTCTGACGATCACCCAGTAGTTTCCTTCCTACCTCAAGATACTTAGCTAACTGGTACATGCCAAGAATTCATTTAGGGTAAAACCCCATTTTTTATGTAACATTTCTCAGTTGTATACAAAAGAGGTAAACAATGTTTTAAAGAAATAGATCTGTTTACTATAAAAGTCCTGAATGACATTGCAATGGCAGATACAGGCCATTATATAGCTTGTCATAACGTATGAAATTGTGCGGGAGAGAGTGTAAAGTACAATGTAAACTATAATCTATGCTTAGTGGCAATGCTCCAAAATGTGTTCAACAATTATCAATTGTAACAAATGTACCACACCTATGAAGGATGTTAATGTGGGAAAATGTGGGAGGGGTAGGGAGCGGGGCATATGGGAATCCCCTGTATTTTTTTTATGTTACATTCATGTAATCTAAGTATCTTTAAAAAGAAATAATAAAAAAGCATATATTTTTTAAAAGTCCAATAAAGAAAGGGTTTATTCTAACTCAATTTTTAGCAATAGTCTCCTTTCCATTATCTATGGTTTATGTGAAGGAACGTTTGACTGGGCTTCAAAAGACCCTATGAGTGATCCTGCAAACGTCAACCAAAGATGACCTGTATCAGAATCAGTTTGGGGGTGAGTAGGGGAGTAGAGGCGCAGATTTCGGGGCCTCACTAATAACCACTGAAAGAAAACCTCTGGGGGTGGGGTCCAAGAATGTGTATTTTTACCAAGTTCCCTGGAGGATTCCCAAACAGGCTAAAGTCTGAGAACCACAGTTCCAGGTTCTAGTTCTGGGTCTGCTACTGGCTAGCTGCATGAACTTCTCAGTTCCCTTATCTTCAGTGTGAAAGGAATGGGTCATCTCCAAAATCTTCCCAGCTCTAACATGACACAATTCTACCCAAACGTAAATTCTCACCTTTTTCGCAGTGCTGTAAATATCTTCTCGGTTACTACAGTCCACTACAAAGGTATGAACTTTGGCACCCAGTCTCTTGCATTCTGCTGCTGTGTCTTCAATTCCATGCTAGGAAAAGCAAAAAAGAGGGCAAGAGAGTAAAATAAATGATATTACCATATTATATCAGCCAGCTGAATATAATTAAGGGTAGTCATAGTCTTTGACCTTGGATTCTTAAATTTGTATTTAACAGACACATACTTTTGAAAAGGATATAGGCATATTTTGCTCTCAATACTACGACTAACTTATTTTATTTGGTACTGAATTTAAAGCAGTATTTTAGAAGACAAAAATCTTAAAATACTAGTTTTATATTGATGAATTTCACCTACTTGATGACCATTAAGTATGTACATTCTTTCTCAGGCTTTAAAAAAATAACTAAGCCTTTTTTCCCATATCAGTCAAAACTACTGGCCATCAATTGGCTGCAAAATAAATAAGTAATGAGTTAATTACAGTTCATTCATTCATTCAGTCATCCAACATTTTAAAGTGTAGGTCATAATCACTGTGTTCAGAAGAACCTCATGGACACAAATATGAATGAGGCAGAGTCCTGACCTCAAGGAGCTCACAATCTAGTAGAAAGGTAAAATAAGACTAATATTTAAGGTGGACCATATGAAATTGTTGTCATAGGTAATAAAGGATTAAATACTGGCATTCCATATGGTTCAAACTAACATATTGTGGCAAGTATAATGATAGAGCTATATACAGGGAGTAATAGCAACACAGAGGATGGGCAAGCAATACAAGTCTCAAGAAAAGATACTTGAGTTAGGTCTTAAGGGTGAGCAAAACAGTCAAATAAAGAATTGGTGAAATTTATATGAAACCCCTGAAAGAAGAAAATGAGAGAGACAGAAAGTAAATTAAAGGTTACCAGAATCTGGGAAGTAGGGGCAATTGGGGAGTTAATGCTTAACGAGCAGTTTCTGTTAGGAGTAACAGAAAAGTTTTGATAATGGGAAGTGGTGAGGGTGCTGCGGTATTGTGAGTATAATTAACATAACTGAAATTGCATATATGAATGTAGCTAAAATAGGACATTTGAGTTGTATGTAAATTGACACACACACATACATACAGGTGGTAAAAGGATCTGCTGGGATGGAAGAACAGTACTATGGGAAAGCACTAGTAGATCTGTGTTGCTGGATCAAGTTCAAGGCCAGCAAGAGTCCAGATTGAAGGCATTATATGTCATATTTATACGTTTTATACAAAAAGTTTATTGGGGAGGGCACTCATTGAGTTATACAGTCAGATTTGTGTACTTTATAGATTATTCTGGCTAGAGTATCAAGGACAGATTTTAGGAGACAACACAGGAGGAAGAGAGAAAAAGCAGAAGACATTGATGAAGGCATGAGATGAAAAAGCTTCAATTATGGCACTAACGGAAAGAAGGCAGAAGAGAGAATAATTCTTAAAATTATATTTAGATGGAAAAATCAGCAGGACTTGATGAGGGAGGAGGAAGAGGAGCCAAGGCTGATGTCTTTGTTTTTAGCTTGGACGGCTGACAAAATGGTGGTGTAACATCTGGGAGAGATTACAGCAAATGAGCAGATGTAGGCAAAGGGATGATGAGGGCAAATAGGGGCATCAGTTTCAAATCACTTTAAAGTAAGAAACATGCCACAGAGTTTTATTTTTGTTGTTGTTTGTTTTATTTTTGCTTATTTGTTTTTGACCAATTTTGTAGCTTTTTTATCTTACGGGAATATCTCAAAAGGTATCTTGGTTGAGGTCTAATCTGTAAACTCTGCAGGCCCAGATATCACTGTCAGCTAATGCACAAGTGGACTGGCTCTGGGAGAATTTAACACATTCACCCCTAAAAAACAGGGAAAATCATAATACCAGAGTACAAATTTGCTGGTAAAGAGCAATCAGTGTTGCAGAAAACCACGTCTGGACACCAATGGAAAGAATTTGCCGTTTGTGTAGTGAGCTTTGTTATGATAGTAAAAGGAAATGGGGTGGATTTCCTTTACTGAAATCTCCCATGCAAAGCTATAATAAATCTAGTGAAGATTCCCCAAGGTACAGCAAAACATCTCAGATAAACTGTATGCACATCTTAATAGGCTGCTTTTAACACTCTCTTTAAAAGCAGATCATGTTACACTCTGTACCACTCCTCATTCCTTAAAGAGGGCAGAAGAGGCGTCCAAGTCGGTGCTATATGTCTGGATAACATTTGTTCACCACCTACTGCAGAAGCAGCTTTCAGAAAACTTGTAACTGATCAAAATATTTCACGTAACTGGAGGACGGACAGTGCTGCCAAATCCACATATGAGATAAGAAAGCCTCCTGATTATCGAGGGCAAAATAGCTTGAAGAAGCATGATGTTCCTATGAATCACACTGCCCAGTAGGTTACCACAGAATACTTTGCGACATTTGATTATAAACTGTGTATGGATGAAATCAATCTGAGGAATTTGAATAGAAACGGTAATCGAGTTTAAAACTGCAAAGCCAAAGTGAACTACTTGGGAGCTCTGATCCACAAAAACAACTTATTATTGAAGATCCCTATTATGAGAATGACTCTGACTTTGTGACTGTGTACCAGCAGTGGGTTAGATGCTGCAAAGAATTTTGGGAGAAGTCACAGTAAAGCTGCATACATTCATTCCTGAAGACCAAAAATGATTAACATCTTTACAGTAATATTTTAGATTTTTCAATCAGTGTATAATGTTTCATAGCTCAAGGACACAACTGATTTTTCATTTGATTTATTATTTCTTATCTTAAAAAATAATTGTGATGGAAATCAGTGTTGTGCGTGGCAGAAGAATTTATAAAAATCTTTGATTTAGACAGTATGGGGCACATTAAATGTTCTCAAATGAATAGGAATTCTTATCTTGCCCCAATTACAAAAATAGTGAAACAAACAAGACATAGAACCACAAAATATAATGTTTTATATGTATTTTGTAACATAGTAATTTCTTTTCAGTGTTCAACCTTAAGGTACTAATTCAGTGACAGCATTCTAGTATTTTTAATTATGATCTTAATAAATAAAACAAATTGAAACATCACTTTAAGATCCAGGTCAATACCTGAGCCCATTGAGACTTTTAAATAATCTACCTCTTCAGTAAGGTGATATGGATAACTTAATGGACAGGTGTTCTCTACTCACCAAGACTACCCCTCTTTTTCGCAGGGCATTTTATTGAATTACATATCCCTAGTCATAGGAGTTTACGATCTTGATTGGAAGTATTCTAATTCACACACACACATGTGTGTACATTCGTATATTAAAAAGATAAGAAAGACAATTATGTATAGAATTGATCTTTAGCCTTTTTTTATTCAATAAACAGTCTGAGCACATACTATATGCTTAGCACTTATTGTAGATTTATCTTCCACAACTACTCTCAACAGGCACAGGCGTGGGGGTGGAGAGTGAGAATGGTCAGTGCTGGGTAAAGTCTTGCTACTCAAGAAACAGGAAGGGACAGACATAGGTAAGCAGGATGAATAATTGATGGCATGCTTTCAGTTTTGATGGAATAAAGCTGAAGCCACCACTAGCCTCCTGTTCCTTTTTTTTTTTTTTTTTTTTTTGTAGACTTAGAGATGGATAGGAAGATGCCAGTCCCTGAAATACTGAGATTGAATATTTAGATATTGCTGTCCTCACTGGTTGGATTAATCTGAGAAATTTTCTCTAGGGACTATTTGTCTCTGGGGACTATTTGATGATAAACAATTTGATCTGGTTCTACCAACAACTCCAGTTGGGTCCCTTGACAGTGTTAAACTTTCTCATTCATTCTCCACACATCCACAAAACCAAGAGTTTTACATCTCTAGTTTCTTCTTCCCGGACTGCTCAAAATTCCCACTACCCTCTCCTTTCTGTAGCCCCATGCCAGGGTTAGTGGTTCTCTGACTTTTGGTTTTTAAGTCCGTAAAATTTCAAGAAAAATAGTGAGCTGTGTTTGTAAACTAGGATTGTCAACTTTTTAATTTGCCAAAATGAAAACTAGCAAAGCAACGATAGTGTATTTTCATGGTAATTTCATTAAAAAGTAGGAAAGGCGTAATCTCAAATGAAAAGATGGATTATTTAAATTAAACTACTTTAACCTAATTAAAAACTCACTACCTTGTCCTTAATTTTCTGACCACTTCTCACCACCTCCAAGAGCACCATTCCAGTCTGACAAGCCACTGTCAACTCTTACCTGGATTATCACGGCCGTCTCCTCACTGATTCCCCTGCTTCTGCCCTTGCTCTTTTTCCAACTGTTCTAAACACAGCAATCAGAATCCTCTTCATAAGAATTTTGCTCTAAACTCTCTTTAGGCTCCCATCAAGTAAAAGTCAAAGCACTTTCAACAGCCTACAGTAGCCTCCACAAGGATACCACTACTTGAAATATAATGTGAGCCATGTATATAATTTTAGTTTTGCTAGTAGCCACATTAAAAAATAAAATATAATTTAATAATATAGTAAGTTAATCAGTATAGCAAAAATATTATCATTTCCACGTGTAATCAATATAAATATTTATTATTAAGATATTTCACATTCTTTTTTTTCATACCAAGCTTTTCAGTGGATATTTTACACTTACAGCAATATCAACTGATAATAGCCAGATTTCAAAGGCTATATAGACACATGTGGCTAGTGGCTACTTCTTACTACGGTATGGGACAAAACAGATCTAGATCTTTCTTTTTCTTCTCTCCCTTCCCTGACTCTACGCATGACCTCTCCCATCTCAGGGAGATCCTCCTCAAGGGAGATATGCCCTAAGCATCTTCTGATCTTGACTCAACTGTCTCCATCTCAGTGAAGCCTTCCTGGGCCACCTGTGTAAGATCGACACCCTCTACCACCCCCACCCACCACCCCAGGCATCTACACAGCCTCCATCTCCTTTCATGTTTCATTTTTTTCTTTATCCTTATCACTGTCCAGCAATTATATATTTTACACATACAGTGTATCTGTATCTTTTTTATCCCCCCTACCTCTTGAGGCTCACATTTTCCATTGCTGTACACTCGGTTTTGCATCAGAACAGTGCCTGGCAGATAGTGGGTACTCGAAAAATATTTCTTGAATAAAGGCTTTTCACTCCTGATCAGAGAAACATCTTGTGCAAACCAGCACTGGACGCTATTAACTTAGCTAACTTTTACTCAGCTATTAACTTAGCTAACTTTTACTCATCTTTGAATTTTAGCTTAAACTCCACTTTGTCAAGAAATAATAATACTCAACACTCTTGTGTGTTTACTCTGCGCTAAATGTTTGCATGCATTATTATATAATTCTCCCCACCCTCTGCCCTTTTTGCAGAAAAGGAAGCTGAAGCTCTGGAAAGCTGAATAAGTTACCCAATAAAGCCCTGGAGAACCCAGACATGAACGATCCCACCACCATGCCAGATGTCCAAACCCTTGCCCACACTGCATCAGGCTGAGTTCCCTCAGGGTGTCCTCATAGCCCCTGTATTTTTAATCGCATGTGTGATTATTTAAAATCCACTTTTCCCTACTAACCTGAGAGCAGGAATCCCTTCTATTCTATTTACCATTAACATCTACACAGGGGTTCTTAACCTGTTTTGTTCCACAGACGAGTTTACCCATTAGGTGTAAACTACAGACCCTTATTACGTCCACACTATACTGTTTATTATTTAATAAGTATTTCGCACCTGCACCAACATGTCCCCACAAGAATTTTTTTTAATTTAATTTAAATTCAAGCTCATTGACCTCTTGTTAAGAACCCCTGATCCTACATAATGGATTAAGTACTCATTAAGTACCTGTTGATTGCTGTTTCAGTCACCCACTCAGTGGGTTAGTGCTCATTTAACTTCACATCCCTGAATTCTTGTTTACAGCATTAGCTGTTGACTAGTTTGTTTTAGGCTGTCTTTGTACATCTGTACATCTGCAAAATTAAAAGTAAGAATATCTAGGTCCTCTTTTCCCTAGGCCTATACTTGTCCAGGGTAAAAAACAGAACAAAACAAAAAAACCATTGAAGGTCTTTTCTTTTCTCTTTTTTACTCTTTTTACTAAAAAATGATTTTAAAACATCACTCTTGGCAGCTGGTATGGTAGGGTGATATTGCCTTCTGTTGGGCATAATCTTTTAAACCCACTATATCTATTGGTGAAACTAGGATATTTTCTTTATAGAGACCAGTCTCTTACTCTTTTACTATACTAGCTAAAAAACGATTACTTTTTCCATATGTTTAAGATAGGGGGATAGTGAAATATGTTCAGGAGCCGCTTACACACTGTTTGCAGCGTAAAAATGCGCGTAGATTTACAATGCCAAATTACTCGATAGGAGTACCTGGGTCCTAGTTAGGTCCTCTAGGTCCGTTCATCATGTGACCATAGACACGTCAATTAATCTAGCCCCTTCCCTCATCTGTAAAAGAGCAGCAGTAATTTTTTCTACCTCCTTTAAGGAGATACTGTAAGAGGTCGTATCCATAGATTAAAGGCAGCAGAAAGTAAACATAGTAAGCACTATTACCTTATTTATATCCCAAAGAACCAGTCTGCTTTTAAGTTTGGCAAATTCAATGGCAGTCAGTCTCCCAATTCCATGTCCAGCTCCAGTAATCAGTACGATTTCTCCGGTGACTGATTTTTTCTTCTTGGGAATAAAACACTTCACTAAAGACTCGAAGAGGAAGATGATCAGAAGGGGCAGATGAAGGAAGCAGTCTAGCAAGAAATTCATGCTTTTCGTTGCCGCGAGCTCTTTGGTATGTTTTTTTTTTTAAGCAATCAATCTAGATTCTGCTACCAAAGGAAACAAACAACTGGGAAACCGTTCCTTCCGCCGCGTGGGGCGGGGCTGCGGCAGGCCTCTTGCGATTGGCTGCGGCGCGGCGCGGAGCGGCCTCTCGCTGGCTCAGAATCGGGGAGGGACCGAGTCCTGGCGAGGGCGAACCCTCCCGGTCCGCGCTTTCCTCGGCGCCGACGCTGCGGCCAGATCAGAGTTTTACACGCTTTCTCTCTGCCTTGTGAGCCCATCTGGGGTTGTTAGTTGCCCAATTTCTGCCTAAATTTGATAAATTCCTGTCTCTTACAAGTGTAAGAAACACGTTTTTCCCCAGAGCCCAGAGGCTTTTTTGAAAGTCGGTGGTTGCTCATCGCTGGGTAAGGGATGCAAATGTTTTCAGTTTTAAAGGATCCTGAGGGGCCACTTTTTCTGCTCCCTGATGAGAAATGACGCTACATCAAATTTAGTGTGAATTAGATGTCCTCTAGAGAACATGACATTTTGTCCCTTCAAGGACAGCAAGAATCAAGCCACAGGACAAATCAGATCACGTTAAAGAGGGCTGGGTTCAGAAGGAAGCGCAGTATATAGTTAGATAGTCATTTTGTCCTCTTAAGAAATAAATTAGAATTTGTGAAAAAAAGGCTTTACACTTTAAGTAACTCTATCTTTATCCATGCTAATCATCCTACCCATAGGGTGAATAATAAAATAGAAAGTAAATCACTTTCCCTAAAGATTACCTATGTCATTTTTAGTCTAGTGGCCTATTTATGTGTGTATTCAATATATATTAACTGGTGATATTTGCTAAAATGCAAAAAAACAACAAACAAAAAATCCCTAGAGGTTGGTTCGTGGACGAATAGACCTAACTCAGGCCTTACATGGGATAAGAGTTTAAAGATTGTCTGTTACATGAATTATTTCAATTCACTACTTAACAGTAATTGAATCTGGGCTTTGTGCAAGACACTCCAGTGCTTGGGAAGCGCTCTTTGTCATGTGGATGACTGATGATGGTCAACGTTTTACATAAGAGCCTAGAAGATCACAAAAAAATTGAAGTTCACAAATAATTCATTCTCTCTCCTCCTTTTTAAGTAGCCCTACATACATTATGAGAGGGAGAAAAGATAGTGACAGTCCCACAAAAATAAACTCCATTGTGGTGTTTTTTTAATCCTGAATATCTTTTGCAACTTTTTCTCATAGTCCCAAATCCAAGGGTACAAAAGTACCCTTGTATAGTTTCCAAAGTTTTCCCCCACATACATTATCTCATTTAATTGTCAAAAACCTCCTAGGAAGTGAAGAAAAATATTTATATCCCTACTTTATAAATGAATAAATCAGATTTAGTTTTTAAAGTGTCCATAGCAAATAAAAGCATAATTGTGGCTAGACACATGGTCAGGTGTTTTTGTTTTTGTTTTTAATTTATTTTTATTTATTTCTCTCCCCTTCCACCCCCACCCCCCGCCCCAGTTGTCTGTTCTCTGTGTTCATTTGCTGTGTGTTCTTTTGTCCGCTTCTGTTGTTGTCAGTGGCACAGGAATCTGTGTTTCTTTTTGTTGCATCATCTTGTTGTGTCAGCTCTCTGTGTATGCGGTGCCATTCCTGGGCAGGCTGCAATTTCTTTCGCGCTGGGCAGCTCTCCTTACGGGGCGCACTCCTTGCACGTGGGGCTCCCCTATGTGGGGGACACCCCTGCGTGGCAAGGCACTCCTTGCGTGCGTCAGCACTGCGCGTGGGCCAGCTCCACACGGGTCAAGGAGGCCTGGGGTTTGAACTGCGGACCTCCCATGTGGTAGACAGATGCCCTAACCACTGGACCAAGTCCGCTTCCCATGTGGTCAGGTTTTGTTAAACTTTTCGCTCAACACCTTTTGGAAGAAATTACATTTTACATGCAACATAGTACATGTGTGTGCTTGCTTTTATATATATTAAGATTCATATACATTGAGGCTTTAGCTCTCTTTTCTATTCCATTCTATTTAAAAAATTGTAATGGTAGTTTTGACCCACTAAGTTGACCAAGGTTCTATTGATTTAAATAAAGAACATGGTGTTTGGAAACAGGTGCACCTGAGTCATATATAGGTTTGGGACCTAACCTCCCTTCGCATGTTTCCTCATTTGGAAAATTGGGATGTTACCAATATTTAGCCTGTAGGATTCTTGTGAATTTCAAATGAGTAAATATAAAGCCCACTGTTCTACCTACTATTCAACTCTAAAGTATAATTTAATGTTAATGTAATTATACTGTGAATGATATTGTGAATGATAATTAGCTACTAGTTTGACACAGAGGTAAAGTCTGTGATTTTACATATTTGAGGTGTTTAAAATACCTTTCAGTGAGAGAGTTTAAAATGTTTTATATATGGGGCATCCTAATTTTATGCTGTCCTTCTAGCTGTTGAAAGTGGCATTAAAAAAAAAGTTAGAGATAAGGGACGCTGCAATGAGAGCAATGAAGATGTCTGGAATATTTATTATAGCCCGGCAGTATGCTAAATGTTTCATGTACATATGCATTTCATTTTTTCTTCTCTATAACCTTAAGCTGTAGATTCAATAAGATCTCTATTATGTGAATGAAGATACAAAGGTTAAGATAAGTTAATCAAATTGTCCAGGGTCATAGTATAAATAGTAGAGCGGAATTTAAACCTAGGTCTGCTAGGACCATCATCAATATGCTCAATTGCCTCCTTTTTTAGGGGAAAAAAGACAAGCTAAACCAGTTCTAAATCACTGCATAAATTCAAAAGGAACAAAATTCATATTATCAAATCACAGCATTCACTTCTGTCTCTCACACAATTAGTAGGAATAGAAAGTATTTAAAAGGAAACAGAATGTAGCTAATAAGCAGGTAATAGAATTTAGTGATTAAAACAACGAGTTTGGATTCCTGCCAAGCTTTTTACTAGCTTTGTGATATCTGGTTAATTAACCTTCCCTGGGGTCTCAGTTACTTATTGTGTAAAATGGGTATTAATAGCAGTTTGGTTGCTGTGAAGAGTAGATGAGATAAAAAGCACAAAGCATAGCATCTTACACACATATGTACTTAATGAATGATAGCTATTACTACATATTAACCAGTAACAGGTCCATGTTTGCTAGACTTCTCTGTGTTGTCCTAGCAGGTTCAGAATTTTAAAAAGGCAAACGAACTAGCAATTACAAAATCCAGTTTTCCTGTCATTCTGGGATAGAAGGCTGGAGGTAAAGGTTAGCTTGTCCAACAACCAGTTTGTTTGTTTGCTTGTTTTAGTAATGCATATATAAAGTATGTTAGTAGCCAGGATTTTGTCCAGGGAAACAGAATGGACAGGAAGTAAGAACGAGATTTGTTATAGGAATTGGCTCACGTGGCTGTGGGGATTGGTAAACCCAAATTCTGTAGGGCAGGCCACAAGCTCTGAGGAAGGTTTCAATGGACTCCCCAGGAGAGGCTGGCTGGCTGAAGTAGAGCTAGAAGTTCTTTCTGACTGCTAAAAATCATCAGTTCTTCTTTTAAGTACTTCGGCTAATTGGATGAGACTTCCCTCGTTCCTGAAGGCAGTCTCCTTTGCTGTTTGTAGATGTAATCTGCCATAGATACAATCAGCTGACTAGTGATTTAAATCCATGAAATATCCTTACAGCCTGACCAAACAACTGGACACCATAACCAGTCTAAGTTGACACATAAACTTAACTATGACATAAAGTAATCAATATATCTGGCTTTAAAATGGCTCAGCATGGCTGATAATAAAAAGGCACTTGGGAAGTGGACATGGTTCAATTGATAGAGCGCCTGTCTACCATATGGAGGGTCCAGGGTTTGATCCCCAGGGCCTCCTGACCCGTGTGGTGAGCTGGCCCACATGCAGTGCTGCCATGCACAAGGAGTGCTGTGCCACAAAGGGGCACCCCCGCATAGAGGTGCCCCATGTGCAAGGAGTGCGCCCTCCAAGGAGAGCCACCCTGTGTGAAAAAAAGCACAGCCCGCCCTGGAGTGGTGCCACACACATGGAGAGCTGATGCAGCAAGATGAGGCAACAAAATAGAGAAGCCCTTTCCCAGTGCTGCCTGATAATGCAAGTGGATGCAGAAGAACACACAGCAAATGGACAGAAATAGCAAACAACAGAAGGTGGGGGGTGGGGGGGAGGGGTAAGTGGAGAGAAATAAATAAAATAAATCTTAAAAAAAAGAGAAAGAGAAAAAAAAGGCACTGTCTTTAGCCATCTCCTTCTTCCTGAGCCCAAGTCTTCAGATGAACCACTTCTACCCCTTTTAGCTGTTTCTTGCAGAATTGACTTCCGTGCCTCTATGAAAGGTGTCATTGCTTTATTTATCAATTGTAGATATTATTAGTTGTAGGAGACAAGGACAGTTGAGGAGTAGCTCACCATTCATCCCCTAACTCCCTTCTCTCTATCCTCCAAATATAACTATGTCAGTATTTCAACTACTTCAGATTTGGTTATAGTTGAAACTTCAGGGAACATCCTTATACTTTTTTGTCTTGTTTTAGCAATTATAGGCCTCAATTTTTGGCTTCTGATTTTTGGAGAGGAGGAAATTGGTGCCCTATTCTTTTCCTCAGCTTTCCATTTCTACCTCACAACTTCTATTCTCTGTACATTTACTTTAACATCATCAGGGCCGATAATATTTATATATTTACTTTTGTAGTTTGCCAAAGGCTGCCAATACAAAAATACCAGAAATGATGGGTTGGCTTTTATACAGGGAATTTTTGGGGGGGTAAAAGCTTACAGTTCCAAGGCTGCAAAAATGTCCAAATCAGGTATCATTAGAGATGCTTTCTCACCAAAGATCGTCTGCCAGCAGATCCTGGAGTCCTGCCATGTGGCAAGGGAAGATGGGGGCCTGCCAGTCTCTTTCTCTTCTTGAGCTCAGCTTTGGATGATCAGGCATCTCTTCCTGGGCTTCGGCTCCTTGAGACTATCAGGGCTTCTCTGTCTTTCTGCAGCTGTAGGTGAACCTGGAGTTATCCCTCTCACATGGCAGGGTTAAATGGTTCCTTTTCTCTGTGTCTCTTCTTCCACTTCTCAGTTTACATGAGATCCCAGCAAGAGGGCAGAGAGCCAACCTGGGTCACTCCTCACTGACTTAGTCCAATCAAAGGCCCTGAAGTGATCTAATCAAGTGATCTAATCAAAAGTCCAGGTCCCATCTGCACTGCATTTACAGGCACAGGTATAGGATAGCTTAAGAACATAATTTTCTAGGGTCCACAAAAAACAAACCAGGACATTTACATATTGGTCTATTGACTGATCCTGAGAGCTGAAAGTCAATAAATAGTATTTACATTCATGTGACAAATAACAACCTCTTTCAGCATGCTGCTGTTTAATTGGAGTGCCTGGGATAGATTTGATCAGTAGAAATTGATGTTATCTCTAAAGTATTTAACTATGGGCCTTTTTGAAGCAGTATTAAAAGAAAAACTCTAGAGTCAGATTCAAATTCTGGTTCTGTCACTTTCTAGTTGTGTGAATTTAGACAAGTCACTTAAACTTTTTTGGGTATCAGTTTCCTTATATGTAAAATAAAGATAGTAATACCTTCCATATAGGGTTGTCAAGAGGACAAAAAAAAGTTAGCATTTATAAAGTTCTTACATCAATGCCTGGTACATAGTAAGTTATGGCAATTTGAAGCTTTTGTGGACCCCAGAAAATCCTGTTCTTAAAATGTGGGGACATTTTTGGGACTTGGAGTTGTCCTAAATGATATTGCAGGGACAGATGCTGGACATTATATATCCTGCCATAACCCACTGAATGGACTGGGGGAGAGTGTAAACTATAATCCATGCGGTACAGCAGTGCTCCAAAATGTATTCACCAAATGCAATGAATGTGCCACAATGATGAAAGAGTTGTTGATGTGGGAGTTGTGGAAGGGGCTGTGGGGTATATTGGAACCTCTTATATTTTTTAATGTAACATTATTTGTGATCTATGTATCTTTTGAAAAATAAAGACAATTAAAAAAGAAAAAAAAAAACCTAATCCAGTCCTATGGCTGTAAACGTATTATAGGTGGGATCTTTTGATTAAATTACTTCAGTTAGGGGTCTCTGATTGGATTGTGTGATCCATAGTGGGTCTTAATCCAATTACTGGAGTCCTGTATAAACAGAAGAACAAAAAGCCACAGATACAGAAAAAAGCTGCAGAGACATATAGGAACCCAGAAGGCCCTGAGAGCCAGAAGCTGAAATCAATAGAGCACAGAAGCTGAGAGGAAGCCACTTTAGCTAGAAGCTGAAAGCATTGAGGCCGGGAGGAGAGGGGAGAGGCCAGCGGATGCCGCCTGTGCCTGACTGCCCACCTGTGCCTGACTGCCCACAGCTGCAGCTTGGGGAGAAAGGATCTCCTGATAATGCCTTGATTTGGACATTTTCATGGCCTCAGAACTGTAAGCTTTTAACTTAATAAATCCCCACAGAATTGTAAGCTTTTAACTTAATAAATCAGCCCATTTCTGGTCACTGTTCCTAGCAGCTTTTAAACTAAAACCAAAATATAAAAATCTCATAGGAAAAATAAAGAAACACGAGAAACATGCATGTTTTTAAAAAGTACTCATTTTATCTTTTAGACTCATTTTGTCTGCTATCATTCATTGCAGGTACACAAAGTTGTTCAAAACTGTTGTCTTAAGAATACGATTATTCTAGGACAATAATGTTTTGGTTTTTCTCCCTGAGTAATTTTAAAAGTCACCTTTACCACTATGACTTTGGCTGAAGTAATCCTCTACCTCAAACTTCCTTGAAGGGTTATATAAATTCTATAAAATACTAGGACAGATTATCTTCTCTTTCTATTCTTTCCTTTCCAGCAACAGCCAAGGACAGTTCTGTAGACCTTGTGATTATGGTGATGTAAGGTTTGACAAAGAGTAGGTATAGGGACTCACAGCTTGTGGTGAATGTGAGCCATGAGCCATGAGCCTTCTTCCAGTTGCTGAGTGTGCTGTCATAGCCTTCAGATGTCAACCAAGTCAGGGATTGCTTCCGCTGCAGGAAGCTGAATGCACCTAAGGTAACTGAAAAAGCAACCCCTTGCATATAGAGCAAAGGTATAAATAGAGAGAGAGGAGATAAAGACATCTAAGGTAAACTAAATATGAAAATGTTGCTTAAAGTTGTTTTGATATAGTTACTCTGTACCTTTGCCGCTTTTTTTACTTAAACATTTTATAGCTACTGGAAGATTCTAATTTAAGGGACTACATGCTAATATTCCCAAATTCTTTATTTAGAATTGAGCAGAAGATCCAATTAAGCTCTCCATAGCGTAATTTTCTCTAATAATCTATTTTACACTACATTTTCTTATCTTGCAGGCTGTGGCACAAAACTAAAGTCTTTATTATAAATGGCATTATAACATAAAAATGCACAAACAATGTTTACCTGAAAGTAGGCAAAGATCCACGTAGAAACAGTATTAGGTTAATAGTCATTAATTTAATTCATAAATTTGAAAAACAAATAATTTTTTGCAATTTCTTAGTTTAATTTTAAATTACTTTTGTATTTAAACATAAAAAATTATAACTTTATTTGTGAAAAATGGAAATGGTCCTCTTCAAAATAAGAGTCAAAGAAAATGTGATCATATACTGTGGAAAGCTGAAACTATTTGAGTGTCCTTATTCCTTCTAATGAAATACTAATAAGGGATTATTATACATTCCATATAATTCAACAAATGTTATTAAATATTCTATGTGCAAGGCACTGTGGGGGAAATGAAGTAGGGAAAAAGATAGCTCTTCAGGAGCCTACATCTAGATAAATTATCTTGGGAAAAACAGGACATATTTGAGTAGAAATTAAAACAAAAAAGGTGCTACGGAAGTATAGGAAAGAGAGACTAATTCCAATGGCTAGTGTTAGAAAGAGCTTATTGGAGGACTGGATTGTAGCATGTCCAAGGACTAACGGGACTCTAAAAGGCAGAAGGATTTTGGGAAAGGGCATTTTAGTCTTGCCCCTAAATCCAGTTAGGAGAAAAATAATAATAATTAAGTTGATGCGTGTGAGGAGAGTCTTCATTTTCAAATAATGTGGTTTATTCTGTTTAAAATCATTAAAATGTTTAAAATCCATGCGGTATTATAAAGATTACTTGCTTCATCTACAACTAAGCAGGCTAAAGAAACTCATGCCCAGGTGGGAAAGAAAATGTCTTGATATTCCAGTCTGGTGCTTTTTACATCATGGGTCATCATCCATTGGTGAGTTAGGAGATCAATTGTGTAAAATCAGAAAGAGCATTTAAAAAATATACTGTAATACGTTTACAGAATATTGATGGAAAACACCAGAGGATATTGCTCTGGTTACGTATTTTGGTGAAACATTTCAGTTATATAAGTAGATGGGGTGGAGAAGTGTATGTGTATGTGAAAGTTTTTTTGCATCTACTGGTACTAGATACTTGACAGGCACAGAGTAAAGTATTAAGAATATTTTAATACTGGAGTCAGACTGCCTGGGATTGAATCCTGGCTCAAATAATTACCATCTGTTGACCTTGGGCACATTACATAACTACTTGGTTTCAGTTTCCTCAACTGTAAAAGGAGGATTAATATAGTGTCTATTTATTAGGGTTATTACAAAGAGTAAATGAAACAGGTGTGGCTCAAGTGATTGGGCTTCCGTCTACCTAATGAGAGGACCCGGGTTCGATTGCTGGGCCCTACTGATAAAGGCATGCCCTGCGCAGAAGCCAGGTGGGCAGTGCAGCAAGATGATGACACAACCAAAGAGACATGCAGGGGAGAGGTAAGGCAAGATGCAACAGAAACCAGGAACTGAGATGGCGCAAGTGACAGGGAACCTCTCTCCCAAATCAGAGATCCCTGAGATCTAATCCAGGTAAAGCCTAGAGAAGAAAATGAGAAGAGAAGACAAAAAGAAACAGACATAGAAGATCACACAGCTAATGGGCACAGACAGCAAAATATCAGGGTGGGTGGAAGGCGGGGAGAAGGAAGGGGGCAAAAGAGTAAATGAGATAATATTTATAAAAAGCTCAGAATAGTGTTTGGTATGTGGTAAAAGTCTCAGGCAAAATATTTTGCAAGCCATTGGTGTAGTCAAATATGAATTAACCAAATACTTTAGAAATTGATCATTGATCAATAATAATTTTGTAGGTATAGTGTGTGATATATCATTGACATTTTATGTTCTCTTTGGTTGGGGGGTTATATGTATAAATGTTGAATAAATGAGAGAAGAAAGACACTCCTGAGAGAAGGAAACTCAGCTAATTCTGATGACCCCTATTATGTGCCAGGTACTTTCACAAAGGGAACTCATTTAATCTTCAAAACAGTGTATGCTATGGACCATAGTTGTGGTGATAGTCTGATCATTTTCTTTCATAATCTGTAACAAATGTTCCACAACAGGAAGGAGATTTGGCTCAACTGATAAGAGTACCCGCCTACTATATGGGAGGTCCATGTGGTGAGCTGGCCCATGCGCAGTGCTGATGCGTGCAAGGAGTGCCCTGCCACACTGGGTTGTCCCCCGCGTAGGGGAGCCCCACGCGCAAGGAGTGTACCCTGTAAGGAGAGCTGCCCAGCGCGAAAGAAAGTGCAGCCTGCCCAGGAATGGTGTCACACACACAGAGAGCTGACACAACAAGATGACGCAACTAAAAGAGACACAGGGGGGCAGGGCAAGATGGTGGCTGAGTGAGCATACCTGATAATCTCTCCTGCAAAGAAGCGGCTGGGCAGTGTTGGAAATTCTTTGGGATCAGGCTGTTTCGGGATCCTGCAGGGCAAGAGGTGTCTGGACATCAATTTGGTGGGAAAGTAACAGAGAAAATTCGTGTATAAGATAAAATTGAGGCTCTATTACATGGAGGTGGGAGCTGCGCACCAGATGCTCCCTCCTGGGGTGGGTGGAGCCGTGGCATTGGCCCGGCGGCGGCGGTTCCTGGAGGCTCTGCGGTACTGGGGGATTCATAAGCCCTGACCAGGCTCTTAGGGGGCTAACAGGGCAGGAAGCCTTCGCAGACCGATTTCGGGAGACAAACGGGAGTTTTATTGCGAGGCAGGGAATTTTTGATTGCGGACACAAATAATAGCGCTTCTGCCTAGAGCCCCGCCCCCCAAGGCTGGCTGCCAATCCGCAGTAGCCTTAAATTGTTCACAATAAAGAGACGTCACCAGGAGACTGTTTCAGGGACTGGCAGGGTGGGAGACATCTGGAAGCCGATTAGGGGAATATTTTGCGAAGCGTGGGAATGTCGGTTTTGGACTCTGTTATCGGCATTTCCGGCTGGAGCCCCACCCCTGGGCCTGGCTACTGATCTGCATCATTAAATTGGCTGCAGTGTAGAGGCACCCCCAGGTGGCCATTCCGGGGGCTTACAGGGTGGGAGGTGTCCTGAAGCCGAATTGGTGATACAGCCACAGAAGAGACCCAAGTGAGTGAGTGAATCGCGGGGTTCAGACACATAGGTCAGAGTTTGTGGATGTGACCTCTCCCATATGGCTGGCACCCAGCTGTGGGGATCCCTGAAGGCTGTGTTGCACTGCGGTGCTCCCAGGCTCCCTGTTTTTTTTTTTTTTTTCAGAGAATGGCAGAGGCAGGTTTAATGGTGTCACCTTGTCTTTTTTGTACATTGTGATGAGCCAACCAAACCCAAGAAAAAAAAATTGCAGGTAAAAAAAGTTTAATCACAGCACTTTATACAGATATTGTTAAGCAATAGGCATTCACATCTCCACATGAACAACGCACTTGGAAGCGCAGCCACCAGTCACTCGAGGTGTCCCTCTCACAAGCTCCCACTGGGCTCCGGGGCCTGTCGTCCTTCCGAGCTGCTGCCGGCCAGCTGGGGGCGGCGCAGCACAGCTGTGGAGGCTCCCTGTTAATGAGATTTGAGGTTGCCAGGTCTGAGTCCCTATAACCCTGGTGGCCCACACCCCAGAGACTCACACCTCTTGAGTCTGCAATATCACAGACTTTCCATCCCTGAATCCATCACGCCCTGAGGTCCATCTGAGGTCCTTGAATGTCCTAGCCCTCAACATTTGTGTTTTTTCTTTTTTGTTTTTATTTTATTTTATTTTATTTTATTTTTTTATTTTTTATTGTCCTGATTGCTAACATTGCATTATCTCCTAGTCTTTTCTCCCAGCATATCCCCCAAAGTATTTTTTTTTTCAGTTTTTTAGGGGAGTTTTTTGTTGTTGCTGTTGTGGTTGTTCTATATCTTTTTTTCTTTTCCTTACTTGTTCCCCTCCCTTTACCCATCCCTTTTTCTTTCTTTCTTTCTTCTCTCTCTTTTTTTTTCTCTCTTGTCCCTCATTTCCTTCTTATTTTATTTTATCTTAATTATACAATAGGTGCTGCAGGGAACACCTCACATTTGCTCCATTGCCTCATTTCTGTGTGAACTGATTTTAGCTACCTACACTAGCCCCTTTCTCCTACATCTTGATATCCTCCATCATCTACTGTCTCTCCTATATTCCGCCTCCCTTTCTTTGATCCCCAAAGTGTCTGACTCTTAATTTCTAATACCCTTGTTTTGTTTTCTGTCTTTGCCTTTCTTTTCTCTTTCCCTCTCTCATGAAAACACTAGCTTTTTAATTCATACCATATTCCTCTCATATTCAGTCAACTACCTCATTATAGGTACTCTACCTACTGCTATAACTCTACACAACTTACATGAATCTAATATCCATCCTCCCAGATCTTATATTGTTGCTCTGTTAACATTTATCACCAATACTACTTTACACTTTTTCCTTGCTTACACAATTGCCTTTCCCTGGCCCTAATACTTTCCTTTAAAGTGAACTCAACCAGCAATAAGAAATTAGAATAAGAAGAACAAAGTGACAAAGAGAAGATATAACACTTACAAAAAACAACAGCTAATTAATCCCCAAGACTAGACAATGAAGCTAAGGAACTGATTAAACCCGTCAAGATAAAATGATGACCAGACAGCAACAAAAATCTACACACCAAACCAGTAATCAAGAAAACATGGCTGAATCCAATGAACAAACTAAAAACCAGAAGGGGAGCAGAACTTCACACAAGTAATTAAAGATCTCAGAACATATGTCACCAACAAATTTAATGAAGTAAAGGAAGAGGTTAACAACATGAAGACAACACTTGGAGGGGAAATTGCAGACATATGCAAAAAGATAACAGATATGATGGGAATGAACACCACAGTTCAAGAAATCAAAAATACACTCGTAGCAAATATCAGCAGATTAGAAGAGGCAGAGCAGAGAATTAGTGATGTGGAAGACAGTACATCGGAAATCAAACAGATAGTAGAATTGATCGATAAAAAGATAGAAAAAATCCAGCTAGGACTTAGGGACCTGAATGACAATGCAAAATGCTCAAACATACCTATTATAGGCATCCCAGAGGAGAAGAGAAGGGAAAGGGGTCAGAAGGAGTGTTGCAGGAAATAATGGCTGAAAACTTCCCAAATCTACTGAAAGAGACAGATGTACATATCCAAGAAGCACAGCGCACCCCAATCATCATAAACCCCAATAGGCCCACCCCAAGACATATACTTGTCAAATTCTCCAACGCTCAAGACAAAGAGAAAATTCTAAAAGCAGCAAGAGAAAAGAAAACCATCACATATAAGGGAAGCTCCATAAGATTAAGTGCTGATTTCTCATCTGAAACCATGGAGGCAAGAAGGAAGTGGTATGATATAGTCAAGGTACTAAAAGAAAAAATTTCCAACCAAGAATACTCTATCCAGCTAAACTAGCATTCAAAAATGATGGAGAGTTCAAAATATTCACAGATAAACAGAAACTGAAAGAGTATGCCAACAAGAAACCTCCCCTTCAAGAAATTCTAAAGGGAGTTCTGCAGGAAGAAAGGAAAAACAGGACAGGCAGAGTTGGAGGAGAGTGTAAGAGCAACAAAAAAGACAAAAAGAGAAGGAAAAAAACAAACAAAATATGACAAACACAAGTCCAATCAAAATATGGCTAACATAAATAATTCCTTGAAAGTAATAACACTGAATGTCAATGGGTTAAACACACCTATCAAAAGATTCAGACTGGGACATTGGATAAGGAAATATGACCCATCTATATGCTGTCTACAAGAGACACATCTTAGACCCAGAGACTCATGGAGGCTGAAAGTGAGTGGTTGGAAAACAATCTTACAAGCAAACAATAACCAAAAAAAGGCAGGAGTAGCTATATTAATATCAGACAAAATAGACTTTAAATGCGAAACAATTGTGAGAGACAAAGAAGAATACTACATATTAGTGAAAGGGACAATCTGTCAAGAAGAACGAACAATCATAAATATTTATGCTCCTAACAAGGGTGCCTCTAAATATGTGAGGCAAAAGCTGGAAAAACTAAGTGAAAGAATAGATGCATCTACAATTATAGTGGGGGATTTTAATACACCACTATCAACTCTGGACAGAACATCTCAAAAGAGAATCACTAAAGAAACAAAATATTTGAACAGTATATTAGAGGAGCTGGATCTAATAGACATATACAGATCATTACACCCAAACACAGCAGGATATACATTTTTCTCAGGTGCACATAGATCATTCTCCAAGATAGACGATATGCTAGGCCACAAAGAAAGGCTTAATGAATTCAGAAAGATCAAAATCACACAAAATAATATCTCTGACCACAGTGGAGTGAAGCTGGAAATTTCCAAGGGCCAGAGGCCCAGATTTCACACCAAGATTTGGAAATTAAACAGCACACTCTTAGAAAAACAGTGGGTCAAAGAGGAAATCTCAAAAGAAATCAATGACTACCTTGAAACAAATGATAATGATAACACAACATACCAAAATTTATGGGATGCAGCAAAAGCAGTACTGAGAGGAAAATTTATAGCCATAAATTCATACATCAAAAAAGAAGAAAGAGCAAAACTTGAAGAATTAACTGCACATTTGGAGGAATTAGAAAAAAAAACAACAAAGTAATCCAACAGGAAGAAGGAGGAAGGAAATAACAAAGATAAAAGCAGAACTAAATGAAATAGAAAATAAGAACGCACTTGAAAAGATAAACAAGACCAAGAGCTGGTTTTTGAGAAGATCAACAAAATTGACAAACCTTTAGTGAGACTAACAAAGGAAAAAAGAGAGAAGATGCAAATACACAAAATAAGAAATGAGAAAGGAGGTATCACCACTGACCCCACAGAAATAAAGACTACCATAAGAGGATACTTTGAAAAACTATATTTCAACAAAAATGACAATTCAGAGGAAATGGAAAAATTCCTAGAAACACATAAATAGCCTATATTGACAAAAGAAGAAATTGATGATCTCAGCATACCAATCACAAGTAAAGAGATAGAATCAGTCATTAAAAACCTCCCAATTAAGAAGAGCCCAGGGCCAGAAGGCTTCACAGGTGAATTCTAAAAAACATTCCAGAAAGAACTAACACCAATCCTGCTGAAACTCTTCCAAAAAATTGAAACAGAAGGAACAGTGCCTAACTCCTTCTATGATGCCAACATTACCCTAGTACCAAAGCCAAAAAAAGACACCACAAGAAAGGAAAATTACAGACCAATTTCTCTAATGAACCTAGACGCAAAAATACTTAACAAAATACTTGCTAATCGTATTCAACAACACATTAAATGAATTATACACCACGACCAAGTGGGATTCATTCCAGGTATGCAAGGATGGTTCAACATAAGAAAATTAATCAATGTAATACACCATATAAACAGATCGAAGGAAAAAAATCACATTATTATTTCTATAGATGCAGAAAAAGCATTTGACAAAATACAGCACCCTTTCTTGATAAAAACACTCCAAAAGATTGGAATACAAGGAAATTTTTTGAACATGATAAAGAGTATATATGAAAAAACCTACAGCCAACATTGTTTACAATGGAGAAATCCTAAAATCCTTCCCTCTAAAGTCAGGAACAAGACAAGGATGCCCACTGTCTCCCCTTCTATTTAACAGTGTCTTAGAAGTACTTGCTCGAGCACTGAGGCAAGAACCAGATATAAAAGGCACTCAAATTGGAAAGGAAGAAGTCAAAATTTCCTTATTTGCAGATGACATGATTCTATACATAGAAAACCCTGAGAGGTCTACAGCAAAGCTTCTAGAACTCATAAATGAGTTTAGTAAAGTCACAGGTTATAAGATGAATGCACAAAAATCAGTAGCATTTCTGTACACCAATAATGAGCAAGATCAGGAGGAAATCAAGAAACAAATACCATTCACAATAGTAAATTAAAAAATCAAGTATTTAGGAATAAATTTAACTAAAGATGTAAAAAACTTATACACTGAGAACTATGCAAGACTGTTCAAGGAAATCAAAGAAGACCTAAATAAATGGAAGAATATTCCCTGTTCATGGATAGGAAGACTAAATATTATTAAGATGTCTATCCTACCAAAACTGATCTACACATTCAATGCAATCCCAATAAAAATCAACACAGCCTTCTTTAAGGAACTAGAAAAACTAACTATGAAATTTATTTGGAAAGGAAAGAGGCCCTGAATAGCCAAAGACATATTGAAAAAGAAAAACGAAATTGGAGGAATCACACTACCTGACTTCAAAACATACTACAAAGCTACAGTAGTGAAAACAGCATGGTATTGGCATAAGGAGAGACACACAGACCAATGGAATCGAATTGAAAGTTCTGATATAGAACCTCATATATATAGCCATATAATATTCAATAAAGCCACAAAACCCTCTCAACTGGGAGAGAATGGCCTATTCAACAAATGGTGCCTGGAGAACTGGATATCCATATGTAGAAGAATGAAAGAGGATTACCATCTCACACCTTATACAAAGATCAACTCAAGATGGATCAAAGACCTAAATATAAGAGCCAAGACCATAAAGACCTTGGAAAGCAGTGTAGGGAAACATCTACAAGACCTTGTAATAGGAAATGGCTTCATGAACATCACACCAAAAGCACGAGCAGCAAAAGAACAGCAATATAGATAGCAAAGAGCAGCAAATAGATAAATAGGACTTCCTCAAAATTAAAGCCTTCTGCACCTCAAAGGAGTTTGTCAAGAAAGAAAAAAGGGAACCTACACAATGGGAGAAAATATTTGGCAACCATATATCTGATAAGAGACTTATAACTTGCATATATAAAGAACTCCTATATCTTGAAAATAAAAGATAAACAACCCATTTAAAAAATGGGAAAAAGATTTAAACAGACACTTCTCCAAAGAAGAAATACAAATGGCTAAAAAGCACATGAAAAAATGCTCCAAATCTCTAGCTATCAGGGAAATGCAAATCAAAACTACGATGAGATGCCATCTTACTCCCATAAGATTGGTAGCTATGAAAAAAACAGAAGAATACAAATGCTGGAGAGGATGTAAAGAAATGGGAACACTCATCCACTGCTGGTGGGAATGCAGAAGGATCCAACCATTCTGGAGGACAGTTTGGCAGTTTCTCAAAAAACTAACCATAGATTTGCCATATGACCCAGCAATACCACTGCTGGGTATATACCCAGCAGAACTGAAAACAAGGACACAAACAGATATATGCAAAATGTTCATAGCAGCATTGTTCACTATCGCCAAAAGTTGGAATCAACCCAAATGCCCATCAACAGATGAGTGGATCAATAAAACGTGGTATATACATACAACGGAATACTACTTGACTTTAAGAACAAATACACTACAAACACACGTGATAACATGGATGAATCTTGAGAACTTTTTGTTGAGTGAAGCAACCCAGGCATTGAAGGACAAATACTACATGACCTCAATGATATGAAATAAGCAAGCTGCCTCAGAGAGCTAGAGACTGGAAGATAGGATTACAGGAAATTGGGGGGTAGAGGAAGGATGTAAGCTGACATCTACATGGGTGAAATCTATGATAAGCTGGTGGTAAGTATGTGCACAAAGAAGAGATAAAATGGGTGCATAGGGTTACCTTTGGGTGGGGTTTTGCGAGTTTGAGGGGGGCTAGGGATGGGCGGATGGGTAATATTGCCAAAAAATTGGGGGGAGGGAGGGGCAACATACGAACATAGGAGATTGTCAGGTGTTAGTTGAAAATAAAATGCTGAGAAAACCATATCAAAATATAATTAGGAAAGTTACCTGTTTAAGATACTCAAAGGGGATAATCTGATGCAGGACAGACTCCTAGGGAATATCTGAATGCTCATTTTGCCAGAGTGGGTTATACTATTGGGTAGAGACCCATATAATGAGAGTGAAGGTAGACCCACATCCTGGGGAGGACTAATGCCATCAAATAGAGGGAACTTTATCTCTCAATAGAAAGGGTGGCTCCCAGGGCATTAGGGCAGTTGTGCAAGTCAAGCCTCAACACTGTTGCAAGTATCTCTGAACATGGCTCCTCAAGAAATGAAGATTGACTGTCACTGTGGGCCCCAAGGGGAGGGGGAAATAGATATTGAATAGGTGGAACCAAAGTAAATGTGAGGGCAAAAGAAGTGTTTCACAAGAGTACACAAGGATGGATATAAAACATGTAATATTACACAAAAAACATATAGGGGACGACAGACTAATAATGTAAACCATAATGTAAAACATAGGATAACTAAAAAATTTAGAAAACTGTATAGCCTAAAGTATAAACCACAATGTAAACACAAATGTCACCTTGTTTGAAAGCTATTGTCTCAATATCTGTACATCAGTTTCAGTAAATATGATATGAATAAGGTAAAAGATTATCACTGTGGAAGGGAAAAGGTTTTATAATGGATATGTGGGAGTACTGTATATTGTATATATGAATTACTGTGATCTAAGGCTCTTGTGAAGAGAAACTCAATAATTAGGAAAAAAGAAAAGAAAAAGATAGGATGTAGAATTTTTCCAAGTCAATATGTATTCTATTTCTAACCTTTAAACTCATTGCTATATTCCATTTTACTAGTAAGGGAATTGACATTATATTGGGCTTCACTTTTCAGGAAGTTTTGGATCACAGAGTGGTTCAACAATGGCAGCGGAGGAATACTGGTATGGGATGTTATTGACAGTTGATAAATGGTTGTCAGGGAGTTATACAGGGCATGTGTCCAGGATGCATGGAAATGTTTGGATATACTCATAGTGGAAACAATTAAAAACAACAGCTGGGGGGGTACTGGGTTCCTGGCCGGGGCAGGGGGGGGGGGGCTCTGTCGTGGTCCCTAGGGGAGCAGCAGCAGTCCCCCAGGTGCAACGGTAAGGACCAGGAAGGAATGAGGGTCCAACAGTGAGCCCCTGATACTAATGACTATGCTTGTAAGCCTATACATCTGAAATAAGAATAAGGCCTAGAGCAGCACTGTGCCTAAGAGTTCCCTCCTGACAGCCTCTGTGTTACTCAAATGTAGCCAGTCTTGAAGCCAAACTCAGCATGTAAATGCAATGCCTTCCCCCCAGCGTGGGACATGACACCCGGGGATGAGCCTCCCTTGCACCGAGGGATCGCTACCAAGTACCAGCTGATGACGTAACTAGAAAATGACCTTAAATTAAAGGTTCAACGCGAACCAGCAGAATATCCCTGTCTACATATAATAACAGTAGTTAAAAATACTGTTTGACCTAAAGTAAGGGGGAAAGGGAAAAGACAAATGAGTTCATATGGCTGTGAGTCTCTAAAAAAGAGTCTGGAGGTTGTCAGAAAGATTGCTCTTATGCACACCTGAGCAGAGTCTCAGAGACAGATAAAGTAGATACAACCCCAGATATTGCTCCTTTTGAGGGCTAAAGAGACCCACAGGTTCTATGGTCATTGCAGATGGGGTTCACTGCCATGCCAGTTGGCCCTTCTTTGGAGCTGGTGTTTCTGCGTGATGGAGCTGGACTCAGATGGGATCTCTTTTCACAAGCCTTTCATGCTACTTTACTGGAATTGTAGTTGGTGCTGGGGCTTAAGATATATCTAGGGGATTTGAATCTCTGGACTGACAATATGATAGCCAGGCCCTGAGCCTCAACGGACTTCAGCTCCTACACTCTGATTTATTGGACTTACCCCACTCAGCTAACATGGAGTTGAAGAATGTCAACCATCACAGCATGGAGCCTAGAGTGCCTACAACTGAAAGCAGGAGGATTGCATCCAATATCCATGTGGAATCTAAACCCCCTCTTGACATAGATGTGGAATGGACACAACCAAGCCAAGGTCCACAGGAAGGAGGAGTACAGTAAGGATCAGAGTGGACTTAATGATATTCTATTCATGAACTATTATGGTTAATAATTGAGAAAATGTGGCATTGGTGTGGAAAAAGTGGCCATGGTGGCTGCTGGGTGCGGGGAATGGGCGGTAGAGATGAGATGTGGAGGCATTCTCGGGACTTGGAATTGTCCTGGGTGGTGCTGCAGGGACAATTGCCGGATGTTGTACGTCCTCCCATGGCCCACTGGATGGAACATGGGAAAGTGTGGGTTATGGTGTGGAACACGGGACATGGGGTGCAGCGATGCCCGGAGATGTACTCAGCAGATGCAATGAATGTGTCATGATGATGGGGGAGAGTGTTACTGTGGGGGGGAGTGGTGGAGTGGGGGCGGTGAGGGTGAATGGGGACCTCATATTTTTTGAATGTAATATCTTTTAAAAAATGAATAAATTGAGTAGAATTTGGAAGAAAAAAAAAAAAAAAAAGAGGCACAGATTCCCAGTGCTGCGGACAAGAATGCAAGTGGACAGAGAAGAACACACACCAAATGGATACAGAGAGCAGACAATGGCGGCGGGTCGGGGAAGAGGGAAAAAATGTTCTACAACAATGTAAGGTGTTGATGGAGGGGTGATGTGTGGGAATTCAGCATATTATGTGTGAATGTTTTATAAACTCATAGCTTCTCTAATAATAAAATTTAAAAATTATTAATTTTAAAAAACAGACCTATATGGCACAAATTATAATTCCCAGTTTATAAAGAAGGGACAGTTTCATGGAAGTTAAGTAACTTGCTGAAGGGGTTGCTGATAGCTATTGGGTGGGGGTGGATACACATGTAGGACTTACTTTATTAATAACTACTGAGATATAATTTAAATATCATAAAATTCACCCATGTAAAGCGAACAATTCAATGGTTTTTGGTATATTCACAAAGTTCTGTAACAATCACCACTATCTAATTCCAGAATATTTTCATCATCCCCCAGAAAACCCCATACACATTAGCAGGGACACTGTCCCCAGTCCTAGACAACCATGAATCTACTGTTTCCATGGATTTGCCTATTCTTGACATTTCATATAAATGCAATCATGTTATATGTGATTGTTTGTAATTGACCTCTTAGAATAATGTTTTCAAGGTTCACCCATGTTATAGCATGTATCACTACTTCATTTTTAAAAATTGTTGGAGAGTAGTCCATTGTATGGATATACTAAATTTTATTTATTCATTCATAATTGATACATCATTATGCATCAATGATGTTTCCAGTTTTTGGCTATTATGAGTAATGCTGCTATGGATATTCATGGACAGGTTTTTGTGTGTGTGGGAAACAAAGGCATGTTGTTTCCATAACAGCAAGTTACTTCTTGACCACTGGGTCATGCTATCCCTGGAAATACATGTGCAGGTGTCTAATCTCTCAGGGAGATTTAACATTCCGGCAGAACCAAGACTTGAAAGAACGAATAACCTGGGCAACAAGATTTATGAGTATATTTGTTTCAATAACATAATATAATATCATGAGCTTTGGTTATTATCTTATCCTCTGTAAGAATGAGGTAATGGGACTAGTTAGCTAGAATAGTTGCTGGTTCTCACGATTGCTTGGGATATTAAAGAAGCCCCTGAGATTAATAAACTTGTCTGATTGAGCATTGAGGAATCAATGCTCTCAGATCCCCTGGTCCCAATTTCTCTTTATCTTTCATTCCCAATACCCTTCGGGTCTGCGACTCTGACATGTGTGGACATATGTTTTCAGTTCTTTTGGGTATATGCCCAGGAGTAGAATTGCTGGGTCAAAGAGTAGCTTAATGTTGTACCTATTGAAGAACTGCCAGGCTGTTTTTTAAAGCAGCTATATCATTTTACATTTCCCCAACAGTGTATGATAATTTCAATTTCTTCATATTCTTACCAATACTTGCTATTATTAGTCTTTTTAATTATAGTCATCCTAATGGGTATGAAGTGGCATCCTATGGTTTTGATTTTATTTCATTACACTGGTGACTAATGATATTGAGCATCTTTTTATATGCTTATTGACCATTTATATATCTTCTTTGGAGAAATGTCTATTCAGATCCTTTGCCCATTTAAAAATTAGGTTATTTATCTTTTTGTTATTTGTTTATAAAGGTTCTTTATATGTATATTTATTTTTGAGGTACCAGGGCAGGGGATGGAAGCTGGGACCTCATATACAGGAAAATGGTGCTCAACCACTGAGCCACATCAGCTTCCCAGAGTTGGTTTTTGTTTTTTTGCTTGTTGTTTGTTTTTTGTTTGGTTGTTTTTAGGAGGCACTAGGTACCAAATCCAGGACCTCCCATGTTGGAAGCAGGTGCGCAACCACTTGAGCCACATCTGCTCCCTTTTTTATGTATTCTGGTTTGTTTGTTTGTTTGTTTGTTTGTTTGTTTGTTTGAGGTACCAGAGGCTGGGGATTGAACCCAAGACCTTGTATGTGGGAAGCTGGTGCTTAACCACTGAGCCACATTGGCTTCCTTGAGTTGGTTTTTTTGTTTGTTTTGCTTGTAGTTTTTTTTTTTTTTCAAGAGGCACCAGGACCAAACCGGAGTGTGAGAGATGGACACTCAACTGCTTGAACCACATCCACTTCTCCTATATTCTTGATTCAAGTACCTTATCAGATATATGACTTGAAATTTTTCTACCATTCTGAGGTTGTTTTCACTTTCTTAATTGTATCCTTTAGAGCATAAGAGTTTTAATTTCAATGATATCCAACTTATCTATTTCTTTTGTTAACTATTCTTTTTTTGTCATATCTAAATAAACTGTTAGTCTAAGATCATGAAGATTTATGCCTTTATGCCTATGCTTTCTTCTAAGTTTTATAGTTTTAGCTCTTAAATTTAGGCTGTTGATGCATTTTGTGTCAATTTTTTGTATATGTGTGAGGTAGGGGTCCAAATTCTTTCTTTTGCATGTACTAGCATACCATCCATTTGTCCTAGCCCCATTTGTTGAAAAGACTAGTTTCCTCCAAAGAATTGTCTTGGGAATTTTGTCAAAAATCAATTGAGGGAAGCAGCTGTGGCTCAATCGATTAGGCTCCTGTCTACCATACAGGAGGCCCTGAGTTCACGCGTCAGGGTCTCCTTGTAAAGGCAAGCTTGCCCGCGCCCATGGAGAGGCGACAGCCCATGCCCACAGAGAGCTGGCGCAGTTAGATGACACAACAAAGGGAGACAAGCAGACACAGAAGAACGCCCAGCGAATGGTCCAGAGCAGACAACAAGCAAGCTGCAAAGGTGGGGGGATAAATAAAATAAAATAAATAAATAAACCTTTAAAAAATCCATTTATCATTGCTTTAGTTTGCTAAAAGCTGCTGGAACAATATAGCAGAAATGGGTTGGCTTTTACAATGGGAATTTATTAAGCTTATAGTTCTTAGGCTGTGAAAATGTCCACATTAAGGCATCAGAAGCGGGCTTGGCCCAGTGGATAGGGTGTCCGCCTACCACATGGGAGGGCCACGGTTCAAACCCCAGGCCTCCTTGACCCGTGTGGAGCTGGCCCATGCACAGTGCTAATGCACGCAAGGAATGCCCTGCCACATAGGGGTGTCCCCTGCGTAGGGGAGCCCCACACACAAGGAGTGCGCCCCGTAAGAGCCGCCCAGCATGAAAGAAATTTCAGCCTGCCCAGGAATGGCGCCGCACATAAGGAGAACTGACACAGCAAGATGACGCAACAAAAAGATATACAGATTCCCATACCGCTGACAACAACAGAAGTGGACAAAGAAGAACACACAGCAAATGGACAGAGAAAACAGACAACTGGGGGGAGGGGGATAAAAAAATATCTTAAAAAAAAAAAGGCATCATCAGAGATGCTGTCTCATCAAGTTGCAGCTATAGTGATCAGGCACATGGCAGTGTCATCTAAAGATGCTCTCTCTCTGAGCTCAATTGTGGGCACTTAGGCACATTGTTGTGTCCACTCATCTCTCCACTCTCCTCCAGGACTCATTGCTTTCAGCTCAGGGCTCTCCACATGCCTTCTCTTTCAGCCTCTCAGGGGCCTCTTTCTATTCTTCTGTGCTCCACTTATTCCAGCTGTAGCCTTTGCAAAATCTCTGTGCCTCTCAGGTTTTCTCTCTGTTTTGCTGGCGTTTTCTGTGTGTCTCTGCATGTTTGTTTATGAAGGACTGTAATAAAAGGATTATGACCCACCCTGGGCTATGCTCTATTGGAGCAATTTAATCAAATGGCCTTTACCTGATCTAATCTAATCAAAGGTTCACAACTGGTTCAATTAAAGAACATAATTGTTGGGGGTCCATGTAGAAGACTCAAATCACAATCATAAATGTATGTTTATTTTTGTACTTGCAAGTTTATTCCATTGGTCCATATGTTTATCTTTATTCCATTAGCAAACTGTTTTAATTACTATAGCTTTTCAGTAAAGTTTTGAAATCAGGAAGTGTGAATTCTTCAAATCTGATCTTCTTTTTTAAAGATATTTTGACTATTCTGAGTCCCTTGGGTTTCCATATAAACTTCAGCATCAGCTTGTCAACATCTGCAAAAAATAAAGGCAATTGGATTTTGATAGAGTTTGAATCTGTAGATCAATTTGGGAAGTATTGCCATCTTAGCAATATTAACTCCTCTGATCCAAGAATAGGTCTTCTTTAATTTCTTTCAATAATGTTTGTAGTTTTCAAAGTATAAGTCTTTTACTTTTGTTAAATTTATTCCTAAGTACTTTATGCTTTTTGACACTATTGTAAATGAAATTATTTTCTTAATTTCATTTTTATATTGTTCATTGCTAGTATATAGAAATATAAATGATTTTTATATATTAATCTCATATCCTAAAACCTTGCTGAACTCATTTATTTGTTCTAACAGATTTTTTTTCCTTCTGTCTGGTTGAGTTACCTTTTTGGTATGTCGTTTTGCTGTGTGGGGGTCTGCACCTCTCCATGCTGCACGGGGCCTGTACCTCACCATGCAGGTCTGGGACAACTTTTGTCTTTTCTTTTTTTTACCAGTAAGTAACCCAGGTTGAACCCAGGTCTTCCATATAGTAAACGAGAGCTAAATTTCTTGAGCTACAGCTGCTTCCCTGTTTTAATAGGGTTTGAGTGAATTTGTTAGGACTTTCTGTATGTATACAAGATCATGTCATCTGAAAACAGAAATAGTTTTATTTCTCCCTTTTCAGTCTGGATGTCTTGTATTCTTGCCTAAAATCCCTGGCTAGAACCTCCAGTACAATGTTGAATAGAAGTGGAGAGAACAGACATCCTTGCCTTGTTCCTCATCTTAGGGGGAAAGCTTTCAGTCTTTCACCATTATGTGTGATGTTAGCTTTGGGTTTTTTCATATGTGGCCTTTACTGGGGTGAGGGAGTTATTTTTTATTCCTAGTTGAGTATGTTTATCATCAAGGAGAGTTGAATTTTCTCTGCATCTTTGAGATGATCATACAGCCTTTGCCCTTTATTCTATTCATATAGTATAGTATATTATATAATTGATTTTCAGGTGCTAAACCAACCTTTCATTTCTGGAATAAATTATACTTGGTTATGGTATATAATCCTTTTTGTACTTTGCTAGATTTAGTTTCCTAGTATTTTGTTGAGGATTTTGTGTATATATTCATAAAATATATTCATCTGTAGTTTTCTTGTGATTCATGAGTGAAGCCATCTGATCCTGGGCCTTTTTGGTGCATTGTTTTTTGAGTATGTATTAGTCAGCCAAAGGACTGCTGATGCAAACTACCAGAAATTGGTTGGTTTTTATAAAGGGTATTTATTTGGGGTAGGAGCTTACAGATACCAGGCCATAAAGCATAAGTTACTTCCCTCACCAAAGTCTATTTTCACATGTTGGAGCAAGATGGCTGCCAATGTGTATAAGGGTTCAGTCTTCCTGGGTTCCTCTCTTCCTGAGTCTTGCTTCTTCTGGCTCAGGTCCTCTCTTCCCAGGGCTTGCTTTTTTCCCTCTGTGTGCTTACTTCCTGGGGCTCCAGCTTAAGGTGGCAGCTCCAACTCCAACATCAACACTCCAACATCAAAAACCCCCCAACTCTGTTCCTTGCCATATTTTTTATCTGTGAGTCCCTATCCACCAAGGGGTGGGGACTCAATGTTCTATTGGCACAAGAGGTTTACTGATTATTTAATCAAGTAAGCCTATGAATCCAATATAATCTAATATGCCCAGAGGAGATCAGTTTACAAACATAATCCAATATTTCTTTTTGGAATTCATCAATAATATCAAACTGCTACAGAATACTAATTCATTCTCTCTCCTCGTTATATGTTGTGGCAGTTTGAAATTATTTTATGAATCAAAAAACAGAAATACTATGTTTGTCACTAATCTGTTCCTCTGACTATGATAGTTTTGATTGCATTAAATTCAGTTGAGGGACCTTTCATTAGATTACTTAATAAGATTGCTTTAGGGCTTTTGATTGGACTGTGTCAGTGAGGCATGACTCAGGTTGAGACTCTGCCCCCTCACTGGGTCTGATATAAATGGAAACAGAGAGAGACTCACTCAGACAGACATAGGAAAAGGAAGCCACCATGTTTGATCCTACCATGGAAGAGAGAGGACTACAGGACTGCTTAAGCATGAAGCTCCAAGAGGCTAGTTCTATGGAACAGCTCAAGAGGAAACAGTGAACCCAAAGGGGAAGGTTGAAACCTCAGCAGAGATTGGCAGCCATCTTGCTTCACCATGTGGCAACATGCTAGGGTTAACAGTAGCTGAATTTCTTGAGAAAGCCTCTCTGATGCTTTGGTTAGAAAGCATCTGCCTTGGTTTGGACTTTTCGTGTCCTTGGAATTGTAAACTTTTACTCCACATAAATCTCTTTTATAAAAGCCAATACATTTCTGGTACTTCACATTGACAGCCTTTTGGCAAACTAAAACAGAAATTGTACCAGGAGTGGGGTTATGCTGCTGCACTTACCAAAAATACTGTAATGGTTTTATAAATGGGTAAGGGGTATTTTTGAACAAATTGTGATATGCTTGGTAGAAAAGGCCTAAATTGCTTGAAAGAGACTGTTGGTAGGAATTTGGACCCTAAAGTTATTTCTAATAAGGCCTTAGAAGGAAATTAAACTATTACTGGAAACTGGAGGAAAGGTGATTCTTGTTTTAAAATTGCAGAGAACCTGCAAAACTGACTCCTGATATTAGATGGAAGGCAGAATTTGAAAATGATGAGATTGTACATTTAACTGAGGAGATTTCCGAAGTAAATGTGGAAATTGAGCCTGGTTTCTCTTTGCAGCTTACAGAAAAACATAAGAGGAAAGAGATAAACTGACAACTTAATGTTGGACACAGAGAAACCAGAGTCTGATCTTGGAAATGACAAGCTTCTGGAAAATAAGACCACAGAGGATAGTGGTCCATGTGAAGATTTACCTAAACTTGGAACTTGTAAGTCAGGATTTGAAATACAGCTATCCAGGAAGGACTTGTGGAAAGTCTTACTGTCTGATGGCTTGGACCCCTGTTTCCTGCATTCTAAGCCAATAAGCTTTTTGTGAGCTCTGTACAAATGAAACCACTGTCAGCCTGGACTAAAAGGGATAGGGAGGGGGAGAGATTTAAGGGTAAATGGCTTTAAGTGGAAAACCATGGAAGCTGAAGAATGGAATTAAGACATATCATCAGGCCAAGAGAAGGATCAACACCACCTATGTGTACAGAGTGGGTGAGTTTGCCCTGGCATTTGAAGGGTATTTCAGCCCATTGTTCAGGGAATGTTTGGCTGCCCCAGGCTACAAAAAGAGTGGAGCACATCCCCTGGTGATTGGGAACAGTTAGGTCTCCACCCCACTTCTTTGAAGGGGGTGGGCCTGTTCCACATAAGTTGGGAAGAGTTAGGTGACTACCCCACTGTTCTGAAGAGGTTGGGCCTAGTTCCCATAGATTAGGAAGAGTCAGGTCATCATCCCAAAGTTTTGAGGGGGTTGAGCCTGTAAGACAGATTTGGGGAGAATGTTGTCACCACCTCACTGTACTAAGAAGGTTGAGACTGTCCCCCAGAGAGTGGGGAAAGTGGATGTATTAGTCAGCCAAAGAGGTGCTGATGCAAAATACCAGAAATTGGTTGGTTTTTATAAAGGGTATTTATTTGGGGTAGGAGTTTACAGATACTAGGCCATAAAGCATAAGTTACTTCCCTCACCAAAATCTATTTTCACATTTTGGAGCAAGATGACTGCTTACATCTGTGAGGGTTCAGCCTTCCTGGCTTCCTTCCTTCCAGGGTCTTGTTTCTCTCTGGGTTCGGGGCTCCTCTCTTCCCAGGGCTTGCTTCTTCCTGGGCTCAGTGTTCCTCTCTTCCTGGGGCTTGCTTTTTTTCCCTCTGTGGGTTTACTCCCTGGGGCTCCAGCTTAAGGCTTCAGCATCAAACAACAACATTAAAAACCCCCAACTCTGTCCTTTGCCATGCCTTTTATCACCCTACTGGTGATAAACATCCTACTGGCACAAGAAGTTTATATAATTAATCAAGTAAACCTATGAATTCAATATAATCTAATATGCCCAGAGGAAAAGATCAATTTACAAACATAACCCAATATTTCTTTTTGAAATTCATCAATAATAGCAAACTGCTACAGTGGCCATTACCACATGTTCTTGGAGGGTGAGGTCTAGAACTCAGTCGCTACTCAGATGCCCAGTGATAGTGGAACCAAGAAAATGGCCATTGGGCAAGCCTGTGGAAAGGATACAGTCCCCTGAGACCCTGAGGAGAAGAAGAACCCATTGTTTTAAGAATGACTCTCAGACTTTGATATCTAATGGGGAAGTCCCTGTAGGTTTTCAAACTGTTGGTGATCTGTGAGACATGTTTACCTCCCAATCTCTCCTTTTGGTAATGCAATGTTTATCCTATGTCTGTCTCACCTTTGTATATTGGAAGCAGACAACTTATTTTGTAAGTTTCACAGGTCTACAGCCAGAGGGGACTTTTGATCCAAGTTAAGTTGCATTCTTATAACTGATTTTGACGTGATTTTGTATTTAGCATTGCTAAGAAATGATTTAAGGTTTTTTGAATATTGTAATGTCTTTTTGGGAATCAGAGTGGAGTGTGGCAATTTGAAATTATTTTATGAATCCCAAAAGAGAAATATTATGGGAAGAGATGAGAGGTGGAGGCGTCTTTGGGACATGGAGCTGCCCTGGATGGTGCTTCAGAGGTAATCACCGGACATTGTAAATCCTCACAGGGCCCACTGGATGGAATGGAGGAGAGTATGGGCCATGATGTGGACCATTGTCTATGAGGTGCAGAGGTGCCCAAAGATGTACTTACCAAATCCAATGAATGTGTCATGATGATGGGAACGAGTGTTGTTGGGGGGGGAGAGGGGGGGTGGGGGGGTGGGGTTGAATGGGACCTCACATATATATTTTTAATGTAATATTATTACAAAGTCAATAAAAAAAAATCACATTAATAAACTGAAGGAAAAAAAAAAGAGAAATATTATGTTTGTAAACTAATCTACAACTCTGGGTGTGATACCTTTTGATTGCATGAATTTCAGTTTAGGAGCCTTTGATTAGACTATTTGATAAGATTGATTCAGGGCTTTTGATTGGACAATATCAGGGGGGCATTACTCAGGTTGAGTCTCTGCCTCTCAATGGGTCTGATATAAAATGGAAACACAGAGAGAGACTCACTCAGACAGACATAGGAAAAGGAAGCCACCATGTTTGATTCTGCCATGGAAGAAAGAGGGCTACAGGATCATGTAAAGCACAAAGCCACAAGAGGCTGGGCCCATGGAGTAGTTCAAAAGGAAAGAGTGAGCCCAGAGGGGAAAGTTGAGACCTTGGCAGTGATTGGCAGCCATCTTGCTTCAACACACGTCAACATGCTGGCATCAATAGTAGCTGAGTTTGATGAGAAAGCATCTCAGATGGTGCCTCAATTTTGACTTTTCATGTCCTTGGAGCTGTAAGCTTTCACCCCAAATAAATCCCTTTTATAAAAGCCAACACATTTCTGGTATTTTGCATTTGCCCCTTTGTCTAACTAAACTATATGCCTATTTAGATTTTCTATTTCTTCTTGAGTTAGTTTTGATTCTTTGTGTCTTTCTAGGAGTTTATCCATTTCATTTATAAAGTCATGTCTTTTACTTTTGTTTCGGTTTATTATTTTTTTGGTTTTCATTTTTTGTGTTTTTTAAGGTACCAGTGGCTGGAGATTGAACACGGAACCTTGTATATGGGAAGCTGGTGCTCAACCACTGAGTCACATCAGTTCCTGAGTTGTTTTTGTTTGTATTGCTTTTATTTTTTTTATTTTTTTATTTTTTAGGATGCACCAGGAACTGAAACTGGGACCTTCCCTGTAGGAAGCAGTTGCTCAATCGCTTGAGCCACATTCACGCCCTGTTTTATTTTCTTTATTTTCTTTTTTATTTTTTTTAAGTCTTGTCTTTTTAAGCCAAAGACCAGATTCTCTTTCCACTATATCAGGCAGCCTCTAACTACTGCTGTTCTTTAAAAGATATTTTATTCTTTGTTTTTGAAGCATTTAAAGGAAGCTAAGTGTCATTTATGGTGATGCCCATGAATCTATTATGGCTTTTTAACAAATTACTATAAATCTCCCATGTGCCAGTGATTGCAATAGGTCCTGGGATTCGAGGACAGTATGGAATGATACCAGAGGTGAAGAGAGCTGATTTGGAAGCCAAACTTCCAGGGTTTGAATCCTGCCCACTCTGTTACTAGATTCATGAACTTAGACAAATAATTTAACCTCTCTGTATCTCATTTCCTCTTCTATGAAATACAGCTAGGATAGAAGCTAGCTTTTCAAAGTTGCTGTGAGGATTAAATCTATTAATATGCACAAAACACTTCAAAGAGTTTGCTATTATTATTTATTGATACAATGGCAAATAAAAACCACTCAATTTCTGTCCTTATGAATCTTACAGCCTAGTGGGGAAGGTGGAAAATGAACTAGTAACTTGAATAAATAATTAAAAATTTGCTATTACAAAAAATGCTATATATGAGTTGAAGGGGTAATATGATAAAGAATAATAGGAAGGTGTGCCACCTTTAGATAGGGTAGACAGAAGAGGTGATATTTTCACTAAAATCGGAAGACTATACTAAACACCCTCTCCTGTGAACGTTTTACTTAGCCCATAGTTTTTCACTTCTCAACTGGTATCCAACAGATACATTTATCTTGTCTTGATCTCCATCCTGAACTTTGTACTTTTTATCCTACATCCTGTGCCCATTTATACCTTAAGTTCTGTTATGACCACAAATTCAGAATGTGTAATCAAACTCTTTATCTTCCCCGTGAAGCTAGACCTTTGCCCCCAATGCCTAATTTTCTGCTTTTCAGTTCACATGCCAGCTTCCCATCTGCTAGTGTGCCTTTGGCCAGTTTGCATTCTGACTCAGCTTTCTCAGTAGTAAAATAAGTACTTTACATAAATTATCTTATTTAGTGTCCACAACAAGTTTCTGAGATAGGAAGATGTTACTATCCTCACTTTGCTGATGATAATACTCAGGTACAGAAAGGTGAAGTAACTTGTCCAGTGTCCTATAGCTCATTTTATAGGAATCCAGCTCTCTGACTCCAAGATCATATTGTTAAATACTATGCTCTAACTTTTTCTCTGCCACTAAGATATCCTTGTATTTGGACAGACCAAAGAAAAACCCCAATTCAAATGGATGCCAGTTGGCTTTCTGAAGCCAAGAACTCTTTTATCAGTAGACCTTAGAATCTGAAGAAAACAACAAAGTAGAGCAAATATCCAGCAAATATTTAGCGTAATGGTCAGTTTTCCTCACCATTCTTTACCCAAAACTGAGCCCTTCTGTACTGCAAATCACATCTTTCCAAAGAGATAAAATGACTCAGCTTTTCCACTTTTAGCTTTAGTGTCCATAGCTGTGGATATTGCCCAAGGAGGGAATCAGGAAGAGCCACAGAGGATAGAGGGCTTTTCTTTGGACCTTTATCTTGCACCTAAGGAATGATGAGAGAACACTTTTTGAAAAAAAAAAAAGGCGTATGTTTAAATTTCTGTTTTATGCTATGATTTCAATTTTGTTTTATATGATTTCAATTTAAAAAATTAAATCTGAATAATTTTATTCTATTAACTAGAAGCAGCACTGTTCTTAGAATTATAATGATAATGAGATTATCAAATAAATAATAGTACAGATTCTCAAATATCATTCTAGCTAGCATCCATAATTTTAGCATTACCCAAATCTCAAAGTGTTTAAAATGTATTACAGCCTGAGGGTGAGGGAAATGGGAAGTTTTTGCTTAATGGGTGCAGAGTTTCTGTTTGAGGTGATGGAAAGTTTGGTATGGTGGTATAACATTGGCAAAGTAATTAATACCACTAAAGTGTGCACTTAAACATGGTTAAAATGGGAAAATTTGAGTTGCACATGTTACTACTGAAAAATTATAAAAAAAATACATTACATGCAGAATTTTGGTTGGTGTGATGAAACATTTTGCTAATGGTGGCAGTGATGGTAGCAACGTTGTAATTAATGTAATTAATGCCACTGAATTGTACACATAAAATTGGTAAAAATAGAAAATTTTATGTTTTATGTATGTTACCACCATATAATTTTTAAAAAATATATTACATATCTTAGCTTATTAAATTATTTTAATTAAAATTAGTTTAAGTATTAAGATTTATAATACATTAGTAAATTATGTTTATTAATATAAGTATAATTTGGGAAAATAGTTTCTTTAATATAATATAGATTAAGAATGACCATTTAACAGTTTAAATGAGTTAGCCTGGAAGGCACAGAACCAAATGTGAAACAATGACATTCTGAATCCCAAAAGTCAGTGTTGACAGATAGAAAGTAAACAGATCTAGATAGAAAATAAACATATTCAAGTTCATGGTACTGGATTTCCTATGGGCTATTTGTCTGTTATTTTTTTCCCAACAAGACACAAACATATTGTTACTCTACAAATAAATTTAGAGATGGAAATAGATTAGCAATTATGTATGGCAGATGGAAGATGGACGGTTTGAGAGTTAACTACTAAGGAGTAGAGGTTTTTTTTTCCTTTTGGAGTAATGAAAATGCACTAATATTGAAAGCAGTGATGGATGTATAACTCTGTGATTATACCAAAAGCCACTTATTGTACACTTCAGATGAATTGTATGGTTTATGAATATATTTCAATAAAATTGATAAAAAATTGTGACTTATGCATTAAGAACAAGTGACCTATAAATGTTATCCACCTGAACTAAAGACTATGAGGGAAATACTACTCCAACTTGTTTTTGTTACATATTATTGCATAAACTAAAATTTTTTAATATACCAAATAAAACCACAACTCCAACAATGGCTACAACATATAAGTTATAAATGAGAATGGAAAGACAAAGTAATCTAGTTCAATAAACTGCTACCTTATCAAAAAGTTAATTCCATTACGTACATATATAATAAACTTACTTCTGTTCATTTGTATAGGAGGCCTCAAGTAAAAGAGAATAGAGAGGCAGAGTCAGGTTGATAGGGTGCAGTATTTTTCAAACATTTTATATTAGGATCCACTGAAAGAAATACGTTTTACACTTTGAGCCAGTATATACATACTTGCAAGTGCAAAGGCCCTGAGGCAAAATGTTTAAGTGAAGCCCATACAGCCTTTAGAGTCACATTGTCCTGTTTTCCTTACACTGCACTTGGCCATTGCTTAGTCATTAGGCATAGGACAACAAACTAAATGTATGTATTTAGGCTCTTCTTAAAACTGATGGCCATTTTGATTAAAAAGTTTTTTTAAACCTCATGTTTTCCTTTAATGTTACTTGAAATCCTAACAAAAACTAATTACAATCAAATAATGTTGAAATATGGGCTTTCATATAAATACTAATAATTAAGCATATTAATGTTTATCATACTTTTGTTCAAATTATACATTTGCCTGGAAATCCTGGTTATTCCTCTGTTTCACCTTCTGGTCCATATTAACCCTCAACTGAGAATCATTTATCCAAGCCTCACTAGGTCTTCTAAATGTCCTCATATGTCCCATGAGCAACACAACTGTAATGTATGCAAGGCATTTCCTCCCTGAGTGCCTGCTTTTAAAGAAGCATATACTTTTTGTCAAATTTGTTTAAGACAAGACTCTTTATCTTATAATCAAACCTAATGCTGGGGGTACTACATGACCATTGTTTTAGTCTTCAGCTCTTTCATTAAAACTTTTTGAGTAGTGTGAATTATTTAAAATTATATTTAAATGTATTCCTTAATAATGGTGCAGTGTATAATATTTGAGTAGTATTTTAGAGGATAACGAAGATTTTATTCCCTAAATTCTTTTAAAATGTAGTAGATTTCAGTTTATTTGGAATAAATTTCAGGGCCCTGTATTTTAAAAGTGATGAGATTTTATGGATCAAATAGACACAAAAGTTAATTAATTCTGAAGAATACTTTAGCCACAGAAGTTGGAAGGTTTTGGAAAACTGTGGTCAATAATTCTGAAGACTACTGAGAAAACACTCTATTCTAAATTTGTTCTCTGAGAAAAGTATACCAGTAAATTCCTGAAAGTGATTATAAAGTTATTAAAGCAGAATTGGGCTAGGTATATAGAGGAAGTCTCTTTCTGCCTCATAAATGAGTAGAATTTGAACATGAGCATCTTATCTAAGAACTTGTCTGTCTGGAATGTTCAAACTATACAAGTTCTAATTCAGGATTTGAAAGAGGTTGGCATGCACACTCTAATACCAGAATTTAATGCTGCTTTCATCTAATTTGTCTGCTATTTTCTGTTATTCATTGATTGAGAGTAGACCTTGTAGTGGGAGAAAGAATTTCAGAACTGAAGCAGAAAAAGTAGAGTATACAGAAAACTGGGCCTACTCCTGCAATCTGAAAGCCGGACATACATACGGACTCACCCCCCCTTGGGGTAAACACCCTAACCGGCTATAGCTTGGCTAACTGCCCATGTTCCAGTTTTGTAACTTGATTGCGTTTTTAGCTTGCTTGATTGCAAACACCCTAACCCCCTATAGCTGGGCTAACTGCTAATGTTTCATTTCTGTAATTTGTCTGACTTGCTTGCTTGTTCAGCATTAGAAAGCAAAAATTAATCAATAAAATTCCTTCTAAGTGTGTGAAAACTACCCCTTCCCTCTGTATAGACCCCTATAAAACCCAAATTCCCCTGAGTTCGGGGCCCCCTCACCTACTTATGGTGGAGGGTGCCTGGCTGTAAATAAAGGTTCTCTAAATTTATACCTCCTGGGTGTCTAAGTGTCTGACTTATGAAGTGACCCCACTTCAAGAACCTTCCCTATAACCTCCACCTTTGTTTTGTTATTACTTCTTTTTCTTCTTAAAGGCTACCCTGGATATTCATTGTAACTTATTTCCTATGAAAATATTTCCTAGCGAGGAGATGAGGGAATAAATAAAAGGGCATGTGGGTTTATTTGTTCCTGATTTGTAATCCTAGAATTAGATGGATTTGTTTAATCCAATTCCTCTTTCCTACCATTGAGTAGTTTGTCTAAGACAAAACACTCAGAACTATTCAGTTTTTGCCACCTTTATTGTCTGCAGCCTTCTAAACCACAAAGGATTGTATTATCTTGGTTTTCCCTGGAGCTTTATTGTCAAAACACTTTGTCCTATGCTGGACCTATGGTTAATTGTTTGTTTACTGTGTTTTAATTATCTGCCTGCCTGCCATAACCTTTGAGAGTTCTTTGCCCTTTCATAAACACTGGAAGCAGAAGCTAAAGTCCTCTGAGAGCTGCCAAATCTGTGGCTATTGTGCAATGGTAAAAACAATCATGCATTGGAGACCAATGTCCAGAGAAGAAACTAGAATAAGGACAAGAAACTGATAGACTGATCTCTTTTTTTAAAATAAAATTTTATTGAAGTATATCATTCATACATGAATGTACATAAACAATAAATGTATAGTAAAATTTATGAATTTACAAAACAAACATGCATATCATCATACAAGTTTCCCATACATCTCCCCACCACCAACACCTTGCATTGTTGTGAAACATCGGTTACAAACTATGCAAGAGCATTGTCACAATATCACCACTGAATTGTGGGAAGATGGCAATGGAGTAGGCAGGCAGGGCTCAACTCTCATAAAAACAACAGAGAAAGAGCCAAAATCTTTTTGAGGGACCTGTTTTGGGGATCAGCAGATGAGGACAATGCTACACAACTCCCAGAGGGTGAGGGACAGAGAGATGAAGAACCCAAAACCATAAATGTGAGTAACCAAACCCCCACAAGATAGTAATATTAAGCTGTGGTAAAACCCCTGGCTCACTGCATTTGACTGAGAGGGAAACAGACATCTGCTTCCCTATCAGCTGTTACAAGGGAAAAGGGGGGAGGGGCGGGGATGGGGGCTTCTCTTCAGTGAATTTAGCCAGCAGAACCTTCTTTGAATCTTGGCTCTGGCCAGACCAAAACACAAGAAAGCAGAGATTCAAATACCTCAGTGGAAAGGTGCGCTGACTAATGCCATATGCTGGCTGGTCTGGAAATTTCATGGATGAAATCTGCTTTTGGTTCCCTCTGTACCTAACTCCTGGGAGACAATCTGTGCCCTATTAGGGAGCCCCTGGCCCTTTTTTTTTTTTGGTAGGCAAAGGAGTAAAGAGTTTATTAAGAAACAATAAATGAAAAACAGGACACAATCTGAAACAGATTGCAGGCCTTTTAAAACCCTTATTCCCCTCTCTTCATAATGTTGGGGAGGGGCCCCAGCTGTTTGTTGTTCTGATTGGTTATTCTACCTGTTAGTTTTCAGCGGGCTGGAGTGATGCCTTTTGAAGGCATCCGGGCCTTTTCCTTGATCCCAAATGGGATTCTCATTCCAAATGGGATCCTTCGTCCTAATGGGGTTCTCATGGCTGGGGTCTTGCGGGATCTTTCCAGTTTTATTCTTGGTGACGATCTTTCCCTAGGGGGGAGAGAGGGAGGGCCGGGTTTAGGTGGGGTTTCATGGCCATATGTCTTGGGATCATGTTTTTTCCAGGTCTCAGCTGTGACTCATTTTCCCTTTCCCTAAACTAATTTGCCTTAAGTTTCCCTCAGAGAGCTTACATCCTTACTCTTAAGGGAGAGCTAAAGTGTGATAATCATTCTTCTGTAACTGTTTCCCACTGTTTAGGGGGAATAGGCCCTATCTGACAAGGTGTAAAAGCCTCTGGCTATTCTGTTGTGGTTGAGACAAGATGAGTCTAGCACCATGGCTTGAGCTGGATAAAATCTCTGCATGACTAATATGGCATTGATTCCGGAAGAAATAAACTTAGTTAGAATTTAAGATACACGGTCTTACTAAAAAGGATAAAGAAAAAGATGGTAAGCAGGCCCAAAAAGGGGGAAAGCCATGATATAGTGGATGATGAGAGTGAAAAAGGCCAGGTGACTTCAGAGGCTGCATGCTCCCAAAGTTGATGGGAATCAGCATTTTTCCTTGATTTCTTTTATGCTGTTGGTTAACTCTAGGGAGAGGTTGTGGTAGATTTGCTGGGTTTGGGTGTAAACTTCCAACCCCAGTTCCCATGGTAGTGGTTATGCCTAGGACAGCAAGGAGAGGTATGAAGAGAGGTACTACTCTTTACATAAACTCACAAAGACAGTATGGGTAACAACAAGACAAGCATATGGTGAGCAAAATAAAGACAATACTTAAGAGAGTTAGTCCTTTATCTTAGGAACATTCATGAATTACTTAGAAAATGAATTAAATTTACCAGGACTTCTAGCATGTTAAATATCCCTTTGCATATGATCTAGAATAGGAAATGTTATTATATTGATGAGGAACACAGGTATAATATTTGTGGCAGTTTGATATTATTATGAATTCCAAAAAGAAATATTGATTATATTTGTAAACTGGTCTGTTCCTCTAGGCATGATACCCCTTTGATTGTGTTAAATACCAAGGTTTCACTTTTACTTTATTAAATCAAGATTAGGGTTTTGATTTTACCAAATCATTAGGGCATGCAGGGTTGAGACCCTGCCCCCTTGGTGGGCTATATAAATGGATGCTCAGTTAAGAACACAGTAGTAGATATATGGAGAAGAGCAGCGAGGAAGAGAGCTCCATAGACATGGAAGGGGCCCTGGGAAGAGAGAAGAGCCTGATAGTCTACAGCAGACCTTGTGAAGAGAACAGAGCAGCTGAGCCAGGAAAGAAACAAGCCCTCTAGCCTACAGCTGAGATCAAAAAAGCTGGGCCCATGGAATCTTAAGAGGAAGAGGAAGGTTGAACCCTCACAGATATTGCCCCCCATCTTGGTTCAACACATGGCAACAGAGTTTGGTAAGGAAGTGACTTTGAGTTGGACTCTTTAGGGCCTTGCAACTGTAACCTTCCACCCCAAATAAATACCCTTTATAAAAGCCAAGAGGTTTCTGGTATTTTGCATCAGCACTCCTTTTGGCTGACTCATAGAATACTTAGTACCATCAATGCACAAGATCCTCTTTGAGTTGTAGTTAATAGATCTAAGTTCCAGGTTTGTCTTTCCATGGGAGAAGGCCATAATGCCAATTTTATTTGTTTAAGTTTTACTCACACTACTCTGGTAATAATTGCTCCACTTCACACAGCCAGTATGCTGCAGTACTGTTGGCCCTTGGAGGGAAGTTCCAGTGTTTCACTGGCTTGATGCATAGCGCCCTTTCAACATTATTAAACAAAGCCAGTCCAGAGGCAATGCCCATTGTAAATCTGGCCATATCAAGCCAAAACCAGCTGCACCAATAATCTGTAGCTACAATATATTCTCCATCTACTTCAGGACCATAACTAGAGATGTGGTAGATACCTTTATTGTTTTAAGGTCAGTGACCAACCTAGCCAATAACTCAAAGGGAGAGACAACATGCAGTATACTGAAGGCCTATTTTGAATGCATGAGAGTTTGACAATATTGAAATCTATCTCTTAGTTTTTATGCACTTTTCTAAACACTTCCAATGTAATATATAACATTTATCAAACGAACTTAACTTTTTTAGTACTTTACTTCTATACCTTTACCATGATTACATTAATTAACAGGTATTTTACTTTAGCAGTACAGGAAAAACATTCTCCATTATTTTTTGAAAATCTAAGATTCCCAGTGGAATCAAGATTATCTTCCTTTACCACCAACATCGGGGTTGCAGTACATGGAACGTGCATATCTCCCCATGTTAGCTCAAAATTTACAGTCAACTAAATTTACTGAATTCCTCCATAGATTTAGCTGGGTCCTCTGAAAACTGCCCCACTGGTTTTTTGTTTTTTTCACATTGAGCTAAATCTGTTGGGGAGAAGGGAACATGGACTCTAATTGTTCCTATATCTACATTTGCTACTTCCCTTAATGAGCAGAGGCTGTTCTCAGTCGTCCCCTTGTAGGGTGAAAAGATGCCCCACTCCTGGTGACTCCTGCTAGACTAGCTATGTGAGCATAAACTGCAGGTGCTGAGGCTGGAGGTGAGTCCAAGGGACACTTAAGTTTGGAGCTTTAAGGAGAGAACCTCCTTCTCAGGTTCTCTCTTTTCTTGGGGCTGTTTCACTTCCTGAGCATAACACAAACTCAAAGACCTGTTTAAACTTGTGTTCTGATATAGAGCCATAAAGAATTGGATGTATGGAATCTCCTACTGCTTCCCTTCCCTTTTACACAGGAGGTCTAACTGTAAGATAGGTTTATCAAGGCTGTACTGCAGCCATGCAGTATTACTGAAGAAGATCAGTTTCTCCTTCTCAGCCCTTCAGTGGGCAAGGTCTGGGATGCTACAGTGCTAGAGCTGCACCCATTATTCTAGGAAAAATGGAGAAAAGTTTGTCTGGCATCCCAGACTCTGAGTCTGACTAAATTTTACCCTCCAAACCAAAGTGCCCAAACCTCTCAGGTCTTGAGGGATGTTTAGAGTAAGTGTTTAGAATTGCTGCTTTAGTTCCCAGCATCTGGGAATAATAAGCCCTTGCCATGAGGCATCCCTGAAGTGAGGAGATGGCGGAACCTAGGTTCCGGAAGGAATCCACCAAGCTGCACGTGACTCTTCCTGGAAAAGGGGCGGGCTTGCCTATTAAGCAGTCCCATTTTATGGCCACTGCCAGGGAGTTTCACAGATAAACCATACATTAAAAGTCCATTAAGTAACAATTCTGTCTTTACCAGCAAACAGCCTTGTGGGTCCCAAGGCAATGTCAGGGCCTCCCAGGGCCTGAGAAGGAACAGAATTTCCCTGCACTACCAAGGGTGGGACCAAAGCCTTGCTAGCAAATGTATTTTCAGTTATTGCATTTGGCTTCTGACAGGGTCCTCTATTAAGAACCTGCTTTTTGTTACTGCTATCAATTTAGGTTTCTATTTAATAATGGTGCCCTGGAATTAGCCATTAAAGTACTTTGGATTAGACAATGCTTTTATAAACTTCCTATAAGAAACCATAACCACATAGACTAGTCATCCTACATTTAAGCAAGCATATTAAATTACAATTAGCAACCAATGAAATCTACCCCTATCTATTTAAAAGTCCTGTTGTACATTCCTTATTCTGTTCTGTTCTGCAAAAACCAGCCATTTCACTTTAGGACAGACCCATATTTCAGTAAACACAAATTGTGACTTTCATCTTAAAGATTTAATACATAATAAATATTATTAATACAAATAATGCTCATTTTTAAATTAGTATTCAATAAACCTAGGGAGATAACACCCAAGCTAAATAAAATTGAAACCATTATAGTTTATGCAAGGAATGTTCTTTTATCCTTCCTTCACAGGTGGCTAAAACTTTTCTTCAATACAATTCTAAATTTGTGAATAACTTTAAAAGCATACTGTCTGCTAGGTTCTGGAATAATTATAATTGTTATAATTTGTTTTAGTCATAATTTATAAAAGACCTTTCCATAGCTTTCAAAAACTTTTCCTTTGCTTACTGAAATTTGACAATTGGATTATTAACCACCCTCATTTTATGGCTGTTAAAAGGCTTAAATTGGGGAATTATAGAACAAACTATGGTGTTTTTTTTTGTCTATTTTTTTTATGTTACATTAAAAAAAAATGAGGTCCCCATATGCCCCACCCCCCTCACCCCACTCCTCCCCCCATAGCAAACTATGGTTCTTAATTTCTGGCATTGGAAGAATTTATTTAATTTTTAACAATTTGAATAGAGCTCTTTTAAGAATTTTCATTTGTTAACTTGATACTACCATCCTGATGTATGAAGATATACAGTGAAACACACAACTCACTAATATTACTTATCTTAACTTTTAGTTACAGTTTCTAGTTTTCACTTTAGAAGAAACTGGGCACTTTCATTTATTAACTAAGCAACTAAAACTATTTTATTAGTAATGACTTTGCTACCTTATTCTGCTTTTCCAGCAGTTGAACAATTTCATTTGTGTATTATACATCAAACCCAACTGCAAGACAGTATTGACATTTTAGGTTACCTTTCACTGTTATCCTATTTGTAACAGGCAAACCCTAAATCTGATTTACAAATTCCTAGGCATGACCAAACTAACAACATTAAACACAGATTAAAAGTTAAATGCAGATTTAAAAAGTTAATCACAAAGTTAAGCACAGATTAGAACAGAAGAGAGAATTTTACACACTTAGCATAGGTAAAAGACCTGACTTTAGAATCACCTAGATGCAAAGCTCCCAGTGTCTATCTATGGCAGAAACCTTGTGCAGGACCCTCCAGCTTCATTCTTCCAGGAAAAGCCTTGGGCAGCTGCTGAGTATAGAGCTAAGGGGTTCAGCCCTGCCTCTGTGAGACATGAACTGGGGCTGCGCTGGGAACTGCATCCCATTAGTTACCTACCGGCAAATGGTAAAGCCCTGTGAGGCTTTTTTTTTTTTTTTTTTGCTGGAAGGATTGGAGTTTTACAAGGAAATAGGCTAATAGGAATAGCCAGGAAGCTTTTTTCTTTTTAAATCTTAATTGATGGCATATGAAGAGGACCCTTATTTTACAGGGGAAAGGTTTAGTAAATGGGCTAGCTCTTGATTCCCCATTCATGCCCCTTATTAGACACAGCCAAAGCTAGGAAGTGTCTGGAGTGCAAGCCAGGACTGAGTAATTGGCTTCCATATTAATTAAGAAGTTAACAATAATACCTGCCCCATCAAGGGTCACCTACTGCCTCTGGTTGATGGTTCAGGCGTGGCTTCTGTCCTCCCCTGCGGCAAGGCCCTAGCAGTCCATGTGGTGAGGCAACTTGGAGCCAGGTTCCTACTGATGAGGAGCCTGGATTCGGTAACTCTGAGGTAACTGGTGCCTTTAACAATGGCAGTTAAAAGGTGAGCCTGCCCCGGACCCTGCACCCGCTGTTTCTTACGTTGTCCATCTTTGTCTCTGTTGTTGAAAACTGAGAAGGCTGTTTCTAAAAGGGCTTGGGGACCCAGGAAAGTTTATATTCAAGGCAGCCTGGAGTTCTTAGGAGGATCTGTCATTCTCTAGAGATAGGATTATTTTTATCGCCTCTACCAGCTTTCTTTGAAATAAGGCTGAGTTTCTGCCTTTGACTAACTGACCTTATTTGAAGTTGACTAGTGGGAAGTGGACTTGGCCCAATGGACAGGGTGTCCACCTACCACATGGGAGGTCCACGGTTCAAACCCTGGGCCTGCTTGACCCGTGTGGAGCTGGCCCACGCGCAGTGCTGATGCGCGCAAGAAGTGCTGTGCCACGCAGGGGTGTCCCTTGCATAGGGGAGTCCCACGCGCAAGGAGTGCGCCCCGTAAGGAGAGCTGCCCAGTGCGAAAGAATGTGCAGCCTGCCCAGGAATGGCGCCGCCCACACGGAGAGCTGACACAAGATGATGCAACAAAAAAACACACAGATTCCCTGTGCTGCTGCTAAGGATAGAAGCGGTCACATAACAACGCATAGAGAATGGACACAGAGAGCAGACAACTGGGGGAGAGGGGAGAGGAAGGAAATTAAAAAAAAAAAATCTTAAAAAAAATAAAATCGACTAGTTTGGTAGTACGTTTCTGCCCGAAACCGGCGGGGGCGAGTCCAGGGACCTGTGGGAAGAAGCAGGGGTAGGGGCAGGAGTCGAGAGAAGAATGGAGGGTTCTGATCAAGCCTCGTTTATTGGGGGTAGAACAAGGAGATTTATACTGAGGGGAGGGAACGTGTCCACAGGTGGTAGGCTGGTCTCGCGGGTGGCAGACGTCCACGGAGGGGATTGGCTGAAAGTTCGTGCCGAGTCTGCAGAGTTTCGCGCCGAGTCTGCAGAGTTTCGCGCCTTGCACATGCGTACTGCTGTGGTCAGCAGAGTTGTGGCGGGAGGGGGAGAACAAAGAAACAAGGTGGAAGAAGAAGAAGGGAATGGCGGGGCAGGGCTGTAGTAGTTATGAGAGTCGCCATGTAGTTGGAGGCTGTAAACAGACCTCACAGCGGGTGGCTCCTCACAGGTCCCCCTTCTCTGTTTAATATGTTATGAACTGAAGAAAAGAACAGCTGGCGATGGCTCACGTTAGGGCAGGGCTTATGCCCAGTGGTGACGTGCGGCTGCAAGGTGCTCCCGTACTGAGGGGGGCTGTGCCTGTCTTAGGTCGGGGCTGCACCTGTTAAGTGACCAGTCTTACCTGTCATTGGGAAACGTGGCAGCGAAAGGCCACGTCCCTGTCTTAGGTTGACTGATGGGTCAGCCCAGTTGCCCGTCATTGTCCAGCGCCTCAGCGACAAATGACCTTGAAAATATAGCAAGCTATAATGAGGAGCTTTTCACTGCGCATGACATGCATGATGTACTGAGATTAGTGGGTGAGGCCATACCCGCCCTGGTCTTGTTTGGCCAGGGCACCTGCTGCTCGTTTGAGCCACTAAACTCACTGAAGCTGTTCTCCTTACCGAAGCTGTTCAGCGATATTAATTAAACAGAGAAGGGTTAGCTGCGATGTTGTGACTGTGGACAGAGAGGACAGGCAAGAAAACGCCATTAGGGTACAGGTTGGCTATGAGGCAACACAAGAGATTTGCATATTTAAAGGTTGGTTGTTTGTTCTTTGGTTTGGATAGGCTGGTATTGACGAACAGCGGCAAGAAACATCACGTGGGCAGAGATTTGCTTCATCCTTTCTTAGAGGAATTTAAGAAGGCAAGGTGCAAGTGCACAGATTAAAAGGAGAGCAATTAGGGGGCTGAGGAGGGGACCTAGCCACATTACGAGGGGAGAGGTGAGCCAGGCAGACAAGGAGGAGGTTGATTGGGAGGGCAGTATTCCTTCCCGCAATTCTTGCAATTTCTTAACATTTTGCTCAACAATACCAGATTCATTTATATAGTAGCAGCATTCCTTCTGGAGAAAAAGGCAGGTTCCTCCTTTTTCAGCTGTAAGTTTAAGGCCCTACGGTTTTGTAAGGCTACTTGGGTGAGGGATGTTAGTTGCCGCTGCAGAGAGTCAAGAGACTGTGCACTGGATTCTAGGCTAATTTGTCGTTGTTGTTTAAAGTATTGCAGGCTGATGAGGCCATGACCAAGAGCACCACGTGCTGTGGCAGCTGCAGTGACTGAACCAGTGAGGCTAATTTTTTTACCAATATAGGGAGGAAGGTGGCTCTCTTTGACACAGATGGGGATAGTAAAATTTTTTAGTTTGCCTTCTCCATAGTATGTTAGTTGCAGGGTAATGGCGACTAGGATGCAAGGCCTCATTTTTATAGAATAGAGCATTTTGGGGTTATAGTTACTTTTCCAACCACAAATACATAAGGATCTCTTACACATGCCTGAAGATGATGAATTTGATTTAAATGCAGATATTGACCATTCTTACTATTATTCCCAATCCATTCTATAGTAGGAGCTATTCCTAGAAAAACTTTCCACAAATTCTTTTGTTTATGTATAGATGTCATATTACACCATGGAGAAAGGATCCATTTCCCTTTCTGTTTCCAAATACAATTTTTAGTAAAAATTATTTTTTGTTGTCCTTTACTATTTAGACCATGCCAAATAAATCTGTCATTATATTCAATGGGACTCCCCATAGGGGCACTTTCCCACACTATTCCATAGGAATCATTAAAAAATGACAGATCCTCTTCCTATATGGCACTCTTGCCATCCTTCTTTATCCCTACTGTCTTTTTGCGGACAATCATAAGTAGGATTTTTGGTCATGAATAAATTGGAAGAGGGAAATAAAATCACAATAAACTGAGTATTATTATTTTTAAAGATAATTATGGCCCGATTTTTAACCTACATACAGGAAGGATGGTTACTAATGCATAAGGGTTGATAATCAAATGGTAATATGAGATTATCGATTCTTTTTCTTTATATGGTTTAATTGGCAATCGATTATCAATTGGTTTAGGGAATATATGGGTTTTATTTAGATGTATATGAAAGAATGGCTTTTTCCAGGTTAACACTCTAAGTAATGGGGGGTTAGGTATATAGGCCTAATAAGTGTAATTACTGGCAGCTTCCTTATTACTTACGATCACCATCATTAGAAGTTGTAGAAGACTCCATCTCTTCATTCTGGGGTTTAATCCTTTTCACAGATAACTAAATTTGTTCTCCATTTTCTGAAATGATAAGAGCATAGCCTCACCCCCTTACTTTAATCCTGCCTTTTTTCCATTCATTGCTTAAAATATCTTTCTAGAATATTGGTTGATCTTCATTTCCTGTGTCTACTGTAGATGTTTGACATTTTCTAAGTTACATTCCACAGGTGTTAATGAATTATAAACATTAAGAAAATGTAAAGTAAATAAAGCTTTTGCTAATTAATCTTTTGGTGTCATAATACCATCATCTCCCCCTTTTTGTTTTAAAATCATAGTTTTTAGGGTATGATGGCTGCATTCAAATATGGCTTGACCTGTAGGATTATAAGGAATGCTGGTAACATGTTCAATACCATATTTTAAACAAAGATTCAAAGGATTTACTAATGTAAGAAGGTCAATTATCAGTTTTAATTTTTAGAGGGCATTTCCTTACAGCAAAAGCAGACCAGAGGTGTGAGCGAACATGATGAAACCGTTCCCCACTTTGAGCAGTAGCCCACAAAAAATGAGAATAAGTGTCAATACAAACATGAACATATTGTAATTTACCAAAGGATGGTATGTGAGTAACATCCATTTGTCATAATTGATTAGGAGTTAGGCCTCTGGGATTAGTTTCAGCCTGAAAAGGCACTGCTGTTAGTGGTCCACAAGTAGGACAAATGTGAATAATTTCTTGTGCCTATAGTCTTGTTAACTTTTGATATTTATTTCGCAGGCCTTTAGCATTAATATGAGTTAAAGCATGGTAATCACGAGCACTTTGTAAACACCCTACCAATAAATCAGCTTGAGCATTATTTGCTGTCATAGGACTAGGCACAGAGGTATGAGAGCGTATATGAGTAATGTAAATAGGTCTTAACCTAATGAGATGTTGCAAGTCAGCGAAAAGTTGAGATAACTCATTAGTAGCAAAGATATGAGCTATTTCAATATGCTTAACAGTAAGGCATACATATTCAGAATTAGAGACAACATTCAAAGGTTGCTTAAATATTGTTAACACCTTAATGATGGCAGCAAGTTCAGTACGCTGAGCAGACGTGAATGGGTTCTGCCAAGCCTGTTCTTTTCAAGAAGTAACGTATGCTGCTTTTTTATTACTATTACTATCAGTAAATACTGTACAATATGGTTGGGCTATGCACATAGTCCTGAAAAGCACTGCAAAAGTTCATTGTTAGGTTTTTTATAGATAGAGGAATGCAGCTGGCTTGATTTGTGTAAGAAGACACTAAAGAAAGTCTTAGCCAGTTTTAAAACAAAGTGGTAGCAATACAGCTGGACTTTAACCTTTTGCAACAAACTAGCAGTGTTTGGGATTGCTGCTACTAGTGTTGTTACTTTAATCTATGATAAGAGGTTGTTTCTGTGACACATACTCTTTTATAATAATTAAAACCATGAATAACCACACTGTACTTCTCTTTAATATTATGCTGAAAATATTGGTAACTTTATACACCTTTAAGCATTTATAGAAACCTTTTATTTATACAGCTTTAATTAATAGAGGGTTAAAGGAAAGAAAAACTTGTTAATTTTGTGACACTGTAAAACACCTTTCATTTAACTCACAACATATTAAATGAACTCAACCATCACTTTAATTTTTCTTTCAAGGCAAAAGAACAAATCTCCTACAATTAGTCTGGAACAAAAGGCTACTGTTCAGGATCTGGTTTCGAGAAAGCAGTCCTGAACATTACGTTCCTTCAAAAGAGACAAAACCTTCCCCTGTTGGAACACCGAGGAAACGATAAGCACAAGAAGCACGAGAAGCTATCTTGACAAGACAGACCTCTTTGTATACTGATTATTGAGGATAAGAACTTTTACCAAAACAGATTAATGATGAGAGGCCTTGAGAAAGAATAAAAATTTTTAACTTTGCATCAGCATACTACTTGATACTAGCCTTTAAAATTTTATAGATAGACCCATTAAATTTTATTTAACTTTAACTGTAAAAATTCCTTTTCCACCAACCTTCTGCACTTTCAGTATTCAGTCAGGTTTTGTCCCACACTCTACTCTTTCCAATAATCAACCATTTTATCTCAGGACAAAATCATCTTCTGTTTCCTTAATAATAAAAACACATTCCATATAGCCTACATACAAAGTTATCAAGCAAACCTTTTATAACATAACACCGTGAACACTAAACAAGCTTGTTAAAATAATGAACTTTTCTTTAAATACTTAGTAGCATGTAATATCAGAAACAGTTTTCTAGAAGCAAGTTGTGAAGGGAGGCTGGCTGCTGTCAATCTTTCCTGTTATAAAATTACCTTTTATTATTGTTATTATTATTATTAGTTCAGGTTTGTTTAATAATGGCCTTTTGGAATTAGCCACTTAAACACTTTAATGTAAACAATGCTTCATAAGACCTTTTATAATTATTTATAACCATATAGACTGTAATTATATCATTTTTAGACAAATTTTATCTTTACAGAACACATTCCCTTACTTAAAGTTATCACAATACCTCCTACAACTTGCCACATGCAAATTAAGTTCCAAGAGTTTATGAAAAATTAGCCATCCTACTTTAGGATAAAATACGCCTTTTTGCAAAACTTATTAAATTTCAGTTAGCATTTTCACAAACTTTTAACCAAATATTCATTTAAGTTTTACATTCTTCATATTATCCTGTGAAGAAAAATAAGTTATTCATTTCAATCTAGGCAAGAACCATTTTTTATGAAAAGGCATAGTAATTTTGTTAATCAAGACTTACAATTTTTATCATTGTAGATAACATTTAAACTTATGTATTAATATAATAAACTTAAGTATTAATATAAGCGCTTATTTAATTTTTGGCCATTTGAACAGAGCTCTTTTAAAAATTTCTAGTAATTTATATTTACCATCTGGAGGTATCACATTATACACTGACACTGAATGAACAGACAGACAAACACAAAACAATTTCAACACATTAACAGAAACATACAATTTATTTACAATCGACTCATAATTCTTACTTTCTTGGTATAGCTGCTTTTAAATCCTCTGTTATCTAGCACATCTTAGATTGTACCTCTTAAGATTTCTTCTGGAATTCATGTCGCCTGTAATATGCAAGCTTGTGCTTGGAAACATTTTTATTAGTTATCAGCAATCAGTTAAAATAACTTGAGCAGCATAAATGTAGTTAAGTTGTCATTTTGCAGTTTAGACAGACCATTAACACACATTTTTGGATTATTACTATAAGATTAAACTGAGACTTGAAGTTCTGGAGAAAACTATTGATTTAAAACTGAAAACTTCCTTTAGACCTTGATAAAAACTTGGTACCAATTTTATTATCTTGGTCAAGCAAGCCCAATCAGAACTAGAATGGAAACAAAATAAAACACAAATGTTGCCACATTTCTCTCTTTCCAGCTGATTAACTATATTAGCCTTCACTAGCCCAGAGCTACATTGTCATGTAGACAGCAGGGAGTTTGAAAAGTTGTGAAAGGGGCTGGCGTTTGCCAGAAGAAAGTTGATTGCCTCATAAGCTTGTTTTGGTTTCAGGGCCTGTGACTGTCCTTGTCTCCTGTTTCCCTGATGGGGAGGGAGAGGTTGACCCTGCATGTTGGTTTGGGACTGACAGCGACCTTTTTACTGCAGCTGTAAAAGCTTTTGCCGTAGCAAGGCCTTGTTGGTAGGCGGGGCCAATTTCAGAACAAAGCCTGATGTAACCAGACAAGTTCTCCTTCTTTCTATAAGGTCTAACCGGGGCCTGACAAGCCGCATTTGCATTTTCAAAGGCAAGTTGCTTTACAAATGGAGGGGCCGCAAGGCAAGTTGATGGAGAAGGGAGTTACGCTGTTCTAAAAAGCGGTTCTTTTCCAGTAACTGAGCAGTTAGGGTGGAAACTTCAGCGCGCAATTGAGCGTTAATATCTGGAGGCACAGAGACAGGAAAGGAGGCAGGAGGTGGTGACTGAAACGTAGGAGGGGGTAGAAAAGCGGGGGGCGGGGGAGGCGGGTCTTGAGGTGCGGGGGGATAGTCTCCGGGGAGCAGAGAGGGTGGAAGGGCGGGATAAAGAGGTGGGGGAACGGGCGTTGGTGCGGTGGGCGGGGGATAATGAGTTATTTGATTATCTGCAGGGGCCGAGGCTTGGGATGCGAGGGGATAGCCTCCTGGGGGCTCACTTTTAGGTCTTGGGCGTGAGTTAGAGCTAATTTCTTCGTCCTCGGAAGGGGAACTTTCATTATCACTTTCTATAGCAATAGAGACTGAACCTGGGCCGCTAGAGGATTTCGCGGCCTGAGGAAAAGGAGGTGAGGGCTGAGGGCAGAGGGCTTCATTGTCTTGTATAGGAGGGGAAAGAGAAAGCGGCGGACAAAGAGGCTTTTTGCCCTGTTTTACCACTTCAGCCGCTTGGGAACAGGAATGGCACGCGGCTAGGAGCTCATTAATTACAGACCAATACTGAAAGCAGTAACGGGGACCCTTTTAGGGCCGAAGGTTTTGTAAAAGTCCTGTAAGGCGTTACCTACACGGCGCCACCATTCTTCATCAATAGTACCTTTCTGGGGGAACCAGGGACAAATTTCTTGGAGGAAGGCAAAGAATTTAGAGAGTTCTTTAATATTAACCTTTACTCCTCTCGTCTTAAGCGCGGCCTGCAGGCCGGATAGGAAAAGGGAACTATTACTAGAGGATCCCTGCCCCATTATTGCCGATCACTCACCGAGACAGTCTTCAAGAAGATAGGCAGTCCTCTGAAGGTCTCCTCCACCCAAGCTGAGAGCTCAGGTCTTCCGCCCAAGCCAAGGGCTCAGGTCTTCCGCCCAAGCCGATTGCTCAGGTCTTCCGCCCAAGCTGAGTGCTCAGGTCTTCCGCCCAAGAATTCTCAGGTCTTCCGAGTTTGTGTAGATCACCTGGCCAGGTTTTCTGTTGTATCGGCTTGCTTCTTCCCCAGGTCCCATCCATGTAGGGTGCCACCTGCCCGAAACCGGCAGGGGCGAGTCCAGGGGCCTGGGGGAAGAAGCAGGGGTAGGGGCAGGAGTTGAGAGAAGAATGGAGGCAAGACAGGGTTCTGATCAAGCCTCGTTTATTGGGGGTAGAACAAGGGGATTTATACTGAGGGGAGGGAACGTGTCCACAGGTGGTAGGCTGGTCTCGCGGGTGGCAGACGTCCATGGAGGGGATTGGCTGAAAGTTTGTGCCGAGTCTGCAGAGTTTCGCGCCTTGCACATGCGTGCTGCTGTGGTCGGCAGAGTTGTGGCGGGAGGGGGAGAACAAAGAAACAAGGAGGAAGAAGAAGAAGGGAATGGCGGGGCAGGGCTGTAGTAGTTATGAGATTCATCATGTAGTTGGAGGCTGTAAACAGACCTCACAGCAGGTGGCTCCCCACACGTTTCCTCATCTCTTTAAGGAGACATGACTACATGGCCTCTCACCCTCAGATCTGTCTGTCCTCTCCTCTCTTATACAGGTTTAACTGGAATTCAGGGTCCCATGAAGAGGTCACTCTTGGCCACACTGCGGCCATGTGGTGTGGCAGAAGATTCTTCTTCCTTTTTAGACCATCAGTAGGCAGGTTGTTCCAATTAGAAGCCTCCCATAATCCTAGGGGAGGATAAATGTATTTGTCGGTCTTGGTGGCACACCACTGCTAGACCTGGTTGAATAGATTGCTTGCCCAGCCAGTGTCCTGGAGGCCATAGCCCTGCTTGTTGCCCCCAGGTTCTGGGGATTGGGAGTCTTATATCTCTGGGTGTTCCCAAAGCCTTAGAGGTCTGGGAAGATGTCTGGGTCCAGTTCCCAGACTGAAGCTTCTAAGCTGGGCTTTCCCAGTAGGAAAGGGACTGCTTGGGACCTTTTTTGCCTACTTGGCAGAGGTCTTAGAAGATATCATGAGCAAGTTCATCTCATGGCCACTCCCAGGGCCCGAGTTCCATGGTTAAACCTGACATTAAGAGGCACGTTAAAAAGTAGAGACTATTCTGCGACTTATAGGCAAATAGCCTATAAAATGACCCAGAGGTAATCTCAGGGGCCTCGCTAATAAAACAAAAGAGGGCACAGACAGCCTTTAATTAAAAACTCACCAGTCGTCAGCAGGGGTGGAGAGCATTACTTGCCTCCTTGTTTCCTGGCTTGGCTCACTAAATATGCTGGCAGGGGGCTCTGGGATAGGGTTTCTAGGTTTTTGGCTTATGTAACATAAAATAATTTAAGGACATGACACAGGGTAGGCAAGGGAGTAAAGAGTTTATTATGAAGCAAGAAATGAAAAACAGTACATAATCTGAGACATAGATTGTGGGTGTTCTGCAGGGTGAGATGCATCCATTGGCCCGATTTTGAAAACTTAAGCTGGGCAGTTTTAAAGACTTAGAATAAGTTGAACCAAATATCAAGGAAGAGCTGTGAGAAAAAAAAAATAGGTGAGAGAATTTGGCAATTGGAGTAAATACACTAACAATGTATTCAGATGTGTAGACATCAGCAAAAAAGTATAAACCATACTAGAAAACAGGAAAAGATGGCCCAGTCACAGGAACATATCAGAATATCCTAAGAGATACAAAATTTAAGACAACTAATCAATGATAATCATAAAAGGCTCCTAAATCAAATCAAAGAATTGAAAGAAAATATGACAACAAAGATAACGGATATTAAGAGGATACTGGGTGAGCATAAAGAACAATTTGAAAGCCTGCAAAGAAAAGTAACAGAATTTATGGGAATGAAAGGTATGATGGAGGAGATTAAAAATACATTAGAGGCATATAAGAGCAGATTTGAAGTGCTTGAAGACAAAATTAGTGATTTCAAAGACATAACATATAAACTAGAAAAGACATGAAAACAGAAAGAGGAGAGAATAGGAAAAAATGGAATAGGGTCTCACGGAATAGAATTACAACCTGAAACACAGAAACATACACATTATTGGTGTTCCAGAAGAATAGAATGGAAAAGAGGAAGAAAGAATATTAGAAGAAATAATGACCAAAAACTTCCCAACCCTTATAAAAGACATAAATGTCAATAGCCAAGAAGGATAAGACATCCCAAACAGAATAAATCCAAATAGACCTACCCTGAGACACCTACTATTCGGAGTGAAAAATATCAGAGATAAAGAGGATTTGAAAGCAGCAAGAGAAAAGCAAAGTGTTTTGTACAAGGGAATCTTGTACAACCTCTGATCAGAAACCATGGAGGTAAGAAGAAAGTAGTATGATATATTTAAAGTACTGAAAAACTGCCAGCCAAGAAATCTGTATCTGGCAAAAATGTCCTTCAAAAATGAGGGTAAATTCAAAGCCTTCACAGACAGACAAAAATGGATAGAATCTATTACCAAAAGACCAGAATTACAAGTTACTAATGGAAGTGCTGCAGCCTGAATGGGAAAAAAGAAGGATGAAAGACTTGGAGAAAAGTGTAGCAATGAAGATTAGGAAGGGCAAACTAAAGGGTAAAAAGACAGAAATAACACAACATGAGAACAGAAAGCCAAAGGAAAATGGATGAAGTAAGTAATGCCTTTACGGTAATAATATGGATTGTTATTACTGTAAAATATATGGCTTGAACACCCCAATCAAAAGACATAGACTGATAGAATGGATAAAAAAATGATGCTGTGAGCCTTCTTTCCTTCACGGCCCACGTTGGGTGCCAATTGCTGTGATCACCTCACAATAGGTTGGCTCGAAGGGATGGCAACGCAGAACTTTAGAAAATAAAGGACAGAGAAAGACACAAGTGAGGAGATAAAAATGGGACCAGGGGACTCACAGCTTCTGGAACTGAGAGCCTCGACCTTAGTTTCCATCTTGTATTTATTGGAAACTACCAAGCAGGTGTTTGCTATTAGAACTGCGACATCATCTACAATAATAGGGAACAACTGCAACATCTACAATAGAACAGGTGTAACATTTACAATAAGGAACAGGTAAGCCAGTTTCCCACAACAATATGCGCAATCTATATGTTTTCTACAAGAGACTCACCTCAAATTTAAGGACAAAATCAGATGAAAAGTAAAAGGTTTGAAAAAGATATTCTATAAAAATAAAAGGGGGCAATTCAGAAAGAAGAATGACTATACTAAATATTTATGCACCTAACTAAAGTTCCCCAGGATACACGAGGCACACACTGGCTGATGTACTATAAGAAAATTATTATTAAGAATTGTGAATTTATAAGCTTTCTAATCAACAGTCTGCTGTTTTAGCCTAGAACTGTGAATGATTAAATTGTCCTTTGTCCTTTGGAATGCTGTCAGGTTGCTATGCAGGCAACTCCCTCACCTATTAACCAAAAAACAAACCTTTAAAAGGAACAAGTTACCAGATATGGCATTTACATGTCCTGTTTGTATCCCCTATAAAACTAAAAGCTGAAAACCTATAGGCTCCTGTTCAGTGAACCATGAAGAGAACAGAACAAAACCCCCTCGAGACACCATGTCTCTCCTGTGGAGGGCTGGCTGCTCCCCACCCCCCCACTCCCCGCCGGAGGGATTTGTTAACTTTCGATGAGGTCTTTCCTCACTAGTTGCCAGACTCATTGGAGTTCTGAGGTTCAGAACCCCTTAAAAGAGATAGTCCCCAAGCTGCCAGTTTAAATTTCACCCAGGAGGGGATGTTCTGCCTGGGACGTTTTCCAATCAGGACTGATTAGCCTCATGAGACATCAGATGCTGGGTTTCTTCCTGATCTGGTGAGTAGTTGTATATACTTTCATTCTTTCCTATGTCTTTTTTTTTTTTTAAAAGATTTATTTATTTAATTAATCCCCCCCCCTCCCCCGGTTGTCTGTTCTCTGTGTCTATTTGCTGCGTCTTGTTTCTTTGTCCGCTTCTGTTGTCGTCAGCGGCATGGGAAGTGTGGGTGGTGCCATTCCTGGGCAGGCTGCACTTTCTTTCGCGCTGGGCGGCTCTCCTCATGGGTGCACTCCTTGCGCGTGGGGCTCCCCTACGCGGGGGACACCCCTGCATGGCAGGACACTCCTTGTGCACATCAGCACTGCGCATGGGCCAGCTCCACACAGGTCAAGGAGGCCCGGGGTTTGAACCGTGGACCTCCCATGTGGTAGACAGACGCCCTAACCACTGGGCCAAGTCCGTTTCCCTCCTATGTCTTTACTTATTACTCTTTTTAAAAATAATTGCTCAGTTGTTATAATCATTTGATATAACCTGAAACTTATTTGATTGAATTAGGCTGTGTTTGCATAGCATTTAGAGTTTCTGCCTCTTCCTTAGCAGAACACTTGCAAAACTGAAGAAAGAAAGAAATGCCTCTACAGTCATAGTTGTAGACATCAGTACATCACTTTTAGTATTGGATAGGACATCTGGACAGAGGATAAATAAAGAAACAGAGAATAATATGATAAATGAACTAGACCTAATAGAAATTTATAGAGCATTTCACCACAAACAGAAGGATATACATTCTTTTCAAGTGCTCATGGTTCTTCTCCAGGATAGACCACTTGTTGGGTCACAGGACAAGTCTTAATAAATTTTAAAATATTGAAATTTTACTAAACACTTTCTCTGATTATGAGGGCATAAAACTGGAAATCAATAATGGATGTAAAAAGGCAATATTCAGAAATACATGGACATTAAACAACACACTCCTAAATAATCAGTGAGTCAAAGAAGAAATTGGAAAAGAATTCAGCAAATATCTTGAAACAAATGAAAATGAGAACACAACATATCAAAACATATGAGACTCCGCAAAGGCAGTGCTGAGAGGGAAATTTATAGCCCTCAATGTTTACATTAAAGAAGAAAGAACAAAATTTGAAGATCTAACTGCATACTTGAACTAGAAAAAGAATAGCAAACTAATCCCAAACCAAGCCAAAGGAAATAAATAGTAAAGATCAAAGCAGAAATAAATGAAATTGCGAACAAAAAAACAATAGAGAAAATCAAGAAAACCAAAAGCGGTTCCTTTGGGAAGATCAACAAAATTGACAAACCTTTAGCTAGACTGACAAAGAAAAAGAGAGAGAAGATGCAAATAAAATCAGAAATGAGAGTGGGGATATTATCACTGACCCTGCAGAAATAAGAGATCACAAAAGGATATTATAAAAAACTGCATGCCAAGAAACCAAACAATGTAGACAAGATGGACAAATACCTAGAAACACATGAACCACCTACACTGATCCTAGAAGAAACAGACCTCAACAAGGCAATCACAAGTGAAGATGCTGAAACCGTTTCCAAAACCTCCCAAAGATGAAAAGTCTAAGGCCAGATGGCATCACAGGTGAATTCTACCAATCATTCAAAGATGATCTAATACCAATCTTGCTCAAGCATTTCCAAAAAATTGCACAGGAAAGAATGCCATTGAACTCATTTTATGAAGCCAACAGCACCTAATACCAAAACCAGATAAAAATACCATGAAAAAGGAAATTATAGACCCATCAGTCTAGTGAATATAGATGCAAAAATCCTCAAGAAAATGCTTACAAACTGAATTCAAAAGCACATTAAAAGAATTGTACCCCACGATCAAGTGGGTTTTATCCCAGGTATGCAAGGGTGGTTCAACACAAGAAAATCAATTCATGTAATAAACAACATTAATAAATTGAGGAAGAAAACTCATTAAGATCCTCTTGATTGATGCAGAAATGGCGTTTGACAAAAGACAGCACACTTTCTTGATAAAAACTCTTCAAAAGCTAGGAATAAAAGGAAACTTTTTCAACATGGTAAAGTACATATATGAAAAACCAACAACTAACATTATACTCAATGGTGAAAGACTGAAAGCTTTTCTACTGAGATTGGGAGCAAGACAAGGATGCCCACTGTCACCACTGTTATTTAATGATGTGCTAGGCATTCCAACTAGAGCAATTAGGCTAGAAAAAGAAATAAGAGGAATGCAAAATGTAGAGAAAGAAGTAAAATTTTCACTATTCATTGATGATACTATCCTGTATCTAGAAAATCCCGAAAAATCCACAACAAAGCTACTAGAATTAATAGGTGAGTTCAGCAAAGTGCAGGATACAAGATTGATATGCAAAAATCAATAGCATTTCTACACACTATTGATGGGCAATCTGAGGAAGAAATCAGAAAAAACATCCATTTATAATAGTGACTAAAACAGTAAAATATTTAGGAATAAACTTAAGCAAAGACATAAAGTTCCTGTATTCAGAAAACTACAAAACATTGGTAAAAGAAACTGAAGAAGAGTTAAATAAATGTAAGGACATTCCGTGCTCATGGATTGGAAGACTAAATATGGTTAAGATGTCAGTTCTACCCAAGCTGACTTACAGATTCAATGCTTAAAAGAAAAAGCCAATAGTTAAATTTGGAAGGGTAATGGGTTCTGAAGAGCCAATAATGTCTGAAAAGTTGGAAGACTCTCACTTCCTGACTTTAAAGCATATTACTTAGCTACAGTGGTAAAAACAGCATAGTACTGGCATAAAGATAGACAGACTGAAAAATGGAACTGAATTGAGAATTCAGAAATAGACCCTCACATCTATGGTCAAATGGTTTTTGACAAGGCTCTCAAGCCCACCCAGCTTGGCCAGAAGAGTCTATTCGAATAATGGTGCTGGGAAAACAGGATAGCCATTCCAAAAGAAAGAAAGAGGACCCCTATTTCACACCTTATACAAAAATTAACTCAAAATGAATCAATGACCTAAATATAAAAGCTACAATCATAAAACTCCTAAAGAAAATGCAGGAAAACACCTTCAATATCTTGTGGTAGACAGTCGTTTCTTAAACCTTACACCCAAAGCACAAGCAACAACAACAAAAATAGATAAATGAGACCTCCTCAAAATTAAACACTTTCGCATCTCAAAGGACTTTGTCAAAAGGGTGAAAAGGCATTCATCTTAATGGGAGAAAGTACTTGGAAATCACATATCCAAGAAGGGTTTAATACCGTGATATATAAAGAGACCATACAACTCACCATTAAAAGGCAAACTACCTGATTAAAAAATGGGCAAAAGAATTGAAAAGCCAATTGTTCAAGGAAGAAATACAAATGGCAAAGAAACACATGAAAAAATGTTCAACATCACTAGCGATTAGAGATATGCAAATCAATACTACTGTTGTAGAATTTGAGAGAGGCTCAATTATTTGTGTATAGAGAGGCCAGGACTCAGGAATGATTTTGAGAAGGAAAAACGGTTTATTGACGGACGGCCGGCCAGACTCGGGAGCTTTCTGTTTGAATCCCGAGCCCTGAACAAGATTTTCAAATGTCTTTTATATCGCGAGGAAAGGCCAAATGGTCACTTTGTTTCAGTTCTCAATAGGCTTCAATTAACATATATATCTTCCACATCTTAGGTAAGCTTTTAGCATGGACTCCAGACATTCTAGATAAGCCTTTAGCATATTTGGTTTGCATTTCCCCTGAATACTTAAAGTTTATAGACCTTGCATTGTTAAACTGTTTCCTGCTCCCCAAGGGCAGGACTGCAGCCTTTCATCATCCCACACCCACAAGTCACAGATAGTTTAGATTATCTCTGAAGAGACAAAGAGCCTGCCACCCATAGCCCACATCACTACAATGAGATATCATTTCACATCTATTAGAGTGGCTACTATTAAAAAGCCTGAAAACTGTAAATGTTGGAGAAGATGTGGAGAGATAGGAATGCTTATTTACTGTTGGTGGGAATGTAGAATGGTACAGTCACTGTGGAGGACTGTTTGGCAGAGTCTAAGGAAGTTGAATATAGACTTGCCATGGGACCCTGCAATACCGTTTCTACTTATAAATCCAGAACTGAGAGCAGTGACACGAACAGACATCTGCACACCAATGATCATAGTAATGTGGTGCAGGCTAGTTTCCAAGGGTTTTGGAGAGGGGACAGGGAAGGCACTAGATTGGCTCTTTTATTTATTATTATTTTCCCCTTGGCCAGCTGCACCCTCCCTCCCCCTGCATCCTCAAAAAACCATCCTAGAGCTGGTAGGAAGAGTGTTTCAAAAGGCAAATTATCTTTACCTCCCTTCTAGCTCTCAGGGCAAACAATGTGTCCACCCTACTTGGCCTGGAGGTGTGTCCTCTCTGACTCAGCAGACTGGCAGACCAAGTTCCCTGGCCAAAATCTGAATTTGCCCTAGGCTGTGTCTCTCCCTCTCACCTTTCTTGGGGACGAGGACTCCTCCAGCCCCCTTAGTCCAATAAAGCAGGCCAGGGGCTGGAGCACCCACTGATGTTTGCTTTGAGGGCCAGGGGGATGGGTACCATCAGCTGCAGCTATAGCTTTACTCTCGGGATTTTTCCATCCAGGTGAGGTTCTTTTCTGTCTCCCCTCTCTCTTCCAGGTGGTGTCTAACCATCTCCTGGTATCCTAAGCCCTAGAATAGTTTTCCAAACAGTTTCTGCCTGTCCTCTAGCTATTTTTCTGGGACAGAAATGAACCCTGTACCTATCTAATCCTCCCTCTACCTGGAAGTCTTCAGCATCCTTCCTTGATAAAAACATTCCAAAATACAGGAATAGAAGAAAGCTTTCTCAATATGATAAAGTGCATATATGAAAAGCCCACAGCCACCATTCTACTCAATGATGAAAGGCTGAAAGCTTTCCCACAGAGACTGGGAATAAGTCAAGGATGCCCACTGTCACTACTGTCATTCAATACTGTACTAGACAGTGGAGCTAGAGAAATTATTTTAGAAAAAGAAATAAAAGAGAAATGAAGAAGTAAAACTTTCCCTATTTGCTGATGATATAATCCTATATCTAGAAAATCCCCAAAACTCTACAACAAAGCTACTAGAATTAATAGACAAGTTCAGTAAAGTAGTGGGATAAAAGATTAATACACAGAAATCATAAGTGTTTCTATACATTACTTAAGAGCAACCTGAGGAGGAAGACAGAAAAAAAATTCCATTTTTAATAGCAACTAAAAGAATCAAATATTTAGGAGTAAACTTAACCGAGGATATTGTGGCAGTCTGAGATTATTTATGAATCCCCAAAAGAGAGATTATGTTTGTAAACTAATCTATTCCTCTGCGTGTGATACCCTTTTGAATGCATTAGATTTAGCTGACATGTCTTGATTAAATTACCTGTAAATATTATGGCTTTAATTTGAACACATCAGTATGGAACACATCATCCCAGGGAGAGACGAGCAATTTGCCTAATAGTTTGCAGTTGAAGAGAACAGAGCAGTTGAGTGGCTGATAAGGCCTGGAAACAAACAGCCCTACACCAGACTGATATAGGAAGCCCTGAGAGATGAGCCCTATGCCAGTTTACAGCTGAAATAAGAAGCTGGGCCCATGGAGCCTTAAGAGGAAGAAGGAAGGAGAGACCAGGCAGAGATTGCCTGCCATCTTGCTTCAACATGTGGCAGCAGACTTTGGTAAGAAAGAAGCCTTGAGTGAACTCTTTAGGGCCTTTTAACTGTAAGCTTTTACCCCAAATAAATACCCTTTATAAAAGCCAACAGATTTCTGGTACTTTGCATCAGTACTCCTTTGGCTGACTAAAACAGACATAAAGGACCTTTAGTCAGAAAACTACAAAATACTGCTAAAATAAACTAATGAAGATATAAATAAGTGGAAGAGCATTATCAAATTTATTTGGAGGGATATGAGGCCCCAAAGAGCCAAAATGTTTTCAACAAAGAAGAAGAAAGTTGGAGGACTTTTGCTTCCTGACTTTAAAGCATATTATTTAGCTACAGTGGTAAAAACAGTATGATATTGGCATAACTATAGACATATTGACCAATGGAACCAAATTAAGAACTCAGAAATAGACTATCACATCTATAGTCAAGTGGTTTTTGACAAAGTTGTTAAGCCCACCCAACTGGTCCAGAGAGTCTATTCAACTAATGGTGCTGGAACAACTGGATAGCCATATCCAAAAGAAAGAAATAGGATCCCTATCTTATACCTTACACAAGAAATTAAATCAAAATGGATCAAGCACCTAAATATAAAAGCTAAAACAAAAAATTGCTAGATGAAAATGTAGGGAAACTTCCCCAGGTCTTGTGGTACACAGTAGTTTCTTAAACCTTACACCTAAAACATGAGCAATGAAAGGAAAACTAGATAAATGGAAACCTCCTCAAAATTAAACACTTTTGTTCTTCAAAAGACTTTGTCAAGAAAGTAAAAAGGCAGCCTACTCAATAGGAGAAAATATTTGGATATCACATATCCAATAAGGTTTTAATATCCATGTTATATAAAGAGATAATACAACTCAATGATAAAAAGACAAGCAATCCAATTAAAAAATGGGCAAAAAACTTGAAAAAACATCTTTCCAAAGAGGAAATACAAATGGTCAAAAAGCGCATGAAAAAAATGGTCAACATCATTAGGTTTTAGGGAAATGCAGATCAAAACTACAAGGAGATATAACTTTACTACACCTTATGTAATGACCATTATTAAAGTAAAAAACACAGAAAACTACAAGTGTTGGAGAGAGTATGGAGAAACAGGAATACTCCTTCACTGTTAGTGGGGATATAGAATGGTGCAGCCTCTGTGGAAAACAGTTTGGCAGTACCTCAAGAAGCTGAATCTAGAACTGCTGTATGACCCAGTAATCTCATTATTAGGAATATATTCAGAAGAACTGAAAGCAAAGATGTGAACTGGCATTTGTACACTGATGTTTATAGCAGTATTATTATTTTTTTATTGCTTGTATCTTTTTAAATTAAAGTTAATAGAGCACAAGGAACCTTACATTAAAAACATAAGAAACAAAAAACATAAGAGGTTCCCGTATAACCCACTCCCCACCTCCCCACATCATTTTTGTAAATTATATATTTTTGAAGATATACAAATCAATAAAAAATATAACATTAAAGAATATAAGAGTTTCCTGTATTCCCCCCACCTCCCCACCCCACTCCTCCCACACAAACAACCTCCTCCATCATTGTGGCACACTCATTGCACTCGGTGAACACATTTTGGGGCACTGCTGCCCTACATAGATAATAGTTTACCCTGTAGTTCGCACTCTCCCCCAGTGCATTCAGTGGGTTAATAGCAGGATATATTAAGTCCAACATCTGGCCCTGCAATATCATTTAGGACAACTCAAAATCCCAAAAATGCCCCCACATCACATCACTTCTACCATCTCCCCGCCTTCAGCAATTATCGTGGCCACTTTCTCCACGTTGATGCTAAAATTTCTTTTATTACTTGTCACAATAGTTTTATAGTAGAATATCAGTAAGTCCACTCTAGTCCATATTTTATTCCTCCATTCTGTGGACCCTGGACTGGTGATGTCTAGTATTATTTACAACTTGAAAATCTGGAATCAGCCCAAGTGTCCATCAACTAATGAATGGAAAACAAAATGTGGTATACATATACAATGGAGTACTAATCAGCTCTAAGAAGAAATGAAATCAGGATGCATATGACAACATGGATGAACCTTGAGGACATTATGTTAAAATAATCCAGACACAAAAAGAAAAATATTATATGGTCTCACTAATACGAACTAAATATGGAGGGGTAAACCCATGGGAGATATTCTGGGAGATAGAGTGTGGGTTGAAAATGGGAGTTGATGCTTAGTCTATGTAGAATTTTTAATAAGGTTTATTGTAAAAGTGTGGAAATGAATAGAGTTGATAGTAACACAGGATAGGGAGTATAATTAATACTGCAAATTTATGAATGTGATTGTGGCCAAAAGGGATAGTCTCCGGACATAAATGTCAATTGAAAGCAACATACAGAATAATCTAGGGGCTAAACATAGTGACTTCAGAGATGGTGGAATATTGTGGTTGTATTAGTCAGTCAAAAGGGTGCTGGTGCAAAATACCAGAAATTGGTTGGTTTTTATAAAGAGTATTTATTTGGGGTAGGAGCTGACAGATACCAGGCCATAAAGCATAAGTTACTTCCCTCATCAAAGTCTATTTTCACGTGTTGGAGAAAGATGGCTGCCGATGTCTGCGAGGGTTCAGGCTTTCTGGGTTCTTCCCTTCCAGGGTCTTGCTTCTTTCTGGGTTCAAGGTCCCTTTCTTTCCAGGGCTTGTTTCTTCCTGGGCTCAGGCTTCCTCTCTTCCTAGCTTTGGCTTCTCTTTCTTCTGTGAGCTTACTTCCTGGAGCTCCAGCTTAAGGCTTCAGCATCAAACTCCAACATCAAAAACCCTCAACTCTGTCCTTTGCCATGACTTTTATCTGAGTCCCCACCCCTTGGTGGGTACCCTAATGACGTGGCACAACCAAAGCTCTAATCATAACTTAATCACGCCCAGGTACAGACCAGATTACAAACATAACCCATTATCTATTTTTGGAATTCATAACCATATCAAACTCCTACAATGGTTAACAGTATAAATATAAGTATGTCCTTCTTTTACAAAGTATTAAGAATATGGTGATACATGGGAAAATTACAGCTAATGTAATTTATGGATGGTAATTAACAGTAATATTTTAATAGTTTTCTAGCCATGGCAAAGAAGATGTGTCAATTCTAAGGCACAACAATGGGGGGGGTATAAGGGGACATGGGATTTTTCCTTTTTGAGTAATGAAAACATTCTAAAATGGACTAAGGTGATGATAGCACAATTGTGATGAAAATGAGAGCCACTGAGTGTACACTTTGAATGGATTGCATAAATCATGGGACTGTCTAACACAGTGCATCTTGTGGTCAAAGGTGGACTGTGGTTAATAAAACAAATATGAAAATGTTTTCTCATGAAAGATAACAAATATATCATACTAATACAGGATGTTAATAATCAGGTGGGTTGGGGGAAAATACACCAAATGTAAGATATGGGCTTAGTTAGGAGTAATATTTTAACTTTTGGTTCCTGCCTTGGGGTTACAAGCTATATTAGAAATTTACTAACATCTACACAAATGAACTATGACCTGGGAAGACAGATGTTTCATCATCTATTGCATAGGGTGTGGGTTTGGAAGACTCTTAGGGGAACCCGTGCAGGGGCCCTACTAAAGTACTTTTTTTTTTTTAAGATTTATTTATTTATCTCCCCTTCCCCGTCGCCCCCCTCCCCAGTTGTCTCCTCTCTGTGTTCATTCACTGTGTGTTCTTCTGTGACTGCTTCTATTCTTATCAGTGGCACAGGGAATCTGTGTTTCTTTTTATTGTGTCATCTTGTTGAGTCAGCTCTCCGTGTGTGCGGTGCCATTCTTGGGCAGGCTGCACTTTCTTTTGCGCTGGGCGGCTCTCCTTACGGGGCGCACTCCTTGTGTGTGGGGTTCCCCTATGTGAGGGACACCCCACGTGGCATGGCACTCCTTGCGCACATCAGCACTACACACGGACCAGCTCCACATGGGTCAAGGAGGCCCGGGGTTTGAACCACGGACCTCCCATGTGGTAGACGGACGGACACCCTATCCATTGGGCCAAGTCCGCTTCCCCTAAAGTACTTCTGTATCTTAGAATAGGTGTGCTAGTAGATTCCCTAAGGAAGGAAGAGGAGGAGGAAGAAGGAATTCAATTTATTGAGAATTTATATGTCAGACATCCTACTACCATTACATAAGGAATTTTGCTTTTTCTCCCTTTTATGCCTAGTTGACTATTCTTTTTTAAAACATATATATACATGAATCTTTTTTTCTTAAGATTTACTTTTTTTATTGCCCCCCCCGCCCCCCACTGTCTGCTCTCTCTGTTGATTTGCTGTTTATTCTTCTGTGCCTGCTTGCATTCTTGTCAGCAGCACCGGGAATCTGTGTCTCTTTTTGTTGCGTCAACTCTCTATGTGTGCGGTGCCACTCTGGGCAGGCTGAGTTTTTTCCACCCGGGGTGGCTCTCCTTACGGGGCGCACTCCTTGCAAGTGGGATTCCCCTACATGGGGGACACCCCTGAGTGGCACGGCACTCTTTGTATGCATCAGCACTGCACATGGGCCAGCTCACCACACGGGTCAGGAGGCCCTGGGTTTGAACCTGGACCTTCCATATGGTAGGTGAATGCTCTATCAGTTGAGCCAAATCTGCTTCGCTATTATTCTTTTTTAAAATTTTTAAAAACATGATTTCAACCTCAAGAAATAAAATAACAGACAAAAAGCAGCTTAAGAAAATTATGGAAACATTACTTTAAAAACTTCTGTCCAGGCACATTTATCTTATTTAATCCTAAAAACAAACTCTATTCTTTCTTCAGTGTTCCAAAAGATGAATGAGCACAGATTAGTTAAATGACATGACTAATTAAAAAAATGAAAACAAGTTTTATCATAGTCACATCTCTTAAAACTAATTGCCGTGTTTTTTTTTTACCTTTAGCATTGATATAGTACTTTCTTTGCCTTTGCTGTAAAAATATTACAATATTAACTATAGACTATAAGTTACATTAGTTGTGTTTTTCCCATGTATCACCATATTTTTAACACCTTGTAATAGAGGAACATTCTTGTATTTGTATTATTAATCACAATCTTCATCTACCACTGAAATCACTATTATAGTCCTTAGATTATCCTCTAAATGTCTTTCAATTAACATTAACCTCCCTAGACAGCCCGGGGTTGGAACTGCGAACCTCCCATGTGGTAGACGGACGCCCTAGCCACTAGGCCAAATCCGCTTCCCAAGTTAAGGATCTTAAAAGACCAGAAATTTATTACCTCCTAGGTGTGGAGGCTAGAAGTCTGAAATGAAAGTGTCAGCAGGGCCATGCTTTCTCTAGTCTGTCGGCTTCTGACAGTGGCTTGCTGGCCATCCATGGAATAATTTCATCTCTGCCTAACACAACCGTCTTCTTTCTATTTATATCCCACTAACTGTATCCAAATTTCTTCTCCTTATAAGGACACCAGACATACTGGATTAAGACCCACCCTAATCCAGTTTGGCCTAAATCTTAACTGACAACATCCTCAAGGATCCTATTCCAAGTAGAATCACATTCACAGGATGTGAATATATCTTTGGGGGGGACAAAATTCAATTCATAACATTGTTTTCATATTTTAAAGTAGGGACAATCACATCAGTCCTACTGGGGTTATTCTCAGATTAAATGTGGTAATTTGTGGTAAAGTGCATAGCAAACAGTAGGTACAATATTGTAGATACTTGAAAAATTATTACAAGTTTTCTTAGACATTGAACATAAATTATCTTCTTTAATCCTCATAGCTCTATGATATTTGAATGATATATCCTCATTTTACAAGGGAGGAAACAAGCACAGGGAAGTTAAATATTTATTTGTCCAAATTACACTATCAAAGTAAAAAAAATATCATGAAGATAATATTTTTCAAATACAGATTTTTTTTATATTCTGTATCTCTTATTATCCCATCCATGGAAATAATGGTTTCAGCGTTTTAGGAGGAAGGACAAATATAAGTTAGAACAAAGAAGTAACTGTCAAAGGGGACTTTTATTCTCAAACACAGGATTAATCTTGAAGGCCAGGCTTTGTCAAATTAGAAAGGGTTCAAAAAATTCCTTCAGTATTCATTAACTTATCAAGAAGCAGGCCTGGTTGGTCTGAAGGCTTTCCGAATTAAAAGAACATAGACGATAAGAAAAAAATTTCTGCAGTACAGAAAAGAGAAGCAGGCTACTTTTGGCTTAGTGGATTATGGGAAAGAAGAGGGAGATGACAGCAGAAGCAACTATTAAGAATTCATTCAACAAAAGAAAAAAATAGATAAATGGGACCTCCTCAGAATTTTTAAAAAAAGATTTATTTATTTCTTCCCCCTCCCCCCATTGTTTGCTCTGTGTCTGCTTGTATTCTGATTAGGTGGCTCCGGGAACTGATCCTGGGACCTTCTGGAGTGGGAAAGAGACGATCATTCTCTTGCACCACCTAGCTCCCTGTTCTGCTACGTCTCTTATTGTCTCTCCTCTGTGTTTCATTTTGTTGCATCGTCTTTCTGCACCAGCTCTCTGCATCGGCCAGCACTCCCATGTAGGCCGGCACTCCCACGCAGGCCAGCACACCGCGTGGGCCACGTTGCCTTGACCAGGAGGCCCTGGGCATCGAATCCTGGACCTCTTATATGGTAGGTGGCAACCCAAGTGCTTGAGCCACATCCACTTCCCCTCCTCAATTATTAAACACTTTTGCACCTCAAAGGACCTTGTCAAAGGGTGAGAAGGCAGCCGACTGTATGGAAGAAAATACTTGGAAATCACATGTCAGATAAGGATTTAATATCTAGGATATATAAAGAGATGCTACAACTCAGCAATAAAAAGACAACCCAGTTAAAAAGTAGGCAAAGACTTGAATAGACATTTGTTCAAAGAAGAAATACAAATGGCAAAAACAAACAAACAAAAAAAAAACACATGAAGGGAAGCAGACTTGGCCCAACATGGGAGGTCCAAGGTTCAAACCCTGGGCCTCCTTGACCTGTGTGGAGCTGGCCCATGCGCAGTGCTGATGCGTGCAAGGAGTGCCCTGCCATGCAGGGGTGTCCCCTGCATAGGGGAGCCCCACGAGCAAAGAGTGCACCCTGTAAGGAGAGCCGCCCAGTGCGAAAAGAAAGTGCAGCCTGCCAAAGAATGGCACCACACACACGGAGAGCTGGCACAACAAGATGATGTAACAAAAAGAAACACAGATTCCCATGCCGCTGATAAGGATAGAAGCAGTCACAGAAGAACACACTGCAAATGGACACAGAGAGCAGACAACTAGGGGAGGCAGGGAGAGAGAAATAAATAAATCTTTAAAAAACAAAAAACAAGAAAACACATGAAAAAAGGCTCAACATCACTAACTATTACGGAAATGCAAATCAAAACAACGAGATATCATTTCACCTCTATCAGAATGGCCACTATTAAAAAGACAGAGAACTACAAGTATTGGAGAGGATGTGGAGAGATAGGAACACTTATTCTCTGTTGGTGGGAATGCAAAATGGTATAGCCACTGTGGAAAACTGTTTGGCAGCTCCTAAAGAAGCTTAATATAGACTTGCCACTTGACCCTGTAATACTGGGTATATATCCAGAACTGAGGGCAGTGACATGAACAGACATCTGCACACGGATGTTCACAGCAGCATACTCGTGATTGGCAAAGTTGGAAACAACCCAGATGTCCATCAACCAAATGAATGGATAAACAAACTGTGGTATAGTCACATGATGGAATATTATGCAGCTATAAAAAATGAAGTAAAGCATATGACAACATGGATGAATCTGGAGGACATTATGTTGAGCGAAGCAAGCCAGATACAAAAGGACAATACTGTAAGACTGCATTACTATGAACCAAATATATTGTATAACATACTATATGGTTAAAAAAAATTTATATGTATCCAGTACATTTGAGAAATGTATGTTTTATTCAACTATACTTGCTTATTTTTATATTATTTTTATTTTCAATTATTCAATGTATAAAACAAAGCTAAAAAAAAAATTCCAGTAACCTGAGTTTCTGCCAACTTTGATCTTGTTGCTGTTGTTAATCCTGTTTTTACAATACCTACTTCTCTACGTCGTGAGGAATAAAGTCTGGTGGAGTTTCAATGGTCTCCCATGGCACTTGGATAAAATCTTACCTCTTTACCACAGCCTATAGGGCCTTACATGCTTTGGCTCTCATGTCAGGATTTCTACATAAAATAAAACTCACCATAGCGGTTTAGCCACATATGGGTTTATTTTTCTCATAAGGCTAGAGGCAGGTTGTCCAGGGCTGGTACAACTACTTAAGGAAGTCATGAAAGACTCAGGTTCCTTATTGCACTATACTCTGCCACCCATAGTGTGTGGCTTTTGTGATTATGGTCTCAAGATGGCTGTTACTTCTCTGGAACTGTTTTCTCTTTCAAGCAGTAGTAAAGGTGGGAGGTGGAACAGCAAAGGGTAAATGGTGTCTGCCAAATAAACTAGTCCTCTTTCACCAGAAAACAATGGTCTTCCAATGAGACCCCCAGAGTGGACTTCCACTTCCATCTCGTTGTCCAGGAAGGGTCACATGGCTCCTTGAACTTCAGGGAGAGCAGGAGATAAAATTTTAAACTGGGCACATTTCTACATGTAACACAGAAGAAAGGGAGAATGGGTACTCGGAAGCATCAAGTAATATCTGCCATTCTGGTCCACGTGTTCCCCTCTCTGAAGATTATTCTTCCCCTGGTTTATATGTTTTAGCACACTGGCCTTTCTGTTTCTTGATGATGGCCAAGCTCTTTCCTACCTTACGGAGTTTGTATTTACAGTGCTCTCTGACTTGAATGCTCTTACCGAAGCTTTTTCAGCAGCTGGAAGCTTCATGTCCTTAGATGAATGCTTGAATGTGACCTCCTTAGAAAAACTCTCTCTGGCTTTCCCTTCCCCCATTGAGAGTAGTCACTCCTGCCTCAATTACTACTCTCTTTCACAGCAAGTTGTTGTTTCTTTCATAGGAGTTTTCATAATCTGAATTCCTAGTTTGTTTACTAATTTATGGTTGGCTTCCTTCCACTAGAAAGTAAGCTTCATGAGAGTTGAACCTCATTCATCTTCTTCACAACTATATCCCTGGCACTAAGTACTGTGCCTGGTAAACAGTTAAGTATTCAGCAAATATCTAATAACTAAATGAATGAAAAAAGGGAAAATAAGATTCTTAATCACTCTTATTTTTAACATATATATTAATTCCTATATTCACATACATTCCTTTCCCATTTAAATATATTTCTCAGCATCTTTTGCCCATTCTGCCAATCATTGTAAGGCAATCTTAAAGTTGGTATGTGCTTTCTAAACAAACAAATAATAAACAAAAGCCTTCACTTTACCGAAATTCTGATGATGCAGGTTTAAGTAATTTGGGATATGGGTAAACTGTCCCATTTTAGATGGCTGTTCTTCCCAAGACCAAGCTGCAGTACCACATACACATACAACATTCTAACAGACTCAGGAGTGTATGTCCCTGAAGGAAGGAACCCAAGAGGTCAGGCTTTCTGAGTCAACTGCTATTCAGTCCCAGTGCCCCAAACTGCCAGTTTTATAAGCATAGTTGTGATGTGGGCTATGGGTGGAAGGCTCTTTGTCTCTTCAGAGATAACTTAAGCTGAAGGCTGTGGGTGTGGAACAGTAAGAGGCTGCAGTCCTGCCCTTAGGGACAATGGCAACAGGCTCCAGGCCCTGGAAACAGTTTAACAATGCAAGGGCTATAAACTTTAAGTATTTAGGGGAAATGCAAAAAGTAAATATGCTAAAAGCTTATCTAGAATGTCTGGAGTCAATGCTAAAAGCTTACCTAAGATGTGGAAGATATATATGCTAATTGAAGCCTATTGAGAACTGAAACAAAGGGACCATTTGGCCTTTCCTTTCTGTATAAAAGACGTTTAAAAATCTTGTTCAGAGCTCAGGATTCAAACAGAAAGCTCCCGAGTCCGGCCCTCCATCAATAAACCATTTTTCCTTCTCAAAATCATTCCTGAGTCCTGGCCTCTCTATACTCAAATAATTAAACTTCTCTCAAATTCTACAACAGTTGTGGTGGATTTTAAAACCAAGTCAACCCTAGCCTCCCATTAAGGAATGTGGAGTTACAACACCAGGGCCTGAGGAGCTTGCTGTGAGAACTTCTTTCTGTTGTTTCCCTTCTTTGATGAAACGGTGGCTCACTGCCTTTTTGAATAATTAATTTGTCAGCCTCCCACAGTGCTTGGATCAGCTGAATTCAAGCTTCCTAACAGTGCCTGCCTAAATACACTTTCAGTTTAAGCAGAAATTTACGGCTGTCAAAAATAATGAGGGCAAAGTTTATCTAACTAGAGGAAGCTAGTTTCAGATACTTATTTTTAAGAAGAAGATTTAAATTATATTACTTTGCTACTTAAAAGAATATTGTTAAAGTTTGGTTATTTTGGCTTTTAAGAGAGTCAAAGCTCTATGTGCCTGAACCACCCTACCGAATCAGTGGATTATGTATTTAAAAGTGAAATATTTGCCACATTAATAAGAATTTAAAAGATGTGGGAGATTATAAAGTGCTTTGGAAATCTGGGTTTCCAACTTTCAGTTTGCTGGTTTAGTTGATTTTTGCCTTTTGAGTTATTACCTGATGACAGCTAGAAAACATAACATTAAAATTTCTTCATTTAAGCAACTCTGTATCTTCTAATACTGTTCCCAAAAACTAATTGGGCGGGTTTTCTATCAATCTAATCTTATAAGCTTACTCTTTGTATTTAGTTCCATGAAGGTTATTAACCAGACCTTTTCACTTCTGGCTGGCAGGGCTACGGTAACGTCTCAAAGCAAAACCAGACAAAATGACATCAGGAGCACTAGCGGCTCAGAAATCGATTCCCTCCCGGAGAAAGACCTAAAAGGGAGTCATGAAGACCTTGCACCTACACAACAATATATAAACTGTAGTTAATTAGCCGCTGAAACGTGGAAAACAAAAACAAATTTGACATGCTTGAGACAACGCAGGACTGAGAAATTGCACATACCTTTCTCATAAGATCCCCGGACATGATCTTTTTCTTTTCCTTGTTTTTCTCCTTCCATACCCCTCCCTTTACCTATAAAAACCCTAGCTCATATTCTCACTTTTAACTGGTTTTGGGAAGACTCCCTCACTTCCTTGCTTGTGCACTCACAATAAATCACCTTTTCACAGAAACTTGTTTCTCCTTTGTGGCACCCGTTGGGGTTATTCCAATTAACCGTGCTTATGATAACACAGGGTGTGTTCTCCCTTCCAGCTCTAGCCTTGTGACTATTCCACAGCTTGTTTACTTCCCCACAGGTTAAGGGCCACACTTCGCAAAACCTTGTGCAGTTTAGCAATTGCAGCAAACAACTTAGTAGAAAAGAGAAAACATGGATTCCAAACTTCCTATCTCCTACCCTGAACCACGGATTACTCAAAGGAAAAACAGGGCAACAAACTTCTCTCAAACCCTCTCCCCTTTTTTCACTTTCAGTTCCCTGTCTGTTTTGACTTCTTCCTTTCTCTCTCGCTTCCTGGGACTCACGCGCTACCTCGCTCCTAGTACGCTTGCGCCATCTGGGAACTCGAAGACGGAAGAAGCCGCGGAGCCCGTAAGTTCTTTGCTTTGCGACGCGGCCGTAAAGCGTTTTCACGCGCCGAGAGACGCAAAGGGACCCATTTAACCGTTCCCGCTGAACGTGGTTCTGGGACTGTTGGTGGTCTGATTTCGTTCATCGCTTGGGGGAAAATGCTGGACTATTAATTTGGGAGGTCTTCTGGTCTGTGCGTGTTTAGGAGATAGATTTTGCTACTCCTCCGGGAAGAGTAGATCGGCCAGGTCCTGTGCCCGCTAGATATCGGGGGCCCGGGGCTGTTCCGCGCACAAGCTGAGGCCCAAGCTAAGAGCGGTGTAGCTACGGAAAGCTGCCCGCTGCCCGTGGGCTGTGGATGGCCGGACGCGTCCTGGGAAAGGCCTTAGCTACGGTGGTCTTGGTTTCTGTAACTGTCAGGTCCTCGGGCTGCCGCAGTGTCCCCGCATACAGGTATTACTCTCCTAGTGCCTGCTGCTCCGGAGACTTTGTCGTGGGGGGTGGGAATGTGTCCCGGGTTTTTACAGCCAGGTAACGCGTTTTGAAAAGGTCCCTAAAATGTTTTATTTCCCTTTTTGAGGAGACCTTTTTGACTTCAAATACAGAAATTTGTTCTCCTCCCTGGGTCACCATTATGAATTACCAAAGAATTTATTTAATATCACCTGTTCGGGTGTGATATTGTGGTATTGCGATTTTTTATGGTTACTACTTAAAGCACTTCTATTAAGAGTTATATGGTTAAAATATTTGAACAGTACAAGTGGTGTAAATTGAAAAGTAAAACTCACCATTCATCCCTTCTACTTAACGCTTTCCTGAGTAGATAATATACCTCTTTTTCTTGGTTTGCCAACTCTGGGTAAATTTAGGGATTTATGTTATCTCACATTGCTTCCTGCTTCTGTTCTCCCAATCTCCAATTTTTATTCAAGTCAGTTGTTCAGTAAACACGGTGAACTAGACACCATTGTAGACATAAAATAGTGAACATGTTTTATGAGGCTGCCTGAAAGAGGGGCATTTTAAATTTTCTTCGTTTGCCCCTAATGTTTACTCTCAACACAAGAAAATTTTCTTCCATTTATTTTTTTTCATCCCCTCCCCCCCTCTTTTTGAATATCTTAGTACTGGACCTTCGGATAGAGCCTCTTTCTTTTTTTTCTTTCATTTTCCCATTGATTTGTCATTTTGTACTATATTCGCAGAGACTTTATTCAATTTTATCTTCAGATTACAAATTCAGACTTCGGTCTAGTGCATTCTGTTAGTCATCTCCTCTATTTTTATTAGAGAAGTTGTGGGTTTGCAGAAAAGTCCTGCATAAATACAGGGTTCCCATATGACATCCTGTTTTTAATAACCTGTATTTGAGTGGTATATTTGTTACAGTTGATGAAAGCACGTTTTAGTAGTTGTGCTATTAACTATTGACCCTGGTTTAATTTATAGTTCACTTTTGTGCCCTGCAATTCCATGGATTTTTTTTTTTTTTAAATTCTTATAACATTTATAAAACCTAAAATTTCCCCTTTAGCCACATTGAAATATATAATTCAGTGCTGTTAAACAGTCACAGAGTTGTGGTATCATCACCACCACCCATCACCAGAACTTTTCCATCTTCCTAAATAGAAACTCTGTACATTTTAAGCCTTAACTTCCTATTCCTTATCCCTACCCCATTCCCTGATAACAATATTCTATACTTCACAATATGAATTTGCTCAATCAGATTCATTTCAGTGAGGCCATCCAATATTTGTCCTTTTGTGTCTGGTGTACTTTACTCAACATGATGTTTTCACAATTTGTCCATGTTGTATGTTTCTTTTCAGGGCTAAATAATATTTCATTATATATATATCACATTTTGTTTATCCATTGATTAGTTGATGGACACAATGGTTGCTTCTGTCTTGGCAATTGTGAATAATGCCAATTTGGACATCTCTGTGGAAATACTTGTTTGAGTCCCTGTTTTCAGTTCTTTTGTGTATATACCTAGGAGTGGGATTGTGGAGTAATATGGTAATTCTATCCTTTCTGAGGAATTGCCAAACTCTCTTCCACAGAGGCTGTACCATTTTACATTCTCAGCAGCAATGAATGAGGGTCCCTATTTCTCCACATCTTTTCCAACACTTGTAATTTTTCATTTTTTAAAAAGTGACTATTATATCTTTTTTGATGGGATGTCTATTCAAGTATTTTGCCCATTTTTAAATTGCTTGGTTTGTTTCTTTGTTGTTAAATTGAAGGATTACATTATTGGATATGTGGTGTCCAGATGTTTTCTCCCATTGTGTCAGTTGTGGTTTTATTTTCATGATAAAGTCCTTTGAGGAACAAATTTTAAATTTTTGATGAGGTCCCATTTATGTTTGTTTTTTTTCTTTTTCTTTTATTGTGCTTTGGATATAAAGTATAAGAAACCATTGTCTAACATAAAAAGATTCTGAAGATGATACCCCACATTTTCTTCCAGGAGTTTGATAGTTTTGGCTCTTATTTTTAGGGCTTTGATCCATTTTGAGTTGATTTTTGTATGTGCTGTGAGGTAAGGTTTTCCTTTGTTCTTTTGCAAATGGAGATGCAGTTTACCCAGCACTATTAGTTGAAAAGACAATTTTTTCCTAATTGGCCATTTCTCTCTTGTGAAAATTATTTGGCCATAAATGTGAAGGCTTATTTCTGAGCTCTTAATTCATTGGTTTATTATTAGATAGCCAAAATGGGTACTGATGCAAAGTACCAGAAATCTGTTGGCTTTTATAAAGGATATTTATTTGGGGTGGAAGCTTACAGTTGCAAGGTCCTAAAAAGTCCAACTGCAAGTTACTTCCTCACCAAACTCTGTTGCCATGTGTTGAAAGAGGATGGTGGGTGATGTCTGCAAGGGTTCAATCTTCCTCTTAAGGCTCTGTGGGCCCAGCTTCTTTTGATCTCAGCTAAAGGCTGGAGGGCTTGTGTCATTCCTGGCTCAGCTGCTCTGTTCTCTTCACAAAGTCTGCTGTTGACTATCAGGCTCATCTCTCTTCCCCGGGGCCCCTGCCATGCCTATGGAGCTGTCTTTCTTCTTCTGTGTTCTCCATGTATTTATTTCTGTGTAGCCCACCAAGGGAGTAGGGACTCAACCCTGCATGCCCTAATGATGTGGTCAAATCAAAGCCCTAATCTTGATATAATAAAAGGAAAATCTTAGGATTTAATACAATCAAAGGGGTATCATGCCCAGAGAAACAAACCTGTTTACAAATGTAATCAATATTTCTTTTTGGAATTCATAAATAATATCGAACTGCCACAGTCTGTATATCTACCATTACTATGCTGTTTTGATTACTGTGACTTTGTAATAAGTTTTAAGATGGGGAACTGTGATTCTCCCACTTAGTTCTTTGTTTTCTGAATGCCTTTGTCTCATTGGGACCCCTTATCCTTCCATATAAATTTTGATGATTGACTTTTCCATTTCTGCAGAGAATGTTGTTGGAATTTTGATTGGGGTTGCTTTGAATCTACAAATTGCTTTGGGGTAAAATTGACATCTTAACAGTACTTAGTTTTCCAGTACATGAACCTGGATTGTCTTTTGTTTTATTTAGGTCTTCTTTGATACCTTTTAGCATTGTTTTGTGGTTTTCTGTGTACAAGTCCTTCACGGTTAGATTTATTCCCAGAATTTGATTTTTTTAGGTGTTGTTGTGAATGCAGTTTTTTTCTTGATTTTTGTCTGGTTGTTTATTGCTAGTGTAGAGAAACACTACTAATTTGGGTGTGTTGATCTTGTACCCCACCACTTTTATTAATTCTTTTATTAGCTCTAGAAGTTTTTTTGTGGATTTATCAGTATTTTCTGTTTATAGTTGTACTTCTTCCCTTCCAATTTGAATGTCTTCTTTTTCTCTTGCCTAACTACTCTAGCTAGAACTTCTAGCATAATATTGAAAAACAGTGGTGACAGTGGGCATCCTTGTCTTGTTCCTGATCTTAGAGCAAAAGCTTTCCATTAAATAGGGTGTTATGTTAGCTGGGGGTTTGTTGTATGTCCTTATCTTGTTGAGGAAGTTTCCTTCTATTCCTAGTTTTCTAGTGTTTTTTATCTGGATGAGGTGCTGGATTTTGTCAAGTGCCTTTTCTGCATTGAGATGATTTTGCGGGTTTTTTTTTCCCCTTTGTTTTCTTAATTTGGTGTATTATTGTCTTAATTTGCTAAAAGCCGCCAAAGTAATATACCAGAAATGTGTTGGCCTTTATAATGGGAATTTATTAGGTTAAAAGTTTGTGGTTCTGAGGCCATGAAAGTGTCTAAACCAAGACATCATCAAGAGATGCTGTCTCACCAAGTTGCACCTATGAGCGATCAGGCACATGGCAGGGCACAAGGCCAGTCGGCTTGTCTATCCTGTCTTCTCTCTGTCACTGCAGCTTTTTCCCTGTGTGTTGCTTTTAGGCCTCTGTTTATAGAAGGATCCCAGTAAGAAGATTAAGATCCATATTGGGTCCCACAATCTAATCAAAGGCTGTTAACTGAAGCAGTCTATTCACAAGGTAGGCCCCTTAACTGAATCTCACAGTAATGGGTTAGCTTAAGAATATAATTTTCTGGTGTCCACAGAATACTCAAGCTGGCCCAATTACCTTAATTGATTTTCTTATGTTGAACCACCCTTTTATATCTGGGTTAAATCCCACTTGATCATGGTGTATAATTCTTTTAATGTGCTGTTGGGTTCCATTTGCTGGTATTTTGTTGAGGATTTTTGCAGCTGTGTTCATTAGAGAAACGGTCTGTAATTTTCTTGTGGTATTCTCATCTGTCTTTGGTGTTATGGTGATGTTGGCCTCATAGAATGAGTTAGGAAATGTTCCTTCTTCACTGTCTTAGAAGAGTTTCATCAGGATTGGTGTTAATTCTTGGAACATTGGTAAAACTCACCAGTGAAGCATCTTGTCCTGACCTTTTCTTTGTTGGGAGGTTTTTGATGACTGATTCAATTTCTTTAGTTGTAATTGGTTTGTTGAGATCTTCTATGTCTTCTTGAGTCAGTATAGGTAGTTTTGTGTGTTTCTAAGAATTTGTCCATGTCATCTTGGTTATAGTTTGTTGTCATATTGTCATGGTGTCCTCGGAGTTCTTTTTATTTCCGGGGGCTAGTAAAAATGTCCTCCTTTTCATTTTTTATTTTAATTTTTGTGTCCTCTCTTTTTTCCTTCATTGTGTATGTGGCAGTTTGAGATTATTTTATGAATTCCAAAAAGAAAAAGGTTATGTTTTTAAACTAATCTATTCCTGTAAGTGTGATACCCTTTGATTGCATTAAAGTCAGTTGAGGGTCCTTTGATTAGATTATTAGATAAGATTACTTTAGGCATTTTGATTGGACTACATCAGTGAGTCATGAGCCAGCTTAGATCTCCACCTTCCTGCTTGGTCTAATATAAGCAGAGACATAGGCTAGACAAAGGAAGGAGCTATAAATGGAGATACAGACAGAGGCAGACACAGATAAAGGAAGCTGCCATAATTGATCTTGCTTTCTGAGAGAAAGGACAATATTTTTACGCACAGCTGAGTTGTAAGGAGAGAAGCCCCCAAGAAGCTCAAAGAGCTGAGACCCAGGGAGAGATGAACCATATGCCTAATAGCTTACAGCTCAATTTGGGAAGAATGTGGAGTTGCCAAGACTGAGAGAAGAGGCCGGGAAAGAGACAAACACTATGCCAAATTTTCCTACAGCTTCAGAAAAGCAGAAACTTTGACAGAGATGGTGGCCATCTTGCTTCAGCATGTGACACCTGACTTTGGTGAGAAAGCACCTCTTATGGTGTCTTGATTTGGACTTTTCATGGTCTTAGAACTGTTCACTTTTACCCCAAATAAAATCCCCATTATAAAAGCCAATCCATTTCTGATACTTTGCATTGGCAGCCCTTTGGTAAACTAAAACAGTCTGGGTTTATCAATTTTATTGATATTTTCAAAGAATCAACATTTGGTTTTGTTGATTCTCTATTTTTTCTCTATAATTTTTAGGGACTTTTTTTAAAATCACAAAGTGAAAATAGCTGGTAGAAAAAAATTTATGGGGAGTTCCTATTCCATTCTGTAACAAATACAGAGTAATATAAAACTTGATTTCCAAGAGTCATCCCCTAGGTGTTCTAGTGGAAGGAGAAAGGAATTCTAATACATTTTGAAATACCTTTGGATGGTGCTGGGGTAAACAAGCCAAATAACTTTCTTACTGAAGAACTTCTTAAGACTCTTAGAGCATTTACCACATTGAAGTTCACTGTGAAGCTCCAAGAGGTAGCCATTTTTACCTCATTTGATCCCAGAACACATTTTCAGGGAATACCTTTTAACAATTCAGGGACTAGGAAGTGTTGGTGTGAAAGACTTGTGTGCCATCAAATATCTTATGTGTAGATTGGCATGATATTAGGTTGGTGCGAAGGTAATTGTGGTTTTGCTTGTTGAAATTTGTTGTTTGATATTGGCATACATTTTTAAGTAAATGTGGTTATGTTATACATCATTTTAGTGTGCTTTTTTTTTTTTTGCTAATGATTTATTACTTGCTGTTTATATTTACTTTAGACTATGGAAATGATGTTAGACAAAAAGCAAATTCGAATGATTTTCTTATTTGAGTTCAAAATGGGTCGTAAAGCAGCAGAGACAACTTGCAACATCAACAACGTATTTGTCCAGGAACTGCTAAAGAACATACAGTACAGTAGTGGTTTAAGAAGTTTTGCAGAGGAGATGAGAGCCTTGAAGATGAGGAGCATCATGGCTGGCCATTGGGAGCTGACAATGACTGATTGAGAGCAATCATTGAAGCTTCTCTTACACTACACAAAAAGTTGCCAAAGAACTCAATGTCGACCATTCTGTGGTTGTTTGGCATTTGAAGCGTACTGGAAAGGTGAAAAAGTTTGATAAGTGGGTACCTCATGAGCTGACTGAAATTCAGAAAAATCGTTGTTTTGAAGTATCATCTTCCTGTTCTACACAACAACAGCAAGCCATTTCTTAATGGATTGTGACGTGTGATGAAAAGTGGTTTTTGTATGACAACCAGCGACAACTAACTCAGTGATTGGACCGAGAAGAAGCTCCAAAACACTTCCCAAAGTCAAACTTGCACCAAAAAAAGGCCATGATCACTATTTGGTGATGTCTTGCTGGTCTGATAGACTATAGCTTTCTGAATCCCAGTGAAACCCTTATATCTGAGAAGTATGTCAGCAGATCGAAGAGATGCACTGAAAACTGAAACACCTGCAGCCAGCATTGCTCAACAGAAAGGGCCCAATTCTTTTCCACGACAATGCCCAACTGTATGTCACACAACCAACGCTTCAAAAGTTGAACGAATTGGGCTACAAAGTTTTGCCTCATCTGCCATATTCACTTGACCTCTCACCAACCGACTACCACTTCTTCAAGCATCTCAACAACTTTTTGCAGGGACATTGCTTCCACTATCAGCAAGATGCAGAAAATGCTTCCTAAGAGTTTGTTGAATCCTGAAGCATGGATTTTTATGCAACAGGAAAAAACAAACTTAATTCTCATTGGGAAAAGTGCATTGATTGTATTGGTTCCTATTTTGATTAATAAAGATGAGTTTGAGCCTAGTTATAATGGTTTAAAATTCACTCTCCAAAACCACAATTCTTTTTGCACCAACCTAGTAGAAATATCCTAGATGACCTTGAATATGAAGGCTGGTGAACTCTTTCAGTAATAAGTACCATTAGGAATTTCAAGGAAGAAAGCCGCGAATATTCTCTGTGATTTTAATAAATGAAACTATTATTTCAACTCCTTGATCATTGTTTCATCTTCTGAATGCTATGTCAGAGAAACAAGAAGTGAAGTGTTACATTCTGGGATCTGCCCAGTTAAAGGACCTGGACCTTCTACTCATATCCCCAGGTGTTAGCCAGAGGTAAAGATTTGTGTCGAGGGAAGAAGCAGGAAATGGACCTGGAAAGAAAAATTGGCATCAAATTATAGAGAAGATTGCATTTGGGTTAGGGAATTTATTTTCTAGTGAATTTGGATCCCTGGAGTTTTTAAAATTTGGTTTTCTTTGTTTTTGTTTTCACTTTTTGCCCCTTTTTTAAGGGATTATTGTGATAATCCTTTATTTCAGGAAGACTACTTTTTTGTTTAAAGATGCCATGAAAATTAAGACCTACAATGACAAGGGCCTCCACTAGGCCAGTGCCAGTGGGAAGGTGAGAACCCTGTAGATACAACTAAACAGACTGACCAAGTCAAGGACTGATCAGTGGGGAATAGGGAAAGGGAGGAATCCAAGAAACTGCCTAGGATCTGTGCCCAGGGAAAGGGTAGATAGCTGATACAGAAACAGAAACAGGTTGGGGGAGCGATGTGGCACTCCTGAGAGATGGTAGTGGCAATAATTACTATCTCTAAATTCTCTAAAAGAGAATTATCAGTTTATCAGTTGATTCCCAGGAGGAATAATGTTAAATAGGCAGTTTTCCTTGGATGTTAAATGTACCAAATTGCCATACATTTAGCTATAATTTTTCATCCTTGCAAGGGAAGTTTAGCCCCTATGAAAAGATGCTACTGAAGATCTGTGCCAGTGAAACTTGATTTCATATTGGAGGATCTTAACATGGCCTTTAGGAAGAGAAGAGCATTACAGAGTGCATATATAAGGTAAAGTAGAACTGGCTATTAACTAGGAGAAGTACGCATAATGGTGAAGTATGAAAAGGTCAAGCCTGATTGGCAAGAATCAGTGAGGGCATAATAAAAGGGGTGTCTGTAAAGGATAGGTAAGATTTCATCTAAGGTGACTGAGGCAAGATGAATTATAGGGCTAGGAATAACAATGATAATTCAATGATAATAATAATAATAGCTATTACTTATTACCCATGTGCTGTGTGCCATGCATGATTTTAAGTGATTTATAGAAATTGCTTCTTTTAATTTTTAAAATAATTGGATGAGTTTATGCTAAATTATTAGGCAACTGAAACCCAATGGATTTTTTTGATCAAGTGACTGTATATCAGTTGATAGTTGAGAGAATTGGTGGTGTTGAGTATGAACTGGTGGGAGGACGGGTGATGGTGAGAACTGTTAGTAGGTCACTGCAGTAATTCAGACATAATGTAACAGGCATCAAATCAGGCATCCAGACTAGGTGTGAATGAAATCCAGGGAAGGCCCTGATCATTTTTTTTCAACAAACATCTTTTGAATGCCTACTATATACCAAGCTTTATGGTAGACTGGGCAAGAGAGGTGAATAAGATCCAGTTCCTACCCTCCTGGCCTTGGTAACAAATATTGACTTAAAACTAGTCTGGATGTGTGTGTGTGTGTGTCCCTCCTACCTTGATTTTTAAAAAAAATTTTTTATTAGAGAAGTTGTAGGTTTACAGAACGATAATGCAAAATATACAGAGTTCCCATGCCCCCCCCATTATTAATACTTTGCATAAGTGTGGTATGTTTGATAGAAGTGATTAAAGAATATTATAAATATACGATTAACTATGGGTTACATTACGGTGTGCCTTAGTTTGTCACAGGGCTGCTGATGCAAAGTATCAGAAATTGGTTGCCTTTTTTAATGAGGAATTTATTACAGGTAAAGGCTTATAGTTCTGAGGGTGTGAAAGGTCCAATTCAGGGCACCGTAGAGATGCTTTCTCACCAAAATCAGCAACTGTTGATCCTAGCTTCCTGCCACATGGTAAAGATGACTGCTTATCTCTGCTTTCCTCTCCAGATCTACCATCTCTTGGAGCTCAACTGTGGGCAACCAGGTGTAGGGCTTGTTTCTTTCCCAGCCTCCTTTCAGTCTCGGCTGTTCTGCCTTCTTTCCAAGTTCAGGTTTGAGCTATCAGGCGATTGCTCATTTCTCCCTGGGCCTCAGCTCTTTGAGCCTCTTGGGGCTTCTCTTTGAGTTCAGCTGTGGGTGAATGTGGACCCGGTTCTCTCACATTGCAGGATTATATATGGCAGATTCCTTTCTTTCTGTGTGTCTCCATGGATATCAAGCTCCATAAAAAGGGTGGAGACTCAACCTGAGTCATGCCTCACATATTCCAATTAAAAGCAATCTAATCAAGTCATCTAAAGTGACTCTAATGCAATTAAAAGATACCACACCCATAGGAATAGATTAGTTTAAGAACGGTCTTTTTTGGGATTCATAAAATAACTTCAAACTGTCACAGGGTTTAATATAATTTTTCCTATATACCACCCTCTGTACCACCTTGCATTAGTATGGCACATTTGTTTTAATTAAAGAACATCTTTATAATTACATTATTAATGATAGTCCATTTTTTATAATAAGTTTCACTGTGTTGTACTCTATTCTTTTAATTTCTATTCTGGTAACGTATGACCTAAAATTTCTCCTTTTAACCACGTTCACATATATAATTTAGTGCTGTTAATTACATTTATAATGTTGTGCTCACCTCCATCCATTTCCAAAATTTACAATCAACCCATATAGAAACTCTGTAAACTTTAAGCATTAACTCTCTATTTCCTACCTCCATCCTGGTCCCTGGTAACCTGTATTCTAGATTTTGAGTCTATGAATTTGCTTATTCTAAATATTTCATGTAAACGAGATTATGCAATATTTATCCTTTTGTATTTGGCTTATTTCACTCAATATGATGTCTTCAAGGTTCATTCATGTTGTTGCATGAATCAGAACTTCATTCCTTTTAATGCTGAATAATATTCCATTGCATATACATACAACATTTTATTTACCCATTGATTGGTTGGTGGACACTTGGATTGCTTCTGTCTTTTGGCAGTTGTGAATGATCTTGCTGTGAATATTGGTGTGCAAATATCTGTTTGAGTCCTCGATTTCAGTTCTTTGGGGTATATGTCTAGAAGTGGGATTGCTGGTTCATATGGTAATTCTATGCTTAGTTTTTTGAGGAACTTCCATACTGTAGTAATATCTCCCTTTTCCTTTCTAAGTTTAGTTTTTTGTGTCCTCTCTTTTTTTCTTGGTCAGTCTAGCTAAAGGTTTGTCAGTGTTACGGATCTTTTCAGAGAACCAACTTTTGGCTTTGTTAATACTCAATTGTTTTTTATTTTTATATTTTTATTTTTTGTGCTTTGATCTGTATTTCTTTGGTTTAGTTTGCTATTCTTTTTTTAGTTCCTCTAGGTGTGCAGTTAAATCTTTGATTTTAGTTCTTCTTTTTAAATGTAAGCATTTAGGGATAGTAATTTACTTGTCAGCTGCTCAGGTCCATTCCCGCTCTCCCAACCCCTGACACACACATTTTTTTCCCATGATGATTTCTGCCTCTGTTTTTTTCCTCTTAGGTTATTCTGTCCCAGGGAGCCAAATGGGGGTCAATCCAGAAAGTTCTGTTTTGTGTTTAGATGGTCCAGCAAACAGAGACTAGATTGAGTGTGTGCAACTCTTGCCGGTGGTTCTGCCAGAGTCTCTTTTTATCCCTGTAGGCACTTTTTTTAAATGTGGCACTCCTCAGCCCCTTGTATTCTTGGGTCTCTGCCTGCATAGGCATGCGGTTCTAACTTGCTGCTCTGAGTGGCTCTATGGTCTGCATCCACTTCAGGAGGGACCCAGGCCAGGCTGCCTCTGTGTGACTTTTAAGCTATGCATGTCCTAGTGAAGGGAAAGGGTTTGACTGGCTGGTTCTGGATGTAAATCTCCCATCTGATTTTGGTGTTTCTTTTTCTTCTATTCATCATTTGAGGGTTCTTTCTCTAGACTGTACTGTATTTCAGAATTCTAAGAAAATTCTAAAAGGGATTTGACCTCTTTTTTTTCTTGCTCACTTTTCTCTTTTTAATTTCTTTTCTTATTTCTCTTTCAGGACTTTTCCTTTTTCCCTGCCCTTCTCCTTCTGTCCCTGCCAAGCTCCCCTCTCTTCCCACTCTATCTTTCCTCTCACCTTTTTCTTCCCCTTTTTTTTCTTTCTCCTCTCCTCCTTCCCCTCTTTTCTTCCTCCTTTTTTCCTCCTCTCTTTTTCTATTCAGCCTCCTCTTTTTCTCCCCTCTTTACTTTCCTTTTACCTCTACCTACATCAACATCATATTCTCTAATCTGGAACCTGGTAATATGGATCCATTCATATATTTCTCTGTGCTCATAGCTCATATAATAAATAGCTTAATCATTTGTGGTAGGTAGAATAGTATTGCTTCCTCTTCCCCCAAGATGTCCACATCCTAATCCCTGGAAACTGTAAATTTATTACCTTACTAAATGTGGCACTTTGATATTATTTATGAATCCCCAAAAAAGAGAAAAATTATGTTGTAAACTGGTCTGCTCTTCTGGGTGTAATACCCTTTGATTGTGTTAAATTCAAAGGTTTTAAGTTTACTTGATAAAAGATTAGGGCTTTGATTCAACCACGTCAGTAGGGCGTGACTCAGGGTTGAGTCCTTGCCCCATTGGTAGGCTGATATAAATGGACACTCATTCAGAATAACATGGAAGAGAGAGAGAACTTTGTTAGTTTTGAATCCTGGAATCCTGGAGTCAATCCTGGAGGTGAGGGTAACCTTTCACCTGATAGTTTGCAGCTGGGCAGCTGAGCAGCTGAGCAAGCCTGGAAAGAAACGAGCACTATGCCAGGCTGATGTAGAAAACCTTGAGAGACAAGCTCTATGCCAACCTAAAGCTAAGATTGGAAGAACCATGGGACCATGAAGCCTTAAGAAGAAGAAGGAAGGAGAGACCAGGCAGAGATTGCCTACCATCTTGCTTCAACCAGTGGCAGCAGACTTTGGTGAGAAAGTACCTTTTATGATACCTTGAATTGGGCTCTTTAGGGCCTTGTAACTGTAAGCTTTACCCCAAATAAATCCCTTTTTAAAGCCAACAGATTTCTGGTACTTTGCATCAGCACCCCTTTAGCTGACTAATACACTAAACAAAATGGACTTTCAGGTGTGACTGAGGACTTTTAGATGGAGAGATTATCCTGAATTACCTAGGTAGACTCAATTTAATGAGTCCTTAAAAATGGAAGAATGTTCAAGAGGGATGTGGCTACTGAAGATGGGTCGTGGAGAGATTCAGTGTTGTTGCCTTTGAAGAGGAAAGAAGGGGGCTAGGAGCCACAGAATGGGGGAGGCTTCCAGAAACTGGAAAGGCAAAGGAATGGATTCTTCTTTAGAGCCTCCAGAAAGAAGTGTGCAGCCCTGCCTATATCTTAATTTTTTAGTTCAATGAGACCCATGCCAGACTTCTAACCTATAAAAATTTTTATTGTTTTAAGCAACTAAGTTTGTGGTAATCTAATAGTCCAGCAATAGAAAACTAATATATACATAGTCTTAAATGTGTATACTTTGTTTTTTCCCATTGCTTTATAAAAATGGAATCATTCATAGATTTCTGCATCTTGCTTTTTATTTTGAACAATACCTTATGAATATACTACCAAATCACTTGATGTCATATGTTTAATTAGCTGATTAATATTTCAAGGTGTAGCCCTTTCATCATTTGTTAAAGCATTTGTGTATTTTGGGGCTTTCACCTTGCTTCTAATACTCAGCCACTATAAACACTGCTGAGGAAACATCCTTTGTACTGATGATGTGTGTATGGGTTTCTTTTAGATTTTTAATTTTAACTTAATTTAAAAAACTTTTTATTTTGGAATACTTTTTTTTTTTTTTTTAAATTTTGGAATACTTTGAAACTTACAGGGCAATTGCCAAAATAACACAAAGCCAATACAGAAGACTCCAACATACCCCAGCCAGATACTGAGATCTGCCGTATTTTAATGTTTTGCCACATTTGCTGATTCATTCATTTATTCAGTCTATCTGTGCATCTTTCCATTTGTCCATCTATTTTGTAAATAATGAGGGTAGGTTTTGTATATCATGCTCCTTGAACACTTAATATTTCTGTGTACATTTCCTAAGAACATGGATATTCACTTATGTAACCACCTTAATACAGTTATTAAGGAAATTTAACATTGCTAAAAAGCATACTCTATATTCCATTTTTTCATGTGTCCCAATAATGTAATTTTGGTTCTTTTCTCCTCCATTATTATTAGATCCTGAATTATATTTAGTTGTCCTTTTCTGTTTAGTTTTTTTTTAAATTGTGGAAATATATGCAATGTAAACTTCCCATAATCCATTACCAGAACTTCCCCATTACCCCAGTCAGAAACCCTGCACCCATTATGTATTAATGCCCCATTCCCCTGGTAACCTGTACTCTACTTTCTGTCTGTGAATTTGCATATTCTAGCTATTTCATATAAGTGGAATCATATAATGTCTGTTCTATTTTATCTGATTTCATTCAGCATGACAGATTAAAGTTTTATCCATGTAGCAGCATGTATCAGAACTTCATTTTTTTTCAAGGCTGAATAATATTCTGTTGTATGTGTTTATACCACATTTTGCTTATCTGCTGATGAATATTTGTATTGCTTCCACTTTTTGGCTATTGAGAATAATGCTGCTGTGAACATCTATGTACAGATATCTCGTTGAGTCCCTCCTTTCAGTTCTTTTGGATATATACCTAGAACTGGGTTACTTTGTTATAGGGTACAATGAAATATTATTCAGCCATAAAAAATGAAGTTCTGATACATAGATGAACTTTGAAGACATCATGTTGAGAAAAATAAGCCAGTCATAAAGTACAAATATTTTATGATTGCACTTACATAAAATAATTAGAATAAACAAACTCATTGAGTCAGAAACTAGAATACAAGATATCAGGGGATGAGGGTGGGTTAGAGAATGGGCAGTTCATGCTTAAGTAGTATTACGTTTCTATTTGGAGCAATGGAAAAGTTTTGGTAATGGATGGTATATTAGTCAGCCAAAGGGGTGCTGATGTAAAATACCAGAAATTGGTTGGTTTTTATAAAACCTTTTCTTCCCAGGGCTTGCTTCTTCCTGGGCTCAGTGTTCCTCTCTTCCTGGGACTGGTTTCTCTTTCCTCTGTGGGCTTACTTCCCAGGGCTCCAGTTTAAGGCTTCAGCATCAGCCTCCAACATGAAAACTCCAACATCAGAAACCCTTGCATCAAAAGCTCCAACTCTGTCCTTTTCCATGCCTTTTATCTGTGAGTCTCCACCCACCAAGGGGTGGGGACTGGGTACGGACTCCACACCCTAATGATAACTCAATCATGCCCAGGTATAGATCAGATTACAAACATAATCCAATATTTCTTTTTGGAATTCATCAATTATATCAAACTGCTACAGATGGTGGTCCCGGTAACATAACATTGCGGACCTCATAGGTGTCCTTTATATTATTCTGGATATTAAACTCATCAGTTAGATGGTTTGCAAATATTTTCTCCATTCTGTTGCATTTTTGGGGTAAATTCCACTATATCATGGTATATAATTCTTTTAGTGTGATGTTGGATTCCATTTGCAAGAGTTTTGTTGAGGATTTTTACATCTAGATTCATAAGGGTATTGGTCTGTAATTTTATGTTTTGGGTCTTTGGTGTTAGGGTGAAGTTGGCCTCATAGAATGAGTAAGGAAGTGTTTCTTCAGTTTCTTGGAAGAGTTTGAGCAGGATAGGTGTTAATTTTTGGAACATTTGGTAAAACCAGTGAAGCATCTTGTCCTGACTTTCCTTCGTTGGGAGGTTTTTGATGACAGGATTCCACCTTTTGTAATTGGTCTGTTGAGATACTATATTTTCTCTTGAGTCAGTGTAGGTAGTTCATGTGTTTCTAGGAATTTGTTCATTTCATTTAGGGTATCTAATTTATTGCTGTGCAGCGTGCATATTGCCCTCTTATAATCCTTTTTACTTTTTTGGCCTCAGAAATTCCTTTTCATTTCCAATTTTAATTATTTGTGACTGTGGTGGATTGAATTGTATGCCCCAGTTTGGACATGTCTGGGCTTGGTCTGCATTCTGGTGTGTGTGGACATATTGTAAATAAGACCTCTTCAAGATATTATTTGTTAGGTTGTGGCCCTACTGAAATCAGGTTGGGCTGGGCCTTATTCTGGATTAGTGAAGTTCTTTTTAAGCAGAGTGAAAGTCAGAAGGGGAGAGAAACCACGAGGAGCAGGCAGAAGTTGGAACTCAACAGAATCCCTAAAAGAAAGGAGAAGCTGCTGCCATGTGCATTGCCATGTGATGGAAAAGCCAAGGAGCCCCAAAGAGTGTCAGTCAGCCGGAAAATACTGAACTCAGGAGGAGGCAAGCCTTCCAGCCTCTGAAACTGAGAACCAATAAGTTCTGTTGTTAAGCAAACCATTGTATGGTATTTGTTTTAGCAGATAGGACACTAAAACAGTGTCCTCTCATTTTTCTTTGCAATCAACCTAAATGCTTGTCAATTTTATTTATCTTTTTAAAGAACCAGTGTTTGGTTTTGCTGATTCTGTCACTTTTATTTACCTCCACTCTTTTTTGTTATTTCCTCTCTCTGCTTGCTTTGGGTTTGATTTGCTGTTCCTTTTCTAGATCCTTCAATTGTGAGTTTAGGTTTCTGATTTGAAATCTTTTTCTTTTTCAATGTAAGCATTTAGAGCTATATATTGATATTTCCCTCTCAGCACTGCCTTTGTTGCATTCCATAAGATTTGATGTGTTGTGTTTTTGTTTTCATTTCTCTCAAGATCTTTCCTGATTTTTCTTGTGATTTCTTCTTTGACCCATTGGTTGTTTAAGTGTGTGCTGCTTAATTTCTCTCTATCTATGAAATTTCCAACTGTCCCTCTGTTTCTGATTTCTAGCTTCATTTGATTGTATTGTAGTTGGAGAAAATACACTGTATGCTTTTAATATTTTTTAATTTCCTGAGACTTGTTTTATGATCTAAGATATATATTGTAACTTAAGATATGATCTATCCTGGAGAATGATCGATGTGCACTTGAGAAGCATGTGTATTCTGTTGTTGGGTCAAGTGTTCTATATATGTCTGTTAGGTCTAGTTTGTTTAGAGTATTGTTTAAGTCTTGTGTTCCCTCATTGAATTTCTGTGTATTAAAGGCTTCTATTGCAGAGCAAGTAAAGCTCAGTGTTTGCATTCATGCTTCGCGTGTAGGAGGTCCCGAATTCAATCCTGATACCTCCTTAAAAAAAAGTCTCCTACTATTATTGTAGTACTATCAACTTCTCCTTTCAAATCTTTCAGCATTTGCTTCGTATATTTTGTGGCCCTGCTGTTAGGTGTGTATGTAATTATAATCATATCCTCTTGTTGAATTTTCCTTTATTAGTATATAGTCACTGTAGCAGTTTGATGAACTGTGTTCCTTGTAGCAATTTTTGACTTGTCTCTTTTGTCTGATATTAGTATAGTCATCCCGTTCTCTATTGACTGCTATTTGCGTGGAATATTTTTACGTACTCTTACTTTTGACCTTCTTGCATCTTTGAATTTAAGTAAGTCTCTTGTAAACAACATTTAGTTGGGTCACGCCTTTTACAATCCGTTCTGCCAATCTCTACCTTTTGACTAGAGATTTTAACCCATATACTTTTAAAGTAACTCTGACTGGGAAGTGGATGTGGCTCAACTGATTGAGCATCTGCCTACCATATGGAGGGTCCAGCGTTCTATACTCAGGGCCTTCTGACTCATTTGGTGAGCTGGCCCATGCGCAGTGTTGCCACTCAGGAGTGTCTCCCACGTAAGGGTGCCCCACATGCAAGGAGTGTGCCCCGCAAGGAGAGCCGTCCTGTGCAAGAAAAGTGCAGCCCGCCCAGGAGTGACATCTCACACACGGAGAGCTGACACAGCAAGATGACACAACAAAAAAAGCGACAGTTTCCTGGTGCCACATGACAAGAATGCAAGCGGACACAGAAGAACACACAGAGAATGGTCACAGAAAGCAGACAATGGGGGTGAAGGAGAGAGAAATAAAATCTTTAAAAAAATAAATAAGTGTAATTAGAGCTTTTAAAATAAAAAAAAATAAAAAGTAACTCTGACAATGCCAGACTTGTTCTGCCATTTTGCTCTTGGGTTTTTAAAATCTTATCCTTTTTTGACCCTCAGTTCTTCCATTACTACCTAATTTTGCATTTAGTCATTTGTGGTGAACCTATTACATTTATTTTCATTTCCTTCTTTGCATATTTTTTTCTGTGTAGATATTTTCTTTGTGATTACCATGGAACTTTAACATTCTGAGTATATAACAATATTGTTTATTTTGATACCAACTTAGCGTCAATGGCATGCACACATTGCTTCTATACCCCTCTGTCCTCTCATCTTTATGCAGTTCATGTTTGAAATTGCATGTTTATACATCATGAGTCCAAAATCATAAAAAAACTTTTTTTTAATTTTTAAGAATGTACCGGGGATTGAACTCTGGACCTCGTGTGTGAAGCAAGTGCTCAGTCACTGCGCTACACCTGCTCCCTGATTTATCATTACTTTTTAATGGCATTTTAGATCCTATAGGAAGTAAAAAATGGAGTGAAAGCTAAAAATACAGTAATACTGACATTATAGTTCCCGTGTTTTATCTTTACTGGAGTTTTTATTTATGTGGCTTTGATGTGTTGTCTAGTGTCTTTTCCTTTGAATTTGTAGAACTTCCTTTAGCATTTCTTGTGGGGCTGGTCTAGTGGTGACAAACTCTCTCAGCTTCTGTTTGCTGAGGAATTTTTAATCTCTCCCTTATGTTTTTTTCTTTTTTTAGAAAATCTCCTTCATTTTCGAAGCACCATTTTGCCAGATACAGAATTCTTGGTTGACAGTTTTTTTCCTTCAGCAGTTTAACTGTGTCATCCTACTGCCTTTTTGTCTCCATGGCTTCCAATGAGAATTGGGCACTTAATCTTATTTAGGATCCCTTGTATGTCACTAGTTCTTTATTTTTTTTGCAATTTTTAGAATTCTCTTTATCTTTGGCATTTGATAGTTTGATTATAATATGACGTGGCATGGGTTTATGTTTTGAGTTTGTTGTGCTTTGATGTGTCAGATAATCATGGGCTTATCTAATTTGTTTCCTTTCTTTCAGGCACAGGAGTCTTTACTGCCTCTTTTCCAATGTCTGAAAACAGTTATTCTCTATATTCTGTTTACATTTATTTTTTTTTATGCAGGATGGGTAGTCTGGTACCAATTACTCTGAAATGGCCAGAAGTGAAAGTCAATGAATGTTTTAAAAAATGTGTTTAAGTCTTCTTTTACAGTTGTTTTTATGATTTTTATGATTGATTTTCATAGCAGACTTCCCCTCTCTAACAGATAACCAAAAAGTAAATTTCTGTCCCCTATTCTCAAATAATTTTATTGATTAGATCCCAGTTAATACAAGATATATATTTAATAAATTTGCATATTTGAAAATAATTTTTCACAGCTCCTGGAGCTTTGTAATAGTATGCATCAAATTTGAATTTTCTGAATTTTAAAAGACTATAAAAATTATGGTTTTGGGTCTGTAGCAGTTTGATATTATTGATGAATTCTAAAAAGAAATATTGGATTAAGTTTGTAAACTGATCTTTTCCTATGGGCATATTAGATTATATTGGATTCAGAGGTTTGTTCGATTAATCATGTAAACCTCTTGTGCCAGTCTCATGTTAAAAGGCATGGCAAAGGATGGAGTCGAAGGATTTTAATGTTGGAGTTTTGATGTTGGAGTTTGATGCTAAAGCTGGAGCCCCAGGGAGAGAAACAGAGCCATTTGCCTGATAGTCTACAGCTGACCTTGTGGAGAAAGCAGAGGAACTGAGCCCAGAAGAACCCAGGAAGCCTGAACCCTCGCAGATGTTGGCAGCCATCTTGCTCCAACATGTGGAAATAGACTTTGGTGAGGGAAGTAACTTATGCTTTATGGCCTGGTATCTGTAAGCTCCTACCCCAAATAAATACCCTTTAAAATGCCAGCCAATTTCTGGTATTTTGCGTCAGCACCCCTTTGGCTGACTAATACAGGGTCCTTGAACTAGGTTCTTAAATTTAGTGAGTTTTTTTTGTTGTTGTCGTTGTTTTGTTATTGTTATTGTTGTTGGTTTGTTTTTTGGTATTTTTTAGGTACATTTTTCCTTTGTTTTTCCCCAGAAATTCATTTTCATCCTGTTGGTTTTATCATAACTCCATCATCATGTCCGGGTATAATGGTGCCAAAGAGAATTTCCACAGCAAAGCTCGGACATCTCCTTACCCAGGTTCACAAGTTGAACGAAGCCAAGTTCCTAATGAGAAAGTGGGCTGGCTGGTTGAGTGGCAAGACTATAGCCCTGTGGAATACACTGCCCAGTCTGTCTTGGCTGGACCCAAGTGGGCAGATCCTCAGATTAGGTGAGTCAATTAGCTGTCATTAGCTGGGTTTAAGACTTTTAGAGAAGATAGTGGTTGTATCTGTAAATTATCATTTTGATAAGTGAAAAATAATTTTTATCTAGTTCTTAACATTGTTATAACTCAGTTTTCACATTTGCTTTGAGTTCTTGCCAAAACTAGACATTCTATGTTTATTCTTTCTGGGGTTTTGTGATGATCCTTCCAAATAGGTAATTCAGCTCTGCTACAGGGTTTTTTGACTTATGAAATAGGAGATGGTAGTATATGTTTTAATTCGTTTTGTTCGGATTGTCAATAGAACATCTTTTCAGTTATTTTTCAGTGTAACTAGACTTGTACTTGAAACAGTAAAAATCCTTTTCAAAAATTTTTTTCAGATTACCAAGAATAGAATGATGAGAAAAGTAGAGCAATGTGAAAAAATAGAAGAGATGGAAAAAGGAGAGAAAGAAAACAAACTTGAGCAAAAATTCTCTGTCTCAATTCATAAAAGTGCTGCATTGATCCATGTTTTATGTTTATATTCCTTTTAGTAATAAATATGATTGAGTTTTTTGTTTACTATGAGCTTGGCACTCTATTAAAAGCTGTATAAGCATTATTTTATTTTATTATAACCATTCTGGAAGGTAGACATTGTCATTATTTCTACAAGGAACAAAAAACAACAAAAAGGAGTCATAGAAAATTTATCTTTTGACTATGGTCACAGAGCTAGTAGATGATATGACTTGGTCTTGAACTCAGTCTGACTCTACGTTTCATGCTCTTAATCACTCTGCTCAACTAGTTTTAGATCAGTTTGTAAGTTTGACTTAATGAGTGCATTTATTGTAAATGATAATCTTCTCATTTAGTCAAAAAATTTTTTTGTGGTTGGATAGATCCATTTTTAGTTCGTGGTGAACTTCTTCACCATGAACTTATTTTTGTGCCTTAATTCTGAACCTCCTTTTTCTATTCCAATGTGTGTTGGTAACTTTGTGATAGTATTTGAATTATTTATCATGAAAATCATCTGTGGAGAAATTATTAGCTTTAAATGAGCTCCATTTTCCCCTGACTTAGAGGCTTTGTATATTTATGTATATGTTATTCATGTACATATTCATATTCATGCATATGCATTAATGCACAATTAAAATTTATGATATTTTCAGGGGTACTATATCATGTACAGAAAGGAAGACTGAATTCATCCTGTTAATTTTCATTCAGTTTATTTTTTAAGAGTTGAATTTTTATCATCTAAATCATGCTTATTAAAAAATGGTCAACTTCCAGAGTCCTGAGAACATTGTAACTCTGGGTTTATAATTACATGTTTTTTACCATTTAAAATCTTTTTGCTTAGTGTGTTAGATGGCACATTGGCTAAAAGTCTTGAGAAAATGAGTAGATTATCCAAATTGGAAATTATTCCAAAAAGAGATTACAAACATTTATATGCTCACTTACTATAGTTAAAGCAAGGAAACCAATGGAACCTATGTCAGAAACCTTTCCTGCTCATGAACTATCCAGTGCTATACAACTCTTTGTTCACTGTCAATACAGTATGTCAGTGATGGTGAGGAAACTAGTTTGTATTTTATCAATTTTTAATGAATTTCTATTGAGGCATGTAATAAATTCAGTGAAGTACACATTTCTCTGCAGGGGCAGCTCAGTAAAATTTTGCATTTAGATAGCCCTGCAGCTACCACCTGGATATTTAGAACATTTCCAGAATATTTTATCTATTTTTAATCAGTGTCATACGTAATATGCTGTTTGTAGAGAATTCTTTTTTTTATGGGTTAACTTTGATAGAAATATTAGTGTATACTTGAAGAAATTATAATTAGTTTGAATCAGTAGCAACATCAGTATATAAGAAGGAATCTTAATTTTGAAACTACATAGGAACAAATAATAGCCATGTTGTACACATAGCCAGTTCCTTCTTGTGAATAGTAATACACATTGTTTTTTTAAAAATAGTGTTTAGGAGGAGTACCACTTCTTCTGCCAGTAATCCTTTTTAGAAAAGTTGAGTCTAAAAATAATACACATCCTTGGAAAGTGTAAGGTGTTTTAATTAAAACATCCTTAGAAATTGTTTTGAAGGAGTAAGATGGATTTATAAATAACAACCCTTATAAAAAATTACTGCTTCAGGAATACTACTTGCTAGGTTTAAAAGATTAACTGGCATTAAGCTGTTGATAGTATTGAATCATTAATTCTTATTTTTCATTGGTGTTTTCATTACAGTGAAAGTAACTTTTTTCCAAAGTTTAATGAAAAGGATGGACGTGTTGAGAGAAAAAGCCAAAATGGTCTATATGAGATTGAAAATGGAAGACCTAGGTAGGTACTGTGAATGGAGCACAATATAGCAATGAGTCTTGAAAAGATAGAAAAGATAATTAACATTTATTGATTGATTGTATGTGCTAAGCATTGCACAAAAGAATTTTTATATGTAATCTAATCTTCACAATAAGCCTGTGGATGGATATTTTTTTTTTAGTTACATTTTACAGATAAGAAGAGAGAGTGTAGGCAATTGCGTATAGCGTGTAACTGGCAGAAACAAGGTTTGAATGCATCTTTTTATAACTCTACCTTGAAGGTAGAAATAATTATTTGAACAAATAAACACAGAAAGAATTGAATTGTATGTTCAGTAGTTCCATTTATTAAATGAGATAATACCTTAAAGCAAGAATTTATCCAAACATGTAAGAATAAAAATTTAAAAAACAGTAATTTAACATCAAGTTTCTTCTTATACTTTTTTTTTTTTTTAAACAGAAATAAGAATTTTATTTGCTGTACTTTCCACTCTTCTTTGGAATCTTTCTCTTTGGTTCCCCTGAGGCTGACCCCCCCTCAAGCACGACCTTGACCTCTCAAAGGATAAAGAACAAAGGATGTTGCCTGGGGGCTGCAGCCCTGGGAAGTGAGAGGGGAGCAGTTAGCCCCCAAGATGCTCATGATAGTGCTTCTGTACCACAACCACATCCTTTAGTTTTGTTACATTCTTTCTTTGGGCATAATTTATTTTCTATGTCCTCTGTTATTGGGTCTTTTCAAGGCAGTCTCCTTGCATTTGACCTATTCCTTATTTTCTTTATTGGGTATAAGATATTAAATGTATATACACATATGAAAGGGCAGGCATAAAGCTAAGATAGGCAGTGTTAATCAAGTCTCTCTGACTGACAAAAACCAACTCTTAACTCACCTGAACAAAAAATTTATTCTAGGGCTATGTGTCAAAGAGCCCAAAGCAGAAAAGCAGCTAAGCTTAGGAAAGGGTTGAACTGAAAATTGACCAGAACTATCTTTCTACCTCATCTCTGCTTTTCTCTGTGTCATCTTTTTTCTCTCTCTGCAAGCAACTTTCTCTGGTTTTCAGGTTATGGGATAGCCTATATGTCTGTTCCACAGCTTATAGTTTACAAGTTATAGGTTTGGTCATTTACAAAACTGTGTTTGCTTTAATCATGTGTGTTTAGTGATAAGTGGTCATATGGAATAAAACATAGTGGCTGTCTACTCTGCCCTGCCTCCTATAGATTTGAAAAGTAGAATTATTGTTGACTGGGCAATTCTTTCTGTCTTCATTTTCAAGTCTTGCTGAAAAATTTCTGCATTGACTAACAAACAATATAAAAATTCATTTCTTAAATTTTAATAGTAGTCCCAGGGAAGAAAAGAATGAAAGTAGATGGCTGAAAGGGAAATTTTAGCAAGATGTTTATTTACTTACATACAGTGGGAGGGCAAATGACTAGTATTAAATAGGTAAGAATACAAACTAGGGTATTTTATTGATACATAATGAAAGACAAATATATAAAGTATGTTGGCTAGAAGAATATTGCTCAGTCATGGGTGCTGATAGGCTTATCTGACAGACTTTTTAGCAGTGGGGTAATGCATTAGGTTAAATACTTATTTGGCATTTTTATAAAATTGCTCTCTTTAAAAAATATTTTAATGTAGAGGTTTATAGGATAATAGAGTAAGAAGAGAGGATGATGAGAAAGTGAAGAGAAAGGTGAGTATCCTGAAAGATAAGTTGTTAGAATTGTAGAGATAGATGATTAGGTGCAAAATATAACTCATCCTCCTAGTTTCAAAAGTCCAATAGGGTTCTAGTTTGAATTTAGATGAAAACTGAAGCAACTTTTTATATTATAGAACAACTTTGGAATTGAGATCCTTTTTGTGGATCAACCCAAAGGATAAGACATGCATGTAAGAAAAGTTGTATAATAGTGTGAGAAAATATGTGATTTCAGTGCCAGATATGTGATCTTACCATTGGATTTGTGAGATGTTGTTGCCATCTTACTACCTTTTTTTGGGCTTTATCAAGTTGATTAAAAAAGAAGCACATTCAATTGCTTTTATGTTTCTTTCCCCACCCAGAAATCCTGCAGGACGGACAGGATTGGTTGGCCGGGGCCTTTTGGGGCGCTGGGGTCCAAACCATGCTGCAGACCCCATCATAACCAGGTAAGACTCAAAATATTTTAGTAGCAAAGAGCTAAGTGATCAGAAAAATGCAGAATATAGCCATAATATGGCTATAGCTATACATACCCTCATGTACATACCCACATCTTCATGTATGTATCTTTTTTTAAAAGATTTATTTATTTATTTCCCCTTCCCTCCCCCCACCCCAGTTGTCTGTTCTCTATGTCTATTTGCTGCATCTTCTTTGTCCGCTTCTGTTGTTGTCAGCAGCATGGGAATCCGTGTTTCTTTTTGTTGTGTCATCTTGTTGTGTTTCATGTATGTATTTTAAAGAGAATTTATGTAAAATTATAGTGATATAAGTGTAAAGCTATAGTTTTATTTTGTATGAATAAATGAGGCGTGATCTAAATAAAATTCACTAGATATTTATTGAGCAAGTGCTTTACAGGATGTTAAAAAGTATAAGAATCCTAAGTTTTGGCTCACTGTCATTGACTTTCTGACTTCACTTGCAAGATAGAAAATATGAAATAAGAAAACATGTCAAATATGATCAAGTAACTTGGATGATACAGGATGCCTTAGCATTTGGTTATGGCACACGATGATAGTAAAGTAGAACACCCAAGAAAGACATGAAGGATATAGACTTCAGCAGCATGTGACTCTTAGATAGGGTGACAGGAGGAGGCCTAAGAAAAAGGCTGTAGTAAGATCTATTTAAGTATTGAGGGACAATGAAAAAAACAAACTTGGTTGAAACAAGATTATTGTAGGAGAGTACTTGGTGATAAATTAAACCTAAAATTAATTTTTATGGAATTGTATTGTGGAGAAACTTAAATGTCAAAATGAAGGAGAATGAATTAGAGCCATTTAAGGTTTCAGAACAGGAGAAAGGCATTCTCTTTCTGAAGCAGACCTATTTGGCAAGTCAAATCAAGTTCAGAAAGTTCCTCAGTGGGCACAGATCAAAATAAAGAAGAAAAGTGAATCTCATGGACGTGGCCATCTCTATAGGAATCATTGTTCTAATTCATCTAGAATATTCTGTCATCATTTTTTGTTGTTGCTTTTGTTTTTAAAAAATTTTTTCCCTGACCATCTTCCTCCTCACGTGTAGCTGTCACTTTCCTTCTTTAGGAAAATGTAATAATGCACATATCCTTGATGTGGTTACTTTTATAGTTTTCGTATTTTGGGGGCTTTCTTTTCTTCAAGGGGACTTTGTTTTTCTCTGATCTGAGAAATAATAATCATTTCATGTCTTAAGTCTAGAAGGTGGTTTATTTGCTTTATTTTTAAGTTACTGGAAGAGTACCTTGCCCAGTACTCTATTGTTCTCTTACTTGCTCTCCCAATTCCCTTGCCAAAAGGAATTTTAGCCTTCCCAAAATAATATCATCAATTTCTCCATCCATCCAGCCATCAATGCAGCCAGCCAGCCAGCATCCACCTTCCACCCACCTACCTACCTACCTACCTGTGTCCATCTGAAGTGTTTTTAAAAGCTTTATGGTTTTAATGAGGTGGGAAGAATTAATGTATTGTTGTGAATGAACTTAAGTTAAAAAATATCTATAGTGGTATCAGTATATACTAGATTTAGAATTTCTGGGTTATATTGTATTTCTATGTTTAACTTTTTGTAGAACTATCAAACTATTTTCCACAGTGGCTCCACCATTTTACATTCCCATGAGCAAGATGCAAGTGTTCCAATTTATCCATATCCTCTCTAACACTTCTTTTTTCCATGTTTTAAATAATTGCTGTCATAGTGGGTGGGAGGTTGTATCTCATTGTGGTTTTGATTTGCATTTCCCTTTTCATGTGCTTTCTAGCCAGTCATTTATCTTCTTTGGAGTAATGTTTGTTCAAGTCCTTTGCCCATTTTTTTTTTTTTAACCAAGGTGTGTGTCTTTTTGTTGTTGAGTCAGAGGAATTCTTTTTTTTTTTTTTTTTTTTTTACATAGTATTTGATATTTATTTATTAAGAGAAATTATTCCGTAGCCCACATATTCAAGTTACTTAATTCAGGAGCACAGGCAGGTCAGTGATAAACATCCAGGGAACTCAATCCAAAGAAATTCTTTATGTTCCAAAATCACTTTGCACTCTGAAAGATACCAGCCTTCCTCATCTCCTCGAAATCTTTCATGGAATCATAATTTCTGTAGAAATCTACATATGCTTTTTTTCTTGGTTCAGCCACACCAAACTTGTAGAGAGCTGCAAACCCCAGCGGCACCACAAATACCCCAACAATATGAATTCGCAGTCGCTTGGCCAAAAGGCCTCGCATCTGAGGTTTCGCCAAAGCACTGGAACGCATGGTAGTTATGTTCCTTAACACCAACGTCCTTCCTTACAGACAGAAAAATGGACCAGGAATTCTTTATATTATCCTGGATATGTATTTTTAAATAAATCAATTTTATTGGTACATTTTAATAAAGCTTACAATTCATCCAAAGTGTACAATCAGTGATATCTGGTATAATCACATAATTGTGCATACATCACTGCAATCATTATTAGAGCATTTTAATTAATTCAGTAATAATAATAAAAAACAGCCAATTAAGAAAAGTCTTCACCTCTCAATCTCTATATGATGGATATCATCTCTTATTAGATAGTAATTTCCAAATATTTTCTCCCATTTTGTACATTGTCTTTTCACTTTCTTGATAAATTCTTTTGATGCAGTTTTTTCCTTTGTTTCTCTTTTTTAATTTTAAACTTTTAATATTGAAATACTATCAAACTTATGAAACAGTTGCAAAAATAAGAACCCCATAGAGAGAACTCCAAAGTACTCCATCTCCCCTGATACTCAGATCCACCAATTTTATCATTTTGCCACATTTGCCATATCATTCCATCTATCTGTCCATCTGTCCATCTATCCATCAACACATTTTCTGAATACTTGAGTGTAGATTGTATACATCATGCCCCTTGAACATTTACTACTGCCATGCAACATTTCTTAAGAATGATAATCACTTATGTATCCACCTTAAGTGCAGTTACCCAGTTCAAGAAACTTAACATTGATATAAAGCTTATATTTATATTGCATTTTTAAATATGTCCCAATAATGACCTTTTGAGCCATCTCTCCTCCCTTATTAGAGCTGTCCAGGATCATGTATTGCCTTTAATTATCATTGTCATTTCAGTTCTTTTTTTTTTTTTTAGTTTATTATTGTGGGAACATATATACAACATAAACTTTCCCAGCTCAACCACTCCCAAACATACCATCCAGTGGGATTAATCACATTCACAATGTTGTAGTACCTTCACCTCCTTTCACTATTAAAATTTTTCCATCTCTAAACAGAAACCCTCACACACATTTTTTTTTTAAGGAGATGCCAGAGATTGAACTCAGGACCTTGTACTTGGGAAGCAGGCACTCAACCCCTGAGCTACATCTGCTCCCCAAACCCTCACTTATTTTGCATTAACCCTCTTTCCCATGTTTCTCACCCCTGCCAATCTGTACTCTAATTTTTGTCTCCAGGACCTTGCACATTCTCTGATGTTTTCTTTGTAGTTACCATGGGGCTTAAATTTAACATCCCAAGTCTTTAACAATCTTGTTTGCAATATTAGGCAGCCAAAGGGTTGCTGATGCAAAATACCAAAATCAGTTGGTTTTTATAAAGGGTTTTTATTTGGGGTAGAAGTTTGCAGTCCAACTGAAGAGTCCAACTCAAGGTACTATAAGAGGTATTTTCTCACCCAGACTCTGTTGCCACGTGTTGACGCAAGGTGGTGGGTAATGTCTGTAAGTATTCAGTCTTCTACTCCAAGGCTCTGTGGTCCTAGCTTCTTCCAGTCTCAGCTGTAGACTGGGACAAGTCTTGTCTCTTTCCCTGGTCTTGTTTTTCTCTGGGCTCAGCTGCTTTGCTCTCTCCACAAGGCCAGTTGTAAACTGTCAGGCAAATGGATCATCTCTCTTCCTGGGGCCTGTACTGTGTCTAATGGAGCCTTCTCTTTTTCCTTGTATAATTGTTTCTCTGTGTATTTACTTCCTGGGGCTCCAGCATTAAAACTCCAAACTGACTTCTCTGCAGTGTGGTTTTCTCTGTGACTCTCTGCCCACCAAGGGGCGGGGACTCAATATCTTCCTGTTGTGGCCCAATCAAAGCCTTAATCATAATTTAATCAAGTAAAAGTGAAAGCACTGAATCCAATACAGTATAATATGCCCAGAGGAACAGACCAGTATACAAACATAATCCAATATCTATTTTTGGAATTCATAAACAATACCAAACAGCAACATTTGCTTTGATAGGCATCAGTAGTATGCACAAACTATGTTTCTGTAACCCTTTATGTAGTTCTTGTCATAAATTATGTGTTTGTAAATATGTGTTCACATTTTGTGCATTTGCCATTTAGATCCTGTAAGAAGTGAAAAGTAGAGTACTGAAAATTGAATAGTACTGGTATTTTTATTTACCCATGTCATTTTCTTTACCAGAGATCTTTATTTCTTCATGTGACGTTAGTCAATAATCTATTGTCCTTTCCTTTCAACTTGCAAAACTCCCTTTAGCATCTCTTATAGGCTGGTTTAGTAGTGACAAAGTGCTTCAGCTTTTATCTGGGAATATCTTAATCCTTTCTCTTTTAAAAGACAGTTTTGCTGGATATACAATTCTTGGTTGGCAATTTTTTGCTTTCAGTATTTAAAATATTGTACCCACTGCCTTCTTACCTTCGTTGTATCTGATGAGATACCAGCTTTTAATCTTATTGAGGCTCCCTTGTATGTGACATATTGCAGTTTTCAGAATTCTATCTTTGGCATTTATCAGTTTGATTCCAGCATGGTATTTGGGTTTATCCTGTTTGGAATTTGTTGGGCATCTTGAACATGTAAAGTACTGTCTTGTTAAATTTGGGAATTTTCAGCCATTATTTCTTTGGATATTCTCTATGCCCCTTTCTTCTCCTTCTGGGACACCCTCAATGCATATATTTGTATGCTTGATGGTACCCCACAGGTACCCCAGGCTCTGTTCACTTTTCTTCATTTTTCCCTTTTTCTGCTCCTCAGATTGGATAATTTAAATTTGACTTCTCTTCAAGTTCACTGTTCTTTCTTCTGCCAGCTCCAATCTGCTGTTAAACCCCTCTAGGGAATTTTTTCTTTCTGTGACTGTGGTACTCTGTTTAGTTCCTTTTCATGATTTCCATCTCTCCATTAGTATTCTCTCTGTGTCCATCTATCATTTCCCTGATTTCCTTTATATTTTTTGTCCATGTTTTCCTTTACTTTTTTTGGCCTAAAATATTTAGAAGCACTTTTTTAAAGTATTTGTCTGGAATGTCCAAGTTGTGATTTCCTCATTGATGTTTTCTAATGCTTTTTTTTTTTTTTTTAAATTTAGCAAGTTTTTTTATTGTCTTTTTTTTTTTTAAAGATACATAGGTCACACAAAATGTTACATTAAAAAAATAAGATGTTCCCATATACCCCCATCTCCTACCCCTGCCCCCACTCCTCCCACGTCAATTACCTCTTTAATCAGTGTGGCTTTAATCTTCTTTGCCTAGTCCATTGCTTCCTGTTTCTTTGTATGTTTTGTAATCTTTTGTTGAAACCTGGACATTTTGATATTTAACATTTTGTCACTGGAATATAATTTCTGAGGCATCTGTTCTTTAAGCTTGTATCCAGCAAGGATTATGACACAGTTTTCCTAGAATGCTAGGAGCTAAAAAAACAATATGTTAATGAAAGAAGGAAAAAAAAAGAAAACACATTGCCTACACTTTGCAGATTGACCTGTGCTAGTGATTTCATTCAGGGCTTTACCATACAGTCAGTTTGGGGAATAGCTCAAGGTCAAAGTGTGGGGGCCTCCCTGGTCCTTTCTGTTTGGTGTGTGTTATATTGGGCATGTGCTTGTGGCCCTGGGAATCCTCCTGTTACATGGATATGAATATCCTTCCCCAGGAAACAGGATTCTCATGGTGCCTGACACTTCACTGCCTCTCCTACAGCCAGTAGTCCCTACCCCAGGCAGCACAGCTTGACTGCTCTCCCACAGTGTTCTTGTAGTAGATCTCTGTAAGCTGCCTTGTTCCCACAGAACAAGTTCTGGGGTGGTGAGTCCTTCAGGCAACCACCAGGCAGATTGAGCCAGATATACATGCTCCCTGTATGTGCACGAGGGTTACTTTGCTCATTCTACATCTTAGGCGCTGGGATCTCGGGCTGGCTCTTTGCTGACCCACTGAGAGTATGGGAGAGGCCAGCCAAGGCAACATGAGAATTCACTGCCTTTAAGTAGCCACTTACTTGATTTGGTGCTTGTTCCTTATGACAGTTTGAAGTTCTTTTATGAATCAAAAGAAAGAAAAATCCATTCCTGTGGGTGTGGGGCTATTTTGATTGGACAAACATAGTGAGGTGACATAGGTTAGGTTTTGGCCCTCTTGCTGGGCTTTATGTAAACAGAAACACAGAGGAAGAGACACACAGGAAAAGGAGCTCTGCCATTTTCACCTGGCCATGTGCGAAAGAGGACCCCAGTTCACCAATAGCTGCAGAAAGGCAGAGAATCCCTGAGAGGCTGAGAGAGTTCCTGGAGTCTGTTAATGTGGTATCTTACATTGATTTTCTTGCATTCCTGGGATAAATCTAACTTGGTTACAAGGTATAATCCTCTTAATGTGCTGTTGGATTCAGTTTGCTAGTGTTTTGTTGAGGATTTTTGCATCTATATTCATTAGTGATATTGGTCTGTGATTTTGTTTTCTTGTGATATCTTTATCTGGCTTTGATATCAAAGTAATGCTGGCCTCCTTGAATAAGTTAGGACAAGTTCCTGCTTCAGTTTTTTGGAAGAATTTGAGAAGATTGGTGTCAATTCCTCTTTGAATGCTTGGTAGAGTTCACCAGTGATGCATCTGGTCCTGGACTTTTCTTTGTTGGAAAGTTTTTGATTACTGATTTAATCTCTTTACTTGTTACTGGTCTGTTGAGACTTTCTATTTATTCTTTAGTCAGTTTAGGTAATTTGTGTGTTTCTAGGAATTTGCCCATTTCTTCTAGGTTATCTAATCTGTTGCTGTGTACTTGTCATTGTAATCTCTTTTAAGTCTTCCTATTTTTTATGGTCGGTAATAATGTTCCCACTGTCATTTCTGATTTTACATCTAGGCACTTCTAAAGCAGTTTCCCTTTTGTTTTATTTCAAGTATCTCATGATTCAAAACAGCTTTGTATATTGCAAAAAAATTTCACAGATTTTCTCATTTAGAATTTCTTGTGCAGTTGTTATATTTTCAGATTCCTAGGCATCTGTCCCAGAGATTTTCCATGTACAATTGTATGAAGTTCCTTTAGATTCTTTAAAGTCCAATGAGATGAGAAGTTACAGTATGTAAGTTTTGAGGCTTAATGAATAAATACATTAAAATACTTAGAACAGTTATCAGGTAAATAATAAGTGCTATTTAAAGACTTTTTTAAAATTAAAATCTTTCCTTTCTCCATTCTCACTATCTCTGCCTTCAGTCCTATCTATATTATTTCTATCTTGATCATGTTCATAGCCTTCTGTCTGATCTTCTTGCCTGTAGTCATGCTTCCCTCCAAACCAATCTCTCTATTTTTGTTTGAGTGAGTGAGCATTCCAAAATAAAAGTTGGTGATGGCTTTAACCTGCTTAAAAATATTCTCTGGTTATTAGATGGATTTAATTAATTCTGTCATAGAAACCCTTTGTCTACTTCTTCAGCCTCATTTCTATCTACTTCACTAATGCCCACAGTGCTTGACCCCTCATAAACTTTGAGTTTCTTGAACACACTATCTTATTTTATAACTTTGTGTATGTTATTTCCTTTTCTGGTATCCATAACAAAACAGATATTCTTACACTAATTATTCTTTTATTTCTGTTTACTACACTCATCACACTGTCACACTGTCCTATCATTTGTTCATGTATATGTTTAACTTTACTATTAGACCATGAGCTCTTTCAGAGAAGAAAGTACTATATAAAGTAAATCTCCTATATAAAGACATTTGGAAACTCTTATATCCAAACTTGTGTATTTCATGGAGCATATATGGAATGATGATTAGTTCATAGACTTTCTTTTCTGATTTAGTATTGGAAATTCAAAATCTTTATCTTTGTCTAAGAGTCTGTTAATTCTTAAAATTGTAGTAGGGAGTAAGGGTGATGTAGGATATGGAAGGAGAAGGGGAGATTTATCAGCGTCTATCAGGAAAAGACTGTAGTTACAAAACGTATATTCTAAAATTGATGCTGCCTTAATTTTTAGAGATCATATGCAATTCAAAATATAAAATTAAATTAAGGGGTACAGTGAGTTTTTTGTGTATTCGTTTTTCAAAAGAAGGCATAAAGATTGAGAAGCACTGCTTTTGAGACCAGCTGAATATGTAATTTGAATACATTTTGCATAATTTGCTTTTCTGATGATAAAACAGGATTAATGAACTATTGAAAGCACATGTTATCTGGTCTTTTTCATCACCTGCAATTCTTAAGTATCCTTTGATTTTTTTTTCTTTAATTTTTTTTTTTGAAACATTCAAATTCTATTATGCTTTAAAACTTTTTTTTTTGATAGCACTTTAAGTAGGAAAACTGTTTATATCCTGAATTTTTATTAAGGAGAATACAGTATATTTTATGTAAAGTAAATATTTGTCCTGCTTTGTCACAGCTCTAAATATAAAATATTTCTAATAAAAAACAATATTTTTTATAAAACTAGCTGATTTGAAGTGAATTTATTTATACTCTGTTATAAAGAATAATGGATCTTTCTACTGTTATCTCAAACTTGAGATAATACAACCTTTGTGTTTGTTCTTAATTGGTTATGATCTTACATTTCTATTTCCAGGTGGAAAAGGGATGAAAGTGGAAATAAAATCACCCATCCTGTTTCTGGGAAAAGTATATTACAGTTTGTTGCAATAAAAAGGAAAGACTGTGGAGAATGGGCAATCCCAGGGGTAAGCATTAAAATTAAGTCAAATTAATGTTCTAAGTTCTTTTTAGTTACTTTACTTACTGCCAGGTTACTACATACAGACCTTTCCTGCTCCATTTATATTCCATTTCTCACTGCTTCAGTTTAGTAATTCTTTTGCCTTTCATCACTACAATCATATGTCATTGTTAAAAGCAAGTGCAGGATAATACAAGACTGTTAGAATCTGAGTATGTTCTGAAACTCTTAGGAGAGAACCTAGACTTCATAGTTAGATCTTCTGTGTCCTGAACTTTCTACTTTTAGCTGGGTGATATTGATTTTATGCCCTCATCTTTAAAATAGACTATCATATCTATCTCATAGAATTACTACAGGTAACATATAAAGGTGCAGGTACATAGTAAGTACTCATTTATGTTGGGTCCTTTCTCACAATTCACCTCCCCCCTCAAGTGAGAATTTTAGCTTTTTTTTTTTAAACTCTTTATTTTGAAATAATTTCAACATACAGGACAGTTGCAAAAATAATATGAAATCCCGCTGCCCCCTCAAGTTACCATGATCCACTGATGTAAACATTTTACCACCTTGTGGTTTCTTCCTTCCTCCCTCCTTCTCTCCCTTTCTTCCATTATCTCTATCATCTCTATCTTGTGAACATTTGAGAAGAGTTTACATACTTCATACTCCTTGAACTCATATGCTTCCACATATATTTCCTACAAATAAGGTATTCACCTATGTTATCACATTAAGTGCAGTTATCAAGTTCAGGAAATTTAACATTAGTTTAAAGCTTGTGTTCCATATTCCATTTTTAAAGTCCTAATAATGTACTCTTGAACTTTTTCTTCTCTATTCTTGGATCCTATCCAGTATCATGTATTGCAGTTAATTGTCATTATCTCTATAGTTTCTCTCTTTTTTTAGATAGTGAAAACATACAACATAAATCTTCCCATCCCAACCCCTCCCGACCATACCATTCAGTGGGATTAATCACACTCACAATGTTGCCATACCATCACTATTATTCATTATTAGAACTTTCCCTTTAACCCACAGAGAAAACCTATACTCATTTTGCGTTAATTCTACCCTCACTGCTGGTAATCCATATACTACTTTCTGTCTCTGTGAGTTTACATATTCTGTTATTTTCTATGTGATTATTCTGGGGCTTAAATTTTTTTTTTTTTTTTTAAAGATTTATTTTTATTTATTTAATTCCCCTTCCCACCCCTCCCTCCCCTGGTTGTCTGTTTTCTGTGTCTTTTTTTTTTGCTGTGTCTTGTTTCTTTGTCCGCTTCTGTTGTCGTCAGCGGCACAGGAAGTGTGGGCGGCGCCATTCCTGGGCAGGCTGCTCCCTCCTTCGCGCTGGGCGGCTCTCCTTACGGGTGCACTCCTTGCGCATAGGGCTCCCCTACGCGGGGGACACCCCTGTGTGGCACGGCACTCCTTGCGCGCATCAGCACTGCGCATGGGCCAGCTCCACACGGGTCAAGGAGGCCCGGGGCTTGAACCGGGGACCTCCCATATGGTAGACGGACGCCCTAACCACTGGGCCAAAGTCCGTTTCCCTTTGGGGCTTAAATTTAACATCCTAAATCTATAACAATCTTGTTTGCTTTGACACCAGTAGCTTCAATAGCATACATAAACTATGTTCCTAAACCCTCCATCCCCTTAACGTTTATAGTTCTTGTCACAAATTATGTTTATACATTATGAATGCAGAACCACTGATTTATCACTACATTTTTTCCATTTGCTTTTGGGATCCTGTAGTCAGTAAAAAGTGGAGTTATAATTAAAAAATACAAGAGTACTGATATTTATATGTACCCTTGTCATTTTCTTTACAAGAGATCCTTATTTCTTCATGTGGCTTTAGTCAATAGTCTATTGTCCTTTCCTTTCAACCTGCAGAACTCCCTTTAGCATCTCTTGTAGTGCCAGTTCAGTAGTGACAAAGTCCCTCAGCTTTTATTTATCAGGGAATGTCTTAATCCTGCTTTCATTCTGAAAAGACAGTTTTGCTGGTATATTATCTAGGTTCTATAGGGAAAGAGAACTTACAGGAGATATACATATATAAATATATAATATCTATTATATAAACATATATATATGCATATAATGTAAATATTATGAGATATTTTTTATAGAAATTGGCTCATATGATTGTAGGGATGGGCAGGTCGAAATTCTATAGGGCAGACACAAGCCGGAAACTACAGTGAATGTTTTCAATGAATTCCCCAGAAGCTGGCTGGGTAAAGTAGAAATAGAAATTCTCCCTCTGACTGTTTGAAGTCATTTCTCCTTTTAAGCCTTCTACTGATTCGATGAGACTTTTCCATTGTAGAAGACAGTCTCAGTTGACTGTAAATATAGTCATAGAGGCCATCAACTTAGTGATGACTTAAACCTACAAAATATCTTCACAGTAATGATCAGGCCAGTGCTTGCTTGACCAAACAATTGGACATCGTAACCTAGCCAAGTTGACACATGAACTTAATCATTACAGACTACCCCTTATCAACTTGGCACCCATACATATTTCCTTAAACCATACCTAATTTCTAAGTAAAAACAGTAACAGTTATATTTTCTTTTCTTTTTCTTTTTTGCTTTTAATCCAGTTTTTTTTTTTTAACCTTTCAGTTGTTAAAGCTTTACCAGAAGGCATGAGTGTAGGGAACATCGTCATCCAACACATCTCACGTCAATCCAAACCTCAGACTCCTTTTGTGGAGTATAAAGGGTTTTTGCTGTTTTTAAGTTCATTTGAACTGCAAAGATTATTTCCCCTTCCCTGTTTTTAGGATTTCATGTATTCCCCCATTCAATTTTGGCTGCCACAACCACAGACAGAAAGCGCGAGGACTTCTTTTTCTTGCTTCTGTAGTGGAAACCTTAGCAGCAGACAGGAACTGTTCCAGTGCTGTCAGAGATGTATAGCAGTTATATTTTCATGTAACAATACTAAACTGTCCTGCATACAACTATGTGTGGTGTGAAGTAAGAGTCCATCATTATTCTTTTGCAAATGGAGATCCTGTTTTTCCAGCACCATTTGTTGAAGAGACTGTTCTTTCCCAATTCAGTGGTCTTTGCCCCATCATTAAAAATCAGTTGGCTATAAATAAAGGTTGGTTTCTGAGCTGTCAATTTGATTTAATTGTTCTATATGCTTATCCTGCTAGTACCATGCTGTTTTTTTAAACAAATCAATTTTATTGATAAATATTAATAAACCATGCTATTTTAATTACTGTGGCTTTGTAATAAGTTTTATTTTATTTTTAAAATCTTTTTATTTTTTTAAAGATTTATTTTTTATTTCTCTCCCCTTCCCCTCCCCCCAGTTGTCTGCTCTCTGTGTCCATTCGTTGTGTGTTCTTTTGTGACCGCTTCTATCCTTATCAGTGGCACCAGAAATCTGTTTCTTTTTGTTGCGTCATCTTGTGTCAGCTTTACGTGTGTGTGGTGCCATTTTCAGGCAGGCTGCACTTTCTTTTGCGCTGGGTGGCTCTCCTTACTGGGTGCACTCCTTGCATGTGGGGGGGACACCCCTGTGTGGCACGGTACTCCTTGCATGCATCAGCACTGCATGTGGGCCAGCTCCACATGGGTCAAGGAGGCCCAGGGTTTGAACCCTGGACTTCCCATGTGGTGGGTGGACGCTCTATCCATTGAGCCAAATCTGCTTCCCCAGCTTACAGGTCTTGATTCTTCATCGAGGAGTGCTAAATCTTCTATTTCACTACCCCTGTATTTTATTTAACATATTTTTACCATCACCTTTTTGTTGAGAAATAACTTCAGTGCTTCTCTTGATACAATTGCTCCTGCATTTTCTTTGCTTTTTCCAAAATCAGTGTCCAAATTCACAAACTTCAATTCACAAACAATACTTTTGAAAGCTCTTATTTTGGGGCAGATCTGCCAGTTCTTTTAGTGGGACAAAAAACCATCCAGTGTTGCTTTCAGTGCCTCAAAAGCTGCATTTAGGAGCTCTCCATGATTCAAGTGGGACTAAAGCCACCAACAGCTACCAACTTCCATGCCACCATTTTATACAATCTATTGAAAAAAAGACTGCTTCTGTTTCACATCCTCATTGGTTAACTTGCAACAAGAGAATTTGACTGAACTCCCACTTGACTGTGAGGTACTTTCAGAAGGCAACTGCAATGTGCTAGTTTGAGAACTACTCTTTGAAGCCTGCTGAGATATACTTGTGAAGGAAGTGCTTTTGGAAACCAGAGATCCTCTGGTCTGGGAAATGCTCTTTGAAGCTTACAGCCATGCAACTACCTAGGAAGTGCTTTTAGAAGTCAGCTGCAACATATTTGTTGAGGAGCTGCTCTTGGAAGTTAGCAAGTATATGCCTGATGAGGACCTGTTTTTAGAAACTGATGATGAAACCCTTGCCTCTGAGCTAGTTTTGGAAATTAACCACTTGAAGCTGTCTCTGAACTAGGATTAGAAGACAATACTGGCATCTCTATTTCTGAGATTCCTGAGGAGCTGAACCTGTGAATCTTTGAACTGCTTTGAGAAGCTGAGACTGTAGAGCCTTCCAAAGTACTCTTCTTAGATGATCTACTGTGTTGTGTGAAATCAGGGGATTGGGTCATAGGACTGTTCACACTGGAGTTCAACAAAGAAACAAATAATGCTGAGTTATGCATATCTGAACCTTCTGATTTAGAAACTTTTCCAGCTGCTGTTACCTGAAATGCTGTCTGCTGCTTTGACTGGAACCAGGTTGATCCCAAAGACCTGTAGAGCTCTTTTGATTCCAAATTGAGTTCCCATTACTGTCTGATTTGGTGGATGGCCCCACACATGCTGAACTGTTTTCCCGCATGGCTGGTGCGTGTTCCATTTTGGCAGAATTTTTTTGCTTTGTCTTGCTCAACCACAGAACAGTTTTTTCCTTCTATGACTCATTTTTTGGATGGCTCTTCTTCCCCTTTTTGGCAACCAGTTCATCTCTTGTATGGTTTGGAGCATCTGTCACTTTGATGCCTTCAGCCATATTAAGTATTTTAAACATAACTCTTTGAAGGTACTGGAAGATGTGGTTTGCCCAGACCATGGAAAAGGAGATGAGCTGCTGCATCTGCTGACTGTGGGTCTCGCCCTCGGTGTCTGCAGCTTCATCTGTATTAGTGGAAGCAATGCTGCCAGTGGGAACCAGGTCCCCTGGTGTTGTGGAGCAAAAACTTCCAGTGGTGGCACCAGGGTTTGTCAGTCTCACTGTTGCAGTGCAGTGCCTCCACTCTGGCAGCCACCTGCCTCCCTTGAGTTCTGGCTCAAGAACTCTGACTCCCCTTGTGCTATGCTGGGCCTGAGGGTTGCAGAGGCCATGAGCAGACACTGCACTGGGAAAGAGGGGCAGCATCGAGAGGGAGAGGCACTGTCACTGCGGCCTGTACCGCTGGGGCTTCGAAGAACCCCCAGGGGAAGCCCAAACACCAAACAACAGCCAGGAGCAGCTGAACTGCCCACTGTGTTTCCATCTGTTCTGATGGAGGGACTGGTTCCACCATCTTCCCACAATCCCCACATAACCTCTTCTTTCTACCCTAAAATTACCAACCTCTATAAATAACTAATCTCATTCATGATTTTTCATTTTTCAGTGTTTTTTTCCACTTTTTTCAAAATTAATTTTTTAAAATTTTATGTATATTTTTAAAGCAATTATAAGCTTACAGAGAAATCATCCAGATAGATAGTACAGCATTCTCATATACCACCCCTCCACAGTGTTCCCTAATAAGAACATTTTGCATTAGTATTGTACCTTTGTCATTACTGATAAAAAATTATTATTATAATATTCCATTAACTGTAGTTCATAGTTTACATTTGCGGTCACTCTTTGTATTGTGCAGTTCTATGGGTTTTATTTTTTATCTTTATTCTGGTGTGAAAAAGAGAATACTTTTGTTAGGCCTGATGTGGTTTGAATTCATGTTAATGATATATTTGAAGTGGCTTTTAAAAATGTGTATGTGTAGGCTAGAGGGTTTTTTATTTTATGCCTTGTTATTAAATGGAGATAGTTTGATGTGAAGGTGTTTCTTCATACATATACTGCTACCTGGAAGAATGATTTTTTTTTTCTTTGTAGGATAAAAATGGAATGGAAATTGAGATTTTAGCTGGTGCTGAGAAAATCTTAGGCTAATTACTATGCGCCAAATGGTCAAATTTCACTCATGCTGAGTGCAGCATCACAATAATGATTTCATCATAGGATATTATTTATTGTTGCCTGAAATTCCGATCAATCAGGGAACCATTGTCATTGATAAATTGAGTCATTCCTCTAATCATTGTGTTTTGAGTATCCTTACCAGTTCATATTTTAGACATTGAGGATATAACAGAACAATATTAACAAATATGTCTGAACTCTTGGTGATCACATTTCAGTGGGGAGATGGATAACAAGTAAAATGTATCATGTTATGAGGTATTAGGTACTAAGAAAAAAACTAATGCAGGATCCCTAGCCTAGGAAGTGTTTGGGTTTTTTGCAATTTTAGATAGTGTAGTCAGAGAAGCCTTCCTTAATAAAGTGACATTTGAGTAAAGATCTGAAGGAGGTAAATGGTTGAGCCCTGTAAATATCTGGGGAAAAGTATCCTGGTCAGAGGTAAAACCAGATCCAGTAGCCCTGTAGTGTGAGGAAGTCTGACATCCCCTAGGAAGAGTGAGGCAATCAAGGTGACTAGAGTCAATGAAATAAATAATGGGGAAAGTATGAACTTGCTAAATTTTTTCTTGCCTCCAGGCCATGTCTCCTTCCTTAAGAGTCTGATGTCTTTACTTGCCATAGGCTAATCTTGGACCAATCACTGTGGCAGGTGATTGGCTGCTTCTGTTAGAGAAGAACATGTCCTAGAAGAATGGGGATCACTATTATGGGAGATAGAATAATAAATATCCACTGCATCACTCAATAAATATTTTCTGAATTAATCAAAGCTTACTACTTTTTAAAATGTGACTATTAGGGGATGGTGGATCCGGGGGAGAAGATCAGTGCCACGCTGAAAAGAGAGTTTGGTGAGGAAGCTCTCAACTCCAAACAGAAATCCAGTGCTGAAAAGAGAAAAATGGAAAAACAGTTGCAGAAACTCTTCAGCGAGGAACATCTAGTGGTAAGAACTGATGATTCCTAGAAGGAATTTAGTCTTGTAGATTAATGGAAATGACTTGAAGTTTGCTTGGAAATCTGGTAGATCCTTTCCTTAAATAAAGTAGAATACTTGAATATGTGAAATACATATTTACAGAAACAATATGTCATAGTAGATCTTCACTATAAATAGGTTTCTATTTAAAGTTTTATAGCCCACTAGATTTTAGATAAATTACGTATTTTTGTTATTAATTTTTTTCTTTCTTTTTATAGATACATAGATCACACAAAATGTTACATTAAAAAATATGAGGTTCCCATATAACTACACTCCCCACATCCCTATAAATTTATTTTAACAATAATTGTGTCCCCTCAGTTTTTCTTTAGACTAGGTGTGAGCTAATGTGACAAATTAGAAGCTATTTTCACAGGCTAAGTACCTATCCAATAGAAAATCTTTTTTTTTTTTTTTAATTTGCTTGATTTTAGCTCTTTCTGAAAGGACATTTACATTTAATATTACACAAAGTTTTTCTGGTTGATAACCATTTAGGTCTCGTGTCTATTTTGTGTGTATACCCTCTGCAATTTTTTGAAACCACTTTACAGGGTATAGTATACTAATAATAAGGAATAGGACAGGATTTTCCTTCTCTTCCCTATTCTCTTTCTCTTTTCTCTGTTGGCTTTGTTTGCATTGCTATGTTTTCTTTCCTGAATTGGCGTTTCTTAATTATTTCTCTACATTGCCCAGTTTATTTGGTCATTTTTATATTAGATGGCTAGATCAGATCTTTTCACTTATTAATAGCTATTAGTCTTTATTAATTTCAATTTGTCGATCTTGTTTAACTAGAAGAATCTACCTTTGTATTTCTAAAACTATAGACACAGAATCTATTAAGACAGAGAAATACTTTAATTATGGAACTTTTTAAAAAACCATATGACCCAAGTTTGACTTAATCTCAAATTCTGAAGTTAGAATCTGAGATGTTGGGGTTTTTTGAATTTGAAAGCTACCTCAAAAGGTATCTGAAAATATTGTTCCTTTGGAAATTTACAACAAGCATATCTAATGATGTATTAAAGGGTCTGTATTTACATTTCTAATTCTAGTGAGGGCAATATGCTTCATCTCTACCCATTCCTCTTTCACCCTAGACTCTTTTTAACTTCCTTCTTTTGAAAATAGATATACAAAGGATATGTTGATGATCCTCGAAACACTGATAATGCATGGATGGAGACAGAAGCTGTGAACTACCATGATGAAACAGGTAATTTTACTTTTTATTAAACTGACCAGGATTTAGAGGATCAATTTAAGCCAACCAGTCTCCTGGGGCACACTTAAATCTGGACTATTTTAACCTCTTAAGCCAATTAAAGATAGATTATAAGAATATGTATGTACTAGGATTCTCTGGGGAAATATTAATAGAACCAACAGGATATATATATATATATATATATATATATATGTTATGAGATTTTTGTCCCACAAGCTGATATTCCAGTGTAGATTTTAGATGAATTCCCCAGGAGAAGCTGGCTGGCTCAAATAGAGATGGAAATTCTCTTTTCTGACTGCTGAAATCATCAGTTTTCCTTTTAAGGCCTTCAATTGATTAGACTTCTCTCATTGCTGAAGATAATCTCCTCAGTTGATTGTAGATGTAATCAGCCATACATACAATCAATTTACGGATGATTTAAAGTAAAAAAAAGTCCTCATAGTAACCATCAGACCAGTGCTTCTTTGACCAAACATCTGGACATTATAACTAGCTAAGTTGACACATGAACTTAACCATCAAAGTCCATCCCTTGTCAACTTGGCGCCCATACATATTTCCTTAAACCATACTTAATCTCTAAAAACAATAACAGCCATATTTTCACCTGACAATACTCAGCTGTCCTTTGTATAACCAGAAATACATTAAATATCTCCGGAATAGGGTGTGCTAGTCCTTGGATAATATTCACTCTTAACTTGACATCCTAAGATTTATGTCATATGATAAGGGAGTAAAGATAGGGATGAAAACAAAGATATTGCTTCATGTATATATAAAAACATTTAAAACGAGGAAGAAATAGTCATAATCATTACACTCCTCATTTTTGTACCTGGTTACATGGTCATATTTATAACTACCTTCTTCTACTACTCATTCCATGTTTTCTTTACCTTCAGGAAGCACCTCACCTGCCTGTGGTTCTTTTCCTGATGGGATGTTTCAAACCTTCATTCCTGAAACTTCTGGGCCATTAGTAGTCTTACCTGGATTGAGTTGTTGTAGTTTTCCATTTACTTTAGTTACAGGGCATGGTAGTACTATGAGATGCCCTAGGAAATCTTCTGTATTCCAGGCTAACTCTTCTTTACCTCTACTGTGTGGTAATAATCTTATTTCTCCTTGATAATCAGGATCAGTCACCCCAGCCTGTACAATAATTCCCTTCTTTGCTTGTTCAGAGACATGAGTCGACCAAAGTGGCTGGGTGGCAGTCTTAACTTATAATTCATTGGAATCATTGTTCTCTCTCCTGGTGAAAGGACTCCTTCTCTTGGAACCAAGACCTTTAGACCAGCAAAACTTAAAATTTCACAGACAAGAAGCAAAAACTTTTCTAATAGATTACTAGGAGTACTAGTGAGTGGTGCCACTCACATTTAAATCTGTTTAGTTTTCTGGGCTGCTCAAGCAAATACTATGAAATAGTTGTGTTAACCAATGGAAATTTATTAGCTTATGGTTTTGAAGGTAGGAGAAAGCCCAAATCAAGGTGTCATCAAGGTAACGCTTTCTTCCCAAAGACTGGCATTCTGGGGCACACTGCTGGCGATCCTTGGTCCACGTATCCTCTGTCATATGGCAATGCACATGGCAGCCTCTCCTAGCCCTTCCTTTCTTTTCAGTATTTTGTTGATTTTGGCTTCTGAGTGTTCTTTCAGGGGCTTTCTCCTGCTATCTGAATTTCATTTTGCTTATAAAGGACTCCAGTAATAGGATTAAGACCCATCCTGATTGAGGTGGGGCACACTTTAACTGAAGTAACCTCATCACAAAGTCCTACTTACAATGGGCCCACATCCACAGGAATGGAGTAAGTTTAAGAACGTGGTTTTCTGGGGTATATACAGCTTCAAACCACCACAGTACACCAGTATTAAGCAATCAAAATGTGTACATGATCCCTGCCTGCTCCTGAGGAACTGAATTTTGTAGTTCTGTGAAGCCAAAAATGTGGTATTAAAAGAGTTGTGGAAGAAAGGCTTAGTAGTGTTATAGTCAGTGACTGCATTTCTCTAATCTGTTGGTAGGACTTGAAATTAAGGTTGCATTTATGTGCTTTAAATAATGAATTAGACATTAAAATTATGTACCTTAAAGTTGTCAGATTCTTTGTATGGTTTGTACATTTGCACAAAACAAAAACACCAACAACTCAGGATTTTGGCAGGAAGTGTGGCAATGATTAGGGAAACGTGGTTTTATATCTGTGTGACTGTTTTTAAATAATTTTATAATAAGCTTACATTATTAAAAAACAAAACTATACCCCAAAAACCCAAATACTAAAAGTAATTAAATGATTACTTTTTCTGGTCCATGTTTTAAAAAAAAATTGGAGGAGGGAGGGGAATCATTTTAAGTATGTTGTTTTCATCTGTAGCAAAATGAAGTGGGCAGTTTATCAGACAGACTCATGACTTTTTAAACTGTGTAATCTTGTGCAAATTGCTATTCCTCTTGGACTTATTTTTTTCACTCAAAATGAGGGTTGGAGCTAGATTATCTATCATGTTTACTTTCTTTGCTTTTGATTGTTGAACTTTGTTGAATTCTAATGATGATATTAGAAGAAATAATCCTTCTGATATTGAGAATTCAGAAGAAATATTTCACAGGGAGAAATATGCAAATAAAATATACCTTAAAAGCAGGTCTTTATGACTTAAGTATAGTACTGATAAATGTGTTAACTATTTGTTTTGAAGTTAAAAACAGTGATTTCGATCCAGGTTAATTGTATCATTTATGGGTTGTTCAGATCACTGCCTTCACCTTCCCTTTCCCTCTTCAAACTTTTTAAAATTTTGTTTTATGTAATTTATTGACTAGAAGGAGGAAGTACAAGGACTTTTCAGACGTTATTAATTCTAATAAAGAGCATGTTATTAGAAGAAGTTTTTATTTAGAAAATAAGATACTTCAGTTTTACTTTTGGATTCAGGTTTACTTTTAAATTCTAGTTCTCCATTGATGGTTGAACGTTGTAGTTGCAGTGAGCATACTCAAAGAGCTATGATTTTATCATTGGAATTTAGAAACTCCTGTATGCTCAGTTAATAATTTCTTTTTTTAAAGAAGTAGCTTTATTATTTTGTTATTTTAAGTGTACTAATTATAATGCTAATATATTATAAAGATAATACATGTCTATTGCAAGTAATTTAGAAAACAAATGATGCATACAGAAGAGTTTTTAAAAAACACCACCCAAAGAAAATCACTATTAGCATTTTGGTTTATCTTCTTCAAGACTTCATATAGTAGTTTTAAAATAAAAATGGGCTCATACTATACTTTATATTTTGTTGCTAGATGTTTCCACTTAAAAATATCTTATGGACATATTGCCATGTCAGTTGATATATATATGATAAATATATATCCATTTTTAATGATATATGGGAGCTCATTGTATAGCTGTACCCTCATTTATTTAATCAATGCCTCATTGATGGAAAGTTTGGTTGTGTACATTCGTTAAGGTGTAAATAATGTTGCCATGAGTACTTGGGCTTGTATCTTTATTTCTTTAGGACAAATTCTTCAAAGTAGATTTGCTAGATTGTTGCTTGTAAACTCAGTGCATAGTGCAGAGTCTGGTGCATTAGAGTCACTCCAGTATCTGTTGAATGAATGCTAATCAAAGAGCATTAACCCTTTAAAAAGCTCTTAATAAACACTGCCAAGTTATTCTCTAGAGGTATGCCATTTACGTTCCCAACATTGAGAAGACTGACATTTTAAATTTTTGATAATTTATAAATATTTCTCTTATGGTGTCTGGTTTGATATCATTCTTAGAAAAGTCCATTCACCGTAAGACTATAATACTTGTCATCAATAATTTTTTTTTCATTTTTTAATATTTATATCTTTAATTCATCTGGCATTTATTTTTATATAAGGTTTCATGCTCACTTAATATGAACCCTTCTATTTTTAATAAAAACCATTATTTTTAGAATAATTTTCAGTTCGTAGAAAAATTGCATAGAAAGTACAAAGCATACCAATTCACACACATGGTTTCCTCTAATTATCATCTTGCTTTAGTGTGGCACATTTGTTACAAGTGATAACCAATGTATCAACATTATTAATAACTGAAGTATATAGTTTGCATTAGGGGCCAGTCTTCATTTTGAATGGATTTTGACAACTGCATTATGTCATATTATTTACCATTATGGTCTACAGTGCCCTAAAAATGCCTTGTGCTATACTTATTGTCCTCTCACCTCTCCGACCCCCTCAGAACCCGTGACAACCAATGATCGATTGTTTTTTCTTTCAATGATCGTTTATTGTCTGTAGTTTTGCCTTTTCTAGAATGTCATACAGTTGGAGTCATACAATATGTAGCCTTTTCTGACTGGCTTTTTTTTTTTTTTAAGATTTTTTTTTTAAAATTTATTCTCCCCCCGCCCCCAGTTGTCTGCTCTCTCTGTCCGTTTGCTGCCTGTTCTTCTGTGACACTTCTATCCTTATCAGTGGCACCGGGATTCTGTGTTTCTTTTTTTTGTGTCATCTTGTTGTGTCAGCTCTCCGGGTGTGCGGCACCATTCTCGGGCAGGCTGAACTTTCTTTTGCACTGGGCAGCTCTCCTTCTGGGAAGCACTCCTTGCATGTGGGGCTCCCCTATGCGGGGGACACCCCTGCGTGGTAGGGCACTCCTTGTGCACATCAGCACTGCACATGGACCAGCTCCACATGGGTCAAGGAGGCCCAGGGTTTGAACCGTGGACCTCCCACGTGGTAGGCAGACGCCCTATCCATTGGGCCAAGTCTGCTTCCCCTGTCTGGCTTTTTTCACTTAGCAATATGCATTTAAAGTGTCTTTTTGTGGCTTGATAGTTCTTTTTATTGCTGAATCATTGTCCACTGTGGTACATTGAATGGATATGCCATTCACTTATTGAAGGGCATCTTGGTTGCTTCCAGTTTTGGGCAGTTATTAATGAAACTGCAATAAATATTCATGTGTGATTTTTGTGTAGACATAAGTTTTCAATTTCTTTGAGTAAATGCTTAGGAGCACAACTGCTGGATCATATGATAAGCCTATGTTTAGCTCTGTAAAAAAAACTACCAAACTGTTTTCCAAAGTGGCTTACCAGTTTGCATTCCACTAACAGTGAATGAGCGTTCCTGTTGCTCTACATCCTCACAAGCATTTGATGTTGTTGTTATTTTGGATTTTAGCCATTGAACTCTTTTTTAAAGTTAATATTCTTACTTATTAAAGAAAAATCTTTTCTCTTGATGCCTTTTCCTAATATTTAGGAACTTGGTTAAAGTTGGACATTTTAGAGCATTCTAGATTTTAACTCACTAGGCCACCTAATACAACAATCCTTTAAGATTGTTTTTATTAAGAATACCTGAAGATACAAAGTTATGCTGAAAAATTAATAAATGAATTAATTACTTTTTCTTGTGATATTTTCTCTTTGGTAATCAGGTGAGATAATGGATAATATTACCCTAGAAGCTGGAGATGATGCTGGAAGAGTGAAATGGGTCGACATCAGTGATAAACTCAAGCTTTATGCCAGTCACTCTCAGTTCATCAAACTTGTGGCAGAGAAGCGAGATGCACACTGGAGTGAGGACTCTGGCCCTGGCTGCCATGGGCTGTAGCTGGAAGTTTCCATGTAAACTAAAGGTCAAAGAAAGAGCATGTACTGATAAGAAGAAACTATCACACAGGACTCATACAATTAAAAAAAAAAAGCCCACTTGGAAATTATTTTATTCATTTTCAAAACAATTTGCATCTGCAAGTTTTGCATCATAGTAATTATTAATAAGTATGGTAAAATGGAACATAGAATTTTCAATTTCCTAATGAAAAGGATTATAGTCATATTTTGTGTGCATTCTCTCTAAGCATAGCTTAAATCAAATTTAAACAAGTGATGCTCTTTGAAGAATTGTATTCAGTATAAAGATAAATTTGTGATCAGATGTCACTTCTGCTTTCCATCTGTTTCTTGTTTGTCAGTTCTTTTTTTCCCTACTGATCTTGTGAGGTCTCAGGGATACACCTGTTTTAGGAAGAACACCATTGGATATATAGTTTATTGCATATTGTGAGTTATCTTTAAATTATTTGCTGTGCATTTTGCTTTATATGTGTCTTGTTACCTTAGGACATTTCTGGAGGAACATTTCCTCCTATATTGCTAGGTTTTATTGCGTTCAGACTTGTTTTTATGTCTTAGATATAAATGATAGTTTTTTTCCTTTAGAGACATTTGGTAAAGTGGGTAGTAACAATAAATAAATATTGAATATCTACCTTCTATCACTTAATTCTCACAATGATCCTATAAAGTTAGGTGATAGAATTTTCATTTTACAGACAAATTGATATTTATAAAAGTTGTGTAAGGTTTGTTCAATAAGCGACAGAGCTAGGATTTGTATCAAAAACTGTGTGGTTCCCAATTCTATTCTCTTTCTATTATATCCCCTACTAAGGTTATGCATCTTTTGATTTGTGACTTTATGCAGTTTTAAAGATTCTATGTTGCATAAACAGTACTCATGTTATCCCTAGTAAAGCATTTGTGGCTTGTGACTTGAAAGGTAAGCACCACACCTGCTTTGGCTGGCAGAGTAGAAATTGCTTACATAATTTTGGCCTAAAAACATTTTATATAATAAATTAAAGGTACGTGGTCGCAATTGGTATTTTTCTTGCCAACAGGTGTTTTCAGACTTTTGACAGTATCTCAAACTCAGAAAAGCATATGCGAAACTTGTTACATAAGACCATAACTACTTTAAAAGTAAATATTTTGTATCTAAAGAGGGCACTTGAAAATTCTAACCATTCTTAGAGGCTAAATGCTGCTCTTGTCTTACAGTATAAACTTTCTTATGCTCATGACTTCTTGTGGTTGGCATATTTAAAAAAATACTCGTGGGGCTTTAATAAACCGATTGAAAAATATATCCTTTGCAGAAAGCATTTGTAATTAATTTGTGCTTGTTTACACTGACTTTCATCGTGTTATTAATTTACCAAAGTGGACGCAACCTGAGGCTATTAACCTCAAGATAAAAATATTTTAAAATGTGTGATAGTGCTTGAAAGGTATTTGGAGATTTTAGTAACCATAATAAAGAATACTGCTGAGATAATAGTGTGAAAATTATTTGTTAGAAATAGACAATACAGGTTATAGTTAGTATCTAAAGATACTTTTACCATAATTTCTATTTCTTCTCCACTCATGCCTCCCATTTTATGGTTATTTTATTGCTTCTGGGTTATTATTGGTGTAATCATATATGCTGGGAGGTAGAAAATAATGTGGTTCTATTATTCCTAAATGCTGATAAATTGAATCTTCAGCTGTAATTTCCCCTACCAGGCCTGTGATGGCCTAATAAAGAGTGTTTGAAGTGGTAAGAGGTACTAAATAAACACTTTAGAGCAACAAAATTTGCCCAAGGAAAGCAAATGGGTGAAAATCTAATTTCTTTTTTAAAATCAGGATTGAGAATACCAGGTAGATTAATATAAATACATATTGTATATAATTTTAATGGACTTACTCAGATATTTACAAAAAGGGATATATACCCTTTTTTTATATATATATATTATTATATATATATATATATATATTTTTTATATATATATATATTAAATAAAAGCACATTTGGGTGAGATTCAAAGTAGAAATCTCAAGGTTTATAGCCTTTTCACCAAGTGAGCTAATGATTAATGGTGGCCTTACCTTGAGATCAGGACATTTCTAGGCTTAGTAGTTTCACAGCAGGCTTTTTTCTCATTTACTATCAATTGTCCATATGACAAAAATAAGCCTGAGGTAAAATTTACAGTTTGAATTTTCTTCACTTGCTATTGCATGTATTTCTGTAAACCTAAATTTAATGAAATATTATGGACATTATGAAAAGAATACTCTTTCAGGAAAAATTCAAATTGAAAGATCTTGGAGGTAATATACAGTTATCACTCATCAGATTTAATTTGGGTCAGTCAGTTGGGTTTAATTTTGTGATTTTTTTTTTTTAATTCATTTTTTAAAAAAATTTGTGTATTGTTTCTATTTTTGTGATATGTTTTTATATTTCAGGAGAGTTATTCTTACCTTTCCTGAAATTAAATGTCACTTTTGTCAATAAAATTATAGATATAAAGCCTTATCTCAAAGAAGTCCTAAAATTAAAAAAAGATATTATCATTAATCTATTAGTTATACAAAGTTTTTTTTTCAAGATTTATTTATTTCTCTCCCCTTCCCCCTGCCCTCCCCTGCCCACCCCCGCCCCAGTTGTCTGTTCTTTTTGTCCATTTGCTACATGTTCTTTTTGTCCACTTCTGTTGTTGTCAGCAGCACGGGAATCTTTGTTGTTGGGTCATCTTGCTGCATCAGCTCTCTGTGTGTGTGGTGCCATTCTTGGGCAGGCTGCACTTTGTTTTGCGCTGGGCAGCTCTCCTTTCAGGGCACACTCCTTGCGCATGGGGCTCCCCTACGTGGGGGGCACCCCTGCGTGGCACGGCACTCCTTGCACGCATCAGCACTGTGCACGGGCCAGCTCCACACGGGTCAAGGAAGCCTGGGGTTTGAACCGCGGACTTCCCATGTGGTAGACGGACACCCTATCCACTGGGCCAAGTCCACTTCTGGGAAGTTTTAATAAAAATTATTTACCCCCAGTTGGTTCAAGATAGAAGTGATTGTGAAAGAGAAAAATCAATGATTGATGCTGTCAATTGGTTTATTTTTAACTTATTTTTTTTAAGATTTATTTTTTATTTATTCCCCGCCCCCCCTTGCTGCTTGCACTTACTTTCTGCTCTGTCCATCTGCTGCACATTCTTCTGTGTCTGCTTCTCTTCTCTTCTCTTTAGGAGGCACTGGGAACCTATCCTGGGACCTACAACTTAGGAGAGAGGCATTCAATCACTTGAGCTACCTCAGCTCCCTGGTTTGTTGTGTCTCTCATTGTGTTTCTTCTGTGTCTTTTTTTGTTTATGTTGCATCATGTTGTTACATCAGCTTGTGTTGCAGGTCAGCTCTCCGTGCTGCTGGTCACTCTCGCCTTCACCAGGAGGCCCTGGGAACTGAACTTGGACCCCCTATGGTAGACGGGAGTCCAATTGCTTGAGCCACATCCGCTTAACTTATTTTTAATTTATGTGGTATATGTTAAGTATTTTGTGTATGAAAATCTTTGTTTTTATTGAAAAATTCCACTTTGCCGCTTAATGTTTTACTTAGTATATACAGAAGTTTTAAAAAATGACACAATATCTAGATTTAAATTCCTGTAATTCACAGAAATATTTTCTTCTAACTACGTTGTAACTGTAGTCACCATATAATAAGCAAGATAAAAACTGATCTGAATGCTTAAGATCAGCATGTTTGATAAATGGAAACCCACTGTGTATACTTCCATACAAGTGCTATCTTTTTTAAATGTAAAATTTAAATTTTAATATTTAACATGGGAATTTATGAACAGATCAAACAATAATAACATGTATGGATACTATATTTAAATGTATCAAAATGGTTTGGAAGAATTCATACAAAATTTATCATAGTATTTTCTTCAGGATATTGGAGGTAATAAAGTTGTGAGGAGATGAAGGGAGCTTCAACTTTTCTGTAAAGATATATTTCATCTGATTAAAAACAAAGGACTTTTCTTTTGTGGACTCCAAATATAACAGGGATTTCTTGGAAGTCTTGGTTGGAAAAAAGACTGTATTTGGGATAACTTCCTTATGAAAGAAAACTTTAATAATGTCGTTTCCTACAATTGGAATAGCATTTTAAAATTTGGAATTAATGTGCTATAGCGTACATGACTTTTTTGGCTGTGACTGAGTCATTCGCATTGTATGTAATTATTCAGTAAAATCTTGTCAAAATAAGATTAAAACAAGATTTTATACTATAAACAGATTACCTTTCAATAAGAGTACCATTTTTTCCCATTAGTGACAGATGTAAGCATAACATTTTAGAGGTGAAATGGACTTTGTTAAACCATCTAGGAAAAATAAGATTCAAAGAAGTTTAAGATTGTTCCAAAGTAGTAAAGTTATTTAATATGGCAGAGCTGGCATTTACATCCCCAGGTCATTTAACTTCAAATACTTTTTGTTGTACTGGTCCCTGGGTTTCCTCCACATGATCATGAAAAGTTTCAGATATTAGGAATTTCACTTTTCAACAATATTTGAGAATTTGTACCTTAAATGAGTCAAAGCAGAGAAAAAATATCAATAACTATTAGTCCTCCAAATGAGTGTTAGACATTAATTTTTTTTAATTTTTTTTGTGGGGAGTTGGGGTTTTTAACCATTAATTTTTGGTATTAAGTTCCTCTCCAACATGAAGACTCTTCAAGTTTTTGTTTTGTGTTTGTTTAAATACTTTCTTAAAGGAAGATTTAAGCATAATTACCAAATCTGGATCAGAAGGAAAAGGAAGAAAAATGTGAGCATTTTGTGTTTTTTTATTTTTTTATTCATCCATTCCATCCTCCCTCCAGTATTTATTGAGCAGTTCTTACATCGTGGCACTCATCTAGTAGCTGGGAATAGCAGTGAACAAGACACTGCTCTCAGGGAGCTCAACCTCAGTTGGCCAAGCTTAGCGTCTGGTGGATTTTAATTTTTTTTTCCCTAGGAGGTATGATTATTTTGCTCACTTAGTCAAACCTAAAACCCAAGAATATGTTTTGTTTATATTGATCTTGCAAATCCACCAGTTTCTTTACAGTAAGAAATCATTCTTTGCCTGCTTTTAATACTCTTCTGCCATCTGGTGGTAGGAAGAAATTCCATTTTAAATAGTAGTGATTCTTTTTATTGCCACAAAGATATATGTAATTTTAAGCTTAAAATATTAATGGGGGTTCCTAAATTCTAATCATAAGCCAAGACTCTGGATTTTTTATCAATTTAAAATCTGACTGAATCAAGCAACAACAACAAAAAAATACACTGTGCCCCTACTAAAACCAAGATAATTAGCAATTATGAGTTCAAGTATTTAGAAATTTAGCATTTAAGACTAGTTACCTGTTGCTTGCCCTTTTATCTTTGGATAAACAGCATTTTCAATGGTCAACATTTATAAGTTCAAAGAAATGGGAGTATAGAAGTATAAATTTGAATCCCCAAACAAAAATTTTAAAAGCTCCCTCATTCCTTTGAAAGTTCATTTGTTGCAAAGTATGCAGTGGAAGATTTCTTGCCTCCTGTGCCCTGCATATTCAGACTATAATAAACACAAATTAGACTCATAGATTTCATTTATATAGATGTGGAAGGCATGGATATAGTCAATAGATGCAAAGGAATACAAGGTGAAGTTAAAATGCTTTTCTGGGATTACTGTATTTCATTTGTTTTGAGATGTTATTATAAAATGCACAATTATATCATGAAAAAATACTATTTGACACGTTACTCTCTGTCACATGTTTGTGAGACATCTTAATTTCAGAGATGCTAAAATATGGAAAATACGTTAGAATTAATGAAATAAGTATACTGCAACATTTCCAGGAGCATAATAATCTTCTAAGGAACAGGCAGTACAAATTGTTTGGAATATTAGACAGTTACCAGTGCTTGTCAATGGTGATCTAAGATAACAACTTAGTTTTGTCATCCAGGGGCTCTATATATGAATGTAATTTTTTACCTAAATTTGGTTTTCAAAAATTGGACATAAAAGGATTTAACCGTTATGTTGGGCCCAAATGTAATTCAGGTATAAGTATTGTGTTTACATTCATAGCTTAGAAACTAACGTAAGTAGCCTTAAGAACTCCTTTCTGTAAAATAAAATCCTTGATAATTCCTTGGTATCAGAGCATTTCCATAGAATAGTCTTTTAAGAAAATGTGACAAGGAAGATGGAATATGGAGCTTCAGGATTCAATTCTTCCACCAAAAGAATTAGAATTACTTAACAGGCAGGAACTGTCTGAAACAACTATTTTGAAACTCCAGAGGCCAGAAGAACATTGTGTAACACCCGGAAAAGAGTGGGAAGAAGAGGCTGATAAAGTACAGTAAGAAACAGTAATAATACTGGCACCCATTTCCCACTCCGATGGCTCACCGCTACAGGATCCAGTCCCTGGCTAGCTGCTGGTGAAAGGAGGAGACATAAGAATCCTCTTTCCCATGAACAGGTGGGCATGGCAGATCATTGATTATGGCTTTTCATTCGCAAATTCAGATCTCTGGATCCTGGTTGTGAGGACAGCTCTTTCAACCTGTCCTAGGAAGGCACAGGCTGTAGCAGTCGTTTCAAGCCTTCCCAGACAGGGGAGGAGGTGGTGGAGATTTAAAGACACAGCACATCCTCAGGGCTGCAGGGGACATTTAGCTGAGGGGCTACATTTGCTGAGCAGGCTAGGAAATCTCCAATTCGGGGAGCCATTCAAGAAGCTTTTGGCACCCTTTCTGATCCCCCACAAGCCAAGGGAGTTCATCACCACTAGACCTGTCCTAAAAGCAGTGATTAGAGTTCTTCAGACTAGAAGGAAAGAACACTAGACTGGTTCAAGCAGCATAGAGAAATAAAGCCCTGTGGTAAAGGTAACCATTCGGATAACTAAAAATGCTGGTATTCTTGTATTGTAGTTTTTGGTATGAAACTCCACTTCTTACTCCTTAGAGGTGTTAAATGCACAATAAGTATTGATAAGTATATGTTTTTGGATATGCAATGTACAATATAAGTGGTGGCAGAACAGAAAGGAATTGGAAAAGTATATGGGTATGCTACTGAAGTTAAGTTGGATCGAACCAAATACGTTCATTATATTTTTTAAGATGTTAAATGATAGCCACAAGGAAAAAGATGAAAAATCTGCAAGAGGCTTACCTTACAGTCAAAGATACAAGTAGGTTGATGGTGAAAGGATGAAAAAAAATATACCATGCAGGTAGTAACCAAAAGAGAGTTGGGGTAGCTATACTAATATTGGACAAAAGAGACTTTAAGTCAAAAACAGTTATAAGGAACAAAGATGCTCATTACATGCTGATACAGGGGACAATTCAACAGGAAGATGGAACAATTATAAATATATATGCACCTAACAGCAGAGCCCCAAAACATTTGAAGCAAAACCTGACAGATTGGAGAGATATCTTTATGATTCCACATTAATAGTAGGAAATTTTAACACGCCACTCTGAATAATGTATAGAACATCTAATCAGAAGATCAATATGGCAATACTTGAATGATACACTAAACAAACTACACCTAACAGACATATGTAGAACAAACTACACCTAACAGACATATGTAGAACACTGCACCCAATGAAAACAGAAAACATTCAGGTGCACATGGATTATTCTCCAGGATAGACAATATATTAGGTCACAAAACAAGTCTTGTTAAATTAAAAAATACTTAAATTATACAATGTATATTCTACTACAACAGAATGAAGCTAGAAAGCAATAACAGGAAGATATTGAAAATTCACAAAATTATGGAAATTATACAACATTCTCTTAACCAATGGGTTAAAGAAAAAATCAGAAGTGAAATTAGTAAATATTGTGAAGCAAATGAAAATTAAAATAAAAAACATACAAAAAACTTACGGGATGCAGCAAAGACAGTGCTGAGAGGGAAACTTACAGCTCTAAATGCTTATGTTATAAAAGAAGAAAGACTTCAAATCAGAGAGACCTAACCTCGAAAATAGTAGAACTAGTTTAGCAAACTAAACCCAAAGTCAGCAGAAAGAATAAAATAGCAAATATTAGACTGGAGATAAATGAACAGAAAACAACAAAACAGTGGAGAGAATCAACAAAATAAAAAAGGTATTCCTTTGAAAAAGCAACAAAATCAACAAACCTTTAGCTAGACAAAGAATAAAAAGAGAGATTGCAAATTATGAAAATAAGATATGAAAAGGGGGGCATTACTACTGACCTTGCTGGAAAAAAAGGAGTATAAGTAGATACTATGAACAACTATATGTGAATAAATTAGATAGCCTAGATGAAATGGACAAATTCTTAGAAACACAAACTACCTACCTTGACTTAAGAAGAAATAGATGATCTCAACAAACCAATTATCAGTAAAGAGATTGAATCAGTAATCAAAACCCTCCCAAAAAGAAAAGCCCAGGACCAGATGGCTTGACGGGATTCTACCAAACATTCCAAGAAGACTTAACTCCAATTCTTCTCAAACTCTTCCAAAAAATTCAAGAGGTGGGAACACTCCCTAACTCATTCTACCAAAGCTGGATAAAGATACCACAAGAAAACTGTGAACCAATATCTCTTATAGATATAGGCACAAAAAGACAACCCATTAAAAAATGGACAAAAGACTTGAACAGACATCTCTCCAAAGAAGATATACAAATGGCCAGAAAGCACATGAAAAGATGCTCAACGTCATTAGCCATTAAGGAAATGCAAATCAAAACCACAATAAGATAACATTTCACGCCCATTAGAAAGGCTGCTATTTGCAAAAAAAAAACCCAGACAAACCAGAAAATAGCAAGTGAGAGGATACAAAGAAACAGGAACACTCATTCATTGCTATTAGCAATGTAACATGATGCAGCCACTGTGAAAGTTTGGTGGTTCCTCAGAAATTCAATTATTAAGAACTACCATATGACATAGCAATCCTACTGCTAGGGATATATCCAAAGAATCAAAAGTAGTGACTTGAACATTATTTGCACACCAGTGCTCATAGCAGCATCATTCACAATTGCCAAAAGATGGAAGCAACCCAAATGTCCATTGACCAATGAATGGATAGATAAAATATGGTATATATACAATGGAATATCATTCAGCCATAAGAAAGGAATGAACTCCTGATAAATGCAACAACATGATGAATCTTGAAGACATTGTGTTGAGTGAAATAAGCCAGACACAAAAGGACCCTAGGGAGGAATTTACAAAGCTGTTTTTTCCTTGCCAAAACAGGGCCAGGAACTGGCTCCAAAGTGCTCTGTCGAGGAGGTTGGGGAGGGCACCAAAAACTTCTCCAATGGCTCCCCAAAGCTGAGCTTTCCTGGCCTGCCCAGCAAATGCAGCCCTTCTGCTAACTGTGCCCTGCAGGCCTGAGGAAGCCTTGTGTCTTTAAAGCTCCACCACATTTGCCCCTGGCCAGGATGGATTGGGACTCAGGGGTCTGAATTTGATAATCAAAAGCCATATCAGGATCTTCCACTCTTGTTGGGGAAGGGATTTTAATGTCCCTTTCTGTCACTAGTTCTAAGCCAGGGATTGGACCCCAAGGTGGCCTGTAAGAGTGGGGAGGTGGGTGCCAGTTGCCACAGTGTGGAGAGAGCAATTTATAGTTCTTTAATATATTTTTAAAAATTTTATTAACTTTTTAATATATTTTAATTTTTACTTTTTAAGGAGACTTAGATTACATAAATATTACACCAAAAATATAGGGGATTCCTATATGCCCCGCTCCCTAGCCCTCCCACATAAGCAACATCATTATTGGCTTTGGTTTGAATCCCCTTTCCCTCAAAATAGATAATTGTCTTTCACAATTATCTATTGATATCAATTATCAATAGATAATTGTCCAACACATCTTGGAGCATTGCCACTAAGTGATGATTATAGTTTACATTGTACTTTGCACTCTCTCTCGCACATTTTTGCAAGTTATTACATGATACTCAATGCCCTGCAAGTGTCATTAAAATGTCATTCAGGAGAAATGGATGTGGCTCAAGCAATTGGGCTCCTGTCTACAATATAGGAGGTCCAGGATTTCATGCCCTCCTGGTGAGGGCAAGCTGGCCCATGCAGTGAGATGGCCCATGTGGAGTGCCAGCCCACGCTGGAATGCTGCCCAGTGCAGGAGTGGCCCCCTGTGTAGGAATGCCACCCAGCACGGTAAAGCCTACCTGTGTAGGAGTGCTGGCCGATGCTGAGAGCTGGCGCAGCAAGATGACGCAACAAGAGACACAGAGGAGGGGAAATAAGAAGACATAGCAGAACAGGGAGTTGAGTGGCACAAGAGAGTAATCGTCTCACTCCCACTCTGGAAGGTCCCAGGATCGGTTCCTGGAGCCGCCTAATGAGAATACAGGCAGACACAGAAGAATACACAGTGAGTAGACACAGAGAAGACAATGGGGGGGGAACAAAGGAGATATCATAAAGATACCTCTCAAATCTGTCAGTTTGATTTGAAGCATACTAAACTATTATGTTGTCTGGAGTATCAGGTAATTTGCCTGCCTGCCTTCATACACCCTGAGAATGGGAAAGCTTATTTTATATTTCTTTTGACTGATGGCTTCATTCTCATCTCACCAAGGATGAGAAATAAATAAAAATTTTAAATAATGTCATTCAGGATAATTCCTAAGTCCTAGAATGCCCCTGAATTATACCTATTTTTCCCTCTCCCTCCCCTCAGAACCTCCAGTGGCCACTGCCTCCACATCCATGATAAAAATTCTTCCATTGCTAAGATCACAATTCTACAGTAGAGCAACTGTAAGTCTACTCTACTCCATCATCCGTTCCCCAATCCTGAGGATTCTGTGATGGTGATGCCCCCTCTACCTCTGATGAGGGGCTTAGGTCCAGTGGGGCAGAGGGATGGGACTTTCTTGCTTGCAGTTGCAGACACTCTCTGTTCCTTGAGATGGTCATTGTCAGTCATCTTCTCCTTGTTAATTGTCCTGGGTGAGTCCAATTTATCAGCTTTTCTTTCCTCCCACTCTTTCCTGGATGCTGTACAAGTGTTCTTTCAGCCTCTGGAATTTCAAAACAGTTGTTCCAGACAGTTCCTGCCTGTTTAATAGTTATTTTGGTGGAAGGACTGAGTCCTGGAGCTTCCTGCTCCACAAACTTCCCTGGAAGTTATTAAGTTTTGACTGGTCAAATTGAATTTAATGATTTAGAAGGACCATACTGTGCTAACTATATTCTATAAGTTACATTAATTGTGTTTTCCCCATGTTTCACTATATTCTTAACACCTTATAGTAGAAGAATTTTCTCGTATTTATATTATTAACCACACTCCTCATCTACCACTAAAATTACTCTTTTATACAGTCCCTAGATTTCCTCTATGATAATAGTAGTTAATGTTAACAGTAATATTGTAATATTTTTTGTAGCAAGGGCAAAAAATATACTATATCAATGCTAAAGATAAAAAAGAATATGGGGTTTAGTTTTAGGAGATTTGAGTATGGTTAAGCATTTTCCCTTTCATTTTCTTCATTAACAAGGAGACCTTGGTCCTATCATTTAACCAATATATGTTCATTTATGTATCTTAATACTAAAGAAGCAATTGAGTTTGTTTTTCGACTCACTGAGACACACACACACAGCTACACAAAAGCTAGAATTAGTTGTATAAAGCAGTGCATAATCATCCATGTTTTAAAATGAATTTGGTTAAAAAGTACTTGAATTAGTTTTTTTCTGTTTAAACTTATATAATGACAAAGGACACTCATGAGAAATTACCATTTTACAACTGAACATTTGTGATCCACAGTTGTCATCTCTCCCAACACACTCACACTACTTTTACGTAGAAATGCACAAGTATAATTTTTTAAATTTCTTTCTATTTTTGATACATAATTATAATTTGATATGAAGTGACCAAGCCCTGGGTTGTTTGCCATTGCTCTTAAATGACATAAATACCTTGATGGAGGAGAGTATAGAACAATAGAGAAGTTACAGAAAACCAAATTAATTTTAAAAAATCTATAATTTGGCCTTTCATGTATGATTGTTTAAATGAATGACTGGAAATAAACACGAATAAGCATTTGGTTTTAGTGGACTTTTATAGGACATTAAGACATTGGAAATAATGCACATTAACCACAAAAGAACATTATTCCATTTTCTTGAAGTGCGCATGATTTCATGAAAGAGCAGGAATGCATTACTTTTTTGTTTCATAATTAGTAATTATCTCATAAATTGATGCAGAGAGTGAAATTACTATGAGTTAAACTGTTCACAGCAATGTATTTTGCATGTATTGCCTTTACTTAATTTTAAAGTTTTGTTTCCAAAGTTAATGTTAAATGACTGGTGGATACACTATTCTCAAGCAATTACTCTCATTGTCTTCTCAGGCATGCAAACATTTTCCTAAATATAAATCTAAAAGCATCACAGTTGCATCTGCTTCAGAAGTGGTCAGAACAGAGGAGTATGCTGGAAAGTTTGAATTCTTTCAAATCTTAATTCAGAACAGGAGATTTTCATCTATGTCTTCTGTAAAAACAAGACCAGACAAAAAAAAAAAAAAAAAAAAACAGTTTAGAAAGTTGCCACAGTAGTGCTATGATAATAAAAGAAACCACCTCATAAGGTGATTCTCACCTCTGTTTAGGGCATCAACGTTACCCATAAATCTTTGAAAAACATGTTCTCAGGTCCCATCGCTGGCCTGTTGAGTCCGAATCCCTAGGGGTGGGCCAATGGCACCTCTCCTTTCAGGAGACTCTCCAGATAGGTCTGAGCACTCACCAAGGATAAGAACCTCTGATATAGGAGGGGCAGGTTAAGGAGGGTGCCCAGCAGAGCAATGCCAAGTCTACTACTCTAAAGGGGAGCTAAAATATAATGAAATTAATAGACATATAGGGCCTGTTAAATAGTTTTCAATCAAGTAACTTATAAAAGAGAACTTGCTACCATATCAATGGAAAGACAACTGCTCTAGTGGATATTCAGGGACCATTTCTTACTGGTATGGTCCCATCTTCAGCAGTGATTGTTGAACAAATATTGGAAGCAGTTTGATTTGAAGCATATTAAACTATTTTGCTGTCTGGGGTATCAGGTAATTTGCCTGCCTCATATAAGTCTTCATACACCCTGAGAATGGGAAAGCTTATTTTATATTTCTTTTGAATGCTGGCTTCATTTGTAAAACGGGGATAATAATCTCATTACTTATAACTTTACTTATACCTGCACTCATACTTTTTGGCTTCTCTCTGTTGTAAAGGCAAGAAATGTCCTTCCTTTGACCTTAAGGCTAACTCTTCTACCTGTGCTCAGGATCTCTTCTGGCAGTCTCAGAATTTTCCCTCTATTCTCTTTTTTTTCTTATGTTCTTGACTTTTCTTTTTTTTTACTGGGCCCTTCCCATTAGCATTTAAATATGCTGTATATTCAGCTTCTGAAGATTTGTTGAGTGAGTGAATGAACGAATGACTGTGTAAGCCTTTTCTAATCTAGAAAATTTTTCTCACAATTCTATATCTTTCTTTAGCTCTTTTCTGTCTTCATACATTTGCTCTTTACTGTTTATCATCTCCCATGCTTTATCAATTTACAGGATCTGACTTCCATTCCTACCATTCCATCAAAATTAGTCTCACCAAGGTCCCCCATGATGTCCTTATTTCTACATACAATGAACATTTCTCAGTTTTTTATCTTATTTGACATGTCAGTGGCTCTTGGCACTGTAGATCTCTTCCTTCTCTTTGAAACACCTCTCTTGACATAACACTATCCTAGTTTTCTTCCTTCTTTGCTGGGCTTTTTTCATTCTCCTTAGTGGACTCTTTCTTCCTCTTCCATTCATCATCTAAATGTTGTTTCTCAGCGTTCAACCGTAGGTCCTTTTCCATGTAACTCAATACATTTTTCCTGGGAGAACTAGTTTTCTGCTCCAGTGTTGATTACTCTCTGTGCACTCATAATCTATAAATATGTATTTAAATTCTGGAATTCTGACTTGAAATTCAGACTTATGTATTCAACTCCCAACTGTGCTTTGTCTGCCAAATATTTCAAAATTCAATGTTTCATGAAATGGAATGCATCATTTCCCTAATATCTGCTTCTGCTCTTGTGTTTTCTATTTCAGTGGAAGTTACCTTTGCTTACCGTATAGGCCCAAGCAAGGAACCTGGGCATCTTACTTTTCTTTCTCTCAATATTTCAACTGCCTGCTCCTGCCCTCACATATTTCCTATCAAACACTGACTTATTATTTCTACCTGCTATACATCTTAAATACTTTATGTTCTTGAATGTGTTTACTCTTCTTTTTCCCCACTGTCACTCTCCTAGTTCAAGCTCTCATCAACTCTTGGCCTGGGTTTACTGCAAATCCTCTCAACTGTTCTCTGGCTTCCCCACAATATAACTAGAGGTATCTTTCTTGAATACAATCCCAGTGAAATCACTATCTTGTTTAAAACAGGTGATTCCCCAGTAGTCTTAGGATAATATCTTTAAGGGCTTTGTTAGGACCTGCATGATCTGACTTGTTGACCCCGTGAGTCTCTTTGGAGGGTTTTTGTAAAGATTAACGAGTATATGTCAATACCTGATACCTCATGGACACAAAATAGATGAGGGCTCCTCCATTCCTTAATGAAAGCCCATGTTTTATAGATAAAGAAAATGAGACTCACTGAGGATAAATGGCACATACTAATTCATATAAATAGAAAGGTATTCACACAACAAATACTTTTTTTCTCCTTCCCCTAGCTGCATTCCAAAGCAGTAACTTGTTTACTTGTTCAGACTGAATATTTAATATTTGTATTACTGGCTCATTATGTGATAGTTTCTTCCTTTCTTCAAAACAACACAATGGTCAAACCACAGTGCACAAACAAGATTATCAGTAGCTTTGCAAGTCACTGGACCTTAAGACTTTCCTGCTTCTCCCAGACAGCCGCAGAGTCTGAGTAAGCGTACTAAGAGCTGCCAGGAATTTTGCATAAGGAACATTGAATTGTGACTGGCTTCTTGAAAAAAAAAAAAGGCCTCCGTTCAACCTTGACTTTTGAGCAGTCCTTTAAAACTGCATGCCATATAGAAGGGCATACATACACATATCCTTTTCCCCAGGTAATTTCCCTGCATTTGATAAGGGAAGAAGTGGGGCACAGCTGTACTTGGGTACATTTTGTCTTGTTACCATGAATGTTGGAAGAGACAATTTCCTCCATTCTTAGGATATATTTGAATTTGTAAGTACTGTGCTTTTATAATAGAAGTTAGAAAGGAAATTAACATAGTCTCTATGGGTCTGGATGTTAATAGCTGGTTTATTACATATCCATGCTAACAGGGTTTAAGCAGGATGTGGTGACCAGCCTTCCCGTTGGCCCCTGATGATCCCCACCTACTATATTCCCTTCCCACATTGTACCAGGTTCCTCTGCATGACTGTCAGAATAGGGCAGAAATAATAGTATGCCACTTCTGAGATTAGGTTATAAAAGACATTGTGGCTTCATTTTTGGTCTCTTTCTCTTTTGTCTAACTTGTTCCGAAGGAAACCAGGTATCATGCTGTGAGCAGCTATATGGAGAGACCCACAGGACTAAAATCTGAAATCTCCTGCCAATAGCCATTGAGTAAGCGTGGAAGCAGATCCTCCAGCTCCAGTTAAAGCTTCTGAGGACAGCAACCCTGGTGATAGCTTTATTGTAACCTAATGAGAAATCCTAAGTCAGAACCATCCAGCCAAACCACTTTCAGATCCTTGACTCTTAGAAACTGTGAGAAATGGTATATGTTTGTGGTTGTAAGCTGCTAAGTGTTGGGGTAATTTCTTATATAGCAATAGATAACCAATACATAGTACTAGATGCTTACAAAAATAAACATTCTTTGCTCCTTACAGTTGTTTTTATTTGACAGAAAAACATCGTGGAAGAAAAGGATGAACACTTTCAGCTTCACTATTTATCAGTAACTAGGTTCTTATACTCTCAGCCCTTTCTTTGTAATTTCAAGGCATTTTTACATATGCACAAAGAATATTTTTCAAGTGAAAGTCATATGGGTTTCTGTTTTTGTGGGAGATGCTGACCTTTGATGAACTTACTTTTGAAAATTGCTTGGCTGCATATTCATCCTATATGTATGTCTTAAGCTTTGTATAAAACCTATTGGCTTACATTGTGTGAGTGGTTTTGATTACTCATTTTTTAAATCTCTTTCAAATCTTGATTATTGAAAGCATGCTTGCTCATAAAAATTACCTCTAACTTAGGAAAAGAAAAAGAAGTAGATTGGACATTGACCAGTAAAACATATATCTAATCTCAAATTCTTCTACTGCAGGAGTTAAGAGAAGAACCTTCTCATTGATTGATTGATTGATTGATCTATTTTATCTATCTATTTATTTATTTTGTCACTTAAGATGCAGCAGTGGTTCAGTTTTGGATTAAAGGAAAAAGAGCTAGACACAACTTGTGAAGTAGGAATACTAAGCTTGCTTCTCATTTCTCATTGTCAGAAGCAGGCTTGCTGCTTTACTCTTCATGTATGATTTTGAAAGTTTGGCCCAGTCCCTATAGTAAGGAGGGATATAAATTTAAGGAAGGGTATAAAGTCTTCTGAGACTTTCTGGATTCACATTACCTTCCTAGGCTTAGCTGATTTCTCAGAACTCAGGGCAGTTGACCCGATTGTTCACCCTTACTAACCTTCAAAGCAAAGCATCATAAGGGAAGAAAGAAATAATCTTGCAATGACAGCACATGCACAGAAAATCCTGTCGGGGATGTTGCCATCTTATTGTCTCCATGTTTCAATGTGAGCGTACAGCAGGACTGCTCTAAGCGGGCCTTAGAACTGGTCTGCAGAGGAGGACACCCATCTCCCTTGGCTGTGGATGAATTTACCTTCTTTAATTCCAAAGCAGTGGCCCCACTCCTTCAGAGTGATGTGCTTATCCTTGTTGGGGTCACACTCCTCAAAGAAGCGGGTTATGCAGTGTTCCATGGGTACCAGAGATGCTCGCAATGGAGCAAGCTCTGAATGTGTCAGGACTCTGCAATGAAATAAATGACAGTCTATTAACTGAGTAGCTTGCTTATGAGAAGTTAACTATTTGGGTCACCTAAACATTTTTCTTTTACAAGGTTGCTGAAATATGCCAAATGAATAGTAGCACTCATGAAAAGCTGCAAATGAAATAAACTATTTGTGGGTAAAGCAGAAAGTTTTTGGGGCATGAATTCAGTGATTCTCCTTTACTGGAAATGACCCCACTACCATAAATCTATAGGGAGGTGCCCTAGCAATCACGTTTGTACAGCCTGGTTCTTATATACCAGTCATGTCCGATTTTTGCCAGATGTAGGCTCTTAACCTAAATTGGACCAATCAGATTTTCTTGGGAATTTAGGATCAAGAATTAGAAAGAGTGGAAGGAGTCTTCGTGAGGCTGGACTGTAACTTGAGAGCTGTAGCATATGTTCTGTTTTCTGTTTAGACTCTTAACCACATTTGTTTGGCATTTGAGTGCTCTAACATGGAACTTAGAAATTTCCTTCTTTGTCTTGATTTCCATCTTTTATAGATAAGTAGACATTATAAACAGGAGATGACCTACTAATGAGATGACCTACTAATGAGAAGGTAAAAATTTTTTTACCTATCCAGAGGATGTTGGTCAAGTTCACTAAACTGCCAGTGTACAGGATACACATACATGTGGTAGTTTTTCTTAAAGTCCCGTAAGAGAAGTTCAATAGGATGGTCCCCAGCCAAGAGCCTCTTTTCATCCAGATAAATTTTCTTGACCTGGGATTAGGAAAAGAGATCATTAGGGATTGAGACAGATGTAATGGAACACTGTCCTGATAAACTTCATTTCAAGAGTAATGGTAACATGACAGAGGAAAATGAGCCCCGGCCATCGCAAGACCAAACTAAATGTCTTCTGTTCAATTCTACAATTTTCCTGATTTTTACAAAAAATAACAGCTGATTTTAAAAACCTGTGGTTTTAAGAAGAAATTTAAAGTCTTCTCTGATTATTTATTTTAACCAAGCAATATTCACTACATTGTTGAAAATGAAGGGAGACCTTTTAATGAAGAGGGCTGAACCGACCTGGTAAAAGAGCTGGTTATATTCATGAAAATTTCTGCCTTTTCCACATTGGCATACTCTATTTTCAGTCCCTTATTCCCACCCAGTGCCTGCTCAGTTTCGGCTTAGCCCTGGCATGTTACTGCTCTGCCTCCCATTCCCTTTGAAATGTCCTTGTTTTGTACATAAGGCTCTCATGGCTTTCTGTGATGATTACTTAAAGAAAAGGACAGAAATTTATTTTGGGAAATGCATATGAAACACCCAACTTGTGCTGTTACCTATTATGCCATGGAAAAAGTGGACATGATCAGAACAGAACTTTCACCACTTCCCATGACACATCTACCAGCTTCCCTCCCTGTTACCATGGATGAACTTCCTGTGTGCCTACGTCACAGGTGCCTAGGAGCCCACCCCTCCTTCTCTACTCAAGAGCACCTCTTTGGCAGTTGGGGACCTTCTCTGTCCTTCATTAATTTTCCCTTCTTTAACTGAGTCGTTTCCAAAAGCATACAAACATTCTCCACCATCTTCCATTGGTAGATGGGACGCTTGAATTCACATACCCTTCCTGCTATTCTCCCATTTGTCTTTCCCCCTTTATAGCAAAACTCAAAAATATTATTTATACTTGCTGTTTCTTCATCCATCCTTCTATTCTTTCTTATCTGCTCAGTGAATACTGTCCACTCAGGCTTTCCCCTCCATTACTCTACAGAATCAGCTTCTATCAATATTAATTGTGATGTCCACTTGCCATATTAGCGGTCAACTCTCAGTCCTCTTGTAAAAACCTATAAGCAGCATTTGACACAGTTAATCCATACACTACTTCTTAAAATACTTCCTTCACTTCATTTCCAGACTACCAGACTCTTGGTTCTCCTTTTACACCACTGACTACCTTTATCCCAGTCCCTATTGATAGTCTTTCCTTATCTTTTGATGGCTAAATCGTGGATTATCCCAGGGCTTGATCATCGGACTATGTGATCATAGCCAATCTCATGCTGCAATTTCACCTATATGCAATAGATAGATAAACTCTAATCCAGATCACTCCCCTGAACTTTAGAAGCTGTTTATAAATTGCCTACTGAACATCTTCACTGAAATACCTATTAAGAAGATCTTTCAAACTTACATGTCCAAAATCAAACTTTGGATGATTTTTTTCTTTCCTCTCCACAAACCATTGCTACTCTTACATCTTGGTACATGGCAACTCCTTTCTTCCAGGGGCTCCCAAACACCTTGCTATTACCATTGACTCTGCTCTGTCTTTCTCTTCCCACATCCTAATGAGTCTACTTTAAAATATTCCCACCTGCTATCTCCACTGGTATTCTTCAAATCCAAGCTTTCCTTTTTTTTTTTTTTAATTATTCTAACTACCCCTAACTGGTGTTCTTATTTCCCTTCAAGCTCTCTCCCATGGTCTATTCCCTACACATCAGCTAGAACCATCCTTTAATAATATAAATAAGACCACCTTGTTTCTCTGCTCAAAATCCTCCAATGACTTCCCATCTCACTTAAAGTAAGACCAGGGTCCTTACCATGTCCTACAAGGCCCCAAGTGGTCCGACCCTCTCTGCTTCTTTGATTCCATCTCATCTCATCTGATCTTATTTCCTTCCCTTACTCTGTCATTCCTCTGCAAACATACTGATTTTCCCGCTCGTCCAAGTACAGTCCTGTTTCAGGGCTTTGTTGTACTTTCTTTTCCTCTTCTTGGAGCACTCTTCCCCAGATGTCTACCCAGAACAGCCCTTCACTTAAGGTTTCTGCTCAAATATTGTCTTATGAGAGAGGGCTTCCTTCACCAGCCTATTTAAAATAGCACTTCCTTGGTAATTCCTATACCCCTTATCCTATTTTATGGGAAACTTCATAGCATGTTTAATCCAACCTGACATAGATTTTGTATATATATTTGTTTATTTATACATGTGCATATTCATGTATATTTGCTTATATCTTTTGAGTCTGTCCCTTCCCCTAGAATGTAAGCTAATAAAGGAAGAGATTTTTGTTTAGTTCACCATTGTATCTGCAGCAGTTAGATAAATCCCAGGCACCTAGAATGCACAATAATTATCTGATGAATGAATGTTCCCTGAGTACTTCTGGAATCAATATCTTGTACTTTATTATCTTAATACATACCTGACATTATGAGTAATGCCTTATATCAAACATCTGTTTGGTCTAAAATGGTAAAAAAGGTGTTTAGATTTAGATAATGTTTTGGGGCCTGGATATATAAATGCTGAACTGATTTTCACTTTGCTCAACCAGAGCTTGCTGTAGGTAGGGGCTGAGGAGTCCTTCCTCAGGCCACTGCCCTTTGGGCAGGATTTGGGTGGTTTGGCTGTGATATGAATTGTGGCCACTGCTGTTCTTTTAATCCAAGTGGGCTAACCAAGAGTGGGGAAGCAAAGGGGGCTTCTGCGGGTGTACAGAGGGAAGCAGCCCTTCCCCTCCCACACATCTTTTTCTCGAGGTTCTGTCAACAGACACTAAGGTTACTGACCCACAGGTAGCTTACTTTATTTCTCTGCTTCTCATTTAGATATCCAGTGTGTTCAGGATTATGTTCATAAAGCTGCATAAGGATATTCTTGAGCCAGTCTCTCATCCGTAGAGGAAACTGATTCACTTCAAAGTCTGTGCAAGCAGGGATAGCTGTTTCAAGCAGAAAGTAAACATACTGTAATCTTTGGGCCTTATTTGTCTCAGATGCCAAATCCTCATAACAGGGCAACTTAACTTCTGGTGGCTTATAGAGTATCTTCACTGTCACCACTATCTAAAACACTTGTCCCTCACCCTGGCTACATAACAGAATTGCCTGGGGTGTTATTAAAAACGTACTAAACATCAGCTTCCATTCCAAGAAATTCTGATTTGATTGGTCTAGGGTAGAGCTTCACTGCCAAGATGTTTTAAAAGCCCTCGAAGTAATTTTGATGTGCAACCAGGGTCTAGAACCTCTGCTCTAGGACCAGGGATGTGGAATTTAGAGCTCTTCATTAGGAGAAAAGAAAAAGTAGAAGTTAGATTATACTATGGTAGCTAAAAGCATTAGATTTCAGGGGCTTTTAGAAACAAAAGTTTATTTCTTGATTATGCTACAAGTCCAGTGCAAGTTGACAGGACAGCTTTCTGCTCATTGTAGTCATCCTGGAGTTCAAGGTGACGGAGACTCCACCATGTTAGGGGGTCACCATCTTAAGACAAGTCTTCTGAGTTTGTTGTGGCAAGGAAAGAGATCATGGAGAACCATCCACCAGTTCTTAAATGCCCTGAACTCACATGGATGATATTTGCTCACATTTCATCTGACAAAGCAAGTCATATGACCCTGTCTAACTTCATAGGGACTGAAAATTGTAACCCTCTTATGTGTCTTGAAGGAGAAGAGTCCTGGGAGTATTAGTGGGCCTTTATAATGTGGTGAATCACTTAGCTGCGAGGGGATCCAAACACAACTGAGAGCATCCTGAGAGAAGGAAGACTATTTTTAAAAACTTCTGAGAGAATATGTTGTCATAAACTTTTCGGCAAAAGCTTAATTTAAATTGGAAAGAGGGTGAATAATTTAGCAAAATTCCTATGATTCATCTCAATTATTAAGTGCATAACATACTCTATCAGAGATTCTGAATCCTGGCTGCACATTAGAATTGTCTAGGTTACTTTAAAAACAAACACAAAAACAACTCCCGGGTCCTAGCCCCATCCAATTAAATCAGAATCTCTATGGTTAAGACCTGGGCATTATTCTACTTATTTTTTTTTTAAGTCCTCCCCAGTTGACTTTAATGTGCTGCCTGGGTATAGAACTACATTAGCTTTTTCCTGCTTGACTATTATTGAGGCATGCACAGTTTACCCACAATCCTCTCAATGTGGTTGACATTAGTGACAGAATCTTACATTTGCAGGCACCAAAATAATCCAGCTGCAGCTGGTGCCCCTTTTTGGTCCCTTCCAGTCTGCATTTAGTAGCAAACAGATGACAGGAGCTAGCATAGGTCTGATTGTCAGTGCCACAAACCTGGGAAAGACAAGGGAGAGAAAAATCTGATAAAGTCAATATTCTTTGGAAAACACTCCGCTCCTTAAAGCTCCTGGGCAGTCTGATAAACTGTGCTGTGCAAAGATATCATCAGTTAGGTGAGGTTATTAAAATCGCACTTCTCCTATTTGCCCCCTCACCTGAAATCAACGGAACTATGCCACTGATGACAGTTTAACTCCAGACAAACACAGTAGAATGAAAACTGCAGAAGTTCCTAGGGTAAAATAAGCTTTCAGATGAACTTGACAGACCAAATATCTTTAACATTTTTTTTAAAGATTTATTATTTATTTATTTCTCTCCCCTTGCCCCCAGTTGTCTGTTCTCTGTGTCCATTTGCTGTGTGTTCTTCTGTGACCGCTTCTATCCTGATTTATCAGTGGCACTGGGAATCTGCGTTTCTTTTTGTTGCGTCATCTTGTTTTGTCAGCTCTCCTTGTGTGAGGTGCCATTCCTGGGCAGGCTGCCCTTTCTTTCTTGCTGGGCGGCTCTCCTTACCGGGCGCGCTCCTTGCGCATGGGGCTCCCCTACCTGGGGAACACTCCTTGTGCACATCAGCACTGCGCATGGACCAGCTCCACACGGGTCAAGGAGGCCCAGGGTTTGAACCGTGGACCTCCCACAGGGTAGGCAGACGCCCTACCCATTGGGCCAAGTCCACTTCCCTTTAACATTTTTTAAGGGCACAATTGAAAGTATTTGGTTTTGCTCCTATTCAGTATTACTTGAAATATTAGAACATAACCTGGGCATCTGCCTTTTCTTTTTATTTATTTTTTGTAACAAAAATATTCTATTGTACACTACTTTCATTCAAATCACTAACTTTTTGGTGCTTCTCAAAGAGGGTTTTGTAGAATTACTTACTTGGTCAAGGAGTTTTGTAGGAGGGCAAGTCACTGGATCTTGGCAAACACAGTGGGGTTTTCCCTTTTGATCAGCCTCACAGACATGTCCTCTTTTACACTGGAAGCTCATGCAAGAATCTAACAGAAAAGCTTGGATGGGAAACATGGACAGGCACAATTATGTAAACTCAAATTCATCTAGACTATTAGCTTCATGTTAATTAATAAGAGAAAATTTGGAAAAACATTTGAAACACATTAATTGATGTGTCAGTTTCCAGATAAGACCTTCTAGCATCTGACTCTTTTACATGATAGGCTAGGATTTTTGTGCAACAGTGTGGATTAGAGATTTTAAAAGAATAAACAGGCCTCTTGGTCTGCCAGAGATAGTCATAGTCCGAAGTCTCCAGTGCAGCCTTGTGCAAATCATCAGGAGTTAAATAAGCCATGGGAATTTCATTACGTTGAAATTCAAAATGTTTGTAATTGTGGTAAGAATTAGCCTCTTAATTAAATATGAGATTGAGACTAACATGTTAAGGATTTGAGAAGAAATAAGGTAGCATTAATTTTTCTTAGGAGGAAAAGAATTTAGGGACAAAGAATTCTAGCTTTTTGCACTAGAATCTCCGCAGGACACTTCCAGTTTGTAAACACATTTATTCATAGTTGGATATCAAATCTGCATGATAAAAAATCAATAATTTATGGGAGCATTTTCTTGGGGAGGACTGGGGAGAGGAAAAATTCTGTGCAGTCATTGCAAAGGAAAGGAGGGGGAAGCCTATCTCTTCCTGATACAGTTGCAAACAGCTTGCTTAGCACATACTCACCGATAACCTTCACCCTCCTATTGCCTCTCCTCAAACTTTCATCTTCATTTGGTGAGCTCTCTGCTTTCTTGGCCTTTATAATAACAAGAGCAGAAGTTAAAGTATGGATTACTTAATTTATATTCTCACTGTGCATATGTTCACAGAATTTTTCATGCCTAAATTCTTTCAGATCTCAAAACAACAACAACAACAACAACAAAACCCCTCCCCCCCAAAAATCACAAAACCAAGTGGTGTTGCAGGGAGCGTCAGTTATCCTTCACAAACAGGAGCCATTTCTATCTTTACTGACTGGATTCAGTGCTGTATCTTTGGAGATTATGCAGTAAAAATTTGAGAAAACACTAGGTATTATCCTGTGATTCTGTAGTTAAGGCAAGGTTATATCAGAAATCTCTTTGAAGATGTTGATAAGGTTTCTCACAAGATTTCTAAAGTGTAAGGAAACTTCTACCTTAGAATGGCAGCAGAGCTCTCAATAGTCGAGGTGACTATTCACCATCCAAAGCTGTGCTAAACCCTCCTGATGGGTGGCTGCCAGGGTTTTGCATGAAAGCTCCAAATGATTAAACAAACAAAATGAAATAGGTTTCCTTCTGTGCAGTTTCCAGATTGCTATTTTGGGATGTTTGCTTAATAAAGTTGGAGCTGCAGCCTGTTCTTAATCTTTATATTTAATTCGACATGACTGGACCTTTTATTATGTTATGGCAAGTCAATGTGAATAAGACATGGCACCTGCTCTTAAGACATTATATAGTAGCAGCTGTCAGTGTCTTTCCACTCCTCAGATTAGCTAGAATTTATCAACTGGCTCCAGCGACTTTCAACTCCCGGTATCTGCATTTTTGTGCCTGGAAAATTTGATCTGTCTTTAAAAGGACAGGCTGGAAGTGCTGGGGAATTAACAGCACCTCCACTCCCAGCAAACCTCAGTCAATATAAATACCCAAGTTCCCTCATTCTGCAAATGGGATGACACTGAGGAATGTGCTTTACATGGTTTTAATAATGTACCTTTTATTAGCTTCCTTACCTTCCCTATATCACTTTTCTACTTTTCCATCTTTGTACTCTGTCCTTTTCAAATAAATTGCACTCAAATTCAGGGTCTGCTTCTAAGGGGACCCCTCAAAAACAGTATTCTTAGCCTAATGATCAAGATGTATAGAAAATAAATAATTGTAATATTTACTTTAGTAATTTACTGATGGAGCTATGCACAGGAGACTGTAGAACACAGGGAGAAGTCATGGCTGTTTACTAATAATGTTAATTGCTTTATTGGAAAAGCATTATTGGAAATAATCTCACCCCTTGGTTTTCTCCAGGTGCACTGGTATCTACACTCTCTTTCTCACGTGCTCTTTCTCTTTCCTCCTCATATTTGATATGATAGTAATTAGATTGTGCTCTTTCACTCTGTGGAAAATCCTGGCTTGGGACAAAATGATCATCATTTGACCTGTGCCTGGTCAAATCCTCAGCCCGATTCCTAGGCATGCTATTATCATCATCAGTGGGCTCCACAAGCAAAGATTCAGAATCAGTCTTTTTATCCATCTCCTTGTTGTTGCTGATATCCTCAAGGCCAGGTTTTCCCTCTTGGCTTTGCCATTCAGTATCTTGAATGTGCTTATTGATTTTTGATGTGTTTTCTTCTTCTATTTCTGCTTTGGAATTATCCTCTTCCTCTTCTTCATTACCCTGCTCAAATTCTTCCTGCTGCATCTTGCTTCCTTGAGTTGGTTGATTGGAATCTTCCTGAATATCATCAGGTTGGGTACCATCTTCCTCCTCCTTGCTGTCAGAATGGTCCTTAGGAAGTTCTTTCTCTCTTTCTTGGTTATCATTGTGGGTACCAACTTCACCTGACTTTTCTTTCATATCCTCTTCCCCATTGGGGATATCTGAATCCTTCTCTTGATTTCCTTGTTCACTTAGGTCTTGATTATGCTCTCTGCTCCAGTTCAACTGATGATGTGACTCATTTATCGGTGGTTCTTGGTTTTTTTCTCTCTTTGTGATACTTTCCTGTTGGTTAGAATCCATAGTGGAACTAATATTAGGAGCAAGGATGTCAGTGTTCTCTGAGAGTTTTCTCTTTTGAGGCTGACTCATGTTTTCTTTTAGTTCCAGGATACCTTCAGTTGGTGTATATTCTAAATTCACACTGAAGTCACCATCGCTGTCTTCTTGGTCCTTTAATCCCAGCTCTTGGCTGTAACTCTGGTACTGATCTGCTGACTGTTCCTGGTTTTCCTCTTTTGGTGTTAGTATTGAAGAATTTTCATCCTTAAAAGAAAACAGTTTATTCGTCAGATAAATGATAACATATTAGCAATGCAATTCCTAAACCAGTATTTAACATTCATTTTTCTTTCTCTTCACCCATTATCAAGTAAATTTTATGATGTTCTTCACATTCTGTAACTATAGGATTTAACATACATTTGAATTTTGTGAAATAAAACAATTACATAGCACCTCAGCCCAGGGAGTAAAACTCATTAATCCTTATAGCTCCTTAGTGAGGGGGAGCAGTGATATCATCATGATCATCACAGTGGCAGCATTAACTAAATTGAAGCATCAGTAAGGTAATTTCTTTGACCATGCTTTGAAATTGAGACCTTTGGAGATTTAAAAATTATATTAGAATAGCTATGTTTCTTTTACCTTCAGGTTGGAATGGTCTTCTGTAGGTAGCGCAGTTTCCTTTTCCTTTTCTGTGTCTTTGACCCCGAAAATGGGGATTGCAGTATTGTCAGGTATTGTTGATGTTTCAGTCTGTTGAACGGCACTCCAGGACTCGGCAGTTGGTTTGGAATGATCTGGTAAGAACTTTACACTTGTCTGAAAAAATCAAAAGTTGGTTTGCATTATTCATGTCTAGTTGTTAATTTTTAAAATTGCTAGTTACTCTCTTATTATCTTCTTGATAATTAACAGCAATATTCTTCATTTTAACATATATGATATTCTCTAGAATTTTTAAGGATACAGAAAGTAGCCCAGAATACAATGTTAAATGAAAAAGAAAAAAAAAGAATATCGATCATGTTTTAAGGAAAAGTTATATATGCAGAGACTGGATGAAAATAGAGCTAAAAAAGATTTCAGTCATGGTGATCTTTGAATTTTGGAATATTTTCTGTGTTTTTCAAACTTTTACATAACACTTTTGAAAAGTATTATTGAAAAGAAAGTTAAAGTCAGATTAAGTTAACTTTAGAATATTAAGTACTGACTGATAATTAGCAGAAAAAGTTATTAATCTTTTTTCAAGTATTTGTTTACTTTCTTAACACTATCAGATTTACATCTATCAGGAAATCTTTTAATAAAACAATCTAAAATTAATTTAGTGAATATGTGAAGCAGGGAAGAGCAACTATGAATTCTTATTTCAACTGGAGGGATCCTTTGGTTATTTCTAGTAAAGATTGGAGACAGATGAAGAACTAGACAGCAATGCATAATGGGGAAGTTGAACAACTGGACTTGGAACCAAGAGCCCTCCCTGCAAGAACTGGCTCTGCAACTTACTATCTTTCTATGGTTTGATAGGGAAATAATCTCTACCCTACCCTACTGCAAGGGGAAGGAAGAAGAAATATCAAGATAAATTATGAATATAATGTATTTTGTAAATTATAAGGTCTTACCCAAGTCAAAATTACTATTACTAGAAATAATATCATTAAGGAGGTAATAATATCAACTAGCTAATATCTGAGACAGATATTCATGGTGGATCTTTATTGTAGACTTGCTGATAACACCCGGATAAATATCAGATGGATCCAGACGTAAGTATAAAAATCAAATTCTAATTGGATGGATTCATCCTGACTCCATTAGCGGGACCTATAGTGTTAACAGTATAACATAAATAAAGTCATAGAGCACAGGATTTATTTTAGATTTAGTGTGCTCTCTTGTTTCTTACCCTCTTTCAATTAAGGTATAATAATAATATTTGAAAATTCTCAAAGAAGCCATTTCAAGAGGGCAAAAGAGAAAGCAATGTGACTAGTTTGGCAAGTTGCCCACGGCAATATCATAGAAGGTTGCAGATAGGGCAGGTTTTAGGGCTTATTAATGGAGATCCACTCTCTCTCTCTCCTTGCCTCTTCCTTTACCACTCCCTCCCTCCCAGCAGGAAGAAATGAACACAAAACCTGGTAGCTTATCTTCTTTCAGAAATATTCTGAAATTGATATTCTGTTTTATCATTATGCCAACATGTGTATATATAACAACATGTCCTCTTGAAATCCATTTGGAATCTCCTAATCAAACAGAATCCATTTACTTCTGGAGAAGTCAAGCAAGTGGGGAAAATGATCCAGGGAGTTTTTGATAGGCAAATCCTATGAGAAGATATTTGGCTTTCTAGCATTTAGCTGTGTCTGCATGATAACAAACCACCCTAGAAAGAAAACATCTGGAATGTGTCTATATGCAGGCGTATTATTCAAACATTTGGATCCCAGACTGTTTTGATGCTCATTTACATAGCAGCAACAGCTGCAAAAACGAAACACATTTTCAGGAGAAAATAATGGTTCTATGGGAGCTCCTTTCTGTGCTGAACATTAATTTGTCCCACTTTTATAAATTCAGAATACACTGCATAATTTCAACTACAGTAGCTCCATGCTACTTCAGCATGATTCTTTGCAATGGTAATAAATTCTGTTCACTTAGAATTGCTTTGTTCTGGGTGGCATGGAATTGTCTTTGCTGACACATCTGTTAACCAGAGCCACCCATGAGCTATCCAAAAAGCAAGGGGAGAAACTTAGCTCTACAGAGGTTGCAATTGCTTTGTCTGTTTAAAGGAGGATGATTCCTCCATTTGGTGGAAAAGAAAATATGGCACAAATCCTTTGGTTGGATTACAGATGATACAGATCATTTGGGGGACATTCAAATAATCAAGTCATGGTTCCATTTTTTAAAAACCTTTTTTTTTTTTTTTTTAACTTTCAGGTTGTTTTGAGGCTGCTGACATGGTCTTAAATGATCTGAGTTGTGTATGGCTGCTTTATGGATGTGTGAATGGTGGGTCCAGTATGTTTGGATCATTAGTGAGTAATATGAACTTGAAGAATAGAATGTTCTTGCTCTGTCTGTTTTCAGCATGTTTGCTTGCACAACCTTCCATGAGGGAGGTAGGAGCCAATGGATGGTTACCATACCAGTTGCTGTCCCCAGTCCATTGCTTCCTGTTTTTTTATTTAAGGCTCTTACAGAATTTCTCATCCATGATGCATTTGAACTTGACAAAATGCTCTGGAGAGTGTGGATATGCTCTCAAAGTTAAACTCTCAGATTTCATGCCAGTGTGATGGGCTTCCATAGGAAAATTTATTTCTTCCTGTCCCCTTTGGCATTTGTGACTATAAACTGATAACCAACACTTTCAGCTGCACATTTTACTGTGTCTTTTGGAACCTGATAGTTATGAAAGAAATAATTTTTAAAAAAGGATCTTATCTTGATTTTTTATCATGCATTCTCTGCTTGGGCAATAAACAATATGATTAAAATTTAAAAAGAGAATTTCAAATCAGGATATAAATATTTTGTTTTAAAGGAAGGCTTTTTAAACTAAATGGCAGGAGGGAGAGATGTAATAACAGAAGAAAACTTACTGGGATTGCAGCTGCAGCTCCCAAGATGTGTAGGAAAAAAAGTACAGTCTTCATGCTTTCTAGATCTGTGAACCAACAAGATAATTAACAGTGGTGGGTAAAAGTTTCCTTATGAAAGATTAAAAGAAAATCTTAGCAAATACTGAAATTGACATCGAAATGTTTGTACAGTCCTTTGAATTTAAAGGTGATTGCTATGTTTGTGGGAGAATAAGACTGAATAAACAGATAAATGACAGTTCTTAATTATGTCCCCATGAAAATTACTCCTTGATTTTTTTCTGTCCTGGCTGTGTTCTGCAGAAACATCTCTGTTTATGACTGTGCTTCTTCTTTGAGTAAAGGTTCTACATAAATCTTGGGTCTAAGTTTTGTGAGTATTCACAATGAAGACAAAAGTTACAAAATGAAATAATGTGTGTAAGTCAGGTTTGGACAGAACAAACTGCCTCTTTGTTGGTGAAGAATCCCATACATTCAATGAGGAATTTTTTGGAAATGAGACACTGCCATGGGGTCACAGACGTAGAAATGACTTCACTGTTCATTAATTTAGAGATCTCACTTTGGCAATCTGTGGGCTTCACGTGGCCTGTGGATAGATTTGATTGGCAGGTACTATGCAGTTTAAACAACATTTTAAAACCTGGAGATTTTATACAAAAATCCAGATTGCCAACATCTTTTGACCCAACTGGACCTCCTAGCAACAGCGAGCTAAGTCTGAGGCTACCCTCTCTAAGGGTGCTGGTATTTGTGCCTGGTCTGTCTCACTTTTTCATTTACTTTGCATTTGAGTTTAGTCAGTTCGAAACTAACTCCCTCAGTTTAGAAATGAGACAAGTGAGGCTCAGAGAGGGTCAGCGAATTGCCCCTGAGCTGATCTCTGGGACTGAGGCATATCCCACCACACCAATTACAATGCAGTTCTTTTTTTATTTAATCTTTTTTTTTAAAGATACATAAATCACCCAAAATGTTACATAAAAAAATATAAGAGGTTCCCATATACCCCACTCCCCACACCCTCCACTCCTCCCACATCGACAACTTCTTTCATTAGTGAGGTACATTAATTGTATTTGATGAATATATTTTGGAAAACACACAGCATGGATTATAGTTTATGTCGTAGTTTACACTCTCTCCCAGGCCATTGAGTGGGTTAAGGCGGATATATAATGTCCTGCATCTGCCCCTGCAATGTCATGGAGGACAACTTCAATTCCTAAACCTGGTAGTCTGTAAACTCTGATTTGGATCAGTGATGGAATTTTCAGTCTTTAATAGAGGGTTTTTGTAACTTCCGGAAATAGTAGATGATTCCTTTAAATTACTTTTTGCAATCATAGTTTTTACAAAAATGTATTCATGGAGCTTAAATAATACTTTGAGATTTATAAAGAAAGGGATCAGTTTCTTATATTCACCTCAACATTTCTAAATAATATGCTTATACATATATTTTTTAATATATACATTTTTAGTTAGGCCAGTAAGAATTTATTGGGAAAAAAAAAATTTACTGGGAAATGGGGGGAAAGAATAGAGCTTGCTGAGAGATTGGAGAGAAAGATGGAAATACGCACTGAGACTTGGTGCGGGCTCCTCTAGGCAGAGAGAGGGAGCTCTGGCTTGTGTGTGGGTTACCTTTTAAACTTTTTTTTTTTTAAAGATTTATTTTTTATTTATTTAATTCCCCTCCCCTCCCCCGGTTGTCTGTTTTCTGTGTCTTTTTGCTGCGTCTTGTTTCTTTGTCCGCTTCTGTTGTCGTCTGCGGCACGGGAAGTGTGGGCGGTGCCATTCCTGGGCAGGCTGCACTTTCTTTCATGATGGGCGGCTCTCCTTATGGGTGCACTCCTTGCGCGTGGGGCTCCCCTACGCGGGGGACACCCCTGCGTGTCAGGGCACTCCTTGCGCGCATCAGCACTGCGCATGGGCCAGCTCCACACGGGTCAAGGAGGCCCGGGGCTTGAACCGCCGACCTCCCTAGTGGTAGACGGATGCCCTAACCACTGGGCGAAAGTCCGTTTCCCCCTTTTAAACTTTAAATGGATATTTAAGAAATGTTAATGTTAAACATTATTAGATTGTTTTAATACTGTAACAATTATCACATCATACACATGTATGCCAGCATGCATACAAACATCTCCCTCCTCCTTTCCTTTCTTTCTCTTCCAAAATTAATTTTATCACAATCTTGTTTAAATCATTATTCAAATATATACATTACTGTGGCAATGTAAATATTCTTCATAGCTGGCACAAGTAGTAATTTCCCATGTTTTATCATAATTAACTTTCTTTTCTTGAACATTATTTTGTTTTTTCTGCACTGAGAAATTGCCTCCCTTTTTCAGTTTTTTACTTACTTTTCCATGTACCCACCATTTATTCTTCCCAAATTATCCAACAAAAAATTAAAAATTTCTCTTAACATGGCAAAAACAAAAAGACACACAAAGAAGGAAATCTCTCAGTTCTGTTTTCTTCCTCTTGGAAAGGATCCCTGGAAAGTCTAAGGTTCTCTTCTCCATCTGGACAGAAAACAGTCTAAGGGGATTTGCAGGGTGGCGGACTGCGCACTCTTGGGATCTCTTCACCACCACTCTGCAAATCCCCTTAGTTTTTTTTCTCTTTATTTGTGAAGTTGTGGGTTTACAGAAAAAACATGCACAAAATACAGGATTCCCATATCCCACCCCAGCACCCCAACACCTCGCATTGGTGTGGAACATTTGTTACACTTGATGATAACACATTTTTTTTCATTGCACTCTTAAAGCCCATGGTGTAACTTAGGGTTCACTGTTTGTGTGGTGTAGTTCCACGGATTTTTTAAATTTCTAATTTTATTCCCTTTGCTTTTCTCTTGGGTTTAACTTCTTATTTCCTGAATCCCATATATGTTTTTTTCCCCTTAGTTTTCTCCCTCATATTCACAGATCATATTTTTCAGAAGCTTCCTGAGAAAAAGAATATTGGAGATAAAATTTTTAAGACTTTGTATCAGGGCCACATCGGTATTTTGCCCTCTAAGAATTTAGCTAAATATGGAATTCTAGATAGGGAATTTTTTTTTCCCTCAGGATTTTGAAGCATTGGTCCTGTTTTTTTCCTTTTTTTTTTTTTTTTAAATTTCTAGTGGTGCTATTAGAAAAGTTTTTAATTTGTTTGCCTTGTTTTTGTTGTTTTTTTTTGAGGAGGTAACAAGGATTGAAACTGGGACATTGTACATGAGAAGCAGGTGCCCAACCACTGAGCTACACCTGCTCCCTCAATGTGTTTCCCTTCAATCTGTTTTTGATGAAAACTGTATTTTTCCCCACTCTGGAAACATTTTTCTGAATGTGTACAATCAATGGTTTTTAACATAATCACCGAGTTGTGCATCCATGACCACAATCAATCTTAGAACATTTTCATTATTCTGAAAAGAAAATCCCATACTGCTTAGCAGTCACGTCTCAATCCATCTATCCCTCTCCAACCCTATATAACCACTGACCTATTTCTCCCTCTGATTAGAAAAGGTGTAGATTTACAAAACTGTCATGTAAAAAAAAATACAACATTCTCATATACTCCCCTATTGCAGACCTTTGCATTAATGTGGTATCTTTGATACACTTGGTGAAAGAATATTAAAATATTACTGTTATCTGTAGCCCATAGTTTACATAAGACGTATTTTTCCCATTTGCCACCCTATCATTAATACCTTGTAATAGTATTGTACATTTGTTATAATTCATGAAAGAACATTCTTATATTTGTACTAGTAATCACAGTCCATTTTCCATAACTGGGTTCACTGTGTTATATAGTCACATGTTTTATACAATCCATCCAAAGTGTACCCTCAGTGGCTCTCAGTATAATCACAGAAATGTGCATTTATTGCCACAATCAATTTTAGAACATTTTTACTACTTCAAAAAGAAAAATTCCGTATCTCATATTACCCCCTACTGCTGACTCTTAGCATTGATGCAATTGGTGAAAAAATATTACAATTAACTATAGTCCATAATTTATGCTAGTTGTGTTTTCTCCATACATCACTATATTAATAACATCTTGTCATAGTTTACATATGTTTGTTCTATTAATGGAAGAACATTCTTGTATTTATATTATTAACCATAATCCTCATGCACCACTAGGTTCACTATGTTCTATGTTGACATTAAAGACCCTAGACATCCCCTTTCAGTCACAATCACATCAATAAGTCAGCACTGTTAATTATACTCACTATGATGTGTTACCATCATCTCTGTCCATTTCCAAACATTTACAATCAGCCTTATTAAAATTTCAACAGATATTAAGCATCAGCTCCCCCTTCTCAACCCTCATTCTATCTCTTGGTAACCTATTCTCTAAATTTTAACTCCATGAGTTTATTCATTGTAAGTAGTTCATATTAGTGAACCATCCGATATTTGTCCTTTTGTGTCTGGCTTATTTTACTCTACATAATTTTCTCGAGGTTCACTGATGTTATCATTCTGTAAATTTTAAGTTTTATATTTATCTCTAATGTTCTGAAATACTACAATCTCTGCCTTGGTGTGGATCCTCTTTTACTTACTTTAGGTATTCCCTGGGTCCTTTGAATTTGGAAATTCATTTATTTTTAGAGATTTTTATGTGTTAGTTCTTTAATAATTTTTGCCCCTGTATTTTCTTTGTTTTTTCCTTCTGGAAATCACATTAGTTAGATTTCAGGAATCTTGGGTTATTCTCTAGTTTACTTATCCCTTTTATACTCCTCTTTTTCATCTTATTTTCATAATTCTGGGAAATTTCTTCAATTTTACTTTCCATCTCTTTATTGATTTTTTAAGCATGTTGCTTACATATTTTTAATTTCCAGGAACTCTTTCTTATTTTCTGATGATCCTCCCTTATTACATTATCATATTCTTTCTTCATCAGTGTGATATATCTTATCTCTTTGGGACTATTAATCAAGTCTTTAAAATTTCTCTTCTGTTCCCTGTGCTTTCTGTTTCCTTCTCTTTCCTTTTTGATCCAGTTTTTTTTTTTTTTCCTGGTTTTTGTTTCTCATGCTGGAAGCTTTTTTTAAATGTCTGGTGTTCTTGGCTGTCTACTAATGTTAAATAGCAAGTAACTAAGAAAACAAGTAGAAATTTCTTGTGCATGGGCAGGGTTTGTTGCCTTGGAGGGTTTCCATGGAGGGAGTGGGGCAGTGTATTAATTTATCAGGGTGCTGTGACAAACATCACACCATGGCATAGTATAGACAACAAGAATTTATCGGCTCATGGTTACAGAGGCCAGAGGTCCTAAATTGCGGCAACAGCCTGACCATATTTTCTCCTGTAAGTCTACAGAGTTCTGGTGCTGCCTTGCCACAATCAGTTGGAGTTTGTTGCTTTGCATCTCTGCTTCCTGTACACAGGGCGATGCCCTTGGTCTCCTTCTGTGTCTTTCTCTGATTTCTGGATTTTTATAAGGCTTCTGATAATAGGATGATTCAGTCTGGTCGTACCTAAATAGGATTTTAGAAGATCCTATTCACAGATGAGTCCACATCTTTCCAGATAATACATCTTTAAGGGCTCCGATTTACAAATGGATTCACACCCACAGAAACACAGATTGAGACCAAGAATATGTCTTTTGAGAAGGTACATAATTCAATCTACCATGGGCAGAGACCTAACAGTTTTGATAGACACTCCAAATGTCATTGTTAGTACATCTTTTCTCTTGGAGAGACTTTTCTGTAGAGAAGACCTTCATCCTTCATAGCTCTTGCCTTGGGAGGTGGGGTGTGTAAGACCGGCTGCCAGCATTCTGTGCGATGTATGTGTGAAGGTGCCCACGCTGACTTACACTTAGTCCACTCTATCTCTGAATGGCACCAAACCTCGCCCTCTACTGTGGCCTACCCTGAGTCCAGGGCCAGACCATAACCTTCTTTGTCCTGTTTTGATTGACACAGGGAAGTCCCTGGCTATGCAGGCCTGAGGCAGGATCTAATGTCTAACAATTTGTCTAATAGGCCTTCAGCTAATCCTCCTGATGTCAGTCCCTCCCCTCATGCCACCCCTCAAATTACCTGTTGTTTCCAATTCTTAAAACTCTGGATTCTGCACTATGACTTAGCTTCTTGGTCTTTGTCATCCTTCTTTGAATCCCTTTAGGTTTAATCTTTCCCTGCTTTACTAAGTCAATCATCCAACTTCTTTCCAACTTCTAAAAATTTGTCAGTACCTTTTATCTTTTTTTGTCTCCTGTTCTTTTTTCTTTGTCATTGTCCATTTTACCAATATTATTTTTTTCCAATAATTATACTGAAATTTTGGCTGGGAGTGGCATTACACATGTATGTTTCATCTATGCCATTTAATCAGTGATGACTTCTGTTTCTTTGAAAACTTCTTCTCTTTCTCCTTCTCCTTCTTCTTCATGTGATCCATAGAAATTACTCTGGGTCTTTGGTCCTAACACAGCAAATTAACTTTTTGTTAAGAAAAAGGAGGTTATAAATGTTAGCACAACCTTCCTCATTATGTTAGAAACAAGTAAAAAAGATCATATTATCACCTTTATCCCACAATTTAAACCTCACAGGATGGGCCACGTGGACCAGGGAACAATTTAGAAGGATGGAGAGTAAGCTTGCACATGGAAAGTGACTCAGAATTGGCAGTGGTGAATAAAAACTCAAATCATTTATGATTTTAATTAAACTAATCAATTCCTGAAAAATAACATGGACTTAGCTCAGAGGCTTCAAGTATCATCACCCTAAGGGATCCCTCTGAAAATGATTATATAGGACTTAAGTAGAAATTTATAGTACTAACTGTGGGATATGTGTTTAACCTCATTTATATCTTTTAAAGAAATCTTATTTTGAATTGGCAATGGTGAATAAAATGTACTTGAATTTTATGTTTTCATGATGCTACAGGTTTACCAAATACATTGACAGATGAATATTATCTCATTGGTCTTCACAACTGTCACGTGGGCAGATGAATAAATGGGCTCAGAAATGCTCTGATGTGACCTGCTCAAGGTCACAGTAATGATAAGAAGGGCAGCTGGGCCTTGAGGATAACTCCTAGGACTGTTCTTTTCCATCTGATTTTGCAAATGAATATCCCCCTAGTACCTCTTTTACAAAGATGTAGGGAAAGAGAAGAAAATCACAGCCTTTGGGACAAATTCAGAATTCAACTTGAATTTTAGTTTTTAAACAAGAGTTCCAAACATTTTAAGGTTTAAGGTTTTATGTAAGAGGCTTGTCACAGAAGGATGCTTGAGTTACTTGATATCAAGAGGCTCTTTCAACAGCAGTTTTTGAAATCTAAACAAGGCAAAGCATAGGAAAATTCAATTTCCCTTGAATGAAGACTGTTTATTTTTATTTTATTTTATTTTTTGTCTTTATTTTTTTAATATTACATTCAAAAAATATGAGGTCCCCATATACCCCCCAACCCCCTCACCCCACTCCTCCCCCCATAGCAACAATCTCCTCCATCATCATGAGATATTCATTGCATTTGGAAGAATGTGTTTAAATAAAAATAGGCAAAAAATTCTCTAACACTCAGTTACACTGAAAAAACACCTTATAAAGAAACATTAAGCTTCAGGAGAGCTGGATTCTGGCACCAGCCCTGCCCCCATTGTAAATCAGTTACCCTTTCTTAGATACAGTTTTCCCAAGTGATGACAAATGAAGGGGTTGTCTCTGATGAGCCTCTAGCCCTACTATTTCACAATTTTAAAACTGAAAACAATTTTATGAATTTCATGAACCCCAAGCAGCCGCTATTTCTTGTCCTTAACTGCCAACTCCACAAAAAATATATTCTGTGATTTTACTGCATCCAAAATAAAATATTTTCATATGTAGTAGTTGATGCTATACTGGTTTTCTAGGGCAGCTGTAACAAAGTACCACACACTAAGTAGTTCCCAAGTCAACACGTATTCTATATCTAACCTTTAAACCCATCGCTATATTCCATTTTGCTAGTAAGAGATCCTGACATGATATTGGGGCTTCAATATTCAGAAAGTTCTGGATCCCAGAGTGGTCCAACAATGGCAGCGGAGAAATACTGGCATGGGATACTATTGACAGGGGATAAATGGCTGACAGGGAGCTATACAGGGCATATGTCCAGGGTGCATGGTAATGTTTGGATATACTCATAGTGGCAACAATTAAAAACTAAAGCTGGGGGGGTACTGGGTCCCTAGCCGGGGGTGCTGTGCCGTGGTCCCTAGGGGAGCAGCGGCAGCCCCCCAAGTGCAGCGGCAAGGACCGAGAAGGAATGAAGGTCCAACAGTAAGCCCCTGATACTAATGACTATGCCTGTGAGCCTACAGGCCTGAAATAAGAACAAGGCCTAGAGCAGCACTGTGCCTGGGAATCTCCTCCTGACAGCCTTCATGTTACTCAAATGTGGCCAGTCTCGAAGCCTAACTCAGCATCTAAATGCAATGCCTTCCCCCCAGCGTGGGACATGACACCCGGGGATGAGCCTCCCTGGCACCGAGGGATCACTATCAACTAACAACTGATAATGCAACTGGAAAATGACCTTGAATTGAAGGTTCGATGCGGATCAGTAGAATATCCCTGTCTACGTAGAATAATATGACTTTAAAATGCTGTTTGACCTACTGTAAGGGGGAAATAGAAAGGAGAAATGAGTTTATATGGCTATGAGTCTCTAAAAAAAAAAAAAAGAGTCTGGAGGCTGTCAGAAGGATTTCCCTTATGCACAACTGAGCAGAGTCTAAGAGACAGATAAAGTAGATACAATCCCCAGGTATTGGTTCCTTTGAGGGCTAAAGGGACCCATGGGTTCTACGGTCATGGCAGATAGGGTTCACTGCCATGTCAGATGGCCCTTCTATGGAGCTGGTGTTTCTGAGTGATGAAACTGGACCCAGAGGGCCAGAGGGGATCTCTTTTCATAAGACTATCATGCTACTTTACTGGAATTGTAGTTGGTATTGGGGTTTAAGATATATTTAAGGGATTGAATCTTTTTACTGACAATATGATAGCCAGGCCCTGAGCCTCAACAGACTCCAGCTCCTACAATCTGAATTATTGGACTCACCTCACTCAGCTAAGATGGAGTTGAAGAAGGGCAACCACCACACCATGGAGCCTAGAGGGCCTACAACTGAAAGCAGGAGGATTGCATCCAGTAACCATGTGGAATCTGAGCTTCCTCTTGACATAGAGGTGCAACGGACACAACCAATCCAAGGACCTCAGAGAAAAGGTGGCAATGGAGTGGGAAAAGTGGACATGGTGGCTGTTGGGTATGGGGAATGGCAGGAAGAGATGAGATGTGGAGGTGCCTTTGGGACTTGGAGTTGCCCTGGATGGTGCTTCAGGGGCAATCACCAGACATTGTAAATCCTCCCAGGGCCCACTGGATGGAATGGGGGAGAGTGTGGGCCATGATGTGGACCAATGACCATGAGGTGCAGAGATACCCAGAGATGTACTTACCAAATGCAATAGATGTGTCATGATGATGGGAGTGAGTGTTGCTGGGGGGGGGGGGAGGGATGCGGTCGAATGGGACCTCATATTTTTTAATGTAATATTTTTACAAAATCAATAAAAAAAATCAAAAAATAAATAAAACAACAGAAGTTTATTGTTTTAGAGTTCTGGAGGCTAGAAGTTGGGAATCAAAGTATACTCCCTCTGAAACCTGTGGAGGAGAATCCTTCCTTGCCTCTTCTTCGCTTCTGGATGTTATAGGCAATCTTTGGCATTCCTAGGTTTGTGGCAGTATAATTCTAATCTCTGCTTCCGTGTGCACAGGGCCTTCTCCCCTCTATGTCATTCTATGTGTCTTCAAATTTCTTCTTCTTATTGAAATAGGATCCACTCTAATCCAGTTTGGCTCCATCCTAACTAATAATATCTTCAAAGATTCTGTTTCCAAATAAGGTGATGTCTACAGGACTATGGGTTAGATCTTTTTTTTTTTTTAATACTGCTTAACAGAGACCCAAGGCCATATTGGGGCGTGGGGTAGGTTTTACTTTCATTACAGATTCTTGTCATGTAAAATCATAAAATACAATGCAATGTGATGAGCCCAGTTTAAAAATTACATACAGCAAACCATGTTAATCCAAACAGCTTTTAATGAAGAACAAGAATAGACGAATCTGTTGTTAATGGAACTCTTTAGGTGAGTAGACTATTTGGGTACAAGCAATGTGAATAAATTGAAAAATAAGAAAAAGTCATGCCTCAACAGTCATTCAAGGTCAATTTGATAGTTAAGGTTGCCAAACTAACCCATGTGAAAAATTCAAAATTACTGTGGAACACTTCAGTATCCTATACTACACATAATGCTTGAAGTTTAGTAATGTCAGAAGTCTCTATGAAAGGTATAGAAAATATTGTTTGAAAAGAACTACAGATGAAATCTGCTTTCAACAAACAATGGATACTTTTAAAGGAAATGTTGACATTTAACTTGCAAAAGTGAAATTAAAAATTAAATGGTATAACCTGGTGAAGGATACATCGAAAATGATCTATAACCTTTATTTCCCAGCAGTACAATTAAGACACTGCTCTAACTTATAAGCTCTTCAGATAGTAAGAGCACCTTAAAGTTATAGTACAGTTATGATACAGAAACACAATCCTAAAACTACTTTGGCCAACATGAGAACATTTATGACTGTACACAGGAGGAACTCACTGCCCCAAGATCCTGACTTGCCCTTTGGCCTAACTCTCCAATATTCTAGAACTTTTCTAGTAGGAAAGGCATATCGAAGGCTTTTACTTCTCAGGCAATACCAACAGACAAAGTGGGCATTGTTTAGGGTTTTACTATCATTTAGGTATTTAGGGCTATTCCTTTACCTATCATGTTTTTGGTGTTTAAAATGACAACTTTCCTATACAAAGTTACCAGATTAATATGACTCTCTGAGAGAAAATCTCTGACGTATTACTATAGAGTTTAAAAGATGTACTCTATGGAAGCAGATTTGGCTCAACGGATAGAGCGTCTGCCTACCACATGGGAGGTCCAGGGTTCAAACCCAGGGCCTCCTGACCTGTGTGATGAGCTGGCCCAAGCACAGTGCTGATGCGCGCAAGGAGTGCCGTGCCACACAGGTGTGTCCCCCGTGTAGGGGAGCCTCACACGCAAGGAGTGTGCCCCATAAGGAGAGCCGCCCAGTGTGAAAAAAGTGCAGCCTGCCCAGGAATGGCGACACACACATGGAGAGATGATGCAGCAAGATGACACAACAAAAAGAGACACAGATTCCCGGTGTTGCTGACAAGAATATAAGCAGACAGAAAGCAGACAACTGGGGGAGGGGAAGGGGAAAGAAAAAAAAAAAAAAAAAAAGATGTACTTTAATATGATTGGTTATTCTGTGAAAGGTGACTGCAGAAAAAGTAGTTGTTAATCATAATACCAGGGCCAAGATATTAAAAATGTACTTCAGAACTTTGGGCGATTCATTTGTTTGCATTCCTAGGCAACCATAAAATTGGATAACCAGAAAGTGTTTACAGAAATATGAATATATCTTTTTGAGGGATACAATTCAATCCATAACTGATGTTTAAAGTAAATAAGTAAAGTCTATTTCTTATATCAATTATTGATAATTTTAAAAATTTTGTTCTCTTGCTGAATTCTAATTTTTAGAAAGTTATTCAAAAATACAGTTTTCTTCCTCTGAATTCTTTTATTCATTCATTCATTCATTTCACAAGTTTTTGATAGATTTGTGTAACTATGTCTCCTCTACCATTTTAAAAAACATAGGAACAAAAAATGGAAGAGTTTAGTACTGGGGTTCTCGGCCTTGGCACTGGTAGCATTTGGGGCCAGAGAACCCTTTGCTATGGGGGGCTGTCCTGAGCATTGCAGGGTGTTTGGCAGCATCCCTGCCTCTACCCACTAGATGCCAGTAACAAAATACCCCCCACCAGTTATAACAACCAAAAATGTCTCCAGACAATGCCCAGTGTTCTCTGGAGAGCAACCTCATCCCAACTGAGAACCAGTGGTTTAGTGGAAGGAACATGGTGGTTTAGGATAGAAAGACATGCATTTGAACTCTGGATCAACACTTGCCATCTATGTGATCCTTGGCAAATTGCTTAACCCTCTGATCCTCAGATTCTCCTTTTCAAGATGGGGATAAAATAAAATTTAATTTGGTAAGAGTAATAATAAAGAGTAAATAAAAGAAAATAATTTTAAAAAAATGCCTGATACCTAGGAGGTGCTCAATAAATTAAAATTTTTTTCCCCCTCATCTTCCATAGACGTTCAGTGGTCATTGTTCAATAAACAACTTAGTGCCTCAGAAACAAAATATAATTTAAGTTTTACTCTGAAGTCAGAATAATTTTCCAGTGGAATGCTTACAGTCCATTTTGGCCTCATATCTGCCCAAGTCCCCTCTACCTTTCTGGAGTTTTCCCCATATCATCACAAATAACTACGAGAAAGTTACTGCATAAATTAGGCTAAAAGAATGTTACCATCTTTTTTGCACATGGTAATAACTTAAACGGGAAACAAGAATCATCAAAAGTGTCATAGGTCAAAAGGTTGATTTCTTTTGATTTTTAAAATAGTAATATGCATAGCTAATTAAATTAGAGACAATTTCCCCTTTTAATTTGACCACAGGACCTACAATCTAAATGCAGCCTAATGAGAGAAGAAGAAACATGTGATTTGTCCAGTTGGCTAGAACTCACATTATTCATTCACACTTTCATTCACGTATTGAGTGCTTACTAGATACTGTTTAAGCAAAGGGAAACACAGTACTTGCCTTAAGAGTTATAAAGGAGGAAGGCAAGTAAATCAGTGACATAGTCTAATGTGCTGAGTGTGCACAAAATGCAATGGGATTAGAAATCAGAAGTATTTAAAATTAGGTGGTTAATGATAGTAAAAAATTACTATATCCCAAGTTCTTATATTCTAGGCACTGTTCTGAGGGCTCGCATATACTAATTCTTTGAATGTTCCTGACAATCCTACAGGTCAGCACTTTATTATTATCATTTTTTTCTGGTAAGGAAACAAGGCATAGAGGTTAATTGTTCAAGGTCACAGAGCTAAGAAGTGGCAGAGCAGATTTGACACCTGGCTATTTGGTTTCAGGTCTGAGTTCTTGATCACTAAGCTATATTGTCCCCGTATAAAGAAGACTCCCACAGAAGGCAATTAATTCTTCATCTGAGATTTGAAAAATCAATCAGGAAAGGTTAGTTGGATGAAGGATGGGAAGGGCAATCAAGAGAGTGGAAGCAGCATGGATGAACAGGACATAGTAGCATATATTTTGAGCCACTATGGTGTTAATGGGGGAAATACATGGCAATAAGACTCAAAAACAAGGTGGATATCCAGATTGTGAAAGCCTTTGTGCATTAAATGAGAAGTATGGAGTTCTAACTGAAAAGCTGCGGGTACCCCGTTAATGATTGTGAGGGGGACGACAGATGACATAACCAGATTTACATATCAGAAAGGACCCTTGTAGCAGCTGTGTGAAGGACAGACCAGTTGGAAGATGTGTTAGAAGATAACTGCAATGTCAAGGTGAGAGGTGTTCAGAGCCTTACATTTTGACTGTGGTCATGGAAATGAAGAGAAGAGGGCTAGATCCAGCTTGTACTTACTTGTGAAAGTCAATCATTAAATTTTCAGGTATTTTGCAAGCTGTTGTTAAACAGCAAGCAAGTTGTTAAACAGTACCATCACTAAAAATTAAATTATATACACTTATAATCAAATTAATCAGTTTAAAACAAAGGAAATAAATTCTGAAAACTCAACATTTTAAAATTATTTTACTGTACCTACTCTCTTGAGGCTATTTATGCATATTGTATCTGTAGGTGGAAATACTATATAATAGTGTGCTACTGTGCACTTATTCCCAGCTTTGTCCAGTAGTGGCATGACGTTGGTAGTATGATAAAGCCACTGTGGGCGAATTTATACCATGTAAATCACCAAATGCTACCAAAAGTTTCCCTCCTCCTTTTCAGAGAGCCAGTCGTTAAATATTTACTAGCAAACTCTTGAGTAGTTCTAAGAAATATTAAAAGGAAAAATAGATGCAACTTACATAGTCATTAGGAAAGTGAGACTCTTGGGTAATCACATTTCTAATTTGGACAGTTGGGTAAATGGTGATGTTAATCACCAAGATAAGGGATTATAGGAAAAAGATCCAGTTTTAGAAGTATGAGTTTAGTTTTAAACTTGTGGAATTTGAGGTAGAAATGTTTAACAGACATTTGAATAAATGGGTCAGGGACTAAACATAGAATTTGGGGCTACAGGTATATTTTGGATGCTATTACCTTGAGGAATATTGCAGTGAGTTAGACCAGAGGGCTGGAGCTAGAACCCTAGCCAGTGAATACCTTTTTAGGTGCCATCAGAGGATGGGAGGAGCTAATTAAAGGAGAGAATGGAGGAAAAGCTGGAGAGAGTCATATGAGACAAAGGAAGTATTCAATATCAAGTTTAAACAAGGCCAAACAATTACACATTGACTTTAGAGATCCAGAGGTTATTGGAGAGTTTAGGTGAGTAGTTTTAGTGCAGTAGACTTGGTGCAAGCCAGTCTGCAGTGACTGGGGAGTAAATAGGATGAAATGAAGACAGTGCATATAGACCACTCTTTCAAGATGATTGGCTATGAAAGGAAGGAGAGTAAGATGGTAGCTAAAAGGGACTATCTGCTCAAAGGAAAATTTTATTCGCTTTTAAACATGAGTGGCCCAATACTTTCTGGCTGTAAGGAAAGCATGACTAAAGAAGGAGACATTAAAGATAGAGGGGAAGAGCAGAGATGTGGTAAACATTATGGCCCCTGTGAACCACAACCCTTGGGCTTTATGCCCTTGTGACTTTGGCCTTGACCTTGTGACTCGACTTTGGCTTATGGGACATTAGAAAGCATGATGCAAGCAGAGGCTTGATAAACTTGCACATTGGAGTTTGTCCTCTTGCAGAAGTCAGTTCCATGCTATCAAAAAGCTCAGACTGAATGAGGAGAGGCCACATGGAGAGAGCTCTGGAGGATAAGAGAACTTCTTGGATAGTCCCATCTCGGCTGAGCTATTTAGCTCACTGGGGCTACATGAGCAACTCCAGACAACATCAGCAGAAGACACACTCAGTTGAACCCAGTTCAAATTTCAGTCATTAGCAATTGGAAGGTTGTGATGTAAAGATATTTAACTACGGGATGGATTTTTATGCAGCAATAGATAACTGAAACAGGAAAAACCAGACAAGCTGCCTGAAGCATTAGTGATCAGGAAAGCAATATTGTACAGTGAGTAAAAGCATGGGCTCTGAAATAGAAGGTCTTACTGGGCTCTAATACATAATTTGTATGGGCTTTTCTTTTAGTTTTTTGGGGCCTCAGTTCCTAGTAAAATGGCAGTAAAGGTTAAATGAGATGGTGCAATCTCGATAAGCCCTTGATAAATAATTGCTAGTCTAATATTAAAGCATGGGTGGAAAGTTTAGCTTTGAAGAGAAGGAGGGATTCTTTAGTTTTGAAGACAAAAGGGAAGAAAGCTTAACTGTAAGGATGTGTTGAGGCAGAGCCCCCAGGAATATCGATTCATTAAGGTGGACTTAGTCTACTCTTCCTTGTATTTATATGGCATTTCACATTTTATAAAGTGTTTTACCATACACTGTCTCATTTGATCCAATGAAGAAAAGAAGGTAGATAATATTTAAATATAAAGAAAAAGAAGCTTGAAGAATCTAAACTATTTGTCCAAATGTGCAAAATCTAAGAGGTGACATATGACTGTGATTCAGGGCTTCTGACTCCAACCCAGTGTTCTCACAACGTGGTCTAATGGAAGAGGCTATGGACTAGAAGCCAGAAGCTTTGGGCCTGACTATGTCAAGTACTAAATGCTGTTGTGAGCAAATCACTTAATTTCTCCAAACTTCGTCTATGGAGTGGGAAAACAATTCCTTCCAATGTTACAGGGAGTCACTAAGGTGGAGAAGCTCTTTATGAACTCTTAAGTATCATAGCATATAAGATGTTATTTCCATTGCTCTGCCTACTGCTTCTCATCAGTGTTATTAAAGGCAAATATAACATTCTTAAGTGTGATATAAGGAAATAAATTTTTAGTATTCTCTTACTTTTTTGCCAGGTCTCTTCTCCCCCCTTCCTCACTTTTCTTCCCTCTTGATGATTTCAAGATGCCCTGGAGTCCAAGTTCCAAAACATTTTTCCAATTAGGTTACCCATTCAAAATAAATCCACCTGTCCTATATTCTGTACATTTAGATTAAATTTCTGCATGCATCTAACGCATGCTTAGGAGATAGGAATATTCCTGAATTAATGTCTTTTGAATGTCTTAAGAGATGTTTTCTCATTGATCTTAATCCATAGGGTCTACTGGAATGTGGAGAATCTTGGCATAGATATAGGGAGATATTTTATGGCATAGAACAAGTATAGATTTTGTAATATCACCTTAAGTGGACAGTTGTGTAGGCTTTTTGAGGCAATAATAGGTTGTGATTTTAAGTCACTTAATTTTGGAATGGATTGTTATGCAGCAAAAGATAACTGAAGGTCAAATCCAACTTTCTTCTGGTTATTTTTGGTGTTCCAGGATAGAACTTTTTTTTTTTTAAGGAATTTCGTGTTTATGTTCATCTTGAATTCAAAAACAAAATTCAAGACACAATATGTTCATCTCATCTAGAGTGATCCAAGTAGAAAACAGCCTTGAGTTTTGGGTAATAAAGAAGATGTCTGCATTGTGTTTTATAAGATAGACCCTTGTAGGACAGTCCAGTATATAGGATTCTGAAGGCCTTGAGTTCTTCTATTGCATTCCCACTTTGTCCTTCAGGCCAGCCACTTAGCATTTTTGTTTCACTGAACTAATTGCATTTATCATACAAAGATCAAAATAATTTCATGGTCTTTTAGCTTCTTATTTTAAGACCTGAACAAATGTGTTGATTTTTGTAAATAAGACAGAGTGGAGAACTTTCCTGGGAAATAGGAGATGTTTTGAAAACAACTGTCATATGGGAAGGCTTAATTAGCTGATGCTTGCAAAGTACTTAGGAAATGAAGTATGTATGATGAATACTATTTTTTCTTGGATAAGTGCCTCCTTATTTGGAGGCATTCAAGTTTGGTGCGTGCTATCTACAAAATGCAGATTGTTATTTTTTCAGAAAGAGCAAATAAAACTCTAGATGAAAAATGCAGAAATGAGGCAAACTTTTGAATGCACAGAGTTATTCTTGAAGACTTAAATATGTGTTGTTGATGTGAAGTTAGAGAAATATTATTTTGCCTCAACATATGAGCTTATTCAAAGGCACCAACAGAGTTGAAAGAACCCTTGGTGTGGAATTGGAAGATCTAAGCTCCAGACTTGAACTGCTATTTGCCAGGTAAGAAACTTTGGTCAAGTCACTGGTTTCTTTATCTACAAAACAGCAAAAGTATTAGTGCCTTTCCCATCTATCTCTTAGGATAGTTTTGAGACCCAGATAGGATTATACAGTCAGTAATTTCACCAACTCTAAAGATGAAATGAAAGATATCATATTACTTTCATATCCTCATATGGCAGAAAACTGTTTAATAACCCTAATAATCAATAATTCACAGAGGCTTTAATCTATCACTTTATGCAGAGTCCCTAAGTTATTTCTTTCTTTCCTTTGCATGCCTGTTTGTTTTCATGGATCATGTGATGGCTGGAGGGGAACTTCAAGGAGAACCTTTTTCATTTGTTAGGCACAGCGGACCTCATTACCAAACTTTCAGGAAAACATCATCTGGAATTTTAAAAGATGACACCGTGACTACATTTTAAAGGCATGGCCTCTTTTGGGAAACCCAGGATTTGAAATTTCAAATGCCTAGAGTCCTTCTGGTTCACGAACCATTAAAACAAATATCTACACGAAACATCTGCCATGGCAGAGATGGTCTAAGAACCAAACACCTATTAATGCCAACGCTATTCTAACTCACATGGTTGAACTTTCTTGAGACAAATTCTTAACGGCTTTCATTTTAGTATATATAAACATCGTGGTAAAATAAAGATGGCTGCAAATTCTTTGCTACTCTTTCCATTGAGAGGTGGAGTCTAATTCTCCTCCCCTTGAATGTGTACTGGCTTAGTGACTTGACAAATTGACTGAGGCAGAAGTGAGGTTCTAGAATTTCAGAAGTTAGGTTATAAGAAACCTTGCAGCTTTCACTTGGCTCTCTTGAAACATTCATTTGGTAGTCCAGAGTCACTTCTAAAGGACTGCATGCTACAAATGACACTTTCTACAACACTCTCCAGTGATCCCAGCTCTCTCCAAGGCACCGGACATGAGTGTGGAGTCCTCTTGATCCCTATAGACCAGTTCTTCTATCAGGCAAATGTCCTGTGAGTAAGTTGTCTGAATTCCTGGCCCACAGAATCTTGAGACATTCTAAAATGGCTGTTTTTTTAAGTCATTAAGTTTGTAAGCAGCAATAGATAATTGGAATAAGCATCAAATATTTTGAGTAAAATATATTCATAAGTAGTAGAATCACTTATGTTCATCAAAGTATCATTTTATTGAAAAAGTAGGCTTTTGTCATTGACTATTTAATAGTAGCTAATATAGAGCTTATATTTATTGAGATTTTACTGTATGCCAGGTACTGTGCTAAGCCCGTCATCTATGTACCACCCGTTCTTTCCCATCTGTGACCTCAACTTCCATATAATAGAAGTAATCATCCGATGAGAGCTTCCTGAACATTCCTCTTTGCTATTATGCCTCATTCTGAATAAAGAGCATGGAAGCCAAAGGATACAAGAATTTCAAAAATAAAAAATAAAAAAAAAAAAAGAATTTCAAAAGAAAGGGGGAGTTCTCAGTATTAGAGCTGTTTTGAGGTCAAGGGAAATGATGACTACACTATTCACTAAAATGTGCATGTGGGTTTTGTGTGAGTGTGCTGTAGGGTTGAGAGGAAAAGAAATATTAAAAAAGATTCCAAATGGCAAGTGGGTTAAAAGCAAAGTAAGAGAGTTTTGGTGGTAAAAAGAATAAAAGATACAGAGCAATGATTTGAGGGCCAGAGGTGGATTTTTTTTTTTTCTTATGGTCAATAAGATTAAATTCTATTGGGATGAAGTAAACATACATAAAAAAGGAAACAAATTACATTTTGGCAGTTGTGTGTTTCATAAAATGACAAAAATCTATTAAAATCATAATGTAAAATATAATAGAAGAGGAAATAAAGATTATACAATGTGAAGAAGCCAACCTAGGTATTTGAATAAATAAATGGAAGATGATATAAATATATCGGTAGATATTAGATAGGTAGCTTAGATAGATGGTAAGTGGATAGATACAGATGGTAGATAAATTTTGAGAGTCTCGCTCACTGAGGCCAGGTGATTGATATTATCCAGCATTACTTCTCTGAATAGCTTTCCCTGGGATGTGTCTAGTAGGTCCCTTTCTTCCTGGGTGAAGTCAACAGCCACATCTTTGAAGGTCACTAACTTCTGGGATTGCATTGTTAATACTTCAGCAGGCATCTATCTTCCTCTGGATTTTTACTCACAACCAAATAGAAGGTGAGCAAAGCTGATATTTTTCTTTCTTCAATTCAGTGCTTGTGGAGTCATTCTCCAGTCTCTGGCATCTGCCAGAGTACCAGCAGAGGTTTTTTGCAGGAGCTGTCTTCTGTTACTGTATTCCACAGGTGGATTTTTTGAAGCATGGGGGAAATATCTAAATTTGATTGAGGACTTTTTTTTTCAATGATCATTTACTGGGCATCTATTATGCCCAGGCCATGCTTCAATCAATTCAGCAGTTGAAAATGAATTCTACTCTTGCAGTCAAAGATATATCAATAAGAGAGCACATTTACTATTGATTCAAATAGTCCTCACCACAACCCTATTATTACTAAAGTTTACCAAGAAACATCACCATAATACAAATGGATTAATAGAGGCATGAAATAATTAGGTAACTTGCCCAAGCTTACACAGCCTGTTAGTTGCTGATTCAGGATTTGCACTCAGGTTCCAGAATCAAAATGCTTAACCATCACATGAAGGATCTTTTAATGTTCTTTGTTAACCTTTAGTAATCTACTCATCTAATCCTTTCAAGAAACACTCTATGGAGCTGAAATATATCACTATGTAGTTTCCCTGTCTCCAGCCTCATCGCCTTCCAGTCTGTACTGCAAGCTCAAGCCAAAACTAATGAGAGTAAAAAGTATGGCATTGTTACTCCTTTGCTTAAAATCCTTCAGTGGTTCTCCATTACTTCCCAGGAAGAAATGCAAACTGCTTAAAGACATATGAGGATCTTCAAGATTGGAAACCTGCTTACCTCTTTGGCAACATATCTTACAATTTCCACTTTCCAATTCTACATTCCTAATATATTTAGCTTTTTTAGCTTCTAAAACATTACAAAATCTATTTCCTCTGAACATTTGCATATGTCACTCCTGATGGCAATATTATTTCCCTTTGCAATTCACCCTCCTTTAACCTAATTCCTATTTATCTTTTAGGTTTCAACTTCAACATCACTTGTTCAGAGAAGGCCTCTCTGATCCCCATGCCCTCTAAACAAACACTGCTAGGTGCTCCTGCTATGTGTTTCAATTAGAGCTCCATTATTTTTTCCCTTCATTGAACCTGTTAGAAGGTAGAGTAACATCTAGCTTAATGACTATAGCTCCTTGAGGATGGACTAGTTACAATGTCTCATGTATCTCTACTGCTTACATAGCACAGTACCTATCTTTGAGTAGAGCAATCCATACACATTTGTGAGTGAAGGAATGAACATGATTCTTACTCCAATCCACCCATTTTTCATTTAAAGCTGATTTCTACATTTTAAAAGTCTTTATTTTCCAGAAAGAATAATCTTTCATTCTTTAATATTTCTTCATTATACTTATTTCCTAGTCCCTCCTCATCTTTGTGGCTTTTCAGAGACATTCTCAAGCATGCGCTCTCTCTCTAACTGAGGAAATAATAGCATACTCTCCCCTTTCTATAGTGTATAATTGAAGGGTTACTTGAATTATATTTGGAGGATCCCCACAGGTTTTCTTAGGCAAGGTTGTGAGGTAGCCATGTTAATACATCTTCATCATTCTTTTCAGAGTTCCTCATCTTATTGTGTGTCTCATTTCAGAACTCCCCTTAAGATGGATTCATGGCAGCAATTCTCCGTGTTCTTTTCCTAAGGAATTTGCCAGCCATTAAGAAAGTCTTCTCTCTCTCTCTCTCTCTCTCTCTCTCTCTCTCTCTCTCTCACACACACACACACACACACCCTGTCCTCCCAACATGGTATAGTGGGAGGGTTTATTTGGGCCAGTTGACTTTTTCTTTGCTCAAGCCATATTATAACATCTGTCCTTCTATCTCCTCTTTCTCTGTGAATGCCAGGGTTTTCTCACTTATTTACATATATTTTTTCTTTTTTTCTGCATATTCTTTGGGAAATAGATATTTGAGCGTGGCCAGAGGTGGATGTGCCACAGAGCTAAGAAGCATAAGCTTCAGGGCTTCTCATTTGCCTAGTCTTCTCACAAAGCCTTGGATCTAATTTAATTTTGTTTTCCTGTTTTTAAAAAAGGTCCCACACATTGCATAAACTCCTGACTTAACAAATCTGGAGTCTACTTCTGATTATCGTTCACCCTTGTGATGTGAACTTTTGTGATGTGATGTTGTAGCAGGACTTAATATCTGAATGAGTTGCTTCATGGTGTTAATAGTAGGCTAATTCCTATTTAAAACCTAGGCCCTGAAAAGCTTGATTATTCCTTTCCTTTTCTGCCTTAACTGTCATCTCTATCCCTTAATTTATCTCTTCTCTACTTTCCTGGAATCTCTTTCCTCTTAATGCTAGGTTCTTGGCTTTCTCCCCTGACTGCTCTTATTTGAATTCCCCTCATTAAACTCTAACAGCATAATACGAGACCTCTGTGGATTCAAAAGCAATTGTCTCCACTACTTTGCTAATAGAGTAAGTCAGTTGTTCTGCTAGTTGGGAGCGGAATTTCAAGGGCTGTCAGCTCTGTGGATTGACCAAGAATTAGTCAATTGTGTAGTTCTCTTCCAAGAGTAAGAAAAACAGCAAATAATACCTAGAAAGGGTTCCAAGTAGCCTCATTCTCAGGGTGTTGGGACCTGCTTGGGAACAATGTATGCTTTGCTCAGCATTTATTTCTTGTGTGAACCACCAATGAAAGCACTCACGACAAGAGGAAGCCCCTTCAGCATTCAGCACATATTTGTAGTTCTCATGTACCTCGGTGAGGGCCAACAACACTTTTAATCGGGAGAATGATTGCTTGCCCAATAGTGCGATGTTACTCATTATCTGCCTTTCTCTGAGACAAACAGATAAAACAAACCCTACTAGATTTTATGGCTGGGGCCTGAGGAGTTTCTGGAAAAAAGGGCGAGAAATCTAAGCTTATTTATGCCTTCAGAGGGGAAGCTGGGGAGATTCGCTAAAGTTGGGAGAGGCATAGCTTGTTGATGGCACTTAACTCTGGGTAGAGATTTATTCCTCTGGGTATCTAGATATCTTTGATTTGCTCTTCCAGATCCACTCCACATCCAGTCTCTATCCTTCTCCACCCTAAGGTTTGCCTCAGAGGGTGACTTGTATGCTTTTCATTAATGGGGTCCCTTGCTCAATGGCTTCTGTTGGGTTTGGCTAATGGGAGCACTAGCACAAGAGGGGAGATTTGAAGGAATGAGAGTTAGATCAGAGCATAGATTTTCTCAGGCTCCTCCCTGTGACTGTGTTCTCTACTGAAGGTCATAGCCCCAGGCAGTCAAACTTGCTGCATCAGTCTTAGCTCTTAGTAGCCTGCTTGCACTCTCCCCTGTAGTTTCCCTACATCCTGTCCACCTTGGTAGATCATTCCTTAATTACACTCTCCTCAAATTCCAAGTTTGAGTTTCCTGCCTGGATCTGTCAGTTCCTTGCTGGGATAATGACTGATATATAACCATTGCTTCCATATTTAGGATTCATGAATTTGAATATTTTCTGGTCACCTGCCAACATAACTGCCTCTTGTTCCCTAGTGCTGCCCTATTTTGACTTTTTATAGGTGCTTCAGCCGGTGCATACTTTTCTTTCAAATGGAGCACAACAGTCCTTGTCCTTGGGGAAAATCAGAAGCATTAAGGTATTTGGATGTGATTAGCATCCAGCAAAGGTTATTTTATGGATAAAATTACAAGAGTTGAAAGTTATGAAATGAAAGCTTTAGAAAGAAATATGGATTACTAGTCCTGGAAGCATTTTGTGTCAAAAAATGGCATATACATTTTCACTGTACAGTGTTCTCCCATTTTTCTAATGCAATTCTTGAATGTTATGACACCAGAATTAATCTGGGATCTTGGGAAGTAAATTAGTCCTCCTGTTCTTTCCTTTTCCATTCCAATCTTTTCCCACACCTAAGGAAACTAATTCATTAACTCAACTCAGTCTACCGAATAATTTTTTTCTTTTTCATTTTTTAAAATTAGAGAAGTTGTGGTTTACAGAAAAATCATGCATAATATAGAGTTCTCTATGTCTTGCTTTAGTGTGGTACATTTGTTACAAGTGATGAAAGCACGTTCTACTGAACATTTTAAACATTGTGCTAAAGCACTGTTTTTGTGGTGGTTACTCCCAAAACACATAGAAATTTGCCTCATCAAGAGTAGTCTAATTAGCTGAGTTGAAATGAAACTGTATTTTGGATGAGTAATACATACAAGTGAATCAATTGTAATTTCTTTTGGACAATAAATAATTTTTATTGCATGGTAGTAAAATATACTCCAAGGCAATGGGTCCTTAAGGATATTTGTCTCTAAAGTTCCAGTGCAAAGTCCTTCAGGTAGTGGATGGAAAAAGCAGTACGTGTAATAACTAACCATTGTTTGGGCACTGGATTGGGTAGGGAACATAGGACATTCGTTGGAATGAAACCTGCTGACTGGTCTCTGTCTTTTGGTATTCTGAAATTTCTGCAGCTGGTCTAAAGTTTGGCCATTAGGCCATTAGGCATGAACTTCACCATTAGGAGTGCACTTACACAAACAAACAATATATTTTGGATACTGTGGTTCACTTTGAACTTTTACTTGTAGTTGGTTTCTTTTCAGTTTCTCTAGCATTTTCTAGAAATTTAAATTAAAGTTCGATTGGTATAGATTTTTGCATTGATTTTTTTCAGTTCTTATATTTTTTTAGAACATTTATTTAGAATTAAGCTAAATTTTATTTTTGAAGTTCTGTGTATTGCCTTGCTACTTAAGTCTACTTCAGATAACTATTGATCTCCACTGGGCACTTCTTACCTGGCTCTTCCTCTTCCCTCTTCCTTTCTTTCCCCCGGATCATTAGTTAAAGAGTTGTCTGACTTCTGAACTAGAGTGCAAACACAGCCATCCTTACCTCTGAAGGGAGGAAGAGGCTTGGATTCTATTCTTTTCCATCTCTAACATGGTCTTCACCCATGACTCCTTGGAAATTTTAGTTTAAAATTTTAGTGCTTAGTCTTTCTAATTGAATATTCCTCGTATTTCTTTGAATTCCTGAGACAGCTGGGCCCCCAGCTTGTTGACTCAATTGCTGGCAGCCTCAGCCAAATTTATAAGTTCTCCTCCTTCCACTCTAGGTTGAAGAAACGTCAGTGCTTTTGGTTTTTCAATAGCAGATAATAACTGCTTTATCTGTTCATCTTCTCTTGCCTAAAGTCAAACAAACTGAGAAAGATATACCATGTATCCTGGAAAAAGGAAATGTTTGCATCCACTGCTGTTATTCTATTTTACTTAATACTTTTAGCATTTCATTTCCTGGAGTATGAACATCCACATTTCCAAATAAGGCCAGGTATCTTCTCCTGTATTTGTTTATATCAGAGGAAGCCTGCAGACTGCTATTTTTAGTAATTAGTATAACTTTGGAAAAATTCCCTTTCTGGGAAATGTAGTAAGCAAAGAAAGCACTTACTACAGGTACTTCATAGTCAGACTCAAACAGTACATTCTCCTTTGTGATTGTCAAAATCTTTGCTATCAGAGGACAAATCTGTTAGCCATATTTTAGCCAACATGTGCATGTCATTACCTGATTCTGAGTTAGCAATGATGCTTTAGGGCTTTTAAAATTGTAATGAGTCTCTGGGGAGAGCTCTATAGCTTGGTGCTAAAATAATCTGAAGGATTAAAAAGACACTTTTCTATTTTGAGTTGTTTGCTGATTCACCATCTGACATCAAAGTGTCTGGTCCTGTGAGTGCATCTGATAAGATCAGACTTGATGATATAGACTTTTCTGGAGCACTGACCTTCAAATGCCCTCATCCTTCCTAAATGAACCTGCTGCCATGGGATCCAAGCCACGGGTTGACATGGTACATGCCTATGGGGGCTTCAAATCTAAACAGAATTCAACAGGGACATTAAAGATATACATTAAATATTAATCAAACAAAGGGTAAATACATTAAGTGGTCAGGGAAGTGGACATTATGAGGAGTTGCTTGGGATTTATATCTCACACTGCTTCTCTCCTTCCTCTCAGAAAAGCTGGCCTTTCTGTTTCTCAACTAGGTCATTATTCCAGGGTCTTGGCACACACTGTTCCTGCTCTCAGAATTCTCTTGCCAGCCCCCAGCTCCTCCTCCATCACTACCCAACACACACACACACAGACACACACACAGAGTTAACCTCTATTCAGCCTTTGTATTAAGAATCATATTCTTGAGAAAGCCTTCACTGACCTTGAATGTAAGCTCCTTATATACTCCCTTAAGACAAAGTTTCTTTGCCCTCTCAACACTCATTTCGGCATACAATTATATATAATATATGCTTAAATATAAGGGAATACTTTTCAACCCCAAATTGTTCTGTAAAAAAAGGGATTTGCCTTATATTGAATTATTCCAAAATTTCTTATATTAAAGGGTACTTCCTGAGTTATTCCATTTTGAATGACAAAGTACCATTACTGGAAAACAGAAAAGATTGCATGTAATGCTTTTATTCTTAGGGAGACCACCTTGACAGGTTGGATAAAAAAAAGGATATAAAGATATTTAAAGAAGGTTTAAAAATTATTCTTGAGGCTATAACTTCATTATTGCAGGTGCTGGAATTACACAATTTTACAAAACCACACTTTATAGGTTCAGGTGGTTTAAAATTAAGCCCTTTAAAGAACACTGAGAAAAACCGTAGAGTAAGTAATTAATATGTAGAGATCATCATCATAGAATGAGTAATTAGGCCACAGGCTCAAATTTGCAGCATCAGTAGGTTTAAAAAGTTGTGTTATAAACAACTAGGAAGGCTGGATGATGCCCTAGTATATATATTTGCAGAGGGGATTCAGCGAAGACAGACACTAATACTATGGACACAAATGAAAGACTTTAATATAATTGTTTCATGAAATGAGAGTAAGGAAAAAAGTAATATTTATAAGTATAAAATATTTAGAATGAAATGAAATTATTTTAAATATGTATGTATGGCAATGGATCAAATATCCTAAGTAGACAGTACAATATCTTATCCATTTGTACTTTTATGTGGGTCACAAAACAGCTGGGGTTCTTTGTAGTCAAGGTCACCTTCTGTTTGGGTGTATATACAGTTTTCATTAATGTGATAATTTGATTAATGACTGTCTCCTTGATGCATGGAAAGCTTTAAGAGTACAGGCCTTCTCTATCTTTGCTCCCTGCAATACCACTGGCTTTTAGTGTGGCAAAGAACACTGAACACATTAATTGCTTGAGACATGAGATAAAACTTGACATATTGACGTAATTGCATGACCTGGAAAACATGGGAGAAACTAAAACAGAAACTTTCATAAAAAGCATTTCAATGAAAAAATAAGATGTTCTAATGCCTTTTTGCTCTAGTGTTAATCAAGATGAGAAGAGCCTGTTTTTACCCTTTATAAATGTGAAAAAAGTCAACTCAATTTCTTTTTTCTTCTTCTTTAGAAAGTCAGTGTTTGGAGTTCATGCCATGAGAACTCTGAGGGCAGTATTCATTATACTTTCCTCATTGCGTGATTTCAAGTTCGCAAAGGCCATTTCTATCAGAGTCAAACTCATAAAAGCGAACTGATTAGTTCTGTGAAGATCAAAAAAGTAGAATAATTACTAGTCACTGAGCATTTACTAAATGATAGAACTTCTGTAAGCTCTGCGCTCTACAACCATCATTTCAGTTGATCTTCATGACAACCGTACGAATGAGCTGTTATCCCCACTTTGTAAGTGCTGAAATTGAGGCTTCAGTGAGTGCAGTGGCCAACCTTCACTGCAGGCCAGTTACTCTGATAAGCACCTTACATGCACATCTCATTCAATTCTCCCTACAATAATAATATGGCTATTATTATCTCTATTTTAAAGATGAGAAGATGGAGGCACAGAGTGGATAACATTATTTTAAAAATGTGAATGCCAGGATTTGAGTCTGGGCAGCCTGACCCAGAATGCATCTGGATAGCCTCTGTGCTACAGTGCATTATGAAGATGGCAGGAGGCCATGAGAACTTGGAAAATGGATTTGCTGCGGGGTGTGCAGAAGGCGTTTTAAAGTGGAGTGTTTATATTTCTCTTTCTTTTCCTTCCCAGTCGTTTTCCCCCTGCAGTCCACAGTGAAATTGCCACCATTTTCATAGCTTTCTGGTTCATTTTCTAAACACCTAGTCACTGCATTTTTAAAGGAAACATTTATCTACTGCAACTGGTGTACATAAATTGGTTGCATAATAGGAAGAAAACAAGCCAGTGCTGGAGACTTTATTTCTAAAGAAGGATTTTAAAGCAGACGAAGAGTTATTTCACAGTGTGTCATGAAACTTGAGTCTCTCTATACTCTTTCATTGCTATGACGACAGGCAGCTCCTGCTACATGCAGCCAGAAAAAGCAGCTGACATTTCAATACTAGAAACAGGGGAGATGTTTATAGAAACAAAAAAATTCCAAAAAACGGAAAAAAAAAAAAAAAAGACCCCAAACAAAACCCTTTTGTTTGAATTGCAGTGAGAGAGGAAAAAAAAACCTCCCCCTAGAGCAAGTCAAACCCATATTCTTCCTTTAGAAATGTCCAAGTAGGCCAATAAAACAGAATCCACTGCACAGTAGCATTTCTTCTTGCTCTGCTTAATGGTAATCCGAAACAGAAAACTCTTTGGTTTCATTTGACTTGGCCATTAAGACGCTGCTAATTGATGAAGCGGTAAAGATGCTGTAATAAATACCTCATGTTGAAGGCTCCAGAGAAATACAATGCCAGATTTATTCTGCATTTCTTTGGATTAAAAAGAAAAGGACAATTCAAGAAATATTCACTTTTTGATCTCCAAGTTAACTCCAGTAAATTTTTCCAAGAGCATAACTGATACCTCTTCTCACGGATTCATGAGGTTTCTTTTAAGCAATAAAGAAAATTTCTCTCCCACTTATGGAGTGTCCACTATTCTGCCAGTTGCTGTACTTGGCATTTAATAAACAACCTATTTAATTCCTACAGCAAACCCATTTGTGGGTATTATTATGTCTATTTTGCTTAATAGATGGGTAAACTGAGTCCTGAAGGTATGAAGTGTGTGTCAGACTCTGAACCCCATGCTCTGTCCACTCTTTCATGCTAACTCTGAGGCATAGACCTGGTACTGACATTTCATTACCTGAAAAAATGCATATGTACAAGAAATAAACCATGAGGGAAAAACCTAGAGTAAGTTCCCTTTTTACAGACTTCCAGTAGGAATATGTAAATTGACCAGCACTTTAATATTAATATTAGCTATGATTAAGCACTTACTATATACCAGGGATAGCTGCTTTTTTCACTTAGTTCTTACAAGAACTCTTCGAGGTACCTGCAGTTCCACAAAGGAGAGGTTTGAGACAAAATAGTTTAAGCCCGAAGTCACAGAACTGTTAGTGGTGAAGCCGGGATATAAACCAGGTCTATATGTTTCCAGAGCCCATGGTCTTGCTCACTTTATTACACCATCTCCCTATCTTTGGAGCAGTCACTCAAGACTGCACATTCTGTTTTCCAGAGTTCTGCCCATCTTGTGATGTCCCAGACAGAAGTCAGCTAGGTTCAGGTAGTATTGCCATTGCAAACTCGGCCTTTGGTAAAAATGCCCCATAAGCCCTTAAGAACCAGGCTACAGCCTGGTTGGACCTCTCTGGGCAGCCAGGCCTACCAGGGAAGTTCTCCTGGATTTGTGGGGGTCTGCTGCTTCTCTCCTGAAGGTGGTTCCGAGGGATATGTGAAGGCAAAGTGCACCTCAAGTCTTACAGCAACAGTTGCTTACGTTCTTGGTAGAAAAAGGTTCCCCACATGTTCTGGAAGTTTTGTTATATTTAACTAAATAGTAATGTTCCTGTACTGTTATAATCAACTTAGTAAAATATAATAAATAGTTAAGAGGAAATGAAATAAATAATATTTTGGAGTTGCACAGTTGTATCACTATTCATCTCACTGCTGTCACCACTATTTGTTATTTTTACTTAGTCTGTGAAACTGTACTCTAAGAGAGGCTATTGGGGATCAAATCTCAAAGGATCTGGAAAGGAAACACCAATACTCTAATTGCTAAAAGACAATTCTCTGAAAGAAAAAGACAAGGTTCATTAGTAACATGTACTTTTCTTTTTAAAAAATGTGGAAAGCAGCATTAGTTGATTGGGTGATGCGTTAATGAAAAAGACTACTCTGCTTTGCTAGATCTTATTGAATGGAAAGGTATGTATATGTGTGTTTATTTAATATTTAACAATAATCATAACCATCGAGGTTTAACTGTGAAATAAAAAAGCTGGTACCCATGAGAAAGGGGAACATTTTAAAAAGATTCCTGCTGAGTGGGACTGAATGAACCTTCAGTGCCCTTAGGCCCTGGGTCAGAGAAGAGCTCAGATACAATGCCAAGGTGACACATTTCACCTATTTGGCAAATTAAAGGGAATATAAAAGAGATACTCTTTCCGCTTTGTGTACAGTCTCAGTGATATTGATTTGAGCTGAAACCATGGCTTTCTCTTGCAGGGTAAGCTTTTAATACCTAGGAGGAATGACTGAGCAAGACTTGCATTATTATTTTATTTTATGAGAAATTATACCTTGTAATAAAATAGCATGATCTCTTTAGCACTTCAGTTCCCCTCCTCATTTTTTTGCTTCTTTTAATAAGACACATTAGGAATTGGGAAATTTTATGTATGTGTGTTGCGCATCTTAATAAGTGAGAGGAGACATGAAACAATTAGTCCCAAAGCTATAAAGGGTCATGATAATATTTGCAATAGTTTAAAAATAATCAAACAAGAATATATTATTATTGGGATTTTCTTTTTGGAAAAGCAAATGTTCAGTTCTACCACGCTGTTTTGTATAGACTGGAACAATGGTGATGATTGAATACATTCAGGTAAGCTAAGCATGTGAAACTTACAAGTTCCTTTGATTCAAAATATATTTTAAACTACTTTCCTTATGGTATATTTCAGATATTTAGTAAAGTATTTTTATAAAACTGTTCATGATTCAGGCTTCACCAAGTGCAGAATGCTACTCTGGCTAACAACAATTCTACATTTGTGATCTTATCTATAATAAAACTACCATCATTTATTAGTACTCACTATTTTACTCTTGGAGGAGAAAAGAGGAAATGAGCACAAATGTTAAAAGTTCCCTATTAGCTAGCTTTTCTGTAAATTGTGCAAACGTTTTTTGGTTAATAAATAGCTGTGTATTATTTAGGCAAAAATATCAGACAGCTTTATCAGAGCATACAAATCAGTTTAACAAATACAATTAGATATTACAGTAAATAGATTAAAATTTACCTTCAGGTAGGTGACTGGATCTGGAACCTGAGTAGAAAATTGAAGTTGAATCCCGTTTTTGCACACAGCCAGGAAAGAGGTTTGACAAATACACAAGAGAACCTCCTCAACTCCCTTCTTTAGCTCTGCGTCTTTGCTCAGAAACACACGGAAGTCTATTGGAGTTGAAATTCTGCTGCTATCAAGTAGTCAGGATCTGAAGTGACAGGCGAGAATTTGGAGTTGGCAGCTGGGAATTTCAGAGGCTGGCAGCGGGGAATTTCAGACTGTCATCATGTTTGCTGCAGATCCCTGCATTTCTCTAGCAATCTGGCATCTCACTCTAAGGGAGCAATGAGCTTTCCAGGCAGTGCAAACCAAAAGGGAAAGAACTAAATCCTCTAGTGAGCTCTTCAAGCTCTTGTTCTCAGAGGCACATAACTTGGCCAGAAGATAAGCACTTAGCTGTTTATGAATTTTTTCCCCTTTCCTAAACAACTCTAAAAAGATTTTACAATTAAGATCCCTTTCAAGGTGATTTTATTTTTAGAATTTGAAAAGAAACTGCATCCTGCTTCTTCCTTAAGGAAATTGGGAGGAGGGGGTAAAGAAGGGAAGAATTATTGCAGCAGATACGGTTTTTCAGCTACTGCATTGTTCTCATGAAAACAGTCTGAATTTGAATAAAAGCAAAGTACTTCAGACACGTTAGCCTTTCTTTGAATGAGCTTCAGAAATGTCTGCAGCATCACCCCTTTATATTGCAGAGCACTTGAATGCTGATTCGCAAATGCTGCAGATTATAGGGGGTTCTCCCCCCACAGAGCTCCCTACTATAATTTGATGTATAATGGTTAGTCTATAAAAACTTTCCCCATGACATAGACTGGAGATTTGTGTTTATTCTTGGCTTAGCATTCTGGTTATTTGTATACATGTCTAATCTCTTCTACGGCTACTGCTATGTTTATTGCATGTTTTTATATGTCAAATGCTGTGCTAACAGTTTTTTTATGCAAAAATTCAGTTGATCTTCACAAGTCTATATGGGCTCATTTCTATATTGCTATTTGAGCAGCTATGTTTTAAGTAACTACGTTTTGAGTGGCTGCTAGGCTTTGGCAGCTAGGAAGCTTGGGTTTGCATCCCAGCTTTACCACTTCTTTAACTGTATGACCTTGGATAAATTCTGCAACTTCTCTAATACATCAAAGCCCTTAACTCTAAGATGGGGATACAAACATGCAGACGATAATGGTATCTATCTCATGTGATTGTTCTAAGTTTTAAATAAGTTAATACATGTAAAGTACATATAACATATGCCACATAGTAGACATCCAATAAATGTTAGCCATTATGGTTTGCATATAAGGAAACTGAACCTTGGTGAGGCTGAGTAATTTACCCAGGGTCTCCAGGCTCAGAAGTGGTAGAAGGGGCTTTGAACCAGGACTTTGGCTGATTGCCAAGCATGTGTTATTCAACCTCTAGGTAACAATATCTCCTAATTAGCAAGCTCTAAGTTCTTTAAGCCCCCTGTATTTTCCACATTCCTAGCACAGCACTTTGCATACTGTAAGTGATCCATTAACACCAAATTAACGCATAAAATTTAATTTATTTAGATATTCTAAATTCATGATGAAGTCAGGCCAAGAGCAAAACAAATAGATAAAATAAAAAAAACAAATAAACCATGAACCCACCTAGATCTCTAGGCACGTATGCTCTCAAACAGTTCTCTGAAAGTATTTTAGAAACACTGCTCTATTTATTTTCAGGACACCCCAAGAGAAAGGTAACAAGAATTATCTCTGTTTTGCAGTTGGGAAAATTTGGGAGCAGAGGAAACTGGGCAATTTGCCTCGGAACTGAAAACAAGTCAGCGGTGCAGCTGGGAACCAACTGCCTCACGTCTCAAAAATCAGGATTACTTGCTCCAAATCGCCTTTCCAGGGACAGGATGGAAGGATACAACATCCTTTTGCCTCAGACAATGGATATTTCTCTTTGGTCAAGGTCTAGGATATGAGCAATCTCCTCAGAGAAAGGAAAAAAGAAGCGAGCTGTGTTAAGCATTGCTTCTCCTCTGCTTCCGCGGGCCTCCTGGTCTTAGCTGTTGGACGGAGCAGGCACTGGCTCCCCAGCAGCCTCCTGAGGGGTGTGGGAAGGGTGCGACTGTGGCAGCGGACAGGCGGAAGCCTCATTTCTGAAGATTTTGGCCTGGTTAATTAAGGAACGTTTCCTTGGGACTCAAAATATTACCTTCTTACTCTAACAAGCATTCCCCGTTTACTTGAGAAAGCTTTATGAGACTGATTTCGAGTAATTATATCAATTCAGTGGGACTGTAGAGGAAGTTTACCTAGAGGACTAGGAAAGAAAGATTTGACAAACTGAAATTTTTTTTCTAATACTGAAATTGATGTTTTATGTTTCTGTGAAATGATCAAAATAAATTTTCTTATCGAAATCTGTGTTAACACAATAATTTGGTTAAAGCCAACTGGTTTCATCCCTTACATGTAAATACCTACCTACAAAGTTCATTTGTAGGTGGCAAAGCTTGAGAATTTTGACTCTCAGTTTTATAGGCTGTCTTCCCTAAGAGTTATTAATCTATAGTATGGTTTAAAAATCCCCTATACTTCTTATTAACTAGATAAGAGAGAAAAATGATTTTTGAAAATAAAAGGACCTTGCATTCACAATGTCTTTTAAGTATGGCTTTATTTGGGAAATGTTTGTTGGCAGATGTCCAAACTCTTTGTTCTGAAGCAGTCATTTCTAAAATAGTTTATATTTCATAAAGCTGAGAACAATAAACCTATGACAATATCCACCTAACAGATGGAGCTGTAGATCAGATTTGGAAACGTATACCATGCCTAAACATGAAGGGAAAATTTTAACAGATAAAGAACTTTTTTGTGTATGTGTATTGACCAACCTAACTTCAAATAGAGTATATTTTTCACACTTTAGTGTTAGGATCCCATTTGGGAATCTGATGAAAGCTGTGGGAAAAATTTTGAAGTCCATCCCCCAACCTCACTTAGGGAATCTATGAGAGTAAGAACCTCTGATGTAGATGAAGAACTAGAGAACACATAATGGACCTCTTTGTTCTACACAGCACAAATCTCTGGGTGATATGTGAGAAATATGTCCATCCCTGCCTAGCAGGTGTTTAAGAGACAAGCACTCATTGTCGGAAGGTGACACAATTCCCTTGGGGTACTGCAGAACTCCAGGCAGGAAGTGAGTATAGATGTAGGAAGTGGAATCAGTGTGCCGGTAGCTACCTTGTCCAGGAGCTGGCCTGTAGGACCCTCCTCCTTGCTTACCGAGGTCTTTTAGACCTTGATACTTGGTCCAGTCTCTGTGGGTCTTGCTTCTGGAACCTATACTCCATTCTCAGTTCTTGTTTAGTGACTGATTTCTGCCTCTGCAATCTCCCTCCCCCCACTGCCCAATCTACCATCACATCCTGGCACTGAACCATTTCATGGTACTAGCCTGACCTCTCAGCTCTGTCTTGGTTATCAACTTTTGATTGCTCTCTGGGTTATTTTCTGACCACTGTTTGTCCTTGCAGGATTTTGCTCTAGACATTCTTCTACAGCCCAGACCTTCTATGGACTTAGTCATACTGTCTACTAGTTTTTGTTTTTTTTAAATACACTTTTTAAAAGATACTTAGATTATAGAAATGTTACATAAAAAATTATGGGAGATTCCCATATGCCCCACTCCCTATCCCTCACACATTTTCCCGCATTAACAACATCCTTCATTTGTGTGGTATATTTGTTAAAATTGATAAACATATTTTGGAGCATTGCCACTAAGCATGGATTTACATTATAGTTTACACTCTTTTTGGCACAATTTTGTAAATTGTAACAAGATATATAATGGCCTGTATCATTGCAATGTCATTCAGGATAATTCCTAAGTCCCAAAAATGCCCACATATGTATACCTATTTTTTCCTCTCCCTCCCTTAGAACCTCCAGTAGCTACTGCCTTCACATCAATGATAACAGTTCTTCCATTGCTAGAATCACAGTAACTCTATAGTAGAATAACAGTAAGTCTACTCTAGTCTATTTTTCATTTCCCTTTCCTGTGGATTCTGGGATGGTGATGCCCACTCTGCCTCTAACTGAGAGGGGCTTAGATCCCATGGGGCAGGTGGGTGGGACTATCTTGCTTGCAGACTCTGTTCTTTGGGATGGTTGTTGTCCATCATCATCTCCTTGTTAGTTGTCCTAGGTGAGTCCAATGAACTGGACAGTCAGTGTTGCAATGATGTTGAGATTCAGGGCCCAATTGGCATGTGAGAAACTCGAAGATTTAAGTCTCCTGGACATAGACCTATCAACTCTAGTACTAACTATAGTTTTGAGCAGAAGGGGTCAAAAAGCCATGTGTAGGGAAACCATAACTAAGTCCAACTCTGGGGAGCATAAATTCCAAATTAGGGCCTACTGGCAGGGTGCCAAACTCCTGGGCCGTGTGCCCTGACTATATTTGACTCACAGGAAGCAATTACCAACTAAGAGAGTAGCAAAATGTCTAATATATTTTGCAAAATATAATGCGACTGATGCAGTTAACTTCTATTTTTCTAGTAATAACCTTAAAAGGAAAAGCAATGAAAATAAAATGAGAAAAATAGGTTGTGGGTTGGTTAATTTTGAAAGTTGGGCTAAGGAGCTTGGGCTTTATACATTAGGTAAAAGGGAGCTCTAGAATGTTTTCCCACCACAGGGTTAGGAAGAATTGGAAGAAAAGAGTAAATTGCTGTACCAATCAGGATAGGCTAGGTTATGTCTTAGTCATCAAATATTAGGGACTTACAACAACAAAGCCTTATTTTTCATTCATTCTAAATGTTCTTTGCGGGTCTGTTACAATTCTGCTCCATGTTGTCTCCAGTCTGGAATCCAGGCTAACTGAGCAGTTTTCTTAGCAGAATAAAAAGATAGAGCAAACAACACCTAGTTCTTAGAGCTTCTGCCTGGGTGTGATATACTCACTTCTGTCCATATTTAATTGTTTAAAACAAGCCGCATGGCCATGCCTGAATTCAATGTGGTGGGGAGGTATAATCATCCCACAGAGAGAGAAACCACTGGTAAGAGAATCAGAAAATAGATTTTAATCAGGAATGGAATGATGGGATAGCCTGTTGAAAAATGTGTCAGGAAATGTGAAGGAAATAAGAAGAGAAGATAAAAAGGCAGAAGGAAAGTTAAAAGAGGTGGGGAAAAAAGAGATAAATGAAGGAAGAGAGAAGAGAGTAGGATATAAATAAGGGACAGTTCAACAGAAGATAGAAATAAATAATTGAGAGAGCTGGGACAGAAATATATGGGGTTACATTCTCTTAGAGCAATACCAAATGTATGTTCCTATACCATTGTAAGAGGTGGACTGCAGATGTAACTCTATTCTAGTTGGCCAAAGGAAAGAGGAAAATATGATTAGTGGTAGATACCAAAATGTCCCACAGTGTAAAATAAATTCCAGGGAAAGCATGTAATACACTATGTAAAGCAGCAGATGATGGCCCGACAGCATCTTTGCACTATCAAGTTTCTTATGGCTATTTCTTACAACACCCTTCAGTAGGTAAGTGATAGAATAAGGCTAAATTGCAATTCAATGAGAGAACTTCTCTGAGACTCAAACAAATGATCTGTGATAATTTGTTTTTTATTCTTCCATCAGATGTTGACATTAGCAAACCTCCAAAAATGTAATTGGTATTTGTGATTAAATTCTGATCTCTGTTCTGTGTTTCTAGTTGGAGCCTAGTTTTTTGCACTATGCATAAATATGGACAAGTCTGAAGGATGATGGGTTGGCCTTTTAGGAGCAGCCGAGACCTTCCTTGGCAAGACTCATTCTAAGAGAACAGGAAGCTAGGCAGGCAAGATTAGCTCAATAATGTAGCTGTCGGAGTGATGAAATTGTTTATTTTCCTTAGATTTAACCCTAGCCCAACCCTCAGTGAACTCCATTGTATCCCAGAAAGAGGACACTCTGGGTTTAAATGGAATGAACTACTTTAATTAAATCTCTTGAAAACACTGATAGTTATGTGAGACAATATAACAAAAAGCACAGCAGGTTCAGTGCAAAGATGAGTCCAGAGCACATGAATCACTTTGGCATTTCAGTGGCTCCAGCTATTGGCAACGGTACACAGTGGAGACTCTTGGTGTGGTGGCAGTAGTGGTGTTGACGGGAAGAAGTGCTCAGGAGAGACAGTAGTGCCTGGTGAAGTGGGTGTAGCCAACAATGGCCATGTACCCAGTAGAGGGGCCGTGTCTGGCAAACATAGTGGAAGGGGATGATGCCTGTTGAGATGTGACCCAATCATAGGCTTCCAAGCAGGATCAACTACATGTTGTCTCTTTCAAAGGAGCCAACACGAGAGGTCTCAAAATGGGAGGCATCATGTGGTAATTGGGAATCTGGATACAATGAGACATCTCTGAGGACATCCATAAAATAATGATTGAGTGTAATTTTGAGGTGGAAGGCTGAGTTTCAAAGAAGTAAAGTTGAGAGTCAAAGAGGTAAGGCTGTGGTGGCCTGAGGAAGGAAACAGATGTTAATTTTTTTTTTCTTCTGGAATTGTTTAAAATAACCCCTTGCTTAACCAAACTCCACAATTGCTTTGATGTGGTTTAGTTCATGCTGCTATTTTGCACCTGTGTGTGACTAGATTTTCATGTAACAGTTGAGTTCTAAATGCTTTTTTATAATTCCCTAAATCCTTCATCACAATAGTGAGAAATCATATTCTTTTTATCCTCTAAGAAATTTTAATCACTGTTAAAGATTCCAAAGGTCCTAGCCTGATGGCATTTGGCTATGAACATGGACTGTCAAACTCACTGCTGAGGCACAAGACTCGTGTCTGAGTTCCAGCCCCAAGAGTTACAAGTATGTACATAATCCAGTGCTTTGATTCAGAATCATTAAATCCTAAATTGAAGGACAGTTGAAGTTAAAGTTCAGTACCCATACTTTTCTTGTCCCTCAATCCTTTGTACCTACTTCTTGTATACTGGGTGTGCCAGATTATCAAAGGACATCATCTAGGCCTGATGACATATAGGTATTCACTGATGCCAATTAAACTGCTAGAATTAAATTCTACTTCTTCTCCAGCTAAATTATACCAGTGAAGCCCTCTGAGGATGAATCGCCTGTTCAGAATGCTTGTTCTCCTTGGGAGACCAGAGACATGAAAAGTCATTAGGTCTGAATTAAAGTCCCAGCTCTATTACTTGCTACCTGTGTGACCTTAGACAACTTACTTAACCTCTCTATGTCTCAATGTTCTCACGTGTCCAGTGAGGATGAAATTAATACCTACCAGATAGGATAATTGTGAGGAGAAGTGACGATGTTTGCAAAGTACGTATCCCAATGCATGGCTAGACTAGGGATCAAATAATAATAAGGATAATGGTGATGATGATCAAGTCCACCAATATGGACTTCAAATATTACTGGAGATTCTGCATGGGACCTTCTGTAATAGGATATAGAACGCCTCCTCGTTTCACATGAACTGCTAATATACTTGTGAGGGATGATTACTTTCAGGCAAAGGGAAGAAACATCCTTTTAGTCAAGCTCTGCAACTGCAACAGCTGCTTACATAAATCCCTGGAGTCCTATGTAGTTATCTTTTCTCAGACGGAATCCTCATTGAGTTTGGGGGAATTTGGGTTGGCTGTGCTCTAGCAACGTGAACTACGTAGCTGCTTTCTTGTTCTGACCTTATCTTAGGATAGACGCAGAGACAATTTATCAAATTGCCTCGTTTTTGGATCTCTTGTCCAAGTGAGAGGCAGCTGGAATTCTTTATATTTCTGTGCATTTGACTTGCAGTCTGTGTCTTGTTCACCAAGACAGAAGTTTATCCTTCTCATGGGTGAGGTCACTTTACTGTTATTAGCCAAAAGCCGCCCTTCTCCAAATCTGTCTGTTGCTTTTTTGGCTGTTGTTAAGTTCCCAGAGCAAGAAGTATTGCACGTGTAATGAAGCTATCCTATTCTGGAAATTTGTGGTCCTTGTTTTCTCCTTGGTTTTGAGAAAGAGTATTTGAATTCTTAGTATTTCAGTTCTGAAAGAGCATTTGTTACAGAGATTTTAATATAATTGTCATAGAGATTTTGCTTGTTCTGGTTGTACAAATCAGTATTCCAGCAGCTGAGGCTTGTTTCTAGCAAATGTTAGGAGAGCCAGATTAGAGCCCACATTGGCAACTGGAAAGGAGACAAAACAAATGATTTGTACACCCCCTATCCTGGTCTATTTCTTAACTTTATTTTTTCATTATTGTTTTATATATATATATATATATATATATATATATATTTTTTTTTTTTTTTTAACTCTATTTTGGAGGTACCAGGACCAGGGATTGAACCTGGTACCTCTTATGTGAGAAGCCGGTCCTCAACCACTGAGCTACACCAGCTCCCCCATTATCATTAATTTTTTATTGATTTTACTTTTCATTATAACCCTCTCAGTATTCTCTTGAGCACTTTTTCCCAAATCACTCCCCTCAGGAAACTGTAATATCATAGATATACCACATATCTGTTTATGTACTATATTCCTTCTGTGTTTTATACATAAAAAAATAAATTTTGTTTTGCTCTCCAAAAGAAACAATTTTTGTTCCCCCTTGGATAATAACCATCACCCAATTGATGGAAACATGTCTCATACTTAAATATACACAGTTTACTGTAGTATAATCAGTTGGCAATTATAATTTATGGTTGGAGAAACTGAGTAATACATGCGTTCTTATGGAACTCTGTATAATACTTATCACTGCATTCATTACTGCACCAACCTGTATAAAGAAATAGGGGAGAAATAATCTTCTAAAAACACATTATAGTTGCTTTTCAGAGAGTGCAATTAAAGTTTTCCTAATTATAAATTAAATTTGGTTCGTCTTGTTAACACGTCTTTTCACAAGTTGTATATAAATTGTTGGTTGCAATTGGGCAGAAATAGCAGGACAAGTATCTCTTACACAGGCCCTTCGTCATTCCTATGATCACATCCCCGATAAAAGGGCCGTTACCTCATATTGCTCTGTTTTTCTGCCTCTGGACTCACGTTCACGAACACAGTGGTCCGCAGGGGCCAGTTAGGTAACGCGATTTAAGGAAGACGGTCAGAAGTAAGTCGGCAACACACGTGAGAGCGCTGATGTGCAACTGACCCTGCACCTCTGTGTCAGGGAGACAGGAGCGGTGCCACGGCGTGGGGAACTGAAAAACATGTTCCTTCTAAAGGTGGCAGCTGCCATGCAATTCTTGTGGCCTTATTGCCATGGGGGAAATGACAGTGTGGTATTGCCAAATCACTTTATTGCTTTAAAGAGAGGCCAGAAATCTGAAACTTTATGTGATTGTTAAATATTGACCAATGTTCTTTGGGCCAAATAAAACATGTCTGTGGGATGGGTTGGTTTACTAAACACTAATTCTTTTAGTTATAGAAGTCGTAGGTTTACAGAAAAAGCACACAGAAAATGCCGAGTTCCCAAGTGTAATAAATGTACCACACTAATGTAGGGTGCTAATAATGGGGAGGGGTACATGAAGACCAATTTTTAAAAATCTCACTTCCAGATACCTTTTCCCTTCCCCAATCCAATCCATCTTAAACATTATTTAAAAAATTAACTCTCTAGAAGTATAACTCACCTCATGTCATGTCCCTCTCTTGCTTAAAAACTTTCAATAGCATCCCACTGTCTTTCAAATCAATTATTAACCTCATGAGCCAGGCATTTAAAGCTGTCTGCCACTTTGCGTGCCATTCACTTATGTGCCATTGATCTACCTGTATATCAGCATTTTCTCTTTTCCTTGCTCTGTATTGTTCTGCCTATGTTTGTACTTAGCTGGCTTCCTCTCCTGAAACCTTTATCCTTAAATCACACCCATCTCTCAGGGCCCAGCTTAGATGCTTCCCCTTCCAAGAAGCCCTTCCTGCTGACTCTGCTATGAAGTTATTCTTTCAACTTCAATAGTGTGTTATTTGTATTAAGCTCTTGAAACACCCAGCACAGAGTAAGGGCTATATACATACCTGTCCTGCTCTAGAATGTGTTGGCTCCAAAGAAGCAGCCCATCAACTGTCCTTCATTTTCCTCTGCTGGCTGTATCCTATGTTATAAGGGGAAGAGCATATCATTTGCATTTTTTCCCCCTTTGGCATTTATCACTTTTCATCATGTAATAAAGTTATTAGTATACAGGTGCTCTCTTCCCTAACTAGGTAATTTCAGTCAGGGATCATTTCCTTATATAACTATAATTTTCTACAGTGGCAAATACTCAATAAACAATTATAGCATAAGCATTTGTGACTATTGATTGATCACCAGATCATTCTTCCAAAATGCCCGCAAAGTTCCAAATTTCCTGGCATGTTCTTCAAAGGGGGCCAAAGTGAAAGAAGACAAATATAATATAGGAAGGGTAACGTGCAAGGAACCGCTAGGGTTCCACGTATTTACACAAATTCCTCCATCTGCTTTAGAGCAACTGCTGCACTTTTTGAATGTTAATCATTGGATATTTAGTTAAGAAAACCTCTTCTGGCCTTCGTTTTAACACGCTGTTAAACATCCTGCCATATTAAAAAGAAAATAAAAAGGGTTTCACAAAGGACTACAGTGGTTATCTGACTTGAGTAAGGAATTTATCTCATTTGTCTTGTTGCGCTCCTGCGTACAGACCATCATCCTTGAAAGTGGCCACAAGAGGGGGGTATGAACCTCGGTCATCTTTGACAAATGAAAGGGACTGATGAGTCATTCTTTCTCCAGGGGAATGTGGGCTTGCTCCTAAACAGTTGTCAACCAAACGATCGCACTCCCTCCAGTGGAATGTTAAAGTATGAATGTGGATCTGCCCTTTATGTGTTCACAGAGAATATAGCCTTCAACTCTCAGCCATCTAATCATATCAGAATCCTTTTTTTTTTAAGGATTTATTTTATTTATTTCTCTCCCCTTACTGCCCTCCGTTGTGTGTTCTTTGTGTCCATTCGCTGTGTGTTCTTCTGTGTCTGCTTGCATTCTGGTCATGTGGGACTAGGAAACTGTGTCACTTTTTTGTTGCATCATCTTGTTGCGTCAGTGCGGCGCCACTCCTGGGCAGGCTGCGCTTTATTCATGGGGGGGGTTGGCTCTTCTTGCGGGGTGCACTCCTTGCGTGGGGCTCCATGACGCGGGGGACACCCCTCGTGGCACGGCACTCCTTGCGCATGGCAGCACTGCGTGTGGGCTAGCTCACCACGTGGGGTCAGGAGGCCCTGGGTATAGAATCCCGGACCCTCCATATGGTAGGTGGATGCTCTATCAGTTGAGCCACAACCGCTTCCTCGGTTAGAAGAAATATTTATGTTGGACGGCCTGAAATACTGGCAGTCCCTAAATTCTTTAACCTTTGCCTTAAACCAGAATCCTGAGGGAACTGTTTTCTTGGATCACCTTGTTTTGGCCCCTTTGGAATTGTTTACACTGAATTATAATTGGACATGTTGTCATAGGCCTGTATTGAGGGACTTTTAAGAAACAGCAGTTAAAAATGTATTACTATATCAATGCAAGGATGATTTCTACCAAGTCACACAATGTTCTCTTTTTTGAGGACCTGTGGGTGAAATTTTGCTCCAAACTCAGAATGCAGGAAAAGCATAACTTTTTAAAACTTGTTTGTTTTTATTTATGAACTTTGCAAATATTTTAACTCATTGTGCTTTTCTCTGTGCTTTGACTGCTGAGAGGCTTCATTTATTCAATAAATATATATTGAGTGTCCATTATATGCCAGGTACTGCTTGCTGGCTGCTGGAGATACAATGAGGAACAAAAAGAAAAAAAGATAAATTTTTGCCCTCATAAAGCTTTTAGTGCAGTGAGAGAGAGAGATATTAATTAATTGCTCAAATGAATAAATGACAAATTGAAAAGTGCTATGTAGGAAAGGAACCTTGCTATGAGAGCATATAACAGAGGACCAGATTAATTTGAAGAAGTGACTGTTGAACCCATGGATGAGTAGGTGTTACCTGGGTGAAGGGGGTGGGGCACTGGCAATTCTGAGCAGAAGGGGATCACCTGTGCAGGAAGTAGTGCCTCGCATTCTGGCAACTGAAAGGAGAATTCTAGGGTGACTGAAGCACAGGTAAAGGTGGAGAAGGTATGTGACAGTGAGGTAAGGTATGTTTCTGCTTGCTAATCTCAACCAGGCTTTAGTTTTACCCTATAGTCCTTATTTATCTTATTCTTTCATACTAAACATATTTTTTGTTGACTATCCTCCAAAATTTTGAGGAACAATGTGGGGTACAAATTTAAAATTATTGATCCAAATTGAATTACCAGCAGGTTTCATCTGAAATGAAATGAAGAACAATATCACACACACTACCAGTGCTGCCACAGGATCTCACTCATGGAGAGAGATTTCTGTCCCACTCTGGATGAGCCTGTGGCTGGAGAACTTGGATCAGCTTTGCTCTGATGGCCTCTTGAGACTTAAGTTATTCCTCATTAGTCACGCTGAGTCATAAAGTACTTAGAAATAATAGCCCCGCCTTCTGCTTCTGTAAAATACTATGATCAGTTGCCTCTTAAAAACACTCCAGAAACAAATGGGACAAGTGGTAATAAGGTAGTATCTTACAGTTGCTTTTTTATTGCAAACCTTCATTCTGGCCAGCTCTGCTAGGATTAGAATGTGTTGGTAAAAGATTCCTAGAGGAAATCTCTGTGGTTAGGTGTCTTGCCTTCATTTGTCATCTGTTCTTAGTATTGAGTTGAACCACGGCCTTCATGGGGACAAAAGAAAGAATATCAAAGCCTCTTACATTTCCTAGGTCAGGAAAAGGCCAGTTTCTGAGCCCTTACTACTTGCAGTAAAACATGTTTCATTTAAAAGATGGGAGTGGGAAGAGGAAGAAAGGAAAACAAATTGGACATACCAGTTGGGAGAGATTACATATAGGGTTATTCACTCATTCAGCATCAAATAGAAGTCCTTGTTGAGCTTCAAAACACACCAGACACACTACAGCCACAGGGCTTTGGTACTGGCTACTTACTCTGTTTGCAATGGTCTTCCCTAGATATCCATAAGTCTAACTTGTTCATCTCCTTCAAGTATTTGATTGAATGTTCCTTCTCAATGAGGCCCACCTTGACCACCTCATTTAAAATTGGTGAACTCCTTTACCTCTTGATTCTCCTTACCCTATTTCAGAAGTCAGAAAACTGTGACCCCCAAACCACCTGCTCTTGTAAATAATGTTTTACTGAAACACAGCCATGCACATTTGTTTATGAATTGTCTATGGCTGCTTTTGTGCTACAAAGGCAGAATTGAAAGATAATATGGTCCACAAAATCTAAAATATTTCCTAGCTATCTCTTTTTAGAAAATATACCAACCTCTGCCCTATTCTTCCCCCCCATTTTATTTATAACCTTCTAACACTATAAAATTTACTTATTTTTTCCAAACTCCACAAGAGTAGAGATTTTTTGTTTGTTTGTTTATTTTTTCCTACTTCACTGATATATTCAAGAACCTAGAACAGTGCATGGTAGGTCAACAGTAACTATTTGTTGAATGAATTAATGAATAAAAAGTGTTCCATAAAAATTGGAGAGTTAGTTATGATGATTATATTTCAACTTTTCAAAAGGAGCAGATGTGCAGCTCCTTCTGAAAGGAAGGAGAATATACCAGCATATATTCTTGAGCTAACATGTAGAAAGTCATGAGACTTCCCTTACTAAGCTAACCCAGTGGAATATCACAAAGACTCTCAGCTACTGCAGGAAGCATATTTCTTACAGGTTTGTCTGTGAGTCTTATATACCTGCCTACTTCTACCGGGACACCTACACTATCTCAAAATAAACACTAGAGGAAAGGGCTTTTTTTTTTTTTTTTTTTTGGTTAAGTAAACATCTTTTGCAACTCTAAAGCATTTGGCCTTTATTTGGGAAGTGCTATTTTCATGCTCAGACAGAGGAATGCCTATTTTTACACTACAGCCAGACAAGACTCAACTATTTAGTCAAATGGCAGGTATGTTTTCAAACTATGTCTTTATTTCACTTAAAAGAACTGGTGGAGTGGAAAGATCACCTTTTGGCTAAGGTAATAAAAGGTTCAGCCTTCCAGCTCCTTCAGCAATTGATAAAGAATTTTCACATGGGTTACATTTCTTGATCACATCAATGAATACCAATTTATAAAAAATTGTCCCTTGTTTGTGCTAAATATCCAGGTAGTCCCTGAAAAAGTGTCAAGGTTGCATAGTAGCTAACCAGAATGTGAAATTTATTTCTTACTCTGCTGACTTTTTAATCATCACTCCAACCATCGTTTTCAAAAGCAGAGATATGTCAGTATCCTTATTGTTTTTAGATAGTTTTAAGGGGGAGCATGAACTAACAAATATGGCACAACTGGGTTACCCCATGTTATTTGTTAACAACTGGGGGCAATTTTGCATTTGGCAAAATCTGGAGACATTTTTTACTCTTTTAACTGAGGAGGTGGTTCTAGTATCTTAGTGGGTAGAGGTCAGGGGTGTTGCTACACATCCTACAATGCACAGGGCAACCACCCCCCACCCCTCTAACAAAGAGTTATCCTGTCCCAAGTGTCAGCTGTGCTGAGTTGAGAAACGTTGCCCTATGAGGTAGTTAACATGTTTGCTTTTACTTTCTAAGCCATTTTTCCTTTGTTGTTTTAGTGATGTCATCATAGGCAATCTGGGTTGACTATAGGTGCTTACCTTCTCTTTCAGTGGGAGGAGATAATGACCATTTATCAAAAGTTAGAAAAATCCCTAAATAGGAGCATTATTCCCATTTATTCAGAGAGGATTGTTTGTCTTCATATTTCATGGTTGTATTTCCTCTGGGCTGCTCTTTAAGTTTCAGTTCTTTAAGGAAGCTGATTACCTGTATGTCTGCTTTCCCATCATCAGGCGATTTCCTTTTGGCATAGGTTAACTTGAGCACAAAACTTAGGCCTGGCCACTGGTTTCCATACAAATAGTCTTCATTAAGATTTATGAGAGCCTAAAGAGATGGTCACAGAATACAGGAAATAGAATCCACTGACTTTTTTGCTCTCCCAGTCTCTCTCTGACTGCCCTACTGTAGGGTATTTCCCCTCCCATTCACTGTCTCCTGGATGTAAAGATTGGGTTGAAGAGGTTAGGACATGTAAAATCTAGGATTTTACATGTTTTCTTAAAAGAGGAGAAATATTCAGTTTGTACTTGTTAATTAAATTCAAGAGAAAGTGAAATTAACCTTTAGCTTGTACCTGATTTCACTCAGAGTAACGTCCAAAGTCCTTCCAGTGCTCTCTAAGGTCCCAGAAGTTATAGCCTCCATGATCTCGTGGAACTCAATCCAACCATTCTCACCTCACTCACTCCTTGTGCTCCAGCATGCTGGCCTCCTTGCTCTCCTTAAACACTTCAGACACTCGGGCCGAGTGCCTCCCTACTTGTTTTTCCTTCTGCCTGGAATGTGCCTCCCTAGTTTATCCACATGCCTCATCCCTCATCAACCTCAAGTCTTTGCTTAAATATCTCCTCAATGAGTCCTCTTCCAACCATGTTATTTAATTTTGCAACCCACACCTTTCTCTTATCCTCTTAGCACTCTTGAGCCTTCTCCCTGCTTGAACTTAAAAAAAAATACAGTATTGATCATTTTCTAACAATCTAAACAATATGCTCATGTATAATGTATTGCATTTATTTCATGCCCTTTTCTGCTAGAATATAAGCTTCTTGGGGGCAAGGATCTTTGTCTGTTTTACTCATTAATATATCTCAAGAATCCAAAACTGTGCTTGGCTCATAATAGCCACTCCATACATATTTTTGAGTAAACAAATGGATTGGTTAAGCATAAGAAGGGACACAGAGGGCTGTAGTTAGGGTATGGAACTTTATGGGGAATGTGCAGCTTTCAAGAGGCCATCTTGAAGACACAGCAAAACTAGGAAAGAAGGAAGACAAGAAAATATGGGGAAGAAGGGGCAATATATATCACCCCTTATAATTTTTCCTAGCATTGGCCTTGCTGACCAGTGTCTGGTTTAGGAAAATGCCCAGATATAGGTGCTCACAGGTGGCTGATTCCAGTAGATGTTAGGAATGTGTGTATGTGTGTGTGTGTCAGAGAAAAGAGATAGAAGATAAGGCACTGAGATAGTGTAGCTAAGAAACATCCTGTCTTCATTTGACCTCTCATGCCTTTCGCCCTCATACACTTAACCCTGCTATGTGCCTACAGCATGCCATCTGGTTTTATTTTTACCATGAGACAAAGATGACAAACTCAAGATATCTCTGGATAAAACCTTAAATACCTCTCAGGGCCACAAAGAGACAAAACAACTTCAATTTTACTGAACACAAGACAAAGATGACTCATCAGACACAACAATCCCACCTGTTTGCCACAAACCCACCTGTTTGCGATTCTGAAGTCATTTAAACTTATATTCCAATATGTTCCTGCAGTATTAGAAGGAAGACTTGCAAAGTTGTCAGAAGATGCTAAGGTCATAGTAGTTTATGCTTTTTCCCTGCAGGGAAAGGGGCTGCTAGCGAGCCCCTTTTATGTGTGTAGCTCTGAACCTGCTCTCTGTACTAGTTTGGGCCCAGGGATCAGACTGCCTGAATTTTAATCTTGGCTCCATCACTACTACCCATGTGGCTTATGGAAAGTTATTTAATCTTTTTAATACTAAGTTTTCCCACCTGTAACTATTACAATGAGATTACTGTGAGAATAAAGTGAACCGATATATATGTAAAGTGTTTAACACAGTGGCTTAATGAGGATATCTATTATTGTTATGGTATCATGCTCGGTAATAGGCTAACTTTATAATATGGGCAGTCAGACTTTACCACTTACTTGCTATGCAACTTGAGGCAAGATTGCATTTTGCTTCAATCTCCTCATTTAGAAAAGAGGCAAATTACTTATTGCAGAAGAATGTTATAAGGATTCAGTGAAATACTATAGGTAAAAAATTTAGAAAAGTCCTGGCATATAAGTTAGTGTGCCCTAAAAGACAACTTCTTCTTTTTTTTTTTTTTTTTTTTATAATTTTTTTATTTTTTATTGACTTTGTAATAATATTACATTAAAAATATATATGTGAGGTCCCATTCAACCCCACCCCCCCATCCCCCCTCTCCCCCCCCCCCCAACAACACTCGTTCCCATCATCATGACACATCCATTGGATTTGGTAAGTACATCTTTGGGCACCTCTGCACCTCATATACATTGATTCACATCATGGCCCATACTCTCCTCTATTCCATCATGTAGGCCCTGTGAGGATTTACAATGTCCGGTGATTACCTCTGAAGCACCATCCAGGGCAGCTCCATGTCCCGAAGACGCCTCCACCTCTCATCTCTTCCTGCCTTTCCCCATACCCTTTGTCCATTATGTCCACTTTTCCCAATCCAATGCCACCTCTTCTATGTGGACACTGGATTGGTTGTGTCCATTGCACCTTTATGTCAAGAGGAGGGTCAGATTCCACCTGGATGCTGGATGCAATCCTCCCATTTTCAGTTGTAATCACTCTAGGCTCCATGGTGTGGTGGTTGTCCTTCTTCACCTCCATCTTAGCTGAGTGTGGTAAGTCCAATAAATCAGATTGTAGGTGCTGGAGTCTGTTGAGGCTCAGGATCTGGCTATCACATTGTCAGTCCAGAGATTCAAATCCCCTAAATATATCTTAAACCCCAACATTAACTGCACCTCCAGCACATTAGCATGAAAGTCTTATGAAGGGAGATCCCATCTGAGTCCAGATTCATCACACATAAACACCATTTCCAAAGAGGGGCCATCTGCCCTGGTAGTTAACCCCATCGGCCATGACCATAACTCCCATGGGTCTCTTTAGCCCTCAAAGGAACCAATATCTGGGGGTTGTATCTGCTTTATCTGTCTCTCTGACTCTGCTCAGTTGTGCATGAGGGCAAACCTTCTGCCAGCCTCCAGACTCTTTTTTAGAAACTCGTAGCCATATAAACTCATTTCTCCTTTCCATTTCCCCCTTACTTTAGGTCAAACAGCATTTTAAAGTCATGGTATTTTATGTAGACATGGATATTCTGCTGATCCGCATTGAACCTTCCGTATAAGGTCATTTTCCAGTTGCATCATCAGTTGGTAGTTGATAGTGGTCCCTCGTTGCCAGGGAGGCTCATCCCCGGGTGTCATGTCCCACGCTGGGGGGAAGGCATTGCATTTACATGCTGAGTTTGGCTTCGAGACTGGCCACATTTGAGTAACATGAAGGCTGACAGAAGGAAATTCCCAGGCACAAAGTTGCTCTAGGCCTTGTTATTATTTTGGGTTTATCAGCTCACAAGCATAGTCATTAGTATCAGGGGCTCACTGTTGAACCCTCACTCCCTCCCGGTCCCCACCACTGTACCTGGGAGACTGTCGCTGCTCCCCTAGGGACCACGACAGAGCACCACTGGCCAGGAACCCAGTACCCCCCCTACTGTGGTTTTTAATTGTTGCCACTATGAGTATATCCAAACATTACCATGCACCCTGGACATATGTTCTGTACAGCTCCCTGTCAGTCATATATCATCTGTCATTGGTATCCCATACCAGTATCCCTCCATTGCCATTGTTGAAACACTCTGTGATCCAGAACTCCCCGAAATTTGAAGCCCAATATAATGTCATGGTCCCTTACTAGGGAATGGCATATAGCGATGAGTTTAAAGGATAGATAAAGAACTTGGATAAAGTTAGATAAAGAACTTAGATAAAGAATGTTGACTTGAAAAAATTCCACATCCTATTTTTTTCCTTTTTTTTTTTTTTTTTTTTTTTCCCCCCCCCCTAATTATTCAGCTTTTCTTCACAGGAGTCCTAGACCACAGCAATGTATATATATAATATACAGCACTCCCACACATCCACCAGAAAACCTTTTCCCTTCCACAGTGATACTCTTACGCCCTATTCATATCATATTTACTTAAAGTGATGTACAGAGTCTGAGACATTAGCTTTCTAACAAGGTGACATCTGTGTTTACATTATGGTGCATACTTTAGGATACACAGTTCTTTACATTTTTAGTTATCCTATGTTTTACATTATGGTTTACATTATCAGTCTGTCATCTCCTATATGTTATGGTGTAATATTACATGTTTTATATCCATCCTTGTGTACTCTCAAGAAACTCCTCTCTTACCCCCCATTTACTTTGGTTCCACACATTTAACGTCCATTTTCCCTTCCACCTTGGTGCCCTCAGTGATAGCCAACCTCCGTTTCCTGAGGAGCCACTTCCAGAGATAGATGGAATAGTGTTCAGGGCCTAACTTGCTCAACTGCCCCAATGCCCTGGGAGCCACCCTTTCTCTCGAGGGATACAGTTCCCTCTATTGGATGGCATTAGTCCTCCCCAGGATGTGGGTCCACCCCCACTCTCACTACTTGGGTTTCTACCCCATGGTGTCACCCACTCTGGCAGAATGAGCATTTAGACATTCCCCAGGAGCCCGTCCTGCATCAGACCCTCCCCTCCGAGCATTCTAAACAGGTAACCCTCTTTATTATATTTTGATATGATTTTCTCGGCATTTTACTCTCCACCAACACCTGACCCTCTCCTGAAGACAACTTCTAATATGCTTTACTACCTCTACAAATGCTACTACTACTATTATTATTATTATTATTACAACAGCAATTGCTGCTACTACATTTATTAGGCAATCTGGGAATAATGAAAAAATTTTTTAAAAAATCATGAATTCATCTATCAAAGAGACTTCTATCTGTTGGCAGTCTTTTAAAATAATTTTCCTGACCTTCCTAGTCATATTCCTTTATTGCTGAAGTGCAGCCCCTTGTGAGAGAAATTGGTGAGTGTTATTACAGTACTAGAGTAAGGGAAGGAATGCACTTCAGACTCTTGACTTGTGAAGCAGTCATAGAGGTCTTTCAGTTGAATTTGGACAGCATGCACGAGTGCAAAAGTCCCTGTTTTCCATTTCATTTCATTTGTACTTGGACTTGGAAGAAATGAGGAGCTGGCTATAACTGAGGAATAACTGGTCACTTCAGGAAAGACTGCTATTGTCTACTGATATATATTTCTCCTTCTTTCTTTGATATTATGACTCCTGAGTCACAGATGAGCACTGTACAATGCAGCTGGAGATTGTATTTCCTAAATTCGCTTACAGTTAGCTGGGGACTTTTGACTAAATGCTTGATAATGGAATGGCAGCAGAAGTGTGAGTACCACTGTCAGGCCACAACCTTAGAAAGACTGTGTAACACACTTCTGTCCATTTCTTTCCTCTGACTGTCTGGGATGTAGATGTGCTGGAGCAGCCTTTCAGACTCAGAGATGTAAGATGCATAATGGGGTGGCAGAGACACCCTTCCAACCTTGGACCAACTCTCTCTGGACTTTTACATGTAGAAAGCAGTAAACTGCCATAGTGTATTAGCCACTGTATTTTGGGATCACTTGGCCCATGTACTAACATTTGCAACCTAATTAACTCAATATAATCGGCATCCTACTCAATCACAAAAGTAAAGGACAGTGATTTCAAATATTTTGAATGTAGTAAAGATATTTTAAGAGAAGAAATACAGCAGTCTTTGAAGTAGACCAATTTAAATTCCAGAAACCACACTAAATTTTGAATTTCAAAGGATTTTCCAAATCTTTTTCATACTTAATGCTATGAAGAAGGCCCCACCTTAGTAATCAGAAGAAACTCACAATTATATTTGAAATGTTATCAATTATCAATGCTCTTTCAGGTAGTTAGATGATATTTTATATGGTTAGAATTCAAACAAGTACCAATATGATTATTTACATAGACTACATTTAGGGTTGTACCATATTCAGTCTTTGAATAGAATGCTATAGACCTCAAAGTAAAATAACCCTAACATTTAGGATAAAGGTAACTGTTATAATGCCAGCAAGAGGGCAATACAATCACATCAAGACATGGAATGCTTAAAACTCCTAAGTTTGAATTATTTGCTGTATGTGTTGCTTTTATATGCAGTTTTAAAAAATTATAAGCTAAGGTTGTGATTGGCTATTTACAAGTTTAGATGTATTCTACAATGTACTTACTATTTTTTAAAAAAGATAACTGCCTTTGATTAAATTATGTTAAGATTAGGGCTTTAGGGAAATGGATGTGACTCAAGTGATAGGGCTTCCACCTACCATATGGGGGGACTGGGGTTCGATCCCTAGGGCCTCCTGGTGAAAAAGAAGAGAAAGCATGGGCCTGAGGTAAGCCAGTGCCCGCATGGAGAACCAAGTCCCAGGACAGTAAGCTGAATGTCCACATGGTGAACTGACTGCCCATGTGGTGGGCCAAGTGCCCTTGCGGTGAGCCAAGTGCTCACGCAAGTGACTGCATGGCAAGCCAAGTGCCTGTGTGGCAAGCCGAGTGCCCACGTAGTGAGCCGAGTACTCACGTAAGTGCCCGTGTGGTGAGCCGAGTGCCCACGTAGTGAGCCGAGTACTCACGTAAGTGCCCGTGTGGTGAGCCGAGTGCCGCGTGGTGAGCTGAGTGTCTGCGTGAGTGCCCAATTGATGAGCCAGCACCTGTGTGGTGAGCCAGTGTCCACATGGCAAGCTGAGTGCCTGCCAGCAAAGCCGAGTGCCCGTGCAGCAAAGCCAAGTGCCCACACGGTGAGCCAGTACCTGTGCAAGTGGGTCACACAGCAAGATTATGATGAAACAAAAGAGAGACAAAGGGGAGAGTCAAGGTGAAGCGCAGCAGAGACCAGGAAATAAGACGGCACAATTGACAGGGAACTTCTCTCCATACCAGAGCTCCCCAGGATCGAATCCTGGTGAATCCTAGAGGAGAAAGACGAGAAGAGAAGACAAAAAAAGAGAAATAGATACAGAAGATCACACAGTGAATGGACACAGCAAAAACAGCAGGGTGGAGGAGGGGGAGGGAATGGGAAAAGTGTTAAAAAAAAAGATTAGGGTTTTGATTTGACCTCATTAGGGTGACTCAGTTTGAGTTCCTGCCCCCTTTGGGGGCTATATTAACTGTGGGCTATATTAACTGACACTCAAGAAGTAGATACACAGAGATAGATACACAGAGGAAGAGAGACAGCTCCATAGACATGGCAGAGGCCTCAGGAAGAGAGATGAGCCATTCACCTGATATTTTACAGCTGACTTTTTGAAGAGACCAGAGCACCCGAGCCTGGAAAGAAATGAGCCTGGGAAGAGAGATGAGCCCTATGCAGCCTACAGCTGAGACTGGAAGAAGCTGGACTCATGGAGCCTTAGGAGGGAAGGGGAAGGTTGAACTCTCACGGATGTTCCTTGCCATCTTGTAAGTTGAGTTGGACTCCTTAGGGCCTTGTATATGTAAGATTTTATCCCAAATAAATACCCTTTATAAAAGCCAATAGATTTCTGGTACTTCGCTTCAGTAACCCGTTAGCTGACTAATACACATGTTAATGGAAATTGGAAAAAAAAAAAGATTAATATTGCAATGTGGAATCCAAAAGAAGGTAAGTGACTTTTTTTTTGTGGAAAGGGGATTAAAAGTGGTTCTGTTTCTTCAGCATGGTGCCAGACAAAGGGTGATTTCGTCCTACAGCTTGGTTGGATTCATTAGGAAATATCTAAAGTGAAGGGAGCCTTCTATTGGGCTAGCATAGTTTCATAAAAACACTTTTAGAACATCTCACATCCTGTAAGAATTTGCATCCTTATGTAAGAATTTGCTCTAAGGTTTGGCTCTTGGACTGACCCACTGAACAAGAAGGAATGGGCACTGTTGTTTCTGGGCCTGGCTTGTCTGGTATTACTTTACCTGAGATTCTAGGGAATAAATTCCTTGGGAATTTCTTTGGCATGGCTTAATGTCCACATAGCTTTTTGTCCCTAGGTCAATGAAGAAAATAAAGTTTCTAAATCTTTAGACCTGGAACCAGATCATCCGCCCTGGTTCAAGTTATACATTGAGATTCATTCTGAACTAGCTAGGTCTGAGTTCATATTATCACATGTATTTTATGATAATTTTATGTTTGTAAAGCACTATTTTTAAATATTAAAAAAATTCTCAATTTAAAAATGGATATACAATGAAGAAAAGGTTGCACTGATCACAAAACTAAAATGATTACCTCCCTACACCCCTATTAGGATGGCTACAAAATATTGATAATACTAAATGCTGACAAGAATACAGAAAAATTGGATCTCTCAGAGATTGCTGGTGGGAATGCAAAATGACACAACTACTCTGCAAAATAGCTTGGCAGTCGCTTATAAAATTAAATATATACTTACCATATGACCTAGTAATTGTGCTTTTGGACATTTATCCTAGAGAAATAAAAACTTAAGTTCACATAAAAACCTGAACAAAAATGTTCTTAGCAGCTTTATTTGTAATAGCCCAAACTGGAAACAATCCAAATGTTCTTCAAAACGTAAATGGCTATACAGATTGTGGTACATCTATACAATGGAATGTTATTCATAATTACAAAGGAATGAACTATTGATACATGCAACAACTTGGAGGGATGATAAGGGCTTTATGCTAAGTGAAAAAAGGCATCTCAAAAGGTCACATGTTGTGTGATTCCATTTATATAACATTCTTGAAATGGCAAAATTATAGAAATGGAAGAACTGATTGGTGATTATTGGGATCATCACGGAGGTGAAGGACACATTTAAGTGTAAAGGGGTAGCAAAAGAGTGTTCTTCTTTGGTGACAGAAACGTTCCGTATCCTGATTGAGCTCATGGTTATAATGAGCTGTACAATTTTATAGAACTATGCAAAACTATACAAAAACTATACAAAAATATGAATGCCTGTGAAAACCGATGGGATCTGAGTAGAGTCTATAGTCTAGCTAATAGTATTCCTAGTTTTGGTAAAGTACCATAGTTACGTAAGATGTTATCTTTTGGGGGATCTGGGTGAAGCTTTCATGGGGTCTCTCTGTGCTACTTTTTTTTCCCTTTCTTGAGCTACTGGGGGACCCTTGTATGTGGGAAGCTGGCCCTCAACCACTGAGCCACATCAGTTTCCCTGAGTTGGTTTTTTCATTTGTTTTACTTGTTGTTTGTTTGTTTTTTTTTCAGGAGGCACTGGGAACTGAACCTCGGACCTCCCACGTGGAAGGCAGGTGCTCGACAGCTTGAGTCACATCTGCTCCCCTCTGTACTACTTTTACAACTTCCTGTGTGCCTATAATTATTTCAAAATAAAGAAGTTAAAGGGGAGTGAGTATTGCTCAGTTGGTTGAGTGTCTGCTTCCCATATATGAGGTCCTGGGCTCAATCCCTGGTGCCACCTAAAATAAATAAATAAATAAATAAAGTTACAAATAACTATTACATTAACTTATCAATGATAGCAGTCTCTCTTTTTTTTTATGGGAGGTAGGAAAGGAGAGTAGGGAAAGGAGAGTATATCAAACTGTTTCAATCAGAACAGTTCTGCTTTTATATGTTTGTCCTCTGGGAAGATTTCATATAAAGAAGGAGTTCCTGAGAGAAAGTTTGAAAACTACTTCTAAAAGTTTATTGAAGTATCATGGGACAATAAAGATCAAATCATATGAAATATATATATATATACACTTATGTATATTTTTTTAACCAAGGAAAGTAGGTATGCTTTAGAAAGCAATTTGATATATTATTTTAACTTTTGAAGTCTGATATTATAACAGAGGGTTAGAACTTCCAAAGGAAGTGATTACAAATTGCTACTTATTTTAGACACAGTATGAGACTTGGTTTCTTTGTTATGAAATTAAAGATGCTGATGCAACCACAGGGACATACTATTTGTAGCACTGAGGGTAAATAACATTGTTAGTGAACTACTTCTAGAAGTCATTTAAAATGAGCAGCTGATGGAGCAGTGATTTTTCAATCTGAGAGTTGGATAGGCAAGGCATGACAGTTACAAAACTCTTTAGCTTAACTGAACACAGGATTTGTTACCAACTCCATCTCTAAATATTCAAGAAGTCTTTATTCACTTCTATGAAATTTTGCCCCCATTCAGACATTTTGATCTGCAGAGCCATTTGAGGTGCTACTCCATTGCCTTGTATGGAAATGTTTCCTGCATAATCTGTGGAGGTAAAGTTTTCGTGGTAGTATCTGCCCAAATGTGGCTTGGACCCTTTACTCTCCATGCCCACCATGTCCACTCAGAGCCCCATATTCTCTTGTGACCTGGTGCCTGATGAATACAGTGGAACTTAGGCAGGGCCTCCAAGTAATTATAGAGTAGGCTTGTGGTTGTCTTCCAGGAAATGGTAAGTGCCACTTGTCCTATCCTGTCCAGGCAGACTTCACTCAGGGGACAACAGGAAGTAAGTACCATATAAGGGCATACTGCAGCAGCATTTGTTTTTCTGAGGAGAGCCGGAAGGTAGACCTGTTCTCTTTCTCCACCTACATTTCCCCTTCCCAAATCAATTTGAAGTTTATAATTAAAGAAAACCTTGTGCTTATACAGTGATCCTCAAAATGACCTAAATGAACTTTCACATGGGAACTTTGGATACCCACTTTTTAACCATCCTCTACTTACAGTGAGTCTGAGAATGTTTCCACCTAACTTTTTCAACACTATTATCTTACTGTCAAGTCTCCTGGAAAATTTGTTAAATGTTTCTGTTTTCATCATTTATTTGAGGGAATGGTAACTTCATTAGCTTGTGCCAGAAATAGATCTTAAAAATACACCTCTGAATCCAGAATTAAGTCTATTGGCTGCAGAAATTCAACACTTCTCTGAACTGTTAATTGGGGTGTGTGTTGGGAAATTGGTGCAGAAGGAGAGGAAGTATGTTGTTGGGAGGGAGAAAGAAGTCAGACGGGATCTTAGGTGTCCTCGCTGTCTATTGCTCTTGGCCACTTGCCTTGCTTTCCGGCCACAAGAGGAATTGTATATGGTGCTGTAATCTGAAAGGAGGCCAGAGCAGGAAAAGCATTTCCCTGAACTCCAGGTTCAGGCAAAAACAAGCCCTTGTCCTGCATTGCACTTTCTTCACACAAAATCCTATGAAGTCCATGACTTGGAATCCAGAAATTTCAGAAAATGGACCAAGGCCCTTATGGTTAGTGCGTGTAGGTCAGTAGGATGTGCCACCTCTTACCGGCAGGACTGAGTAAGGCTGGGGCAGGAAGGAGAAGAGGAAGAGATGTTAGAAGGGAATCAACATGTAACAGCATTTAAAATTGGCATTGACCACTTTGTGTGTATGTGTGTAGTTTAAAAAGTTTGTTATTTTATTTTTTGTATTTAGCATTTACCATTTCTAAAATGTCACCTGCACTTCTCTGACCACTCCACTTGCAGATTCCTACCAGCTTGATTGGAAATCTACAATTTTCTTTACTACTGTAGTAAATAGGATTTGGAAAACAGTCCATCTTCATTATATTTGAAAAACATTAAAAAAGGATAATTCTTTTTGAATATCTGTCCCATTTTGTATCCAGTTTTAATAGGCCACAGTATTTTATTTCTAAGATCTGAGTTTCATGGTAGATTTGGGGAACACAGAAGATGGGCATAAAACAGCCATCCAAACTAATGGAAAAAACAAAGAATAAATGCCCAGGAATATCCAAGAAAAATTTGAAAAAAAGATCTGTGTGGCGTTACTTGACTTACCAGATATCAGAATACAGTACTAAGCCCTTTATTAGTGTAGATATAAGCAAAGGGATCAGAATATATAATAAAGAATCAAGGACTAGAGCTCAGTGTGTGTATGTGTGTATGTGTTTGTATGTGTGAATAAAATACATTTCAAAGTGGGTAATTCAATTGGCATATGTGGATATCCATCTAAAAGAAAATAAAATCAGGTTTCTGTATTATACCATATTTGTTGGGGATTGAATCGCACCCTCCACAAAAGGCATGCTCAACCCCTGTTACTGTGGGTGTGAATCCATTTACAGATAGGACCTTGAAGATTTATTGGTTAAAGTTTGCTCAGACTGAATGAGTGTGGGCCTTAATCCAATATGGCTGAACTCTTTATAAGTAAAGGAAAACGGACTTGGAGAAAGAAAAGCCACAGGGGAGAAGTGAGAAGCTGGAATTCAACAGAAGCCAGAAGAGAAAGGAGAAGATACCACCATATGCATTGCTGTGTGATGGAAAAGTCAAGGAACCCCAAAAGATACTGACCTGGGTTGGGGGGTGGGGAGAACCTTCTCACCTCTGAAACCATGAGCCAATAAATTCCTATTGGTAAGCCCGTGGAAGGAGAATGGAAATGATGAACACCATTTCAGGGATGCCTCATCCCTCAGAATAAAACCTCCCACAGCACAATCCTTCTCTTCCCCCATTTGCCAGTTGGGTGTTTATGGCCAAAGTAACTTGGAAGCACACATGCTGAAGACGTCTGAGTTTCAATCTACCTGTGCCTGGAGTAGAGCTCTCAATCCCACTGCCGCCCAGAAAAAAATAATGGGAATTTTATTGTATTTAGCCACTAACATTAACGGGTTTATACATTAGACTATATTTAATTTATTAAATCAACTTGCCTTTTGTGGACTCAAACACGAAACCACCTACTTAAAACAAAAAAAACATGAAAAAATTAAATCATCCCACTATTCATAGGTTATGAAATAATATACAAATTTCATCCTTGGTATATTTTGTCTACTTATATAAATAATGGCATCTCTAATTACATTTTACACAAATTAAATTTGCCATACTGGAGTATATCCCATTTAATTCTTATATCTATAAATGTGGGCATTACTTAATTTTATAGATGAAGAGAAAGAGGTTTGGAGAGGTCCATTAGGTTGTCTTAGGTCTCTAAGCCAGGCCTTAACCCAAGTATGTCTGGCTCTAGGGCCTGATTTCTTTCCACAGTACAATTGATGTCTACTCCTATTTCAACCCCCAAAGAAGTCTCGTTGAGATGCTCTGAAGTGATGAAGGAACATTGCAGTATGGAGACCCTAGTGTATCCTTTTGTTTCCCCTGGTTATAAAACCTATGAAATGTATTGACTGGTCCTGGTCCATCTTTTTTATATTCTGACTCTATTCAAGGTCATCCCTAGGTGAGGCAGCTGCCCTTTATTTTCAGCTTGTATTCACATACCAAGTCGACCAATCTGTGAACCCAACTTGGACTTTTTCCTCTGCCAGCTGGCTATGAGCCATCCTCCATGTGGCTGTAGGTGTGAACTGAAGGTGAGGCTTTGGTGGATGAAGTGGGAGTTTGGGCTACTTCTGACAATTGCTTCTTCCTTTGTCCCTCTTCAGGTTTGATCCTGAAGGGCCTGCTTCCATCTTAGAATGGATTACTGTTGATGCTGCCAACATTATGATTTTGGGCATCTGACAGAATTTAGGTCATGATGGACTGTTCTGGCCCCATGGTCACTTGGTGTTCCATGGCCAGGCATTCTCTTCTACCAGGATTCAGTAAGTGTTTTTCAAAAGGCATATAATTTTTCATTGCTGATGTCATGCATGTCTTGTTTCAGAAAGCTAGGGGGTCTGCATTATGATTCTTCCATTAGGACTTGCCCTGACCGCATATGGTGGCTCCCTCCCCGCCTTCTTGGTCAATGCTCTAACACCACACTGGCTGCAGAGCTCTTTCCTACTCTGGATCCCACTCAAAGTTAGCAGCTTTATGTGTCATTCTGCTTATGAGCTAGAGCTATATTCCTGGGTATAGCATATTCTGCCCCTAGAACTCAGAGACTTATGAGGTCTGGTGTTTCTTTATTGTTGGGAGGTGCAAGATAGAGAAATCTGTCTTTTACTTTAGAGGGGATTGTCCAACATGCCACAGACCACTACATGTATGTATTTACCAAGGCCTCTGGTCTGCTAGCCATTTCTTGCTCATCCAATCTGAAAAGGAGAGAAAAAAAATGATTATCAACTAAAATAGGCAATGTATATGATTGGATTATATCTTTGAAATTCTGGGATAGAGGAATTTTTCTCATAAGATAAATTTCACTATACTAAAATGAAAAACTTCTTTATATTGAAAGATACCTTTAAGTAATTAAAAAGAGAGACAACAAACTGAGATAACATATTTGCAATATCCTGACAAAGAATTGATAGTAGGGGAGTGTGGGGAGTGGGGCATATGGGAATCTCCCATATATATATATTTTTTTAAAGTCTTTTTTTCCTTTCCCTCCCCTCCCCCTCTCCCTTCCCTCTACCCCTCCCCCTTCCCCACCCTGCTGTTTTTGCTGTCTGTGTCCATTCACTGTGTGATCTTCTATATCGATTTCTCTTTTTTGTCTTCTCTTCTCGTCTTTCTCCTCTAGGATTCACTGGGATTCAATCCTGGCAACATCTGATGTGGAGAGAGCTTCCCTGTCAATTGTGCCACCTCAGTTCTTGGTCTCTGCTGCACTTCACCTTGACTCTCCTTTTCGTCTCTCTTTTGTTATGTGATCATCTTGCTGTGTGACTCACTTGCGCAGGCACTGGCTCACTGCATGGGCACTCGGCTCACCATGTGGGCACTGGCTCACCACTCGGGCACTAGCTCAGCATGTGGGCACTTTGCTCACCATGCAGGCACTTGGCTCACCACACAGGCACTCACATGGGCACTCAACTCACCACATGGGCATCCATGTGGGCACTCAGCTTGCTGCACAGGTACGCAGCTCACTGCGCAGGCTCTTGGCTTGCCATGTGGGCACTGGCTTGCCACAGAGGCATGCTTTCTCTTCTTCTTTTTCACCAGGAGGCCCCAGGGACCAAACCCAGGTCCTCCCATATGGTAGGCGGAGGCCCTATCACTTGAATCACATCTGCTTCCCACCTACATATATATCTTTTTTCAAGATTTATTTTATTTATCTCTCTTTCCTTTCCCCTCATTGTCTGCTCTCTGTGTCTATTTGCTGTGTATTCTTCTGAGCCCACTTGCATTATCAGGTGGCACTGGGAAACTGTGTCTCTTTTTTGTTGCGTCATCTTGCTGTGTCAGCTTTCCATGTGTGTGGTGCCACTCCTGGGCAGGCTGTGCTTTTTTCATGTGGGGTGGCTATCCTTGTGGTGCACACTACTTGTGTATGGGGCACCCCTTTGTAGGAGCACCCCTGCATGGCAGGGCACTCCTTGTGCATGGCAGCACTGCACACTGCACATGGGCCAGCATATCACACGGGTCAGGAGGCCCTGGGTATTGAACCCTGGACCCTCCAAATGGTAGGTTAACACTCGATATCAGTTGAAACATGTCTGCTTCCCTATATATTTTTTAATGTAACATTTTTTTGTGATCTATGTATCTTTTAAAAATTAAAAAAATATATATTTAGAAAAAGAACTGATAGCAAGAATATATAAAGGTTATTTATTTATTTATTAATTATTTTTTTATAAAGGCTATTTATAAGCTAAGAAAAAATGAACTAAAAATGGGCAAAAGTCATGAATAGACATTTCACAGAAGAGCAACACATCCGTCCAATGAACATATGAAGAGATGTTCCATTTCATTAGTAATGCATGAAGTGAAAATAATTGAAAAACCTCAATGAGATACTGTTTTAAACTCAATCAATTAACATACTGAAGAAGTTTAATATCATCAAATATTGGAAAGGATATTGATCAATAGGAGAGCTTATATCTGTTGGTAGGTGTTAACCACTTTGGAAAAAATTTGGCATTATTTTGTAAAGTTGGAGATTCATATACCCTAAGATGGGTCATTCCATTACTAGTAATTACTCAAAAAGAATTCTTGCATGTGCATATTAGGGTACATAAAATAATATTCATAGAATCATTTTTGTTAGTAATAGAAGCAATCTGCACGTCCAATAACAGGCTTATGATATTTATACAATGAAATATTTTACTGCAAAGAAAACGGATATGAATAAATCCTAGGAATAAAATATTGAGTAAAAACTAAGTGGTAAAAGATTACATATATAATAACACATCTTTAAAAAAGTTAGAAAACCTAAATCTACTCAGCATACTTTTGAATAATATGTATATTGTGATAAAACTGTATCTCTAAAAAGCAAAGAAAAGGATAATGCAATTGTTTGGTATTGGTTCCTTCCAGTGGAGGGAGCCAGGTGTTCAGGACAGGGAGGAGATCAAAGGTGCATGCTAGAAATCATGACTCTACTCATTTCATGCTGAGTGGTCCTTACTGCTTCACAAACAAATAATTTAGGAAATAAAAAGATGGCCACACCTTGACCTAGGACAAGACTGTGTCATGAGCCAAGAGATGATGATTATCCAAATTTTAGGCACCTGGCATTGGGAAAAAACCAATGAAATGTTTGGTTGTACAGAGATGTTCCTGATTGAATCAGGATTGGGAGCAAGATCCCTGGAGCTGGGACAGGAGGGGAGACAGGATGGGGTCTAAAAGAGAAGGAAAGAGAAATTCAGAGGAAGTCACAAATAAGGTCTAAAGAGAAAGAAGGCTTTGGGGGCATTCCCTGGGGGAGGGTGAAGGCAGTCCAAGAGCTTAGAAAACAGAGATGTCTAGGGTGTTCATGTAAGTTGCTTCCTGTTCTGAGCTTTGGTGTAAGTAATCTCCATTATCCGAAGTCCATGGTAAATGTCTGCTGCATGTGAAAGTCTCTTCATTCAATCAGTCATTCACTACATTCCTATTTATTGAGTTTCTACTACATGGTAAAGCACCAGGGATATAGGGGCAAGCAAAACAGACCAAGTCCCTGTCCTCATGGAGTTAATGTGAAATATAGCTGCTTTGGCAAAAAAGAAGCAGATAGCGAGAGCCAGGGGTGGAGGTGATTCTATTCATGGTATCTGGGGTGAATGAAGAGAATGTGGATGTGGAGATGGCTACATGTGCAGTGGGGTGAAACAGGAAGGGTGACAGTGAGTGGGGATTGAGAATTCTGCAGAAGAGGAATTTGCAGTAACAGGTATCTAGGGGAACATAAGGCCCCTTTTCAGAAAACCATAGAAACATTGGAAACGACTCCAAATTTCCTACCATATGTGGAAATTAGCTTGTGTCACCTTGTTTGCAAATGAAAGAAAAAGCTAATTTCCAAAGTTGGATAGTTTGGGGCCATTACCATTTCACTTTCAACATTCTGTTAAGTTTCTTCTCTACCTTTTTTTTAAAAATTATTTATTTATTTTTAAAAATTACATTAAAAAAATATGAGGTCCCATTCAACCCCACCGCTCCCACCCCCCACTCCCCCCACAGCAACACTCTCTCCCATCATCGTGACACATCCATTGCACCTGGTAAGTACATCTCTGAGTATCACTGCACCCCTAGTCAATGGTCCACATACCTAGAGATGTAGAGACGAGCATAGGTATTTGTACTTTCAAAAAGCTTCCCAAGGGAAGTGGCTGTGGCTCAATCAGTTGGGCTCCTGTCTACCATATGGGAGGCCCTGGGTTTGCGTCCCAGGGCGTCCTTGTGAAGGCAGCTCACACTGCACAAGTGCAGCAGAGTGCTGACTCAGCAAGGTGACCAGACAAAAAGGGAGACAAGTAAAAACACAGAAGAGCATGCAACAAATGTACACAGAGAGCAAAAACAACAACCAAGCTGCAAGGGGGTGAGGAAATAAGGAAAAAAAAAGCTTCCCAAGCTGTTGATGGTAGTACAACATTGTGAATGTACTTAACGCCACCCACTTGTATTTTTGAAAGTGGCTAAAATGGGAAATTTTAGGTTTATGTATGTTACCAGAATGAAAATTTTTAAAAAAGCATGGAACTATACAATACAAAGAGTGAATCCTAATGTAAACTAGGAGCTACGGTTAATAATATAATTATATTAATATTATTTCATCAATTATACAAAGATACCACATTAAACCAAAATGTTAACAAAAAAAGAAAAAAAGCTTCCCAAATGATTCTAGTCCCCACCTCTACTGATGAACATTTTCTTAGCTACAACAGTGATTCCTAGTTTGGTTGTCCTAGAGTAGCCCAAATAATCTTATACTGTGGAATTTCTTTTTTTTTAAACAGCTTTATTGAGGTATAATCGACCTACAATAACCGCACTTATTTATTTATTTATTTATATTAACAACTTCATTTCAAATTCCCAAAAATTAAACAAAAAAAGGCAACTCAACTAGTTATGGAAACATTACTCCTAAAAAATTCTTTTTCAGGCACTTTTATCTCTCTAATTCCAACTGCTAACTCAGTTGTTCCTCTAGTGTTCAGAAAAATACATAGATGAACTCAGATTAGTTAAATGGCATAGTCAAGATCTCCTTATTAATGAAAAAAAAAATGAAGAGAAAAAAATGCCTAACTGCATTCAAATCTCACAAAACCAAACCCCACATTTCTTTTCTTTGACCTTTAGAATTAATATAGTACCAACTTAGCTTTTGCAGCAAACCATTACAATGCTGTTAACTATAGTTCCTAAATTGCTTTAGTTATATTTTTTCCCATGTCTCACCACATTCTTAACACGCTGCAGTAGAATATTCCTGTAGTTACACTTTTAACCACAATCCTCATCTACCACCAAAATTATTGTTATACATTCCCAATACTATACTCTAGCTGTCCTCCAACTAACATTAATCTTCCTAGACTACTTATTTCAGTCACAATTCCATTAATCAACAGTGTTTGTTACATTCATTATAATGTATTAATATCAAGTCCAACCATCACCACATAGTTAATCTGATCTTATTAAACATTTTACATACATCCAGCATTCTCTCCCCCTTCTCATCCCACATTCCATCTCCCACCAATCTACACACGTCGTAGTCCAACTCCTTTAGTCTACTCATTATATTTAGTTCATATCAGTGAGACCACACAATATTTGTCATTTTGTGTCTGGCTTTTTCACTCAACATAATATCCTCAAGTTTCCTCCATGCTCTCATGTATAGAACATGTCAGATTGTAGAATGTCAACAAAGATCTTAAAATAAAATTATTAATAATATATTTAATTTTAAAATCCTAGGCAGGCATTTGTTAGAAAATGGTAGTTTTGGTAAATTAAATGTCAGGTGCTTCAATTCCCCTAACTTGAGAATCATTTAAAATCTTTTTTTGTATCCTCTTCAATAATAGCTCTGTTTTTCCTGCCGTTGTTTCCAATATGTTGGAACTGACACTGAACTAAACAATTAGATGAGTCCTGAAGTAGCACCAAAATCTCTTTTGGATTTTTCTGTGTGTGTATTTAAAGTTAATATTTTGAATGTTTACTACATGCAAAGACTTACTCTGAATACTTTGCAGTTATCATTTACTTAACATTCACAACATCCCCATAAGTTATATTCATCAGTATTACCATTTTACAGAAGGGGAAACTAAGGCACGGTTTTATGCAGCTGGTAAGTGCAGGGCTAGGTTTGCCGCCCAGGCAGTCTGACTCTGGAGCACGTGGCTTAAATTTGTATACAAGACTAGCTCCAGTAAATTCCAACATGATTAATAAAACAATATCCTAACATCACCCAATAATAATGAAACAAGAACTCTTTCACAGAAACAGGCAGAAGTTCTCGTTGACCTGACGTTTTAAACTTTCTTGTCAGTGTGCTTTGAAAAACTTCCTACCTTGAATATTCAAGATCTTCTAAGTTCATGATTATCAGCTCACAAACACCAAAAGAAAAGATGATTCATTCCTGCCCAAATTAAAGTGCAGCAGGTTCTTAGTGAACATGGTCCAGGATTAGTTAATTAGAAAGTGCCTAAATTTAATTGCCAGATAGAATATGTCCTTATATTTTTAGAGTATCCAGGAAACAAAGATATCCAGTACAAGCACATTATGAACTCTCAGTGGGCTTCTCCAGACAGCATAACTTAAGCATTTTATTTTGAGTGAAAAGAGCTCGGGCTTTGGGCCCTACAAATGTCACACAGTTTGCTTTCATTCCATGTTCTTATGTCTGCAGTTAGTACTACCTTCTCAAGTACATAGAAAGTTTTGTTTGCATGGAAGGAAACGTTTCCAAACTCCTGTTTCTTTTTCCAACCACGTTGCATAGTAAAACAATATCTATCTATCTATCTATCTATCTATCTATCTATCTATCTATCTATCTATCTATCTATCTATCTACCTATCTATAAAATCTCAAGGGCCTTTCCTCTTTCTACAACTATTTTAGTAATTTCAGAATTTGAACACACACACACACACCACAATCACCATCTCTTCTAAAATGATTTTTTTGTGTGTACGTGAGCTCATGATTTCTCTGATCCAAACATTTCTCTTCAGGTCCCATAACAAAGTTATCCTTAAGTGCATACACAAGGGAGGCTGTTTATAATTAAATTATATTTTGTGTGTATGACAAAGGATTTCACGGTATGTGGTGTTCCTGATATTGATAATTTGCAACTTCTAATGACCATAGCATCAAGAATTGGGTTCCCCAAGGCAGTGTGTATGCTGTAGATACTGTAGGTATTAAAGCAAAACAGAAGTTTGACAGAAAGCACTAACATTGTGATGTATGTAACTATGCCATTCTATTAAAATAATACTGATTGGGACCCATTAAGTTGATCTACAACCTATAATGAATTATATAATGACCTACAGCATGTTCCTTTGTTTCTGAGAAGTGAGACAAGTGAAGTACAGGGGTAGATCCATGCTTTGTGAGGCCTGAACCTTATACAACTTTAAAGTTCTTTTTGAGAAAAGTGATACAAAATTAAGTAAAAAAATAAATATTTTTGTAGAATGAGGAAATAAACCACAACAAATTATAAATTTCAAAAAGCCAAGTCTGACAAACAAAATAAATCCATAAAAACAATATTTATAGTAAATGCGTTATACAGCTCTTTAATACATTCAATTTTACATTTATTATATTCCTGTTCTTTGATTGACTTATATTTAAAGAAAGTAAAAGACTAGTTGGTCTTTCCTTTAGCATGGTTGATTGAAATTTATTTTTTTAACTGATAGTAGTTGAGAAAAGTTTCTTCCAGCTTCACAACTTGTGATTGGAAACAGTATCTAAATTTTTTTATTTCAAATTTGGAAAAACCTCTCCTGTCTTTCATTTATGAGCTGAAAGATTTCAGTCCATTTTAAATTTTCCCTGTGCAGTATGTAATCTTAAATATTCCAAGTTGATGACACATTAACTAGTATGTTGTTTAGGTCCTTATTACATTGCTTTTTTGTTATATCTTTATAGATGTCAGATCAGCAAAAAAATTGAAAATGTTTTCCGATGTATTCGTATGATTCATTTTTCTTCATTATTTATATTTTCAAAGAATCCAAGGGTCTACTAGTTACTTCTATTTGAAATGTATTGCTTTAGAATACATGGCTTTGCATTTTCCCCATAAAACTTCCAGTTCTTTCCCCTTCTAATCAAAGTAACATTTCATTTCTTAATAGTTACACAGCAAGCCTTGAGAATTGACTGTGAGCTCATAACTGATAAGTAAGTCTTATGTGCTTAGACTGCTTTCCCAGAAACTCTAAATATGATCTGTTCTGTGAGCTGCCTGGACACTGTAAAATTGTAACTTCTGCCCTGCTGAGAAACATTGTAAAGGCCTGCTCCTAAATCTGCACATAGACATGTAGTATAACATGAACAGACATAAGGGGGTGGGTGAAGAACCTATGGACTAACGTAGACTTATTATTCTAGAAATTGAAGAACTTTTATCACTGATGTAAAGGCAGTGGCCACCAGAGGTTCTGAGGATTGGGAGAGGGAAGAATAGGTGTAACATCGGGCATTTTTAGGACATTGGAATTGTCCTGCATTGCAGTGATGGATATAGGCCATATACATTTTGTCAAAACCTATAAAATTGTGCAGAGAATAGTGTAAACTATAGTCCTTGGTTAGTACAATGCTTCGATATGTGTTCATCAATTGTAACAAATGTACCACACTAATGAAAGATGTTGTTAATGTGGGAAAGTGTGGGAGAAGGAGGGGGTGGGTATATGGGACTCCGGTATATTTTTGATGTAACATATATGTAATCTAAAGCTTCTTTTAAAAAAAAAAAAGGCAGCTAAAAAAATTAGTTTACAAAACAGAAAAAAACCCCAACAACCCTCTAACCCTCTTGATTTGTGAGAAGAGCGGACATCAAGCCTTGGACGTGCCAAGCTCTCTCCCATCACCCAGGACGAGGATTTTAGGCCATGACCAGTCTTGGACTCTCCGAGAGAGGATCTCCCCTCCAACCACTGAGGACGAGGCCCTATGTAAACTCCCTAATAAATGCTCACTTGCTCACAAGGCTGTACATGTCCGAGTCTTTCTTTGGTCTAACGTATCCCTCTCAGTTTGGTAGGAAGCTGTCATTTTACATGACTCCCTGCTACACTCAGAACAATCATTTATATTGAATGAGCTTTTGGTATAAGCTCTTATCAACATTAGAATTTCAGTTTATTTTATTCCCATCTTTATTGCCATTGTTTTAAATTCAATTAACTTTTATTTGAACTTTCAGTTCTTTAATAAAGACATTCAAATGATAAGAGAAATTCTCCTTTATGTAAGACCAAATCAGGAATCTCTAATTTATCACATTTAAAAAAGTCCTTTTAAACTTCTTTCCAAATTGTGGTTGAGTTATCAAATATGTTATTTTCATCAAGAAAGGAAAAAATATATGTATGGTGCGCTTATACTTGTACATACCACATTATCAGGTATAGAATCATGACAGGAAAGCACTCCAGTTTTGACGTGACGTAGACAAGGACCAAATCCGTCACCACTATTTTGCATGTTTGATGTTTGGAAGCATTCCTGCAGACTAACTTCTTTGTCTCAATACATTTCAAATCTTGTTTCTTCTTGACTGTCTTCCTACTTCTGGCACCGATTGCCCCATGAGACGTTCATTTCTTAAGCTCTGCCTCTGTACCGTCACAATAAGGGTTGAGTTGGCACGGTGGTGGATGGTGGGGGTGGTATTCCTGGAAGCCGCTTTTACACTGGGGCAGATAGCAATAACTTAACTATACACAGAAATGACTGCGAACCACATAAATACTTCCCACTCAACCCAGACTGAAGCTGTTCCCGTTTCATCTTTGACCTTGAGCAGATCTCCAAAGTCCTTGTGGCCCGCCAGGGAATGTGAGAGGGAAGTGAGACAGAGGGGAAGTCAGAGTGGAAAGAGACAGACGTCTTAACTGGTTGTGGTTAGACAAACTTACTTTTACAGACTTCACAAAAACACATGACCATGTGGATGTATTGCTACAATCCCTCCCGGGGTTTTGGAAGGGGCTCTGTAAGCGGGAAGGCTCTAAAGCTCAAACTTAATTTTCTTCATGGAAATTGTCTGGTGAAATGTCCAGGAGCCCCATTGTGTCCATAAGTCATTCCCTAAAACTGGTTTTCAAATTAGTTCAAGTCCATCATAAAGGATTCAGTAATATAGGATGAAATGAAAAGGATAAGGACAATGTGAGGTGTACATAGCATGTGGCGTTGTCAACTGTTCTTTCATGGGAAGGACTTTCCCTTATTAAGAGATTATATCCTTGCTATTAATTTGATATTAAAATATACCACCAATATTTGAAATATCGGTGACAATGCGAAGCAAAATAAGAGATGTTGTTTCTCTCATCTTTCTGGTTTTGCTATCATGGATTCCTTCACTTTCAGCATGTACACAGGGAGGGAAAGGAAGTAGAAGCTTTCACAGAACCATTTATGGCCAGGGCTAAAAGTACTTTTGTCTCCACTCCCTACATTCTTTTGACCAGAATTCAGTTTCTGGTTCCACCCAGTATGCACGGACAGCTCTGAAATGAGTGTCCAGGAAGAGAATGCACTGGTGAACCATAGAATTTTCCCTACCACACCAACATTTCCCAGATTCAGATGAAGTTTAGAACAATAGTAGGATATGATTGAGCTTTGAGGCCTTGAGTCTATGTCATTATCTTTTACCGCATAAGAAGACAACCTCAATACTGAGTGTATTAGTTTTCTATTGCTGCAGAACAAATTACTACAAACTTAGTGGTTTAAGACAACACTCAATTATTATCTCACAGTTCTGTAGGTCAGAAGTCCAGCATGATGTGGCTGGATTATCCGAGTAGGGTATTTCAAGCCCAAATCAAGGTGTTGACTGGGACTACATGTTTTTCTGGAGGCTCTGGGGAAGAATTCACTTCCAAACTTATTCAGGGTTTTGGCAGAATACAGTTCCTAGCAGCTGTAGTACCAAGGCCTCTGTTTCCTTGACTTTAAGACAGGACACCAAATCCTTCCCATGCTTTAAATGTCTCTGACTTCCTATTCTGCACTCAGGGCTCATATGAGTATATGGCCCCATCTGGATAATCCAGGATAATCTCCCTATTTTAAGGTCAACTCCCTATTTTAAGAGTGACCTTAACTCTACCTGCAAATCCTTTTTGCCATTAACATTACACATATCACAGGCCTAACAAGGGGTTAAAAGTTATGAAGGCCAAAATTCTGCCTATCATGCTAGGGATGTCCCAAAGGGATAGCTTTCTTCTCTTTTTACACTCATTTTCCAGATATACTGAAGTCCCAAGAAGCCTCCACTGCCTTGAAAACCCAGAGCCTTGGGTACTGAATAGCATCATTTTTTCTCTTCTGCTCACTTGCAGGTGTATGCAGGAAAATGGGCTTTTTTTTCCACCTCACAACCGGCTGGGTTGGTCAGGGAGTGGGCTGGCACTGTTGATGGTGATGGTAGAACACTACTGAGATTAATTCTTTCCTATTTTATAAATCAAACATATTATTCTATGGAGCTGATACATTTTCTTTAATTCTACTCCCACCGTTATCCTAAACCATGGGGCTGTGAAATTAAATTTAAAAAGATTTTTAAAAAATTTATAAAAACACTCTTTTGTTAATACTAGAGAAGACTATTTCAGAAAATTTTTAGAAACAACCTAATTTTCCAAATACATTCATATCTCACAAAGTCTCCAGCGCAAACCTTGTAGCCTGAGACACTGAATGGCATTGGTTTTACCTTTCTGCCCAAGAACAGGTATGTGCAGATGGCAGGCTGAGAACATATAACCGACACATTTCAAGACAAGCTGATTAACAAATTCACAATGACCACAGGCAAGGACAATGTGTTACATGCTTCTTTGTTGAATTAATGAATTTGAATGAAGTGTAGTCCAGCCATTGCAACATGTTAATCACAAGAAATTGAGAAAGACAGTTCATATAAGGAGATCAATATGTATGAGAAAAGCTATCGATTTCAGAAGAAACTGCAGGTATATATCTTCATTTTTACAGTAGTTTTACTTGTTATGTCAAAACTCCAGTGTTGTAAAAGGATTTTTCTTGTGTTCTGTGCCATTGGTTTATATGTTTTAACATGAAATCACATAAACTATTTTCCATAAAGACAGTATTTTCGTAGGAAAAAAAGTATTTCCATAGGCAGATAATTATAATTTGTCAAACTAGACACACTATTTGACTAAAGTTAGAGATTCATGTCAAGAGGCAAACATGCAAAACTAAATCTAACCTATTGTTACTTTCTGTGGCAGGGAATCTGCATTTATGCACTACTGATTTCTTTAGTAGAAAACATTTGTTAAAATAGTGTTGTGTGGCAATGTTACTGGCTGAGCTTTTCACTTTTCATTAAATTGCTTAAAAATTCTAACCATATCATGAAGACTTATTTTTAAAATTTTAAGTAGTTTATTTATTTTTAAACAAATCAATTTTATTAATACATATTAATAAAGCATACAATTTATCCAAAGTTTACAATCAATGGTATTTGGTATGAATCATATAGTTGAGCATTTACCATGTCAATCATTATTAAAACATTTTAATTATTTCAATAGTAATAATAATAAACAAAAAAACAGACAAAAAAAAATTCCTGACCTCTCAGGCACTCTGTTTCCCCTGCTGTATACAGCTGCTATTTCTGGCTATTCTTGCACAATTATTTATTTGTTTATTAAGCAATTTTTAAAAAAAAATATTTATTTATTTAATTTTTTCCTTTCAGCCTGCAGCACCCCCTTTAGAATCTCTTCAAAATCTGGTCTTTTGGTAACATATTCTATCAGTTTTTGTTTGTCTGTGAAGACTTTGAACTCACCCTCATTTTTGAAGAACAGCTTTGTGGGATACAGAATTCTTGCTTGTCAGTTTTTCCCTTCAGTAACTTAAATATATCATACCATTTTCTTCTCACTTACATGGTTTCTGATGAGAGACGGCATTTAATCTTATCCAGTTTCCCTTGTATGTGATGCTTTGCTTTCCTCTTTCTGCTTTCAGAATCTTCTCTTTATCTTGGATATTTGTCTTTCTGAATAGTAGGTGCCTCAGGGTAAGTCTATTTGAATTTATTCTGATTGGTGTGCAGGGTCCTTCTTGGATATTGATATTTATGTCCTTCATAAGGGTTGGGAAGTTTTTGGTCATTATTTCCTCAAATATTCTTTCTGCCCCCTTTCCATGCTCTTCCCCTTCTGGGACACCAATTATGCAAATGTTTGTGCATTTTGTGTTGTTATTCAGTTCTCTGAGACTCTGTTCCATTTTTTTCCCATTCTCTTCTCTTTCTATTCTCCTGTCTTTTCCAGTTCAGATGTTCTGTCTTCAAAATCACTAATTCTGTCTACAAGCAATTCAGATCTGCTCTTATGTGCTTCTAATGTTTATTTTTTTGTTGTTGTTGTTTTTGAGGTACCAGGCCAGGGATTGAACCTGGGACCTCACATGTGAGAAGCTGGCACTCAATCACTACATCAGCTCCCCTCTAATGTATTTTTGATCTCATCCATTGCGTCTTTTATTCCCATAAAGTCTGTTACTTTTCTTTGCAGGCTTTCAAATTGTTCCTTATGTTCCCCCAGTGTCTTTGTAATAGCCTTTATTTCTTTTGTCATATTTTCTTTAAATTGTTTATAGTGATTTAGAAGAGTTGTATGATTATCACTGATTAATTGTAATAAATCCTGCTTCTCTTGAGGATATTTGGTTTGTTCTTTTGGCTGGGCCATCTCTTCCTATTTCCTAGTATGGCTTGTGATTTTTTTGCTCATGTCTAGGCATCTGAATATATTGGTGAATTTACTCTGATGGCTAATTTCTCTCTCTTGCTTATTTTTTTTTTCACAGCTCTTCTTTGATGTTTGGTTCAACTTATTCTCAATCTTTAAAATTGCCCAGCTTAAGTTTTCAAAATTGACCAGGGACTCACTAGGGGGGCACAGATTTTCTCCTAGGTGTTGGATACTGAGAGTGTGAACAGTTTTTGTCCATGCAATTTCCAGACTAGCCAACTGATGGAACTTGTCAGCATACCTTTCCAAGGAAGTGTTTCAGTCTTGCCTTTCCAGTGTTCCTGTGCTGAATCTCAGGATTGTACATTCAAAGAAGGCTCTGCTGGCTGAATTCACTCAAGAAAAGCACCTCAATACCTCATCCCTTCTCCCTTGAAACAGCTGACAGGGAGGGAGATGTCTGTTCCCCTCTCAGTGGGCTGCAGTGAGCCAGGTGTTTTATCCCAGCTTAATATCTTGGAGATGGGGGAGGGGAGTATTTCACCGCTGCTATGGGGGCTTGGTAACATTATTTGTCATTTCTGCTTCTTCGTTTCTCTGTCTATCACACTCCTGGGGGTTGTATAGCCCTCTCTTGGTCTGCTGACCCCCAAAGCAGGTCCCTCAGATAGCTTTTGGCACTTTCTCCAATGTTTTTTTGAGAGCATTCAATTATGCCTGTTGGTCCATTGACATATCCCCCAAGTGGCTAAGTAATTATTTTGAAATACTTTCAAACTCATAGAATATTGCTGGAAGAGATAAAAATAACTCTTTCTTTCTCTTCACTCTCTTTCCTCAACTGTTAGCATTTTCTGCATTTGCAGAAGTGATATCCCATCACCATATACACCAGTATGTATTTCCCAAAGTAATGACACTTATAGAAAAGCCTATAACTCTGCAAGTAAACATTAACCATCCAATCTAAAGAGCCCATTAAAATTTCACCAAATGTCCAAAAATGTCTCTTTTTCCTTGCAATGTGCAGGATCCTATCCAGGAATATGTATAGCATTTAGTTGCTGTGTTTCTTAAAACACCTTCAATTAGAAACTATTTCTCCCTATATATCTATCTTTCATGTTTTTTTTTTTTTTAAAGATTTATTTATTTATTTTTATTTATTTAATTCCCCTCCCCTCCCCCGGTTGTCTGTTTTCTGTGTCTTTTTGCTGCGTCTTGTTTCTTTGTCCGCTTCTGTTGTCAGCGGCACGGGAAGTGTGGGCGGCGCCATTCCTCGGCAGGCTGCTCCCTCCTTCGAGCTGGGCGGCTCTCCTTATGGGTGCACTCCTTGCGCGTGGGGCTCCCCTACGTGGGGGACACCCCTGTGTGGCACGGCACTCCTTGCACGCATCAGCACTGCGCATGGGCCAGCTCCACACGGGTCAAGGAGGCCCGGGGCTTGAACCGCGGACCTCCCATGTGGTAGACGGATGCCCTAACCACTGGGCCAAGTCTATTTCCCTATCTTTCATGTTTTGACAGTTTTGAAAGTAGAAGCCTTACATTCTGTAGGATGATCCTCAACCTGAGTGCATCTGTTGTCCTTATGACCAGGCTCAAGCCATGCATTCTTATCCTGGACACCACAGAAATGCTGCTATGCTCTTCTCAGTGATTCCCACCAGGGAGTCACGATGTTAACCCATCCTACCGTTGGTGATGTTAACCTTGATTATTTGGTTTTGTTAGTTTCTGTCAGGTTCCTGCCCTTTAAAGTTATCATTTCCCCTTTGTAACTGATTAGTATTTTGTAGATATGTGAAGGGAGTTAATGTGATATAATGCCAAATTCCCGTACCTCACCAGATCTCCACCCACCAGCTTTAGCATCTATTGATGACTCCCGTTGGACTCAACCTCCTCTATAATGGTAGCAAAATTTTTCTTCTCTGTTTTTATTATTTATTCTACATTTAATTGTTGGTGTTCTATAAGGAAAAACATTACGTGGTACCCCATTTATTTATTCCTGCTTTATTTATCTCAGTATCAACTCATTTCTTATTTTATTAGGGGTTGTAATGTATTACTACCATTACTTACAGCTGATTGTCTTTATTTGTGGATCCCATATTCCTGAATTTGCCTCTGAGCTGAAAATACTCATGGGAACTTTGTTGACATGTGCATGTGCAGAATGGTGAAAAATTCTCAATAGAGGTCAAACGACATTGGTTGGGTATTTGTTAATTCAGTGTTTACAGAGATTTTATAGAAAATAACTCATAATTACCATGAATAACAAGAATCAACTGATGCTCAAATTGTCCCCATAGGCCGAGTGGGAGCCCTATCTAACTGGCAATTGTGCCCTTTTGACATGTATTTCTTTCTGATATAAAAAATATTCCAGGGTCATCTTGTTTCTTATTTGTTTTAGCCCTTGAATCAACCATTTGTCCAAGGAGCTTTGATTCCTTTTAGTGAACAATGGCACTTAGAAACCAAGAGCTGGGTGCTTGGTAGGCTCATTACTACTGGGATGTCTTTGCTTCTAGGCTCTCTGAGCAGACAGAGCTAGGATACGTAAGAATGCAAATAATGATTCATATAACTATTTCTATTCCTATTTCTATCTGTGTATAAGTATTATAGAACTGTGAGTTTACATTGCTACCCCAATTTCCTATCCAATATTTCAGGGTTCTTTCTAGACTTCCCCCTCTCTGTGTTTTAAATACTTTCTCTGGCTGTAAGTAGCTTAGCTTCTATTATCACCCATTAATTTATTTACTCATTTGCTCAATGTAACCAATCTCCCAACCATACCAGTTATTTCATCCTGCTGTCACTCTGTTTCCTTACACCCATCACATATCCTTGCCTGTTGAAGCTGCTGCCCCCATGTCTTCCCATCTCTCCAACCCTCTTAACTTCCTTGTGGCCCTCAGCCAACTGAATGGTTCCTATGTATATGGAAATAAAGGGGAAGGGGCAAGATATAGACTTTGCTTTTTAACCTCTTCATGTGTGGTTTTCTAAAAAAACCTTTTGATTATAGTAACATATATACAACACAAAACTTTCCACTTTAACTACTTTTAAGCGTACAATTAAGTAGTATTAACTATATTCATAAATTGTGCTACCATCACTGATATACATTATCCCAACTTTTTCATCACCTTGAATAAAAACCCATCAGGCAATAACTCCCTCTGCTCCTCCACCCCTACCACTGGTAACCTATAATCTACTATCTGTCTTTATGAAGTTTGCTTCTTTTAGGTATGTCATATAAGTGAGATCATACAATATTTTTCTTTTGTGTCTGACTTTTTTCATTTAGAATGACGTCTTCAAGTTTCATCCATGTTGTAGTATGCATCAGAAATTCATTCCTTTTTACAGCTGAATAATATTCCATCATGTGTATATACCATATTTTTAAAATCCATTAATCTGTAAATGGACTCTTAGGTTGCCATTTTTGCAATTGTGAAAAAGTTTGCTATAAACACTAGCGTACAAATATCTGCTTGAATCCCTGCTTTCAATTCTTTTGCATATATACAAAGAAGTGGGATAGCTGGATCGTATTGTAGTTAAGGAACTGCCAACTTATTTCCACAGTGGCTACACCATTTTACAATGAGAGACACTGACTTTTAAAATTTCATTTAATGACACTACTTCTAGTCTTATATGGTACCAATTTGGCCAAATCCCATTCAATTTCTACTGAGTAAACTTTGATATTTTTCAATTAAAGTACTGAATATTATGAATAAACAAACATATTTTGTATTATTGATGATTATTATGATTAATCATAGATTCCAATAGATTGAAAAACATCCAAATTGTTATTTTATTTACTTCTGACCTACCTTGACTGAGGAGAAAGAACTGAGAAGCCATTTGAAAATACATACAATTAAGATACTGGAAGTAAATGATGGAAGGAAGGAAGGAAGGAAGGAAGGAAGGAAGGAAGGAAGGAAGGAAGGAAGGAAGGAAGGAAGGAAGGAAGGAAGGAAGGAAGGAAGGAAGGAAGGAAGGAAGGAAGGAAGGAAGGAAGGAAGGAAGGAAGGAAGGAAGGAAGGAAGGAAGGAAGGAAGGAAGGAGAAAAGAAAAGAAAAGAAAAGAAAAGAAAGGAAAGGAAAGGAAAAGAATAAAAGAAGGGTAGGAACATAAAATGCAACCAAAAATGAGAATAGCGAAAATGCCTGTCATAGACCTCTTTAGCCTGGGCCAAAAATGTGTCACTAAGTTTTCTGCCAGGGTTTGGATCATGACTTCACTACTTGCCAAGTTGGTGCTGAGCAAGGTCCTTAGTCTCCCTGTGCCTCAGTTTCCTCATTTGTGGAATGAGGATAAAAATAATGCTTACTTCATGGGATTGTTGTGAGAATGAAATGTTAGTCTATATCAGGCTCTTAGTGCTTTGCACATTAAATTCTCAATAAAGTCAGGCGATTACTAGCAGTGGTAGTTTATTCAGTGTTAAAAACAACAAGTAGGCCTGGAAATTTTGTATGTTCCTTAGCTTTTCTCAAATATCAATTCCTCAGCCAAACTTTTAGAAACACTTGGTCACAGTCATTTCTAAGTTGTGGCATCTGTCCAGAGTTCTCAAACTTCAGTATAGTTTCAAATTTCAGTATAGCTATTTCATGTAATTGACTAAACTATATCCTTTAGTTATCAAGTAAGCAGGGGGCAAAGACAAAAAAAAAATTCTTAAGAAATTAAGGACCTGGACGATTTTCTTGTCCATGTTAGCAGACATGGCAGAAAACCTCTTTCCTTAGAAGAAAACCTATGGATTTTCACAAGGGTCTGGATGAGAACTTGTTGGAGACCCTGGGTAATTGTCCCAATTGACAATTACTCATGAACGATCCAATGAGTCACAGTTTGAGGAAAAGAGTACCTGAATGAAAGCCAGCTTGAATTTTCTGCAATATATCCCAAGTAGTTAATGAAGTCATCTATTGGGTAGAGTCCCTTAGTCATTTGGACATTGGATAATGTGTATCAAAATTCTAATTTTTCATCTTAACAGTGACTAACCAAGAAATCTGGTCATATCTTAACACTGCTCCTACTTCATTACAGTAGGGGGAACAAGTTGTTTTCCTGGTTTTTATGAGGCTCTTTTTTGCATGCAATGTGATTTAAAATATATACTTTAAACTTAAGGTTTCTTTTTTTCATTTGTAAAGAATATCCTTTTCTGCTATTTTGTCATTTCTTGCTTATAACTTTCCTTCTTAGATTTGCCAACATCAGTACAAATCAGAATCATTTTAGAGATATGATTTTATATTGCTGTCAAACTTTGTACTGAGATCTTGTGCCCCTTTACTGTTTTTATCCTCTGACATGGTTTTAGATACTGATGAAATGTAGCCCTGCTGAGAACAGCATCTATGTTTCTGAATAATGAATCATTCCTGATAATGATTTGCAACTTGGACATGTTGGTGACATTAATTATCACATATTTTCAAACTTTCACAATGACTGTGGTATAGCTTCCTGCCCCCTCAAATATAGCAGCTATCAATTTAGACAAAATTCAGACATAATTATGCCCTCAACAAACCAAGAAAGATGGTAAATTTCCCTTATGACAGAGCACTTTTGGCCATACTCCAAGCAAAGACCCGTATCTATGAAATTTAACCAGCTTTCCCTTTTGGCTGATCTTGCCCCACTCTGTCTCTCCCATAGAGAACACATTCTTTGACATCAGTGAGATGGTACTCTGTGGAAAAGAAAGGTCCAAGAGTCAGTTTGGCTTGTGTCTAATAATACCTACCTTGATTACATTAATCAATGAGATAATGATTCATATTTTCTAAGTATGATATAATTTACAAAGAAATAATTTACTTTGTAGGATATACATTTTTACATATAATACAGTCTTTTCTAAACATTTCCTCTGTGAGCATATCAGTTTGCTGTAATTTTCTCTGCCTACTGCTTTGATGCCTGCATCTACCCTCTCCTTGCTAACTTTCTGCTTCCTTACCCACCACACCAAAAAGGAGGGCTGCAGTCCCCTTAGAGATGGACTGTCATTAGTGCTCTAGAGATGTTAGCAGCAACAGTAGCAGTAGGAGATGGGTGTTGGAGCAAGGAGCATAAAGTCAGCAGACTGCAAAAGACCACCATGGACTTTTACTCAGCAGTATCTACATTGTGGATTATCTCAGAGCTAGACTCTAGGATACATTGTGTCATTACTTTTTCCATAGGGAAAGGGAAAAAACCCATCTAATATCATATATAACAATTAACACCTAATGCCTATGGTTATTTTCTACTTATGAAGTATTTTCACAAATATAACTTTGTTTGATTCTGCAAAATAGGATTGAAAGACTTTTTTTTTCATTTTTAAATCTTTTTATATTGAAATAATTTCAAATTTACAGGACAGTTGCAAAAATAATACAAACCCATACAGAGAACTCCAAAATAGCTCCCACACAGATGCCTAGATCCACCCACTTTTAATGTTTTGCCACATTTGCTATATCATTCTGTATATCCATCTACCTTTCTTTCTGCTCCTCACACTGAATAATTTCAATAGTCATCTTCAGTTTCACTGATTCTTCTGCTAGCTCCTACCTGCTGTTGAAAACATATAGGGATTTTTAAATTTCAGTTATTGTGATCTTCAGCTCTGTTTGGTTTGTTTTCATGATTTCTATTTCATAATTGACGTTCTCTTTGTATTCATATGTTGTTTTCCTGATTTCCTTTAGTTCTTTGTCTATATTTTCCTTTATCTCTTTGAGCATATTTAAGAACAATTTTTAAAAAAGTATTTGTCTGGTATGTTCAAGCTCTGGTCTTCCTCATTGATGGTTTCTGTTCATTTATCTTACGCCTCTGCACAAGCCATCATTTCCTGTTCATTTTATATCTCGTAATCTTTTATTTTAGACAGTTTGATTTTTCAGTGTATCTCTGAATTCTAGACACCAAGACATCTGTTCCTTAAGCTTGTATCTAGCTAGTGTTATGATGGCTATTTCCTTGAATGCCAGGAGCTAACAAAAAAAAAAAAAATTAAAAGACAGACAAAGAAAGAGAAGGAAAGAGAAAAAGAAAGAAAGAAAGAAGGAAAGAAAAAGAAAGAAAGAAAAAAGAAGACGGAAGGGAGGAAGGAAAGAAAGAAAGAAGGAAGGGAGAAAAAGGAAACCACCTTTCTCTGTCTTTGCAGATGGACTGTTCAGGTGTTCTTCAGAGTTTAACTGTTCTAACAGTAAATTAGAGAATAGCCCAAGGCACAAGTTAGAGTCCTCCCTGGTTTCTCCTTTGCGTGTGTCTTGTCCTGGGCATATGTACATGCTCCTAGGGAATTCCATTTATACAGATCTTAATATCCCTTTTCCCTAAGAAGCAGTGTTTCCTCATGGTCCTGGGTACTGTGATTTGACTGCTTTCCTATAGTGTTCTATAGGAGAGTGCTGTGAGCTGCCTCCACACTCAGGGCAAGTCCCAGGCCAGGAAGCCTACAATAAGTGTCCTGGTTCAGTCCTTCAGGCTGACAGATTGGCACTGATATACATGCACCCTAGTATATACACACTGATTACTCTACTTCCCCTGGAATTGGGATGAGGGACCACAGTGAGAGATGAGCTAGCTCTGTGCCAAGTTGGGCAGGGGATGGAAGAGGAGCCAGTGGGTGTGCCATGAGATCCTACCAGTTTCAAAGTGCCTTTTTCTTGATTTGGCACTTGTCCTATTACTTCAACCCTTCAGTGTTTTCTGGAACTTTGAGAAAAATAGATCTGTCAGCTCTTGTTTGTTACTTTAAGCGTCTATGGGGCTCTGAGCCATGGTGTGGCTCACTCTGCCATCTTGATGACCAGAACTCCAACCCTCCAGCCCTAACACATTATTATTTTTAAACTCCTCTTGCACATGAGAGGACTGAGATTCAGAAAGTTTAAATGGCTTACTAAAATCTACAGAGCTAAGAATCATCATTATCACCATCAGCATCATCATAATAGCAGTTAACATTCATTTATACTATTATATGCTAGGAACTCTTGTTAAGGGCTTTATGTGGATTATTTCATTTAATTTAAGATAGCAAATTTCAGAGCTTTAAAATAGTCAAAGCCCCAAGTTATACTATCCTGCCTTCTCAGCAATAAATCTCAGACATTTAAAAGCAACTACTCAGTCGATTTGATAAAAGTAAGGCTAGCAACATTAGATATGCATTCTCTAAAATCAGCGCTTTCCCCTAATTAATTATATTTTGAGAAAAAATAATTTAAATGATTTTCTGGTCAAGTTCTTTCATTCATTCTTTAATTAAATTGATGAATCTTACGATTTGACACAGTTGGTGGAAAAAATGTACCAAACAGATGCTCCCGTTTAAGTTTACCTTTGGCCTTTGGCACAAGACAATAATTCAGATACTCAACATGAAAATAATTCAGTCACTGCAAGATGCCCACAGAATAATTCTGTGGTTTATTATGGGAAGGCTTGTATTCTCTGCTGAGAGAACTAGTAGGTCCCTAAAAAAGGAACTTAAATTTGAATAGGATTGAAGGATGTGTCCAAGTCAACATCCTGTTTTGTGTTTAATCTGTTTGTGATATTGTACCATAGTATGGCAAAGTGTTACCATTGGGGGCAATGTGTTAAAGGGTAAAGGGGCTCTCTCAGTATTAAATTTCTTACAACTGCATGTGAATCAACAATGATCTCAAAACAAAAAGTTTAACAACCACAACCAAAAAAAACCTAATCGTCATTTGGCAATTTCAATAAATTTTGATACGGATCTCTTAGATGCATTTATAGAGTGGCAATTAAATCAGACAATTAAATGCCATTTAATTTAATGACAATTAACTCAGACAATTTTAGAGCAGGCAATTCATTAGTTCCTTAAGTTCAACCTTTTTATTTCAGAAAGAGGAAACTGAGACCAGAGAAATTAAATGACTTTTGCAGTGGAATATATCTATATATCCCTGTTTACACTCCCTTGAGTGGAAAGAAGGAAACTGATATTTATTAGGTGACTATTTTGTGGCAAGCAGGCACTGTGGTAAAGTATTCATTTACATGATCTCATTTACTTCTCAGGAATCCCATGTAGGTATTTTTTGCAATTTTTCATTTGAGGAGATTGAAGTTTGTCCAAAGTCATAAAATTAACAAGTAATGGAGCATGGATTCAAACATCTTGTGGTTCCAGAAAAGTGAGCTTTCAATTAAACATGATTTTCAAAATTTTCCCACTAATACCCAATATAAAAAAACAAATCTTTCATTGTAACCTAAAACGCACACAAACCCCTGAAACAAACCTTTTACAAATAGTCTTACTATATTTGATGTCCTTTAATCTATCCTATCCTATTCTATTCATTCATTAAAAATAGACTAACATTGATTTTATTACCCATTAATAGGTTGGAACTCACAGTTTGAAAAACACAATATGTTATTTACCTTTATTATGACCCTTTTGTTAATATTTTTTTGAAGAAACCTTCTTTTCCATGCCAACCAACAGTTCTATTTTTAGTTCTATGCAAATCTTGCATACCAAAAATGAAAATGATAGTCTTAATTAGCATGTGCTTATTTACATTTTTAATAGCATATGCAAAACTTTATAGCACCATTCTTCCTGTGGATGGAGGCATTTTAGGTTCTTTCTCTTTTTTTCCACCCTCTCTCTTTCATTTCCTAACCACATCCCTGTGAGGGGGCAGATAGGTGCATTAAAACTGAACCCTGTCATTTTCTGAACTGACGGGTGGTTTGTTGTTTGAAGAAACTCCAAGACTATGCCTATAAGAGGCAAACGTAGTCAAGTTATCCACTGATTTACATTTGGCTTAAACTTGTCTGTGAGTGGGTGTGTTGGGTGGTAGCAGTGTTGGCATTGGGTTATGTATCATTTATGCTGGCAATATTCCATAGGACAGGGTGAACCAACAAAGGGTTAGCTTGGGTGGTCTAGCATTCCTACACCATGTCCTGGTGGATGCTCCTGAAGTAACTATTGGGACCATGTTAATCTACCATTCATAACTCTTCCTTGGGAAATGGTAAATCAGGGTCTTTGATTTCCAGACCCACCTCAAATTTTTTTAGAGCCCAGGAATGTCATGGGTCTTTTAGCAATTATACACTTTTGATAATCACTGGCAGTTATTTAGCTCTTCTGTGAGGCAGACACGGAGCTAAACACTTCACCCACATTATTTTATTGAATCCTAACAGAAGTCCTGTGATGTGGATGTTATTATATCATTTCCACTTAGCAAAAAGGCTAGGTTATCATTCGTTTTTGGTTCAGTGGGAGCTTAGAAGAGCAGGAGAGGGTTGAATTAGAAAAAATAATGAGAAAGGATGTGGCAGAGATGAGGTTTCCATATATGCACATGTACTCACACCAAAAATAATTGTTTGGAGAGCATTCATATCCAACTTGAGCTATTTTGCTTCCTTCTGTCCTTGATCCTTTTGGCTTAGTCATCACCTCTTTCAGCCAGCATCAGGCCATGCTATATTCTAGAATTTTCTATGCTTGGATTTCTCATTAGGGAAAAAGATTGAAACTGGCTCTCACATATGAGCTTATTCTGTAATCACAGGCAGACTCAACTCTTAAGCAAAATGGTATTTTGTTCTTGTTGGCCAGTGGTTCTTAATACTAATGTACACAAGGATTATCTAGGAAGCATTTAAAATGAGATTCCTGGGCTACCCTGACACAGATTATGACTTAGTAGTAGGTCAGAGATAGTTCCCTGAAAATGTACATTTTAACAAGTACTCAGGGTGAGTATAAATCATCTGAAACACACTTTATGAAAAACGCTAACTCAGAGTATTCTATGAGTTATGTAGGAGTATTCCATGTTTGGGGCTTCCCTCTGCCTCCTTATAATGACTTGAGCAAGAATCTCAAATCCTTTTATTAAAGACAACAACGATATATTTTTAAGTAACAATCATGGCTGAAGAAAGTTTAACAGTGCTTCAGAGCTATCTAAAAGTGTCCTCAGCTGCATCTAATCAGCCAAGATACAGGCCCCTGCACAGATGTGAGGGCCAACATTGTCTTAGTTTCCTAAGGCTGCTATAAAAAAATAGTACAAACTTGGTGGCTCAAAACAACATAAACTTATTGTCTCAGTTCTGGAGGCTAGAAGTCCAAAGTCAAGTTCTCCTCAGGGTCATCTTTGGTGTTTCTGGATTTGCAGCTACCTCTCAATCCCTGCCTCCCCTGTCGACGGCCTCCCCTCTCGTGTCTGTCTCTTCTCTTTTTGTAAGGACAGCTGTCATATTGGATTAGGGACTGCTCAACTTTCATATGGCCTTGTCTTAATTTAGTTAATTCCATCTGTAATGATCTATTCCAAATAAGGTCACATTCTGAGGTATTGAGGGTTAAGACTTACACATTTCTTTTGGAGAGATGCAATTCAACTTATAATAAACTGGCAGGCTGGAATAACTTTTCTGCCTGTGATCTACCAGAACTGAGTGCTCCTCCATATTTCCCAGCTTCCCTTGGCATTGGGTTGGCTTTTTTTACTGCATTCTGGCCAAGTGAATATGGACAAATGTTAAGGACCACTTCATGGCCTGGTCCCTAAAGTGTTCAATGTAGTATTTCATGCTCTTTATCTTCCCTTTCCCACCTTCCAAACAGGCAATGTCAGGTTGACATCTTATTTTTTCTTTTATCGCTCCCCCCCAAAAATTTATAGGACAACACACTCAACATTAGTATTATGAGCAAGTATTCTGAACATGTACTAGTATAGAGTTAACAACTCTAAGAACTGTTTTTCAGATTTGATTTATTGAAGCAAATAATATTATCTTTCATGGTATAATCTCTTTTTCCATTCTTCAAGATTATGTTGCATCTCTTGATTAATGAGTAAAACATGTTGCTCACTGATAAAAAAGAGCATTGTTGTTGGTGTTTATTGCTTTCTTCTTCAATACTACACATAATGATTTCACTTGTTCCCATTCTCTAAAAGTATTTTGTAATATCTATGTAAAAGATGCAAATCTTTAAAGGATGAAAAAAATAGTCATAGCACATGCTGTAATAATTATCCTTTTCAAGTCAGAATTCCTTTTCCTGTTCATAAGTAATATTGTCCCTTTTAAGAACAGTATTCACATTTAAAGGAATAAATTTTTGTCAAGTTTTTCTTTAATGCAGTCAGTAATTTTTTTTAAGCAATGGAATGTATCAATAACATATTTGCTCTTCTTTCAATTTGTATAATCTATTACTAAAAGATATTGAATACCATGAACAAGTGATAAATAGGCTTTACTCAATGAGCTATTTAAAATATCAATGAGAATTGTGGGGGCTGTATTAGTCAAGGTTCTATAGGTAAACAGAACCAAACTGTATCTATCTATCTATCTGAAACCCACTTTATGAAAAATGCTGACTCAGAGTATTCTATGATTTATGTAGGAGTATTCCATGTTTGGGGCTTCCCTCTGCCTCCTTATAATGACTTGAGCAAGAATCTATCTATCTATCTATCTATCTATCTATCTATCTATCTATCTATCTATCTATCTATCTATCTATCTATATCTATCTATGAAGAGATTTTTAAAATAGGCATTAGCTCATGCAACTCTGGGCATGGGCAAGTCCAAATTCCCTAGGGCAGGCCACAAGTTAGGAATTCTGATGGAAGTTTTCAATGAATTCCCCAGTAGAAGATGGGTGGCTGAACTAGAGATGGAAATTCTCCCTCTGAATGCTGAAATAATCACTGTATACAGAACGCCTAGTAACTAAATCCCAACCGTATCCCAGGTCCTACTTCTCTGTGATCTTCTTAGCCTAGGCAGTGCTGCAGGTTTCAAGGGTTCCTGAAGGGGAATGGCCCAAGGGGAAGCAGGATAGTGTGAGAGGTTTCAAGTCAGGCTAAAGAACCAATGAAAAGTTGGAAGTAAAGTGACATGATTAGATTTGCATTTTAGAAAGATCTTTCTGGGACCTGTGTGAGAGATATGCAAATGGAGGGAGACTGGAGGCAGGCAGGCGGGTTGGGAGGCTCAGCACTCACTAGGAGAAAAGGATTAAGAGCCATTGAACTTATTTCTACCGAAGATTAGAAATTTGTTTATAACTATTGACTAAAAGAACTCGTCAGAGTTTTTGTGTCTTATTTAAAAGGCGTCACTTTGCCATTAATCCCAGGGAAATTTTGGGGCAGTGACAAGTGAAGGATTTTGGCTTGATGAAGAAGGCTGAAATTCATAATAACTACCTTAGGAGTTAAGTGTGTGTGTTTACCTATTTTAGTCTTCATTGTGTCATTATGAAGTTGTCAATTTAGTGCACTGACAAGAGCCGGGTTCTAAGGTCAGAGTGCTGGGGTTCAAATCTGTACTCTGCCATTTACTGGGTGTGCAACTCTGGGTCTCAGTTCCTTCATCAATTATCATGGAGATAAAAATAGTGTTACCATGTGCAATTATTTTAAGGACTGCATGAGAAAACAGGCTTGGATTGTTGTGCATACTTTGTTATAAATGATTAATAAATATTTACTATTATTACAATGTAATTTTACAGATGAGGAAAATGAATCCTAGAGAGAGTAGGTGACTTATCCAAGGTCACGCAGTGTAGTTGGCCTCATAGAATGATTTGAGAAGTATTGACACACACATGTACTTATATATATATATAATGATGTCTTCCTTAAATGTTTGGTAGAAATCACCAATGAAGCCATTTGAAAACAGTTAAGTTTTCTTTGGGAATAGATTTTTAACTGTGAATTTAATTTCTTTAATAGATATAGGGTTATTTCCTCTTGAGTGAGCTTTGGTAGTTTTAAAGAATTTGTTCATGTCCATTTAATCTAGACCACTTAATTTATTGGCATAAAGTTGTTCATAGTATTCCCTTATTATCCTTTAATGTCTATAAAATCAGCCGTGTTGTCATTTCTCTAATACCTTGTACAGGCATACCTTAGAGACATTGTGGGTTTGGTCCAGACCATCACAGTCAAGTGAATATTGCAATAAAGTGAGTCACACAAATTTTTTTGGTTTCCCAGTGCATGTAACAGTTATGCTTACACTATCCTCTAGTCTAGAAAGTGTGCAATAGCATTATATCTAAATAATATGATACCTTAATTAAAAATACTTTATTACTAAAAAATGCTAACCATTATCCAAGCCTTCAGTGAATCATGATCTTTTTTAAACAAATCAATTTTATTGATACATATGAATAAAGCATAAATCCATCCAAAGTGTACAATCAGTGGTATTAGGTATACTCACATAGTTGTGAATTCATCACTTCAATCATTTTAAAGCATGTTCATTATTCCAATAATAATAATAATAAACAAAAAACGAACAAAAACCTCATCACCTCTCAATCTCTCTATGCTTCCCTTGCTGTACATAGCTGCTATTCTGTTTCCATCTCTCTAGCTTATTTGTATTTGTATTTATAAAGTTTTTAATAACAGACTTACTAAAAACAAAATTTAGATAAAAACTAAGGTAGAAATAGATATAGAGGCTGGTTAGGGCATGGCTTATACTTAAGAAGATCAAAACATTGTTATTCTCCCCTGTCTGGCATCAGTAGTTTGGGTAGAATTACCCAATATTAGTCTAGAACTATGCTGTCCAATGTGGTGAATGCACTCTACATACAGCTCTTTAAATGCAAATAAAATAAATAATTTTTCCTCTACACAAGATACATTCCAAGTGTTTGAAAGCCACACGTGGCTCGTGAGCCATGATCTTTTTGCTGGGGAAGGGTCTTGCCTTGATGCCGATGGCTGCTTGACTGATCAGGGTGTTGGTTGCTGAAGGTTGGGGTGGCCTTGGCAATTAAAATAGACGACAATGAAGTTTCCCACATTGATTGACTCTTCCTTTCACAAAATATTTCTCTATAACCTGCAATGCTGTTTAGTAGCATTTTACTCACAGTAGAACTTCTTTCAAAATTGGAGTCAAGCCTCTCCTGCAGATACTTTATCAACTAAGTTGATGTAATATTCTAAATCCTTTTTTGTAATTTCAACAATGTTCACAGCATCTTCTCCAGGAGTAGTTTCCATCTCAAGAAATTTGCTTATCCATAAGAAGCAACTCCTCATCCATTCAAGTTTGATTGTAAGATTTCAGCAACTTGATCACATCTTCAGGCTCCACTTCTAATTCTAGCTCTCTGGCTGTTTCTACTACGTGTGCAGTTACTTCTTCCACTGAAGTCTTGAATCCCTTAAAGCGATCCAGGAGGATTGGAATCAATTTCTTTCAAACTCCTGTTAATATTGATATTTTGACCTCCTCCCATGCATCATGAATGTTCTTAAGGCATTTAGAATGGTGAATACTTTCCAGAATGTTTTCAATTTATTTTGCCTGGATCCATCAGAGGAATCACTATCCATGGCAGCTATAGTCTTATGAAATGTATTTCTTAAATATTAAGACTTGAAAATTAAAATTACTCCTTGATCCATGAACTGCAAAATGGAGGTTGTGTTAGCAGGCATGAAAACAACATTAATCTCATTGTACATCTCCATGAGCGCTCTTGGGTGATCAATTCCTAGTCAATGAGCGGTAATATTTTAAAAGAAATCTTTCCTTCTGAGAAGTAGGTCTCAAGAGTGGGCTTAAATATTCGGTAAACAATGTTTCAGACAGATGTGCTGTTGTCCATGCTCTGTTGTTCTGTTTATAGAACACAGGCAGAGTAGATTTAGCATAGTTCTTAAGGGCCCTTAACTTAAAGTCACCAGCTACTTTAGCCCATATCAAGAGAGTCAGCCTTTCCTTTGAAGATACGAAGCCAGGATTTCTCTTCTCTAGCTGTGAAAACCCTAGATGGCATTTTCTTCCAATACAAGGCTGTTTCATCTACACTGAAAATCTGTTGTTAGTGTTGCCACCTTCACCAATGACCTTGCTGGGTCTTCTGGATAACTTGCTGTAGCTTGCACACCAATACTCGCTGCTTTACCTTGTACATTTGTGTTATGGAGATAGATTCTTTCCTTAAATCTCCTGAACAAATCTCTGCTAGCTTCAAACTTTTCTTTTGCAGCTTCCTCACCCCTCTCAGCATTCATGGAATTAAAGAGAATCAGGGTCTTGCTCTGGATTAGGCTTTGGCTTAAGGGAGTTTTGTGGCGGGTTTGATCTTCTGTCCAGACCACTATAACTTTCTCCTTATCAGCAATAAGGTATTTCACTCTTATCATTCATGTGTTCCCTGGAGTAGCACTTTAAATTTCCTCCAAGGATTTTTCCTTTGCATTTACAACTTGTCTAAGTGCTTGGCACAAGAGGCCTAGCTTTCAGCCTATCTCAGCTTTCGACATGCATACATCACTAAACTTAATCATTTCTAGGTTTTGATTTAAAGTGAAAAAATGTGCGACTCCTCCTTTCACTTGAATACTTAGAGGCCATTTTAGGGTTTTTAATTGGCTTAATTTTAATGTGTTATGTCTCAGGGTATGGGGGGCCCATGGAGAGGGAGCAAGATGGAGGAACAGCCAGTTTTGGGAGCCATCGGGTCACAAACATGTATTGACTGTTTCCAGGCTTATATGGGTGTGGTTCTTGGTACCACAAAACAATTACAATAATAGTATCAGAGGTCACAGATCATCATAATAGATATAATAGTAATGAGAAAATTTGAAATATTGTGAGAATTACCAAAATGCGACACAGAGACATGAAATGAGCACATGCTGTTGGAAGATGATAGAGTTGCTCAAGGTAGTGTTATTGCCAAAATCTTCAAATTAAAAAAATGCAGTATCTGCAAAGTGTAATAAAGTGAAATACAGTAATACAAAGTGTGTTTGTATTCACCTTTTGTGTCTTCTCTCTTATTTCTTTGATCATTCTGGCTTAGAGTCTTATAAATTTTATTGAGCTTCTCAAAGAATCTTATTTTGTTTTTATTTATTTTCTCTATTTTTTTAAAAATTTCATTGTCTTCAGTTCTGAGCCTTATTATTTCCTTACTGCTATGACTTTGAATTTAACTTTTCCTTCCTTTCTAAATTTTTAAGGTGGAAGCTGAGTTTATTGTTTGGGGTGCTTTTCTTTCCTACTGGAGACATTTAGTACTATAAATTTCCCCTAAGTCCTACTTTAGTGGCATCCCTCATATTTTGATACTTTAGTTTTTTATTTTCATTCAATTCAATATGCTTTGAATTTTCCCTTTAATATCTCCTTTTGCTCATTGGTTATTTGGAAGTGCGCAATTTAGTTTCTAAATATTTGGAATTTTCCAGAGATCTTTTTATTATTGATTCCTAATTTAATTCTATTGTGATTATTAAACAAATTTTGTAAGACTCAGATCCTTTCAAATTTATTGAGATTTGTTTTATGGCCTAGAGTATGGTCTACCTTGGTAAATGTTCCATGTACACTTGAAAGGAATGTTTAGAGTTGTGCCGTTGCCATTGCCGGGTCCGGACGTCTCGCTTGTTCGCGCTCTCGGCTTAGCCGGTCCTGCAGTGCCGCCGGGCAGGATGGCTCATAAGCAGATCTGCTACTCGGACAAGTACTTCGACGAGCATTACGAGTACCGGCATGTCATGTTACCCAGAGAACTTTCTAAACAAGTACCCAAAACTCATCTAATGTCTGAAGAAGAGTGGAGGAGACTTGGTGTCCAGCAGAGTCTTGGCTGGGTTCATTACATGATTCACGAGCCAGAACCACATATTCTTCTCTTTAGACGACCTCTTCCAAAAGATCAACAAAAATGAAGTATATCTGGGAATCGTCAATTAAGTCTTTTCAAATTTAATGTATATGTGTATATATGGTAGTATTCAGTGAATACTTGAAAAATGTACAAATCATTCATCCATACCTGTGCATGAGCTGTATTCTTCACAGCAACAGAGCTCAGTTAAATGCAACTGCAAGTAGGTTATTTTAAGGTGTTAAGATACAGTTTCTTCTGCTCAGTTTTTCTCTTTAATATTACAAGTGCCTGTTCAACTTTACCTGTTACTTTTGTTTAATAAAGTTTGTATGTTGCCTTTAAAAAAAAAGAATGTTTATTCTGATGTTTTGGTTGAAATATTCTGTAAATGTCAATTAGGTCAAGTTGGTTTGTATTTCTGTCAAAATCATTCATATCAATACTGTCTTTCTATCTACTAATCCAATCAATTATTAAGAAAGGGTTATTGAAATATCTGACTGTAACTCATGTTAATTCAAATTAAAGGAAAAGAAAAGTGGAATCAGCATCTCATCTCCACTGTTGTGTGTGTGTGTAGGGATTGCTCACAGAAGTAACTTGTGCTTTCTTAGAAGTTGATTAAGCCCTTTAAACCTTCCAGATAAACATGCTGTCCAAATGAAAACAAAGTTCTTGCTATGAAATCACAACTTCAAGGCAAATCCACCTTCACTTCAAATTCTCTTCCTTACCTTTCAACCATATTGCTTTCCCTACAATACATGCATATTTGTATATAAAAGTTAAATATAAATTCTGGAGATACCACTGCTGGGTAATAGTATCATATTAGCTTACCTGGTTCATACCTTTCAATATTGTAAAATAATTCACAAAAAATACATGAGAGACCTGGATTGTCAGGCTTTTGAACTTATAAATAAAATAAATAGTTTAGAATTATCCACACTGTAGTATGCACCCACATGTCAGGAAAATGGTGAGTTCAGGTACCAACGCTTTTTGCTAAAGACGGTTTTATTTTCTTATTTCTCACTATGATTGTACTCCACAACTGACACAGATAATTGAGAACTGCATCTACTGTCTACAAATACTTTTGCACATCTAGCTACCATTACACATAAATTTTGATATTTGAATATCCACTTTTAAAATTTAGCTTGCATACTAAATTGATAACATTCTAAAACTTCATGTCACTGATCATTTAGATTAGAAAGGTTTCATGGGTGTGACTGTTTATGGAAGGTTAAAGGCCCCTCTGGCAAAGTCAAAGCACTTGCCTGTGGACCGTTTCTTGAATTATAGCACAGAAACTTTAATATCTACTTCAAGAATGATAGGGGTCTTAAATAGGCAGCCGTATTTACTAAAGAAACCTAGAGTTTTCTTAGATTGCCAACCTTAGCAAGACAAGAAATGTCAGGGTGACAGAGTTTAAATAGCTCTTTTCAGATTTGTTAAACTTATTCTCTATACTTAAGATGCAAAATAAGCCTCCCAGGAACTATTTAATTAAGTGGACATAAGTCTAGTCCCTTTGGAACCAAATAGTTCAGTGAGCAAATACACACCAGCAAGTGAAGGAAGTAAGGGAAGCTATTATGTGCCTCAAAGACACAGTGACACTTTATAACCCCATATCACGGATCCTATACAGTGATTGGTTGAGAAAATTATCAAACTGAGTTTAAATTTCAGCAGGTAGAAAATTATCAAACTGAGTTTAAATTTCAACAGGACAGTGTTCCACTTTGTCTTCAAAGAAAAAGATAAGGAATTCTGGATTTTCAAAGGTCTTTTGAAGGCTTTCAAGGTAAGAAACAACTGATTTGTTCAGAACCAACTGATTCCTCTGGAAAGAAATTTCAATTTCAGAGAAGGAGCTAACTTGGCTTTAAGAAGTAAATATTTATGATTAGATTTTTTCCTTTCCATTTGATGTGTCAAATTAAAAAGTATATATTAAAAGATAATAGAGGGGAGCAGAGGTAGCAGAGTGGTTGAAAGCCTGCTTCCTATGTATGAGATCCTGGGTTCCATCCCCAGTGCCTCCTAAAAATAAATAAATATATAATGGAAAATATGTGTTAAGGGATGCTAATGCCATCTAGCAAAATATTGCACACTAAAGAATAAGATTTCTTTTTCACAGCCACTATGTTAAAATATCAGTTGCATATGTCAAAAAAAGTACAGTAAGATGAAGCAAATATTTTAAATCTAAAATGTGAACCAAAAAATCTGTGATTAGAATGAATACTTTATGCATAATTCCCCAGAGCTTCATTACTGTTATTTTTTATTGAGAAAATTCATTAAGAACCTTAAGCTTAACCGAAACCATAATTTTAGTCTCAGCATTGCATTCTAAGATGTGATAGGATTAATGAAAAAGGAAAGAAACAATTTCTGCCTCTTTAAAACAGCAACAATAATAACATTTAAACATTGACTCATTAAAAATAAATATGGATTTGGGAATTTGATGTTACATTCATTTCAAAGTCTGATTAATTATTTATCAACTCTATTAGGGCAGAGCTTAAATCTGTTTCCAGGGCACAGTATCAGGCCCATAGTCTTCCAGTGTTTATTAATGAATTAATCCCACTTTACCTTTAATTTTTGGTCCTTGAAAAATCAACTTTTGACCTGGGAAATTAAATTTTTTTTTACCATTTGACCTCAGACTTTTAAAAGGCAGATTTAAAAGACTTCTAGTTAGGATATCTAATGATTCTGACTTTGGTCACATTCCGTTTTCCTTTTATGATATTGTGATAGACTTTGGGGAAAAAAGACATGTTACAGAAAAGTTAGGAAACTGAGATTGAAATTTGATAATCATCTAGTTGCTTTGATCAGTTTAGGAAAAAAACTGGATTTTAAAAATCCACTCTGGGCTTTCAAACAAGACTTAAATTAGGCTGTACTTTCTACTGTTTACTTGTCCAAATTAACTTGGTAATGGCTAGCTCTCATTCATATGACTGTCTCCTTTGTGATGATCACAAGCTGAAGAGATTTCACACAATTCTGGAGTCTCTGCATCCAGGCTGACAAAATTTAGGCTCAAAATTTCTATAGTGGACTTTCAAGCCATTTACCTGCCTTTACAGGCATCATTATGCAATTGTTGGGGAGTGGATCTGAAAGGGAGCTAATCTGGTCAGATTGCTGATTTGCAATTTACAAACAGGATGTATGTAACCTTGGTCCTCATAACTGGCACTTCTCCAGGACTTCAAGGCTCTTCCAAGTCACAGTGTAGACTGACGCTGTGCAGCGTCTGCAGGGTGATAATTAGCTTGGGGCTGCAGAGGACAGCATAAGCCCTGCTTACTAAACAGTTGTCCTTAAATGTCTACTCCTCAGAACTCTGCGCTGTACTTGTCCTGGGGGTCACTATAACCTCATTTTAATTTATAGCATTTCTGAAGAAAGTCTAGCTATTCTTGGCTTCCTGTTTAATAGCTACAAAATAAGTACTTTTTCCTGGTAACTCTGGAACTGCAACCTCTCTTCTGTGAGTAAATGCCAATAACTCTTATGATAATTGACAAGTATTATGTTCCTGCCCACTACCAATATTAAATTTAATAAAAGCTGTTTTATAAAATCAACATTACAATCAATAAATCCAATAGGAGTTCATGAAATAGGGGAAAATGCTTCCCTCCTTTCTATAGCAATGGTGTCATTATATCAAGAAATCCAATTCAAAGTAAATAGGAATATAGGTTTTGATTCACAGAGTTTATACAATCTCTGAAGTGTCAAAGGTCTATATTAAACTGTTTCTGAATTTGAACTCTAATAGGGACTGTCATACTTTTAGAAATCTCACATAATAATGGCTGTATTTATCAAGACATTGTTAGTGTCCAGAGCTGTTCTACGCACAACTTTTACAATTAAGTATTTATTCAAGAAAAAATTCATAAAATGTTTTTTCTGAGCTATGCATTGGAAAATGATGACCACTAAGATACTATCCTGAACCTTAACAGCATATAAGTAACCAGGCAGTTTGAAAACACTGTATTTGCTACCACAGAGGTGCACAGAGGCTGCTGGGTGTAAAAAGGAGTAAGACATCCAACACCCTTTGAAAAGGAGTCTGAGAAGGCTTCACCGGGAAGATTCTTCTGCTAAACTATGGGATAATCCTGACATGCAGGCGTAATATCACCCCAAATGGAGGAACCAAAGGCTTAACAAAATGACTTAAATTTCTCAAACTCACACAATAAGTAGCAGAGGTAGAATTAGAACCCGGGTCTTTGTGGATCCAAAGTCCATGTTCTTTCTACTAGCCTAGGCTCCCTCATGATAGTAATTTCTTTCCCGTATAGTCTAGTCTAGTCCAGTTATATGGATTTGGGGAGGTTGGTGGAGAGTTACAAGTGCCTCATCTTTTAAGTCAAAATTAGCAGAATTAGTTAATACTTGATTAACTTTATTCAGAAGAGATAGAAGTTATTAACATCAGAAAAAGCTGAAGGACAGTTATGGCTACACCCTTCGTACCTACATAGCTACTTCCCTTCATTGGCACATGCAGAAAAAATCTAGGTCATTGGACCAGAGCTGAGTCTGATGATACCCCTGTGTGTCTACATGACATTCCAGGTATGTTCTGGAACATTGAGTCTTGACATGCTGCGACTTGTGTTCTTATGTTGGAAATGTATTCCTTGTCTAGGAATAAGGCAACTGCTTACAGACCAAAATAATATTATTACAGTTAAATTTTTTTGCTCTGTATTAATTTTGTGTTTTGTGCTGTTCTTTTTTTTTTTAAACAGCCCACTGATTAATATTCCTAAAGAAAATGAAGATAATTATATATTTTTGCATTTGGGCAACAGCATGGGCTATTCCAGTAAGTATGCCTTCCTCAGAAAACCTCCTTACTGTGCTATCTTTTTTCAATGTAACAGTAAAATTTTTCCATAAGACTTTGCAGGTAAGCTGAGTTTGAACACTTAGATTTGCATTAAAGACTTTACAAGACATCTGTGGGGTCTCAGTAAAACCAAACATGCACTCTAATTCATGTCCTCATTTCTCCAATTGAAACTCATGTTTTGGCAGAAGGATTATTATTTTAAAAATTCATTCAGATTAATTTGCATTCAGTGTCTAAAAGTCAATGACAACTTTGTACTTCTTTGCTTCATGCCCTATGAATTTCATTCTAATATCAACAAAATCTGTATTGTTTAGATTTAGTTGTTTTCAAGAAAGAATAGTAGGAAAAAAATAGTATTTTTTCCAACAAAACCTTCATTGCTATTATTTATATCTCTTTATAAAAACAGTGGTACATTTATTATGGAAAATTTGTAATATACAGATGAACAAAGATACAGAAAAATTAGAAAAATTAAACCATTTGTAATTTTATTAGCCAACATCCATGGTTAACACTTTGGTATATTTTCATAATACCAAACATTTTGTTATTTACATAGTTAAGAATTTTCTCAACTATCTCAAATGTGCTCCTGAAGAGCACAGAATTAGCTTGTCTCTTGATTTTGCATTTTTACGGGTTCTAGTTATACCTACTCCTCTCTTTGTAATTTGGACCAAGATAATTTTCAGGTTCTTGTGCTATTGCAAGAGGATTGTTTTACAGAAACAATAAAGGCCTACCTCTTTGTCTTTGTAAAAGACCATACTCCTTCTACAGCTAAGATAAGTGATTTGGATAACACTTCAATAAAATTGGTAATACTATTGTGAAAAACATCTGTACGCCCAGTTTTTATTCTATATCTACATTGTAACATGCTTCTCTTTTCTACCTAGTTAGATCATACTTTGGCCTTTGTGTTATATGTTTTATTTTGGGGGGGGGGGCTTTGTTAAGGGGGAAGGGTATGTGTGTGTGCGCATGTGTACTAAATAAGAATATATTCATTTTTTAATATTTTTACTTTTGCAGATTCTTCATATCAAACCCTTGGAGAGACATACTGTTGATGAATCTGTGAATTTATATCTTCTAGCAAGATCAGAAGTGCCAACACAGGTATAGGATATAAAGTGTGCTTCATTTTATTTCCTATTTCTAAGCTCTTTTTCAAGATTCCATTAACTTAAAAAAAAACTGCCACTCATAATTTGTTTGCTGCATTTCAAATGGTAACAATGATTTATTTTGAATTGTTTCTCTATTTCAGGATGAATTAAACACCAATGACACCACCAAAGAAGGTGGTGTTCCTGTGAATGAAAGTGAAAAGGCAAGGAAACAGTATGCAAAAGGTGTTTACAAAGGAGAGGGGAATGGCTCTGAGTGCACAGAAGTAGGAGGAAAAAGTTCTTATAGATGTTCTTTGCTAGCAAAAGAATTGGAGAATGCTGAGAATGGGAATGGGGGCACAGGAATACCAGAAACATATGGTCATGATGGGCTACATGGAAAAGAAGAGCGCACCACAGTAAATGGCATCAGAGGAAAAGTAAATAGCATTGATAATGCTGGAGCAGCAAATGTGAGCAATATTAATGGAAAAACTGACAAAAATACCCAAAATGGGGATGTTGTTGATGCAAGTCAGAGTGAGAATGCCACTATTGTCCAAATAGATGGAAATAGAGTAGCTGGAAACAATAACACTACAGATGGTGAGGATGAAATAAATGAGAATTCCTGCAGAAATGAAGACGATACAAGTGAAATAACGTCTCAGAGAGAAGGTGAAAGCAATGATGATAAGGAGGCTGAGACCACCTCAGGGAAAAGTGGAACTGGCAACAGAGATGATGCCGGCCTGGGTGATTATGATGGGAGTCCTAGTGGGAATGGAGCAGATGAGGCTGAAGACAAGGGCTCTGGTGATGATGATGGTGAAGAGACAGGGGATGGGAAAGAGGGCACTAATAATAGCAAGGGCGAGCATGGTCAGGGTAATGGAAAAGAAGATGTCAACAGCGATAACATAGATAAAAATTCAATTAGTAATGAAAATGAAGATGATGAAAATTCCCATAATAACAGTGATGGAGACAAAATCTCTAAGGGTGAGGAGGGCTCTGACTATATTCCAGAACACAGTGATAGCCAAAGAAGAGAAAGCACCCCAAATCCCCATCACAGAGGAAGCAAAAGTGTGGAAAATGGAATCACTAAAGACCCAGAGTCAAGCGCTATTGGGAAGAGCCAACCTAAGGTTAGTTTGTGATGCTGATTTCTTTCAATGGCAGTTTAAGTCCCCTATTTTCTTTCCCCACTGATGGTAGCAGAGTAATAAATCATGACTAGCATCCAAATTACTTGAATATTTAAATGGGAATACCAGAGTCCTTATTAGACTCTGATACAGAACACACTTAAAAATCCAGTATTTCTGAAAAATTGGTTGCAATTCTAAAAAAGCCATAATGATGCACCATGTAAATGTCTATAAATTTCCTCGTGGGTGGACTTGTGGATGGGTTGTTATAGAATCTAAACACCAGAGTATTAGCAAGCACTGAATGAAACACATTTTCACAAATAATTCTTTCTGAAGTACTAGAAGCTAAACTCATTCTTGTCTATTTACTTTCCCTAGTCAGTCTTCCTCAGACCAATGCAGTTGTGCAGCATAACATTCACTAATTATTCTTCTCTCCATCATTCCAAAGGGAACAGAAATTGAAGGTCCCAGCAGTAGCAACAGAAATATTATTACAAAAGAAGCTGGGAAGGTCATTGAAGATCAAAAGAATGAAGGACAACATGTGATGATTATGGGCAAAGGAAATGCCAGGACACAAGGAGAGGCTGACCACCTGCAAGAACCTGACCGGGAATCAGAACCTAAACATAAGGTTGGACACAGCGAGACTGGGAGCGATAGTGGCAGTGATGGATATGCCAGTTATGATTTTGATGATGAATCCATGCAAGGAGATGATCCTAATAGCAGTGATGAATCAAATGACAATAATGATGCCAATTCCAAAGGTGACAATAACAGAAGTAGTCGAGAAGATAATTATAAGTCTGATGAGTCAAAAGATAATGATAATGACAGTGACTCAAACGGAGAAGAAGATGATATTGACAGTAATAGCACATCAGACACCAATGACAGTAATGACAATGGTAACAATGGCAGTGATAATAGCAAAGTAGACAGCAGCGAAGGTAAACTAGGCAGCAGTGACAGCAGTGATAGCAGTGACCACAGTGACAGTAAGTCAGACAGCAGTGAGAACAGTGAGAGCAGTGACAGTGACAGCAAATCAGACAGCAGTGACAGCAGTGACAGTAAGTCAGACAGCAGTGAGAGCAGTGAAAGCAGTGACAGCAGTGACAGTGATAAATCAGACAGTAGTGACAGCAAATCAGACAGCAGCAACAGCAGTGACAGCAGTGACAGTGGCAGCAAATCAGACAGCAGTGACAGTAAGTCAGACAGCAGTGAGAGCAGTGAAAGCAGTGACAGCAGTGATGGCAGTGATGGCAGTGACAGTGACAGTAAATCAGACAGCAGGGACAGCAGTGACAGCAGTGACAGTGGCAGCAAATCAGACAGCAGTGAGAGCAGTGACAGCAGTGACAGCAGTGACAGTAAGTCAGACAGCAGTGACAGCAGTGAAACCAACAGCAAATCAGACAGCAGTGACAGTGATAGCAAATCAGATAGTAATGACAGCAAGCCAGACAGCAGTGACAGCAGTGACAGCAGTGACAGCAACAGCAAATCAGACAGCAGTGACAGAAGTGAAAGCAAATCAGACAGCAGTGACAGCAGTGACAGTGGCAACAAATCAGACAGTGACAGCAGTGACAGCAGTGACAGCAGTGAAAGTGACAGCAAATCAGACAACAGTGACAGTAGTAACAGTAAGTCAGACAGCAGTGACAGCAGTGACAGCAGTGAATCAGATAGCAATGACAGCAGTGACAGCAGTGAAAGTGACAGCAAATCAGACAGCAGTGACAGTAGTGATAGTAAGTCAGACAGCAGTGACAGCAGTGAAAGTGACAGCAAATCAGACAGCAGTGACAGCAGTGACAGTAGTGACAGCAGTGACAGCAAGTCAGACAGCAGTGACAGCAGTGACAGCAGTGACAGCAAATCAGACAGCAGTGACAGCAGTGACAATAAGTCAGGCAGCAGTGACAGCAGTGACAGTAGTGACAGCAGTGACAACAAATCAAGCAGCAGTGGCAGCAGCGATAGCAGTGACAGTAAGTCAGGCAGCAGTGACAGCAAGTCAGACAGCAGTGACAGCAGTGAAAGTGACAGCAAATCAGACAGCAGTGACAGCAGTGACAGCAGTGACAGCAGTGATAGTAGTGACAGCAGTGACAGCAGTGATAGTGACAGTAAGTCAGACAGCAGCGTCAGTGACAGCGACAGCAGCAGCAATACATCTGGCAATAGTGATGAGAGTGACAGCAAGAGCGAGTCTAATGGCAGCTACAACAGAAGTGATAGTGACAGTGACAGTAACAGTGAAGGCAGTGACAGTAATCATTCGACAAGTGATGATTAGAATAAAAGGAAAACTCCACAAAAACTCTTTTGTGAAAAGTTTGATGAGTAATTGATAGGAAATAAAGATTTCCAATAAAGTAAAGAAAGGGGAGAGAGAAACAGAAGCCAGATATGTAAACTTTCTCAGAAAAAAACCAGGGGGATAAAGTCAAACTTTCAGATTCAGAACCAAGTTTCAATTTCCTCCGAGAGGAAATCTGAATGCATGACTTTTGGTGTGTGCATGCGAAGATATATTCATATTCTGAATATGTTTTGTTAAAAGTGTGAAACTAAATAGGAAAATACAAGGAAAATAATCTGTAATACTTTACACAGAAACCTCAAGTAATCACTTAATATATGATAACTTCAAATTTAAATGCCACTTGCTTTAGAGAATGTAGCAAGAAACACGCCTTAAACAACCCGTGGCTTTACCTTATTCCTCCAGTAACTATATATTCTGGATAGCTGGATAGGTGGCTTACTTACTGCTGAGTAAAAGATTTTAGAGTGATATCCAGCTTTGCTACTGATTAATTTGCTTATTCTAAGGAAGAAATATATTTGTATCAGGAAAAAAACCCCCAAAACCCTCAGCAACTATTTAACCTTTCTGGGTCTTAGGATAATCTTTGTAAAGAACAGGATAATTATAAATTATGGAGATTCTAAATGTGTTAGAAATGAATTCAGAGGCTGGTTTAGACAACAAAATCTGATGTATAGTATTATATTCCCACAAACAACTGCACAATTAGAAAATGGCCCTAAAGCTATTGACATATCTAATGCATACTTCGAACAGTGTCTTGTTCTACAGTAGCCACTCCCTAAATATTAATATATACATGAATACTTTAATGAACGGCTCTTTGAGGAAGGGGTCGTTTTTTGAGCTTGAGGTTCATCTATGTTTAGACCTCTAAGCGGTGTCAGTTACCTTGTCTTCCACATCAGTCTCACCAAGTCGAACTTGGTTCACGTTCTGCCCCTCCCACTTGTAAAAACTTTTAATTGTAGTAACAAATACACAACTAAAAATTTCCCACTTTAACCACTTCCAAGTGTAACATTCAATGGAATTAATTATGTTCACAGTACTGTGCTACCATCCATTACTGAAGCTTTTTCATTACCTCCAATAGAAACTCCGCCGCCCCCACGCCCCCACGCCCCCACGCCCCCACGCCCCCGCCTCGCCCTCTGCTTACCCTGGCCCCTGGTTACCTGTAATCTAATTTTTATCATTATGAATTTTCTTATTCTAACTATTTCATATAAGTGAAATCATGCAATATTTGTCCTTTTGTGTTTGGCTTATTTCACTCAAAATTATAGCTTCAAGATTCAATCATATATAGAATGTACTAGAACTTCATTCCTTTTTACACCTAATATTCCATTGTATGCATGGCTATTACTTAAAGAGATGGAAAATATCAAATGTTGGGGAAGGGCGCAGAGAAATAGGAATCCTTGTATATTGTTGGTGGGAATGTAAAATGGTACAGCTGCTGCGGAAAAGAGTTTGGCAGTTCCTTTAAAAGCTGCAATCCTACTTCTAGGTATGTACCCCAAAGAATTGAACACAGGGACTCAAAGAGATATTTATATATCAATTTTCATGGTAGCATTATTCACAGTAGTCAAAAGATGGAAACAACGTAAGTGTCCATCAACAGATGAATGGATACATAAATACGGTACACGCATTTCCCTTATAAACCCCAATATGCCGAAATTTCCAGACCAGACCGTGAAACTTCCTTCTTGCTATGATTCTTTTAAATAAAGCCAACAGTTGCAGGCAGATAATGCTTTAGACATCATCTTTTCTTTGTTATTTGAAAATCATATATGTGGCTAAAATCTAAGCATGTTTTATTCTGTTTTTGCACAAATGAGTTTAATTCTTAGTTTGGGGGTGAAACCCAAAACCTTAGAACATGAGGATCTCAAAGGTATATGAAAACAGTGATATTTAATAAGGTAGAAATTAGGATACTAATTTAAGGGTGAAATGGGTGCTGTGAATAATTACATGGAACAAGAGGTGCAAATTGAATTTGTCTCATGGAAATGGGGAGATATCTTAGCCATAAACCTCTAGGGTATTTGTAGTGATGATTTGTAATTTCCCTCCTTTTTCACTTATGCAATTATTTAGATTTGTTCTGATAAAAGATAATAATGAAGATACGTAGGGAAGTTATGAATGCAACTTCTTTAATGCTAATTTCCAACCAGTCAGTAGTTGACAATTTATGTTCTAAAAAGGTTAAGCACACATTACACAAAGAGTTTGCAGTAGGTTTTTCCCCCCTCTACCTCCTTCCTCCTTTATGCAAGAAATTTTTTTAGTTAAGGGATCCCTATTTCAATGAATATTTCTGAAGGCTTTAAAAGTACTGCTATCCATAAACTACTTGGAAACTCATAATAGTATAAAATTTCAGGTTTCTACTATAGTAGTCATGTAACTAACTCCAAACTTTACTTAAACTAGGTTCTTGGTTTTTAAATCCTTTAAGTTTCAGGGTTTTAAAAAATTTGTAAAATGAGGCTTACATTACCTGTTCTACCAATTTCAAAGCGTTGTTATAAGCACAGATAATAGATCTGAAAGTCTTTGTAAATGGTAATGCATATGTAAATCAAAGAGATAAATTTCTGTGCTATAATAAGCATCTGTTTATATGATTTGTTCACAAGGAAAACTCCCTTCCTACTAATGAGTTTTTAAAATGTTTACTCCTTCCATCACAATTTTAAAAATTAGTTATTATTTATTAAAAATGTAATATATGCATACATATCAAATAAAAACATCAAACACTGTGAAAGAGTATACAAAATATTCAATCTCCATTGTTCCAGACTCCCAGTCTTCCATTTCTCTTTTCTAGTGGCCTCTCTTATTACAAATATCTTGTGGAACTTTCCAGAAATATTCTATGCATGATAAGCATATAGAAGTCTAGTATACACACCATTCTTAACTTACTTTTAAACATTTAATAATATTCCTTGAATATTGGTCATAGCACACAAATATACTTTTTTTCTCATACTTGAGTAGTATTTCATTTTATGAACCTGCTCCTATCATTCCATCATATTCTAAAGTCATTTCCAGTCCCATGAGAGTCTCTGCAGGTATCACCTGAGACAGTAGTTTATGCTGTATGTATTTTCAGCCAGTTCTTGTAAAGATCTCACCTTAAGTATTACTGACCTATAATTAGCACTACTCATGTTAAATATATGCCCCAAAGACTTAAGTCTTTGGTCTGTTCATTTGCCGGTTGAACCTTGAATCTCAGCAGAGTTGCAGCCAATGCTTACTCTCCAGTTCATCGGATTCGCCCAGGACAACTAACAAAATGATGATGGACAACACCCATCACAAAAAGTAGAGAGTATCAACAACTGCAAGCAAGATATCTGCCCATAAGATATAAGCCCCCTCTCAATCCGAAGCAGAGTGAGCATCACAATTCCAAAGTCATCAAGATTGAGGAACAAGCAAACGTAAGGGGGGAATGCAACCATGGACCAAAATAGACATTATTATTCTAGTAATGGAAGAACTTGTAATATTGATATAAGGACAGTGTGTACCAGAAGCTCTGAGGGGGAAGAGGAGGGAAGAAGAGATGGAACGTGGGCATTTTAGGAGCATTGGAATTGCTATGCATGACATTGTACTGATGGATACAGGTCATTATACATTTTGTCAAAGACTATAAAATCATATGGTATAGAGTATAAATCATAAAGTAAACTAGAGACCTAGAAAAAATGGGAAAAAAGTGAAGTTTATTTGGGGAAGGGGGAGTTGGGGAAGATGTTCTGATCCAGGACACATGTCGCATATAATGAAGGAAGATGAGATCCTGACTTTCTTGTAAAGCCATATCTGCATTGACCTGCTGACCTTGGAGGCAAGAGTGGGGGCAGGCGCACTCCAAAAGAACATCTCAAGAGTAGATCCTTTGAACCTAAGGTGTCTAGTTTTAAGAAACAAAATTTGTTCTGAATTATTTTCTAGAGTAAAGGTTAATAAGCTCTATGAGAGCACTGCTTTTTAAACTGCAGGCTGTACTCGTTTAGGACATCATGCTATCAGTTTAGTGAATCATGACCAACACCTTTTATGATGAAAGAATGGAAGAGAAAAATCAGAGTGCCTCATACATAATGTTTTGTGAAACTTGATCATATCTATCTATACATACACACGTACACAAATAAAGTTTGTGCATATTATTAGCACATGGTGTAAAATGTTTGTCTTACTGTGATTACCGTCAAAAATGTTTGAAAGCCACTGCTTTAAAAAGCATTATGAAACATCATACTTATAATAATCATTTTATATTTATTTTTCACATCCACTTACCTCTTATATTCCCGCCCCCGCCACTTTTGAAGTGATGATTAAAAAAACATAGAAAAGGAAAAAGCGATATTGGTGTGTGTGTGTATGTGACTGTGTGTGTGTGTATAGTAGAGCAAGAGTGGTATTAGGGAGTGGGTTTCTAGATTTATTAAGTTATTTATTTTTAAAGATTTATTTATTTATTACCCCCATCCCCACCCCCTATTGTCTGCTCTCTGTGTTCATTCGTGGTGTGTTCTTCTGTGTCTGCTTGTCTTCTCTTTAGGCAACACTGGGAACCAATCCTGGGACCTTCCAGAGTGGAAGAGAGGTACTCAATCTTGCACCACCTCAGCTGCCTGGTCTGCTGCATCTCTTATTGTATCTCTTCTGTGTCTCTTTTTGTTGTGTCATCTTGCTGTGCCAGCTCTCCACTCAGGCCATCTTGCTGCACAGGCCAGCACTCCATGTGGGCCAGCTCTCCACTTGGGCCAGCTTGCTGGGTGGGCTAGCTTGCCTTCACCAGGAGGCCCTGGCAATCGATCTCTGGACCTCCCGTATGGTAGATGAGAGTGCAATTGTTTGAGCCACATCTGCTTCCCTCTAGATTTATTTTTGTCACAGTAAAAGAGTCATGGTAATGCTATCTCCTTCTGAGCAAGGGACAATGGTGCTGGTGGCTTTGTTGGGAATTCAAAAGATTACTTTCTGGTGGTAGGGATTACTCTACATATGACTGAAACCGTAAGATCTTAAAGCAAGCTCTCAGAGGTCTTATCCTCTCAACCTGGCCCAGGAATACCTTCCCCACCTGCCCTACAACAAATCAGGAAATTCAGTAAGAGTTTATATATATATATTTTGTTATTGTTATAAAATGAATCACTTACATAAAGGATAACCTCTATTTATGTGATAACCTTATCACATAAATGCTTTAAATTATTAATTGGAATGGAATTTCCCACAAGCCAGACTTGCTTTTGGTTTGTAATAGACATTTTAAAAAACTTTGGGCCAAAATATTTATGGACAATTTTCCTCTCCCTAAAAGGAGCAGTAACAAAACAGAATAGTTGGGTCACAGATTAAAATATCATTATGTTCTCACAGTCATCTGTTCACTGCTGCTTGGAAGCAAATCCTCTGGAGAATGAAACAAGTCAACACAATGTTCCCAACTTCTCTCTGAACAAGGATCTTGGACTCAGATACTTAAGAAAAAAAAAGGAATTAATTCTTATAGGGCAATCCCAGAAAGATGGTATAAAGTCTAAAGATCACCAATAACTTAGATGCAATTGATTTTCCATTTAATTTCAGAATCCCAACTCTAGCATGAAATATTGAATTTACAGAGAGCTTTATACAAAGATGATTCTCTTATGCCCAAGTCCATTGTTTTGTTACTGGCTATTCTTCTCCATTGTTCACTTTCTTTGCTTCTTCTCCTCCTCAATATTTTCCCTTTCAAAAAACAAAACTCTGTGTCCTTGTAGGAAACTCTTTGTCCTTTACAGAGTTTAATTCCTAGGCATCTCCTTGTGTGAGCCCTAAGAAAACCCCTTAGCAAGGGACTGCTGGGCTTGACCTTAATACCCCTGGGAATCTTGTGCTCCTGGATCTCAGTCTTGACCATCTGGTTCCCAGTTCTTCATTCCTCGGTTGAAACCAAATCTTTCCTTACTATCCTCACCCCGTCTTCATATCTTGAGGCCAATCTGAACTGGAGGCAAGAAGTACTCAGTCTGTGATAGACCAACATCAGGCTTAGTGCCACAGCACACTGCTGGTCTCACCCTAATATCCTGGTTCCAATATGTGCCCCAAGGTGCAAGCTCTTTTGAGTGACCTGCTCTCTCTAACTTCAGCGTAGCTTTCTTGTTATGTCCTAGGAAATAGATTAGAATTGTCCTAGCCTGATGGTCTATGGCCACCAGAAACAGCAGTTTATTAGCCTAATGCAAGGAAGGAGTCCACACACTGGAGGAACACCAAGGTGGCCCAGCAAATGGAGGAAAATATAGAATTATCATAGAATTTTGCAGAAGGGTGGCATTTAGATGAGATTTAAGTAAAGTAGTGTTTGCAATCACAAGCAAAGTGGGACCATGGTTAAGGGGGTCAGCATCATGTTTGGATCATAAAGTGGACGAGGCTCTTCTTTCTTTGGAAACTACTAAGCTAAGATGGAAGTGAAATATTGTGTCCAGAAACACTTTATCTGAATCTCTGTACCAGGGCGCTAAATTGAGGCTTCTCTGCGTCACACTGGCTTAGATCCTCCAGTCAATAGTAGGATGTTTCACTCTTACTGAAAAAATTTCAAACAGCAAAGTCTCTGATAATCTATGATTGTAGAGAATAAAGTTTCTCAGTGACTAATAAAGCAGAAGCTATGTAGGGGAGGGAATTGTAACATTTTATAGCTTTAGCATCCTTGAGAGAAATACTGTTTCCTGCTAAGTTTGCAACTGCCCTTCTTTTTCCTGCTGACTTTATCTGTATTTGTTATTCCTGTCTGATGAATGGTGAGAGAACTTTTACTTTCTCACTCAAAGTTTATTTTTACTCTCTCAGGAGATATGTTTCTGCTAAAACTCTGCTGACCTTGCTAGTCCTTGTTTTATAATCTGGCAGAACTCAGATGTCTACTTATTCTTTGAGTTTGTAGCACTCCCTTTCTTTTCTCTTTTGCCGATTACTGTCTGTACTGTGAACATACATTTTCATTTCCCAATAGTCCTCATATTTTGCACCTAGGTCTCTCTCGTTTATTTATTTATTTATTTCTCTGCGCCCCACCCCCCAGTTGTCTGCTCTCTGTGTCCATTCACTGTGTGTTCTTCTGTGTCCACTTGCCTTATCTGGCAGCCCTGGGAAACTGCGTCTCTTTTTTTGTTGTATCTCTTGCTGTGTCAGCTCTCTGTGTGTGAGGCACCACTCCTGGGTGGGCTGTGCTTTTTTTTTTATGAGTGGCAGCTCTTCTTATGGGGTGCACTCCTTGCACATGGGGCACCCCTATGTGGGGGCACCCTGCATGGCATGGCACTCCTTGTGCGTGGCAACACTGCACGTGGGCCAGTTCACCACATGGGTCAGAAGGTCCTGGGAATCGAACCCTGGACCCTCCATATGGAAGATGGATGATGGATCCATATGGAAGATGGATGCTCTTTCAGTTGAGCCACGGCTACCTCCCTCTCTCTTGTTTAAACCCTGCAACATGGCATAAATTTTCCACCACCATTTCTGACCTACTCCACTTATACAGGGAAGTTCATATCTTTCTCCTTCATGTTTATCTCATTCTGCTACTAGAAGCCCATATTTGGCCAAATGCCCAGATTTAGCAATTCCCACCTCAAACTGAACTTGAGTCCTCTTATAGAATTCATGCTGTTTTGTATAAACTTTGTAGATTTTATTTTTGCTCAGGAGTCTCTATGACTCTGGGTTTCTGAAGTCTGATTCTTAATTTTGCCACATTTCTTCTCACCCTTTTTGACTTATCTAAAGGGCAGATAAGAGCCTGATGTTTATAACTGATTCTGGGTTTTATCTTTTGGTAAAGCTCAAGTCTACACCTGTTAAAATCTGCTAGGTATTGGAAATGAATTTCATTTTCAGGAATGGAAAGGAGATTGTAGCTATCTTTGTTCAAACCAGAAATCTTATTGTAGTTCTTATTTCTAGTCTGACTATACCTGGACAAATAAAATAAGCAAAAACTCAGAAAAATAAACAAAAATACAACCACAGTATTTTTCAGGGACTTACACTTTAGAAAAAGAACATCTTGAAAGAAAATTGCAGTTGATAACTAAACTTACCCTAGACTTATCACATAAATAATTATAGATCAATAATATTAGGGTTTGTGTATAAAAATAACATCAGAGTTTGTGTACAGATAAGAAAATTAGGGTTTGTGCTTGGATATATTCAGTTTTGTTTCACATAACTATGTTCATGGAGAAAATTCCCAAATCCAGAATGTTTATGGGTAGAGCTTTGGCAAAACCACTGACAATTCTAACTTTCAATCTCTTGAAATACTCTAAGGTTATTTAGAGCATTTGTCTACATTAGTGCTAATCAAAGTGTTATCCGTGGAGTGGTTCAGTCTGCAAACTGTTAAGAGTTCAGAAGAACAAAGTACAGAAATTGAGAGTAAGCATTTATAAATTTTATAGCAACTTAATATTGTCATGAAATCTAAGTGTGATCATTTTCCTAGAAATTTGTTTTCATTGAAAATATTGATGATCCATGATGGATTTGAAATAAAAATATATATATATCTGTGTTTTCACTATCAAAGTTTTGAGAACCAGCTAACTTAAGAGTTGAATAAATTATAAGAGTAACGAATTCATGTTCCATGTGCCAAAAATTTCAGATTGTCCCCTATTGAGGCTAACATAACTATCCCATCTAGAATCTATTAAAATATCACCCAGGCAGAATGTATGTGTATTAGACAGTATCTGTAGTGAAGTGGGTTTTGGGGAAGGGAGCTTAGGTTTAGTTATTTTGAGTTATATTAAATCTGGAAAATTAATGTTAAGATCCAAGTTCTACATAATTTGCTTTCCTGGGACTCAGACTTATGCATAAGTATATTCTCCACCCTTCTGGAGTGTGGAGTCAACACTCAATACAGATTTGGGCACTTCTCAACTCAACTTCTGAATGAGTCAGCTTCTGGTAAGTAAATGAAACAGATGCTTTATACTTTTATAGGTATCTAGGGTTTGGATCAAGCTTTTTTCCCTATTTTTAAAACTTTATTTTCAAATAAGTTTTAAATTACATAAATGTTATATCACAGATATCGGGGATTTCCATACACCCCCCCCCCACTTTCCCCCTCACACTTTCCCCAATTAACATCTTTCATCAGTGTGGTACATTTGTTACAATGTATGAGAACATATTGAAGCATTACTACTAAACATGGTCTATATTTACATTACGGTTTACACTGTGCACTACACAATTCTATGTTTTGACAAAATATATAATGGCCTGTAACATGCATAACAATTCCAATGTCCCCAAAATGCCCCATGTTGTAGCTATTCTTCCTTCTCCCTCCCCTCAGAACCTCTGGTGATCACTGTCTTTATACCAATGTTACAAGTTCTTCCATTACTAGAATAATAATAAGTCTACTTTGGTCCCTACTGCTGAGATTGAGGGCTCAACCACCACATGAACAGACCAAAGCTTTTAATCTCTGGGACATATATCTAAGAGGTATAGTGCTAATTATAAGTTCAAATAAAAGGGGCAGAAGAACCAGGTGTGGGAAAATTATAAACGAGTCTAACTCTAACACAATGGGGAGCTAGGTTAACATATATTCCAAGAAGAGGCCCATCAACAGGGTGACAATTACCTGGTGTTGTCTGCCCTGCCTGTATTGTCGAGTTGCCTCAAGGGTCCCCAGGAGCACCTCTACTTGAGGCTCTGTTTACTGTGGCAGTCAGTGAGATCTTCCTGAGACGTGCATAAGTGTACCTCTGGAATGACCTCCCGACTCACTTTGAAATCTCTTAGCCATAAAAATTCATTTGTATTTAATATTTCCCCTTTTTCATCAAGGTCATTTTCCAGATACATTGCTAGTTGGCGCTTCGTAATAATCCCTCGATGCCAGGTAGACCCATCCCTGGGAGTCATGTCTCATGCCGGGGGAGGGGAGGGGAAGCAGTGAGTTCATATGATGAGTTTGGCTTAGAGAGAGGTCACATTTGAGGAAAAAAGAGGTTTTTAGGTCTCTCTTAGGCAATACTAGGCTGAGTTTCAAGTTTATAAGAACAAGGTTCATAAGTACAAGCATTAATATCAAGGGTCTGGTGTATTGGTCTGTCCTCTTTCATAGGCACTGCCTAGAGATTCTTATATGCCTATACTCTAGAGATTCTTGCCCCTCTATTAGAGAATGTAGCAGGACTCCCCAGGAAAGGAGTTTAATATTTTCATGTTTATTGTATGGATCTCCACTCAGGGAGATAACACCCTATGACAAGACAAACATATGATATTCCACAGAAGCACACCCTAGTTGTACTCTTTCCCACATATCCCACCACCACCAATGCCCTATACCAGTGACCCACCCCTGCCATATTTGCCAAAAGAACATTCCCAGCATGTTGTTTCAACCACAGTCCTACAAATCCCCTGAATTCACCTCTTCCTTCCTCCAGTCCTTCCTCCAGTTCCATGGATAGTCCAACCCAACTCCCCTCATTCTGCCCACCCTCACATTCCAGCACCATTGACCCCACTCACATCCCTGCATCACCATCACCCCATCCACTGCCCAACCATCCCCTTCCACCATATCATAGGTTCTGTGGCACAGCTTTTTGACCAATGAAAGCTCCCCTTTTTCATTTGTTAAAAATCATGTTGGAGATAATCAACTCTTGCCAACATCTTGCTACTTGATGGAAGATGCATTTGTATGACATTTCCCAGAATGTGATCCATAAAACAACTATCCTGAAAGATGATCATTAAAAAGGGAAACTCTGGAGAGCAAAAAGCAGATTCTGAAAATTCCTGAAGTTAAAATAAAAACAAAAACACCTGGTGAATTTTTTTAACTGGGAATTTTTAAAAGAAATGTAATCATGACATCTAAAATTAGAGTCATTTATATTTCCCTACACATGGCTCCTCTGCTGCTATTATTTGAACCTATGATTAACACTATACTTGTTAGATATATCCCAGAGACTTAAATCTTTGGTCTGTTCATGTGATGTTTGAGCCCTGAATTTCAGCAGAATTGCAACACCTACTCTCCGGTTTATTGGACTCACCCAGGACAACTAGTAAGGAGATGATGATGGACAACACCCATCCCAAGGAACAGAAAGCGTTTGCAACTGTAAGCAAGATAGTTCCATCCATCTACCCCATGGGATCTAAATCCTCTCTCAATTAGAAACAGAGTGCATTCCCAAATCCTCAAGATTGGGAAATTAACAATGGACTAAAGTAGACATTATTATTCTGTTACAGACTTATTATTACTCTAGCAATAGAAGAACTTTTATCTCCGTGCATTACTTTTACCACCAAGGAAATTTACAGTCCACAGACCAGATTTTGGGATTGGTTATCAGTATTTCACTTCTCCGTTCCCTAAAACTTACCTTTGTTAACACTCATTCTTTCTCCTTTCTGAGATGAAGATGGTTTCTCCAACTAGCCAATGCTGATCCATCTGTGTTTTATGTCCCATACCTGTCTCTTGGAAATGCTTCTTCTTGGATCTCTCACACATCAAGTCTAACTAACTTGTGGCAACCATGTTATCAGTGAGACATTGTGGACATCTGATCCCCAGATATTCCTGCCATCCCAGTAGCCACTGGCATGTGAGTGAAGAAACCTGCAGATGACTCCAGCCGTAACTGTCATTCGACAGCAACCACCTGAGAGACCCCTGTTGAAATCCAGTCAGCTTAGCCTAGTCAAGATATAGAAGTTTAAGAGATAATAATAAAGTTTTGTTTTAAGCTGCTAAGTTTTAGGATGCATTGTTACAAAGTGATAAAATGGAACTGGCCTTCCTGGGTACCCAAAATACTCTGTCCATTTGCATATCACTATTATTGTTGCATTGTATTTATGATGATCAGTTTATGCATCATATCCCTGATCAGATTTTAAACTCTTCAAGGGCAGACAGTGTGTCTTATTCTTCTTTATATTCCTGGTATAGTACCTGGAGACTAATCCAATCACTAAACGTGTATTAAATACTGAGTGAAGGGGAGGATATATGCAGAAGTGCTTAGAAGTTGTTGGTAGGTTATTTATAGGTAGCAAAGAGGCCGTTCCGATTAAGGGAAATCACTGACTAGAAGCAGAATGTGTTAATGTGTTGAGGGATAGAACTCATAGATCAAAATGTCCCAGATATAGGATTCATAGAGAATTACAAAAGAGATGAGATGGGGAGATAAGAAGGAAGTAATATAGTGCCCTGTTTTTGCTACATTTCAACTTCTTTTAGCCTAGCAGAACAAAACAACACAGTAATTTCAAAAGGTTTAACCTAAAGTAATAATAAATATGATCTTGAACAAACCAATTAAATCCTTCCAAATATGCAAAGAAAGAAATATTTCCTTTTTACAAAGTGCCTGAAAAGAAATCTAAAAGGAATCATTTGACCCTGACAGTAATTGACAACAAAGAGTAAAGAGTAAAGTTATTAGACTCTCTAAGCAGAGAAAGAACAGAGAAGGGGTGGAGGAATGAGGGCACAAAACGCAAAGTGTTGAAAAGTTAAAGCATTGGGGAGAAGTAGCATTAGATTAGTTTATCAGAAATAGAATTTGGAAAGATATTAAAAGGAGCATATAGATAAAAAATGATGTTCATGTATGCCATTTTATGTATTCAGAAAAAGAAGCTATTATACTGTATAGATATTATTTTTGTAAGAAGGAATTCCTTTTTGGCCTACAATTGATGGGACTCTAAGAATGCTTTGAGGGAAGTGGATTTGGCTCAATGGATAGAGCATCCACCTACCACATGGGAGGTCCAGGGTTCAAACCCAGGGCCTCTTGACCCATGTGATGAGCTGGCCCATGCACAGTGCTGATGCACACAAGGAGTGCCATGCCACACAGGGGTGTTCCCACGTAGGGTACCTCCATGTGCAAGGAGTGTGCCCCACAAGGACAGCCAACCAGCATGAAAAAAGCACAGCCTGCCCAGGAGTGGCACTGCACACATGGAGAGCTGACACAGCAAGATGATTCAACAAAAAGAGACACAAATTCCCCGTGCCGCTGACAAGAATGCAAGTGGACACAGAAGAACACGCAGCAAATGGACACAGAAAGCAGACAACTGGGGGCATGAGGGGAGGAAATTTTAAAAAAAGAATGCTTTGAGAAGGTCAGCAATTTTCACATCTGCATTTAGCCAGGACAGCTCTAATTTGGTTCTTATGGATTCTTAAATATAGAGTTCAAACGAGGACTGAAGACATGACAATATCACATGGCATTTAATGCTAGATGAAATGTTTACCTGTTATGTAATAATTACCATTGTCAAAAGTGTCAGTAATTATTATTCTGCAAACGAAAATAAGATACCTCAGTGTAGCAATACACATAGTTGATGTACCTGCTAAACAGTCTCAAATCTATTTAATCATCACCTTTCTTGTCATCACCTGATATTTCGATGGTGCAAGTGGTGAACATTTTTACAGTTATATTATACTTAAAGAAATAATATAGATGCATAATCTGGTTTGCCAAAATTATACATTTTATTAGAAGAGTGAAGTGTGCCAATTAGAACAAAAGTTATGAGTAAAAGTAAGAACAAAGCATTTGGGAGAAAATATGCCACACTATGTATCTGTACCCAGACCCATTCAATTATTTGTCTAGCATCTCATGGAATCTAAGACACTTTGATGACATCACTTTCTTGATCTTATTAGAAGGTGTTAAGGGAAGGTTTTTACACATCTCTGTCATGATTGTCACTGAGCTATTACTGATAATAAGAGCTTCTTAAAAGTCTTTTGCTTTTAGATTGAGCTACTCTTCTCCACTTGCTACCTCCAGGCCAATCTTCTTCCTTTTGTAAATTAAGAGTTAACTATTTTGGAATCTTTTTTTCCCCTCTGTATCAAGTTTCACTCTGAAGTACACTAAACATTATAATATAGAAAATTACAAAGTTCCAGGTGAAAAAAGCAATCTTAGTATTGTTTGTATACCAAAACAACAGATACAAACATTTATAAAAAATGTCTTGGAGGAAAAAGCTGAAAGGAAATCCTAAAATGCAAATGATAGTTGTGTGCAGATAGTAGTAGTAGCAGTAATAGTAGTAGTAATAGTTCTTGCAGTGTGGTTACTTTGGTAAACTTTTTTATTTTACCAAAATGAAGTATGTTTAACAAGCTACATGGTAACTTCCTTTAAGCAGTTTATGAATAACAGTATAACCTTGGGCAAGATAATTACTATAGCCAAACCTCAGTTTAACTGCAAGTGTGGAAAATGATAGCACCTGCTTTATAGGGTTGTTATGAACATTAAATGAGAAATGGAAAATGCTTGTCATATAACAGGTTCTATTATTTATTTATTTAACAAATCTATATTATTGATACATATTAATAGGCATGTAATCCACCCAAAGTGTACAATTAATGGTATTTGGCATAACCACATAGTTGTGCATTCATCACTTCAATCATTATTAGAGCATTTTCATTGTTTCAATAATAATAATAAGCAAAAAACACACAAAAAACAAAGAAATTCATCACTTCTCTATCTCTCTATGCTCCTCCTGCTGTACATAGCTGCTATTTCTGGTGTGATGGTTAGGCTAATGTATCAGTTAGGCCAGGTAATTGTGCCCAGTTGTTTGGTCAAGAAAGCACGGGGCTAAATGTAATACAAGGATATTTATGGACTTTATTCACCAGTGAGTTTATTGCATAGATGACTGATTACATCTACAGGCAACCAAGGAGATTGTCACCAGCAATGAGTGATGTTTTATCCAATCAGTTGAATGCCTTAAAAGGGGAAATGATTTCAACATTCAGAGAGCATTTTCCAGCTTGACTTCAGACAGCCAGCATCTCCTGGGAACTCACCAAGGACCTTCATCAGAACATCTGGTTTGCAGCCTGCCTTTGTAATTTGGGCTTGTGCATCCCAACTGTCATGTGAGAGAATTTTATAAAATCATACACTATTTACAGATATATCCTAGTGATTCTCTTCCCTAGAGAACCCTCACTAATATAGCTTGGTACCAGGAGTGGTGCTTGAGGAACAGAATCTTAAACATGGGATTTGTGAAGTGGTTCTGGGAGTTTTGCAATTGGCTCTCTACTCTAATTGGATTCAAGGATACTAATGATCATGTTTCCGATAATGAAGTGGCCACTAACAGTCCATAGCATGAGTTGGCAATGGAGATAAGTAAAATGTGTCATGATGATGGGAACGAGTGTTGTTGGGGGGGGAGAGGGGGGGTGGGGGGGTGGGGTTGAATGGGACCTCACATATATATTTTTAATGTAATATTATTACAAAGTCAATAAAAAAATAAAAATAAAAAATAAAACAACAACAACAACAACAAAAAACAAAAAAAACAAGCAAACACACACACACACACACAAAATATTATCACTGGATTCCCCTACTTCCACACTTAAAAGAGGCAAGGATCTGGATGAGAGTGTTTTCAACACCTTAACTGAGTTTTGTGAAATCAAAAGGTACAGTGATGCTGGCTGGCTCATCCTCGACACTCTGGATACAGTTACCAAAAAAAGGATGAACTAAAGGCTTCAAATTTGCAACTTAAATGCTTCATGAATGATATGAAAATTTCTATGTGCGCTCTGAAAGAAAATCTTGTTTCATGCAGCCACAGACTTGAGATCTCTGAAAACCAGACAGAGTCTTATTGTATGAGTAGTAGCGTTACAAGGAAACCACAATCTCAACCTAACAGGGTGTATGCTGTTAAAGTGAAGGAATTGATTGGAAATGAGTGGAACCCTGAAGATTGGGATGGAGACATATGGCATAATGATGGTATTGGTGAGGACATTGAAACCCTAAATTCTACTGAGACTTTAGCAGATAAACTTGTGATGTCTGCTCTGTGGAGCACACACAATATCAACCTTGTATGACCCAGCTCCAATCTGCCCAGGAAGTTTGGACCTCCTTCCAGTCCTGAGGTGGATACAAGCCAAACTAAAGCCTGCACTGTCCAACCCTAGGCTGGATTTTGGAACAAAGCCCTGCCATCCTCCGCAGATAACTACTATCCTTTTGAGAAAGAGCTGTGGCCTGCTACTGGGCCTTAGTAGAATCTGAATGCTTAACCATAGGCCATCAAGTTTCCATGAGATCTGAGTTGTCTGTCATGAGCTGGGTGTTGTCTGACCCACCAAACCGTAAAGTTGGGCTTACACAAGGTACTCCATAATAAAGTGGAAGTAGTATATATGAGGTAGGACTTGAGTGAGTCCTGAAGGCATAAGTAAGTCACTGGGAGAAGTAGCCCAAATGTCCATGGTCACCACCCTTGCCATGTTACCTTCTCTTTCCCAGCCCACAGCTTTGGCCTCTTGGGGAGTCCCTTACAATCAGTTGACTGAGGAAGAGTAAACTTGGGCCTGGTTTACAGATGGTTCTGCAAAATATGCAGGTACCATCCAAAAGTGGACAGCCACAGTGCTGCAGCCCTGCTCTGAGATGTCCCTGGACACAGTGGTGAGGGCAAATCCTGTTGACAATGGTTTGACTGGGTGGTCAGGGACTTGGAGGGAACATGATTTGATAATTGGTGACAAAGAGGTCTGGAAAAGAGGTGTGGGAATAGATCTTTCTGAGTTGGCAAAAACACGAAAATATTTGTGTCCCACATGAATGCTAAGCAAATGGTGACTTCAGCAGAGGAAGATTTTAATAATTAAGTGGATAAGATGACCCGCTCTGTGGCTAATGCTCAGCCTCCTTCCCCAGCCACTTCTGTCATTGCCCAAAGGGCTCATGAACAAAATGGCCATGGAGTTAGGGGTGGATGTTATGCATGGGCTCAGCAACATGGACTTCCCCTCACCAAGGTAGACTTGGATACAGCCATTGCTGAGTGCCAAATCTGCCAGTAGCAGAGACCGACATTCAGCCCTGATATGGCACCATTCCTTAGGTGATCAGCCTGGTACCTGGTGGCAGGTTGGTGAAATTGGATCTCTTCCATCATGGAAGAGACAGTGATTTGTTTTAACTGGAATAGACACATATTCCAAGTATGGATTTGTGTTCCCTGCATGCAAAGCTTTTTCCAAAACCACCATCCATGGACTTACCAAATGTCTTATCCACAGTCATGGCATCCACAGAGCATTGCTTCTTATCATGGGACCCATTTCACAGCAAATGATGTGTGGGAATGGGCACATGCCCATGGAATTCACTGGTCCTACCAGGTTCCCCATCATCCTGTAGCAGCTGGATTGATAGAACAGTGGAATGGCCTTTTGAAGACTCAATTACAGTATCAACTAGGTGGCAATACCTTCCAGGGCTCAGGCAATGTTCTTCTGGAAGCTGTGTATACTCTAAATCAGCATCTACTTATGGTGCTGTTTCTCCCATAGCCAGGATTCATGGGTCTAGGAATGGAGGGTGGAAATGGGAATGACACCACTTACTATTATCCCCAGTTATCCACTAGGAAAATTTTCCTGTCCCTGCAAACTTACACTCTACTTGTCTATAGGTCTTAGTTCCAAAAGGAGGAGTGCTGCCACCAGGGAACACAACAATGATTCCATCTAACTGTAAGTTAAAACTGCTACCTGATCACTTTGGGCTTCTCTTACCTCTGAATCAATTGGCAAAGAAGGGAATTACTGTACTGGCTGGGCTGATTGATCCTGACTATCAAGGGGGAGTAAGACTGCATCTACATAATGGGGGTAAATAAGAGTTTACCTGGAATATAGGCGATCCTCTAGGGCATCTCTTAGTACTGCCATGTCCTGCGATTAAAGTCAACGGAAAATTGCAACAACTGAATCCAAGGTGGACTAACAATGGCCCAGAATCTTTAGGAATGAAAGTTTGGGTATCTCCACCAGGGAAAGAACCATGGCCAGCTGAGGTGCTTGCTGAGGGTAATGGGAACATGGAATGAGTAGTGGAAGAAGGTAGTGATTAATATGAACTTTGACCACATGACCAATTAGAGAAAGGTGGGCTGTAATTGTCATGAATCTTTCTTCCTTGTTTTGGTATGAGTATGATTGTATATGTACATAAAATAAATATCTTTGTTTTCCCCTAACCTTTTCACTTATCACATGACAAGTAGTATTAGTTTCATATCATAATATTTAAGGATATCAAGTTTAAGAGTGAATATTACCCAAGGACTTGCACCCTATTCTGTAGGGAATTAATAATTTCTGGTTGTATGAAAGACCATTTAAGGTGAGGCAGAAATATATATATATGCACATATCTGTTATTGTTTTCATTTAGAGACTAAGTATGGTTTAAGGTGATGTGTAGGGTTGCCAAGTTGACAAGGGGTGGACTGTGATGGTTAGGCTAATGTGTTGACTTGGCCAGGTAATTGTGCCCAGTCGTTTGGTCAAGCAAGCACTGGGCTAAATGTAATACAAGGATATTTATGGACTTTATTCACCAGTGAGTTTATTGCATAGATGGCTGATTATATCTACAATCAACCAAAGAGATGCCATCAGCAATGAGTGACATTTTATGCAATCAGTTGAATGCCTTAAAAGGGGAAGTGATTTTAGCATTCAGAGAGAATTTTCCAGCTTGACTTCGAACAGCCACCTTCTCCTGGGAGCTCATCAAGGACTTTCATCAGCACCTCTGGTTTGTAGCCTGCCTGCGTAATTTGGATTTGTGCATCCCAACTCTTATGTGAGTGAATTTTATAAAATCTTATTATATTTAACAGATATCTCCCATTGAGTCTGTTTCCCTAGAGAACCCCAACTAATACACTGGCTATTCTTGTATATTTATTTATTGTAAAGCAGTTTTATTGAGATATAGTCACATACCATACAGTCTATTCAAAGTGTATATTCAATACCTTTTAGTATAATCACAATGTTGTGCATTCATCACCACAAAACGATTTTAGAACAATTTCATTACTCCAAAAAGAAAAGCTCCACACACTTTAGCAGTCAACTCTCAATTCCTCTATCCTTTCCCAGCCCTACATAGTGGTATCTTTTCATTTATAGGAGTGTCTTGGTCTATAGAGGTCTGTAGTAAAGAAGTTCCAAGTAGGAAAACTTGGAGAACTGATGCTGTAATCTATTCTAAGCACCATTTAAGGGTGCCAAATAAAAATATAGGACACAATGTACTCAGCATTGCCCATTTTTATTCCACTAGCAATTTTCTCAAAGATCAGAACATCCTTGAGGTCTTCAGATTGGAAGAGAATCAATTTTTGTGGCAAAGTGAAATCAACCTTCTTCAAATGACCCAGTGATGGAATTGTAATTTCAAAAGAAGTCTCCAAATAGACACTGCAGTTTTCAAATGTACTTATAAATAGGAAAAAAGATATTTTAAAGTTTTTATCCACTCCCAAGCCTCAAAAAAACCCGATTAGTTCAACTACCATCACTGACAAGAGATAATTTTTAAAAACTCAAAGCATTCTGATAAAAAAAATAAAATGACTAACATTTGTTTTCTTGAAAAGGATGCTTAGCATGGTGAAATTACATCATGAGCTCAGAGAAGCAGTTTTTATGATCATATTCAATATTAATTTTTAAAATGGAATATCTTTCTTAAAGACTTTTTACTATGAAATATACTATACATATACAAAAGGCATAAAACAAATATACAACTTAATAAACTGTATAAAGCAAATGCTTCTATAACCACCACCTGAGTTATGAAGCAGTGTACTGCTAACACCCCAGAAGCCCCTCATATGCCATTTCCCAATTGTGGTCCCAGCCTTGCCCCCAACGGACTCTCAGCCTGATGGTGCTAGTCACTTTCTTGCTTTTCTATATGCTTTCACCAGCTCTAACTATATATTCTTTTTAAAAATATATAATTTATTTATTTTTAAAAGATCCATAGATCACACAAAATGTTATATTAAAAAATATAGGAGATTCCCATATGTCCCACTCCCAGCACCCCCCACTTTTCCCACATAAACAACTTCTTTCATTAGTGTAGTGCGTTCACTGCATTTGATGAATGCATTTTGGAGCACTGCTACATAGCATGGATTATAGTTTAAATTGTAGTTTACACTCTTTCCCAGTCCATTCAGTGGGTTATGGCAGGATATATAATGTCCTGCATCTGTCCCTGCAATATCATTCAGGACAACTCCAAGTCCCAAAAATGCCCCATATCACACCTCCTTTATCTTCTCCCTGCCTTCAGCAACTCTACTGTCTCCACATCAATAATATACTTTCTTCCATTGCTAGAGTCACAATAATTCTATAGTAGAATACCAGTAAGCCCACTCTAGTCCATATTGTATTCCCCAATCCTGAGGACCCTAGGATGGCTATGCCCACTCCACCTCTCAATTGAGAGGGGGCTTTGATACCACATGGTCGATGGATGAGACTCTCCTGTCTGTAGCTATAGGCTTTTTTGGTTTCTTGGTGTGGTGGTTGACCATCCTCACCTCCCTGTCAGCTGACCTGGGTAAGTCCAACAAACTGGGGAGTAGGTGCTGCACATCTGCTGAAGCTCAGGGTCCAGCGGCACATGGACAGCCCAGAGATTCAGGTCTCCTGGGCGTACACCAACTCAGTGCCAACCACAGGTTCAATAAAAGGGACAGAAGAGGCATGCTTAGAGAAGTCACATCTAAGTCCCACTCCATCACACTCAGGAGCACAAATTCCAAAGTAGGGCCCACTGGCAAGGCACCAAACTCCAGAGCCATCTGCCATGACCATAGGACCTCAGTGTCTCTGTAGCCCTCAGGAGCACCACTACCTGGGGTAGTACCTACTTTGGCAGTCTATGAGATCTTGCTTAGATGTACATAAGTGCCACCCTTCTGATGACCTTCCAACTCATTTTGAAGTCTCTTAGCCATATAAACGCATTTATCTTCACAATTTTCCCTTTTATTCAAGGTCTTTTTCCTGTTTCATCACTAACCAGTGGCTTGGTAGTAATCTCTTGGTGCCAGGGAAGCTCTCTCTGGGAGTCATATCCCATAGTGGGGGGAAGGTAATGCATTTATATGCTGAGTTTGACTTAGAGAGTTGCCATATTTGAGCAATATGGAGGCTCTCAGGAGGTAACTCGTAGGTACCCTGCAACACTAGGCCAAGTTGAAAATTCAAGAATAACAGGCTCATAAGCATAGTCATCAGTATCAAGAGCCATCATTAGAGCATCCTTCTTCACTGGTCATTGTCCCTGCATTTGGGGGATTGTTGCTGTTCCAATGGGGAATGTGGCAGAGCTCCCCAGGATGGAAATTCCCCAGCACTCCCTCAATTGTCATGTGAATCTCTACCCACTGTGTCAATACCCAGTGAACACCTGAACATATCTATATACCCTATATGCATGCCCAGGCAAAAACTCCCTCCTATTCATCCCCCATCAATGACAATCCACATCAGTGCTCCTCCCCTGCCATAGTTGAACCCCTCTGTGATCCAAAACGTCTTAAAAAATGAAACCTAATATATTGCCAAATTCAATTAATTGGAAAATGAAATAGTAACGATACGTTTAAACATTAGAAATAAAATACATAATAATTTAGAAAAAGTAAAATAAATTTTTAAAAGTTGGGATATTAAAAAATGCAAAATATTATTTAAAAAAAATTTTTTTTAAAGATTTATTTTTATTTATTTAATTTCCCTCCCCTCCCCCGGTTGTCTGTTTTCTGTGTCTTTTTGCTGTGTCTTGTTTCTCTGTCCACTTCTGTTGTCGTCAGCGCACGGGAAGTGTGGGCGGCGCCATTCTTTGGCAGGCTGCTCCCTCCTTCTCGCTGGGCGGCTCTCCTTATGGGTGCACTCCTTACGCGTGGGGCTCCCCTACGCGGGGGACACTCCTGTGTAGCACTGTGTAGCACGGCACTCCTTGTGCGCATCAGCACTGCGCGTGGGCCAGCTCCACACGGGTCAAGGAGGCCCGGGGCTTGAACCGCGGACCTCCCATGTGGTAGACGGTCGCCCTAACCACTGGGCCAAAGTCCGTTTCCCTATTTAAAAATTTTTTGACCTTTTGCTCTTCATCACTGTAATAAATGCTGTCCTCTATGTACAGTGGCAATCCTTTCCATTTCTTCCTCAATGTCTTACCCTTTTTTTTTTCATTATGTCTTCAAAGAAGTTTTAGGTCAAGGTAAAGTCATATGCAGAATATAGGGGACTCCCATATACCCAACATCCTCCCCCTTTCCCCCTTCCCCACCAATGATCCTTTTACATGTGGATGTTGCATTTGCTACAACTGATGTACAAATATTAAAATATAGCTACTAATCATGACCAGTAGTTTACATTATGGTTTACATTTTAGACCATATGCTTTTATAAATTTTTGTTAAAATTTAACATGGCCTGTAGCCATCATTACACCATCATGCAGAACACTTCCATTGCCCCCCAATTATCCCCTCTTCCATCTATTCTATTCCTCCCTCTCCCTCCCCTAACCATACATTCTTAAATGCCATTGTTTTATTCTTGCCCACTTCTTGAACTTTATGTAAGTGATATCATGTAATATGTATTCTTCTGTGTTTGTATTCTTTAACTCAACATTATTTTTGAGATTCATGTAGATTGCTATATATTTTGGTATTTTATTATCATTGAAGCATCTGAAGACCTTTGACAGGGGAATGGTCTGGAATACCGACCTGGTAGAGAGTCTGGAGCTGCAGAACCTGATGCTGTGCGCAATCCAGACCATCTACCGGGCGGAGGCCCGAAAGGAGTCACGTGGCGCTCATGCCAGGGAAGATTTCAAAGTAGGGGTTGATGTGTACGATTACTCTAAGCCCCTGGAAGGGCAACAGAAGAGACCATTCAAGGACCACTGGAGAAAGTACACCGTTTCCTACGTTGATGTCACGGGGAAGGTCACTCTGGATTACAGGCCCATAATCGACAAAACTTTGAACGAGAACGACTGTGCCACTATCCCACCTGCTATTCGCGCCTACTGATGAAGCCCCGTGTGTATAAAAACAGCTTCTGTTACTCTTTATGATGGCCGAAAAATGGTTCTCTGAAGTCCTATCTCCAGTGAATGAGGAGCTTGGTTCAGCCAGTGATCCAAAGGCCAGGAAGCACTAAGCTTAACTTTTGTCCCTTGCTTCATTCTTATGAAATGATAAATAAAACATAAACAAGTGAAAAAAAAAAACAACAAAAAACCATAGAACAATTTGTTTTTGCACTCTATTACTAATGGACATTTTAACTGTTTCCATTTTTAACTATCATGGAAAACTGCCGCTATCAACATTTTTCTATGTATGCACAGGGACATACATTGCTCAAGGATATATACCTCAGGAGAGGAATTAAATTGCTGCATTATGGGAATGCATACGTTTAACACTCTGTCCAAACAGTTCTTTCAGTTAGACTTCTTTGATTCTACTTTCTGTACTCGGGCTGAGCTAAATACCATGGCATCCTACACACACCTGTAACACTACTCTTACAGAAAAACAAAGAATTGCCAACTATCTCTCTAAATCTGTCCCATACTGTAGCCACTAGTCATATATGGTTATTTAAATTTAGATTAATCAAAATTAAATATTCAGTTCTATAGTTTACCTAGCCACCTTTTAAGGGCTCAATTTGGATACCGGATATCAAATCACATCATGCAGGTAAGAGAATATTTCCATCTTCCCAGAAAGTTCTACCCGGCAGAGTCTATTGGAAAATTCTGCCGGAGTTCTGCAATGCCACCTCTTTCGGACTCAGGCTGTGACTTATTATGACTTAAATCTTTATGCTCACGCAATGCCAGACACAGAAGACTCTGGACAAGTGTCTATTCAACTAAGCTGCCGTCAAGGAGGTTTACAACACACTGGATGAAAGTGAAAAACTGGATGCTAAATGAAATAATTCTTATAATCTTTTTTTAACAGGCAGAGGTTCCAAAGTCTGAGAACACTTCAATAGGTGCCAAGTTCAGTTCTCTCACATCTGAACATGTGAGAGGAGCTATCGCACCTATGCAGGGCAGACCTAGAGGCTGAGAGAAGCATCCCTGATCACTCAAACTCAGTTTGGTGGGAGGATGCGGTGGCGAGAGAGGAGAGTTGCAATACTCTGGCGTTACCCCAGCTCCCATTCGCAATGAAATAGGGGAGGAGAGGGTTGTTTTCTCCTCATCAAAAGTCAAGTGAGGGGCCAGAGCTGAGGTCTTCTGTTTCACAAGTGCTTGAGCAAACCGACGCCCGCCTAGCCAGCCTGCGGTTCCCAGGCGGCGCCCGCCATTTCCGGGCGGCGCCTCAGCTGCCCGGAGGCCGACAGCCGCCGCCAACCTCCCGGTCAACGTGGAGCCCTGCGGCTCTCTTACGTCTTCCTGTCACCTGTCGTGTCTGTGTACACCCTTGCCAAATATTTTATTCACCAATTTCGTGAGAAGAGGACACCGGCTGAGAAACTTAGGAAGCTGCAGAACCGAGGAGGAGGCCGAACCTTCCCTGAGAGAGCGCGTTGAACGCAATGGAGTGTGCGGAACTCTTGGGAAAAACAAGGGTGAATCAGTCACTACTGAAAAAGGCACAAACTGGCTACTGACAAAAAAGTCCCCCCACTTACATACTTCATTGAGAAGTGTCAATGTCATTGAGAAGACACCCATCAAAGAATTGGGTGTCTAGTAACCAACTTACACAAGACGGGGACCCTAGAATCTGGCTGGAATCTGGCTTGTGCTTTGACAAGCACGTGCTGGGAAACAGTGGTGATTAGAGAGGAATATTAGACAGTCCCATAGCCACTAGGGGTGAATTCCATGGCCGCTACGGCAGAGCATGCATGTTGGGTTTACCTTTACCTTTTCTCTAAATTGCATCATAATCCATTAAGTTCTTTGTTTGTACCATTCCTTCAAATAAAAGACTTTTACACATCCCTCCCACCCCCCAGAAAAAAAAAAACCCAAGTGAGAAAAGTTTTAAGGAAACCTCAAAGAACTTGCATGTGTCCTGTCGAACTTGGAGAGCCTAAAGACATCAATAGTATAACTTTTTGAACCCCTGTTATGTTACTTGCTGACTGTGTAACATTGGGCAAGCTACCTAACTTCTTGGAGCTTCATTTTATTCATTTGCAATGTGAATAATGGTAGTTCTTCTTTCATAGAACTAATGAAAGTATTAAATGAAAATCCATGCAAGGTACTAATAATAGTAAATTACTTAATTTATTTGAATTGGATCATCTGGTCAGCAAATATGTTTTACTACAATTATTTAAATATGTTCTAAGCTCAGCAGCTATTAGCAATCAAACAGGAAATCAAGCTATCTCGACAATGTAAAGAGTTTTCTCTTGGAGGCAGTTTCCCAGCCAGGGACTACACTTTCCTTCTGGCCCTTGCATTCAGTTATGCCCATGTTGTTAGTTAACATCAATGGAATGTGGGAATGTGAGTGGAACCGACATGTCATACTTCCAAGAGGGTTTTCGATTTTTCTTCCTCTGCACGTTCTACCTTATCCACTACCCTTTTGCCTTAGGTACTAGATAATGAAGGTATTAATTATCTTCACTTCACAACCTGCTATTATCATGCTATTATTTCATTTTTTTCCTTTTAGCTCTAATTTCCACATCCTTTCTTTTCCTCCCCATTCCTCACATTCCATAGGTAGATGACCCCATATTATGATATATGTCTTCAGATACGTGTATCTCTTAGAAAACTCTATTGTGTTGTTTTGGGGATGAGTGTTTTAAATTCAAACAAATAATATGGTGCCACAGATATTAAAGGCATATGTATAAATTATGGAATACATTTTACATATATATTCTATAATTTTTCAAGATCTGAGGTCATATTGTACTAACACTTTGCATGTGTTTCTGTACTGTAGAATGTGAATCAAAAGTAAGGAGACTGTCTTATTCATCTGTCTCATCAGTGCCTGAAATAGTTCCGAACCCAAAGAAGATACAAAAATCAATTTTTAGTAGGTATTTAAATAAATACATAAATATGAGATTTTAAAATATGCTTCATTTTTTTCCAGAAAATAACCTTGTTTTTTCTAAATTACTTGTGTTTAAAATGAAATATAAGAAGACACTAATTCATAACTATATTGCTGAGGGAAGGCTGCTATCCCATTTGATGTGTCTTAGTTCACCCACTTAAATTCAGTGCTATAATATCACGTGAACGAGGAAGAAATTATAATTGTAATTAATCCTGAATTAAACTTTTTGTATCTTCTTTTGCTGTACAGTTGCAAATCTTTATTTAAGGGGCATTTATGTCAAATAACATTCTAGAGTTTTATTGACTACTATTTGCTTTTAAAATAGGTTATTAAATGCTCATTATTGTGTGTTGAGTTTGCTTTTTTTTTTTAAAGATTATATTTATTTTATTTAATTCCCCCTCCTCCCCCGGTTGTCTGTTCTCTGTGTCTATTTACTGAGTCTTGTTTCTTTGTCAGCTTCTGCTGTCGTCAGCGGGATGGGAAGTGTGGGCGGCGCCATTCCTGCGCAGGCTGCTCTTTCTTTCGCGCTGGGCGGCTCTCCTTACGGGCGCACTCCTTGCGGGTGGGGCTCCCCTATGCGGGGGACACCCCTGCGTGGCAGGGCACTCCTTGCGTGCATCAGCACTGTGCATGGGCCAGCTCCACACGGGTCAAGGAGGCCCGGGGTTTGAACCGCGGACCTCCCATGTGGTAGACGGACGCCCTAACCACTGGGCCAAGTCCGTTTCCCGAGTTTGCATTTTAATGAATGTAATTCATACACACACAAAAATTATTCCATCTGAGTTTCATATATGTTAAGTTGTATAGACTCCATTTTAAATTATTATTATTATTATTTTTAATTATTTATTTATTTTTAAAAATTACATTAAAAAAATATGAGGTCCCATTTAACCCCACCACCCCCACACCCCACTCCCCCCACAGCAACACTTGCTCCCATCATCGTGACACATCCATTGCACCTGGTAAGAACATCTCTGAGCATCACTCACCCCACAGTCAATGATCCACATCATAGCCCACACTCTCCCACGTTCCATCCAGTGGGCCCTGGGGGGATCTACAATGTCCCGTAATTGTCCGTGAAACACCACCCAGGACAACTCGACGTCCCGAAACCGGCTCCACATCTCATCTCTTCCTCCCATTCCCCAAACCCAGCAGCCACCATGGCTACCCTTCCCACACCCATTCCATATTTTCTCTGTGGACCTTGGATTAGTTGTGTCCATTGCACATCTATGTCAAGTGGGGGCTTAGATTCCACATGGATACTGGATGCAATCCTCCTGCTTTCAGTTGTAGACACTCTAGGCTCCATGGTGTGGTGATTGACCTTCCTCAACTCCATGTTAGCTGAGTGGGGTAAGTCCAATAAATCAAAGTGTGGGAGCTGAAGTCTGTTGAGGCTCTGGGCCTGGGTGTCTAAATTATTTTAAGTGATGCATTTAACCATAATTTTGCAATTTATATAAAATTAACTCTTAATTATAATCAATCCATATTTCATATTGATATTCAGAGTAAACAAATGGACATATTCTCCAGAAAGTATAACAGTTGACAACCCGGAGAACTGAAGGCCTGATTAAGTATCTGATAAAATTTTTCATTCTTAGATTTTTACTCTGGAAAATTCCAAAATATACAAAATTAGAAAAAATAGTATAATGAATAATTATCATTTATCACCCAATTTCAGAAGTACTCAACTCATGGCCAAATTTGTTTCATCTATAACCCTCCTACTAACTCCCTCCTGTTTAATTTAAAGCAAATTCCAGGTGTCATAGCATTCACAGTCTTTTAGGACTCTTAAAAATGCCACAATGCATTATTATGCTAAAAATAATGCAAATTCTTTGAAATCGTCAAATTTCCAGCTAGTATTCACATTTTCAATTGTTTCATACTGTCATAATATTTTTCAGTTTGTTGGAATTGGTATAAAATAAAACTCACATGTTTTAAGTGGTTGCTGTGTCTCCTAGGACTGTTTTAATTGATAGGTTTCTGTCTTTCTCCTTCTCTTTCTTGGGTGCAATGTATTTGCTGAAAAACCATGTTGGTTGTCTTGTAGATTTTTCCTGTCTGGATTTTGTGGAATTTGAAGTTTGATTGGGCTTGCAAAATGAAGATATTTTAATTCTATCATTGCTTCCTCATTATAGCTGTAAAGAGCAACTACTACTCATCCTTTATCCAATGGTATGGTTCATAAAGAAAAGATAGGATAAATGCTTAATTCTTGTCTTTTATGTAAAATTTTATAATAATAAGTTGATTCCTTAGCAGTCCCCAATGGTGAGTAGTTAAGTTTGTTTGGTATCATTATGAACTCATAAACTAAGGGATTTAGACATATTTGATGTGTGACATTAGTTTTTTATGAAAAACATATTTACATATTTTTAAGTCTTTATTGCAATATAAGCACAGTTACAGAAAACCCCATAAAATGAAGGTACAGTTTAATGAGTTATTACAAGGTTTATACTATTGTAACCATTATCCTAGTTAGGGAGTGGAACATTGCCATTTACCTCAGAAGCCCCTCAGATACTCCATTCCAACTAAATCGATTCTTACCCCCCCAAAGTAACCAATATCCTAAATTTGCTTTTCTTTATAATTTTCTCACTCAAATGGGCAAACCAGATATTATAATTTAATGTTGCCCATTTAAAAAGGACTGCTATTATTTTTAGTCTCAAAGTCTTTTAACCTGCACTTTCATACCTTCTTTTCCTAATAATTTATATGCTGAACAACCTGGAGTATTTGAATTGTAGTTTCCTGTAATCTAGATTTTACTAATGACACACACTGTGCAATTCAAAGTATCCCTCTGTTATCTTCATTTCCACAACTTGGCAGCTGGGTTCTGAGATTTCATGACTTGGTTTTGGTCCCTTTGGTACTCTATGGTCGATAATGTGTTTTCCATCAGGAGGCACATAGTATCTCATTTTCTTTCTCTTTGTGAGATAAGTAGCCATTAATATGAAATGCCTAGGATTCATTAATTCATTGGAGATTGCAAAATTGTGATATTCTATCATTTCATTTTAATTTATTAATTGGAACATTTTTATAAAAGGATGCTTCCCTTTATAACTTGGTTACCCAGTGGTTAAGCTAATATAGGAAAGGCAGAAAAAAAATGTTTGTCTTTCCATTTATTTACAAGTTTTTAAGATAGAAAATTAGCTCCTTGTAATCATCTAAATGTGCCTGATTAGTGGTTTACTTTTAAAAAAATATTATAAATGTATGGATTTTAAATTATTTTATTGGTTTCAGTCTTTTGCAATTATTATCCATTTTAAACATCTTATTGCCCTACCTTTGGGCAATGGAGGCCTAATCATTTGGCTCCTGTGTCCCTTTGACAGAATCCTATTGTATTTGTTAGCTTCCTTACCATCTGGTATGACAAAATGTTCCAGACTCATCTTACACATTTCCTGTTTGAGGTCTGGAATGAGTCAAATCTCCAAAAGGCCTTGGATGCAAGGTTAAAATCTAAGTGTAGGGTCAATATATTCTAGTGGACTTGCCATTGCTTTTAAGTTTCTACATGGACAAAGCTAGGATATACCTGGTGTACATGTGGTATGTTTAGAATAATTCATAAGTAAAAATTCTTCTCATTTAATTTCAGTATTCCAGGTTTGTGGGGTTTCTTACTTAACCTCTTTTGTATTAAATTTATATCTCCTTTCCTCAACACTGAGAATTCTAGTTCTCTAGGACACATTGATTGATAGCAATAGAATAATTCATAATTATTAATTTACTTTATTCCACATTACATACACAACTTTACCAGAAGAACAATGATATTACCGCCACTAGTTATAGAAAACAATTAAAATTACTTCTGTACTTGTGCTCTCCATTCTCCTCCTCTTTTTTAAAAGTTGTGCTACATCTACTCTAAATATATAACCATCACATACTATTTTCTCTCCTTTCTAGCTTCATTTAATTTTAGTTTTATAAGAACATATATGTTTAATGCTTGCCAACTCTTCTTATGATGACATCTTTCAAGTCCTCTTCGTTGTCTGAAACTCATCACTTAGTAGATTGCTCAAGAAGGAATCACAAAACAGTATTTCCTGAGTTCTTGCATACTCATAGCAGTTTGTCCCTTAATACTTGAATTTTAGTGTTGCTGACTATTAAGTCCTTGGCTCACATTATCTTTTCCTGAATGTCTTAATTATGTTATTCTGTGTGTTGTGTTTTTTTTTTTTTCTGGCAAAAAACATTGCTGTCAAAGTCTTCAGATAATCTTTCTTTCCTTTATAAGTCACTTGCTGTCTATGCCTAGAGGCTCAAAGAACTATTTTCTTTATTGTTAAAGTTCAGTAGTTTTATTAAAGTATGCCTTGGTGTTGGTCATTTTGGGCCAATATTCTTAAGTACTCAATATCCTCTTTAAATATGAGTTTTAAGTCCTTTTGTAATTCAGGGAAATTTCCACGAATTACAGGTTTTGTTATTTATTGTTTGTTTGCTGCTTAGTATTCTTTCTTTTCCCCCACTTTTGTTTTCTTCAGGATTCTTATATCAATATATGTATTTTAGATCTTCTTTGCTCATTTTCAGCATGTCATTTTTCTTGCAAATATTTTTTATCTCTTTCTTCATTCTTTTTAATTTAAAAATGTTTTCCTGTTTTGCCATCTATTTCTCTTAAGGCATTATCTGCTGTGTTTATTACCTCTTGTGCTCATCATTTAGTTTTCACTTTCAAAATACATATGTATTTTTATTTCTAGTTTTTCCCTGATTTCAGTCATTTCATTTCTGAGTTATTCTAATTTTTATTTACTGTTTTTCATCAATTGTATAGTCTTCTTAATTTCTTTTGGCTCTTTTTGAAATAGTAGTGTGTGATTTGATTTATTCTTTGATCATGTCTTTACAGCATGTTTTCATTGTCTATATGGTTGTTACTCTGCTCCTGATGAGATTTGGAGCTTTCCAATTTTCTCCTTTCTAATATTATATGAAATTGGTTTTCCTATACTTTTAGAAGGAGGCATGAGACAGGGTAGCTTTCTAACTTCATATGCTATTTTCATCTTGCACATGTATATTAGTTTGCTTTCTAAGATTTCCTGGATCTGTTCCCCTTTCCTACTTTCATCTAGACCCCCTCTATTGTCCCAATACTGTACAATTTTTATTCCATCCCCTGCAGTTTCTCCTCTATGTATGCTTGTCCTGGAAGGAAGCTTTGGTGGCTCAGTTTTGAGAAATTTTAAGTTCTTGGCTACTCTAACTTCTTAAGACTTTATTATGTGCCATTTACACCCACCATGTATGGACTAGGCAAGATTGTCCTGTGTTAAATGCTTGTCTCTAATTTCCCTGCTATGTTTTCTAACAAATAGCCATTGACTATTTGGGGATATTCCTGTTCTTATGCCCATCAGATGTCCTGTTGCTCACTTCTATATTGGTACTATTACCATGTCTTGTGGCAGATCATGTGGCAGTTGGTGGTTTTTCCTTAGCCACTTGTATTTGGAGTTTGTGAGTATAACCTGTCATGTGGTATGGTAACTAGTTTCTAAAATTGCCCAACAATTCATCTGCTCTCTGTACATGCATTCTGCTCCTTCACCAAGTAGCAGAGATTATTTTTACTTCTGAATCTGAGATGGTCTTTTGACTACTTTGACCAATAGTGTGTGGAGGAAGTCACATTCCAGAATTTCTGGAAAGAGACCTTAACAGGATTAGCAGCTTCTTGGAACTCAGCCACCATGTTGTGAGAGGCAATGTGAAAGAGAACTATCTTTAATTTCAAGATGGTAAAACAAATATATTACAGTGGGTTGGCTTAAACAATGGGAATTTATTGGCTCTTGGTTTTGAGGCTAATAGAAATCCAAAATTGAGGCATCAATATGGTGATACTTTTTCTCCAAAGAGTGTGGCATTTTGGGGCTGATTACCATCAATCCTTGGTCCTTGGTTATTCTATCACATGACAATTTCACATGGTAATGTCTTCTCCTTTCTCTTCTGGGTTCCATTGACTTCCAGCTTCTTGCACACTGGGCCTTTCTTTTTTCTGTGTCCAAGTTCCTTCACTTATAAGGACTTCAGCCCTATTGGATTAAGGCCCACCTTCATTCAGTTTGGGTACACTTTAACAAATAACATCTTCAAAGGTCTTATTTATAAATGGGTTCACACCCACAGGACCAAGGTTGAGACTTGAACATGCGTTTTGTGGGGTCCTGATTCAATCCCCGACAAAAACTGAAGTGCTCAGGATAATGTTTTTAGCTGAGGTCACAGACAACAACCTTAAAAAAGAGTAATTTGGAATGTTTTACTTCAATTGAGCCATAGGTGACTTCAATCAAGCTGTGGGAGATAATAAAATGGTAGTTGTTTTGAGACATGAAGTATTAGAGTAGTTTTAAATACAGCAGTAGATATATAAAACTCTTGGTTTTAAAAAAAAGTTGTACATGGTTTTTAGTTTTGTGATATAGTCACTTTTATATGAGGATTTTACTTCCTTCACCAAAATCTTCCCACAATCCACTTTGACATAAGATTATAAGGTTTTAGAGTTTGTAAACAAAATTAATTTTAAAAAGAGAAAACTTAGAGAGACCACCACACACACACACAAATTATAAGGTTCTCCTAGGATAATCCTCAGTCAAGATCTATGAAACCACCCAAAAGTATAATTAAGAATCAGAATGAACTTTGGAAATTTATAGCATTTCCATATGAACTTTAGTTTTCTAATCAGTCTGATATGAAAATAGACTTCTCTCTCTTCATTTTCTGTTCTCTATCCCCACATGTTGCAGTTCAAATGGAATAAATTAAGAATCAAAATAACTGACACTCGTTTCCTGGATATAGTTCTCTAAACCCCCAAAGACAGGAGTATCAACTAAAATTTTGAACAACCGTAATACTTCCAAAAAGCCAGAGTAGGAGAGATGGACACTGTAGGCAAGCTAGTAATTTGATCCATTTTTAAGCCCTTAAAGTAATTAAAAAATATTATTTAATACTTATTATGACCTAGCAACATGGGTCATACCATTAAAGAATACCATTAAAGAAGCCATTAAAGAAGCAAACATCCCCACTCTTGAGGAATTTTATTGCAGTAATTTATATTCTTTAAATATTTGTTCAGTGGTTATTCTATTGTTAATTTTGCATACTTCTTGGGAACTACCAACCCCAGTTCCAGCTTCTCTCAACAACCTTCAGTACTCTCTCTAAAATGATTTCTGGTAAATACCATATTATTCATTTCATTACATTCTCAGTTTTGGCAAAGAGTCTTTTAGGAATTGGTTTATCTGGATGCTACCTGTTGGGGATTGAATCATGTCCCACACAAAATGCATGTTTGCTTCCCAATACCTGGCCCCTGGGAGTAAACCCATTTTTAAATAGGATCTTAGAAGATCCTATTATCTAAGGTGTGCCCAAACTGAATGAGGGTTGGTCTTCATTCAATGTGGCCAATATCCTTATAAACGAAGGAAATTGGATACAGAAAAAAAGCCCGAGGAAGCAAGAAGCTGGAGGTCAATGGAATCTGGAAGAGAAAGGAGAAGACAGCACCTTGGGCATTGCTATGTGATAGAATTGCCAAAGACTGAGGGATTACTGTCAGCCAAACCCAGAACTTGACAGTCTTTGGGGAGAAAGCATCACCTTGCTGGTGCCTTGATTTTAGACTTCTAGCCTCAAAACTGTGACACAATAAGCCAACCTATTGTATAGTATTTGTGTTAGCAGCTGGCAAATTAATATACAACCCAATTATATTTTCCTTTCATTCATTTCTAATTTTAAAGAGTTACCAGGGCTAAAGCCAAAACATGACAAGCAATTGGGGGAATTATGTGTTAGATTTAAATTCTTTCTTGTAAAATACAGAAGTTATTTAGTGAGATGCTTTAACATTTCCAGTCATAGAATTCTGTAAGTTGGTATTCCACTAAATTAGTAAACATTTAGGGCCTTTGTGTGGCGGACCAGGAGATAGGATGATAGGAGGAAAAGGAGATGAGTGGTAGAAGTTATTAAGAAAGGAAAAGGGAAAGAAAAGAAGTCTATATTCTTAACAACAACAATTTAAGAAAACCTAGTATTTTAGTAGCTTCCTTCATGTACATCCTGGAAATGTACATTAACAGGAAACCTTCTAACCACCTGATGACCTACTTTTCCCATCCTTGGGTCTGCTGGGATCTGTCAGTGAGTAGGAGACATTGTCATTGTTTATAATGTTCATAAGCCTGCATGGAAGTGAATGACATATATTTAGAAATCAAAATAAAGCTTTAGGAAGATCTTCAATTTAATGGAAACTAGTCTAGTCATTTGGGAACCACAAGAGCTTTTTAGGGAAAATCTGCCTCTGCAAGCTGGAGGAAGTGTGGGTGTACTGGAGTCCCGATGACACCTTGTGATGTCAGTCACCCCTAGCCTGGGGCTGATTGGCTGAGAAGAGCTGAAGCAGAGTTTAAATTCCTGCACCATCAGAGAATTGTTCAAAACACCAACACAGGTGTTACTTCATTTGACACAGATTTCCTCTGTGAAAACTTCAGCCTGATTTTTGAGACTTTTTGGGAACTGAAGAAGGTAGGACATTTTCAGCTTTTAATTTATTTTATAACTTCCACTACATTGATTGGAAAATATTGAATGCACATACATGTTGAGAGGCATTATGTCATGCAGAGAGAGATGGGGAGAGCTACGCCTTGGGTAAAAATGACCCCCGTTTTTGCCTATTTTTTATGTTATAGTAAATAATGACATTAAAATGACAGGTAAGTCAATTGAACCAAGGGTGTAATACCTTAAATTAGATCTGAGCATAGTACTTTTGAAAGGATACTGAAGAGCAGGCAGATAGAAGGTTATTTTGAAGTTTACATTTAATTAGTAAAACAAAACTTTTACATTTAGGTTTCATGGATATTGGGATATTCATGGCCTACAAATTTGTGAGACAATCTAAACTTGACTGGCAGGGCTATCAAAATAATGTTCTTTTAATTAAATGCCATTTAATGTTACTCAGCTATAAAACATTTAATAATATTTAATATCAACTGAGTAATTGAAAGAAGATGCTTAGAATATGATAATAGTAATGCTTTTTTATTGTTTGGCTGAGTATTATGTTAACATGATGTCTTGCATACAGTCAGAGTTCAGTGAATGTTGAATTTAATTGCCTTTTAAAACATTTTCTTAATGTAGAATTATGTATATATACACTCTGTCCATCTGTATTTGTATTTGCTGCATTTATTCCACTTTTTAATCTCTATCAGAAGAGTCTACTTTCTACAACAGAGAGTGGGAGTTGAGGTCAGGTGATACATTCTGTATGACATCTAGACGATTCCATGTATAATAGTAATACTTCAAGCAGCTGTCTTCTCCAGGAGTAACTTATAGTGAGCTAAACTTTCTGTTTAACTGAGACTCAAGTAGACTATTCTACTTTAGTCTTATTAATGGAACATAAATGAATAAGCAAACAATTTTTAAAAGGGCATGAGTCCAAAATGATTATGATGTGGACCAATGTGCTTCGGATGCTGGAGGCTTTCAAATCCATACATAATTTTGGAGCACTTAGAGTTATTTTACAGAGGTTGCAGGTGTATGATGTTGGTACAAGATAAGTACAACTGGTAGTGGTGGAAATTTTTACAGCTTTATTTGTTTGGATCTCTGATTTCTTGGTAAGAGTTCATGTCCTGGCCCAATTACACTTTATTTTCAAAGAGAAATAATAAAACACATTCTAGCTAATAGAGCTTTTGATCATTGGGTTCTGGGTAATTTTACTTTTGACAGAACAGGCTATTATTATTTTTTATGTACTGCTGTATCCTCAGCATCTATAACAGTGCCTGGCACACAGTATGTTCTCAATTTATATTTGTTGACTGCTAATGAATAAATATGTGTTCGTTGGTATTTTTGAGGATCAAAATACCGAGAAAAATAGGCATATCAAACCCCACTATGTTGTTTTCCAATGAATAAAAAGATTGTATGATTTTTCAAGCCTTTATTTCCTCCTTTTGGCCTATTTCTTTCCAGTTTGCATAAAAATATATATATATATTTTCTAAGTGAAACTTTGATCAAATTCCAGAACATAAGAACACAGAACATAAGAAGTTTGAAAATCTGTACTGCATTCCCTCTTCCAGGTCCTAAACATTTTGAAGTATTTTCAACTCTATGAAAACATCCAGAAAGGTTGAAAGTCTTCTAATACAGTGTCTTGCAAGCAGGTGGAATTAAAATCACATTCGTTAATTTCTTTTTGTTGCATGCTGGCATTGTACAAATGGCATTGACTAATCAATGAAGAAGAGCATGGGATTCTGGAGTCAGATCTTTCAGGGTTGTAGCTGTTCTGCTAACCTATTGCTCAAAGTAGGGCTACTGCTTATCTGTTTTTACTCTTTTTAAGGGTGGTAGATGGTGTTTTGAACTCTCACTTGGAAGTCCACTTCACAAATGTGTAATTATTCTTATTGAAAATACTCACTGAAAACCTGCTATAATGTTTAAGATACGGCTTTCTTTAATACTCAATGGGAGACTATAATCTTTGGGAGGCAACTTCTTCTGTCTCAGGACTCCAGGGCTGCTTTTATGTTAGTGTGCATTTCCATTTGGGAAATAATTGCTTTAGGTCAGGGTACAAACAGGCATATCTAGAAGCTCGAGAAAGTTAGGACATCTTCTTTGTGTGTCACTATATTCCATTCCTAAGTAAAATGACTGGAAACACACAATTCCTTGGTAAACACCATATCATTCATTGGCTTAGAGAAATGAAAAGTGCATCTCCCATTTTTTGTTATTTAGATAAGATAGAAGCAAATGAAAATACAATAGGAGAAAATATTTATTGACATTTTATCAAGGCTGGAATATTTGCTAGTTTTCAGAGCATCTTAAGTTTAAAATGCTATTGTAATTTTATTTTGAAAATCAAAATGATTAGCTGCCAATTTTTCATTTGACCTGTAAAGCTGAAACTGTTGGTGTATAGTATAATATTTGGAGAAACTTCCTTTCCTTAAGAAATTAGCCTCAGAACTTTAAAAAAAACCCCACAAAAACAAATAAACAAACAAAAGAAGCTTGACTGTGGGCACTAAAGGAAAGCAACATCTGTTGAATTTGGCTGAGTTGAGCATTTTCATGTTTCCTCTATTGATATTAGGCAAAAGGTTTGAAAAAAATTAATATCAAAACACAAGGACTGATATATACTATGATGAAATAGAATAAGGAAATTAACATAAACTAAGAGTGTCTTTGCTAAAGAAGGATAATGCTGATGATATTAAATGAGAAACTGTTTGACCATGTGAGCTGCATGAAAGTAGAAATGAGGAACATTTCTAGTCTCCTTATTTTAGGATTTTTATATTACTCTAGGGTGGGATTTGTGCATTAGTATTTTTTTTAAGTCTCCAAGACGATAATAATATATAGTCAGGATTGAGAATCTTAGTGTAGATCCCTTGTCACTGGTCTAGTAAATACTTAACATTTTAAGAAGGAAACCAACAAAAGTGAAGTAAAATAAACCTGCAAGATCTTTAACAAAACGTATGGAAGTCCATATGACAACAATGTCGGGGCGGTTACAAGGGCGCCCTATGCAAATTAACTCCCTTTTAAATCATTTCAATAACTTTTCCAATAGCATCTAGCACATCTATTTTTAGATGTAGAACAAGTTGTTTTTCAGATGCCGCCAGTTCTTGAAGTGTGAAAGGAAGCCACCCTCCAAGAAAATACAGTTTGATTTGGCATGTTTTTCTCAGCAAGAATCACAAATGTATCCCAAACCTCTAATCTTCCCTAGCTCCTTCAGTACTGCAAATGACACTTGCAAGAATTTAGCATAATCATGTATAATGTATGACTGAATATATCAAAATAGACAATAAGAATTTTCTGTTCTGGAACTGTAATATGAAGCCTCCCATAGTGCATCTCCTCAAGACAGGAAAAATGCAAGAGAAATCTATTTGTCTAGACATTATTATGTGGTTTAAATGTGATATACAAGCCATTTTGTGCATGCTTCATGGCAAATTCCCACCACCTATCAGTGGTGTCAATAAATGTAGTTTTTACAAGGGAATAAATTTACCAGGTTGCTCTGCCACATCAAGATGAACATTATGAAAGTGAATGGTTAGAAATTTCTCTATTCCTGTTGCTTTATCCCCACCTCCCCCAATATTTATTATATTTGAAGTGTTAGTGAAGAAGTATTGGAAGATCTCCCCTTTGAAAAGATTTCAATTTATCTGTTAGGACTGAGTTCTTTTTTCCACTCACTTCATCCATGTGAAGTGGTTTTTAGTTTATTCACAGAGTTGTATAACCATTGCCATAATAAATTATGGGACATTTCTTTCCCCCAAAAAGCAATCCTACACCCCATAGTCAACACCCTCAGCCACCCATCCATCCCAGCCCTGGCAATCACTAATTTACATCCTGTCTCTACAGAGTTGTCTATTCTGTACCTTTCATATAAATGGAATCAAGTAATAATATGTGGTCTTTTTTGGACTGGCTTCTTTCACTTAGCATATTTCCAAAGTTCATCCATGTTGTAGCATGTATCTGTACTTTATTCCTTTTTATTATGGAATAATATTCTGTCACGTGGATAGACCACATTTTATTTACCCATTCTTCAGTTGACTGACATTTCAAGAGTTGTTTATTTAATAGAAAAAAGCTGGTAAAAGTTGAGGCTACTTCTCATAGAAGAGAAAAAAACACCTATGTCCTTCCTCACAGGTAGTGGCATCACGCTTGGCTATGAAGACCAGCATCCTGCTTATGTTCCTGTGGGGGTTATCCTGCGCTTTCCCAGTAAGTACCAGTCTAGGATACATGAAAACAATGACGACAACAAAAATGTTTATACGTAAAACTCCACAATTTTCATTTGCTATGAGCCATGGTGTCTATGGTCTATTCAGATGAAAAGTTTCTTAGAAAGCCTTTCTCTTTAAAATAGCCATCTGAGTTATTCCTAGGTGCCATTCATATAGCTATGGGTCTCATTTTCTCTTGAGTGATTCTCAAAGCAGCAGCAGCATCAACATCAACTTGGGATATTTTTAGAAATTCTTGGGTCCCACCTCAGATGTACTGAACCAGAATCTCTGGGGACTGGGCCCAGCAATCTACTTAACAAGCCCTCCAGGTGATTCTCGTGTTTTCTCAAATTTGGCACTTCCCCTAAGTATATAAAGTATTAACAGCTGCTATCTCAAAAATTGCTCTGCGTTGACCGAGTTTGCTAAATTTTCTAGGTGACCAGGTATCAGAACACTGAATCTGGGAGCTCTGAAGAAAGCAAGGTAAGTAGAAATATAAGGTTTGGAAATTTATCTTAATATATTATTCCTATAACCCAAATGGCTCCAGTGCAAATGTGGAACCTGCTAATGATTTAATGAGTACAATAATAATGTACAACATAGGAAGTAAGCTTTAGTGCACATAATGCTTCAATTCCAAATGAGTAGTATAATCTGTGAGGTAGCATTTTTTAGCTTAATTCTTATAATAGATGTGTAGAGTAGTGGAAGGGTATAGATGATAATGAACCAAGACTGTTCAGGAGGGACCAGGACTTCTCTTTTATTAAGAGAGGCCTGGGGAAACGGACTTTGGCCCAGTGGTTAGGGCATCCGTCTACCACATGGGAGGTCCGCGGTTCAAGCCCCGGGCCTCCTTGACCTGTGTGGAGCTGGCCCATGTGCAGTGCTGATGTGCGCAAGGAGTGCGTAGGGGAGCCCCATGCGCAAGGAGTGCACCCATAAGGAGAGCCGCCCAGCGCGAAGGAGGGAGCAGCCTGCCGAGGAATGGCGCCGCCCACACTTCCCGTGCCGCTGACGACAACAGAAGCGGACAAAGAAACAAGACGCAGCAAAAAGACACAGAAAAAACAGACAACCGGGGGAGGGGAGGGGAATTAAATAAATAAAAATAAATCTTTTAAAAAAAAAAAAAAAAAAGAGAGGCCTGGAAGATAACATGTGTCTAAGGAGGTAAGGGGGTTCCTGAGAAGTGAACAAAAAAGGATGAGAAGACACTAGATTCTTTGGAATGATGGCTGACGTTTATTGAGTACTGTCTCTCAATAACCCAGTAGCTATTAACTCTCAAAAACTCAAAAACAGTTGCCAGGCATGGTTCTGAGTGTTTTATGTGTATTAAATTTCTTAATCTTCGCAACTCTATGGATAAGTTGTTATTTTATTCTCATTTTATAGAAGAGAAGACTGACGCACTGACTAAAGCTAGTCTGTGTAGGCTATATGATTAGTAAGTGCTGGAGTCAGGCTTGGAACCTAGCTTGCTCTGGCTTCAGATTCCGTATCCTTAACCAGTGTGTTAATTCCCTCTCAGGCAGGGGCCAGGTCCAGGAGATCATTAAGTTCTGAAGACTGGCACCAGAAATAAGGGTTAAAATCTTATCTTAAGTCTGAGTTTTGTTCACTACCCTGTTTCCTGATGGCTTTTGTGGCGACCCAGCTTGGGCCCAAAGCTTTGGCCATATGATGTCAGAAGCCTGCAGTCAGAAGCCTCTCTCTGCCTGAGGTCAAGGTAGACATTGCAGAATTTATTATATGAATTTTTATCAGAAATAGTCATATGCTAATTAATTTAGAATCAGCCACTGTAGATCCTTCCTCTTTTCCATCAGAGATGCTATAGTAGTACAAATCTGCTGTGCCCTCATGTCCATACTTGGGATGAGAAAAACACCAATGTCTTATTCCCCTGCAGCCTTAATTCCAGATGATATCAGACTGGAAGGAGTCTGCTCCCCCATGCCTGCCTGCAGTGTCCAGGGCAAAGGCTTAAAGTGCTGACAGCTCATTCCCCTGAGGAAACATGGCTCACTTAGCCCTGCTGGGAAGCATGTTGAAGACCTGCTGCCAGCAGCCCTTCTCGGCTCTACTTTGGGCCTTGGGTCTTCATGCCTATTGCTCAGCATTGACTCACACTGGGACCTTGCTGTGTCCATGGAGGTCATCAGAGGTTTCTATGGTACTTACAAGACTAAAAAAAGTAAAGAAAATCTGAATTGTGACTAGCTAAAGTCACAATTTTAGCATTTGTTCTATTAGTATACTTGTGTGACTCTCAAAAGGTTTAATTGCTTTTTCAATTTAATTGTGTCTACTATTGAATTTTATAAGGTAGATGTTCTCAAAATCTACCTTATAGATTTTGGTTCTCAAATGCTTCCATACGTATTAGATGATTTCATCCTGATGGCAACACGGTGAAATAAGCACAGTGGGTGTTAATTTTCTTAATTCAGGAATAAGAAACTGAAGGTCAGACACATGGGGTGGATTATCCACACAGCTTGACCAACCATTCCAATTTACCCAGATTTATACAGGACTTTTGGTGCTAAACCTGATGGTTGGTCACACTGAGACTTAAATGTAGATTCTGACTTTCAATGCTGTTTGTCCTACTGCATTCACTCAAGAATGTATGAAGAACTGGCTTCAAAGAATGTATATTTTTCTGTAAGTGAATTATCAGAAATATAAACATCTTCTAGGTCTTTTTTATTCCAAGATCTTTTTAGGCCATTGGCTATCTTATTCACGTTTCAACAATTTCACTGTAAAATATTATTACTCATGTAAACTACATATCAAAAACTAAAAAAATACTTAAGTTATTCTAAATATTTACAATGACATAATCCATCTGTGAAGGTGTAACTTGTTTCCTTCCCTTTTTTTTAGGGTCATTTGGCTCAGACACCAACACCACCCTTGGTAACTATCTCATTTATTTTTGTCATAAACATCTCATGAAGTAACTTGCATACTCTTTGCATCACCTTATGCCATTTTGAAAGTAGTAAATCCAAACCACAAGCAATTGATGTGAATCATATTTTTTTTTCTTTCCTGAGGAACTACTAAGGAAAAATAAACATTTCTTTTCTCCTTTCAGGAGAGCAGTGAGTCATCAGACGAAAGTAAAGTTAGTTCAGAGGAACAGGTAATTAAACAGATCTTTCTTAACTTTTCTGGCTACTTAAGAATTGAAGGAAATGATGTTAGATTAAATGACCTGGCATCAGTTCTAAATATAATGTTTTCTAACCACTGTTTATGCTGGCTGAATAGTTCCATAAAAAAGAGAGGACAATGAGGGGGAAGAATTCAGATGTGGTAGGCAGGCTGTTCATTCCATATTTATCACTGGTGTTTGATTGTAGATGTTGTGGCCCTAAATGTCCCTCATGGTAAAATTATAATACACACACACACACACACACAAACTGTCAATGACTATGCTAGATAAGCCGTAGCTTGCTCATTCTAAAATGTTGCTTTACGATTGGAGCAATTTAGATCAGGTTAGTGTTCACTCTAGCATGAGGTACCTGCTGGGCCTGGAGTCCTCCAGGTCCAGGATCCTGTTGGAGGAGAAAATTAGGAGAGCACAAAGGAACCTCTAACATGGGAGTTCTTAACCTTTTTTTGTTCCATGGACCCCTTTGCCAGTCAGGTGAAATGAATACTACTGTAATTTATTTACTGCATATATTCATAAGTGAAGGACATGCTAGATTTCAGTTAGAGGTCAGAGAAAATAAGGTTAGTAAGTTGATTTTTTTTCAGTTCAAGCTCACAGACCACATGAAATCTTTCCACAGACCCATTGAGAGTCCCTGGACCCCTGGTAAAGAGCCCCTGTTCTACTGAAATAGCTACTTTAGTTAATGACTTTCTCCTTAAAATAGGCCTGTCTGTGGCCCTGGGAGTGAGAAAAACAAATGACCCAGCCTTCTCATTGCCAGCACTTGACTTATTCCAGAACTTGACTTAGCTTATAGTTCATTAGTGAAGAAAAAATAAAAAGGCTCTTTGCCCCCATTTTTCTAAGACTGAATGTCATTATTTTCTGGGCTGTCATGTCATTTTAACCAAACTCAGTCTCCAGAGATTCAGGGAACCAGGTTTCTCCTGAAGTTTTGACCTATGTTGCTTCTTGCCCTCAACCAGAGTTGAAAGATGAATTATTATGTTTTTACCTTTATTTACTAAAGTTTTATCTGTAGAATATTGTAGAAGTTTAAAAGCATAGAATTGGAGAGATGCTATGGGCTTTGTGGTTTATTGCTCAATGTTCTCTGAGCTTTCAAATGAGGACATCAGTCCCTGCTTGAAAGGGGTGTGAATGTGCCTAAGGAGGTATTGTAAGTTCAATACACCGTCAGTTCCAGCATAACAGTACAGAACCCCAGCAATATGAAGTATGTCATCATTCAACACTCCTAAGTGGAAACTCAGACTCTGATCAATAGGGACATATGGAAAAAGAAAAAATTTGGCGAGCGTGCTCTATTGTAAGGTAATGAGAGCAGTTTTCCAGAGCATGGTAGATGAAGACTCACTATTTCTTTTTATCTATATCCTTCCGTTTGCTCACTGTGGTCACATCTCTGACTTCACATTTAGAATTAAGTTGCATTGGTTGTCACACTAGTTAAAATTTTCTAGTTGAGCCTTCTACAGACAACTCTTTGCCTGAGCTAATGAGTTAGTTATAAATATTACTTGAGTGAGTTATAAATATTACTTGAGTGTACCTTATTACAACACTTTATCTTTATTTTAGCTAATGATTTCAGCCTCCTGCCCTAATATATTAGGCAGATATATTAATATATTTTAATTTATTTTAATTTAAGATTAATATATTTTAATTTAATATATTATAATTTAATATATTTTATATAATTTAATATATAATTTAATATATTTTAATTTAAGATTAATATATTTTCCAGAGTTGAATAGAAAAAAATATTAGGGTCATTAAGATTATTTTTTAGAACTGTTTTACCCAAAAAATTGAATGAGCATTATAAACAAGCTCTTTAATTCACAAAAAAATTCTCTGAGCATTTTGTTTCCTTCAACTTATGCTTAATTTCCTTTAAGTTAGAATTAAAATATGACTTGTGTTTCATAAGTGTGATTTCTATAAAGCTTTTTGAGAAAAACTTTACAGCATTGAGTGAAGTAAGCTTATATAAAATGGAATGATTTGAATTTTGGCTCTTCTTCCCTAGCCTGTTTAGCCTCTAATAATAATGTTATTTTATTATTATTGAATAGTGAAACTGTGGTTTAGAGGAGGGATGGGACATAGGAAGAAGAAAGCACAAAGAGCCCAGACAGACACTAGATAATACCCTCCGTAATCAGATACTGGAGTACTGACAATATTTGGTAACCCCAACCTCCAGGCAAATGAAGACCCCAGTGAAAGCAGTGAATCAGAGGAAGGCCTGGGCCCTGATGATCATCGGAATGTGTATAGACCAGCTGGTGGCTTGTCTAGGAGTGGAGGAAGAGGAGATGATAAAGATGATGACGAAGATGAAAGTGGAGATGACACCTTTGGTGATGAGGACAATGGAGGAAACACCAGTCTTGGAAGTGAGGAATACTCTTCTGATGCAACACAAGCCAGTAAAGATAGTACCCCACAAGGGGACGATAGTGCCCAGGATACTATCAGTGAGAGCGGGGACCTCGACAATGGGGGTGAGGTGAACAGCAGGCCTGGGGGCAGAGACGCCACCCACGAGAGCGAGAGTGAAGAGCGCTGGGTGGGAGGTGGCAGTGAGGGGGAGAGTAGCCATGGTGATGCCTCTGAGTTTGATGATGAAGGAATGCAGAGTGATGATCCAGACAGCATTAAGAGTGAGAAAAGCTACTCCAGAATGAGCAGTGCCAGTGTCAAATCAAAAGAAAATAGTGATGAGCAAGCAAGTACTCAGGATTCAGATGATAACCAATCAGTGGAGTATCCCAGTAGGAAAGTTTTCAGAAAGTCCCGCATTTCTGAGGAAGATGAGCTTGATGATCACAATATGATGGAAGAAGTCATGAGTGATTCCACAGAAAACAGCAGCTCCAAAGATGTTAGCCTCAGTCAATCCAGGGAAAACAGCAAGGGTGAATCTCAAGAAGACAGTGAGGAGACTCAGTCCCAAGAAGATAGCCAAAACATACCAGACCTCAGTAGTGAATCTAGTCAAGAAGTTGACCTTCCATCTCAAGAAAACAGTAGTGAATCTCAGGAAGTGGTAGAGAGTGAGTCCAGGGGTGATAACCCAGATCAAAATGATGCCAGCCATTCAGAAGAAGATCAGGGGGACAGTGACTCCAACGAAGAGGAAAACTCCAATAAGTCCTCTAATTCAGAAAGTGAATCCAAAGAAGAGCAAGCCGACAGTGAATCTAACGAGAGCCTCAACTCCTCCAAGGAAAGTCCTGAGACCACTGAGGATGAGAACAGTTCTAGTCAGGAGGGTCTCCAGTCTGAGAGTGCCTCAGCAGAGAGCCCGAGCAAGGAGAGCCAGTCTGAGCAGGACAGCCAGTCTGAGGAAGATGACGAAAGTGATTCTCAGGACAGCAGCAAATCCAAAGAAGATAGCAACTCTACTGAGAGCAAATCAAGTAGTGAGGAAGATGGCCAGTCAAAAAACACTGAGATAGAGAGCAGAAAGCTAACTGTGGATACTTATCACAACAAACCCACTGAGGACCAAGATGACAATGACTGCCAAGATGGCTATTAGCATCAGCTTTCCTAAGAAGTGGCTCTCACATAAAGGAGCCTTGGAGGTTGGAGAGTGGGGAATCATTACAACTATAATTTATTTGTCCTTTTATCAGGAGGATAGCCAGGGACCTTTTTTTTTTCCCAGAAAGAAATTGCTTGACATTACCCTTGTTTTTAGGGTATTACCATTCTACAGAAGTTTCAGAATATGGAATGACACCAGGACACACTCAATGAGACTGGAAGCAAAGAGAGATGTGCATGAGAGCTTTACAGCAGAAATAGTTCCTAATTCATTAACATAGCAAACAATTATCGAAGTTCTGTTATGTACCAGGCACCATGCTAGGTGCTGGAGATATAAAGAAGCTTAAGATTTGTTTCTTGCTCCTGAGGAGCTTATACTCTAAAGAGGGATACATATGAGGGAAACAAGAATTATAACACTTCAACATGATGAATACTCTAACAGAAGGATTAACAAAAGGCTGTGGGAGTATAGCAGAAGTAACCAACTTTGCCTTGCAGAATCAGGGAAGGCTTCACAAAGGAAAAGACACTGGAGTTGGAGGGTTGCATAGGATCTCTCCATTGAAGCAGGGTGGTGAAGACTATTTATTCTTGGGATGAACAATAGGAAATCCTATATGATTAAAAATTTAACTTGTGGAAGTACTTTCCAATTATTGCACAGTGAGGTGTTTCAGATAAACAAAACTCTTTTTTTCTAACATTTTTATCCTGTTTATTGTTTTTTTGTGGAACTCCCATTAATGTCACATTACTGACCCCTGGTGATGGTATGGAAAATTGGATGTGACAGGCTGGTAGAAAGAATTCTCACTTTAAACAGATAATTTTTAGCTTTATTCCTCCCCACCCCCCCAAATCAGTTTATGTGCAATGCTAGAAGAACTATCTGAATCATTTATGTATGTTGCACATAGAAAAGTTGTATATATAGAATTAAATTGACTTTTACCTAATACCCTTTGAAATGTTACCTCAACATAAAGTATTTGTTTTGTATTAAAGATTATAATATCCCATAAATGCGTGTACTTATTTTTTTACAGTGGTGCTGATTATTAGGATATATTTAGGTTAAGCAACTCTTTAACATATTACCAAATATTTTATTAGCTTTCTCCCATTAAAATAAGATATTTTCTTAAATTATTTTATGAAAATTTTATCTATAATCCAAGTAGAATTTTAATAAAATTATTTTGTGTTTCTTATGGAAGTTCACTAAATATACCTGTTTTAAATGAGAGAAAAATAAAGCAAACTCTCAATTTTTATATGAGGCCACACCAAAGCTTCATGTTGTTTGGGTTTAACAGTAGTTCTTCCTGGCTCTCAGACTTTCATTTTTGTAAACTCTGGAAGCTACAGGAAAACATATTCCTTATATATTTTTCTTTCAAGGAAACTACTTGACCTCAGCAGCTGTGTTTTTCGAATATATGTTTTACCCACACTTCCTCTAGAGTCCATCAGAATTCCCAGAACAAATTAAAAGAAAGACTTCCTATTCAGTCTGACTCTTCCCACACAGCTCTGTTCCCTGAGAACATCAAAGCTGGTTTCATGGCCCTATGGATTGTTAATTAGCTGACTATTGATCTATAGTTTCTTGCCATTCCCATGGCTCCTTCTGAGGAAAACTGCCCTATATTAGGCCTGCTGGGTGTCTAAAACCTTGGCTACCAGGTTCGAACGACTCAGATACCCTGCTCCACTACAGATGATTGGATGGGATGAGCGCCTGGCCAGCAGGTTCTGCAAAGGCAGGTTTCAAATGCTCTGCTTGCATGAGAATGATGGTGATGTGAGCTGTCATCAGATTTTCCCTCTCTGGAAATTTGGATACTTAGAGGGAAAGATGTCAGAAAGTGGTCAGAGTGAAAATATAAGGAAATTCACAGAGAAGCAGAAATAGAGGCTCATTAATGGTGGAACATAAAACTGAAAATCGTTGAGTTCCTGATGTTCGAGGGCAAAATGACAATTCATTCTTGGGTCTTTACTCTCCTATTGCCCATCGGGTTTACATGTGTGAGGCCCGGCACTCTAGGCTTTCCTAGGTTCCTGTGATGTTTCTTTCTCCTTAAGCTGCCTAAATCCTTCCAGTAGAGCACTGTCTCATAAACATATGTATTAAATGAGCCTGTGTCTCTAGTTCCATAATATTTTAGTTAACTCACAGGACTTTTAGAAGGAAAAACAATGGTCAGAAGGAAGAATTTCAGGTAGGATCATGGTAGAAATAGTCTTAGGTAGATGTGGTAGATGCATAAAGTTGGCTAAGCCTGTACCAGAGGCCATACACTGTTATGAGGGAGCCTAAAAAAAAAAATCTTGCATTTTCAGTTCCTATATCACAAGGTGAGTTTTGTCTCCCACTGAGATATATAAGGAGATGGTTTTCCGTATGTAAGAAGGATTCAGATGCTGCATGGGCAAAAAGAATGACAAATGTCCCACCAACGGAGAGAGGAGCCACATTCATTCCAGAAGGAGCAGCGTTACTGTCACGAGAATGGCCAGGCCAGCACTGATGGCTGGGGATGCAGTCCATATTGGCAAGATGTGGGGGATGACGCCGAGACCAAGGGAATTCTCTCAGGGCAGGGAGGGCCCCTATAATACAGGTATTAGAGAAGTCACAGACATCTGTTATTCCATCACCCACACCTCACCTACGCCACCCCTTTCTCTGGGGAAGTCACGAACACACCTCAGCCTTTGGTTACCCACATCTCCTTCTCTACTGTGTGCCGTTCCACAACCCATGGAGGGTGGGGAGCTGTAGATGTTAAGTCTAATGGAAAGGCCCTGCCAAACCATAAACCTGGAAACCAGAATCCAGCAGCCCCAAATGCTTTCCAAACAACAGAGATTGGTCTCTCCTTGGTGAGAAATGGGGGTTGTAGAGCCACCATCAATCAACCCTGACCCAGCAGTTTTTGGCCTTCCAGGGAGACAAGCAATGTTGGAACCTTATTCCCCTGATCTTTTGGACCCTGTACTATGTACAGAGAAAGGGAGATTTGCCTTTTCTGGATTCCTTATTCTGTACAATAAAGGGATCATTTGCTGTAAGTTTCTGTTGTGCCTTGAACCTGTGTTCCTATGAAACACCTTTGTAGCAACCCACTCCACAACAAGGGAACTAACATTTATTGAACAGTTACCATGCCCTGGGTCCTGTGCTAGGTGTGCCATCTGGGCCAGAGTTCCAGGAATTCTATTGGGGGGTCCCAAAGAGACAGAGAACACTAATTTTATCTATACTATCTCAGGCTGCTGTGGAAGGTGGGAGGATATGCTTGTATTCTTTTTTTATTTTTATTTTTTTATTTTAGGGACAAAGATTGAACCTGGGATCTTGTATGTGGGAAGCCAGGTACTCAAACACTGAGCCACATCTGCTCCCCTGAGTTGGTTTTCTCATTTGTTTGTTTGTTGTTTTGTTTTTCTTTTTCTTTTTAGAAGACACTGGGGACTGAACCCAGGACCTCCCATGTGAAGCAGGCGCTCAATTTCTTGAGCCTCATCTGCTCCCTGACTCTATATTTTTGAGGATGTATTTTTTAAACTAAGCTTATGAGGGAGGTCCCTAAGTCCCTTAAAATTATTTGCTAAATTATTAATGTATGTTCTAGAGAATTCATCATTTTCATCAGACTCTCAAAGGAATCCTTTACTAAACTGTCAGAATCCATTCAGTTAGAAAAGGAAATAACACTGACAATCATAAGGTCTGTCTGGACTTCATTCTGTTGACCTATTGAATGCTGAGAAAGCCCAGATCAGTGCTAAGGGGAGAGAGTTGGGAGTATAGTGGAGTCCATACTATATGCCTTGCTTGCTATGGTTATTTGATAATGCCAGAGTAAAGCAAGTTGTTCATTATAAAATGTCTTTTCCATCAAATGAATACAAATTTTAAACTTTTTAAAGTTACTAATACAGGGAAGCAGATGTGGCTCAAGTGTTTGAGCTCCCACCAACCACACCACATAGGAGGTCTGTGGTTTGGCTCCTGGTGCCTCCTAAAGAACTCAGTGAGCTGGTGTGACAGGCAGGCACAGCAAGGTGATGCAACAACAGACACAAGAAGAAAAACATGATGAGGGGCACAACAAAGCAGGGAATGGAGGTGGCTCAAGCAATTAGGCACCTCCCTCCCACATCGGAGGTCCCGGGTTCAGTTCCTGGAGCCTCCTAAAGAAGGAAACAAGAAAGAAGAAAAAACAGCAAGTGCAAATAATGAAGGGGTAGGGAGAAATACATAAATAAAATAAATCTTTGAAAAAAAGTTAATAATACACATTATGAATATACATATTCTCAAAATAAGACAGTATAGTTTCCTTGTATTCCAAGTATATTTCTATTCTGAGTAGCATGTAGAGCCATAGAGAGTAACAGATGTCACCAATATCCATTCTTGTTTTCTTTGATTTTCCATTGGGCACCAGCCTGCCCAGAGATAGATTCTGTTTCTCAGCCTTCCTTGCAGTTGGGCATGCGCATATGGCTGAGTCTGGCCAAGGGAATGTGAGCAAAAGTGATGTTCTCTGTCTCTTTCATTTCCCTTTTTACCTCTGGCTGGGAATCATTAGCCCCTGGAGTATCCCCTTTATGCCAAGAGATACCCTCCATTTGGTTTTCCTATGAGAGAAAAGTAAACTTCTAAATTACTTAATCCAGTGTATTTTGGGGTCCCCTTGTTACAGCAGCTTAATATATAGCCTTGCTAATACGTGTATCTATGTATGCACTCAGAATGTATGAGGATATAATTATAATTGCATAATACTTTAGGTTTCTCAACAGAAGAATTGAGTAATTTTTATTTTATGAGATAATTGAAGAAAATGTATTCTTTGATTAGGGTTCTCATAATCTCTTTATGTATATTCAGTAGGCTTTAGTATTATTTAGATGAAATTAATTCACAGGATTTATTTATAGAATTACCAATGTGACATAAAAAATATAAGAAAGAGTCAGTTAAAATTAATTAAAGATTTAGTGTTTACAGATATGGGTAATGAAGAGAATGCCCCAACATATGAAGGATTTCATGGGATTACATGGAAGTTACACCAATGTTTCATAAACCTGCTAAGTACCATTTGGCAAATTACTGCTTTAGGGACTGAAATTATTGATCAGAATTTCAAACTGAAAGGAGAAATGAGATTATAAGGCTGTGAGTCTCTAAAAAAGAGTCTGGAGGTTTTCAGAAGGAATACCCCTATGTACAACTGAACAGAGTCTGAGAGACAGATAAGGTAGATACAACCCCAGGTATTGGTTCTTTTGAGGGATAAAGAGACCCACGGGTTCTATGGTCATGGCAGAAGGGGTTCACTGCCATGACAGATGGCCCTTCTTTGGAGCTGGTGTTTCTGCGTGATGGAATTGGACTCAGAGGGGATCTCTTTTCACAAGACTTGCATGCTACTTTATTGGAATTGTAGTTGGTGCTGGATTTAAGATATATGTAGGGGATTTGAATCTCTGGACTGATAATATGACACCCAGGCCCAGAGCCTCAACAGACTTCAGCTCCTACACCTTGATTTATTGGACTTACTCCACTCAGCTAACATGGAGTTGAAGAAGGTCAACCACCACAACATGGAGCCTGGAGTGTCTACAACTGGAAGCGGGAGGAGTGCATCCAGTACCCATGTGGAATCTAAGCCCTCACTTGACATAGATGTGCAATGGACACAACCAATCCAATGTCCACAGAGAAAATGTGGAATGGGTGTGGGAACGGTAGCCATGGTGGCTGCTGGGTGTGGAGAACGGGAGGAAGAGATGAGATGTGGAGGCGTTTTCGGGACGTGGAGTTGTCCTGGATAGTGCTTCACGGACAATTACGGGACATTGTAGATCCCCCCAGGGCCCACTGGATGGAACGTGAGAGAGTCTGGGCTATGATGTGGACCATTGGCTGTGGGGTGCAGTGATGCTCAGAGATGAACTTACCAGGTGCAATGGATGTGTCATGATGATGGGAGAGAGTGTTGCTGTGGGGGGAGTGGGGGGTGGGGGCGGTGGGGTTGAATGGGACCTCATATTTTTCATAATGTAATTAAAAAAAAATAATAAATTTTAAAAAAAGAATTTCAAACTGAGACATTCATTATTCAAGTAAAATTTGCAAATCTGGCTGTTTAACTATTGAAAATAGGGTGAGAATGTAAACTTGTTTCCATTCTAAGTTGTCAAATAACACTGATTTTTAACCCTGGCTGCACATTAGATGGCTTGAGGCATCTTTTAAGAAGGCCATTGCCTCAGCTTCATCTCAGAGACTCTGATTTAATGTTCCTGGATGAGGCCTTGGCTTAGAAGTTTTTAGAAATTTCAGGTAAATCTGAAGTGTCATGAGCACTGATAAATCCTGCTGTAAGAGTTAATTCTGAAGCCCAGAGGTGAGTCTAATTCTATGTAAAATACTAAACAAATGCTGTCCCTATTTTCTATGATGGGTTAAGTTTTTGCCTCAGTTACATAGGCTTGTCTGCTTTGTCTGCTGCCATATTAATAGGACCAATATTTGAATAACTGGCACATTCAGATCCCATCAATTCTAGATGGTGAGTCGTTAAGGCATAAACAACTCATCAGAAAGAAAAGTAAGGATATTTTTCTATTTGGTAAACCGCCCATGCCAAGGTCAGTCAGAATGTAATGTCTCTGAGCTTTGCTCTCCCTGGTTTCTATCAGCATCTGCTTCATCAAAATAAATGTTACTTAAGCTCCGGAATGGTTTCCCTCAGTCCTTGCACATTCTGTAATACAACAGATGGAAGAAATTACAGCAAGAGAAATATCTACAGACTGGAGGCCACATGGCCAGACTTACAAAACAAAAAGTCTGGCATTTTTATAGGCCTGGCTTTCCCTTTTCAGCACAGATCATAATTATTTTATGTAACTGAATATAAATGTAGTGTTGGGTAAAAGGCCTTATTGAGGAAGTGATATGAAAGAGACCATTACTGTCCTTTCATCCTTAGCAAAGGCCATCCTTTATAGGCTGCAGTTCTAGCAGATTGGCAGGAAGTCTCCTGTGGGGAAGAGGGGAGTAAGCTGGAGGATAGTCTGTCTAACAGAGGAAAGGGGAAGGAAATCTGAGTGGGACATTGTTGTTGTGCCCACATCCGCCACCCCAACTAGAAACCCTCTTATCTTACTGAGGTGACTGCTTCGCTACTCCCATCCTGCCCCTAATTCTCACCCCTTCCCCAGTCAACACCAAGCCAGGGTAATAAATATGGAATTTAAATAAGTGGAGAAGGGGAGCCTTTACTATATTGTAACAGGGCAACAATACTAGTAAGATAAAGTTTTATTTTTCCTTTAGATATTCTGCTCTGAGGGAGGATCTCAAAGGACCATTTTCCTTTTTCCTTCTCCACATAGGACTTGAAGGATATGAAATATCTCTGTTTTTCTCAGCTTCAGCTTCACCCAAGGGAGATCTTGATTGAATTAAGTGACCCTGAGGGAAGGGAAAACAGCAAAATAATGGAGGCGATAAAGGGAGGGAAGAGCGGAAATAGGAAGACAGAGAAGGGAGACCAGAGAGAAGGGATTCCCCCATGCCCATCGGAATTACAGGTCGTGTGGGTTGATAATTGTCATGAGGGGCAAAGTAGAGATCTCTTTTCACTGTCCTCTAGAAATTGTGTGTCTGTTTGATGAGGTAATGTTAAGATTTTCTCTCTGGGAGCTAACTGTACCTGTCTGCCTTTTCAAATATTAAGGAGAGAAATAAGGGGATCACACCAAGTCTGAGGGATCATGCAAATGGAAGTCTGATCCACACAAGAGAAGGTCCTATACAAGAGAGTGGGACAGGATGCTTTGGAGCTTAGCCAAACCTAGATTCATGTGATTCAGATTTGAAACAGAGCAGGGGTACCATAGAGGATAACTAAATGCTCACTATGCCCCAGTTCATCCTAAAATGCTTTATTACAATAAATTTCATCCATGGATACATAGCTTGACCTCCTGGAGCTGCTCTATAAGCACACATATTTTTCCATAGTTGCAATAACAGAGATTTTTAATTTTCTCATTTAATTTTTACTTATTGTGATGTTTTTCAGTTTTCAAAGTTATCATGAATTATCTTCTTTTTTTTTTTTTTAAAGATTTATTTATTTATTTAATTCCCCGCCTCCCTCCCCTCCGCCGGTTGTCTGTTCTCTGTGTCTATTTGCTGCGTCTTGTTTCTTTGTCCGCTTCTGTTGTCGTCAGTGGCATGGGAAGTGTGGGCGGCGCCATTCCCGGGCAGGCTGCACTTTCTTTCATGCTGGGCGGCTCTCCTTACGGGCGCACTCCTTGCGCATGGGGCTCCCCTATGTGGGGGACACCCCTGCATGGCACGACACTCTTGCATGCATCAGCACTGTGCGTGGGCCAGCGCCACACGGGTCAAGGAGGCCCGGGGTTTGAACCATGGGCCTCCCATGTGGTAGACAGACGCCCTAACCACTGGGCCAAGTCCGTTTCCCTGAATTATCTTCTTTTATTTTTCTTTTTATTGTTAGTAATAGAAGCAATGCACAACTCTGTGAAAATATCATTTTGCTACATATCAACCTTGGATTGCCTATTCTAAATTAACTAAAGGCCATCCATTACCAAGAGCAGCAATGAAAAAAATCTATCCCTCTGACAAGAGGACTTTTTATTTAACTACATGAATTCTTTTACCCAGACTTAAATGAAAATAGCATGTACCTTTTTAACCTCTCTCCATTCCAAAATGCACTGAACTAGGCTATAGTTGCTTGATTTACTGTTGGTAATTTAATGGCACCAATTAAATAAAAATGTAAATTACTCAGAGGGTAGTTATTCCTAAATTGCAACTTTTCCCGAGTTCAGGTATAAGAATTATAATTTGAAATAGCATTATGACATAAAAGATAAGAATTTTCATTAAGCAAAATAGAAATTGTATTTAGATCTCTTTTTAAAAACAGGATTCTTTAAGATAACTTCACACCATGAAATCCAAGAACATTTGGCTCCTGAGATAATCCTCTTCTGTAATTTCCCTAACGCCCAGCAGGTGGCAATGTTGCTTGCTGTTGGGCTCCCTGAATTAGCAGAAGAGGATGGGATTCCAGAGCACAGGTGGGTGGGTCAACCTGGGACAGAACTGTGTGTGTGGGCAGCCCTGGAATCAGGCGGCTGGAGTCCCCATGTCCACCACTAAGAATTTTTCTTGCCACCACTAAGAATTTTTCTTGATTTTAGCAGTCCCCCAGCTTTTCAACCTATTATACTGTGGTTAGCTTTACTTTTGAAAAACTTAATTTTCCCCCATGTCACCTCCCTCCTTCAGCTGCGCATTGATTCCCTTTCTGAAAAAGATTTAATTCCTTAATCTAAAGATTAAGACCTTTCACCTACTGATTCCAGGCTACATGTCAGTGTCATGCAGGATGGATAAGAGTAGGGAGAGACAGGGAGCAGGGAGACCAATTAGGAGTCTCCCACAGTGTGTTAGTTAGGGCTGTTTAAATAGCTGAGGAAATTTTAAAAATAATTAATTATAAGGAAACCAAAGGATTGGAATTTGGTGGACCTCAGAACAACATAAACCAGGAAGGTGATCATTACCTGGCCTCTGCTTTCAACTTGTCTCTGCTCTTGCATGTGTGCCTGTTTCTCATTCTCCCTCTTTGGAAATACACTCTTTCTTGTTTCTTTGTGCACACAGAGGGAAGAACACCCACCAACATCCTGATCCTGTGTCTTCAGCCACCACAGACAGACTAACTCTCTTTGTCAGTCCCAGGGAAAATTTTTGATTAGTCTCGTTGAACAAATCAACATTGCCCAATGGAACAGGATCAAGTTGTTCAAAATGGATGTACCGGAACCATGTAGGCAACGAAGACAGGTCAGTTCTTGGAAGATGGGGGTTGAGGAGTGGGGTGGGGTGGGCATGCACAGACACCACCGTGTGTCCAGTGCCTACAGAGGCCTAGGCATAGGGTAAGAGCATACAGTGCCAAGGTAATCTCAGAGTAGTAAGAAGGTGGACAAAGATAGAAGATGTTTTTGGGAAATAATTTATTGGACATGGAGAATGACTATAAAGCTATAAAGAGGGTGAGCAAAAGCATCATAAAACTACAAGCATCATAGATTAAAACAAGATAATGGGGAAACAGGAAATAATGGAGGACACTGATGAGTGTGACACAGTGATTTGACTATGTAGATCATTTTGAACTAGCTTATGAAATCCACTAGGACTTAGAATAGATGACTTATTTCTTGCAAGTGTTACTCATTCATCCATTCCTTCAATGAGCATTAAGTCTCCAGCAAGTTTGTCAGGTTTGCCCCTCATGCCTGCACTCATTTTGTTCAAAACCCTTCTATTTTCCCCCTTCATTCTTTTTCTTCTATGGATTCTCATATCCTATGTCTGTATCCCAGTCAGTTCTCCCAGTTTTCCTTTAAACTTCTCTTCTGCCTTCTTCTCTTTCCTTGCCACCTCTATCCAAAGTATTTATTTTGTTGTTGCCACAGTAAATACTTGGGGACAGGGATAAGTTTTGATTAAGTCAAGAGGTCTGTTGATTTTAGAAACAGAAATTTAAAATCTCTAAGTGTGTTAGTTACAAATTGCTACATAACAAATAACCCAAAAACTTAGTGGCTTGCAACAGATATATTTATCTAATCCAATCCTGTGGGTGTGACCCCATTGTAACTAGGACCTTTTGAGGAGGCTACTTTAGTTAACGTATGGCCCACCTCATTCAGATTGTATTTTTTTGTTTGTTTTTTGAGGTACTGGGGCAGGGATTGAACCAGGAACCTTGTATTTGGGAAGGTGATGCTTAACCATTGAGCAACACCAGCTCCCCCAAGCAACAAGTATATTTATTATCTCACAATGTTTTCTATGCATCAGGAATTCAGGCTTAACTGTGTCCTCTGCTTCATGGATTCTCACGGACTGCAATGAAAGTGTCAGCTGACACTGCAGTCATCTCAAGCGTGGACTGGGAAAGACTGCTTCCAAGCTCATTCACATGGTTGCTAGTAGGATTCAATTCCCAGGTTTTGGACTGAAGGCCTCAGTTCTTCACTGGCTATTGGTTGGAGGTCTCCCTCAGTTCCCTGTCATGTGGGACTCTCCACTGAGCAACTCACAGCATGACAGTTGGTTCTTATCAGAGTGATAAAGCAAGAGAGGGTGAGAAAATGGAATTCAAAGGTCTTTATAACCTAATCTAAGCAGTGATATACTATCACCTTTACCATATTCTCTTTGTAAAAACACATCACTAGATCCAGTTCACACTCAAGGAGAAGGGATTACACAAGGTCATGACTATCAGAAGATGGGGATCATTGGGAACCATCTTAGAAGTCTGCGCCACACATAGCATATGCTACATAATAAATAATAATAAAGAATGCTACGATCCCATGGGATATTTGAGAAATTATGCTTAGCTGCACTTTTACTTTTTTACTTATTTTGTTTATGTGTAGATATGAATATATGTTTGTGTGCTTCTGTAAAGAAGAGTAGGTTGTATTCATCAAGCATGGCATATAACAACCATTACACATTTTATGCCCACCTATTAGTTTTCCTTTCCCTCCCAACTCTCACAAGATGACTTTTCTCCTACTTGGCAAAGAAAACAGAAACCAGCCAGCAAAATCTCCATCATTCAGTTCCCACATCTGCAAACATCACCGCCTACTTCCATCTTTATCCTACTGCCCTCCCTCTGATTCAAGGACTGCCCACAGTTCCGTCCAAGTCTGAGCTATCTACCTGTGCTCTGGGCCCCATACTCTTCTACCTTCTCAGGGGCAACACTTTTTATTATTTTTTCTGTCCCTTTCTCCTTGACCACTTTCTATGCACACAAACACATTTCCAAAAATTAAAAAAAAATTCTTGCAAAGCCAGGTAGCCAATTTTACCTCTGCCCTGAGTATTCCTCTGGTTAGCTTTCTGGAAGAATCATTTATTTTGTTCATCTTCATTTTTTCCCCCCCAAATCCCATTCACTCTTCAATCCACTACAATTTGATATGTCTCCTCCTTCCATCTTGAACAATTCCTTTTGGCCCACTTCCTCCACCAACAACTCTCCTTTTTTATGCTCCGTTTTAAAACAAAACCCCTCACTATTTCCAATATCACTTTTAAACTCACCCTAGTCAGGGCCTCACTTCACCACTCTGCTGAACTGCTCTTGTCAAAGTATCCAGAACCAGTGACATTGCTAAATCCAGTGGTCAATCCCCTTTCTTCAGCCTGCTTGACCTAAAAGGAGCATTTGGTATGGTCGATCATCAGCTCCCTCTTGCTACACTCTCTTCACCCAATTTTTTTTGAGGTACCAGGAAGGGAACCTGGGACCTCATACATAGGAGGTGTTGCTTAACCACTTCAGCTATGTCTACTTCCCTTTTCACTTAATTTTAAGGATACCACACTCACTTGGTTTTTCCTCTATCTCTTTAGTGCTCAGGGCTTTTGCTGGTTTCTCCTCTTTCCCACAGTCTCTTAACACTGAAGGGACCCAGGATTCTGTCCTTGGTCCTTTTCTCTTCCACATCTACACCCTCTTCCTTGAAGAGCCTAGCCAGTGCTATAACTTTAAATACCAAACATGCTCACAGAATAGCCCAGACCCCTCCACTGAATTTTGTATTTGTACTCTCATACCCATAACAGCATGTTCACTCAATCTGTCCCAAACTGAACTCCCCATTTCTGCCCCTCCCAAACTTTCTCTTCCTACAGCCTCCATAGCTTAGTTGACCATATCTTTATTTTTCCAGTTGCTCAGACCAAAAACATTGGTTCTTTGTACCCTTTTCTGATCCATCAGAAAATCCTGCTGGCATTATCCTGAGAAAATATCTGGAAGCTGCTTACTGCTTACCACCTTTGCTACCTGGTCTGCTCACCAGCCCTCCCACTCGGATGATCGCAATGGCCTCCACACTGACGTCCTTCTTCCACCTCCCCACCTCGCCCACCGTCACACCACGTCCCCTCCCCTGCCCTGTGCACACTGTTTATTCTCACAGCAGTCCTAGTGAAGGTGTTTTTTTTTGTTTTATTTTGTTTTGCTTTTACTCTGTTAGAGAAGTTGTGGGTTTATAGAACAGTCATATATAAAATACAGGATACATATAACCTCTACTATTAACACCTTATGTTGATGTGGAGCATTTTATTCTCTTACCATATATATAGTCTAACATTTCTCCTTTTAATCACACTCAGATATATATTTCAGTGCTGTTAATTATGTTCCTAGTGAACCTTTTAATACAAAAGTCAGATCATGTCACTCCTCTTTACTCTTCACAAAACCCCCTGTGACTTTCCATTTCTCTTAAATAAAAAAACCCAGATTCTTACAACAGCCAATAAGACCTGACATGATCTGAACTCTGATGCCATCTTCTACTGCACTCCTCCTTGCTCGCACAGTTCAAGCCATTCAGGCCTCCTCGCCACGTTTGGGAGCCTTTTGGGGGCCTTGTTCCTCTGCTTGAAGTGCACTTGGCTACACGTCCACACGGCTCACTCTATCATCCCTGTCCAGTGTTTGCTTCAACGTCACCTTCTCAATGAGGCCTACCCAGACATCCTCCTCCATGCTCTCCTCTCAACATCCCTGTTTTCCTTACCATATTCTATTTTTTCCAGAACATTTTTATTTTCTAAGCTATATAAAATTTATTTTTTGCTTATTCATTATATAAATGGTTTATTCCTATCTCCAGCTTCTAGACTATAAGCTTTGTGATGAAAGGGATTTTTGTCTGTTTTGTTCATGCTATATTCCCAGTTCCTATAAGAGTAACTCAGAATAGATAAGATGCTCCCTAAATATATTTTGATGCACCTTGTTAAACACAGTCACTGAAAATCTAATTTCCAAAGCCAACTGGCCCATTTCATATTTAATAGTTTTATTCGAAGAGCTTAGCTTTAAAAGCTACAGACTTCTTTTTTTCCTATGATGTTTTCCCCTCTCCTGCCTCCCTAGTAATTGGTTCTTCTCCTGCCAGAACAGTTCTCTGTCTCTTTTACAGGGTCTTATTCTCCCTAAATACAGCTGTGCCATGGTTCTTTCTTTCTTTCCTTGATTCTATACACTCTGCCATCACAACATCATCCTCCCACCTATAACTTCAACTACGATTATATCTTTTCAGACTTGCTATCTCTCCAATGTCCTACAAGACACTGTTTCTTGGATCTTCCACAGGCATTCCATCCTCAAGAAGAACCAATCTGAACTCACTTATTTAGATATGCTCTTCCTCATTTTCTTCTTTTTTTAAAAAGATTTATTTATTTATTTTTATTTATTTCTCTCCCCTTCTCCCCTCACCACAGTTGTCTACTCTCTGTGTTCAATTGCTGTGTGTTCTTCTGTGTCCACTTGTATTATTGTCAGCGGTACTGGGAATCTGTGTCTCTTTTTGTTGTGTCGTCTTGCTGCATTAGCTCTCCATGTGTGCGGTGCCACTCCTGGGCAGGCTGCACTTTTTTTGTGCTGGGCGGCTCTCCTCACGGGGCACACTCCTTGCACGTGGGGCTCCCCTTTGTGGGGGGCACCTCTGCGTGGCACAGCACTCCTTGCATGCATCAGCGCTGTGGGTGGGCCAGCTCATCACATGGGTCAGGAAGCCCTGGGTTTGAACTCTGGACCTCCCGTGAGGTAGGCGGACGCTGTATCAGTTGAGCCAAATCCGCTTCCCTTCCTCATTTTCTTTTAATGAATAACCTGGAGGTCTTTTAAAATAAATGTTTTTTTTAAAGCACTCCCTACCGAGTCTAATTGTTCACATATTCACATCAATTTTTACATTTTGAATACTATATATCATATTGGAACAGTTGCAGGGATGTTTAAACTAAGCATGGCAAAATTCTTTTTTGTACACAGTCCCTCCAAACTGCTGCTAGAGGGACCTTTCTAAAAGCCAAGTCCGATGTGTTGGTTCCCTACTTACAATCTTTTACTGGTTCCCTATGCATAGCCTAGAAAGTCCCTGCCTTCCAGCCCCTCATCTTTCCTTACTTGTCCTTATATATCCTTTTTTTCTGAATTACATGCAGTTGTTTAAATTTCCCATACTGTTTCTCAGTTTTGTGCCTTTTTATGGGCTATGTTCAATGCTTAAAGCAGTGTTTCTCACTTTGTGCTTTTCTGTGGATTATTCTCTATACTTGAAGCACATCTCTGCTTCACTCTACACATGCCCACCCATATTTCAAAATTTGTTTTAGTCATCTCTTCATCTATGAAGTCTTCCCTGCTTATTTTTTTCTATATGGTTCCTATATGGTTCCTATAGCATCACAGACTGTATTCAAACTACTGTTTACTTATATTTCTATCCTGCTACACTTTTAAGACAGTAAGTATGTTTTCCCATCATTGTGTACCAGTACCCAACACAGTGATTGAGCTGTAATAGGTAACTAATTAACGCTAGAGTAAAGAAAGAAGAAAGGAAATATCACATCCTTTGAAACCTATTGTGTCAGTTCAGCTTCTACCAAAATGGTTCTTTGAGAATATAAATTGGAAATGAATGGAAACAAGTAAAGGGATATCATTGTAAGATTTCTTATGTAAAATCTTGGCTCTTTTTTATAATTCCTCATTCTGCTTCTTATAAAGATAGGATGATCATCTGGGCAGCCATTTGTCTTGGTTGGGCTTCTTAACTTTTGCAGGTACTGTTAAACTACTCTTCCACCACTTAAATGATGATCAAACCACATTAGATCTGCCTTCATTTAGCAACGCTGAATCTCTACCCTCCACATTATTAGATTATATCATAAGCATATAAATGTGAATTCTCTGCTATCAGATATTTAACAATAGCTCTGTAGTTTATTCATTTTTTTTATAGGTTTCCTACTAAACAAGACCATCTATCCTATGAACTTTGGCTACACTGTTTGATCTTTATAAAATAACTTTTACTTAATACCATTAGGGAAGTTACAGGAAATAGTTATATAAAATTAAACTCACTATTTCATCTATTGTAGGGACAGTTGTGAGGGATGTAATCTTCTGTAGTCTACCTTATGTGGATCCATAGAGAAACTGTTCTCAAATTTACAGGAAATGCTATATCTCCTGGGTAACTGATTTATTTTAAACTTATGTGCTCCATGAATCCTGTAGCTGATATTGTTTCTCCCCTTTTACAGCTACCAGAAAGTTTAAAGACAGACTTGTGGACCAAATTTAGTAAGTGCCCAGTAATTTATGACTTGGATTTTTGTATGTATTAAACTTTCCCTTGACTTTATTTTCTTTTCCTACCCCTTATTTCCTCCTCTTTACACAGACTTGCTCATCTATTTAGTTTTTTCCCATTTGTGTGTTTTTGTAAGCTGTCTCAAATTCTTTTAAAGTAACAAGGAGGGGCTAAACTAGATTAAATAAAAACACAATTATTTCATTGGGCATTAACACTGTGAGTGATTCTTTTGGGGGGTGGGGAGTAGAGTCCCCCAGCTATTGCAAAGCACTTGAAGTAGAAAAATTGTTTATTTGGGATGTCAATGACTCAATCTCACTTCAATTAATCGTTGTTCCCAGAATTTTTATGTCCTACCTTGTATTAGTCAGGGTTCCAAGTTGACACATGAAATTAACCATTCCGTACCTCCAAGAATAACGGTCATGAAATGACCTTAGAAAACATCTAGCGAATGGCCATGTTCTTTACAAGCTCTCACAAGTCATGCTGTTCCAGCAGATTACCATGATGTCACTAAATTCAACGACCGAGATCCCCACGGCTGCATGAGGACAGAGCGGATTGTTACACTTGGTCAGCCCTTTGCAGCCTGGTAGAGATGCACCATTACCAGGCAAGAAACACCATAACAAATGGCTTTTCAGTTATTAGACACTGTGATTGATTTTTTAAAATGAATGATCATAAGGCAGATGCTTTGACAAAAATCCCATTGTTTGGATGCGTCCAGAGTTTAGATTCCTGCATAAATGATCCTCTACTGTATGTCTACATCTAATGAAATACCACTGTGTCCCCATTATTCCAGGTGTCTTCACATATTACTACGTATTTTTTTCCATTTTATCATCATAATGACTCAATGAAGCAATATCCTTTTCTTTACTACAGATTAAGAAAGTGAGGTTCAGAGAAGAAAACAAATTTATCCAAAGTCAGATAAGGACCTTAGATATTAAATCTCAAATCATGTAATTCCAGAGATCATCTCTTTTGCACTGCACCCCACACTATTTCTCTCAACTCATTCAGGTTCCTTCTCTTCCTTTTGGCATAATCCTGGCTAAGAGAATGTTGAGTATTCTTTTGTATATCTATGTGGAGATGTGTGAGGGTATATTTCATGCAGTGATTCAGCCAGGGTCCCAATAGGAAGCAGATAAGTCACTTAAAAGGGTTTAACTAAAGAGGATGTAGTGAAAAGAATACTTGCAGAAGTTAGGGCAAGACAAAGGGACCCAAAATGAAGGTGAAGCATCCAGTGACTGGCAGTAGTGGGAAGTCACTCTTAGGCTTGAAGTCTCCAAGGGAGGGAATTTTGTTACCAGAGTCAAGGGACAGCTTGAACTATGGGAGATTAGTTGCCTTCCAGCATTTGTAGCTGTAGAGAAATGTAACTACTTCCAAAACTGTGGAAGGGAGTCTCTTTTCTCCCAACCTCTCATCTACTGCTGTTACCTTCTATTGGCTAATCAAACTGGAACTAAGAAGGCAATGAACCCAGGGCACTGCAGTCCACAGCAGGCAATCTCTTAGGGGCAAAGCTCTGGGAGAAGGCCAGTGAACAGATCTGAGGAGAAAAACAGAATGACCACAAGAGTTCACATCTTTACCATTCAGCATCCATTTTAAATTTTTGCTTATACAGAAAAACTAGTATTTCCAACAGAAAGGAAGCACAAAGTCCCACGGGCTACCATGTCATGGGGAGAGGTTGTCGATTAAGTCACACTCTTTTCTGGAATCTAGTTATAACATTAGCTGCCACCAGTATTCTTTATATAACAGAGTTGGTGTGTTCATTCCAACACAGAATAAAAGGTGCAAGAGATTTCCTGGGATAAAAGACTTGAGGGAAATTGGAGAGGGAGAACAGGAGGCTGGGAGAGGCACCAGGCTGTGATGCAACAATTTCAAACCCGTGGAAGGAGAAAGGGGAGGAATGAAGTTTGGGTAGGAAAAGTCCCAGACTGTCCTACAGTGTAAGAAAGGTTTGGAAAAGCTATAGTCGAGTCACCTATCAGAGAAGTCGCACATCGTCAACAGAGCAGGGCTGTCTTCAAACAGCTGCCATTCTCAATTCTTGGCCAGAGCAGCTTGTAAGAGGCATGGTCACAGAGTGAATGCCTCGATGGACTTCAGAATGCAGTAGCTCAGGTTGTGGGTCACCTGCAAGTGGAGATCTGAAGGGCACATTTTTGTGACTCCCCCAGTCACAGGGAAAATGGGTGGAAAAATAATTGAGATAAATAAATGTAGGCAATTCAGCTCCTGCTTCTATAACTAATGACAAAATATGACTTGATAATCATAGCTTCTCTCTTTTGCACTCTTTCTATATTCCTCTTACCTTCTGCCAGCTCATTGGCTGGTCAGTTGTTTTTATCTGGAGAATTTTCCAAACTTTATTCCCATCCTTCGTGTTCAGGTCTTTATTGTGTTGGCATGTTAATCAAAGTAAGAGCCCTCCAGTGAACTCCCTAGTTCTTGACATAATCATCTTTGCCCCCACAGTGTAGCAGCAACCCAATGGTCCTTTAGTAATCAAGATCAAGCATCCAACCATTTATATAATTCTTTATCTGTTATTTAGCACCAAAAGAGCCAAAATGAACAGGGTGAAGTTTCCACTTCCAGTTTAACGTACACTTTCTTCCCTTGCATGCTAGCACATCCTCTTAGGACAGGGAAGCAGCACTCCTTAAGTGGGTTATTAGTTATGGGAGTGAAAGTGGCCATGCCCTCCTCAACTCCTGGTTTCTGGACACTTGAATTCTAGCTATGGGGGAATGACCCCATTTATTAGTCTCAGTTTAAGGTATATATTGCACCTCAAACCTTTAAGGTAGAATCCTCCAGCTCCTGCCATAATTGATCTTGTTTTTTCCAAGATCCTGATGAACTAGCAAATAGTTAACTACTTCCCATAAATAAGTGTAGATCTGTATTCCCATGCAAAGGAGACAACCAAATACATTACCTGAAAATTGGGGGATTTCCTTCTTTGCTGTAGTTCCCAGAGATACATAATGAGTAATTACCTGAAAATAATGTTTTGAAAAGCATAAATAAATATAAACTACTTCAGAGGTTTCGCATTACAATTAAAATGCTCATGTGTTTAAGGGAGTTAAGAGATACCAGTTGAGAAAAAATGTCTTGAATATGATCCATTTTTGAAGAACACTTCAAGACTGTCTCCTCTGTAATCTAACAAACCCACTTGTAACAACAGCAGTTATGACATTTTATTGCAAGTGCCTCTTAAAGTCTCATCTAAATATAGATCCTTGTTGTTGTTGTTTTCTGTTAACCTTGACCGACAGACTTCTTTGATGAGCTGGAAAGGAAGATTCATTTGGCAAAGGTTAAAGAGAAAATATAAGTCTGGGGAGCTCAGGGTCTCAGGCAGTTGAGGAGAGGGTGAATTTCTTTGTCATATTTCCACAGTATTGTATATATTTATACCTATAAACACATAAAGCAATGTCTATAAGGATAGCTCAATTTGGAAACACATGGATTGCATTTTCTTGGCATCAGATACTTCAATATTTGTGACTTTACTCAAAATACAGACATTATCCTATCCTGTCATAAAATAAAAGTGCTGAGCATAAAAAATGTACTTAATATTAGAAACTCTGGCAAACTTATTCTTGCTCTCCTCTGCTTCTTTTAAGAAAATGAAGTCTAAAACTTTCAAAATTGATTTCAAATTTTCATATAGTCTACTGACCTAACCTGCTAACCTTGTACACAAGACTCCTTCTTTATATTTTTAGTTTATTTACAAACATTTTAATATATTATTATATATCTAGAAATATTTTTACAACTTTTGATGAAAACCATGATTGATCTAAAATAGCAAAAGCAAAATTATATTTTAAAAGTTTTTTTTTATTGAAATGTACTTTACATAGAGTGAATGCTCCTATTGTAAATGTTGATGAACTTTAACAAATGTGCATACACATATAACCCACACTGCTGTTAAGATATAGAATATTTCCTTTACCCCAGAAAGCCATCTTATGCCTCTTTGCAGTCAACTGTCAACCTCCCTGCCTCAGCCACCACAGGCAATTATTTTAATTTCTATTACCATGAATTAGTTTTGCCTAATTTAGAACTTAATATAAATGGAATCATATAGTATACTCTTCTTTTGAACTTTTATTTTTGGATCAGCATGATGTTTTTGAAATTTGTCTGGTTTATTGTATGTATCAATAGTTCATTCTTTTTCACTAGTGAATAGTATTCAATCATATTAATATTCCACTATTGGAATTGATGTTGCTGGATATTTGGGCTATTTCCAATTGTTTTTTATTATTGTGAAGAAAACTAGGAATAAGAATTTTCTTTTGGAACTATTTCTCCCTCCCTCCCTCCCTCCATCTCTCACTGTCTGCCCGTCTTACTTCACTGCTTAGGATTTCAAGTACAATGTGGAATATAAGTGATGAGAAGAAACACTTCTCCTATGTCCTGATTTTAGGGAAAAAGCACTCAGTCTTTCAACATTAAATAAGAAGTTATATGTAGGTTTTCATAGATGCCCTTTATTAACTTGAAGAAGGAAAAAATTCTCACCAAGAATATTTAAATCATAACTAGATGTCTTATTTAGTTAAAAATTTTTTTCTGCATTTATTGAGATGTCTATATCACTTTTCTCTTTTATTCTATTAGTCTAGTAAGTTACAGTGAAGGTGAAGCCATCTGATCCTGGAGTATTCTTTGTGAGAAGGTATTAATAATGAATTAGATTTGAAAAATAAATATAAGGCTATTCAAATTTTCTATTTCTTACTGCGTGTCTTCAAAAAACTTTGTCTATTTCTTTTTAAGTCATCAAATATATTGGCAGAAAGTTTTTCATAATAAATAATTATTATCCTTCTTAATGTCTGTAATATCTGTAGAGACATCTCTTCTTTGGTTCTTGACATTTAATTTGTGTTTTTTCTCTTCTTTTCTTAAGTAAGTCTAACTTTATACTTACCATTTTATTAATATTTTGAGAAACCAACTTTTTGTTTCACAGATTTTCTCTTTTGTGTGCCCATTTTAAAAACTGATTGCTGCTTTATATTTATTTCCTTCTTTCATCTAATTTGTGTTTAATTTGTTATCTTTTCTAGCTCGTTAAAGTGGAAGGGTAAACATTGATTTTAAATCTTCTCTGCTTCTTTTCTAATATAATCATTTAAAGCTATACCTTTTCTTTAAGCTCTGCTTTAGCACTACCTCAAAATCTTTTCTAATTTTCCTTTAGAATTTCCTCTTTGACCAAAGGCTATTTAGAAGCAGTTGCTTAATTTCCAAATATTTGACATTTATTTTTTAATTTAATTCCATTTTAGTCAGTGTATTAATTTCCTAGGGCTGCCTTAACAAAGTACCACAAATTGGGTGGTACTGCTATAACAGAAAGTCTGAAATCAAGGTATCAGGCGACCATGCTCCCACTGAAGACAGTAGAGAAGAATCTGTTCCATTCCTCTCCCTTAGCTTCTGGTGATTGCCAACAGTCCTTGTCGTTCCTTGGATTGTAGCTGCATCACATGGTCTCCTTCCCTGTCTTTCCCCTCTGTGTATCTGTGTCTAAATCTCCCCCTCCTTTATCTTTTAAGGACACCCATCATTGCATTTATGATCCCCCCTAATCCAATACCACCTCATCTTAACTTTATTATATCTGCAAAGTCCCCATTTCCAAATGAGGTCACATTCACCGGTAATGGACGTTAGGACTTAAACATATCTTTTTTGGAAGACTTGATTCAGCCTGCCATATTGACATAACATACTGTAAGATTTCAATCCATTGAAAACTTTAAGCCATGTTTCATAGTTTAATATATGGTTCACTTGGAAAGAATGTGCATTCTTTAGGAGTTGAATGTAGTTTTCTATAATTGTCAATTAGGTTAATTTGGTTGATAGTGTGGCCAAATCCATACCACTGAAATTGTTTTATTTTCTCTATAGTTCCATTAGTTACTGAAGGTGGATTTTAGTTGTAATTACAATTATTTTCCCCCTTATTTCTATTAGTGGTTGCTTCATGTATTTTGAAGTTATATTATAAAGTACATACTCTTTTAGAATTGTTACATCTGAATATATTAATCCTTTTATCATTATGGAATGGCCCTCTTTAGTTTTGTTGATTGTATTAGCCAGTGTTCTCCAAAGCGATCAAACAAACAGTATATACATCTATAAAGAGAATTATTTTGGGAGTTGGCTCACACAACCATGAGATTTGTAGGTCTGAACTCTCAGGCGTGCCGCAAGCTGGAAACATCAAAGCAGGTGAATTTACATTCCCTGGGAGATGTTGGCTGGCTAAAGCAGTGGTAGACTTTCTTCTTTCTGACTTATAAAATTCTCAGTTCTGGCTGTTAAGCCCTCAACCACTTACATGATGAAGAAACTCCTTACATTGTTGAGGGGAATACCCTTTATTGATTATAGATATAATCACCCATAGATGCAATAAATTGATAGATGAAAATCAATCTATGAAATACCTTCACAGTAACAATCAGGACGGTACTTGATTGATCAAACAATTGGACCCAAAAATCTAGCCAAGTTGACACATGAACTTAGCCATCACAGTAATATTCCTTATTCTGACTTGTTATACTTTGTCTGATATTGATATAGCCCTTCCAGCTTTCCTATGATTAGTGTTTACATGGTACATCTTTTTTCCACCCTTTTACTTTCTATCTGTGTCTGTATATTTGAAGAGAGTCTCTTTAAATAGCACATAGTTGGGTCTTGCTTCTTTAACTACTGTTACAATCTTTACATTTTAATCAGTTGTTTAATACCTTTACAGTTGACATAATTACTGACTTGGTTAGGTTTCAGTCTACCATATTGCTATTTGTTTACAATTTGGTCCATCTATTTCTTTTTTCTCTATGTTTTCCTATCTTTTTAATTAATTATTTCTTTGCATTCCATTTAATATGCTCTCTTGGCTTAATGCCTCATTGTTTATTACTTTGGTTCTTCTAGCGACAACAACACATATCCTTAACCTACCACAGTATAACTTCAATTAATGCTATGTTACTTCACATATAATGTAAAAATACTACATAAATATACTTCTATTTCCCCTCTCCTGTCCTTTGTGCTATTTGTAATACAGATTTACACATTATAAATCCTACATTGTTATACATTATAAATCCCACATAGTTATGCTTCAAATAGTCAATTGTATTCTAAAGAAATTAAGGAAATATAAAATGTCTAGAGCTTTATTAATTCACATAAATTTGAGTTTCTGTCTGGTATCATTATTCTTCACCCTGGATAAGTTTCTTTAACATTTCTTGCTGAAAGGTCTGTCGTTGACAAATTCTCATTGGTTTTGTTTACCTGAAAATATCTTTATGGGTTTTAAGTTTTGAAGAAAATTTACTTGATATAGAATTCTAAAATGATAACTTATTTCTTATTTCATATTTTTAAACAGTTTTTTCATGTTTTCTGGCTTGTATTGTTTCTCATGAGAATCTAACACTTATTCTTATTGTTACTTTCCTGTATATAATTTGTCTTTTTCATCTGGCTGTTGTGAAAACTTCTTTTTAAATTGTTTTAAAGCAATTTGATTATGGTCTCCATAGATGTGGTTTTCTTTGTGCGTATTCTACTTGTGGTTTATTTCTCAATCATGTCTAAAATCAAAAGTTGGGGTTTTTCAAAACTAAGTTTTTAAGTGTTCAAACTTCTTGCTTAGCAAATGAATGAAGGCCCTCAGGGATATTAATTGATTGATGACTGGACAATCAGTGGGTTTTTGTTTTTCATTAAATTTGGAAAATTTTTTAATATTATATCTTTTAACTTTTCTTTTATGCCAAAATCTAATTTCTACTTCTGGGGCTTCTATTATGCATATTTATGTGAATTTATAATGTTCCACAAGTCATTGAAAATCTGCTCATTTTTTTGGTCACTATTTTTCCTTTCTATGCTTTGGTTTGGATAGTTTCTATTTGTCTTCAAGTTCACTGATCTTTTGTATTATCTTAACTGCTGTTAAGCCCAATTCAGTAATTTTAAAATTTCAGATATTGTTTTTTAGTTCTAGAATTTCCTTTTGCTTTCTCTCTCTTTTACTTTCCATTTACTTGTTGAGATTCCCCATCTATTCTCTCATTTATTAATCTTTGTCTTTAAATCTTTAACCTTATTTATGATATCTTCCAGGAGTCTTTGTCTACTAATTTCAATATTTGTGCTCTTTATAGTTCTGTTTCTATTGACTATCCCGCACAATTTGGTCATTTTTTAAAGGAGGTGCAGGTGATTGAACTGGGACCTTGTACATATGAAGCAGGCACTCAACCACTGAGCTATACCTACACTGTCACATTTTTATGATTCTTCATATACCTAGTAATTTTTTATTTTTATGTTGAATGATGGATGCTTTATTGTTGAGATTCTAGATTTATTTGTCTTTCTACAAAGAATATGGAGTTTTATTTTGGCAGAAAATTAATTTACTAGCAGTACAGCTTGATTCTTCTGAGTCTTGCTTTAAACTTTGTTAGAGTGAGTGTAGAGTATTCCTAATGTTAGGGTTTGAGAATTACTACTCCTAAATCAGGTTTTTCAAGCAATTCAAGTCTGGGTGGTTGGTACATCATTGTCTCCCAGTGCTATGTATTCCCTGGAATTTCCATTCAGCTTACAGCTTACATTAGTTGCTCTTTACTAGATCTCCCTGAATTTCACACAATGAATGCACAGGTTAGTATTCAGTCAAAGACCCAAGAGGACATCTATGCATATCTCTGGGACTCCTTCTTTACTAAGAAGTTTCTTTGTGGTACCTTGAGATGCAAATTCCAGATGCTTCAGTAGTCCCAGACTTCAATCTCTGTTTCATATGATCAATAAGAATGCTGCTTTTTGTTTAGGCTCCACTTCCCTGACCCAAAATTTAGAAATTGCTCTTAAGTAGCAATCCAGAGTGAATATAGCACTCACTTGTGCTTTACTCCTTTCAAGGATAATGGCCCTGAGCTGGTTGCTGACCAATATCTGAAAAGAAATGCTTCATCTATTTTGTCCAGTTCCATAGTTAGTGATAGTGGGAGACTAAGTCCAATACTTATTTCTCCAATTATGATGAGAACTAGAAGATTTTCAAATCTCAGTTCATTTCTTAGTAAATCACTGAAAGTCCTTTAGGACATGAGATATTTTGCAATTGGAAAATATCCTCCAATCACAAAAACTTATAGTTATTGGACAGTTTCTTGTTCCAGGCCTAATGCCACATGTTTTACATGCATTTATCACATTTAACCTTGCCAATAAATAAATGAAGTATGGGTATTACTTTTAACTCAATATTAGAGGTGAGGAAAATGCATTTTACAATGTAACAAAGTTTTATCCAAGAACCCATGTTTAATGAATGGTAGAACTAGGAAATGAACTAAGGTTAGTAACTCTAAGTCAAACTCTTAAAAATCGCTAGTTTGTTTATTCCTAAACAAACTATATTTATAACTAAAGTTGTTCTTCTGATGAGAGTTGTCTGTTTTCTTTCCCAATGGAAAAAAGCAACCCTTATGGGTTCACTACACATGAAAAACCTGGTGGATGTAATAACTCCAAACACCCAAGAATGAGAGAGCTGAACATCTTAACATCTGAATTTTTTTAAAAAGGGAAAATAAATTGGTTTCCTTAAATGGAATAAGAAGGAAGGAAGATCAGTGCAGTTTATCATTTGTCCAAAGAAGGTCAATCTGCATTTGTTTTTTACCTCTGAAGTAGTAAAAAAAAGAAAAGAAAAAAGCTCAATGCCTAAGCACACAGAAGGAGGCTCACTTTTACCTTGTACTCAAAGTATTGTGGAAACTCAATTATAGAGCAAAAACATTGAAAGCGACTGCAGCTTTTGATATATTATCAGAAAACTGAGGAAATTGGATAGGAACACTCACTAAATTTTGAACAGATTGTCAGTGAAATACATTATTATGACTATTATATGCTTTGGCTTCTAGTAACTTTTTCCCTAATAAAAAGGAGAAAATCAGAAAAAAAAAGCTTTCTTCACTGCTGGGCCCAATGGTTTCTTATTTTGATTTTTTATTTTGTGCATCTTTCTCCCAAGACTTACTCTCGTATTTTCTATCTCTGTTTCAATACATCCTATTACCCTCAACCCCAATTACCCATGTCAAAATACTAGAATCACATTTTTTTCTCCCTCTTTTTTGCCTTTGACATATAATTGGTTGCTAAGTTTTGTGGACTTTGTCTTCAATCCAGCTCTCTTTTCCCTCTCATATGCTACTTGAGGCCTGATGCCTCAATTCAGACCATCAAGTTATCCTTCCACTGTAATAGTCAATTAGTTGTTTTCCCTACCAATGATCTCTACCCATTCCATTTCCTCACTCATGCTAGTATTAGTGAGAGTGTAAGTTCAGCTTCTTTGACAGGGACATGAAAAGCAGTGATCTACAAGATAGAACTTTGTTTCAGTTGCATATAAATTCCTAATTGGTTTAGTGACTGTATTAGTCAACAAAAGGGGTGCTGATGCAAAATACTAGAAATGAGTTGGCTTTTATAAAGGGTATTATTTGGGATAGAAGCTTACAGTTACCAGGCCATAAAGCATAAATTACTTCCCTCAACAAAGTCTTTCGCCACGTGTTAGAGCAAGATGGCTGCTGACATCTGCTGGGGTTCAGGCTTCCTGAGTTCCTCTCTTCCTGGGGCTTGCTTCTCTTTCCTCACAATGAAGGTGCTTACTTCCTAGGGCTCCAGCTCAAGACTCCAGCATTAAAACTCCAACTCTGTCCTTTGCCATGTCTTTTATCTGTGAGTTCCCACCCACCAAGGGGCAGGGATTCATCACACTACTGACATGGCCCAATCAAAGCCCTAATCATAATTTAATCACACTCAGGTACAGACCAGTTTACATACACAATCCAATATCTATTTTTGGAATTCATAAACCAAATCAAACTGCTACAGTGACTCTGCTCTGAAAAGTTGCCAGAAGGCTGGAGTACATTTTCCTTGTTGACCTAGAATTATCCCTGACTGCATCATCCAAGAAGCCTTGCTGCCTTGCCCTTACTCTAACTTGTGGGAAAGGAAGAAAGTAGAAGAAAACAATATGTCCCTGCCATTTGAAGGCATGAGTCACACGCAGCACACATGACTTCTACTCAGATCCCAGAGCTTAGTCAGTGCCCACACCTGACAACAATGGGAACTGGGAAATGTACACTTATTCTGGGTGGCCATGTATCTGGCTAAAACTCAGGAATTCTATTACTATAAGGAAAAAGAGGAGAATAAATATTAAAGAACAATAGTAATCTCTGCCATAACACTTGACAGTATATATATAAAAATCATTTTCTACAGACTAAGTAAAATACCACATTTTACTTTTTTGCTTAATTAGATGCCAAGCTGCCATCTCTTTGGACTGGTGGAAGATTCAATCTCAGCCATTCTCAGCCCCCTCTCTGACTGAGATTGTGCCCAGTATTTACGGTTTTGTAAGTGTCAAGGCTTGGGGATATTGGTCCCTCCAGTCGTCATAATGAGGCCACACTGGTTTCTGCTGAGGTTGTTGCCACAGCCTGTAAGTGATCTTTCAGTTTGATGCACTGCTTCTCCTTGAATTTCCTGGAACATAGTGTTTTTGATGAAACTGGAGTCCAAAGTCCAGGATCCAGCATCTCATGTGCAGCATATGCCCATCTGTTCATTTATTTTGCCCTGCTCTCAAACCTTCAGCCTGTCTTTAGTTCTCCGATCTGGGAGAGAATTTTTTTTTAAGTTGCAGGAAATATCTCTCTCCCTCTCTCTCCCTCCTTCCCTCCCACTCTCCCTCCCTCTCCCCTCCCTCTTATTTGCTAAGAGACACCTCAAATCCTATCCTATTCAGTGGATTTAGGATTTTGAAAACAAAAGCCAGGAAGCCATGTGCCAAACATTCCTTAAGACAAGGAAAAGTAAACATTTTAGCTACATGAAAAAGGGAAGAGAAAATTATGGAAGAAAATATAAGTTAATAATTCTAAAAATCCCACCATAGTAGAGTTCTTTTCCTAAAATCAGTCAATATCATGTCCTTTCATTAATTATAATTCTCTATTGTCTCCCCAATCTCCTGTCATCCTAGCAAACTTCCTAATCCATCTTCTCCCGATATCATAACTCCTCAGTGGGGCAGTTATGTACATATTTACAGCTTCATCTTTGCCAAGCCAGAAACTTCTCTTTACTGCCTTGATACAGTTTTTGTGCATTTTATACTTTCTATTCCCTTTGCTTCACATCTACCACACTGCCCTACTTTGTAAGTTTGGTTTTTTTTTTTTTTTCACTTCTGGGTCCAATGGCTTCTTGTTCTGACTTGACATCATGAAAATTCTTGATTATCCTTCAAGACTAGCTAAAATGCTGTTTCCTTTAGGAAACTTTTCTAACCACCCACAGGCATTTTGGAGTACTTATGTGCCTGAGCTCCTGCAGTATGCTTGCTGTGACTGAGACCCCATTTCACGTTCCTTGGTCTAATCTTCTTAACCTAGGATATATATTGTTAAATGTCTGTGGACATATATTTTAGGGGCCACTAAAACGTTTTTGACTGAATAAGTAAACGAAGGAAAGGAAAAAATGAACTGTATGCAAACACGTATTTGCACAAAGGATAAAGACAAGAATTATTTGCTTCTTTTGCTCCTTATTTGTTGCCTTCTATTTATAACTTCATTTTGTAGAGAGTCCTTTGTGCTTGTTTCTCCATGTATTGATAGGGCACTTATACATTAACTAATACAGCAGTTCAAAAAGGACAGTTGTTAAGTCAAAAGACAAAGGAAATCAATACAATTGTTCTAACTATACTGCTTTATTTTCTCATAAGACAATTTTTTTCCCCAAAAAATACGTTTAAAATATCTATTTCACCTATTGACTGCTTTCTCCTAGAATTAGGCATAACTTGGGAGGTTGCCACACAAATAGAACAAGGGTTTTCAAATAAATGTTTCTATATATAGTCACCTTACTTTTGGTCCCTCAAAGCAAAGTCTACTTTAAGAAACAGGACTTGTAAGAATGATTGCTATTTCTTCTTGTGGAGAGTTATATTTGTGTATTTTCACAAACAGAACAGGTTGGGAAATTACAGACCTAGAAAAATATAATAAAAAGATCCAGATTCATTTTCTGTTTGGTTTTAATATAGTCATTTTCTCTTTCCACTTTTAATATAACTGAAATATTTTATTTGAGTAATGCCACAGGAATGTGGCTTCAAGGAGGAAAGATATTAAACATCTAACTCTATGTTTCTCACTTTAAAAAAGAATAATTTGCTATAATATATGTTGAAAGAGATGTGATGTTTCCTCTATTTTGCTAACATTTTTGTCCACTCTTACCTAAATAAATATAAAATAAATTGAAATTTGAATATAGTTCTCAAAAAAGAACTCTAACCAAAATGCCATTGGTATTTTGAAGAATTTAAACACAATAGCAATAAAATTTTGTTATGAAAATAAAAAATTAATATCTATCTTCTTTTTTGCCCAAATCAACATTTTGTTTCTCAATGTCATTGTTTCCTATATTGCATACTGACTTTTTCTTAGAAGCTCATGGATCTTCATAAACAGCAGTTTGGAAAGAGGGGGAAATCCAACTCCAAGCCTTTATTTAGTTTGGGGTCCTGGGCAGCTGGGAGATCAGAAGGCTATAGTCAGTACTTAAGAAGGAGACAGTCTGAAAAAGAAGGTGGTACTATAAAAACCCTGATAATCTCACGTGTGCATAATTTCTATAGGCATATTCCCTTTATTCAGTTCTGAGCACGATCCTGGACCCCTTCTTTCCTTAGAAGAAATTACCTTCTTCCCTCCCCTGTATTCCCTAAAAGTTATGCATAGACCCTCTATAACAGTTCGTCTTCTTTTTCCTTCAGGTCTGCCCTGGTTCTTCTATTAAATCCAAGACTGCAACAGTATGTTGCCACTTCTCCCCCTTGTGCTCATGGCAGAAATCACTAATTGACGATAGGATTTTTTATTCTTAAGCCCAGATTTGACCTCAAACACAAGGCTTCAGGCAACCACTTGCTTGTTCAGAAATGACACAAGAGACACAAATATTTGCCATTTATGTTCTAACCCATGAACTGGGATCCTTAAGGCTTTCTAGTTCATGCCAAATTCCTTCCCCAATGAGACTATAAATTGTTTCTTGTGTTTCCCCACTACTAAGAGTGGTACTTCTGAGAATCACAGTGCCACCCCTGCCTGGCTTTGAGTAGTGCCTGCTTCCTGGATTTCCCTGGACACTGGCTTTCTTGCTGGATCAGAGCCCTAGTAGAGCCCTGCCTGGATTATATGTGTGATTACTACTTCTTTTGACTACTCTCTCTTGGATTCAATTGTCAGTGTAGGCCTCTGAATCTGAGTGTTTTTTACACAGTCCCTGGCTTCCCTGACCTGGCTTTCTCATATCTCCAGTGATGGAGATTCCTAAGTACAGGAATATTTTATTCCTTACAGGACTTCTGCTAAATACCCCAAAATCAATCCCAGTTGCTTTATTGATAATATGCATTTTTGTTAGGATTAAATGCAGCAATTCTTATGAGGTACTTAGCATGGTTCCTAGCACATGATAATAAATACTAGTGGCTCTAAATTTTGATATCATCATCATCACCACCTTATCATTGTTGTCATCATCATTATCATCACTTCTATTAGTATTGCCATCTCAAGTCTGAAAGGCTTCTTCTGTGGCAATCAGGAACAGGCGTCAACCAGTCTTAGTGACCCTCTTGCCATTAATGGGCATATGGACAATCATATCTAACAAGTGTTCAAATTGGGGCCCATAACAAAAAATGATGGTGGTTGCCATTTACCGAACTCTTTCTATGTGCCAAGCACTTTCCAGACATTATCTTACTTCACTCCCACAACAAACCAAAACTGGGTGGGGATCATAACCCAATTTTCTCATCATCCTATTGATGAGAAAATGGAGACTTGGAGAATCTATGGCCAACAAAAATAATTGGTAGTGAAACTGAAGTCAAATCCAGTCCTTTCTGATTCAAAAACCCATTCTTTGCCTTTGTACATGTTACTTCTTTTTAAACAGACTGGCCTGTTAGCAGAGCTTAATTTCTGGGGTTCCAACTCACCAGTTCTTATCTTTTGGACTATACGTTGCTTATCCTTATATTAGGTAATTCCTGAAGTATTCCTCTTACACCCTTACATTATGTTTCCTTTCTTCTCCTCTTCTAATCTGTCACCCAGGCTCTTGACTCTGCTTTTTCTTGCTACTTTCATTCCAGTATCTGGCATAGTCATCCTTAAAGGCTAAAATCAAGTTCCAGTCTTCCTGTTAGCTTTCTTAAACTATTCTAGCCCATAATCAAGTTATTTCTCTCCCTTCTTTTAATTTCTACTACTCTGCATTCAGTGTCACACAATTCTTCATCATCATCTCCTAGATGTTTCAAGCTCTCATTCATTCATTCTTTTATATATTTGAGTACATATTATAAACCAGGCACTGCATTAGGTGCTATTCATGGGGCTATGTAGATAAATAAGCTATTAGAAATGACTTAAGGTAATTTTAGTAGGACAAATAAATATATACATATATAGCATTGCATTGAATAAAAAACAGTGTGAGAAATAAACAGAGCTAAAAGAATTCAGACCTGGAAGGGAACGAGGATGAGATAATGATATCATTGAGCTGAGGAAGAAGATTTTGATAGGAAGTATTGAGACAAGGGGGTACTAACTGGAAGGCAATGTCTGAGCAAAGACAGGGAGCTTAATGAGGGCATATTCAAGGAATTATAAGTAGCCATGGTTTAACTGAACTTTAAGTATATGAAGGAGTTGTGGGGATAAGGTACACGGTAGAGGCCCGTAAATATTGTGGGAGGGAGTAATGGTGTCAGTGGGTTGGGAAAAGGGAGGTTTTTGAAATGATGGGGTCAGAACTGTGTTCTGCATTCCCCACCCCCATTGCATTTTAAGTTACATGTTAAAATGAGTTTTTATCCTTTCATATTTCCTCAGCACTCAGTACAAACCTGGACACAAAGGACTATTTAATAAATAGCTTAGTATTAATTGTTGATAAGAAACAAATTATATCTAACAGCTCTCTCCATATTTTGTGCTATCAGATTCATGTTTATTAGAATTATATATATATCGAAATTGCAAAATAGAAAGTCTAATTAGATGGCACAATAAGAAAAATAACCCTTTGCCTCTGAATCAGCCTGTGATCTTTCCCCATGGTTTAACCTTTTCTAAATAGTTCCTTTTCTCTTTATTAGAGAAGTTGTAGGCTTATCATGCATAAAATACAGGGATTCCCATATACCACCCCACCACCAATACCTTGTATTGGTGTGGAATACTTGTTGCAGTTGACGATGGTACATTTTTATAATTGTACTATTAATTTAAGTCCATGGTTTTAACTTAGGGCTCACTGTTTGTAGAGTGTAGCTCCATGGATTTTTAAGAAACTTTTTTTTGTTACTATATACACAATCTAGTGTTTTCCCTTTTAGTTATATTCAATGCTATTAATAGAGTTCACAAAGTTATGTGACCATCACCACCATCCACCACCAAACATATCCATTGTTTCAAATAGGAACCCTGTACATTTTAACCCTTAACTTCCCATTCCCTATCCCCATCCCATTCCCTGGTAATCTATATTACGGATTTTGACTCTATGAGTTGGCTTATTCTAATTGTTTCAAGTCAGTGAAATCATACAATATTTGTCCTTCTATATCTGGCTTATTTCATGTAACATGATGTTTCGTGTGGTTGCATGTATCAGGACTTCATTCCTTTTTAATGGATGAATAATATTCCATTGTTGTATATATCACATTTTACTTATCCATTGATTGGTTTATGGATGGTTGGTGGCTTCCATCTTTTGGCAATTGTGAATAATGCCACTATGAACATCAATGTGCAAATGTCTGTTTTTAACCCTGGCTTTCAATTCTTTGGATATGTACCGAGTAGTGAGATTGCTGGGTCAAATATTCTATATTTAGCTTTCTGAGGAACCACAAACTGTCTACCATAGTGGTTTCACCATTTTACATTGACACCACCAAGGAATGAGCATCCCTACTTCTCTGCATTGTCTCTAGCACTTGCTATTTTCTGTTTGTTTATTTTTTTAATAGCAGCCATTCCATTGGTGTAAAATGGTAGCTCACTGTGGTTTCGACTTGCATTTCCCTGATGGCTAATGATGTTGAACATCCTTTTTTATTTTTTAGATTTATTTAATTATTTATTTATTTATCTCCCCACCCCAGTTGTCTGTTCTCTGTGTTTGTTTGCTGCATCTTCTTCTTTGTCCACTTCTGTTGTTGTCAGTGGCAAGGGAATTTGTGTTTCTTTTTTGGTTGTTGTTGCATCATCTTGTTGTGTCAGCTCTCCATGTGGGCGGCACCATTCTTGAGCAGGCTGCACTTTCTTTCACGCTGGGCATCTCTGCTTACGGGGTACACTCTTTGTGCATGGGGCTCCCTTATGCGGGGGGCATCCCTGCATGTCAGGGCACTCCTTGCGTGCATCAGCACTGTGCATGGGCCAGCTCCACACAGGTCAAGGAGGTCCGGGGTTTGAACCGGCGACCTCCCATGTGGTAGATGGACGCCCTATCCACTGGGCCAAGTCTGCTTCCCTTAAGCATCTTTTTAGGTGCTGTCTGGTAATTTGCATGTCTTCTTTGAGGAGATGTCTGTTCAATATTTTTTGCCCTATTTTCAATTGGATTGTTTGTTTTTTTGTTAAGTTGAAAGATTTCTTTATATATTCTGGATACTAAACCTTTATTGGATATGTGGCTTCCAAACATTTTCTCCCATTGTGCAGCCTGTTGTTTTATTTTCACGATAAAGTTCTTTGAAGTGCAAAAGTTTTAAATTTTGATGAGGCCCCATTTATCTATTTTTTCTTTTGTTGCTTGTGCCTAGGATGTAAAGACTAAGAAACCATTGCCTAACACAAGTCCTGAGGATGCTTCCCTACATTTTCTTCTAGGAGTATGATACTTCCTGCTCTTATATTAAGGTCTTTGATTCATTCTGAGTTGATTCTTGCATATGTTGTGAAATATGGGTCCTTTTTTTTTCTTTTTGTTTAATCCCCCCCACCCTTGTGGCTTTTTGAGTGTTGTCTTCTCTCTGTGTCCATTTGCTGTGCATTCTTCTGTGTCCGTATTTATTTTTTCTTTAATCCCCCCCACCTTGTGGCTTGTTTGCTGTCTGCTCTCTGTGTCCATTCGCTGCCATGCTCTTCTGCGTTTTTGCTTGTCTCCCTTTTTTGTTGTGTCACCTTGCCGAGTTGGCTCTCCCTGCCTCTTGTGGGCCAGGCAGCACTCTGTGGCACTTGTGGGCCAGGCAGCTCTCAGCAGCATGTGGGCAAGCCTGTCTTCACAAGGAGATGTGAACCCAGGGCCTCCCATATGGTAGACAGGCGCCCAACTGATTGAACCACAGCCACTTCCTTCCTTTTTTTTTTTTTTTGAAAATGGAGATCCAGTTCTCCCAGCACCATTTGGTGAAGACATTATTCTTTCCCAATTGAGCAGTCTTTGCCCCCTTGTCAAAAATCAATTGGCGGAAATCATCTGTGACTCAAGCAATTGAGCTCCTGCTTATGATATGGAGGACCCAGATTTGGTCCCTGGGACCTCCTGGAAAAAAAAGAAAAAAGGCATCCCAGACCTGCTTGGTGAGGCTCAGGTCCCCATGCAGCATGGAGAGGCACAGGTTCCTGTGTGGCCAAGCAACACACTAAAAAACAATGATGCAACCAGATAGGAAAAAAAAAATCAATTGGCCATAAATGTGAGGATTGATTTCTGAGCTCTCAATTCTATTCCATTCGTCTATATGTCTGTTCCTATGCCAGTTCCATGCTGTTTTTATTACTGTGGCTTTGTATTAAGCTTTAAAATTGGTAAGTATGAGTCCTCCAACTTCATTCTTCTTTTTCACGCTGTGTTTAGCTATTCAGGGTCCCTTACTTTTCCATATAAAGTTGATGATCAACTTTTCCATTTTCTGCTAAGAAGATGGTTGATTGCATTGAATCTATAAATTTCTTTGGTAGTATTTTTTTTCTTCTTTATTTTCTTTTAAATATTACATTAAAAAAATATGTGGTCCCCATATACTCCCCATCCCCCTCACCCCATTCCTCGCACATCAACAACCTCTTGCATCAGTGTGGCACATTCGCTGCACCTGGTGAATATATTTTGGAGCACTGCTGCACCACGTGGACAGTGGTCTTCTTTGGTAGTATTGACATCTTAATGACATTTAGTCTTCCAATCCATGAACATGGAATGTCTTTCCATTTATTTAGGTTTTCTTTCATTTCTTATAACAATGTTTTGTGGTTTTCTGTGTACAGTCCTTTACATGACTGGTTAGATTTATTCCTAGATATTTGCTTCTTTTAGTTGCTATTGTGAATGGGAGACAAAAGATTTGGGCATAGTATGCACAAACCAATTTTTTTGTAGAAGGCACTTTCTTGGAGTGACCAGGGTCTTTTAATTGCAGATTTGGTCAGGAAGTGAATGGTATAGAGGCTATTTATTTAATCTGTGATCAAATGTGTACAGAGCTAAGGGCTGAACTCAGAAAAGAGGAGTCGTCTTCTGACCATGCTGGTAGAATGCAGGGGGACGTGCCCACCATCTGTAGGAGGAAATGGTATGTTTATCAATATTCCTACCTAAAGTAGAATGTAACTTCCTTGGACTAAATTTATTGCTTCTGGTCAGTTGTAAAATATGTTTAGGTAAAATGAATTTCTGCCCAGGTAATACTTTAGGAGTAACAAGTAATTACAGAGATGTTTAGAGCACTTATTTTTAACTGTGGAAACTTTCTTTGCAAAAAACTCAAAATTTCTCCAGGAGAGGAAAGGATGGGATGTTTGGACCTAACTTATTTGCCAGCAAGATTTGACAGGCTGTGTTATTTGCAAATATATTCTTTTTTAGAGTAGAATTAAGTGTTTATTTTTAAATTATCATCAATATTTCTTCCTTCTTTTCATTTGTCTAACCCTGTTGCTTGTAGAGGAGAGTACTGTTTGCACAGAAAATTTTCTATACTTGAAAAATTGTTTGGTCTGCCCTTTTGGAAAAATAATTACAGAGAGTGTCCAATACAGATATTAACATTGGCAATACCTAGTCCTGTAGCAATGCAGGGTCAGGAGAGATGTGTTTGAGCTGTACTTACTGCATAAAGACGATTTAGTTTTTTTTCTCAGCATAGGAAAGGACTATAGTTGCAAAGTGAGTCAACATTCTGCAGCATCCCACTATATATCAGGCTGAGAGGTTAATTTTCCTTCTTGTATGTGGTACTGTCTACAGTGTCTCCCTTCTTTCTAAATCTGCTCTTCCCAGACAGAGCTGGTCTAGAAGTTGTTTATTCTGAGTGGTTTTGAGGGGGGATTAAGAATAGCAAGTACAAGTACATTCTTATTGTTTTCAGCCCTTTCTTCAAAAAATGGCACACACTGTATACATTTGCTTTTAAGAAGTAAAAATGGTAATTCCTGGTAAAACTATACCATGGAGGATGAGAAACAGATGCTTTGGTCAGACAAAGGGACTGACTATAACACAGCATGGAAACACAAAGAGCAATTTTATAATACTCTAATGTTAATGAGCTAATTGACCCAGAAAACCTGTGCACACTTTATTTCAACAAACATTTTGCTAGCACAGGTTGCCCTGGTTTACTGTTGTTATAAGAACTTAGGAAACAGTTTCTGTAACTGATTGATCCTGTCCACCTGCCTTGATGTCAAAATTTGGGGGGAAGATAGGAATCATGGGGAGGTGCCCCTTCATTTAGATAAAGAAAAGCAAAGTCTTAAAAGATTGACTGAAAATATCCAAATTATTAGACAAATTTGAGTACTGAAAAATATTGAATATTCCCATTACAGTTTTTTTTAATGTGGGATGTTGTGTGGCTTAGGATGAGCTCCCCTCCAGCGTCCTGAGACAATGAGTTGAGTACAAGTAGCTTATTGGGAGGTGATCCCAGGAAACAGAGGTAGAAGGCTGGGAAATTTTGATAGAAAAGGGATGTAAGTAAATAAAAATGCTATTGAACATGGTAACTTTGGTTTAATCCTTGTGAGGAACTCTGGGAAACAGGCTTGAAATTGTTCAATCTAGGGAACAAGGAAGCTGGGAAGCTATAGGGTGGGAGTGGGTTAGTTGAGCAGCTCTCATCCTTCATTGGCTGAGAACTGCTCTTAGGGGCATTAACTTCCTAGTACTTCAGGCTTGCCCTGCACATGGGTGAAACATATTCCAGAGGCCCAGAAAGACTCCCCTGGGAGAGATTAACACTTGTTACCTTTGGCTAATATGGGAATCAGAGGAATTATGAACTATGGGCAGGGTACCAAAATGTCTGCTGCAAAACACTAATAACTTATTTACTCAAGGATGATAAAATCAAATGTATATACTGGTTAAGTAAATAAATGAATAAATGTGAATTTTGTTGAGGAATGCTATATTTACATGGTCTCAGTGTAACTTCTCACAAAATATTTATTAATTACTAAGGGAAAAAGAGAAACTTTACATTTCAGAAGCCTGGCAGGTATCACCATAATCAAGTGATCAAAGTGAACTTAAACAGTAATGAGACAAATCAAAACCATATGCCACCTGATAGATGCAATGTGAACACAGCTTCACTTGTATGAAATGATCCCCAAAGAACATCAAAAGAACTCAACTTGACAGACAGCCTATAATATGTAACCTCGTCTGTAGCATTCAAAAGCATCAAGGTCATGAAAGACGAGGTAAAAGCTGAGAGACTGTTGCAGGTTGAAGGTGTCTAAAGAGACATGGCCACTAGATGTAACATGTGATCTGGACTAGATTCTTTTTCTATAAAGGAAATAATTGGGACAATAGTAAAACATGAATAGGGTCTGAGGATTAGATGTAGTGATATATCAATTTTTCAATATTGATGGTTGTATTGTGGATATGTAAGAAGAGAACAACCTTGGTACTAGGAAATATATAACACGTATTTGGAGATGGTGGGTATTTTGACAACTTACTTTCAAGTGGTTCAGTGTATGAACAGTCTTTCTGAAACCATTTGTATAACTTTTCTGAGAGGTTGAGATAGTTTCAAATTGAACTGTTAAAATGACACACGGTTAAAGAATCAAAGCTTAACTATGGAGAATTAATGTACTATTCTAAACACATTTTAAGATGTTACACTACTATTGAAGGCAGGTTAAACAGGTGGTGAATCTGTAGAAAGTTGCCTTTACTTGTGCCGGCAACCACAGTTACAACACCAGTGCAACAACTGCGTGTATATTACTTTATCTACTCAGCATCTCTTTTCTAAGAACTGTCCCTTACATGCCTCTCTCTATTTCCGTGATGGCTGTCCATTCCTACACTGTGACTCTTGGGCATAGCTGATTGATTTATTGCTAGTCATGTGACCCAGCTGGGCCTATCTGTCTCTACACCAGCAACTGCTGGTGAATAAAAGAGGGAAAATAAAAGAGGGAAAGAATAAAAGAGGGAAAAGCAGGGTCTCTTGAGATGGTTAGATCTATGACACATAGAATGCAGAGTTATCATTGGCTATCATTTTTTAAATGTGTACTGTGAAAAGAAAGCTGGGTACAAAGAGAAAGACAAATGAAGCCAACCTACAGAGATGGGCAGGAAAAAGAGAGGAAACAAATCCTAATAGGTTTAAATTTCTGCTTCCAGTTTCTAAAACCCAGCTGCATTTCTGTCTTTGGGGTTTATCAACTATTCTAATATCTTCCAATAAATTTCTCATTTTTTGCTTGAGCTAGCTAAATTTAGTTCAGTTACTTGCAACTAAAAAGCACTAATTAGAAAAAATATAAAATAGGTGGTATACCGCAAAGGTCAGATGCTAACATGGAGAACATGATGGTTCACATGAGTTCATGTGAGAAGAAAAATTGAGGATTCTGCCACCCTTCATGCTAGGATGATGTGGATGATTGAATTGTGTACCCCAGAAAAACATGTTCTTAATCTTAATCCATTCCTGTGACCATGAACCCACTGTAAATAGAAACTTTTGAAGATGTTATTTAAGTTACAGTTCGGCCCAACTGAGTGATGTTGGGTCTTAATCTTGTTACTGGAGACTTTATGAAAACAAAAACAAAAACATATGGAGAAGTAGAAGCTGTAAAAACAGAACTCAGAAGAGTAGGAAGATGCTGCAATGTTTGTTGCCATGATGGAAAATCAAGGACCCAAGGATCACCTGCAGCCATTCCCAGAACACCCCAGTCTTCAGGGAGAAAGCATTGACTTTCTGGTGTCTTGATTTTGGACTTCTCCTAACCTCAAAGCCCTGAGCCAATAAATTCCCATCGTTTAAGCCAACCCGTTGTATGGTATTTGTTTTCTCAGCTAGGAAACTAAGACAGGTAACTGCATACCTTATACTGTGGCAAACCATCTCCTGCTGTCTCTTGGGACTCAGACTTTGTGCTCACTGAAGCTGGAGCAATGAGGACCTGGAGGCAACATAACAGGACATTTGTGTGCTTAGAAGCCTATAGGTAATGTAACCTTCAATAAGGGCTATACAAGCTTAATACAAAATGTTGAGTGCTACTAGATGAGAAGCTCAGAAGAGGGAGGTGGGATATCTGGGTGGAGCTTTGAAGGATAAGTGGTGAGGGATTCCAAGCCAAGTTGACAGTGTGAGCAAAGGTGGGGAGATTTTTAAAATCCTTATGTATATGAAATTACTATGAATTCTGATATAGCAAGCTGGAGAATAGCATGAACAATGGGGAATACATCCAGAATGGTAAGTTGGATATTGAATGACATTAATTTTCATACTTTTAAGAAATCTTTTAAGAGAACATATGTTTCCAGGATTAGTAAGAAAAACCTCCTAGGAATTACTTCAGTAAATATTTTTTATTAGCCCAATAATTTTAAGGAATGAATATTTATAAAATATTTGAAGTTAGCCATTTTTAAAAAAATTTCTAAAATATCTCCTTTTAATTGTCATTTATATTGCTAATATGCTTAGCTACTCTATCTTAACCCAGAAACTGTGTGTTATTTAAGATTAAGAATCAAATGTTATTATTCTAAATTATCCTAAGTCTTTGCTGATTACATGCTTGATAGAAGATCATCAATTTATTCTTTGTCTTGATATCATTGAAAATGTAAAATTTTCTGGACCAGCAATTTTAAAACTTTGTTTCTCATAAAAAGCACAATAGTCAAATAATTTTGGGAACCAATAGATTAAACAAAATTAACAGCCTCTTGATTGTAGGACTTTTGGGGACCTTTAATATGTCAATATTCACTGTGAGAATTCAAAAGGGAATATAGTAAACAGTAATTTTTAAAATTGTGTGACAAACATCTACTTAGGTCGACTACCTATTAATGTCTTGAGGAAGACTAGAAGTTCTGTGGAATACAGAGTAGGTAAAAGTATTTGGAAAGAGCTAGTCCACCACATGATATAGGTCAAAGAGTCATTGCAGCAGTGAGCATACTGGTAGCCAGGTACATAGCTAAATGGTGACAAGGAATTCCTTTCATTGGAAACCCTCCTTTCGCATAGCTTGCAGAACAGTAATTAATTTTTATTATAGCTTGGGTTCTTTCTCTAAACCATTACTTTTTCAATAAAATAAATACTGTCTACAGGTGCTTATTTTTATAATAAGCACCTCTTATTTCCAGGTGATTCTTAGCTTGGCAATTATATGTTTCTCTTATTCACAAAGGTGAGTAAGTGACTACTCAGAAAATGGAAGGTACTTTCTCCCTTCAGCTGTTCAAGTTCCCCAAGTTCAAGAACTATATTGGGCTTTATTTTCTTCTGTAAAAAAGTAAAGTAAAGTGTGCAACTTGAAGTTTTGATGGGGTGAATCTGTTGTGAAGATGTATTTTCCAAAGCTGGTGGAATGTCAGATTTGGAAACCTTTGAAAAATAGAGTCCTGAGCTCCATCAAAGACTTCCTAAATCCAAATTTACAGTCATGGGGCTTGAAATGTTTATTTTTAAAAAAGCTTCCCAGGTATTATGCAGCCACTGGCTGGCAGATTGGTATTTAGAGACAACTGTTGTAAATGCCCAGTGGAGATTTGATAGAGGTTGACACTTTTCCATGAATTCCTTGAAATTCAGGTTTATGTGACATTTAAATCAGATTCACTTTAAGACCCCTCATTTTTTTTTTCTTTTGAGGACAATATAATGATATGTCATGACGTAGTTCTGATTATTTTCTCTTTAAGGGTTTCTCTTAATTGAACATGTATTTTATATTGTTGTTTTCTCAGAGTTTTGTGCAATTACATTTTCATCCTACATACTCTCTCAGGATATCTCATCTATTCCCATGGTTTCAGAAATCACCAAAAGTCTAATGACCTTTTCTTTAAACTTCAGATTTCTATATTCAGCTCTGCCTAGACTTTACCACTTAGAATCCCATAGGCATGTAAAATGCTGCTTGCCCTCCTCTCACCCCCAGTTCTGTTCTTCATTCTGTGTCTTCTCTCTCAGTTGGTGGCATTGCATTTTTAAATCTAAATTGTAGGAGACATTTTATTTACTCATCTATCAAATCCTGGTCATTTTACCTTTTAAATATTTATTAAATCTCTGCTTCTTTGATTTTGGTCATGGAATTCCAAAATCTAGAATTCATATAAGTAACATATTTGAATACTCTTTTTGGATAGTACTTGAATATCCAATTTTGGTCACATTATTTCAATGAAAAATATACCTGCTGAGATAGAAACACCTGAGTTACAACTGATCTTTTGAACCACACCCATTTAGAAATTGAAAACTGACTATGCTAGTTATTAAGCCAAAGAGAAAAAATGCAATAAATGGTTTTTATTTTTTGGAAATATTGCTGCTTGCAAAAATAACATTATTTATAGTAGAACAAAGAGATAGAGAGGAGAGGTCCTTCTATGGATATTCTTGTATTAGGGCTTTCCAGGGAAATAAAACTAATAGAGGAGAGAGGCGGTTGGGAGAAGATTATAAGAATTGGCTTACTTGACCATGGAATTAGCAAATCCAAATTCTGTAGGGCAGCCACAGGCTGGAAATTTTAAAAAAGGTGGAGTGGCATTCCCCAGGAGATTCTGGCTAACTGAAGAAGTGGCAAAATGTTTCTTTCTGATTGCTAAAATTTTTAGTTCTGATTTAAGATTTCTAACTGATTGGATGAGGAGACTCACTACATTGCTGCAGGCAATCTTCTTTGCTGATTGTAGAAATAATCAGCCATAGATGCAATCAGCTAACTGTAGATGCTAATCCATCTACGAAATGTGCTCACAGTAACCATTAGACAGGTACTTGCTTTATCAAATAACTGGACACTATAACACATGAAACTAACCATCGCAATTCTGAAGGGACGTTCTGGGCTTTTTCAAGAGCTTTAGAAGTTCATGGTTTTGCAGATACCATTTCATTGTAGTATTTGTCTCCCTCTTCCTTTCTTTTTCACAGATATTTTAATAGAAGTATGTGAAATATATCGACCACTATTCAGCTGGACTCTTGATTTACAAATGGGTTGAAAAGAGGAAGAAATACAAGCGAGGGAGAGACAAGCATAACAAAGAGATTCTTTGAAGAGAATATATTTATCTCTGAAAAATGGAAGACAGTAAATTGAGAATGAGGATTGCAAACAATTAAAGACATCAAAGAGGTGACAGGAAAGAAACACTGTGTAGACTGTTCCCAATAAACAGTATAGTCTGGTCATTTTCCAGGACAAGATTGTGGATGGATCTTTTGATATACAAAACAGCTGGTTTGGAATATTTAATTTTTTTTTGTATCATGCCAGGTGCTTGTAAATTAAGGAGGAATGTCTGTGTTTGTGGGGAAAAAAATCCAACTTCTTTATGAAGACTCTGTATATATATGATAAGAATGTGATTTTATATATAAATATAAATAAAAAGAAGGATTTTTATGGAAAGATTCCTCATAACAAGAGTTCATAAATTTATACCTAATACAAGGCAATCACTAAAGCATTGAGTGGTGTAAATCAGAATGATGTTTTTTGCACATATCTGTGTAATTGTTCCCGTAGAACTCACTGTAATGATTTATTTCTTGGCTCCCTGTATCTCATTAGATTAGGAGTACCTCAGGTGCAGGGACCATCTTGTTCTCCTTTATATATTATTTTATTTTCCTTTATATTTTTTAGATTTCTAGAACAAAGCCTGGCATATAACTGCTCAACACATGATCATTAAATAAATGGAGAAAGTGTTCATATTCAATGAAAATGTAATGGATTCAACTTTCTTAGGTCTTAAATTAATAAAATTTTATATAGACTGAAGCCATAATTTGTCATAAAACAGGGTGTCAGAATCTGCCTCTCTTAGGTAGACACAGTAGTTCACTTGGCACAGACTTCCTAAGGTGGCGGGGGATGGTGGTGACTGGTACAGTCTCTGGAGCCGCTTGCCAGCTGTGGGAGGCTTGTGCCTGTTTCCCAATTTGAAAACCAGGGATGATGATAATAACATGTGTAATGGATGCATCAAATAGACCTGGTTGTAGTGAAGAATCAGCAGCGTGCCAGCTGTTATTGTTGTTCGGGAAAGATTCACTTGAGAGGACTTCTAAAGTCATTCAATAATTTATTGTTATGTTTACTATGTGCCTAGATCACTGTGGATAACATAGGGAGTGCAGGTTTGTTCTCACTGCTCCTTGAGCTGATGATCTAATAGGGAAGGCAGATAGTAATAAAATAATCACAAAATCACTACAATTCCGGTCATTGCTCTGAAGGAGAGAGATGTAGTACTTTGAGACCACTAATTGGCCATTTAATTGGTTAGCAGGGTCAGGGATGGTGAGCTGAGATCTGAGGTGTGAGGTGGAATTGACCAGTGAGGATAAGAAGCACTGCATCCCAGGTGGAAGGATTGGATGTCTAAAGGCCCAGAAGCAGTAAGGGCTCTGCACATTTATAGAAAGGAAAGGAAGTCATTGAGCCAGGGGTCCATAAAGTGAGAGAAGCATGGCTGAAGATGAAGTTGTATAAAAACACAGCATTCAGCTCAGCAGAGCTTTGTGGCTATGATGAAGTCGGCACTATGAAATAATATAGGGTCAATTGCGGGATCGTGTTCAGGGTTTCATTTTGAAAATCATTCAGGTTGTGGTGTGAAGAGTGATTAAAGAGGGCACAGTGAATGCAGGTAGACCCCATCATGGGAGGAGATGCTAGATGATCATGGTAGAAATGGAGAGAAGTGGACGGATTGAAGATGAGTGGTGAGGAAGAAGGGCCTATCAAGCACTAGGATTCTGACTAGGAAAGTTTCTGACTAGCATTGTGGTTCAAAAGTAGTCCTGCCAACAGACAGCATAGTAAGAAGATCTGGGGGTAAGATTGTGAGTATTATTTTCGATATATTAAATATAAGGTACCTAGGTACCAATGAGAACATCCAAGTGAAAATATCCAGTGTTCAGTTGGACATATGGGTTTATAATACAGGAAAGAGTTATGTAAACATGAGATGATCAGGTACCCAGTGTCCTGAGGGAATGATGCAAGGGAGTATTTTGTGGAATACAGGGCTAGAATTTGGGGAAAAGATGGACCAACTAGCTGAATGAGTCATACTTTCTTCCTTTTTCAATAATTTCATTTTCATGTTCCAATCCACTGGGTGGCTCAAACTTAATCTCACTCAGAGTTCTAGTAACTTCTCCAGAGCTGTGTCTAACTAGGGGCTCGAGAGATGCCAGGTCCCTTGCAAGAAGGCATATGATCCTCAAAGTCATCTATCTCCACAGTTATCCACTAACACCCTCTTCCCTCTTTAGTGCTCAGTCATCAGTGTATGCAAGTTGTAATGAGATATCCCTTATTCTGTCCACAGGACTCCTTCAGGTATAGCAACTCTCTTAGATTCTCCCTTATCACACTTGAGAGACTAGAATTATTCTGCTACTTCTATCATGATCTGAATCACAAGATTCTCTCTAAGTCTCTCTAAGTCTCTGTGGAATCAAATTCAAAATTCAGCTCTTTCCTCTTGCCACCTGTAATGACTTGAAGATGTATGGACCCCAGAAAAGTATGTTCTTAAAGTTAATTGATTCCTGTGGGTGTGGAACATTTTAAATAGGATCTTTTGGTGAGTAGGCTCTTAAGTTAAGATGTGACCCACCTCATTTTAGGGTGGGTTTTAATCCTCTTACTGAGCTACAATGGCTTCCCTGAGTTGGCTTTTTCACTTGTTTATTGTTTGTTTTGTTTTTAGGAGGTACCCGAGATGGAACCCAGGACCACATATATGAGAAGCAGGTGCTCAGCCACTTGAACTATATCCACTCCTTGAGTCTTTGTAAGAGAACGAAAGTCAGACAAAGAGAGAGAAAGCCATGGAAACAAGAAGCTGAAGGCAACAAAACCTGGAAGACAAGGGAGAGACCAGCAGATGTCACCATGTCCCTTGCCATGTGACAGAAGAGTCCAGGATTGCTGGCAACCAGTCTTCAGGGAAAAAGCGTTGCCTTAATGATGCCTTGATTTGGACGTTTTTCTCAGTCACAACGCTGTAAGTTTGTAAAGTAATAAATTGCTATTGTAAAAACTACCCATTTCTAGTATATTGCTTTGGGCAGCCCAGCAGACTAGACCACCGCTTCATAAGGACTCTGCCATTGGAAATTGTAGCAAATACCCTTTGTTCCTGGGCACTGTAAATGGCTGGAGTCTTGCCACCTTTTCAGGACCCTAACTCAGGAAGTGGGAAACAGGGTCTCTTACTTGGTCTCCCTAAAATCTCCCAAGGGTGCTGTCATCTCTCAGGGACTCTAATCCATGAAATGGGTGAATTTCCACATATTTTGCAACACAATGTGTTCAGTTTTCAAGAGCCAACACTCACTATTTATTAGCTTTTAATACTGATATGGCAGATTAGGTTTGAAGGTAATATAGCAGAATTAAAAGGATTATCACACATTATTATGTTGTTGGAATAAGGGTAGATATCGCAGGGAATATTAGATTGTATTTTATGAAGCCAGGAAAGAGTTATATTTTATGCGATCTAACATCATGAAAAAATTAATTACCAATATTTTACATTTTAATATATATTCTCTCTCTGTTTATGAGGGAAAACAAACCAATAGTTTCTAAATTATAAAAGTGTAGTCAGCGATCACCAATATTATCATTTTAGGAAGTATCCCTTGTAGATTTACAGTTCAGAACTTGGATATGATTGTTTTAGAAACATCAAACTCTAGTAAAAAAACGAAACAAACAAAAAACAGTACCCAACCAAGAGAAAGAAAATCATTAAACATTGATTGGATGACTAAAATCATAGACATGTCTACTTTTTTATTTTAAGACTTGTTACATTTTCTTTTATTAGGTCAAATATAGTTTTTTAACCAAGGAACACCATATTTTGATTTTTTTTTTAAAGTCAGAAAAAAGTTCCCATAACTTTTTCTTTTACATTCCATGGAAAAGAAACTGTGGGCTGCCCAAAGCCTCTCTTAAATCTCCGGTCAGCCACAAAGCCAACCCTGTCAAATGGTTAGAACATACATTTCCAAGTTTGTCAAATAAATACAGATGCTGCCTGAAGTTTTAAAGCCCATTTGTGGCTGTATTTCCAAAGCAAAAAATATGACCTTACCTTAGCCTGACAACACAGCTGTTAGATTAAAAAAATGTGGTTGCCATATTTTTTATACAGTGAACTTAATATAATTTTCAACCATTTTATTTAGATCCTCTTATTAACTTCTTTTCTTTATAACTAGAATATGAGCTTCATGAAACAGTGTCTGTCTAACTCGATGATGTCTGTTCAGTATTAGCAGAGTAGCTGGAATGTAAAAACAGGTCTATTAACTTTATGCTCTACCTTTATCTTTATCACATTGCATTTCCATTTTATGGAGGGCTTCAAGAAAGTTGTGGTCCAAGGAATTTTGAATTTGAAAATATTGATATGAAATTAACAGTTATCATTCACTCTAAAAATCATCCAAAACCAACATGGTGACTGGAAAACAAAATGACAAGGGAGGAAATTGGGAGAAGACAACACATAAGAGAACTAATTGATAATAGGACCTATTTGCTGCAAATATCAGAAAAGTCCTGCAAAATTTGCACCTTGTAAAACTGATATGAATAGCTTGAAGGGCAAAAACTATATCCTTTGTTTTCAAGGGTATGGGGGCGGGGAGCTGGAAAGTCCATTTTTAGGATTTGATCCCAGAAACAAAACAAGTATGGCTGAATTAAATATCATATAAACAAGCCATATTTTCAGGAAGCAGTGTTTCTCCATGGTATCAGAGAAGAAGACAACCTTTGAACTGTGGTGGAAAGTACCACCTATCTCAAATATTTAGGAATTAGGAATGGCTACATCAAATCACCATAAATACCTAAATCATCTAGATCATAAGCAAACTCCCAGATGGCCTGAAACCAGGCCCTGACCTCTACCTCTCCCATAAACCCTTCTTCAAAGAACTGGTTCAGAAAACAATCAAACCAAACTAAATAACAACAACAACAACAACTTTGAATAATTTAAAAAGACCCAGTATAGAAACTACAAAAAGAAAAAGTAAGTAAAGAAGGGAAATGATAGATGCAGAAGTCTCCCCAGAAAACAATTGTCATGGAACAGATTAAAATTTAGGACAAATATTTACTCATGATTTTTTTAAATGTAATGAAACAATTGCCTTTATGAAGGCTGACACAATATACATGCAAAAGTTCATGGAAGACAGGGAGAGAGTACGTGAAGATATGAAACACTAGCTGGCAGAGTCTGGAAAGTACAGAAGAAAAATATAAAAATCATCATAATGATTATGACAAAAGTGAAAGGACCCTAAAAAAGAAAAGTTACTATGGAAAAAAGTAACATAAAAGTTAAAAATCAGGCAAATTGAACCAAAAATATAAAGTTTAAAAGGATTAGAGAGATTAACAGATATAGAAAATAGGTTAGAGCCCCAAGATACACATAATAGTGATTACCAAAGGAGAAAACAAAGTATAAACTAGGAAAAATATCTTTTTATGTCAGAGAAAACTTGATCTATATACTGACAGCGCATATCATGAGTCATGAAAAGTTAATCAAGAATAGCCAACTTTGAATAATAAGTTCACTAGACTTCAAACACCAGTAATCTTTTGGGTATCCAAGCAAAACAATCAGTTAACTTACAAAGGAGGAAAAATCAGACTGATCTCAGATTTCTTGACAACAAAATTATATGTCAGAAGATAAGGTAGTAATAACTACAAAATTATAAAGAAATAAAATGTGATCCAAAGAGTTCATACACAGCTGTAATTCACAAATAAAGGAAAGCTATAAACTGTTTTGAAAATGCAATAATCCAGAAAACACATACATTCCTCAAGAAGGATTTCCTTAAGGTCTTATGGAAGAATTCACACAGAACAAACTTTAACTAACTTAAAGATGACTGGAAACACAAAAGCAAATGGCTGATGATGAGCATTAAGTTGAGACTAAATTAAGATCAAATGAATTCAGACTGAAATGAATTTGGAGATTGGGAATAAGTATAGAATGTAAATACTGTATGTTCTCATATTATGGAAATAAGATAATAATATACGTTGAGAAAAGGAGGAAGAAGACACATTGCAGAATAAATATACTTACTTCCATATCTGCAGTATTTGGAAGTCAAAGAATATCATTTAAATTAACAAATCAAATAATAGAAATAACAGAGATGAAGAATGCATTTGACAGGTTCATATGTAGACTTGACACAGCAGAGGGAAGAAGCAGTGAACTTAAAGAAAGATCAATAGAAATTGCCCTAACTGAGACATACACACACACAAAAAGGGTGAAAAACATCAGAGTACTCTGTAAGCTGTATACAAGTTTAAAAAAGTCCAACATATGTGTAATTGAAATCTCAGATGGAAAGAGAGAGAATGGGAAGAAGAAATATTTGAAGAGATAATAGCCAAGAATTTTCAAAAAATAATTTAAAATACTCTGTGCCAGGAGCTGTTGTAAGCATACATAAATTTGCATATATGATCTTTAAAATAACTCTTTGAGATGGGAGAAATTATGAGTCCCACTTTACAGATGAGGAAACTGAGGAACAGAGAGAGCAAGAAAAGTGTTCTAAGTCACTCTACTAGTAGGAATTAAAATACATGCTGTCTGCCTCCAGATACAGGCTCCCCTATCAGTACCCCACAGAGTATCTTTAATCAACTTTTGAACTTTTATCAATATGAGAGGTGAAAAGAGCTTCTGTTTCTGTTTTCATTTCTCTTATATGTGGAAAATAGTATATTTTAATATGGTTAAGAGTTAAGTTTTATTTTACTTTTCTCTGAACTGCCTGTTCATATGATTTATCAATGTTGCTACGTGATCATGGTTTTCTTATTGATTTGTAGGAGAGCTTTATAATAGGGAGATCAGCTTTTGTCTATGATATGAGTTACAAATATTTCCCACAACATATCTCTTTTTTTAATGTTTATTTGCTACTTTTCCCACCATGTATAAGTGTTTGATTTGTTTCTTAGTGCTTTCTTTTATAGTGCCTGGATTTTGATTCATAGTTAGAAAGGTCTTCCCCATTGAAGAGGTATGAAGAAGTTTACCCAAATTTCATTCTTGTAATTTACTTATTTCAGTTATAACACATAATATTTGATCTATTTGGAATTTATACTCCTATGCAGTGTGAGATATAGATCCAACATTTATTCAACTGCCTCTCAAGTTGTCCCCAAACCATTTATTGAATAGACCATCTTTTTCACACTTATTTGTTGAAAAAGTGTCATACTCAGTTGTCATATGTCAATTTTTGGACTTTATGTCAATTTTTGGATTTTCTAAATGGTTCCACGTATCTCTGCCTATTTACATTATCATTACAATGCTATTTTAATTTTGATAGGGCTATTTCCCCACCATTGGTCTTCCTTTTCAGAATCCCCCTGGTTATTCTTGTTTAGTTTTCTACATAAACTTTGGAATCTGCTTTCTAATTTCCCAAATGAAAACTTCTGGAAGTATTATTTTTAAAATGTGGTCCTTCCATTTGTTGCCACCTTTGGTGGGTTGTTTGAGAGTATTTTAATTCCTCTAAGTAGATCTTACACTTCATTGTTAGGTGTATTGTTTAGATGTTTTAACTTTGGGGACTTATATAATTGAAATCTTTTCTTTCATTATATAAAGTGATTTCCCCTTGAAGATATGAAAATTATTGCTTTCTATATATACTTGGAATACTATATTGAGTTGTCTTATATTTTGCTTCCAACTTTCCAATTTGTATTCTGCTATTTTTTTTCTGCTTATTTAATACCATTGACTAGTACTCCTTCAGGCCAATGTTAAAAATAGAGGTGATATTAGGAAACCATCTCAGGCTTCTCATTTTAAGGAAATGCCTCTACTGTTTCTCCATTCAATATGATGGCTCCTGAGTTATATCTGTAATATTGTTTTAAAGAAGTCTCCATGTATTCCTATTTTACTGATGGTTATTCAGCACTCATGGAGATGAGCATATGATTTTTCTTATAAGTTTTATTAATGTGTGTAATTTGTATTTGTATATTTCCTATGTTGAAATGTCCTTGCATTTGGGGAAATGGTCGAAGCAGATAACTTGGTTTCAGCAGATAACTCTTTATTTTATTTTATTTTTTTCATTTTTAAAAAAATATTACATTAAAAAAAATGAGGTCCCCATTCACCCCCACCGCCCCCACCCCACCACTCCCCCCACAGTAACACTCTCCCCCATCATCATGACACATCCATTGCATCTGGTGAGTACATCTCTGGGCATCGCTGCACCCCATGGCCTGTGGTCCACACCATAGCCCACACTCTCCCACGTTCCATCCAGTGGGCCATGGGAGGACATACAATGTCCAGCAATTGTCCCTGCAGCACCACTCAGGACAACTCCAAGTCCCAAAAATGCCTCCACATCTCATCTCTTCCTCCCATTCCCTGTACCCAGGAGCCACCATGGCCACTTTGTCCACACCAATGCCACACTTTCTTGATTCTTAACCAAAATAGTTCATGAATAGAATATCATTAAGTCCACTCTGATCCTTACTGTATTCCTCCTTCCTGTGGACCTGGCTTGGTTGTGTCCATTCCACATCTATGTCAAGAGGGGGCTTAGATTCCACATGGATACTGGATGCAATCCTCCTGCTTTCAGTTGTAGGCACTCTAGGCTCCATGGTGTGGTGATTGACATTCTTCAACTCCATGTTAGCTGAGTGGGGTAAGTCCAATAAATCAGAGTGTAGGAGCTGAAGTCTGTTGAGGCTCAGGGCCTGGCTATCATATTGTCAGTCCAGAGATTCAAATTCCCTAGATATATCTTAAACCCCAGCACCAACTACAATTCAAGTAAAGTAGCATGAAAGGCTTGTGAAAAGAGATCCCATCTGAGTCTAGCTCCATCATGCAGAAACACCAGCTCCAAAGAAGGACCAACTGACATGGCAGTGAACTCCATCTGCCATGACCATAGAACCTGTGTGTCTCTTGAGATAACTCTTTTGAAGTGCTTAATTCTGTTTGCTAATGATTCATTTTTGTCTTAATATTCTAAGTGAGATTGTCTGTCACCGAGTGTGTGCATGAATACAATATAGTTGTCAAGATTTGTTATCAATGCCTATATAAACAAAGTGGACATTTTACTTCATTTTCTATGTATTGAAAAATTAAATGACATTATAATTTCCTTCTCTTTAGGATTTGGTGTAATTGCCCCAAAACTGTACTTTTATTAGGGGAAGGTTTTTGACATTTTTCAGTATTACATCTATGGAATTGGTAGATTTAGACTTTTATTTCTTCTTGAATCAGTTTTGGCAAACTTTATTTTATGGAAAAGTATCGGTAACATTCCTGCTTTTTTATTGGACCAGTTGTAGGTTAACAGAAAAATCAACCTGCAAGTACAGAGTTCCTAAATACCTCCTCCCCCCATACACAGTTTTCCTTATTATTAACACTTTGCATTAGTATGTGGCACCTTTGTTGCAGCTGATAAATCAATATTATTATAATTATACCATTAGCTATAGTTTATAGTTTACATTATGTTTCATTCTTTGTGCTGTTCAGGTCTATGGTTTTTTCTCTTTATTGTGGTAACATATACAACTTAAAATTTCATATTTTAGTCATTTTAAGATCTACAGTTCAGTAGTGTTAATTACATTCACAATGTTGTGCCACCATTATATAATCCTTTACCCAAATTTTTGCATCATCCCCAATAGAGACTTTGTACCAATTAAGGATTAACTATCCGTTCCTCACCCCACCTTGTTCCTGGTAACATGTATACTAGTTACTGAGTATGAATTTGCATATTCTAATTATTTCATATAAATGAGATAATAAAATATTTGTGCTTTGTGTCTGACCTATTTCACTCAATGTGATGTCTTCATGGTTTATCTATACTCTAGCATGCATCAGACTTTCATTCCTTTTTATGGCTGAACAATATTCCATTATATCTATAGATGACATTTTGTTGATTTATTCATCTGTTGATGGACACTTGAATTGCTTCCATCTTTTGCAATTGTAAATAATGCTGCTGTGAATATTGGTGTACAAATATCTATTAGAGTCTGTTTTCAAGCCTATGGGTTATATATCTAGCAGTGGGATTGTCGGGTCATATGATAATTGCCTTAATTTCCTAACTGCTAAAAGAAATACTTACAATGACTTGGTTTAACAAGAGGAATTTATTGGCTCCAGATTTCAGAGGCTAAAAGGTTTGCTTCCTCCTTGGGTCAGTATATTCTGGTTGGCCGGCAATCTTTGGGGTTCCTTGGCTTTTCCATCACATGAGAGCATCTTCTCCTTCCTCTTCTGGGTTCCATTGGCTTCACCCTCTGGCTGCTCCCTGTGGCTTCTCTCTCCATCTGACTTTCTCTCTGCTTATAGAAGACTCTAATGATCCAGATTAAAGCCCATCCTGATTCAACTGGGCTGCATCTCCACTGAACTAACATCTTCAAGAAAACTCATTTATAATGGGTCCACACCCATGAGAATGTAGACCAAGACCAAGAACATGTCCAAACTGGGATAACCATTCAATCCACCAAAGTAATTCTATACTTAACTTTCTAAAGAATTACCAAACTGCTTTTCGTAGAGGTTGAACCACTTTACATTCCCACCAACAATGTTCAGTGTTCTTACTTCTCTATATCCTCTCCAACTTTGTTGTTACTGGTTTCTTAACAGGAGCCATTCTAGTAGGTGTGAAGCAGTATCTCATTATGGTTTTTATTTGCATTTCCCCAATGACTAATGATGTTGAATATCTTTTCATATGCTTATTGGCCATTTATATATCTCCTTTGAAGAATTATCTATTCAAGTCTTTTGCCCATTTTTAAATTGAGTTATTGCTTTTGTGTTGTTAAGTTGTAAGGGGTCTTTATATATTCAGAATATTAAATCCTTATAACGGTGCATGGTTATTTGTTAAATCTTTGGAAATTGCATCATTTACCATTATAAAATGCTTGTTTCCTTCTTATTTAATGTTAACTTTTCTGAATTCAGTTCTTACTAAAATCATGACCTTTGCTTTCTTCTTGATTGAATTTGCCTGGTATCTTTGCTTCTTCTTTTTGTTATGTAGCACTCCTTTTTAAGAAGTGTCTAATATGTTAGATATTTTTTGGATGTGCTTTGTGATCCAATTTGAAAATATTTTTACTAGGCAAGTTCAGTGTTTTAAAATTGATATTATAGGTATATTTTGCCTTAGTTTTGTCATTTTACATTTTATTTTCTGTAGCTGTCACTTAAAAAAAACTTCATTATTGTATTTTACATTTTTTTGGTTGCATATATGTGTGTATGTGAAGTTCATTTATTCACAAAATTTTGAATTTTTCCATGGTTCTCTTTATGGTTATAACTTTAAACAATAATCATTATCCTCTTATATTTTACACAGAATCTATTAGTTCTCTATAATGAGCAATGACAATATTAGCAAATTTTGTACTCTTTCCCTTCTCCCTTCTCTCTGCTCCACTATTTGAATTTCAGGTGATAATAATATTTTTGTTAGTGTTTACCCTTAAACTTTTAAATATGTCTATATTCCTACAACTTGATTTGTCAGCTTTAACTGATACCCTTCTTATACCACACATTTCAGGTGATGCAATTAGTGAATTTACAATCACTTCCACATTCTTTCACCTGTTTCATCTTTATTTTTGTAGTTATATCATTTCTTTAAGTTAGAGAAGTTATAGGTTTATAGAAAAAGTATGCTTAAAACAGAGTTCCCATATATCGCCCTATTACTAAGCCTTGCATTACTATAGTACATTTGCTACAATTGATGAAAGAATATTTTTATAATTGTAACATTAACTATAGTCGATAGTTTACATTAGGGTTCTTTGTATTGACAGTCCTATGTGTTTATTTAAAATTTATTCTAGTACATATACATAACCTAAAATTTCCCCTTTTAATCACATTCAAATATATAGTTCAGTGCTATTAATTATGTTCACAGTGTTGTGCTACCATCACCATCTGTTACCAGAACTTTTCCATCAACCCAAATAGAAACTCAGTACAATTTAGGTTATTATCTCCCCATTCTCTCTCTTTACCAAAGCCCCTGGTAACCTATATTCTAGTTTCTAAATGTAAGAATTTGCTTATTCTAATTATTTCATATTAGTGAAATCATACAATATTCATCCTTTCATGTTTGGCTTATTCCACTCAACACAATGTCTTCAAGGCTCATACATGTCGTTGCATATATCAGAACTTCATTCTATTTTATGGCTGAATGGTATTTCACTGTGTGTATATACCATACTTTTTTTTATCCATGCATTGGTTGATGGACACTTGGGGATAGTTATATCATTTTTCATGGTCATAACATATTTAATTATCATCTTGAGTCCCTTATTCATTTTTACCTTTACAGGTTAAATTATATATTACATATGAGACATATGAAAAAGGAATGCTACATTAAAAAGGGGAAAGCAAAGGTAAAAGTACCAGGAAAATGCAATATACTTTAGAATTAATTTTATCTCATTATTCTCTTTTTCTCTTTGCTGTAGCATTCTCAGGGAAATCTTTGTAGACTGATTTTGAACCTCAGTGTAATTGTTTCCTTAAGAATTTTCAAGTCAGATAAGAGTCAGCAACCCTCACTGTGGTGGCTACATATTTAAATGAAGTTTGTGTTTCATTAGCTCTTAGGATCTGTGAATGTATTCCCATCCAATAGCTAAAGGTCTTAACAGAATCCTTAATTATTTCATTTTCTCCTTGATTGTTGAGGCACACAACTCTTAATAATGTTAGAATATACTCTTGGATTCTGCAAATCCCAAAGCTATGCCTGAATCCAGTTGCAGCTTACTGCTCCTGGTGATTTGTAGGATGTGAAGAATTAGAATGCATTGTGCACAATTGGCGTATCACATAACTGTATTTTATTCTCTTTGTAACATACCATATTTCCAGCATGTTATGAATGTAACTTTTTTAGCTGTTACTCCTCTGGACAACAAAGGCTGCAAAGAATGAAACTATTGGGTGGTCTTTCCAGCACTGACCTCAGAACTCATCCCAGAAGTTGGGTGCCCACACCATGAAAAAATAAACACACCCCATCATTGTTGACACTAATTCTGTCCTTCATTTGTATCCTCTCAGAAGAAAAGCCAAGAATGAAATTGCCGTGAAGGACAAAGTCCTTCTCATCACTAGGGGTGGCCTCTTTAGTACAAAGTTGAAGCACAGTTCAAGCTTTGTGTGGGATAAGTGCATATAGCAAATGCCTGTCTTATTCCTGGGGTATGAAGAAGGAAGGAGAGATAGTCTCTTGGGACACCTACATCCATTATGCAGCAGTGAAATTTTTTGCAAAAGTTAAGAGAATATAAAATATGAAAGGAATAAGAGAGTGTGGACTCTAATATTACTTAGAATTTTCTTCCATTTTGCATTGGTCTGCTGAGTCAACATTTACTATAGTAATGTATATTGCCAGGTTTGTAAATTATTAACTTTGAAACACTATACTTAACTCTGAGTTGAATTACTGCTTAGTCAAATGTGGAATTGGCTAGCCACAAACAGGGTACATATGAATTTCAGTTAGCAGACCCATTTGACTATCACACGTTGCTTTATATCAGCTGCAATAGTAACAAAGTTGTTAGACTTCTATATGCCTAAGGCTGGTTTCATGGGTTTGCAACCTGTATAGTCACACAGGGCCTCATGTTTCAAATGACCTGGGACTTGATTTAATGCCCTGCTGTCACTCTTAAAATTCTTAATGATATTTGATCAAGGAGGCTCAAATTTTCATTTTCCACTGGGCCTGAAAATAATGGGATCAGTCCTGTGTGTACCATTCATTAGCTTATAATGTCTCAATTTATTTTACTTACGTGAGGAAGAGAAAGGATATTTATTGAGGAGCTCCTCAAAATCCCAATACATTAAATCACACAAAGAGAGATATATTAATCAATAGAAAAGACAATTTATGGATAGTATGAAGAAGAAATAGGTCATAAGCCTGAATATGCCATGCAATATAGAAACTAAACACATTAAATTGAACTATTAGAAATGCAAGGAAAATGTAAAATAGAAGATTATAGTTAAAGACCTTAATATACCTCTCAGAAAAAAGATGGTTACAATTGCCTTCTAAAATTAAAAAAACAAAACAGAGAGGAATTAAATATCCCTTCAGTAGAGATTTACAATTTTATAACATTTTCTATATATGTCTATATATTGAACATTTTCAAAAATCAATTATATGCTTAGTCAGGAAGAAAACCTTGAAACCTAAAGAACTTTATAGCTCACATTGGAATATCACAATCCAATAGAATTAGAAATAATGAAACAGCCTCCCCCACCAAATCTTAACTATATGAATATAAAGAAGCAAGCTCCTGGAAAATTTATAGGTCAAAGAGGAATAAACTGGAAATTAAAGAACAAAGTATTCATTTTAAGAAATTAGAAAGAGACACAAAATAATGCAAAGTTATCAAAAAGAATTTATAGAAATAAAAGGAGGAGCAGATGTAGCTGAAGTGGTTGGAAGCCTACTTCCCATGTATGAGGTCCTGGGTTCTATCCCCAGTACCTCCAAAAAAGGAAGAAAAAAAGGAAAAATGAATAAAGGATGAAAATAATAAAATAGAATAAGGTACTCAAAAGGAACAAGAAGGACAACTACAGTATTTTTTAAAAGGCCAATAAAATAGCTAACCCATTCTTAGGTGAGCATGGTTAAGAAAGAATGAGGAAAAAAATAAAGAACATAAAGAATGAGAAATCAGCCACAGCCTCAGATTCAGGAGCAAGTAAATCTGTAATGACAAAACTGAAAATCTAAAGAAAATATATTGTTTACTAGTGAAACATAAATTACCAAATTTACACAAGAATAAATGTAAAACTCAAAATTATCAATTTACCTGAATACATTGGAAGAACATTGAACCAAATAAGTTTGCAGCTGAATTTTGCTTAAACTTTAAAGAACAGAATGTTCCAATTTGATTTAAAATCTACCAAGTCATGGAAATAGTTGGAATGTCCCCCAATTTATTTTTTGAAGACAACCTAGCTTTATCACCCAAACCTTAAAAAAATAGTTCAAAGAAAAGGAAACTGAACTCAATAAAACATCATTCCTATAAACACTGGAAAAGAAGACATTAGAAAAAACTAATTTAATCAATTTTTAGGCTGTACACATTGATCACCTAAAAACTGTAGGAAAATTCAGAATAAATTTAAAGAGCCCCAAATCAATACCTTTTTTCTGTTTAGTAGTAAGTAATTAAAATGGAAATGGGCAAAGTGTTCCATTCCCAATAACAATAAGATCTATAAAAGGATATAGGAGTGGACACAACCATTCTAAGGTCCACAGGATGGAGGAATAGAGTATGGATTATAGTGGACTTATTTATATTCTATTCATGAACTATTGTGATTAGTAATCGAAGAAAATGTGGCATTGGTGTGGAGAAAGTGGCCATGGTGGCCGCTGTGGGTAGGGAATGAGAGGAAGAGATGTGATGTGGGGGTGTTTTCGGGACTTGGAGTTGTCCTGGGTGGTGCTGCAGGGACAGTTACTGGACATTGTATGTCCTCCCATGGCCCGCTGGGTGGAATGTGGGAGAGTGTGGGCTATGATGTGGACCATTGATCATAAGATGCAGCAGTGCTCAGAGATGTATTCACCAAATGCAATGAATGTCTCATGATGATGGAGGAGGTTGTTGTTACGGGCGGAGGAGTGGGGTGAGGGGGGTGGGGGGTATATGGGGACCTCATATTTTTTTAATGTAACATTAAAAAAATAAATAAAGACAAAAAAAGGATATAGGAATAAATTTAACAATATTGGCACAGGATTATATGGAGAAAATTATAAAATCATATTAAAATACATAAAATAAGCTATAAGCAAGTGGAAATAAAGAACATTCTTGATATAAAGATAAAATTTAATAAAAACAAATTCTATCAGTATACGTAGATTTAATGCAATTCCAATTTGAATCTGAATTGTTTGTGTAGTTGGGGGAAGGGTAATTAAATGATGTTAAAGTTTCATAAAAGATTAATTATTTGAGAATGGTCAAGACAAGTACCAAAAAGAACAAAAATGAGGAAGTATTTGCCTTACTATTTATCAGGACATACTGTAAAACTATAATAATCAGATTGGTGGGATAAAATAAGTATTCCAGAAATAAACCCCAGTATGCATAAAAATGTAACATATATCAAAGGTACCTATTTAATGCTTTAGTGAAAGGATAAATGATTCTGGGACAAGTAGCTGTGCATCTTGGAAATTTTTAAAATAAAATTTAAAATTTGAGGTGAATTAAAAAATTAAAATGGGGGAAGTGGACTGGGCCCAATGGGTAGGGCGTCCACCAACCACATGGGAGGTCCACGGTTCAAACCCTGGGGCTCCTTGACCCGCGTGGAGCTGGCCCATGCGCAGTGCTGATGCGCACAAGGAGTGCTGTGCCACGCAGGGGTGTCCCCCATGTATGGGAGCCCCACACACAAAGAGTGTGCCCCGTAAGGAGAGTCGCCCAGAGCGAAAGAAAGTACAGCCTGCCCAGGAATGGTGCCGCAAACATGGAGAGCTGACACAGCAAGACGACACAACAAAAAAGAAACAGATTTCTGGTGCCACTGATAAGGATAGAAGCGGTCACAGAAGAACGCACAGCAAATGGACACAGAGAGCAGACAACTGGGGGGGTAGAGGGGAGAGAAATTAAAAAAATAATAATAATAAAATTAAATGGGGAAAAATAATATTAAAAGTCTAACAGGAAAATCTAAGTAATTAATATCAATCTGTAGATGACAGAGAGCTTATTTACTAGGAGCTAAGAAGAAAAAAAACAAAACAATCTTATAAAAATGAACAATGGATTTGGAAAAATAACTATCACACAGATTAAGACAAGGGTATAATAGCTATAATGAAAAATGGACTAGCAAATGCATATAGTGGAAGAAATGAGCCAGAAATATGCATATTAACCAATATAAAATGTAAATATCCCACAAATATGAAGATGTTCAAATTCACTAGTAGATAGTGAACTGCAAATGAATGTAATAATGGGAATCATTGCCCACCTACCAGTCTGGCAAGGATGTAAAAAAGTAGCATTTTCTCAGAATTGGTAGAAATGTACATTTCTACTGCTTTTCTGAAAAGTCAATCTGGAACCATTTATTGAAATTTTTAAAAAACTGTATCCTTTGATTTAAAACCACTCCTGGAAATCTATCTCATATAAATAAAACCAGTAGTATATAATGTAATGTGTATAGGGAAGGCTATTGCAGCCTTATTAATAGTGGCAAAAGAATAAATAAATAAATGGAAACATAATGAATGACCATCAATAGAAGAATTGTGCCTTAAGTTATGCCACATTCATACCATGTGATGTTTATCAAAAAGAATAAATTTGAGCTAAATAGTTGAAGTGATATCCATTACATATTTATTGTTGAATAGATAAGATGGGTGATGAGAATTGTATACATTGTATAATAATTCTGTAAAAGAAAAATGACAAGTAAGACATATATTATGCTATATAAAATGTATATAAATGTCTGTATATGATTCTATGAGCATGGTGAAAAGTAGAAGGATACAATACTAAGTTGTTATGTATGAGAGTATGCTATATCAGAGACAGGGAAAGCAGGTCATGATGGTGAGGAGAATGGGAAGGGAGAACCAGAACTATAAAAAAAAACAACATACTGAAAACAACCATAATATAATCCACATTATGCATTAATGTAAAATAATTCCTATGTATATGTATAAAAATTAAAAGTAAAAAAAAAAGTGACTAGAATCTGCTTCAAGAGAAGTTCCAACTGAAGCCAGAACATGTCACTATGTTCACCTGGCAAAAATACAGTTATTGGCCCCAGTCCCAGTCTCCTTCTTGCCTCCTTTCACTTTTCTGAATTTTCAGTTCCAACTGTAACTGGTGGTTCGAATTTCCACCAACGGGAGTGCCTAAGAATGGTGGAAATAGTATGAATGCAAAGCAGGTATGAAGAATGTTATGGAAAACATAAGCTAGAGTGCCATTTTCTGAACTTAGTTCAAGTGTCACAACCACTTGGAAGTTTATGCCAGACATATGTAGAAAGGTGTGAGATCATCTATTTTAATTATATTCCTAGATTACCTTTGAAATCCAGCCCAGTATTTCTTGAATCTTCCAAGGATATTAGCTCACCTTCATTGGCACAAACTGCTGGGCAGTGAGTGACTGAAACATATATAATAATCCCTGCAATGTTAATGTATTCAAGTGTCAAGTCTTCAGTATCCCAGGTTATTGCATCTCAAGGATCATTTGGACCTGGCATAAGGGTTTATGGTTTCCTGATACTGTTTTATTTAGACCCATAGACACATTTGCAGCTTCGACTGCATAATAGGAGCAGAATTATTTTTCCCTGGCTTAAAAGTGACCATTTGTTGTTCTGAGTGGGGAAGGGAGAGAAATAAAGAAATAAAGAACTCTTTTTAAAAAATTAAATATTAAAAACAAAACAAAACAAAAACTATGTCATCTGGGAAAATAAAACTATAGCTCCTCTAGAAGTCTCAGGAAACACTATGTGCCAGGAACTAGATATTCTGCAGTGGTACTGTATTATTTATCAGGATTAGCAACCCTCCCTCAGGTTTACAATCTCAGTTAGTGACAAGTCTGTTGGATAAATGTTTGACCCATCAGCGTCGAGGAAGTTCAAAGTGAGGGGTTAGCTATTAATCTCTCACTTAAGGGTCTGATGCAGTTTGTAAGCAGAAATCTTTTCTGCCTCCGTTTCCACACCAATTTCTTTGTAGCAACAACACAGGACTCGGCATTAACGTCCAGACCATGGCCTGTATCTCACCTCATCACCATGTTCAAAAGCATAGACCCCATCAACAGGCTCATTTGCCCCGAGATCCAGCCTTTTCCTCTTGCTGTACCAAAAGACTGCCACTATGAACAGCTCTCCTGGCACTTGCATCTTCTAGTTCAAGATTATGTCCAGGTACTCCTGGTTATCAGGTGTCCTGAAAGACTTATGGGATAAATTCAGACTTCAGAGGAATGATTGCAGGCCTGTGTGTATGAAAAAGAGCTTGTACCCATGGTTACTGATGCTGGCTCAAAATCCCACGTTCTTACCACATGAGGGAGTAAACTCCCCACAGCAGGTGTAGAAATATATGCTCAGATTTAACATCTTTCATCTACAGTGACCCCTCACTCTGTTTTCAATCTCTTTTATTTACAATCTTTTTCCCCACTAGATTGAAGTTCAAGTGTCCTTAACTCACCATTGTTAAGGCCAGACAATAGGACAAAAAGACAATTGCCTCTCAGAACAGTATCTTCATTGCTACTTACCATTAAACCAACTGGATGTTGTTCCTTTCTACCATTGAATTAGCTTAAAATAAATCCTTCTTGTCCTGCACAAGCACTACAATTGTCATCATGATGCCTCCTGGCTCCTACTTCCTAAACTATTATCTCTAACACAGATGATTTCCCTGGGAAATTCTTCCTTACATATAAACTTACTATAATAAGTCAAAAAGAAAAAGTAGTTTATGTAATATAATTATAAGGAAAAATCTAATGCAAATGGAAAACTAAATATCATTTATTGATACACCATTTCCAATCTGGTTCCATGGATTTCTCCCTTTTTCCTAATGTTTTTTATCCCTCTGAAGCTTCCTAATACTGTTGAAACAGGTTTCATCAATTAAAACCATTTCTTTCCACACTTTCAATACTCCTGCTTTCATTTCCTTTCACCTCATTAATCATGCCAATTTTAGATCCAATTTTATAATCTGCTTCTCCATTCTTCTGTCTAGGTTTCTGAATGCTTAGGGAAAAAATAACACAGAAGCACAGATGGGTGTCATTACAAGTTCTGTGTCTATGTTAGGCATCTCCAGTGTTGGAATTGGAGTCTAGATCTTGGCAAAAAATCACATCCAAGCTGAAGTTAAGGAATAACAGAACCTTTTGGGGGAGGAGATTTTGCAAGAGACAAGAGATCATGTGGAAATAAAGACAGAGAGGCTTCCTCTGATATTCCACTATCACCTATGTTGCTCTGTGTGAGTCTTGAGCTAACTTGAGAGGATTTATGCTCCTTTAAAATAAATGATCCCTCACTAAACATGGGCCTTCCCTTCTGAATAGTTTGGTTTCTACAACTGCCAGACTGACCATTCCCAGGTTTACCCTACTAGACAACATGGTTTCCACTGGCTGTCACTTTATCAACAAACTTAAATATTTACATGGTGATGGCCCATTTTCAAAAGAAATGTTCTTGAATATTTCACCCACTTGCTGAATGAATAAACAAATGAATAAATGACTTTCTTGATTAGTCTTCAGAAAGATGATGATAGAAAGAAGCTCTAGAGTCTTTGGGCATCAGAAAAGAATGGAAACGAGAGAGGGAGAAGTCTAAGTGAAAGAAATACTGGTATTTCCATCACGATTCAAAGAAGGACCAAGAGAGTAGGCCAAAGGAGCGAGCCACTCCTGAGGCCAGAGCACGAGGTGGGCAGAAGCAGCCTCCACTAGCCCAGTTCTCTTCAATCTTCCCTTCTGAACTGCCATTGACATTCAGAGGGGTACCAAGAAAACCTGAGCAGAAAGCTCCAATTATATTTACATTTTAAAGATCGGCGAAGCATATTCACATTGTTTTACCAGTAACCTTACTACCTGCAATCTAAAAGACATCACATGAGTTTATTTTGTTTTGTTTGCTTTGCTTATTTCTGGAACTGTGGTTTCTCTTTAGAATAGCTCCAGGGTGGAAACATGTGAATACTCCCGAGTTATTAAAACCACTACCACAGTCTTCACATTGAAATGTGGCAAAAATAAAAGATGATTTCTATTTTGCCAAGCTAAGAAAATAATATTCGAGTGGGGAAAAAAAGCACAAAAGAAGCCTCTACATACTTGCATGAAATGCCTAAAAGTTATCCAACCCTTTGCTCTTAAAAGTTTTGGCATTTAAAGTGAAACAACACGGGGCCGCACCTTCGCTTGGCTAAATATATGGTTTTAAGACATAAGCCTCTCATTTACATGTTTCTGCCTTAAGTTTTCAACCACACTTTAAGCACAAAACTGTGGTTCATAAGGTAACAAGATGCCACCAAAGAAAATATTACTCCATGGGGCGTTAACTCCTGAGAAACGTCAGGAGTAGTGTTTCTCCCACCCCACCAAGTGACCCTTTGGATTTGAAAGGCATCGGTTTGCTAATTGTTAGTTTCAAGCCTAAATTTTCCACAAACTTTTTTGTTTGTTTTCTATGGTCTGTCAATGATATGCCTTAAAGAACAGTGGCTGATATTTTTTTCATTTTCCTCCCTAATTTTCTCACTGAAATGTTTAATTAGTGAAAAGGCAACATATTTATAGATATAATAAAATGGTAGAGAAAAGAATGCTTTAAATATGTGCACAACATGTTACATTTGGATATATATATATATATATATAAATATATATGTATGTTTATTTGAAAGATACATTAAAGCCACACACATGTAAGTCAGAAAACTGTATAGTTATGTTTCCCTTGGGAATGATGAAAGTGAGCTGACATATGAACAATGCTTTGAGATAGTCCAAGATAAAGGTAATATGTGTGTGCAAATGTTAAGAGTCTACTATCTCATTTCTCATAGGCCTTATGGTAGATATAATTATCTCCAAAAACAAAGACTTAGGGAAGCTAAAATGAGTTTTAATTCTAATAAAAGATGTATAAAGAGTTATGGCAACAACTTCCAAATTTGCTATTTGCTCTTCCAACATTATATAAAAATGACACTGTAGTGAAAATTAGTTATATATTATTTTGAATAAGAATAATGTCCATGTTGGTCTCCAAAAGCCTTAGTAGAAATTCCCATACCAGGAATCAATGGAGGCTAAAGGGAAATCCTGGAATCATGAGAACAAAGTAAAGTGCAAAATGTTCCAAAAGCCTGTAGAACTACAAAATCAATGACTGAAAAAAAAAAGGCATGAGGAAAATGTTTTATAAAGTCATTGAGTAACATGTGTTTTAGATAAAATAATTAAATATAAAAGTAAATTTAACATAAACTGAGAATACTGTTGTGTTTTACTACATTTAGTATAAGATTCTAATTATCAAGTACCTCAGTATGATTTAGCCACTTAAATAAACAAAAATGTAGGTTCTTAGGGCCCAATCGATTTTCCTTTATTACACCTGCAATTTTTTATACACTTCCTACTCTGTCAAAAGTTAAAATAAGAGGTGAGATCTCCATTCCCACACAAATTTGAAGCAGATATATTTTCCAAACTCAAACTACAGTTCCAGTAGTGGTTTTTAGACTTCTGTGCAAGCATAAAGGAAATTTTCATATTTCAAAATGCATTTAACAACAAAAAATTCATTTGGCTATGCATTGAGGAGCTTCTATCTAACCTTCAATTGGATTTGATTAATTTGTAATGCAATGACATGCTAAAAGGCAAGTATCAAGAGAAGAATCTAACAGATTTCTACAAATATTACCAAGTGATGGATATGCTCAATTAAAATCACATGCTAATGAACTTAGATATCTGGCAGGAAATATCTGTATAAAGACATTTTCAAAGATGAGCTATGTACAATCTCATTACAGATCAACATTAACAGATGAACCTTAGAAATCAATTTTAATTTGTAATTTAAAATTATCAGCACAGGGAAGCAGATGTGGCTCAACCAGTTGGGTGCCTGCCTCCCACATGGGAGGTCCTGGGTTTGGGTTCCAATGTCTCCTAAAGAAGACAAGCAGATGCCACACCCACCGCACCGCCGCAATGAGCTAGAGGACCACACCCACTGCAACAAGCAGATGCCTAAATGAGCAGATGCTACAAGCCAGCAGATGCCACAACCCACTGGGAACAGATGTGGCTTAGACCACTGAGCATTCCCCTCCCATGTGAGAGGTCCCAGGTTCAGTTCCTGGTGCCTCCTGGAGAAAGCAAGCAGACAACGAAGCAGACAGACCAGAGAACCATCTGGGGGAGGGGGAAATAATTTTTTTAAAAATTACAAATGTAAAAGAAACATTTAGAAAGAAGGATATTTAATTTAATTTTTGTTTCAGGAAAAAAATGTGAATACTTAATCGACATTGTTTTAGAGGTTAAGAAAAATTTCTTACCCAGTCTGAAATCTTTGTTTTTTAATTAATGTATTTCATCCATTAATAAATAATGTAATTACTGATGTGATTGGATTTATATCTGTCCTTAGTTATTATTCACCTTCCTCATTGGTGGGTTTTGAACCCCAGTTTTAATTTCCTAGGGTATTTCAGCTATTTTCTGCTTGCAGATCAGCTATTTGCTGCTTCCATGTACAAATTAAGAATCCAGCAAATGCCAAAAAGGAAAAATCATTTTCTGTTGAGCCACATCTGCTTCCCAACATCCGTAATTTTAAATTACCAATTGAAAGCCTCTCAAGTCACAATTGCCATGGTAGCTGAAAAATCCAGTTTTTATGTGTTCATCAATTATAGCAAATCTACCACATTAATGAAAGATGTTGTCAATGGGGAAAAGTGTGGGAGGGGGAGGGGTTGGGCTGTATGGGAGTCCCTTATATTTGTGATGTAACATGTATGTAATCTAAAGCTTCTTTAATTTTAAAAAAAGAATAAAGGAAAGAATACAACAATCTTTTAAATTGAGGGAAAAATGCAATTTTTGTCTTCCTAGCCATGAGATCGTCAGGTGCTCCTCTAGCTTTTCTGCCTCCCAGCAGGCCTCTGCCTAGTTTTAGCCCCTTCCCCCATGCAAAAGCCCTGAGGTGAAAAAAAGAACACAGAATGCTAGGTTCCCCTCCATAAGCTCACCTTCTCACTGGGTGAGGGCTCATAGCTCTCTAAATCCAAACAGATTTTTTAAAAAATATCTGGCTTTTCTAATTGTTCTTGGTGGATTGTACTTGTTCTGCTTAAGTAGACTCTTGGTCTACTCCATTATAGTAAAAGTAGAGTTCTTTAAAGACAGTGGTGCAGCAAATATCATCTTGCTCCCCTCCAAGGATCAAGGAGTCACTGTGAGGGTGCTTCAGTGACATACACATAGAGCATAAAATGCTTACTCCAGAGCATGCGGGACACAGCGAATAAATGCATGACTTACACAGGAGACTCCTAAAGATGAAAATCTGACTAAAGCAGTCTGAGGCAGCAGAGTAGAGGGCTACTGGTGGGAAGTAACTAGAACTTCCCTGAAACATCGACCAGATGAGAGCAATGGGAGAGGTTTCCCATGATTGTTATAGACCTTGTCCAAGAGGATTTCCTGAAGAATTGAGAAGTCTCTATTAGTTGTGCCTCAGTTCCCTGATCTGTAAAATGAGCATGATAATAACAGTACAGACGTCATAGTTAATGAGATTATATATATATATATATATATATATATGTATATATATATATATACTTAGAATAATTGCTAATGCTTGGCAAATATTAGCTATTATGATTATTATCACCACCTTGGTGGAGAAAAGCTGCAAGTGTGTCACCTAATGTGCAGGAACTGAGAGTAGAATGGGAAATGACTAACTGAAGGGGATACATTTGCCTTCATCAAAGGAAATAGGAATGAGATCCTCTGCATGTATATTGGTGTGTGGCCGGGAGTCCAAAGAACGTGCAAAAACAACCGTGAGACAATCAACTTGAGACGCTTGTTAGGTTCAGAGAGAACCAATGCACTTACCATAGGACTAACTAAGTAAAATTTACCTCTGCCCTTACTTCTTTTTCCACTCTGTCCCCACCCCTGAATGGACCAGAAGCAGGAACTGAGGAGTGAGATAGCAGAGTAGAGGCAGGGAGGTCCACCAAAACTTCCTAATGAAGATTGCCTACACTTTGGAGCAGGCTCCTACTCCTTTATTAGAGGGGTGGATATTTTAATTATTTAAGCAAGACTCTTGTGGTTTGAAGAGACAAGAACATTTTTCATTTTTAGAGATCTGGAAATTCACAGGGTTTGCCCAAAGTTTCATCCAAGAAGAGGATTTAGAACATTGAATGCAAAATGTGTTTTCTCTCACACTCAAAAATTTTCCAATTGTGCCTTTTTCATTGATGGGTGGTCTTATCTTGTGGACTTCTTGAGTCTTCAATTAGAAGTTTATTAACCGTTTTTTCCTGAATTATTTCTTTCTCTTTGGAGATTCAGAGGATTTGTTTATTCATCTTAGTTATTTTCTTTCAAGTTATCAAATTTTCCTTCAAATATTTGATATTGGATTTCAATTTATATTTATGAAATTGTATAGTCAGCCAAAGGGGTGCTGATGCAGAATACCAGAAATTGGTTGGTTTTTATAAAGGGTATTTTTTTCGGGTAGGAGCTTACAGATACCAGGCCTTAAAGCATAAGTTACTTCCCTCACCAAAGTCTATTTCCACGTGTTGGAGCAAGATGGCTGCCGACGTCTGCGAGGGTTCAGGCTTCCTGGGTTCCTTCCTTCCAGGGTCTTGCTTCTCTCTGGGTTCAGGGTTCCTCTCTTCCCAGGGCTTGCTTCTTTCCAGGCTTAGGGTTCTTCTCTTCCTGGGGCTCCACCTTAAGGCTTTCAGCATCAAACTCCAACATCAAAAACCCTCAACTCTGTCCTTTGCCATGCCTTTTATCTGTGAGTCCCCACACACTAAGGGGTGGGGACTCAATGCCTTAATGATGTGGCCCAATCAAAGCCCTAATTATAACTTAATCATGCCCAGGTACAGATCTGATAACAAACATAATCCAATATCTATTTTTGGAATTCATAACCATATCAAACTGCTACAAAAATGTAGGACTAGGTTAATTCATATAGGAGACTAATGTAGATTTCTTCTGCAGACCCTCTCCCTTCTCCCTTCACTTAATATATGGCTTAAGTAAATATTCAGTATACAGAATATATGGCTGTGTAAAAAGATGGGACTTGCCACCATATAAGATTCCTTTCTGGAGTGTTGGTGTGGAAAGGAAGGTAGGCAGGCAGATGAGGTAGTCAAATTGCCTAAGTGAAAAGGCTTTATTCTGGAAATAGTTAATGTAAGGTATTTCATTCCTTGGCTAAGCTGCCATTTTGAGAGCGTCTTACTGCTTGATACGAAAATCTAAGATACTGTAAAATGCTGCTCTTCTGTTTTCCTCTCAGGCTGTAGCATACATTCAAATCCTTCCCGAACAGGGCCACACTTTCTTTAGAGAAGACTGTTCAGTTGTGTAGTGTACTCCTCCAAGTGGACACTCAGATCCTCCTTTCAGGCTGCCAGGTCCCAGCTAAGTCCCTCTGCAGGAATTCCCCTCAGCTAAAGAGAACTACTTCACCTAGAATTATACTCACCACAAAGGGCAGCCAACATCCAAAGACTGGTCAACACAGAACTGTGGAAGTTCAATGACCTAGGACTTAGCTCCCTTGCCTTAGTTCAGGACAACTCTGAAAAGTCATTCCTGCTTCAAAGCTCACCATGGAATTGGCTGAAACTGCATCACAACTCTGTTGGAACTGCATCACAACTCAACTTCTTCATTTGCCCAATTCTCGTTCCCCCCTCCATGTACAGGTAGGTATTGTCACTGTAAGTACTCCTATATATATATCCTCTATGTAAATCTCCATCTCAGGTTGGGCACAGGGTGGCACCTATAAAAGCTATTGTCATTAATTGTGCTATGGCCCATTCCTCTCTTTGTGTGCCTTGATTTTTACATTCAAAGCAGCCTCAGGACTTTCTTTGGAAGAAATGTTTTCTTTTTTTTTGTTTTCTTTTCTAACAGATCCTATCTGATTTCAGTCTTCTAGGAGTTCATTAGAACTTCTGATCCACTGATAACACCTCTTTTATAGCTTTACTATTTCATTCTTTTTAAAAAGCATAAAACTTTTCCAGAATTGGAAATAGCTGAGGGAAGTTCTGTTGTCTGAGAGTATGAACCCTCTGGAACCGCATGCAAACCCAACAAGGTTTTGAAAAATTCATATGAACAGAGGCAATGCCTGAAAGGGACAGCAGAGGGATGAACAGAAGGAAGAATGATTTCAAGCACAGAACCATGGAAACAAAGTTTGGACCAAAAAGATCTCCTCAGACCAAGAGTGGGCCCATCTATGAGTGTGGTAAGGGCAGATTCACCCCTATACTTGGGAGGACCAGACCATCTGCCCCAGAGCTTGGACATGACTGGAGCCCTGTTGTTCAGGAAGAATGCTGCGCCTCCAATGCTTTGAGATGGCAGGGCCTGTTCCCTCATTGGTGGACAACCTGGCCACCATTTTGATGATCAGAGAAGTGACGCCTACACTCCAGTGTTTGGGGAGAGCAGGGCTGCTGCACAAGCACTTGAAAAGGGAAGCGCTACAGCTGCAGGAATCCTTGAGGACAAAACATTGATCTATAGATGACTCTCAGAACTTGAAATTTAATGGAGTTTGCCCTATTGGGTTATGGACTTGTTTGGGAACTGGGACCTCTGTTTTCCTTCTCATTTCTCTCTTCTGGAATAAGAATGTTTATCTTATGCCTCTCCCACCATTATATACTGGAAATGGATAACTTGTTTTCTAGGTTTTACAGGAATTTTTCTCCAGGATGGACTGCACCCATACTTGATTTTTATGAGACTTTGGACTTAGCATTGTTTTAAAATGGCTTAAGGCTTTTGGGATGCTGTGCCAGAATGAATGTGCTTTGCATGTGGAAATAGCATGTCTTTTGGGGACCCAGAGGGTGACTATTGGGATTTGAATAATGTCTCCCACAAAAGGCATGTTCAGGCCCACCCCTGGCCCTATGGGTGTGAATCCATTTGTAAAGAGGACCTGTGTTAAGGTGTGCCCAAAGTGAATGATGGTGGGCCATAAAGCTATATGGTTGAGATCCTTATAAGCAAAGGGAATTGGGCACAGAGAAAGAATGCTCTGGGAAGCAAGAAGTTGGAAGTTAATGGAATTTGGAAGAGAAAGGTGAAGACGCCAGCATGTGCAATGCTGTGTAACAGGAAAAACAAGGATTACTGGCAGTAAGCCCCAGAATGCCACAATCTTCAGAAAGAAAGCCTTGATTTGGAGCTTCTCCTAGCCTCAAAACCATGAGGCAATAAATTCCCATTGTTTATGCCAATCTATTGAATGGTATTTGCTTTGGCAGTCAAAAAACTCAAACTCAAATCAAATGTCCCTGATTAGGAGCATGAATAACCTAACTATAATAAATTTATACAATGGAATACTACTCAGCAATATAAAACAATGAACTGCTAATGCATGCACCAGAATGGTTGGATTTTAAAAACATGCTTAGCAAAAGAAGCCAGACACAAAAAAGAACTTACTGTAAATGCCAGTTTTATAAAGATCAACAAAAAGGAAAACTAGCCTATGGGATAGATAGAGAGAAACTGAGTAGAAAGGGAACTTTCTAGGGTAATGGAAAATACAGTATGTGTTGATTGGCATGTTGGGTCCCCTGAGTGGAAATATTTATTAAAATTCATTGGACTGTACACTGAAGATCTATGCATTTTGTTGCATGTAATTATACCTTAGTTTTTTTTATAATCAGGCTTGTTTGGAAGCCCTATAATTGGTCTATATTCTAATTCTATTTTAAGCACTAACAGCTTTTGAATCATGCTAAGTACATCCTAGCAAGTATATTTAATTTATTGCATCAATTCTGCCTTACATGGAGACAACACAGAATCACTAGTCTAAGCATGGTATAATTTTGAAGATACACAAAAAGAAAAAGTACTCTTATGAGTCAGATGGCCTGCAGAGGTAAATTTATAATAGCCCCACAGTTTTCCACACAGTGCTGTCTGGCAGGTTGGATGCTGCAGAGACAACTGTTCTCCCTTTTATAGGGTGCCTGAAAGCTGTGTAAGGAACCACCAGTTATTTCCTTGCTGGGTATATGTTAAAAAAACAAACAAACATAATTCTATTTTAAGAGCCTAGAAATTTGGCATGAATCTAAAGAATAACGTGAATGTGAACACAATGGTAGGATAATAAAAGAAATCTTTTATTGAGAGACTGGAAAATTTACTTCTAATCCCCTAGAATTGCAATACATTCATGTTTTTGGAGTTGTTGAAGGCACTTCTAATAGGGCTAAAAATACAGCTCTCACTTCAACTAAATTCCCACTGAACACCCACTCTGAAATCTTCAAAAACTTGCCTGAAAATATTTCTTTTTGATAAGTTTACTATCTGTTCTTTGAGAAAGGAGAAAAATGTCAAGTCAAGAAATACTATAAAATGCATTGCTTTGATGGTTTGTTTAGGCATTTTAGAAGATAGATATCAAAATGCCGTTAGTGAGCATACCTTCATAAATAAATTATGGCAAAGTTCTTGTTTTAATCGTCTTTGTATCCCCAGTACTCATTTGGCACTGTGCCTGGTCCATAGGTATTGAAAACAATGGATGGGTAGAAGGAGAAGGATACAGGGATGAATGGATGGATGGATGGATGGACAGACACACACACATAAAAAGAAACCTTGGGGAGTTTAATGCCCACTAATTATAGACTTATGAAGAGAAGAACTGGCTTCTTTTACTATTGATTCATAGAAATATCATTTTGGACCTTATAAAACAAAATAAGGGACTATACATCTTTTACTTCAGAGAATGAATTTGCAGCTATTAGGTACACACATAAGTCTTCAACCTGAAGATATCATGTGGCCTGAAGAGAAAAATGATCCTTCTGTGAAGGGATACCTTACCCCAACGTGGATTTCAGATATTTCTAAGTGAAAAATGACCACTATGTATGGCTCCAAACAAACTTCTTTCTCTCCTGCCATTCCTCAATTCATCCTTTCTCATGCAGTTTTACCTGCAGATAGCTGTGGTCTATCAATAAGAAAAATATTAAAAATGATCAATGAAATTGCCACACACAAGAATTACCTTTTATTATTTTGCTTCATTACCAGTCACCCTTTGGATTACTGTGATGGTGGAAGGAGTAAGCCTTCTTAGTAAGACTCTGAATTAAAATGCTCCCAGTCTCAGACCAATATGTCATTATTGTAGCTTCATGTAAGCTAAGGAATTTAGATATTCTCATTGCAAACGCCTTACTAATTCCATCTTACTCTTATTAACTTCATTTTTACAGAAGGAGCAGCTGAAGAGCATAAACACATTACATTTAACATAACTCTTAAAACATTTTTAGGTTTAGGAATTTTTATCCAATATATTTTCCAATAAGAATTTTTATATTGGTCATAATAATTAGACCTATCTTTAAAATTAAGAAAAAGGAAGACATTTCTTTGAAATGCAGAGTATAGTGGTAATCAGTAAATGGAACTCCTTGTTTTGCTTAATCAAAGAACACTCATCTACTCTGCTCTGGGAAATGGCAACTCTTGTTTTTTTCTCAGACAACGTTTAAAAAGTATATTGCTCTGAAACCTAGATGACAATTTACATCAATTTCTATAACCTTTATTTTTCTGTTAAGAGTGAGTACTAGTCTTAATGAATTGCCTTAAAAATTTAGAGTTTATACCTTCACTGGCTGAGTGGTTCTGTAGGATAAAAGTTGTGCATTACAGTGGAAAATCTTACATCAAGGACATTTATTAGAACATACTCTTTGTAATAGGGTTTCTATTAAAGAGTAAATTACAGTTATTGACACGTAGAGTTTACTTCTTTTTTTTTTTTTTTTAAAGATTTTATTTTATTTATTTAATTTCCCCCCCTCCCCTGGTTGTCTGTTCTTGGTGTCTATTTGCTGCGTCTTGTTTCTTTGTCCGCTTCTGTTGTCGTCAGCGGCACGGGAAGTGTGGGCGGCGCCATTCCAGGGCAGGCTGCTCTTTCTTTTCACACTGGGCGGCTTTCCTCACGGGCACACTCCTTGCGCGTGGGGCTCCCCCACGCGGGGGACACCCTTGCGTGGCACGGCACTCCTTGCGCGCATCAGCGCCGCGCATGGCCAGCTCCACACGGGTCAAGGAGGCCCGGGGTTTGAACCGCGGACCTCCCATGTGGTAGACGGACGCCCTAACCACTGGGCCAAAGTCCGTTTCCCTAGAGTTTACTTCTTGAGTGTTTAAAATTTCTTTTTTGCATTTATTGTAAAGTAAATGACAACTGGTACATTAGCCAACATTAAGCCCAGTTGTAACTTAGATAACACATTTATGAGGAGGCAGTGATGGAATATTATTGCTTAGGAAGGATGTGTTTCATGGAATCACAATCTTTCTTCAAAATTTGGACAAAATTACTAGATTGTGTTTATCAAACTCTCTGTTTCTTGAAATGTGAATATTATTTTTTTAAACAGATGAAGGAAAATTGCTTTCTCCCACTAGGGCCATGCAAGGACTTTGTCAAGTTTTGAATTTTTTGTGCATTTCTTATGATTAGGCACAGGGAGGTGTTTACATTTCTCTGTTAAATCTGTCTTATTCTGCCACCATCTTTGCTCCCACCCTGCCCCTGCTACACCAGCTATCTTTGGTATTGTACTTGCAAATTCTCCATGGGTCACTGAGCTGGACCGTTGTTCCTTTGCAAATCTAGTGTCTCATTTAAAATGCTCTGCAGCCTTCTCTGTAGTCTCTTAGGCTTACATGCTCTCAAATCACCTGCTCTTTTCTGAGACTCCCCACTAGTCTTGAATAGAACCTACTGAAGATTTTAAAACATCCAAATCTCTAAGGAACTTTCTGTCTCTGATGGTGGCCAACACTCTACCACAAAAACCAATTCTGGCCTCTTGTGTGGTAGCAGCTTCTCACTGATTAAAACAGCAATACCCACTGAAGCAAATACTCTGCCCATCTACCTTAATAAAGAATGAACTTTAATGTGGAGCAGGAGCTTTTGAGCTATTACAGGAAAACATAATTACAAGGAAGACATACTTGACTCTGGTTTTGAATCAGCCTGAAATTGTAGACAAATCCCTTGACCCCCTCCCTAAACTTAAAACCACAAGACTATAGGAGGACATCATTTCCTGATGCCAGCTCATCTGACTTCAAGAAAAAGAGAGTTCCACATATTTTTTAACTTTGTAGAATTAGATAATAAAACTCGAAATTTTAATGGACTCCCCAATCTACCATTCCATACTTGTACCTACTATTTTTTCTTCTACTTATGTGAATGCTGAGTCTGACTTATTTTGACTTATTTAATTTTATATTTCTATCAAAGTAAGATTATTTCTAGAATTTTAGATACTTATATCTAAAAAACTGTGAAAAATGAGATATATTTTTGAGATACAGAGATAATATTTCCAAAAGGAAGGCTTTGCCAGGTATCAGGTAAAAATTGGCATTTCAATATTTTTTATGGTGGTGGTGATAATTTCTCAGTATGTTAAATTTCTTACTTATTCTGATTTCTTTATTTTTTTTAATCTAAGCCTATACTTAATCGACATTACTTTATTCTATCTGATTTCATCATGCACTTTTTATTTTATTTTTATTTATTTCTCTCCCCCTGCCCCCTACTTTGCTCTCTGTGTCCATTCGCTCTGTGTTCTTCTGTGTCCACTTGCATTCTTGTCAGGCAGCACAGGAATCTGGGTCTCTTTTTGTTGCATCATCTTGCTGCATCAGCTCTCTGTGTGTGCAGCGCCACTCCTGAGTGGGCTGTGCTTTTAGTGCGGGGCGGGTCTCCTTGAGGGGTACACTCCTTGCGTGTGGGGCACCCCTACATGGGGGACACTCCTGCGTGGCATGGCACTCCTTGTGCACGATAGCACTGCGTATGGGCCAGCTAACGACATGGGCCAGGAGGCCCTGGGTTCAAACCCTGGACCTCTTATGTGGTAGGCAGATGCTCTATCAGTTGAGCCACATCTGCTTCCCCACTTTTTAGATTTTTTAAAAATGTTAAAACTTGGAGACATGTCTTCTCAACCTTTTCCTCTGAACATGATTATGCCTAGAGAATGCAAATGTATAGACAACCATCGTGAGTTTAAAAATTCCTCTGCTTCCATAGAACGTGAGCAAAACATCATTTAGGCATTTTAAAATTTAAATCTACAGAATTGGATGAGTGTGTAAACTACAATGTCAACTTTAATCTATGCTTAGTGGCAATGCTCCAAAATGTGTTCATCAATTACAATGACTGTACTACAATAATGAAGGATGTTCTTTGTGTGGGGAAATGTGGGAGGTTTGGGGAGCGGCACATATGAGAATCTCTTATATTTTTTATGTAACATTTATATTACCTAAATATCTATGTTAGTCAGCCAAAGGGGTGCTGATGCAAAATACCAGAATTTGGTTGTTTTTATAAAGGGTATTTATTTGAGGTAGGAACTTACAGATACCAGGCCATAAAGCATAAGTTATTTCCCTCACCAAAGTCTATTTTCATGTGTTGGAGCAAGATGGCTGCCAGTGACTGCGAGGATTCAGGCTTCCTGGGTTCCTCCCTTCCAGGGTCTTGCTTCTCTCTGGGTTCAGGGTTCCTTTCTTCCCAGGGCTTGCTTATTCCTGGGCTCAGTGTTCCTCTCTTCCTGGGACTTGCTTCACTTTCCTCTGTGAGCTACTTCCCGAGGCTCCAGCTTAAGGCTTCAGCATCAAACTCCATCATCAAAACTCCAACCTCAAAAACCCTCAACTCTGTCCTTTGCCATGCCTTTGCCACCGGGTGGGGACTCAATGTCCTAATGACATGGCCCAATCAAAGCCCTAATCATAACTTAATCACACCCAGGTACAGATCAGTTTACAAACATAATCCAATATCTATGTTTGGAATTCATAACCATATCAAACTGCTATACTCCACCCCCTGAATTCCAAAAAGACATTACAATATTAGGAAAAAACCTTAAATCAGCAACAGTGCAAGTACTAAATCATATCACAATCAATTTAAAGAAATACAGTTTGCCTGGGGCCAAAGTCCTGTCTGCTATAGACCTCTGAAACTTAAAAAACAATTTATCTGTTTCCAATACACAAATGGACAAAGAATAAACATTTTCATTACAACAAGGAGAAATGGGGAAGTAACATGAGTCATGGGGTCCTCTAAAGTTCAACAAACCTGCAGGGCATCCTCCATTTGATTTCAGTCTGAGAGTCATTCTTAAGATGATTGTTTCTTCTCCTTGGGGCCTTATGGGAACCTATCATTTCCACAGGCTTGCCCAATGGCCATTTTCTTGGTTCCACCCTCATCAAGCATCTGGCTGTCCACCAAGCTCCCGACCTCTCCCTCCAAGAGTGTTGAGGTGATTGCTACATCTTACCCAAACTTTGGGTTAGAGTCTTAACCCCCCTAGCACAGTGATGTGAAGACGACATTCCCCCTAAACTTCGGCATACAGGCTCAACCCTCTCAGAGCAAAGAGTTGGCCACCTGGCCTTCCCTAACCTTTGGCATACAGGCTCAACCCTCTCAGAGGAACAGGTTAATCACCTGGTTTTCCCTAATCTTGGGGGGACAGGTCCACCTCTCTCAGATCTGTGGGGTGCTGACCTTAACCACCCTAATCCTTGGGGAATGTGCTCCACCCTCTCTGTACCCTGGGGCAGCAAAACTCTCCCAGTACATTGGACAGGAACATCGACCCTCCTCAATTGCTGGGACAAACTCACCCTCTCTGTGCACATGGGTGGGGTTCCTCTCCTATCCCAAGGTAATGTCTTAATTCCAGATTTCAGCTTCCATGGTTTTCCTCTTAAAGCTGTTTCTCCTTCAATCTCTCCTTTCCATGTCCCTTTTAGTCCAAGCTGGCAGTGGTCTTGTTCATACAGCTCTCTCAAAAACATTGTTGGTTTAGCATGCAAGAAGCAGGGGTCAAAGCAATATGACAGGAAGACTTTCTGGAAGTCTTTCCCAGCTAACTATATCTTCAATCTGGATTTACAAGTTCCAAGTTTAGTTAAGTCCTCCAATGGGCACTTTCATCTTGGAACTTTATTTCCAGAGGCTTGGAATTTGCAGAATCAGTTTCTGTTTTCTTTGCACCTGACAGTTCAGTCCTCAGTATATCTCTCTCATTTAGCATTTTGCTATAAGCTGTAAGTAGAAGCCAAGCCACATTCTCCAGGTTTAGTTTGGAAATTTCTTCAGCTAAATGCCCAGATTTGCCATTTTCAAATTCTGCTTTCCATAAAACACCAGAAGCTAATCTTGCTAAGTTCTCTGAAACTTTAAAATACAGATAGCCTTTCCTCCAGTTTCCAATAATATTTTCATCATTTACTCCTAAGACATCATAAAAAATCTCTTTAGTATCCATCTCACAATTAATTCCTTCTAAAGCTTTATCAAAAATAACTATAGCCTCTGTATTGCCACAAACAGTCTCTGCAAAGCAATTTAGGCCTTTTCCATCAAGCATTTCACAATTCCTCCAAAAATACCCCTTATCCATTTATAAAACCAGTCTAGCATTTTGATAATTGCAAAAGCACTACCCCACTCTTGATATAAATTCTCTTTCCCAGGCTTCTTCCTGGGCTCAGGGTTCCTCTCTTCCTGGGGCTTGCTTCTCTTTTCTTTGCGAGTTTACTTCCCAGGGCTCCAACTTAAGGCTTTAGCATCAAGTTCCAACATCAAAACTCCAACATCAGAAACCCTCAACTTTATCCTTTGCCACGCCTTTAACGCCCTAATGATATGAAAGCTCTAATCATAATTTAATCATGCCTAGGTACAGATTGGTTTACAAACATAATCCAATACCTATTTTTGGAGTTCATAACCATATCAAACTGCTACAGTATCTTAAACAACAACAACAACAACAACAAAATAAGTGTAATATGGTGGCATTTTGGGCACATGAGAATTGCCCTGAATGTTGTTGCAGTGATAGAAACAGGCCATTATGTATCTTGTAATAACTTAAAAAAATGTGTGGGACAGAGTGTAAACTATAGTGTAAACTACAATCCACATTTAGTGGCAATGCTCCAATGTATGTTCATCAAGTGTAACAAATGTACCACACTAATGAAGGATGTTGTTAATGTGGGAAAGTGTGAGAGGGAGAGGGAGCAGGGCATATGGGAATACTTTATATTTTTTATGTAACATTTATGTAATCTAAGTATCTTTTAAAAAATTAAAAATTTAAAAATAAAAAAAAAACAACCTTAAAGAAATGTAGACCACCAATTTTAAAAAAAATTTAAATCTAACTAACTGGTGTTTTCTTCATTAAGATAGCAGGTAAACATTGGGAGGAGCAGGAACTAAAGTCCCTAACCCAGATTCTGGGGCAATATGAATACATCATCCTTGGCAACAATGGTCTCATAGTATGAGAAAGAAGTCATTCAATCAGTCAGCAAATATTTGATAAGTTATTTCTATATGTGCAGTACCATGAGAGGAATTCTGTTTTGGAATAGAAAAACACCATGGAATAACTAGATAATGTAAAAGAGGGGGAAAAAGCCTAAAATTAGAAATTTTTCCAAGAGAGGCTCTTTGTGAAAGACCAGGTAAGGACAAAACATCAGCTACAAGAAAGTGAGACACATATTTTTTACAAATGGAGATTATTTTCAAGTGGGAGACATTTGCTTGGAATGCACTAGGCCAGAGGTATTCCTAAGAATCTACATTGGACACATTCCAGCAGAAAATACAGAAGCAATTCCCAGCAAATATCCAATAAGTTTCCAGCTGGCCTCAGAGATCCAGTGAGTGCTACAACCTTTAAGGTTGATGCAATGGAATGAGCAACATCCACACAAAATTACAAGACCCCAACTAAGAACTGGCAGTGATTTGTTTTTTGTGGAATCACAAACTGTTATTATTGTGGATCATTGCAGAAGGTCCGACATAGTGGAAAACCTAAGAAACACCAAAAATAAAACCCCAGCTAGCAACTAGAAGACTATATTTGTCAACTGTGGAATCCCTGAAATGATGATTTCTGAGAACCAATTTCATAGTCCTTCACCAAAGAATGTGCTGATTTTATTTTTTTTAATTAGACATTTTAGCATCACAACATAAACATTTATAAGACATGTTATTCACATAGTAACTGAATACTCAATAATACCATAAAACCTTTTTTTTCTGGTAAGTAACAATTCATTTCTGGTTCTGGTCATTTCTGACACCAAAAGGGTCAGAGAAAATTATTCGCTAAAGAGCAAGGTCAAAATTTCCTTCAGTCTGTTGACATGTAAAAGAAGATTTTTTTTTCTTAACAGTGACTGGTATAGTATAGTGTTGTGAAGGAAATCCATAATGTTTTCTAGAAAAAATGGCATTTTAATAAATTTTCTATTTGCACTTGTCCTATTATATATTCCTGAATAAATAGCAGCCTCCATTTTATCAGTAAGATTATCCCAAACATTTCTTGGCCGATTTCAATTTAGAAGTGTTTCGGAACATAGATTTTTCACATGTTCAATACTTAGGGGATTAGTCATGTATTTTTAGAACCTAAAATAGGCTGTTAGAAAGACAATTATCTATTTTGAGGGAAAGGGGATTCAAACCAAAGCCCAGGAAATCACTTGTTAATTGATCAAAATTTGTATTCATTCAAAGGCTAATGTAGACAATTTTCAACATCTTTCCCCATCATTTCATATCCCTTTCCTTAATTTTTCACTTACTATTCATCACTCTAAAACATCATATACTTATATATCTTCATTACATCTGTCTCCCAAATAAAATATAAGCAGGGGATTTTTGTCTGCTTTGTTCTCTGTTTATAATGACACATGGTAGGTACTCAACAAGTACCTGTTGAGTAAATAAATGAATGAGAATTAAGCCTTGAAATCATTTAACTCTTAAGAACTACTCCCTTAGCGTAACAGTTACTGAAGGAGTTTGATGGAAATATTAAAAACTTTGAGAATGCCCACTTTCTAATTATTGTCCAAAAATGTTTCCAGGAAATAGCATTTTCAAATGCCACACTTACCATCAGTCGAAAAACAGACACTTTTGAATCGTCTTTAGTCTTGGGAGTTTGGGACACACAAACAAATCACCAACCAAACTCTTCACTAAATAGTTAATGCTAGTGCATTGAATGCTTAAAAATGGTTAATATAACACATTTCATGTTGTATATATATATATGTATATATATTAATAATAGAATACCTGTTTAGTAAAGAATGTGAAAAATAAGAGATATCTTTTAGGTTTGTACAGTGGTTGAAAGAGATTAAGTAATTGATAGAAGTTTGGCAAAAAATATTTGACTCTTTAATATAAAGGAAGTCAAAGAATTCCCCATTATAAATAAGCCAATTTGCAAGGCAAATCTCTCTTTCTTGAGGATAAATTTTAGGGGGAAATCTTACGGTATGTTCAGATACATATTACATAGTATCAAAATTATATTTCTCTTCTCAGTTGACTTAGTCATTTATCCTAAAATTTCATTAAGTTCAAGTAGAATCAAATGAGAGTAAGCCCCTAAAGTTAAATCCAACAGGAAAGAGAGGGATGAAAATAAAATATATTTTAAAATAAGCCATCAATTTCAGTTTCATTAATCTTTTCAGAAAACGCATTCTACAATGGCTGTCAATATTGTACTTACCCTGAAGAAATTCCAAGAATCTTAAAATGTCAGCATTATTGTAACTTCTTCATTTTAGAAATACCAGATGAACTGTAAGTATTTTATTAGTTCTCTGGAAGCAAAAACAATCCTGAAGATCATGAATTCTCAAAGAGAATTCTCTTGTCCCCAAAGGAGCAAAACCTGGTCCTTGAATAGAGAGGAATGTGTTAGATATTACAATGGTTCTTGAATAGAGAGGAATGTGTTAGATATTACAATGGTTTGTCAACCCTATGTGACAAAATTTCATTCTTTGGTATTTATTTTCTCTCCTTAGGGAGATTTTAACTTTAATTTTTCTCCTTAAGGTGATGATAATGGGGAAAAAAGTTGAAAGCTACTGTGATAGATGATTTTCCATTTATTTGTCAGGCAGTCTGCTATTATTTCAAGGATATTTGTTTACTACATACCTCACATTACTGAATACATATCCAATATCAGTCACAGTGCTGAGTAGCTGAAGATATAATAATCAACAAGACCCTGACCCTATCATCAACACCTCATCATCTAAATGAACGGTCTGAGAGATAAGCAACCAGCCATGATAGAGAAGACTGTGCTATTGCAGGGAGAACCATGGCAAAGTGCTCTAGAAACATAGAAGTTGTACCCAACCCAGGTAGGAGGGAGCAAGAATCAGGACAAACTTCCTGAAGGATGTGACTTCAGAACTGAGTCCTGAATAATAAGTCAGAGTTAGAGAAATACAGTGAGAGCAAAGACTTGGGTTCAGGGAAAGAAATGGAATATTTTACTATGTCTTGAGCTTAATGCAAAGGAGGAATGTGTAAGAGGTGGGGCTGGAGCCATATGTAGGAACCAGATCATGAAGAACCTTCTATGTAACTGTGAGAAGTTTAAATTTTATTCTGAGGGTGTTAGAGCCACTGAGGGTTTTAAGCAGAGATTGAAAATATATTATTTGTGTTTTAGAAAGCATACTTTGGCCACAGTGAGCAAAAAAAAAAAAAAACAACAAACAAACATATTGGAAGGAAAGACAGTAAAAGAGGTTCTTGTATTAACTCAGGTGAGACAATAGTGGCCTCAAATGGGATAACAGTGGCCCTAGGGATTTCAGGAAGTAACAAAATTTGAGGGGTTTAGAATAAACAGGACTATGTTGAGGTGGGCGATGAGGGCTGTTGGTAATTTGAAATAATTTTGCAACTTCCCATTGAAAATTTCCATTATAAGTTCGATATATGACCTGAAGTATGGAAGGAAGAGAATCAGGGTTAAAAAAAATGTGTAATTGGAGCCATGGAAATGAAAGGGATTATCTGGGCTCTGTAGAATAAGATAAGAGCAAGAACAGAACCTTGAAAATGTAAACATCTAAAAGATTGGTAAAGAAAGAGTAGCAGATAAGAGTAGCAGAACCAGTAGGGAGGGAAGAGGAAAATTGAAGGGTAAAGTATCATGGATGTGGCATGAAGGTAGAGCTTTAAAAAAGGAAGGAAAAGTCCGTGGGGTCTACTGCTAAAGAGATCACTTAAGAAAGAGACTGAAAAGGATACATTCAAGTTAACAAGCAGGAATCCACTGGTAAACAACAGGAAAAAGTTCATTGGTTACCTGTTAGGAGACCAGTTTCCAAAGCTGTGGGAGTGCAGGCCATATTGCAATGGTTTAAGAAGTGAGTAGATGGTGAAAAAAAATTGAGCCATCAAATGTTGATGACTCTCAAGAAACTTAGCTATGAAGAAGAGAGACTAGGTGAGTCCCTCCCTGGGTGGGAGTACATATGGATGAAGAAGGTTTTTTGTTTTTTTGTTTTATGAAAGAGACCTGAATATTAAATGGAAATGAAAGAACACCAGTAGAGAGAAGCTGATAATACATTAGTGAGAGAAAGGTACCTGGAAAGGCTATAGATAGATTCAAGGAAGTGTAAGACTCATTCACTCCTCCTAAATCTTGAATAAAGATTTCTGGGGGGGGGGGGGGGGGGGGGGGTACGGGGGGACACAAATGCAGGAACTTACTCTTGGAGATAGAAACTACTTCCAGGGAACAGTCTACTACCCCCAATTATCAAATCTACTATCTGCAAAGTACAGTATGTGTTGACCAATTTCTCTTTTAGAAAGAACAAGAAATCAGCGGATACATCTTACTAGCATTCACTTGATGTCACATTCTATGAGAACCTCCAGTATCATGTAAATAACCATAGATGGGTTTCCCTGACTCCCTATAAACCAATTTAAATAGATGAGCTCCTTGTCCTCCAGAAGCTCACAATAAAAAAACAGATGACACAGACACACCCACCCACTACCACCAGTACCACACAAGGACACAATATTATATTAAGAGAATATGATGGACTGCCCAAAGGCCCTGTATCACTGGCTGTGGGACCATGCTGAGTGGAGCGAGTTTGACCTGGCGCTGCTGGAATTCCTGGTGTGCCCGCTGTCCAAGAAGCCTCTCAGATATGAAGTGTGGACACATGAATGGATTAATGAAGAGCTGGAGATAGCATATCCAATCATCAATGGCATTCCAAATATGAGACCAGAGGCATCTGGGATGACACATCAAAACAAGGAGCAAGAAGAAATGGGGCAGCATTAGATCATAATTTGAAGAAAACATACACTACAATCAAATTCTGTTAATTCTGTATACCTTTAAAAAAGTCAGGCTGGGTAATAAGTGGAGAAGAAGAATGTTTCTGTCTCTTCCTGCATTGACTGTCCTTATTATTGGCCTCTTTAGCAGGACTGTTGTATTCAGCCTCTTTTGAAGAAAACTCCCCACAGGGCTTCGCTAGCACAACCAGCCTGTGCTTTTACAGTCTGCTCTTGCCAATTACCATACCAGTTTATGTGTTCTTTCACCTTTGTACGTGGGTGGGAATTAAACTCTTCAGATATATTTAATGCAACCAGAGCCAAGATGTTCTATGTATAATACTGACATGTTCTGGGCCTCTGTCCCTGAAAGCTCAACTACATGGAAATATTGGAGACCTTTTAGTTTTTAGGAACGATGCTTTGTCTTGCATCTATCAGAGGCTTAGGACTATGAGATGCTTACGCTGCAGAAGCTTCTGTTGTACTTTTGTTTTGCTCTTGTTTTTTTGGAGGTTCTACTTTATAACAACAGCTGCCTCAAAAGACACATTTTGACAAAGTGTCTTATTGAGGATTAACAGCTCCAACATTTCTTGTTTCAGCTAAAAGTCATTTGAAGTTTTGTTTGTTTAGATTCAAGCTCTTTGATATAGTCACTCTGAGTATAGAGTGCTAGAGTAGTTTTAGAGAAATGCATTTGAACTAGTGTTACACAAACCTAAGAGTAAAATGGAAATTTCATGTAGTTGCAAGAGTTTTATGTTTGGAAAATTAATTTATTTGACATCAAATACATACATTGATAATAAAATAAGATGTTCATACCCATTTTTTTTTTTAAAAAGAGAGAGAATATGATGGTCTATAAATAAGAATCTATATAGGAAGAAGTTTGGTATTTGTTATTTCTGACATATAATATATGAAAATTTTACTGCAAAATTGAGAGGTTAGGAAAAGTATTCTTTGAATTTTACATAAATAGGGGAAATCTGGGAAGAAAGAGGTAGTGGTTTGACTGGATGCAGCACCATTCCTGGGCAGGCCACACTTTCTTTTGCGCTGGGCGGCTCTCCTTACGGGGTGCACTCCTTGCGCGTGGGGCTCCCCTACACGGGGGACACCCCTGCTTGGCATGGCACTCCTTGCGCGCATCAGCACTGCGCGTGGGCCAGCTCCACACGGGTCAAGGAGGCCCGGGGTTTGAACCACGGACCTCCTATGTGGTAGGCGGACACCCTAATCACTGGGCCAAGTCCGCTTCCCTTTGACTGGATTATATACTCTCATATTATAAACCTGTCTCTTGCATCTCCTACCACCTGGGCTTATGAAAGCTCAGTAGATAACAGTAATTTACTGATTGTATGAAGTCCAAGATTCAGAGACTTACTGATAGAAAAGCTAGGCAAACATTGAACAGATAACCCTCAATGGAAGGTAGAATGCCTAGTGGAAATCAGAGGGCTAAGTGGGTATGAAAACTTCTTGGACTACCCAGAAAAGTGATAAGGCCCTCTGCCATACATTTGTGATGGCCAAGGAAAGGGTCTAGTGATGGAGTGTCAAAGAGGAATCAGGCAAATGGTAAATTAGTTTGAGGTGAGAGTGGACACCCACACTAACACCACCGTTTGGCTTCAGAAAAACTTGGAAGTATATGAAAGAAAAGAAGAAAGACTTAGAAATAAAATATTTGCATATAACTGATTTTATTATTTTTCTGCTAGAGGGGAGGAAATTTTGACATTTATTCCAGAAAAGTCTAGGTTATTAGTCTTTTAAATAAAAAGTACTTTTTAGCCTTGGGTATTCATAAAACTTACAGAAAGCATCTTGAAATGTGTTCTAACAGGCAAGAAAGAATAAATAAGGTTGGAAAGGGAGAATGGGGTAAGAGATTTTTAGGATGAGAGAATTTTGTCCAGAGTCAGAAGCTAGCAAGAGACAGTGCCAGGACATCGCACCAATCTTTGATCCCAAATACTGTGGTCATAGAATTGATTGGAGGTGGAAATAGGCAAGGTGCCCAGGATTAGAATATTACTGCTATGTGCTAGAAAGAAGTAATGAGGACTTGAGCAAAGACAGAGGCAACAAGAGAGGAAGGAAAAGGCTGCATTCCAAAGGAAATGTGGAAGTGGTATTAATAAGATTTTACAATTGAGTATATATGGCAGATAAGAAGGAGGGATGCATACCAGAATTGACCCATTTCACAGTGCAATTTGGATCATACTAATGAGATTAATGTATGTCCATATGCCACCTAAAATAATCAATTCATAACAACCCTTTTATTTTTATTTTTTTAGGAGGTGGTAGGGATTAAACCCAGAACCCCATACAGGGGAAGCGGGCACTCAACCACTGAGCTACAGCCACTCCCTTCATAACAGCATATTTAAATGAAGAAGAGTGTCATGATGATAATTGCAACCAAAGTGTTTTGGGGAGAGCCTTTTTATAGAAAAAGCAGTGTTAGTAAGGATCTGTGTTGTTGTTTCTTTTTCTAGCACTGTTCCTACAAAGAATGGTGTTTCTTTTTCTAGCACTGTTCCTTAGAAAGAATGCTCAAATGAGAAGACATGAACGAGTCTAGTTCAATTAGTAGAAAGAGAACTGTTGGAGAGAATAAATCAGACTCAATGTTATGAAAATAAGGGATTGCAGAATATCAGAAATTGAAAGATCTTAGAGATCACCTAGTTTAATCCTGCCTTTAAAAAGAAAAACTGTTTAAGGGCCATATCAAATACATACAAAAGTGTATAGAATAATATCATAAATCTCCATAGATATATCACCAATTCAGTGATTATCAATTTATGGCCAGCTTTGTTTCATCTTTACCCCCACCCCCAGATAACGGTTTCATCCATAAATATTTCAATATGAATCTCTAAAAGAAGGAATTCTCTTTCACAACATAATAATGAAATCTTCACACCAAAAGAAGTTAACAATAATTCTTTAATATCATAAAAGACTAGTCAGTATTCAACATTTCTCCAATTGTTGCATTATTTCATTAGCGATGTCTCTGATGTCTTCAAAATTTTTTTTAAAAAAAATAACAAAAGGCTGCTGAAGCAGTACTGCTAACAAGATCTGTCTAGGCACTTTTATTTCATCTAACCCTAACAATAAACTCAATTGTTCCTCCAGTGTTCAGAAAGATGCACTGATGAACACAGACTAGTTAAATGATGTAGTCAAGGTTTCCTTATTAATGAAGAAAATGAAGAAGAGAAAAAAATGTTAATCATATTAGTATCTCATAAAACCATACCCTATATTCTTTTTTTTACTTTTAACATTAATATAGTATCTTCTTGGCTTTTGCCACAAAAACATTACAATATTGCTAACTATAGTGTATAAATTATGTTAGTTATATTTTTCTCATGTATCAGCACATTCTTAACACCTTGTAGTAGAATATTCCTGTATTTATATTATTAGCCACAATCCTCATCCACCACCAGAATTAGTTATACATTCCCTATATTATCCTCCAGCTGTCCTCCAAGTAACAATGAAGTTTTTTTAAATAAATATTTTCCCCTTCCCTCTCTTTTATTTTTCCTCCAATTTTATTGAAGAAACAGGGTAATACATGTTTTATAAAGTTTCTTACATTCAGGATTTTACTGGTTACATCCTAATAGTGTCATTTTACATGTTTTTCTATTCCCTGTATTTCCACTAACCTGGTAGCTACAGAGCCTTGATCAGTATCAAGTTCAATTATTTGGCAAGAATGTTTTACAGGGGATGGAGACACGCAATGACTGGCCCTTTTTGCATATGAAAGCACCTTATCTTTTAAATGTGGGTGAAATTGAAGCCTCAGCATGGCTAAGCGGGTTACATAGTTAGTGGAGGTCAAAGATAAAACTCCAGTCTTTTGAATCTCAGTTCTGTTTCTTTCATTATATCATATTACTGTCAACAATTTGCTGGGTGATTATAATATGCCAGTGCTCTGTTAGGCATCGCATGAGATATGTTCCCACCCCTCACAAAGTTGCACAAGCCAAAAAGCCAGAAGTCATCCTAGGCTTCTCTGTCTTTCTTACATTTACTTAGTCCTATCAATTCTCTCTGTTTACTACCTTTCTCATCTGTCTCCTATTCTCCATCCTCACTGCTACTGCTTAGTTCAGAACCTTATCATTGCCTTCCTGGGCCACTACAGTAACATCTTTAATTTTCCCCATCCAAAGAAACCTTGCTTCCCTCAACCCACCTCTGCCTTGTCAACAAAAGATTTTCCAAATTGTAAATCTGAATATGTTATTGTTCCATCTTAACCCTTTGGCATTTTCTCATTTTCATAATAGAGTCCATACTACTTAGTGTGGCCTACAGACCTCACCTCATCTGGCATTTGCTCTCCTAACAACCTCATTTCTGGCACCCTGTTCACTGTGCCAAATTGACAGTCAGAAAGAGAGACCACTGTTACCACCTCCAGGGGAGGAGTCTCACCACATGGAGCGTAGCAAGAACGAACAAGGCCTGCCACCGGAGACAGCAGTCAGAGAGTTCCAACTTACTTCCTGGCTTGTAGGTGGCAGGGTCGCCAACAAGAGCATGACTCACCCAGGCATTGAAGGAGACGACATTTACTCATATAGAAAAGAGACAAAACGAGGCCGGCTTCACTAGCAGGCACTGCTACCACGGCCATCGGGTTTGTGACTGACTCGGGGAGATGATGTGTGCTTATCCCTCTCTTGTGCCACAAAACGAAGTATCTGCTCCCTCTCTGCCAGGAGCACATCTAACAGCAGAGGTGATCTGGGAGCCATAAAACCTACATACTTTAACAGATGTCTCCATTGATGTTTACATATGCTCAGGGCAAAAGGGAAGGGGTGCAGCCTGGCCACTATCTGCTAAGGGATGTGTTCTACCTCAAGGCACTCCTGAGAAGGGAATCAGCTCACCTTCACCATCTGTGCCAGGAGCCAGGCTGACACAGTTCCAAGCACAGGGGTTATTTGTGCGTCACACAGAAGTGGCAGGCTGTGCTCAGACCATCCCCTACCTAACTCATGTCACTACTTCTGTTCACCATATTCCAGTCTATTGAATTATTGAAGTTTTCTGAAGGTACCAGTGGGAATAAATAGTGATTAAAAGGATGGGTTCTAGAATTAGACTTAAGTTTGTTCCCTGGATCCCCCCACTTACTAGTTGTGCAATCCAGAGCATACTTAACATCACTGTGCCTCACTTACATTGCCTGTATAATGGGACTATCATAGAATTGCTTTGTGTGTGTGGGTGTGAGGAATGAGTGAAATAGTACAAGAGAAGAGCTAGCAAGTGAGTGCTCAAGGAAATACTAGGTGTTGTTCCATTGTTCCACATCTTTCCATTTTCTCTGAACCCCTTCCCCACAGGGCTTTCCTCTTCCCTCTTGATAACCCAGGAAATTTCTATTCTTATATAAGGGTCCACCTCTAGTGCTCTTTTGCCAATTTGTATTAAGACTTCCCTACTTCTATAGCTTTTGAAATTGATTCCCCAACTGAAGATAGAAGAAATTACTGGGCAAGGAGAATATTCAATCTGCTGAACTAGATATCCCCTTGCTAATTAATAAATTAGCACTATAATTGTATCAATTCCTTGTGGGTTTGGATTACATAAATCATTTCAGGAACAATGGATCACCCCGCCAACTCTAGTCATCTTTTCTATGCTCATAAAAAATTAAGTACCCAATGAATAGAAAAGAGTGTCCAGAAACCTGAGAAAATAAAATGAGGTGACTTCACTTGTACAACAGGAAGGGACCATATAAATGAACAGTCTAAATTTTACAAAACAGAAGATGAAACCTGCTTCTCAGTAGCATGATCCTCATAAATTCTAATTTATACTCAGATTCACCCATGTGTTTTAGCAAGTGTATTTTATAAATCCTGACTGCTTTATTCATATCAATTTAAATTCATGAGTCATTCAAGCATATTTCTGGAGGAAACATAGAAATAATTGATATTAAAATATTAATTATTCATCAATTCCTTTCCCTTATTATTATTTAGCTTCTTTTTTAAAAAGACTAAACTAACATACAATTATGTCTAACAACAATAAATTTTCCTTTCTTTCAACACAGTGACAACTTGTGTAATTATGAAAATTTTAAGTGGTTAAATCTTTTGCTATTTATTTCAGTTCAAATCCAGTATATTATTATATATATTCAGAACTCAAACTATTCATCTTCATCTAAACCTTCAATTAAACTCCACAATACAAACCCTTTGGCACTGGAATCACATTTCGTGTTTATTCAACTGAACCTGTTTCTTGAAAAAGTGTTGCAGTTTTGGGGTTTTCTGGTGAGAATCCACGTTCTGACATCACCTTGGACATGACAGTGATTGGCTGTTGGAAGGCAAAGAAGAGTTTATAGCCAGCAGAAGCTAGTGAATGAGTGGGTGAAAGAGCAGAGGAAATATTAAATCAGTGCCCTCTCACTCAAGCCTGTGAACCTGTCTCCTCACTCCAGGACTGCAAACGGGTAAGCTTTAATATGAAAACTTCATTATCTTGAAACCAAACACTCCAAATTTACATCTGTGAGCCTAGCTGTGAATTTTTTATTTAAATATTGCTGTTATTGCACCGTATAGAATGGCTATGTAATTTAACACTTGCTTGTCATTAAACTAGCAGCAGTTTTTAGATGCTTTCTAAAAGCTAAACTTGTTAACCTAAGCATGGAAATATATTTTTCATGTTATGTACATAAACTGGAAAATTATGCTACTTAGTTTCTATCTCTGTACATCAAGATAACTGTTAGTTTCCCTAATCAGATGCCTTTAAGATGATCCACCTGAAATACTATTTTGCACTTCACAAATATCATACCTATAAGTATATGGTCATGTACAATATCTTTCAATATGTTATATATTGGGTTCCAAAGTGTTAAGTTCTGAGAGTATTAAAATAACTAGAAAAATATTTAGTACTAGAGAAATAAACACTGTTGGTTGTTCATCATGTTCTTCCTAATGAAAACTTACAAGTAAATTCTCAAAACCATCCTTTAAGAATGTTTAAATTGTTGTCTGTGTTAGTAGTGGTCACTATAGAGGTTTTTCCTTTTGATGAATCACAAAGTAAATTACAAAAATAATTTTTGTAGCCAGCCAATTGAATCCTACATAAATCACTGTTTTTTTTTAAATATTATCCCTGCCATGTGTTCATCTTGTTCTTTTTATGGTTTGTTATAAGAAATTTATGTAATCAAAACTCTTTCTACTGTTCTATGTATTTAACAGTTTTTAATGCTTTAAAGATATAAATATTCCAACCATTTTCATAAAGCTATAAGCGAAGAATCTTCCTGTTTGCTGATGGGCTCCGCCATGGGCGATGAAGCGCAAGCCCAGCCAATGAGGCCTGGAGCACCTGGGGGCAGAACGGGGAGGGTAGGAGCAGGAAAGGAATAGGGTGGAGAAAACAGGATAGAATACAGAGTAGATACTATCAAAGTATTTTTCACCAGCATTACACCCCATCCCTTAGACATAATTGTTGTGTGCCGCATGGTATGAGAACAGTATTTCAAAATTATGGTTCATTTTTACAAAAACACAGATACCAACTAATCCAAGAAAGTCAGAAGAAAGTGGCTCCTAGTCTCCATTTTACAAATCAGCTTTTGGTTCAAAACTATATATAAGCTGAGCAGGTGCAGCTCAGTGATTGAGTGCCTGCTTTGCTTATAAAAGATCCTGGGTTCAATCCTTGGTGCTTCCTAAAAAGAAAACAAATCAAAAAAACCCCAAAACCTATTTATGAGCTAGACACTGCCTGTAAGGTAACTGGCATAAAAATTTTCAAAATATTTGACTTTTAAAAAATTATAAATAAAACAAAGAAATATAATTACACTAAAAATTCACTCAACTGATATTCCTAAATGAATGATATGGGAACCCCACCGTCCCCCCATTCTGAAGTACTTGATGTATTCGAAGTCCCTCGCAGTGATGAAGGAACTCAAATGGTCTTGCAATGACAGATCACAGCAAATAGGCTAAAAAAATATGGAACCTCCTCAACTTTGCTCAAACAGATGGGTAAAGTAAGTTTCATAATACCATTTAAACAGATAGAACTATTTTAAAGCAAAAGCAGAAATTTTGTTTTAATTAATGAAAACTACAAGTATATAGAACTTAAATACATAATACCATTCAAATGGAAGGAACAATTTTAAAGCAAAAGCAGAAATGTTGTTTTAATTAATGAGAACTATAAGTATACAGAACTTAAATACATCATCTTTGAGTATAAGAAAAATATTCTTAGTTTTAATATGTTTAACCTTACTGATTAATTACTTCCAGAAACAATCACCAAAATGAAGACTGCTTTAATTTTGCTTGGCCTTTTGGGAATGGTCTGTGCTTTCTCGGTAAGTTCTTTTTAAAATCCTAAAGTTATTTCCATCTTTGTCTTTTTATGCAAAAGAAAAGATATATAATAATTAAATATTCTTTTAAACAGATGAAAAATTTATATCGGAGAGCAAAAGTAGAGGATTCTGAAGAAAATGGGGTAATTGATTTTAGCATGCTTCATGGTCTGACCTTACTTATTCTAGATTTGTTGTACATTAAACATAAATATATCATATTTTATGCAGGTCTTTAAGTACAGGCCACGGTATTATCTTTACAAGCATGCCTACTTTTATCCTCCTCTAAAACGATTTCCAGTTCAGGTAAGTATGAAAATTTACTTTTTCTTCTCAATAGTCTACCATAAATTATTCAAATCTAAAGGAAATCAAATTTACCTACAGGATACATAAATTAAACTCTCACTAAATTTCAGCCAGAAAGGCTGCTTACTACAAAAAGTTTGTTCTTAATATAGAAAAGAAATCTAATTTATTTCTAAGTTCTCTTTTAAAGTATACACACAGGGTAAAAGCATGTAGGCCCAGGCTAGAATGACACAATAAAAACAAAACACCTTGGCACCTGAGTTCAGGTATTTTGGGTAACTCATTGACAAAAATTGGTCAATTTCATCAGTTACTTGTCAGAGATAAGGTCACTAATTGTTATACCATAGTCAATTCTATACTGTCAAACAGCTATGTTTTACATCCAATGATTCAGGGGTCTTTAGTGTGTGTGTGTGAGACTTGACTTCCCAAAGAACAGAGACTATTTTAAAGAAAATCCTGGTAATTAATGGTGACTGCCAAAGATTCTTTTTTTTTTTTTTGAACTTTTGACCTGTGAACTCACTAGGATAAAAAAGGAATAGACTTCAATATCAACAATGCCTACGTCATACATTTGCGATGATTATAATGAAAGCATGGTCCAAGAATTGCAGAGGGAAAAAAGAAGTTCATGAAGTGAATGGAATAGCTTGTGAGAAAAACAAAAAATCCCTTAAAATTGTAAACAAAAAAGGAAAGTAACGATTAAAATAGAATTTCAGCTTTTTCTGGGTTGCATATGAAGAGGGCCTTTGAAAATTGGTTCGTATGATGTTGATTTTAAATATACAACAAACCAGAATTGCATTATTTTTGTGACTATCCCCTTTGGATTCAAGGCACTAATTATGTACCATTCGAACCAGGACTCCTGAGACACTAAAAGCAGACAAGTTGCAGAAAACGATGCCTCAGCATGGTGGTTTGGCAAAGCATCTCACCATATGTTGGGCTAACCAATCTCTAACCCTTACGATGATAGGAAATGATCATCTTAAACTATTTCCAGCACCCATCTAATTGTAGGGACTGTGTATAGCAGAAACACGAGCATAAATGATACAAGAGTTGTGGGTTTTCAGAACTGTCCTTCATTCTTTGTTTCACCTCAGGCCCATAAATAAATAGTGCTTATATGAAAGTTTTCCTTTGTTTTCTTTCTTAAACCAAATGGAAATAATAACTTGAAGTTTCTGACTAGCACCTCAGCTTTTCTAAAAGATCAGATATTTGGAGACTCTCCTACCTAGAAATTTTTACAGATAAATGTGTGTAGTGCAATTAAATTGTCTATAGTGAGAAGATATCAGAACACTAATCTAATCGAAGCAATCTACCATAGCTTACCTATCTTCTTAAATATTGAAAAAATGAATGTATGCATAAGCTTCCTTAAGCAATTTTAATTTTGAGCAAATTATTTCTTTATGAGTTATTAGTGTATAAATTCTGGGAAAGCAAGAATTATGTCTTATATTTCTTTTATAGACCTCATTTCAGCTACCACAGTGCTTGCCACAGGGCAGCTGCATGTATTTCCAAGTTTATCTCTTGCTGCAAACTATGACCCTCACCCTCAGTAATGTGTCTAGAAAAAATATAAACACATTTTGCATAAAATGAATGGAGAGATAGAAGTCAGGAGTAACAGTAAAATTATACACACACATACACATTACATATATATAAATGTAAAAGAATTATTGAAGAACCAATAAGACTTAATGACAGATTGGTAACATATAAATGAAAGAAGGGGGAAAATGAAAATGTCAAGACTTGAAGGAATCCATAGTTTTAAAATTGGAGAGTGTTGTAGTTGGGGTAGGGAGAAGGCTAGAGATCAGGAAGCATTCAGAAAAACATCTCCATCTGTATAAATATACTCTTCTCAATATTTAACAAATAAAAATAATTCAAATATAATATTCTGTTTTATTCACCCTCTGGGTCAGAGAAGGCACAAACATTAAGTTCGTGTTGGTGGAAGACGTCTTATTATTCTCCCCTCTACTCAAGGCTATTCTTGGCTCAAGAGGACAAGCATTCCCTTTCTTTGTGTGGCTGGCGTGGCCTCCTGAAGATTGAGGCCAACAGGTAGAGCCCTGAGCAGGACTGGAACATCAGTGTTTTCTCGTAGCTGTCTCCAGCACTAAGGGTGGAGGTCTTTCTGCAGCTGTATTTTCCAAAGGAAGGATCCTTAATTGGATCACTAGATCAAATCTAAAACTTACAGGAATTGACAGAATCTTCTTGGGTGTCCATTGTATATATGGTGCCTTTAGGGGTGCCTTCTGGCAAAAAGAAGGAAAATTCAATTTGTATTATTATTAGAAGAAAAATGAATCTCCTCACTGTCTTAAAGACTCTGATAATAGATGCTTAAATTTACATTTCCTTTTTAAAAGGACAAAGCACATTAACTTATAATTAGGCTTTTATATATAGAATCCTTGATTTAATTTATGCTCATTTAAGCTAAGCTCTTTAGAAGAATGGTGCTATATAAATCTCCTAAATGAGTAAATGAATACTTTTTTTTTAATTTAACTTTTACCTGACATAGATAAATTAACCTCAATTTAGGGATTAGTTTTAATTAGATTTAATGATACCAAAATTATATGTAAATTTAATTTCTTTAAATCAAATGCAATTCATATTCACAAAGAGAGATCATTATTTAAAAGAATCATCTGGTAATTCTTTACATTTTACAATTAGCTTAATCATGTCATTTATATTTTATAAAGAAAAAGAGACAATGATATCTATTCTGCCCTGTACTGGTTGAAGTCACAATCTTGCTGGGCTTCAGTTCCTTCTCTGTAATATAAAGAAATTGGACCAGGTAATCTTGTTGTTCTTTCAGAGTTAAACAGTTCTGTGATTCATTGCTCTAGTTTTCACCTAGCAAAATGTTTCAGCATGTTAGCTGTGCTTTGGGGGTTGAAAATGGAGTGTCCCAATTCATATCTTGATCAATGTAAAATGCCTCTTACTCTCTAACCTTGTTTTATAGATGCCCAAAATCCTCATATATTTCTCCCATTAGGATGAGACTTACTCTAGGTAAATCAATCAATCAAAATGGCAATATTAATTAGTTTGGGCAAATATTTACATGCATTCTATCTTATTACAATGAGCTGGAACTGTTAATTGCTGTTTAAACATATGTATGTGTACTTATGTACATATATATATTTAATTCTCATTTTTAGAGCAATAGTGACTCTTCTGAAGAAAATGGAAATGGTGATAGTTCAGAAGAGGAAGAAGAGGTAAGGAAATTTCTGCCATCTGTTTCATCACAAACTAGGCTACAGAAAAAACAAATAGGATGCTAGTCCACAGCAGTCTGGACTCAGCAAATGTCCATTGCCCACAATATTCTATTTTTGAAAAGTGGAATGGTATTTAAATTAGAATTAACAAAAACGACCTGTTCAAAACACTACTGCAGTTTTGGGCTAAAGTTACCTGGAAGTAGTACACAAAAGCAAAAGTGTTTCTATTTTAAGTGGAAGAAGCATAAATTCTGATAAAAAACAATGGAAAGTGTTGTGTACATTTAAGTGGCTAGAACATGTGGTAGAAGAGTAAATAAAAATGATAAACTCAGTACAATACTTGTTTTAAGGACTGAACTTCAAAAATTCAATTTACTGAGTGTATGTGAAAGTTGATCTTGCAATTTATATTCACAAAGAGATCTGCCTTTCTTGAGCTACAGATCAGAATTTTCTTTTTTAATAGGAATTTCATATGCCTTTATACCTAATAATTAAAATTTATGTTCTTACAGAAATGCAAATATTAATATTTAAGATTTATCAATATCTTCCTATATAAGTACTATAAATTACTATAGTCTGGAGCTAAAATTCATCTATGTATCTTAGAAATTATATAACATTTTTATAACTTACATATTACCCAAGGAAATATACCAAATAGGATAAATTTTCCTGGGTAAGTCAATTATAGCTATTCACCCAGTTTGGGAACCTTCTACATGCAGATATTCTTAGCTGCTATTTATGAATGGATAATGAGAGTCAAAAAGTGATCATGGATAAACATCTATCTTGAAAACAAAATGGTGTAGGTCACAAATTATTAGGGTGTTTGTTTTATTTAACCATAAAAGTAACATTTCCAGTACCATAATTTACTCTAAGAGCTTGAAGGAAGACCTTGTTAGAATATGAAGCCAGTACCAAGGCAAAATACCACCTACTAAATTCCAGGAATTTTTGTCTGGAGTTCCACATAGTAGTCTTATTCAAGAACTAAGCTCTAGTAATCCATTTAACTACAGTTGTTTGCTGTATAATGATTGTAAAATTGTTTCCCAGCTAGATTTCCCACTTAGATTGCATACCCTTTTGGCAATGGTTCTGCCACTGGTAGTGGTTGGGAATGGAAAAAGATTAGGACTCTTCAGGGATCAATTAAAGTACTAATTTAAAATACATATATTCTATATGAATGAATTCCTGGCTTTGAAAATTAACTGCAAATTACATTGGGTGATTAGCTCAATTAACAAATAGTTGCCTGATAACATAAAGGCAAAAGAGTGAAATATTAAAGATTACAATAAATATTCATTGGAGGTGTAAATTTTTTTAAAACATCTTAATGTGACAATATAATATACTACTAACAATTTCTGATCTTGGCACACTTAGTTTCCTCACTGCATAGAAAACTGGATTATGTATTAAATGCCTTAAACCGTCTGACTACAACATATGGCACAGAAGTGGCTTATTTATTGGCAGATGGATTTTGAATTAAATATCTTTTTTTCTTTAAATAAACTCAAAAGGAAACAAAATATAGTCACTTCCTTTTGGTAGTAAACAGAATACATACTCAATTTTTTTTAGAAAGGGTTTCTATAAAAAATTGCTTTGTGAAAAAAAATGTAGGCATTGTGTGGACATTTCATATAAATCCTAGCCACTATTAAAAACATCATGGTACATTAGAAAGACCTCAGCTTTTCGACTTAGAAAGATACAAATTCATTATTTACTATATGGCCTTAAGCAACTATCTAATTTTTCTGAGCTCAGTTTTCTCAAGAGTGGGGACAATAATGTTACCCTACAGGGCTGTTACATGGAATAAATAAAACAGGTATAAACTTCTCAGTTTATTTATCAGTATACATAAGAATTAACTACTATGTTGTAGAAGATATTGATAATTTAAGAGCTATGCATGACATAGCAACATAGAGCTAGATATGTAGAGATAATTACACAAATATTTTCTATTATAACATTAAAAGCAGAAATAAATACACTATAGTGAGACAAATAGAATGAGATAAATTTTAGTTGAATTCTCAGAAGTGAGAAATGTAAAATGGCAAAAAGGGAAGAAGAATTGTCAACTTTGGATGATGAGTTGACTGATATAAGGCTTTTCCAATAATAGTTTGCAGTTTCAACAAATTTTGAGTCATTGTCCAGCTAAAACAAATTTCTTGCTATCAACATTTTTACCAGGAGACTTCAAATGAAGAGGAAAACAATGAAGAGAATGAAAATTCTGATGAAAATGAAGAGGCTGAGAACACTACACTTTCTACAGCAACACCTGGATATGGAGACGAGACCACACCTGTAACAGGGTACATAGGTTTAGCTGCAATCCAGCTTCCCAAGAAGGTAATATTTAACTCAAAATATTAAGTTTTCAAAATTTCTTTTCTAAAGTCCAAGATTAGTTATCCAGACATTATACACATAATGTTTCTTATTAATAAGATTTAAAAAGCAAGTACAAATACAATTCTCTGTTTACAAACTGACTTCCTACATTATAAAAAAGACTCAGGACAATCTCATATTTGGAATAACAAAAGGTCCAAATGGAAATATGACCAGTTTGTAACATTGCATTTCAGAGAAAAGCATCTCAAGATAGAGAAAGTGAGTACCAAAACTATAGGAAACATGTTCTGTAGAGAAGGATTATTAGGTACAGTTTTCTCCATCAAAACCAAATGACAATTGAGAAGTGATAAGTGTTGTTTTTTTAAATTTATTATTATTATTGGAATAGTGAAAGTCCTCTAAGAATGACTGAAGTGATGAATGCACAAATATGTGATTACACCAAATACCACTGATTTTACACTTTGAATGAATTTATGCTTCATATATATGTATCAATAAAATTGATTTGATTAAAAAAATGACAAAAGTAGGTATTCTGAATTTTTAAAGCCCTGTCAATTCTGTTGTAAGTAGGCTTCAATTCAGAATTCCATCTCAAAGGAGGCTATCACTACAGAATACTGTGGCGGATGAAATGATGGTTTTAAGTTGAATTTTTCACACTTAGATTTGGATTCTTTTAAACTCTTCCTTACAGGCTGGAAATATAGGAAGCAAAGAGGAGGAAAGTGATGAAGAAGAAGAGGAAGAGAATGAAACTGAAGAAAATGAAGCTGAAGTGGATGAAAATGAGCAAGGCGTAAACGGCACTAGCACCGACAGCACAGACGTAGAAAATGGCAACGGCAGCAGTGGTGGAGACAATGGAGAAGGTGAAACTGAGGACAACCCAGAGGGAACCACAACGACCATAGGACAGGACAACGGCCGCTTTAAGACAACAGCTTCACCAAATGGTGGGTTTGAACCTACAACCCCATCACATAAAATCTACAGAACCACAACTCCATCATATAGGAAAACCACTACTGAATATGAGGAGTATGAACAAACCGGCACCGATGCATATGATAATGGATATGAAGTCTATGAAAATGAGAAAGGGGTCCCTCGTGGGGACAGTTACCTAGGCTATGAGGATGAGTACTACTACAATAAAGGGCATGACTATGGTAATCAGCAATACTACAAGCGCTGAAAGCCTAGCTTAAGATGAACTCATCCATTCTGGTGTTTCATGGGGTGCCATTTTCAAAGTTCAACTCAGGAAGGTGCAATATAACAAATGTGCATATCATAATGTGGAATGGTACTACTGTTCCAAATTGTTTCTCTGTAATTGCTTCTGCCTGTGGTGCGCTTCTTGTTGTTTTTCCCTAGTATGTTATTGAAAAGTCATTGCAAATGAGGGCCATTTATCAAGCAGTAAATCAATCCATGGCATCAAGGTCCATTGAATAATTTGAGTTTGTTCTATAAATAGCATTTTAAAAATTTGTTTGCACCATTACTAACTGCTAAAATACACTCTTCGTGCAGAAGTGCTTCTAAGAAGAGATTCATTGATATTAATGACATTGTATAAAATAAATATGTAGTTCTTTAATTGCACTACCTATCCAACACTATATTTAATTATTATCCTCATGTACTTTTATGCAACCTGATGTATATGCTATGGGTTATATTTCAAATAAAAATGCAACCCTTCAAATGTGTTAAAATTAAGAAGAAAAATGAGAGCTTCCAAACAGAAAAGAGGAGCACATGAGGGGCAAGTTAGCTAAAAGATTGAAGAATCAAAGGCTCATTCCCATTATGGTTTGCAAGTTTCCTGGATAAACCAACATAACTAAGATTTTGCCATGCTTGCAGGCAGGGTCAGCCATATACATCAGAGGAATAAATAGCTCTCATTTAGGGTTGCCTGATTAGCAAATAAAAATACAGAATGCCTAGTTAAGTTTGCATTTCAGATAAATGGTGAATGTTTTTCAATTTAAATGTGTCCAATGCAATATTCGGCTATGGTAAAGAAGTTGGGTTGGAACATATACATACTAAAAAATTATTTTTTGTTTACTTGAAATTCAAATTTAACTTGAGTGTCCAGTATTTTATCTGGACTAGTTGATTTGACTCAAGACAGGAGGTGAGATGGGGCAGGAAAATTCTTAGACACATACATACACACACATACACACATACAAACATACATACTATATTAGTCAGCCAAAGGGGTACTGATGCAAAATACCAGAAATTGGTTGGTTATTATAAAGGGTATTTATGTGGGGTAGGCACTTACAGATACCAGGCCATGAGCATAAGTTTCTTCCCTCACCAAAGTCTATTTCCACGTGTTGGAGCAAGATGGCTGCTGACATCTGTGAGGGTTCAGGCTTTGTGGGTTCCTCCCTTTCAGGGTCTTGCTTCTCTCTGGGTTTAGGGTTCTTCTCTTCCAAGGGCTTGCTTCTTCCTGGGCTCAGGGTTCCTCTCTTCCTGGAGCCTGCTTCTCTTTCCCTGTGAGCTTACTTCCTGGGACTCTAGCTTAAGGCTTCAGCATCAAACCCCAACAACAAAACTCCAATATCAGAAACCCTCAACCCTGTCCTTTGCCATGCCTTTTATCTGTGAGTCCCGACCCATTAATGACATGGCCCAATCAAAGCCCTAATCGTAACTTAATCACACCCAGGTACAGACCAGATTACAAACACAATCCAGTATCTATTTTTAGAATTCATAACCATATCAAACTGCTGCACACATATACAGACCACTGAGGGATAATAAACAAAGTCTTTTTTTTTTTTAATTATTTTTTTTTTTAATTTTTTTTAATTTTTTTATTTTTTATTGACTTTGTAATAATATTACATTAAAAATATATATGTGAGGTCCCATTCAACCCCACCCCCCCACCCCCCCTCTACCCCCCCCCAACAACACTCGTTCCCATCATCATGACACATCCATTGGATTTGGTAAGTACATCTTTGGGCACCTCTGCACCTCATATACATTGGTTCACATCATGGCCCATACTCTCCTCTATTCCATCAAGTGGGCCCTGTGAGGATTTACAATGTCCGGTGATTACCTCTGAAGCACCATCCAGGGCAGCTCCATGTCCCGAAGACGCCTCCACCTCTCATCTCTTCCTGCCTTTCCCCATACCCTTTGTCCATTATGTCCACTTTTCCCAATCCAATGCCACCTCTTCTATGTGGACATTGGATTGGTTGTGTCCATTGCACCTCTATGTCAAGAGGAGGCTCAGATTCCACCTGGATGCTGGATGCAATCCTCCCATTTTCAGTTGTAATCACTCTAGGCTCCATGGTGTGGTGGTTGTCCTTCTTCAACTCCATCTTAGCTGAGTGTGGTAAGTCCAATAAATCAGATTGTAGGTGCTGGAGTCTGTTGAGGCTCAGGATCTGGCTATCACATTGTCAGTCCAGAGATTCAAATCTCCTAAATATATCTTAAACCCCAACATTAACTGCACCTCCAGCACATTAGCATGAAAGTCTTATGAAGGGAGATCCCATCTGAGTCCAGATTCATCACACATAAACACCATTTCCAAAGAGGGGCCATCTGCCCTGGTAGTTAACCCCATCGGCCATGATAAACAAAGTCTTAACAGCACCTTACACCCTTAGTATAAACCCCAAAACAAATATTCAAATGGAAATAGTGAAAGAAAATTGCTGGTGGAAAAGAATGAAAAGAACAATAATTCATTCATCTATTTATTTATTCATTTATAAAATGTATTGAGGGTGTACTATGGAGCCAGACAAGATTTAGACACTGGGGATATGAAAAGAAAGAATGCTGTTCTGAGTGATTTTAGTAAGTAAGAGTGTTACATGCATCAACTCATTGTCCCCTAACTTTTATTTTGAAAAACATCAAGACTTCAGAAAAGTTGAAAGTTTAGTACATGAGCACCCTTATTATATTTGTCACCTAGATTCATGAGTGATTAACATTTTACCATATTTACATTATCTCTTTCTATTTCTTTATGCTTATTTTCATATACGTACATACTTTTTTGCCAAACCATTGAAAAATAGGTTGTAGACATCATGACATCATGACACTTTGCTCCCACATACTTCAGCATTTAGTAGAAAAACAATGAATTCTTCTACATAGCTATAAAACCTATAAAAACCATTATGATTCTCAAGAAACTTAACATAGGTACAATAATATTTCCTAATATACAGTCCATATTCAAAATTTCCTAATTATCCTAACAATATTCTTATTATTATTAACTCACAAAATTCTACGAGGTAGCTATTATCACTCCCCATTTTATCGATGAAGTAAGGAACTGAAGAGCAAAGAGGTTATGCAGCTTGCACAAGGTCATAAGCACCAGAACTGGGATTTGAACAAAGGCAGTCTGACTTCAAACCTCTGATCTTTACCAATATGCTATATTCATTGGTATAGGATTCATCAGTACTGGATGCCTGAGCCATGGGTGAACAGGCAATCCCCAATGAAGAGAACACTTGAAAAGAAGCTTTATCCTTGTTTTTCAACATCACAATTTTCCTTAGAACCAGACATGTTTATGACTAGAGCCTTAAGGACATGTTCTAAACAGGATCTTCTCATAATTTTAGTGTATCCTTCTATATAGAAAACTTGGTTTTGTGAAAAGTGCATGAACTTTGGAGTTGGATGAGCTTGAATAATGTTATTATTGAGAGTAAATTAACTTACTTCTCTCATCTTTATTTCCTCATGGGCTGGTGAGGGCTATAATTTAACACAGCTCCTGGGTACCCTTATAGCAGTTCTATTAGTCAAATCACAAAATACTTTCTGGGTGATAGGTCCCTCTTGAAATATTTTTCCTACTTAGAACTACCTGTTAGAGTTCCAGCCTCCTTTTGCCATCTGAGCTAGCTAGCTCTCTGGCCCCTTGCTCCAATCCCCTTTGACCACCAATAGCTCTATTTTCTGTATTTCTCTGATACTATCCCTTAATGGCCCATCTGGGAGAAACTTGATAAGCATCCAAATTATTATTAGAAAAGAAGGGGGTATATTTCTATTCTGCCCAAGAAAAGATAATCCTTTCCCTGAGAATGAATCAAATGACTCCTTTGAATGAGAAAAGATAAAAGGTAAAATAAGCTGTTGTGGTGATTAGAAACTGTATGTACCCCAAGAAAATAATTTTCCTAAATTTAATCCTTTCTGGTGGGTGGAAAACTATTATAATTAAGACCTTTTTATGAGGTTACTTCAGTAATGTTGTGGCAGTTTAAGATTATTTTATGAATCCCCCAAAAAGAAAGATTATGTTTGAAATCACCCAGTTCCTCTGGATGTGATACTCATTGATTGCATTAAATGCAGTTGAGGGGCCTTTGATTAGATTACATAATAAGACTGCTTTAGGATTTTTGATTCAATTATGTCAGTAAGGCATGACTCAAGTTGAGTCCTTGTCTCCTTGCTGGGTCTGATATGAATGGATTCACACAGACAGGCAAACATAGGGAGAGAGAGCTGTCATTTTTGAACCTGCCATGTTGCAAAAAGTAGAAATCTCAAACAGTTGAGGCCCCAAAGAGAGATGAATCATTTGCCTGAGAGCTGACACAGCTGAACTTCAGAAGCAAATGAAACAGATGAAACTGATGGGAAGCCTCGAAAGAGACAAGCCCTATGCCAGCTTGCAGCTGAAATTGGGAAGAAAGCAGAGCAGGTGAGCCTAAGAGAGGACAGCTGGAGGAGCATAGGCTTTGGGTGGTGTTATGAATAGAATTGTGTTCTTCCAAAAGATATGCTCAGGAGCTAATCCCTGGTCCCATGGATGTGATTTTATTTGGGAAATGAATCTTTGAAGATATTATTAGTTAAGATGAGGTCCACTCTAATTCAATATAACTGATGTCCTTTTATGAAGAAAGAAGACAGCATGTGATGGAAGCAGAGATTTTCTGCCACAAACCAAAGAACACCATAAATTACTGGCAAGCCACCTCCAGAACGCTACATCCTTCAGAGGGAGCATGGCCCTGCCAACTCTTTGATTCTGGACTTCTAGCCTCCAGAACTGTGAGGCAGTGAATTTCTGTTGTTTTTTTAATCTACCCAGATTGTTGTGCTTTGTTATAATGGCCCCAGGAAACTAAAGCAGGAGACAAGGCTCCAGGATGGAAAGTGGAGGGAGACAAAGCCCAAATCAAAAACCCTCTGTCCCTGCCACAAATTAGAAAAAAAGTAGTAGGCAGTTGATATGTGGTAAATAGGTATTTACCCACAGAAATAGATTAAATTTAAGAACATGATTTTCTAGAGTATATGCAAATTCAAACCACCACACTCCACACTCTGGACCCCAAAAAGGCATGTTCTTTCTATATGCAAAATGCATTATTCCATCACAATATTCCAAAAGCCTTGAATTGTTTCAGTAAAAATGCTAACTACAAAATGCATCAAAAGCAGTTATGGAGGAAATGAATGTGGCTGAGGCACCTGAGCTCCCATCTATCACATGGGAGGTCCGGGTTCAGTTTCCATTGCCTACTGGAGAAGATGAGCAAGATGGCAAGCTGGGGTGACAGACTGATGTGGCAAGCTGAAGCAACAAGATGACACAACCAAGAGACAGCAAGGAAATACAATACAAGATGCAACAAAAGCAGGGAGCAGAGGTGTCTCAGGCAATTAGGCATCTCCCTCCCATATCCAAGGTCCCAGGTTCAGTTCCCTTGCCTCCTAGAAAGAGAAGGCCAGCACACAACAAATGGACACAGCAAATGCAAATAATGAAGGGGTAGAGAAAAAATAAATGAAATAAATCTTTTAAAAAATCAGTTACAGGTATTATCTGTCCTGGGGCACAATTTCCCTCCAACTGTGAAACTTAGAGAACAAGTTATCTTCTTCCATTATATAATGGAGGGGCAATCATAGGATAAACATTCCCATTTCCATAGGGAGAAATTGAAAGGAAAACAGGGGTCATGTCATGGGTCCCAAACTACTCCAAAACCCTGTAGGGTATTCTCGGTTAGATTTCAAGGTCTGATAGTTATCTATGGAATGATGGTTTGTCTTCAGGGCCTGAGGGAGCAAGAGCCCCACCCTTTCCAAGTACTTGCACAGTAGCCATGCTCTCCCCAAACACTGGGGTGAAGAAGGCTCCAAGTTTTCAAGCACTGAAGCGATGGCCAGATTCTAGACTCCAGCCTCATCAAACACTGGGGTGGTTTCAAGTTGCCCACAGTCCCCCAGGGACCTGAGGCAACTGGAATGGTAACATTCTTCCTGTACAATGGGGTGGAAGGCCTGTCCTTTTCAAGTGCCGGGGCATACTCACCCTTTCCACACACATGGGTGGGCTTGCTCTCTTGGCTTGATATGATGTCTTCAGTCCAGACCCCAGCTTCCATGGTTCTGCTTTCAAAGTCATTTTTCCTTCAACCTGTCCCTTTTCTGTCTCTTTTAGTTCAGTCTGGCAGGAGTTCCTTTAATAAAGATCTCACAAAAACACTTGTCAGTTTAACACAGGGGTCCCAACCATCAGACATATGATTGTTCCACAAATCCTTTCTGGATAACTGCATATCCTGACTTGCACTGAAATGACTGACTGGTTCCATGTTTGGTTAAATCCTCACATGGAGTACTGTTTTCTGGAGACTTATTTTCCAGAAGCTCAGAATTTTCCAACCCATCAATTTCAGGTTTCTTTGTGCCCAAGAGTTCAGTTCTCAGCTCATCCCTTTCCTCTTGCAATTTTCTATAAGCTTCAAGGAAAAACCAGACTGCCCTTTCCCACACTTAGTTTGGAAATCTTCTAAGCTAAACATCCAAGCTCATCACATTCAAATTCTCCCTTCCATCTAACATCAGAACTCAATTTTGCCAAGTTTTCTGCCACTTTAAAATAAGGATCACCTTTCTTGTAGTTCGCAATGACACATACATCATTTCTGTCTAAGGCCTCATCAGAAGTGCCTTTAGCATCTGTATTTCTACCAATGGTTTCTTCAAAACATTCTAAGCTTTTTCTACCAAATGCCTCATAATTCAAATGCCTCTACTCATTGCCCAATTACAAAAACTTTTTAACATTTTTGGTATTTGCAATAGCAGCAGCCCCTCTTCTAAAACCAAAGTCTGTTTTAGTTTGCTAAGCTGCTCAAAGCAGATACCACAAAATGTGTTTGTATTTTTAACAATGAGAATTTATTAGCTTACAGGCTTTTGGTTGATAGACAGAAAAATGTACAAATCAAGGCATCATCAAGTGACACTTTCTTCCTGAAGACCAGCTGCTGGCAATCCTGGACTCCTCTATCACATGACCAGAATCTGCTGGTCTTTCCCATTTCTTCTGGTTTCCTTGCTTTCAGCTTTTTGGTTCCATGACTTTCTCTCTCTCTCTCTCTTTCTATACTAATCCCATTTATAAAGGACTTCAGGAATTAAAACTCACTCTGGACCATGCCTTATATTTTAGTCTGCCAAAGGGCTGCCAATGCAAAGTACCAGAAATCACCTGGCTTTTATAAAGGGGATTTATTTGGGGTAAAAACTTACAGTTCCTAGGCCATGAAAAGTCCAAACCAAGGTACCATCAGAGATGCCTTCTTACCAAAGTAAGTTACTGTCGATCCTGGCATTGCCACATGGGGAAGCAAGATGGCTGCACACGTCTCTCCCTTCTCTTCAGGGTTCTGTTGATGTTCAGCTTCTTGCTTCCTGTGCCTTTTTCTCTTTTGGTCTGAATTTCACTCCATATGCTCCATGGCAGACATGCAAGCACTCACCAGGCTATGATTTGCTAATGGCTTCTCAGCACAGGCCACATTGTGGGAATGGATTGTCTGTGGGTATTAGCACGACCACAATGTAACTCCTTCACAAAGACCACTCTGCTCCTTTCCCTGTGGTCATCCAGGGCCAGTCACCTCATCTCAGGTCTGTCTTACCTCCAACACAAACCCGGGTGAACCATATTTAATCTGTAGGAATTAATTTATTATTGCGATCAATTTATTATTGTGGTATGAATTCTATAGCCTGCTTTCTTCACAGCTGGCTGTTGATCTTCTATCACCCTTTCTTCTCTTAACAAATCTTAGGACTTGGAAAACTGAAGCTTTGGCTTTCAAGGTGATTACTTCTGACGTGGGCTTCAAGAGTTATTTGATATGTAAAAAAATAAATATTGGCTTTTTTTCATTTGGATTCCTTCTATAAAATATCCTCATCCTTCTCCAGGCAAAGTGAATCCCTCTAAACGAGGAGGAGAGAAAGGCAGAAAAATGTAAACGTGCTCCTTTAAAATGGAAATTCGAAAGTAAAATAATAAGCATCACAAAAAAGGACCAGCTCTAATTAAAAGGAAACACTGAAGCAATAATTAGCTTCTTTTGTTTTTCCAAGTGGAGTCTAATGAATAGGTTTTGCCTTGGGATATTTGCAATAGTCAGTAGGTTAGAAACTCATGTGGACTTGTTGGGCTAAGAATACGAGTTTCTCCTGCAGTTTACATTCTGTTATATTCTGTTCTAGGGTTCAAACTTGTAGTTCATGACTCCCAGGGGCAAAGATGATAAGACCTCCACCAATGTGCACAGAGTCTGCCTTATTCAAATCTTATTATTTTAGTAAGGAGTCAGCAAACACTTTCTATAAAGCAGAAGACAGAAAACTTTCTGTAAAGAACCAGATGGTAAATATTTTCTACTTTACAGGCCTTTCGGTTTCTGTCAGAGTTCAAACCTGCCAATGTAGTGAAAGCAGCCCTCCACAATACGTAAACAAATGGGCATGGCCATATTTCAATAAAACTTTATTTACAAAAATAAGTGGTGGGACAAATTTGGCTTCCATGCTGTAGTTTGCTGTGCTCTGTTTTGGATGCTTGCATAAGGACATAAATCATGAAGAATTAATCCTTTAGATTTCTTAGCTATTATAAATCAACTATAATATATTTTTTAAAAATATCAGTGAGCTTAGTATATTTTCTTTTGCTTTTGCTACCTTGAAGCTTGGTCCTTGTTTTAAACTCTATTAATAAAAAAAGTTCGGTAAACTTTTCCAGTGTTTGATACAGCAACCTGTGGTTTGTTTCCACTACTGCTACTTAATAAAATGCTTCGGACAGTTCCTGGCTTAAATATAGCCAGAAATGTATTTATGTTTGATAAATAACATTTGAAGATAATGTCTTCACTGTTCTAATTATCCTTTGAAATTCTGTGACAGAGATTATCAAATATGTCTCACCAGTTAGCCAGCTGAGTGAAAGGTTGACCTTGATTCTACCTGTAGGGTAATTGTATAAAATCAACAGCACAATGTAAACCATTACTCATGTTTTGTAGAATAGGCTATCATCAAGTCCAGTAAACCAAATATTTTGAGAGTAACTTTCAGTCAATATACAATACCTGAATGGCTGTCAGGGACTGGCAGGAGCACAATGTATTTCCTAAAGATGGTTGCAACAATATTTCCTATTCCACAAGCTCCTCTGCAATGTGAAGCTTTTCCTTCTCCACCAAGGTCTGGAGATTATTTCTGTATCCCCTTGAATCTGACCCCTTTGACCAGAATGAAAATGACTCTGTAACAGTTCCAGCCTTAGCCCCAAACTGGCCTAGAAACTTCTGCTACCTACTCCTGAAGTCCCAAACCACCATGTAAGAAATCCAGACTATTCTGCTGGAGTCATGTGAAGAAACACTGAGATACCAAGCATGAAGTGAAGAAGCCGTCCTGGAAATGCAGCCCAGTCAGTTCACCAGAGGACTCCTCACCCAGCCCCTCTCTGGCTGTGACCATGTGAGAGATTCCCAGTCAGAACCACACTCAACTCACAGATCCTTGAGAGAAAATAATGAATTGGTGTTTTGAACCACCAAGTTTTGAGGTTGTTTGTTACATAATTGTGAAAAGAACTGAGAAGCATAGACAAACTGAGTTTGTGAGAATTAAGGAAGTCATAATAGAGCTAAAATAAAATGAAATTAAGAACTTAAAATCAAGAAAACTATTTAGATAAGCCCAAATTTGGTAAGAAAATAGTAATATGCATCCATTTCTATGAACACTGGCTAATAATGACATCATATTTTGCCTCCTAAGGAGAAGATTCTTGGTCTTGAAAAACAAAAGGACAACTTCTGAAAAGACTATTTTGAGAGTGAGGGATATTTTCCCCTTGAGGTGGCATAACAAAGTTTTACAGGCACTTCCAGCAATGCCACTGTGTCCTGAAGGAAAGGGCTGGTATCGTTATAATTACATTTTAACTACATCCTCTGAGTTACATTTTAAGCTGTAATAAGACATCTTTCTAATGTAAAAATAAGAGCAAATTATATTGACATATTTTCTCTTTGCTAGTAATAGCTGAAAGAGTAAATAAATAGCCCAGAAAAGTGAACACAGCTAGCTTCACTCTGTTCTGTGACCCCTCATGGCTCTGTATCTGGAAATTTGTTTGCCCTTCTGTAGAAATTTCCAAACACTGAAAGGAAAATAAATTAAAAATAGTTTTGGAGTAGATGAGAATGTGAGTTGAAGGTGACATGACACCTTTTCTTGCTTAGGATGAATATTGATACTCATGAATGAACATATTTGAAAGAGGCATTTTCTTCTGCTGAAAATAGGACAAGATTCCCATAATGAAGCAGATTAGTAAGATAGGAAATTAATGGATGGATCTGGACCCTGGCAGAGAGTGCCCATGGACATCAGTAACCCCCAAGAAGGCTGCCGAAAAACCCACACCCCCAAGATTCTGCTATCCAGAACAAAGACTTCTTCTGGAAGCAAAGAAAAACCCTGGATATTCCCCAAGGAATTTATCATTGGGTCCTCACTGGGGGATTGATGGATGGGGTGACCAATCAAAATAGCAAACAGCTGGAACCCCTCCCCTGTGATTAGCAAAGGGGTGGAATAATTAATAGTTTAAAAAGCAGACCCAGAGGCCTGAGAGCTCTCGTGCTCTGCTCTCTTGCCTCTGAACCTATTCCTGCCCTCTGTGCGCTGCTCTTGCCATTTATCCTCTGCCATGTGGCCAAACCTGGGCATTTATAACCCATAATGGGGAACTGTAGTCTGTAAATCAGCCCTCTTTATCCCTTTACAGACCCTTCCTCTCTACCTGGGACCCCTGATCTGTTATTTTCTCACATTTCTCTTCCCTCCCTATCTGAATAAATTACTGTCCTAACTCACCTGGCATGCTCTTGAAATTCATTTCTGCAGCATAGCCAAGAACCTAAATAAAATCCAGTAACAACAGCACACCTATTTCAGCCTCTATTCTGGAGATCAACAGGAAATAAACACTTCTGTGAAATGCCTCAAGCTTTGACATATCTTTAAGTGTCTGTATGGTCAAGAGGAGATTGCTCAACAGTGTCCCTCTTCCTACTCATAAATCTGTAAAGATTTCCCTACTGATTTAGGGAGGAAAACATTGTTTATTTGTTGTTATATAAATTAGAAAATAGAGTTATTTGTGTTAGAACATATGGAAATAGAGAGAGAGAGTAAGTTTACTTTTAACTGCCTAAGATGATAATAGAGAAATGTGTTACCAAATAATGTTAAGAATAAGTTGGGGACCAAGATCCCAGAAGAAAAATAAATTCTTATAATACAAAGTATATTAGTCAGCCAAAGGGGTGCTGATGCAAGTGTCTATTCTCTGCCTTTCCCAATTGCTTCCATGTTGTTGCTGTTTTCAAGTTGGAGATAATGAGGTAGCAGATAATGTTTTTACAGAATCCCAGTCTTTATCTTGTGACTGGTTCTTACATAATGCTCTAGCAAAATTATTTATTACACAAGGACATTTAGGAAACTTATGTTAACTTTTTGAAGTTCGAGTCCAATCCAGGAGGTAACTTTCAAGAAGGTGGAAGAAGTAAGAGCTTTACTTCCCAGAACCTTAGCAAGTGATTGCTCTTTTATTTTTTTTCCAAAGGTTTCTTCTCTGAAACTTTCCAGCCAGAACGGGCTCTCTCATTTTTTGTTTTTGTCAATTGTAGGTTCTAAATTTAAGGCTCAAGTTGAATTTTTTTGAGCTTTGAATTCATTTTAGCTTTGGGGTGATGTATATTTAGCTGCTTTGAGTTTACTCCTTGGTAGAACAAGCAACTTAGAGACAATTTTCTCTTAAGATTCTGTGAGTTTTCTCTTCATAGAACACAAGTTCCTCTAGATAAGAATTGGATATTTACCATCACTTTAAAAAAGAGTAGAAGTCTCTTTAACACATAATAAAATTCTTTTGAAAGGAAGAAAAACAAAGAAAAAGCACTTTTTAAAAAAACAAATCAATTTTATTGATACATGTTAATAAAGTATTCAATTCATCTGAGGAAAAGCACTTTAGAAAAATATCTGAAATTATTTATAAAATCGTAGCAATGAAAAAGCAATAAAAATGAAACATTTTCTAAAGCAGTCCCATATATTAGGCACACACCAGGTACCTACTCCTTTACCTGGATGACTCAAGAGCACAACAGTTTAAATTCCAAAGCAGAGCCCACTGGCAGGGCACCAAACTCCTGAGCTGTTTGTCCTCTCTATACTGTCTGGATTTCTCCAAAACTTTCAGGAGCCCTGATATTTGAGGAAGTATTTACTTTGATAGTCAATGAGATCCTGCTGAGACGTGCATAAGAGTAACTTCTGGAATGACTTCCTGACTCACTTTGAAATCTCATAGCCACATAAACTCATTTGTCTTTATCTATTCCCCATTTTGTCAAGGTCTTTTTCCAGTTGCATTGCTAGTTGGTGCTTGGTAGTAATCTCTCAGTGCCAGGGAAGCTTATCCCCAGGAGTCATGTCCCATGCTGGGGGGAAGGTAATACATTTATATGCTGAACTTGGCTTAAAGAGAGGCCACATTTGAGCAATAAGGAAGCACTCGGGAGATAACTCGTAGTCACCCTATAATACTAGGCTAAGTTTCAATTTCAAAATTAAAGGTTCATACGTACAGTCATCACAATAAAGGGCCCATTAATGGACCATCCTTCTTCACTAGTCATTGCTCCTGTACTCAGGGGAGTCTTGCTGTCCCATTAGAGTATGTGACAGAGCTCCCAAGGATGTGATTCACTATTCTTTCAGTTATTGTGTGAATCTCAGTGTGACTGAGTTGGACTCAGTTGTGGTTTCCCTACACATGGCTCTTCTGCCCCTTTTATTTGAACCTGTAGTTAGTATTAGAGTTGATAGGTGTATGTCCAAGAGACTTAAATCTTTGGGCTGTCCATGTGCCAGCTGGGCCCTGAACCACAACAGAGTTGCAGTGCCTACTCTCTAGTTCACTGAATTCACCCAGGACAACTAAAAAGGAGATGATGATGGACAATGATCATCCCAAGGAAAAGAGAGAGTCTGCAACTGCAAGCAAGATAGTCCATCCATCTGCCCCATGGGATCTAAGCCCCCTCTCAAGTAGAGATAGAGTGGGTATCACCATCCCAGAATCCTCAGGATTGAGGAATGAACAATGGACTAGAGTAGACTTACTGGTATTCTATTTTAAACTTACTGTGAATCTAGCAATGGAAGAACTTACATCATTGATTGGAGGCAGTGGCCACTAGAGGTTCTGAGGGGATGGAGAAGGAAAAACAGTCCTGAATGACATTGCAATGACAGATAAAGGTCATTATAGATCTTGCAATAACTTACATAATTATGCAGGAAAGAGTGTAAACTACAATGTAAACTATAATCCATGCTTAGTGGCAATCCTCCAAAATGTATTAATCAATTTTAACAAATGTACCACACTAGTGAAGGATGTTGAAAATGTGGGAAAATGTTGAAGGGGTAGGGAGCAGAGCATATGGGAATTCCCTATATTTTTTCTGCAACATTTATGTAATCTAAGTATCTTTTAAAAAATAAAAATATATATAAATATATACAAAAATATATATACAGTTAATATTGTAGAATAGTGTAAAGGCTTAAAACACTGCATAACTTGCTAAAACCTGTTAAAGATTTCCCTGAATCATACATTGCTCTGAGTATCCAAAGTTTAAAAAGAACATTTTTTGCGATTTTCACATCTACTCTTTATATAGCTTTATATTTCTGTTCAGCTTTATGAGTTAACCAAATATTCTTGTATGTTGTCTTCCTTTCCATTTCATCCATTTCCTTGTTAATCTCTTTCCAAATCACCCAAATTCTTTGTACTTTGCAACATGAATATTTATGATGTGCAGAAATATAGACCACTTTGTTCTCTTAAATTTCAACTCTCTTATTTCTTTCAATGTTTTGTTGATCTTCCCCCAATAAAATAAATCATGGAAGAAGACATGACAAGAAAATCAACAGAGGACAGAAAGTAGTTATAGAAGGATATCATTCAAATACCAGATTATTATTTAATGATGGGAAGTGTAGATGGGGTGGGTAGCTATTATTTATTTAACATTTAATTTTAAAATTAAGTACTGGTCTAAGTGCCTTGTAGACATTTTAAAATTTAATATTTATGCTGCCCTTGTGAGGCAGTATAGTTCATTATTTTAAAACCTTCACTTTGGAGCCAGATCATCAGATTCCAAATTCTGGCTTTTCTACTTGTTAGGTTTGTGACTCTGTGCAAGTTACTTAAGTGCTTTGTGTCTCCTCACAAAAATCTGGATAATAAAGTTTCTATGTCATAGAGTTGTTATAAGGATTACGTGAGTTAATGTACTGCACTAGGAACAATATTTGGATTATGTAATCATTCAGTGAAAGTTTAGCGTATACAAGGTACCCATTTTCAGAGGCAGAAACTGAAGATTGGAGAAATTAAATTTAGTGGCTTAAGGCCACATAGCAAATAGGTGGTAGAGCCAGGATTTGACTTAGGTCTGTTTGACTCTACAGCTACTAGAGTTAATTATCTCTTTTGTCAATGACAGTTTTAATTTCCTAGGCCAGGTTTAAACAATGGGAGTTTTTTTGCTTACAGTCTACAGTTTTGAGGCTATGAAAATGTCCAGATCAAAGACATCATCAAGGCAATGCTTTCTTCCTGAAGACCAGCTGCCAGCAATCGTTGACTCTTTTGTCACATGGCAAGTCAAATGGCAAAGCATGTGGCAGCATCTGCTGGTCTCTTCCTTCTCTTCAGAGTTTCATTGATTTTAGCTGCCTGTTTCCATGGCATTCTCTCTCTCTCTCTCTTTCTATCCCGTTTATAAAGGACATCAGTAGAAGGATGAAGACCCACCCTGAGCCATGCCTTAACTGAAGTAGCCTCATCAAATGTCCTATTTACAATAAGTGTATACTCACAGGAACGGATTGGCTTTAAGATCATGATTTTCTGGAGTACGAATAGTTCCAAACTGTCATAATGACAATATTCAAATATTTTATAACCCATGTTTAAACGGTTTATGAAGCAACAGTGGCTTAGCCCAATACCTCAAATTCTAGTCCTGGCAAGTGTTTTAAAAACCAGCTCGGGGGGGTACATTTCTTGATAATCTTCTGATAAAGTCTTCTTTAAGGAATTTTAAGCAAAATATTGTTAGCAGAATCTGATTATCTGGAATTTTCCTGCTGCTGTCCCAAGAACCCACTTGCTCTGCTACTGATCATAGGATAAGCTCTGTGAAGTGTGATAACATAAAACACAGTTTATTGTAACAGAGATTTACTATGTTAAAACAAACAAACAAAAAAAGACAGCTTGAAACACTCAGAGTTAGAGAACATGGATAAAGCAAAAAGGATTCAACCTGAACTAAAAAACACAGTATTCTCTCAGCCAAAACTGTCCAAGGGTTGTTTTTGTTTATTTTGTTGTCTATTTACTATTTTCTGATTTGGAAGAAATTGGGAGTTTACTTTTAGATCTCTTTATATATCATTTATTTATTCTGTTAGAATTTTAACTGTAGATCATTCTCATCATTTAATATAGGTTAAATAATTCTTACATCTTTTATTGATGCTTTCTCATATAGTTCTAATATAAATACCAACACCCCAAGTATTAATATAGAGTTTTTAGACTGAATAGAACCTCTCCAACTACTGCAATCAAGATTTTGGTAGTCATACTGGGCAAAATGGGAAAGCAGGCAATTGCCCTAGAAAGGCTTATTCCAGTATAGGTGTACCACTTGTTTCATTATAAAAGTTAATATCCTAAACGGACCATTTTATAAAATTTATAAATATTACCCTCAAAACCAGCTTCTCTGTAGTCTCCATATTAGTAAAAGGCAACTCCTTTCTTCCAGTTGCTCAGTGTAAAATGCTTGGTGTCATTCTTGATTCTTGATTTTTACTCACGACCAACATCTGGCACATCAGTAAATCCTATTGCTTTTACCTGCAAAATATATTCAGAATATGACCCCTTCTCACCATCCTTCTGCCACTATGCTTGGCCAAGCCCTGATCATCACTTTTTCAGATTATTGCAAGAGCTTCCTAGCCTGTCTTTCTTGCCTATTTCCTCCTTTAGTCCATTCTCCTCACAGCCTCCAGAGTGATTCTGTTCAACAGTAACTTGGACCTTCTCAGGCCCCTGCACAAAGCCTCCATGGACTTTCCTTTTCACTCTGAGCAAACTCAAAAGCCTTGCCTAAAACTAAAACTCAAAGTAAAATTCAAAACCCTGCTTAAATCATCTGCCATCCTTCTGACTTCATTTCCTGCTATTCTCCCCCTTTCTCAGTCCCTCCAGGCAAATGGCAGGCTCCTCTCTCTGGGGCTCTGCTTTTCCAGTTTCTTGAATCTAGAATTTTCTTTCCCCAGATATTCATATGGCTACCTTCCCCTTTCTTTCAGATCTTTACTCAAAAGCCACCTACATAATGAGGCCTCCCAGACTCCTTACCTAAAATTTCAAGCCAGTTCCCCTAACCCCAATGCTTGGTATTCTCCCTGCAATACTTTCATGTAATTCTTGGCATTTATCACTGTCTAATGTAATATAGTTTACTTATATATCTAATTTTTGTATGAATCCTCCACTGGATTATAAACTCTAGGAAGAGAGGAATTTTCTATTTGTTTTGTTCGCTGCTGTTTCACCAAATCTGTCACGTAGTAGACACTCAAAAAATTTGGTTAAATGTTACCAAATTTTATTCAGACAAAATTGAAATGATAAACTTTCTACCTAAAAGGCTGGTTAAAATGTGTTCCATTTATAAACTTGTTATTCAGTCTGTCCTGATTAATATTTCTGAAATCAATTTCATTATCTGACAGCATGATGTCCAAACTGAGGTATTTATATTTTGTGTTTATCCCACTTGCTGGAACATTTGATAGCAGCTTTCTACCACAAACACATTTTTAGATTAAAATTACTTTGCCCCCTATGGTTATCTGTGAGTACTCATAACAAATTGTTTGTCAGTGCTAAGTGAGCCAATGCTGATTGGCCATTGAGAACTCTAACAAACTTTAAATTTCAGCAGAATGCCCAGAGAATGCTATTCCTGTGGAAGAATCCAGGTATTCTGAAGGTAAAAGATTTCAGGTAATTTTTGGCTTTCTTGATGTTTCTGATAGCAAATAGCTTTATAACAGATTTGTTTACATTTCCAAGATGTTTGCCACTTTGGCAGAGATATTGCTTTTACAAATGAAGGCAAATTGAAAGTATTCCGTGCCGAGCAAACTGCATAATATTTAATGCTTTGTGTTATAAAAATAGAAAATTTTAGAAATCATCATCTAAAATTGAGAAACTGATAGTAACTTTCTCTTTGATTTGACTATCAGCGTAATCAAAAGTCAGAGTAACTCAGATACTCCATTTTTACTGTATTCCTTTACTTACAAACCAGAATGAGGAGAATTTTATCATATTCACACATTCAAACCTCATCTATGCTGATCAGCATGAAACTATTTGATAAATGACTCCTTATATTGTCCTGATCAGTAAAATGCTTGGAAGGCTTTATAGTTAGAATTATTAAATAGATCCTTAATTTATTAATTTAGAAAATAATTTAAGATTTTTAATATTTGATAGTTGTATTTCTCCAAATAATTTTTTTTATCTTGTAATGTTTAAAGACTACAAGAATGTTTAGATTATATTTCCCCAAGTCTTCCCCCCAAAGTGATCTCAGAGAGCGGTGTGTACTTTTAATTCTCTTGTTGGTTGCTATTTGTAGGTATGGGAATTAGTGAACTTCTTAATGTTCATCTAAACTGACATATTAGTAATCTAAGGCTATGATGGCTTTTTATTTCAATCTAATGACGTTTTGAATCAGCTGTGCTCATTAGATCCTGTTGTGATATTTACTAAAGCATAAACACGTACCTAAGTGTTAATATTTTAGACATTATTTTGTTGAGCCCAATATAAGATATGATTTACTTTTAAATCAACTACATGTGGATTTTTCTATAATAAGATAAAAATACATAAAATATTAATGGTCTAGGGTCTGATTAAAAACACTGACTGGCTCTATAGCTCCATTGTTTCCGTTCTGATCCTCCATCTGCCCCTGAACACCTGTAAATCTAAGACAAGTTATTTGACTCTTCAGTGTCTATTGCCTAAATTATAAAATGGGAATAGTTACAACAACCCTGCCTTATAGGGTTGTTGTAAGTCTCAAATAATTGAATATGTGTAAAGCTCTTAGAAAAGTCTGTTAAGTATTCAATAAATGTTATCTATTAACAAAAGTGCTACAAAATTGTTTCACTCTCCAGCTCATGGATAGCTACTAACTCAGATGTACAGCTAATGAATATGAGGGCATAGCCTCCTTGTATCCGCTTGGTAGCTGATAAGATTTCATTCCCTACAGTGGAAGACTCGTTTAAAGAGTCCATTATGAACTGCTGCATATAACTTAGTGTTTTTTTGAATTATACAAATAATTAAATTAAGCAATCATTTTCTAAAGACAAGGAGGATAAAATTAGGGCTAAAATAGATCAGCTAAATATGTGCCTATAAAATCCATTTCTATCAGCCAACTTCTTTATTTAAATGATAGTGAACAATTTTTATTTCACACTGGAATAACTATACATAGAAGGTTCTTAGATTAACGTATCAGCACTTGATTGGAAATAAATTATACATGGTGTTTTTTTCTTTACAAAAGGAAGCGGAGTGCTATTGGGGAGGATATTTTTATATATCTTTGTGTTTCTTGGTTGCTGTGGTTGCAGGTCATGATTGACAATGTTTTAGGGTAAAATATTATTGTCTTTCCACAGAGATTCTCAAAGATGCAAGTTGTCTGTTTGGGACTGCTCCTTTTCAGTCTGGCCTGGGCAGCACCAGTAAGCTTCTATAAATTCAGTTATGCATCATCTAATTTCTCACTCTCTTCTGTATTTCTCTTAAGTAATGTTGATTTCAGTTAGTAACATTTTACCTAGCTCAGTTACAATAAAACATCAAACAAATTGAGGGCATCCAGCACTTACCACTAATGCCAGGGATGCCCTCAATAAACATGTAAATTATACTATGTCACCATCTTGCCTTTTAAGGAAAATTGAAGATGGTATTTTTGAAAAATCCAATATCCAAGTGATGTGCAGTGTTTCAAATCAGCTGACACTAAGGAGTAATTCTCAGAGACTCCAATTAAAACATGTCAGATAGTGGTGATGGTTTTACAACATTGTGAATATAATTAATGCCACTGAATTGTATACTTGAAATGGTTAAAATGGCAAATTTTATATTATATATATAACCATAATGAAATAAACAAGGAAAGTCTAAAAAGTATCAAAAGAGGTTTTTGATACTTTACTAAAAATTTAAAGAATTTGACATAAATATTTCAGAAAAGTGACCTTTTCTGTATTTCTTGCTGCACTCCACCACTGTAGAATCATACTTATGTTTTTCTCTCCATCAGCAAGGATAAAGATGGGAAGAAGTACCCCTAAGCTTAACCCAAACTTCTCTGTGTCCTTTCTTTTCTCTGACTCACCAGATGAGTACTCAGGATATGACAAAATTACCTTGTGAAAATGCTGAGTGTTACAGAAATTTTCTGCAATGCAGACACGGTGCTAATTAGATAATGTCTGGAAAGCATTCTAACTTCTCAGGGTAACCTTTGCAGTTGGAGAACCATGGAAATAAGCCATCATTCTTTTGCCAGAAGTACTTAAATATAGGTCCTGAGTGAGTGGGTGACCAGTTGGGCAACCAGACTGAACTGACAAGAATGAACCATGGCATCCTGTTAGTACAGTGGAGGTTGGAGACAGCATGGTTCTCTCTCAGTCCCCTGGGGCTGTGCTGCTTAAAATAAGCATCTGTCAGGCCCCACCCACACAATTTAGCTCAATCGGGGTTATGCAGGCACCCAGGCGAGATGGTGGCAGAGCAGGTCATGCTGACCCAGCCAAGGCGGACCAGCTGAGGATGAGTTTATTTTGAGCAGCACATTCCTACGAATAGCTGGACTGCCACTCTCTGACCATTTTCCAGTAAATATGCTATGTCAACATTGATCCAGTGACCACTGGTCAAATGAGGGTGCCAGCTCTCCTTCCCAGTGGGAGACAATGCCATCTCAATTACAAGTCCACAGTCAAGAAGGGAGAACAGCCAAGTGGGTGTGGAGGAGAGAAGGGAGGGGTGCATATTTCAAAGGACAAAGGCTCAGCAAGGGCATAAAGTCAAAATATGGAATTGTGGATGGGTAAAAGTGATGCTTTCTCAGAGATACATAGATTCCATTTAAATAAATACCTAAATTATTCTTTAATAATAGATTTGTGGTATTAGAAATTACTATATGCTGAGTCTCATATATTTTGGAATTATAATCTAAATTCAAAATAAATTAATAATAGAAGAAAATAAAAAGGTGATTATTGAGCCATGCAATTCTACTGATAGTCACAATATGCAATTAGATTAAAAGGGCCTTATTATAAAAAATAAATCATGCACTATACTAAGGTCCTATAATATTCTATAATATGTACCATCAAATATGTTTTAATATATCTGTGTGCGTGTGTGTGTGCATTCTGTAGGGAGATGCCTAAAAACCAAACCATCATTTCTTCCTTTTGCTTAATATCTACCCATTCCCTTTTTATGTTTTCTTCTTCCTATAGACCTATTTCCAGGACTATTTTCATTGTTTTGCTATTTTTGAAGAATAATGCAATGTTCTAAAGTATATGTGTAAGACCTTAAGCTTTCAAGAGCCAACATAAGAAAGATGGAATAAAGAATAAAATTATGACATATGCCTTAGAGGTACTTATAGAAGCTTCAGGAATGTTTCTTCTTATTACTATATTTTTTCAAATTTCAGCCCATTTTAAATTTTATCTTTTTTATTTATCATATATCCTGGGGCTTAGACAGAGAATTTAGTTTAAAATATCTTCTCTGCTGGTACTACCATTTCCAGCTATGTAAGTGTGGGCAAGTTTGTTTCTTCTACTGCCTATCTCACAGGGGATATTATGAGAATCAAACAAGGTTATATATGTGAAAGCAGCTTACAAACTGTCAAGAGATAGATATAAATATAAGGTGTTATTGCCAAACTCTTGTTTATAGAATGGACTACCTTAAGGCTCAGCCATGGAGGTATTTTTACTACCTTTTTGAGTTTATATTTCTAAGACAATTTTATTAGTCACAGACCAGTCAGAAAAATAGAACTTATGACAGGGATCTTAGTAGAGGGATTTTATTTAGAGGAACTAGTTATGAGCTATAAGAACAGAAAGGGCAAACTGAAGGTGGTGAGGCAACCCAAAGATTAGTTACAGGAGCAGATGTGATCAAGCAGTTGAGCACCTGCCTCCCACATGGGAGGTCCCAGGTTCCGTTTCTGCTGCCTCCTGAAAAAACAAAAACAAAAAACAAGCAAAACAAATGAAAAAACCCTCTCAGGGAAGCTGATGTGGCTCAGTAGTTGAGTACTGGCCTCCCACACATGAGGTCCCAGGTTCATTCCCTGTTACCTAATTAAAAAAAAGATCAGTTACAACAGGAAGCTACTACCACTTCTAGGATTGGAGGAAGAAGGAAGGACGTGGTGTTCCCTGTGCCCTCGGTGGGGTACCCAGCAGGAACTAGGACCACACTGGAGATGCATCCAACTCTAATGATACAGCCCCAAGCATAGAGAGTGGGGAAGGACTACCTTAGCTTCTGGCTCCTTCTCTCCTTGAGTCTCCTGCCAGGCCTCCCTCCTGGGAAAAGGAGCCTGGGTAATATAGTTTGCAGGGGACAGCCCAGAAAGAGCTGGAGGAATATAGGGGGTGGATCTGAGGGGAAAGGGATAATTACTAAAATTGCAAGGAATAATTTCTTTACGTAAAGAAAAATAAAACAAAACTTTGAGGTTTATTTAGGAAGAATACTCTGAAGGGGATAGGACAACTGGCCAAGGAGGGACAGGACAGCTGGCCAACGTGTCCCTCACGTATTTACTTCCGTATTCAATCTCTCCCTTGAGGGGTTCTTTCTTAGATGACTGAGACGGCTGTGATGTGTGCTGCCATTTCAGCACAGGCATTCAAAGCATGAGCCATTCCTACCCACTGGTTTCCCTAGCCACATCTGAGATAAGCTAGACGTTTCAAAAAGAAATAGAGAAATAAAAATAGTGGGAATGAGAGAATCGTTGCACCTGTTCCGTGTACAGCAAGCCTGCTCCTAGAATCTTCGTGTCCTGTTCCATGCCCTCCTCTGTGACACCTAAACTTAAGGCCAACGTCCTGGGCAGTCTGCCTGGGTCTGGTTCTTCTTAGTTCCGGCCTTTCTCCACCGCCATACCTACCTTTCGCCCTCAGGTACCATAAAGAAATTTTGACACTTCCATGACAAACCAAGAGAAAGAATTTATCCCAATCTCCTGGCCGCCTTCATTTTCCCTTCCCTGAAAGAAATATCTGATCAGATGACTGACAACAATAAAGTCCCTTCCTTCAGTGTGGCCCCACTGCCCTCCTTCTGTGCAGGGCTCTAGTTTTACTCTTGCTGAGTCACCAGCAGCATCATATCTTAACTCAGTATTGCAATTACTGCACATACATATTCATGTCACTGAACTCTGATATTAGTCCATTGAACAACACAGTTTGCCGGTGAAAATTTCTCTTTCAGTGGTTCCCAGTGACATTCAAGCTCCCTCACCTAGACCACTGTTCCTTCCTTCCGCCTCCCCACACCTGCTGGCTGGAGCCTCCTGCCTGGAATCAGGAGGGCATTGCCTCCCTGTGGGGGAGGAATGCAGGTGATCTTTTTTGAGACACTGAAATAATCATCAGTGGATGAGTGTGTCCATCCTCTCATCTTCAGAATGGTTTTCCTCTTTTAATAATGTAACCCAGTGATGGAAAAACAAATGAAATGTTTGTTGTTGGAATAAATGAATGGAAGAATGCATGTTCTATTTGGTAAAGTTATGTGTCTTGTTTCCTTTCAGACATTTCAGCCACAGACTGAGAAAACTAAGCAAGGCTGTGTGGAAGAACAGAGGGTAAACAGAATTATTCTTCTCAAATAAATCTTTTCTGGCTCTATAAAGAAAATAGTCAAGAAGAGAAAAATGTAATGGTCAAAATATTCTTGGATACCTAAAATGGAAATGCAAAATTATGCAACATAATTTTGGCACTTTCTAGTTAACTGGGTATTATAATCTGCATGGGTATAACTAATTTGCACATTCTGAATGGAGATTGTTTCTCTTCAATTTGATTTCTTCCTTTAAATAAAATAACAGGCAACTTGCAGAGGGGTAAGTCAGTAAGAATCTGGGATATTGTTATTAGCAAACAATGGTTCCTCACATATGAACATGGGCGCAGAGCAGCAAACAAAGGAGAAAACGAAGGGAAATGGTAACAAATTGTTAGAGTCTTGCAATAATTAACAAGCTGCCTGCTCAGTTTCCCCTGATGTGCCTTGGGGAAAGGCTAACCACATCCCCCATAAGCCTACTTGTCTAAGGGCATGGCACTTCTCCACAGGTTAAACAAAGAAACCACATAAAGAAGGGAGTAAAGGGATATGGAAACCTTCCCTACCTGCATTTCAGAGGGAGATAAAATCCCTACAGATGAAAGAAACATCTGCTCCTGCAACATTTCAAGAAACCATAACTCCCTAATCCACTATCTCCTAGTAACTATCAGGGAAAATTTTCACCTCTACGGCTTCCTATTGGCACCTGTACCTCACTTGGACCCTCAACCCCGTCCCACCTAGGAAATTTCCCTGTCTAGGAAATTTCTGTACAAATCCAAATCCCCCCCCCCCCTTCCAGGAGTGGGCTGAAGTCTCTCTTCAGACCCCCACCATGTTTTTGGGGAGAGGGGGGCTGAAGTCTGTTCTTCACACCCCCTCCGTTGGGAGAGCTTCTCAATAAATTCTTTCTATGCCTGTGGTCATATCAGTCTCCATGTCCCAGTAAGCGCTGTTTTTCTCCAACACAAATCTTATTGGGGAACTCTGTTTACATGGAGTTAGTTTCCCATATGCATCCAGAAAGCTGAGACAAGTACCCTCAGCTTTGCATGTCACCAGTTTGTAGCTTACTTATGCCTACTGTGATCTCTTAGCAGTCTCAGAAATTTCTTTTCTATGAACTAACAATCTGCTGTTCTTCATCTCAGCTGAAACTTACAAAGGCAAAAACAACACACTTGAGAACCTGAGTGTTCATGCTGCAAGTTTTGCCAGTTTTGATATCAGACATGAGCACTGTAAAAGCTGCCTTTCTCCCAACCACCCCCAGCGCTCACCTAAAATCATTTCCACCTGCTCCATTTCCATTGAAATTTGGTTTTTAAAGAAAGTGATACCCCCTGGGAGGGAGAGCAGTTGACGGTCACCCTTACTGAAAACAGATCTAGAGCAAGAAGTGGCATTCCTCTGGTCTTACGTAGTACCACCGTTTGTCGGAGGCAGAATTAAACTTTGCCCAAGTTAAAGTTCTCTTGAACGGTCAAAAAGAGAGTCAGGAAGCTTCTTCCTAAGAGAGACCCTCACCTTAATATACTGTTGTATCTCTGTAGATAACCTCCAAGGGCCACCATGAGAAACATGGGTCCTATATTTATGTTTACACAGCACCTGGGAGGAAAAATCAAACTGATATGAAGGTAAGCTGAATCTTAAGTTAGAAACCTTATCAGGAGCCAAACTCTGAACTCACCTTCACCCTAGGGGATGTTGTAAGGCAGGCAACGTTTATTTTGGGGCTTCAGTGGGTGGTGGGCCCCTGTTCCTTCTCAGGAGCTCCCATCTCGGCAGACCTCTCCTAAAGCACTCTGCTCCAGAGGCTTCCTGAGCCCTGCCCCAGGCCTTGGCACAGATCGAGCTCTGCCTTGGGCCCGCTGGTGACCGCTAGATGCCCAGGGGTTGTCACATGATTGCGTCTGAGCTACATTTGGTCTTTTGCATATTCTATCATATACTCTAATGGTGGCGATTACACCACAGAAGGCTAATAAGGGAAATCATTTTGGCCTGGATTATGAAATATTTCAGTGTCCCTTAAATTCATTCCAGGGATGACTCATCTCTTTTGAGAGGCTCAGAAAAGAAGAATAAGGGCCTTGTCACTGGGGTGACAATAATTCTTTTCACTCAGTCCCTCCTTGCAGATTCACTGGCCAAGACCTTAAAATGCCACTGGCAAAAGGACTGTTTATGTTTTCCAAATCTGGCTTCATTTCCCATGGGAGTAGTATTTTGCCTTCAGAATGTTATTTCCTCTGCTCAGTATTCCTTAGATGGCTTTCCTGAGACAATATCTAATTGCATGAAATTAAAATTCGTGCGTAACAAATATATGTTGAGCTCCTCCCATTGTGCAAGATACTAAGTGAGATAAAATCACTGAGAAAACTGAATTCTCTCTGGGATCTTAGAGTTTGAAAAGAAACATAAGACATTTAAAAAATCATTACACCCCAGACAGAATGCAAGGTACAGTGTGAGTGGTAACAAAAAACATTTTTAAAAAAGTCATACTTTAGGGGCTTGCTGTAGAAAAAGGCGAATACAATTGAGCTGGGCCTTGAAGGATGAAGAGGATGTGAGTAAATAGAAATGGGTAGGAGAAGTCATTTTCCATGAAAATAAAAATATGAACCAAGGCATGGAGATGGAAAAACAGCATAGGAAAGCTGGCCAGCTGATGATTTCTAAAACCACCATATAGTCAACAATGCAATCAGAAAGCCTGAGTTTACTATATGTTCTCTAAGGCCAAAATGACTGACCATAACTTACCACAGTTTAAACATTTTCTATTATTAAAAAAAAACAAAACAACCCTAGTCAGTCTTCTAATACGATGTGCACAATTCATTTAATTCATATGCTACCTTTTTGAAAGCAGTTGAAGCAGAAAAAATAAAACAAAACTTACACTTTGGGTAAGGAGTTGAAAAGAAAAATTAGGAAGAATTATTTTAATCTACTGATTTTCTGAAGAACCTTTTTAACTAAAAAAAATAGTAATAAATTAGCAGGGAGCAAATGAACTTGATTGTAAAGGAAAATAACTATAAAATGACCATGTGAAACTTTCCAAGACTCGATACTTAAAATAAGTCAAATCAGTACGAAGTTTGTTTCTATTATCTTTTTTTCTCTTAGCAAAATCTTATTCATTTTCAGAATGCACCTACTAATATAAAAGATTAGTGAATAGCAGTGTCATAACTCCTACAAATAAATTGTCTCAAACTGCATCCTGAAAATACTAGAAGTTTTCACTTTTGCAAATGCATATTAGCCAGTTTAATAGGATTAGAGGGCACTTCCATAAACCATTTTTATCTTGAGAGTGAAATGCAAGCTGATTCAGCAATCTCTCCACTGCTCCCAAAACTTACTAAGATGCACGTGTAAGCGCAGGCAGTCCTCCACGCAGAAGAGTACTCTTCTTGGGGTGAAAAGGAGGAGAACTCAATCAAAAGCCATGTTAGGTTTATCAGGGGCCACAAGCTCCCAGGATCCACGTCTAGAGAGCCGTGTGCAGGCAGTACACAGGCAGAAGGGTTTGGAGTACTCCTCCTCCACCTGTAACAACAAATTTTAGAGAAAGACAGCGACTGAGAGCACAACTGTGCGTCCTCTAATCAAGTGAATATCATTAACATTAATAAGGAAACTACCATCTGATAAAGGGCTATGTATTGTTCTGGATGAAATGATAGTTACTCTCATTTATTATTTGTTTTATGATCAATATTTTGCACTATATTATTTAATAAAATCGTTTCATTCTCTCAACAACTCTGAAAGTTAGGTATTATTTTTCTTATTTTATAGCTAAGAAAACTGAGGCTCAGAGAAGTAAAATAAAGCTCCCAAAGTCACACAGCTCATAAATGGCAGAGTTGACCTCTTTCTAATATCTGTGCCCTTTTCATAGTGTAACTACATTCAATAGGCACTTGATTAAGGGATTAGGAGAGACCATTTGTCAATTCCTGACTGCTATGTCACAAAAATCTGTTCGTTATGATCCTGGCTTCCCTGAGCACTCTTTTCTCTCTCCTTTGCTATCTTAAACTACACGCTTGCCCCATTAGCGTGAGCGTCCAGCTAAGTGCTTTTTTTTCCTCCATCTGGGAGCTCTCATCTATTTCCACATCTTACTTAACATATTCAAGAAGATGTCCACATGCTCAGGGAGTGCCAAGAGATTGAAGTGGTGGCCAAAAAAGCACAAGACAAAATTAAGCTCTATTAGAAAAATTGCTGTTGTCTGTGCAGGGAAGCTAATAGTCTGTGCATGCTCGGGGCTGGTGAGGCCGCATCAGAAGCTGGGACTGATTCCGGGCCCCACAAGCTAACAGGGATCTGGAGTTAGGTGATAGGTCTAAACAGAGCACCCCAACAAGAGGGAACTGCCAGTGTTAAACTCGAGAAGAGAAAGTATACAGTAAGTATGGAAGAAAAACAAAGAGCTCCAAATATTGGAAGGGTTGCATGTGAAGAGGAAATAACCTTAATAATTGCTGGGTCAGGAAGAATAGTTACCAGTTGCAGATTTTTTTTTAAAAAATTGAAAAAATTGAAGTCTCCATAAGTGAAAAGATCTGACTTGAAAATGAAAATAATCAAGGAGAGGTCAGATGACCACAGGAAACTGCGGATGTGATCTAAGATCCTAAGGCTGGGAAGGATGTGTGCTGGGCGACCTCTGAGAGGCTGTGATACTCATCTCTATCTAACTGGATGCTGCTCTTTGACTCAGCTTCTGTATTTCCTAATCCCCTTTACTTCCTGCTTTCTGTTTTGATTGTCAACAGTCCAGTTCATTTTATTAATAGTTATTTAAGACTCCTTCTATTTGGACACCAATAGAAAGTTTCTCTTTGGAATGTTTTTCTTTGACACAATCCTAATCTAAAAATTACCTTTCATTCCTGGACACTGCAACAGCCTCCCAACTACTATATTTCCTTCGGTATTCCTTTCAAGCCCATGATTTTCATTTTATCACTCTCTTTCCTGAAAACCTACACTAGTTCTTCATCCCCTGCATGATAAACCCAAATTCTTTATCTTGGCTTTCTACCTTCTTCAAATCTTGGTCATACTGCATGTCATGACAATTCCAATAGGATATAAGATGCCTGCCCCACTCCACCTGCACCCTTCAACACTGCTCCGAGACCACTGTCTTTGTCATTCAGTAAGTAATCCAGTATTTCCTAGAACATATTGCACCCATCCCAGCTTTCTTACATGTCCCAGTGGCTCTTACTTTGATTTTGTATTATTTACCAGGTCAAAGGCATATGTAATGGTGTCGCAAATTTTAGTTCACCCTACAATTTTGGGGTGGAGAGAAAGAATGGTATTTATATTGTCTATAATTGTTCTGTTCATCAATAGCTCCTACCTATGGGTTAATGGAGCAGGAGGAAACGAATGTGCCGAAATTAATTTAAATTAAACCTATTGGAACCTTACTGTATATAATAATTTAAACAGTCCATTAAGTAAAGTCTTCAGTCTTTTTTGGATAAAAATGCCTAGATCTTTACTTGCTCTCCTTGCTATAAGGTGGCATCCAGGTATATGAGGGAGTGGGGTATGGCTCACACCATCCGCCATGTATCATTCGCCCTACCTGCAAATATGGCTTCTGCCATGGCGGAGAGGAAAACTGAAGATCCTCAGGCATGGGTGGCATTCTCTGGCCTCAGGGACAATGTTGCTGGACCACATGTGTGCTGCTTGCCCTCCTGACACCCTAAGATGAAGTTACTGGCTGGAGTGGCTTAGGGTCCTATCTGTATAGTCTTGATCAGATGCAGGAGTGATTCCACAGCCCTTGGCTCTCATGGACAATATAGACACCTCTTGGTTACACATCCTTCCCTAGTACACATGGTCTGTTTACATTCCTCCACTAGAGGCACCTCATTCCCCCTGTCACGACTCTCAGACATTTCTCTATCCTGTGCTGCGGAGAAGCAGAGAGTGACACAGGGCAAAGCCAATCTCAGTCCTTCCTTCCTGATCACATTGTTCTGCCAATCTTAATGCAACTCGGCTACACCGCCCCCGCCCCCTGCCCCAGTTGGTAGAAGGCAACCTATGAAGCAACGTGTTCAGAGAACACTCAAAGAAAAAAGGAAAATTGAGATGCATTTGTAAAGATGCTTCTCTTGTCTATGCCTCCCAACTTAAACTATCTCCAACAGCGGTTCTCAAAATGTGATCTCCAGACCAGCAGCATTAGCATACCTGGGAAATTATTAGAAATACTCATTCCAGGGCCCCATCCCAGGCCTATTGAATCAGAAACTCAGGGGGTTGGATCCAAGAATCATTGTTTTAGCAAGCCTTCCAGATGTTTCTATTACTGTCTAAATTTGAGAACTATGGATATAGACTATTAAATTAGGCTAATTAAATGCCAAGGGAGAAGAAATGAAAATTCATGAATCTTTTCTCAGACGATAGCAGGTATTGCAACATTTGCTGTGAAATCCTATTTTTGAATGTCAAAAATCTTATTTTTGAATGTGACTATTATTTATATTCTGTTATTTGTGTGTTTTCTGTAAAATAAGAAAAAAAGAAGAAAAGAATATCTTCCTCTGGGCAATGGATGCCTTGGAAGACCAGGGCAAATGAGAGAGAGAGGGAGAGAGAAAATATAATTATTTTTAAAACATGAGGACCAAACTCTTTAAATGATGTCCTCCTTCAAAATCAGTTCTCAATCTACATTTGCAATTTTTTTCTCATTCTCTTCTTGAGGATTTTTCTGTTCCAGTCATATAGACTTATTCATATTATCTTTCTTTTTTTTCTTTTTTTTTTTTAAAGATTGATTTGTTTATTTCTCTCCCCTACCCCCCACCCTGGCTGTCTGTTCTCTGTGTCTATTTGCTGCGTCTTCTTTGTCCACTTCTGTCGTTGTCAGCGGAACGGGAATCCATGTTTCTTTTTGCTGCATCATCTTGTTGTCTCAGCTCTCCGTGGGTGCGGCTCCATTCCTGGGCAGGCTGCACTTTCTTCCACTCTGGGCAGCTCTCCTTATGGGGCGCACTCCTTGCCTGTGGGGCTCGCTACGTGGCGGACACCCCTGCATGGCAGGGCACTCCTTGAGCGCATCAGCACTGCGCATGGGCCAGCTCCACACGGGTCAAGGAGGCCCAGGGTTTGAACCACAGACCTCCCATGTGGTAGGCGGACGCCCTAACCACTGGGCCAAGTCCACTGCCCATATTATCTTTCAAAGGCTTCACATTCCCAACATTCAATTAAGCCACATACTTCTAAAATATTCTCACTTCTTCCCTTCCACTTCTCTAGATTTTACTCATCCTTTATATCTATTTTACTCTTGTTTCTCCATGAAATCTTCTAGGGCTATTCCAAAATGATCTCTACTAATAACCTTGTATTTGCCTAATAAGCACTTTTTATTAAGTATCAGCTGGTTGTGTTTTTTTTCCTATTGTCTAAGAATTATTACGTTTTTCAATTCATTGTAAAATAACCACTTTATGTTGAAAATTACACTTTAGCAAGAAGAAAGGAACAAAGACAATATTGCTCTTCACCATTTGGGCAAGAAAAGAAAACAAGAGCCACCTCCTAAAGAAAACATTGTCCAGGAAAGAAAGGAAAACTTGTTCCTTCATGAAGCCAATGGAAAAAGTAGCCAGTCCCAAAATCTTTTTACAAATAAACAGACACTGAATGAAAACCATAACAAGAGCAACAAAGAGAAAGCCCACAATGACCTTAACAAGTCTATTTATCCTGAATCTCCTGGGAATAATGAGGCTGAGAATGGAAATGATGCTCTCAGCAAACTCCATGGCCAAGAAGAATATAGTGCAGCTCTGGTTAGAAATAATATGCGACATATAATGGGGCCAGTGACTGTGATTAAACTCTTGGGAGACAGAAAAAAGAAGAACAAACTTCGGATGGTCCTAAGCAAAACCCGAGCTGGTGCCTACTATGCTGAAGCCTCCCCCAAAGGTAAGAAGAATCATCAAAGAGATACTCACGCCCAGAAGGTCCCAGTAAAAAACAAAAGCACCCATCACAGCCAATACAACACTGACTCTCTAACACAGCTCTCCAAAGTGAAAAGAATCCCCAGCGATTTTGAAGGCAGTGGTGACACAGATCTTCAAGCAAGAGGGGACAACAATATTTCTCCCTTCAGTGGGGACGGCCAGCCTTTTGAGGACACCCCTGGTAAAGGTGGAGCTATTTTTGGTCCTGACCTTGACCATATAGATGTTCAAACAGGGTTTTCAGGCCCAAGTGAAGGGGAAACTCCTACTCCTGACACAGGATCGCCAGGTTACAATGAGATCCCAGAGAAAGAAGAAAATGGTGGAAATGCTGTTGGAACCAGGGAAGCAACAAGAGAGGCAGATGCTGCTGGGGTCAGCCTGGTAGAGGGGGGCAATGACATCATAGGTAGCACCAACTTTAAGGAACTCCCTGGGAAAGAAGGAAACAGAGTAGATGCGGGCAGTCAAAACGCTCATCAAGGGAAAGTAGAGTTTCATTACCCTCATGGACCCTCAAAGGAGAGAAAAAAAGGAGGCAGTAGTGGCACAATGGAAAGTACTGCTGATAATGAAATTCCTAAAAATGGCAAAGGTAGTACTAGAAAAAGTACAGAACATTCTCATAAGAACCAAGTGAGTGTACATGAGAAACAAAGCTTTTCTGGTAAGGGCAAAAGTCAGAGCCTCCTTACTCCTTCTCCTGGTTTTGATAATGAAATAAAAAATGAAGTAGGTCCCTACAATGGCCCTAATAATGAAAGGAATACAATAACACATGGCAATGGCAGAAAAAATTATTACATACCCCATAGACAAAATACTTCTCCATGGAATAAAGGCATGTCACAAAGGAAAGGCTCCTGGAATTATAGAAAACCCCAATCCAGTAGTAACGCTAGTAGGTCCCCGAGAAAGGGTGATAGCAGTGAATCATCTGCGAGTGACAGCTCCAGTGAGAGTGACGGTGACTAGTCCACTGGGAATGTCCAACAGCACAAAGGCTGGAACACTTAGTCATCTGTGAATTGAAGGAAGAGGAGAGCCACTAGATGACTCACTGCATGAAAGGAGGAGAGAGGGGTGGACTGAGCAGGCCAAGAAACTTGGTCTCTTCAGGAGAACTTTTGGTATTCCAAAAGTCAAAGTACGAGATTCTATTCAAAGCCAACTAACCGCTTTAAAAAAAAAAAATCTCTTAAGGATTTGTGGACTAGTTAAGATTTGAATAGGTGTTAATAGTTGAGTAGGTTTAAATAGTTTGAGTAGGTTTAAATAGTTTGTGAAGGTCACAAATGCCTTGCTATCTTGTTTCCTCTGTAGTCATAATATTAGGCAACATCTCTCACAATAATCTGTAATTAAATGACGTATAGGAAAGCTGATTGTCTGTGGTGATTCATTCCAGAGGTGGATCAGTTCTGCCTCCAGCAAAGGCAGTCCTTAGGAACCCAGCCTGATGAAGTTTGCAGGCTCTCCCCCTCCCACTCTGCTTAAGCCAGCTTCCCTTCATCCTCTGACCTCCTTCTGCTCTAATGAAGAAAGCCTGCTTCGTAACTTTTTATGAAGTTATTCCTCCACTGCATATTTATAATTTCTTAAAAGGAAAATTTCTTTCTTTTTTTTTTTTTTTTTTTTTAATTTTTTTATTTTTTATTGACTTTGTAATAATATTACATTAAAAATATATATGTGAGGTCCCATTCAACCCCACCCCCCCACCCCCCCTCTCCCCCCCCCCACCAACACTCGTTCCCATCATCATGACACATCCATTGGATTTGGTAAGTACATCTTTGGGCACCTCTGCACCTCATATACATTGGTTCACATCATGGCCCATACTCTCCTCTATTCCATCATGTAGGCCCTGTGAGGATTTACAATGTCCGGTGATTACCTCTGAAGCACCATCCAGGGCAGCTCCATGTCCCGAAGACGCCTCCACCTCTCATCTCTTCCTGCCTTTCCCCATACCCTTTGTCCATTATGTCCACTTTTCCCAATCCAATGCCACCTCTTCTATGTGGACACTGGATTGGTTGTGTCCATTGCACCTTTATGTCAAGAGGAGGCTCAGATTCCACCTGGATGCTGGATGCAATCCTCCCATTTTCAGTTGTAATCACTCTAGGCTTCATGGTGTGGTGGTTGTCCTTCTTCACCTCCATCTTAGCTGAGTGTGGTAAGTCCAATAAATCAGATTGTAGGTGCTGGAGTCTGTTGAGGCTCAGGATCTGGCTATCACATTGTCAGTCCAGAGATTCAAATCCCCTAAATATATCTTAAACCCCAACATTAACTGCACCTCCAGCACATTAGCATGAAAGTCTTATGAAGGGAGATCCCATCTGAGTCCAGATTCATCACACATAAACACCAGGAAAATTTATTTCTTGAAACAAATCTCCATGTTATCATTTCCCAATTCTACTTCCTTCCAGATAAAGGGGAGAATAGGAGGAGGGAGGGGAACAGGAAGAATCTGCAAAGGAGAAACTCAAATGCAAAGTCAAGACAAAAATTATTTTGGCATCTATCATTCACTGGCTGCTCCCAAATCATTTGCAACTTGCCTTTCCCTCCTGCTCTTCTTTCCTCAAGGCTGCTTTTCCGGCCTTTGGTCGCCTGGTGACATGGTTCTGGAAATGATACCTGTCTCCTGGTAAGGGAAGGAGGGTGGAACTCTGGAAGACCATTGCTTTTCTTGATAAGAGGAAGTTATCCTGCTGGTTCCACCCTTTCTCCTTTCTTGCCTTTTTCTTCTTGGCTTACCATGAGCATGATGCCTGGGTTGGCAACATCCATTCTGTGACCATGAAAGAACAAAATAATTACAGAGATGCCACTGGGCCAGTACCATCAGCCTCCTGCCTCCAGAGCCCTTGTTCTATGAGAAGATAATTCCCTCTTTGCTTAAGCCACTCTGCATTTTTGGTACTTAGAGGTGAAAGAATTCCTAATTGATGGAATTCCTAACTTATACTTCCCCTTTCCTGACATTCATCTAAGAGGGAGCAAAAGAAGTAAAAAGAGAGAGGTAGAAGATAAAGAAAGGTGTTATTTCTCTTGCCTCTTTAAGATGTAAGTTTCCAACCAGCAAGAATCACCTTATGCACACATCTGTATTATTGACTTGAATACTATATGTAACACGAGAGAATACCAGTAAATGCCAATACAATAACATGATGTCTCCAAAAGATCTAAGCTCCGATATGGGGTTGACGGAATGTGCTTTCTTAATAAATAAAAGCGGCAATATAAGCTAAGGAATAAATCTTATTCTCCACATACACATAAAGCAATGATAATAACATAATTAATCATGACCAGCCTCAGTTAAATTCTTTAATCTGCACGGCTACTCTATTATATGGTTACTACTATTAGCTCCCATTTTACAGATGAAGAAACCAAACTGTTAGTGAATTACCCAACTAGTAAGCCAGGGTTTGTGCTCAGGCAGTCTGGCTCCAGAGTCTTTGCTCTTAAACTCTCATTATATTGCCATACATTATATAGATAGCTATATATATATATAATGTGTGTATATATATATATGGATGTGTGTATGTATACATACCTACACATACATGGAGAGAGTGTGTATATGTTCATACACTTACATAAATATGTGGAAGTGTGTGTGTATGTGAGAGAGAGGGGAGAGAAAGAACTTGAAAGAGATGATATATAGAACCTGGAAACAAGGAATATCTTTTTACCCCTCACTTATTCTCCATTTTCTATATGTAGCAGAGATTAGTATCAATAGAAAGGCTTAGCATTCCACCTAATGTTACCATTGGAATTCCAGAATAAACTCTTCCTAGCATTTTGATTTTTAATAAAAGATCATTCTGGGAAAAAAAA